>NW_028227272.1:40310000-41672500 GCF_978045245.1 Mus caroli
AATATTAACTAAAAAGCATATTGCCATGAATTCAAAATGTCAGGAAATCTTTCAGTACATCTTGGCAAGATAATATAAAATACCACCATTCTTTTTCTTATTTTCCAAAATTTGTTCTCACATTTTCTCACAAGCACGGAAGGATCAATACATATCATTCTATAGGATAATAATAAAGGAATGACTCTGACGAAAATAATGAGAACTATATTTCTTAGCTGAACAGTTTAGTATTTACTGCAAGGTTTGATATCTTGAAGAATTTAGACAACCCCATTTGGAATAGAGTTGAATGTAGATGATTATCTGACTTTCCCAAGCCGTATTTATGAGTGCCAGATCATAATGTGAGTGTATTATATGCCTACATTATTTCTCTTGAGAATTTCATACAGTGTATTTTGATATTTATCTCCCTCTCCTGACTTCACCCAGATCCTTCCCCACCTTTCTCCCCACCCAACTTCATAGTCTTTGACCCTCCCACTTCCTCTTCTCCTCCTTTATCCATCTCCCTTCTATGAGTCTAGTTTATGTTGAGGAATTATTCTTGGGCATGGGACCTGCCCTGGAATGGGGTTGATATACTAGGTATCACTCCACTGAAGAAAGCAAGTTTTCTTTTCCCAGGAGCAGTCAGCTACCAACAGCAACCTCAGCTCGGGATGTATGTTGAGGGGGACTTCCTGCCCACCTTCTCTCCTTCATGATAGATTTTGGTCTGTGTTGACCTTGTGCTGCTCTTGTGCATGCACTCACCGTTTGTGAGTTCATGCATTTGCCCAGTTGTGTCTGAAAAGAACACTGTTTTCGTGAAGTCATCCTTCAATTCTGGCTCCTACAAACTTTCCACCCCTTCTGCCACTTGGATCCCTGAAGTTTGAGGGGAAGGCTTTGATATAGACTTCCCATTTAGGCCTGGGCATTCAGAAGTCTCTTGTTATCTATGTTAATTCCCATCTGCTGCAAGAAAAGGCTTCCTTGATGAGGAGTAAGGGATGTGCTAATCCATGCGTAAGTGATTAGGACTCATTTTCATTGTTAATCATATTTAGCAAAACAGTAATTACTTGTTTACCTTCAGGGCTACAGTTTCTTGCCATTATTGACAATGTCCGGTATGGGTTTCATCTCTTTGAGTGGGCCTTCAATGTATCAAGAGTGATTGGTGACACCAATAACATTTGTCCCACTATCACACCAATGTCACAGCCTGTTTTATAGGCTAGTATGTCATCTTTGTCTGCTATTAATGCCTAACTTAAGCAGTCCCTGAAGCAATTCTCTTTAAGCCTAGGCTCCTAGCCGAAGTGTACACTAGATACTCTTCCTCTTCATCTTAATACTTTTTTTTTATTGCTATGATAAAAGTGCAGTGAGCGAGTGGCTGCTCTGGGAACACGAGGGAAAATGATGCCTCAAAGGCTCATGTAGGTTTCTTTAAATCCTCGCTAATGTCCAGACTCAAGTACTAGATCTATGGAGCCTACCAGAAACTATCCACTGTTCGGAGGCGCCTTCTCTGCCATCCTCCCTATAGGGGCCATTAATGTGAGTGACCTCCGACCGGTGCCAGACAACCAAGAAGTTTTCAGCCATCCTGTGACCGACCAGAGTCTGATCATAGAACTTCTGGAGCTGCAGGCCCACGTGCAGGGCGAAGTGGCTGCACGGTAACATTTTGAGGACGTTGGCGGGGTGTAGGGGACTAGGGCTGTGCACGTGCTATCTGTGCAACCTCTCTGTTTAGAGAACTTATCCCTGAGAGACTGCTGTCAAGATGCCTGGTTCCTTTCTGGCAAGTAGCAGGTAGCTAAAAAAAAACCAGCAGGTAGCAAAGGATGTCACACTGCATCGGGCCTTGCTGCGGCTGCCCCCATATCAGACAGATCTTTTGCTCACCTTCAATCAGCCCCTGTGTCACAGCAGGTCTCTTGGCCCTGAAAATCTGTCATGTCCACCTTGGAGCCTGAGTAACTTTGAGCAGTTGGTAACTAGTTTGACTCTTCATGATCCCAACCTCTTTGTTCCCCAGTAAAGATAGTTGAAACACAACGTGCTACTGAGGACTCGGGGACCCAGTTCTGGGAGGGAGCGTTTCTTTCTGCTTCTTCCCTGGATGTAAACATAAGACACTTCCTCTGAAGAAATAAACTTGCTTTATGAAGAAAAAAAAATGCAGGGAGCTAAGACATTTATAAAGGAAGCATTTAATTTGGCTTTGGTTTGAGAGGATTAGAGTTTAAGATGGAACAGCAGCTCTCATCTTGGTCTACAACCATGAGCTGGAGCACAGAGAATGGCATGAGCCTTTGGAAACAGCAAAGCCCACCCCTAGGCGCATACCTACTCTAACAAGGCCACACCTCCTAACCTTCACAAACAGTTCTACCAATTGGGGACCAATTGATCCTATAGAGGCCATTCTCATTCAAACCACTACATCCAAGATATTGTGCAATGTTAGAAGAGATTGATGAGTCCATTCTAGACTTATTGAGGATGAGACAACTCTGATGCAAAACAACATGGAATAGAACTTAATGCTTTTTTTTTTTATGTGAACTGTGCTGGAGGCACTTCATACAAGTCTTGACATTTCTGGAGTAACTTATCCCATTTAGACCCCAGTGGCCTTGCTAAACCTACCTTTACTGTAACTTCTTCCTCCTCTTCTCTGAATTCATCCTCAAGTCACTCACTCATCCCTGCCTTCTGAACTACCATGCAGATTACTACATACACAGCAGCCCTTGATCCAGCCCTTGATCTGGCAGATACCCAGACCTGTATACTCGAGTTTGTTGGTCTGTTTGTAACTGTTGATTCACAACTCCTTTTCTCCTTTCTACTACAGCCAGTGACTTATTGCCAGTTCTTGGTCTGATTGACAAAGCTAGCTTAAACCCTTATGTTCACCTCTGTGTATTATGGCATTATAAATTTCTGAAGGATATTTATATGAAACATGGGGCTATTATACAAAAGCTATACTTACATATATCCTAGTAAATGAAGGAATGTATATTTAGTTTATAGCCTAGAAAGTGTAATTAACTCTGGGTAAACTAATAGAAATGTGTGAGAATCTAAATATTTTTTCCATGTATCAGGACGAAGATGGTTGTCAATCCAGTCAATTGGTAGTAATCGCAATAGTTTCTGTCAGTATTTGAAGTATCACATCAATACAGAGGGTTTCTGAGCATTGCTGAAATTTCATGAAGCCCAGAGAATAAGAGATGCCAAAGTCTTGGTATCTTCAAACAGAAATCTAAGATTGACCCCGTCTGATTCACCACAGGGCAGAATCTACTTTCAGGAGGCACTAAACAGGCTTGGAATGCAAATGGCAATACAGTAGAAAGAGTATCAGGGCATGGTGATCAAGATAATTATTGGTACTACATACATCCTTCCAGACTGCATCAAAGATGGAGAAAATGCTCCAGAAATGGGACCTGCCTTCCCAGTGGCTTATTTTGGTCCCAGATTAGTACAGAACGACATGATGTGGTATGTTAACTATACCTTTTCATGAAAAACAAGTTTCACTTTTAACACAGTTACTATGGGAAGATAAAACATTAACAATTTTAGAATTTTGTCCCCTACAAAAGTATGTAAGTCTCTGCTCATTTAATGTAGCTTAATATTTCATCAATCAAGTCAAATTATTTTACTAAACTTAGTGCCAGCAGGTAGTGATGTGCACCAGTCCCACACATGATCACATCCTCTGCTGAGAGTCACAGTAAATCATATGATACACAGATAATATTCTGTTTCATAGCGTGCGCAAAGAATTAGAGGTGCTGTTACAGCCTACTATGTTTAGTATTGGTTGGGCTCTGAAACATGTAGCCTGATGAGAACTCTAAGAAGCCTGAAGCTGTATAAGGACTCCTCAGTAGAAGCTGGCAGCACATTTTTACTCTGTGCATCACCACCCACCTCCATGGCTTTCTTCCTGGCTTCTCTTTGAATTTCTCCATTATGGTAACAACTGAAAAGAAATAGAGGTCAGAAAACACACTAATTAAAAATGAAAGCATTGGTTTCTATTCAAGCTCCGGCACTAAATAAGGGGAAAATTACAATTTCTACTGATCTTGCCCTCAATATTATCGTCTCTAAAATAGGAATGTGACCTATCATAGCTACTCGTTTTTACTTTTTCATTTGAAAGTCATTCATTGGTATAGATTAAACTACAAGAGGATAATTAAAATCACTCAAAATTGTCCACAAATAATCTACTTTCAAATTTGTGGATACTGTTATACTTTTTCCTGTGTATATACACCGTTTCTGGTTTTGTTAAAAGTCTCTGCATACCTTTATATAGTAGCTTTTTGTTTATACCTAGAGGTAAAAAATACTCAGCATTGTATTATATAGGTTTACTATATTGCACATTGACTGTCTTTTTAAAAAATTGAGATTAATAAAATTATATCATTTCCTCCTTTTTCTCCTGGAAAACCCTCCCATGTTTGCTCTCTTTCAAATTCATAACCTTCTCTTTTTAAATTTTGGTTTTATATATTTTTTTTCTTAAATTCATGAATACAACCTCCTCAGTCTGTATAACATTACTTTTATATGTATGTTTTCAGGTCTGACTCTTTGGTATTTGATTACTTCGATGTCCTTCACTGGGAAAGACTATTTCTCCCACTCTCAGTGTTCCTAAGTTGCCCGTAGTTCTTTGCTTAAGGTTGAGCCCTCTTGAGTTTTCCCCATGATGTTACAATATCCAGTCTTGTCATCCTAGTTCAACTCCTGTTGAAACATCCATGTGGCTAAGACTTCACATGTGTAATTTCTGACATGTGAAGAAACACAGTATCCCAGCAAACTCTGGGCCTTGGGCTTTTACTATCTCCACATTCACTCTTTTATTTATTTATTTATTTATTTATTTATTTATTTATTATTACGTATTTTCCTCAATTGCATTTCCAATGCTATCCCAAAAGTCCCCCATAGCGCCCCCACTTCCCTACCCACCCATTCCCATTCTTTTGGCCCTGGCATTCCCTTGTATTGGGGCATATAAAGTTTTCAAGTCCAATGGGCCTCTCTTTCCAGTGATGGCCGACTAGGCCATCTTTCGATACATATGCAGCTAGAGACAAGAGCTCTGGGGTACTGGTTAGTTCATCATGTTGTTCCAACTATATGGTTGCAGATCCCTTTAGCTCCTTGGGTACTTTCTCTAGCTTCTCCATTGGGAGCCCTGTGATCCATCCAATAGCTAACTGTGAGCATCCACTTCTGTGTTTGCTAGGCCCCGGCATAGTCTCACAAGAGACAGCTATATTTGGGTCCCTTCAGCAAAATCTTGCTAGTGTATGCAATGGTGTCAGCGTTTGGAAGCTGATTATGGGATGGATCCCTGGATACGGCAGTCTCTAGATGGTCCATCCTTTCATCACAGTTCTGAACTTTGTCTCTGTAACTCCTTCCATGGGTGTTTTGTTCCCACTTCTAAGAAGGGGCACAGTGTCCACACTTTGGTCTTCATTCTTCTTGAGTTTCATGCGTTTAGCAAATTGTATCTTATATCTTGGGTATCCTAAGTTTTGGGCTAATATCCACTTATCAGTGAATACATATTGTGTGAGTTCCTTTGTGATTGTGTTACCTCACTCAAGATGATGCCCTCCAGGTCCATCCATTTGGCTAGGAATTTCATAAATTCATTCTTTTTCATTCACTCTTTTTTGAAAATGTAAAGTCTAAAGCCTTCAAAACTGAACTGTACATTAAAACTAAATTGTTGTTATATTACTCTGTCATTATAGGATTTGATAAGAAAAGGCTAAGAAGTAACATTTAGTGAAAGGCGGACTTTGTACCAACCCATGTGTTTGGAACTTGGTTTACACCTTTATCTTTAATAGCTTTTCACCCTAGTGAGGTGCTAAAGACAGAAATGCAGCTCTAGGGATGCTAGTCTGTGAAATGCAACTGCATAGCTGCTGACTAGCTTCATGATTTTGTGACACTTTGTCTCTGGCTGAGTTTTCTACCAAGAAGTAGTGGGGATTATAGTGATGCTGTACACCTGCAAAGAACATTTTAAAAGATCCAACCAGTAAGTACAAGCAAAATGGTTGATTACAATGGTATGGTAAATATTATCTAATATTTTCTATTTTTCAGTGTATAATGCCATACTATTCTGATTTAACCCTCCTATTAAAATATTAATCCACACTGTTTCAACTTCTTTGGTTAGTAAGTGGGTTCCAAGAAGAAGCATTGTGTTATAAATGCAAACCGTTAAGACCTTTATCTTTCTAGATCCTTCTTCCCTAGCTTTCCAATAATGTGACCTCCAGGAAATAGTTTATATTCCTGTTCTTGGTTATGGTTTTCTTTAGAATGAGCAAATGCTAGCTATATTTGTGTTTTGATGGGATTTCAATGAGAAAATACATTTAGAATCTGTTGTCTTGCCTAGACAATAAGTGCCTCTGTAAATGTTAGCCATTTATCCCTATCATTGCTATCAAATAAATTTGTTTGTTTTAAATTGTTAGTATCAATGGGCAGATTATCCATGAATTTTATAAGCACCATTCACAAAATAAGGCAATTAAATAAATACCTAGACTCTATGTGTTGGCAGCAGTGCTAGGAGGTGAGCTGCAACATTCTCAGCGTTCTACAATTTGTCACAGTGTCCTGACATCTCTGGCATCATTTGTACTTCGGTAGATGCAAAAATGTGCCCATTGTTTGTTTGATCCAATTACAGTCTTTACCATAAAGTAAGTTTCTCTCTTTTTTATTGATTTGATTTCCAAGATTTTATTCAAGTTAAGAGAAAACATTTTCTTTTTTTTCCTTTAAATTAGGTATTTATTTCATTTACATTTCCAATGCTATCCCAAAAGTCTCCCACCCACTCCCCCACCCACCCACTCCCACTTCGTGGCCCTGGCATTCCCCTGTACTGAGGCAGATAAAGTTTGCAAGACCAATGGGCATCTCTTTCCACTGATGGCCCACTAGGCCATCTTCTGCTACATATGCAGCTAGAGACAAGAGCTCTGGGGAGTACTGGGTAGTTCATATTGTTGTTCCACCTATAGGGTTGCAGATCCCTTTAGCTCCTTGGTTACTTTCTCTAGCTCCTCCATTGGGGGCCCTGTGATCCATCCAATAGCTGACTGTGAGCATCCACTTCTGTGTTTGCTAGGCCTCGGCATAGTCTGACAAGAGACAGCTATATCTGGGTCCTTTCAGCAAAATCTTGCTAGTGTATGCAATGGTGTCAGCGTTTGGAGGCTGATTATGGGATGGATCCCCGATATGGCGGTCTCTAGATGGTCCATCCTTTCGTCTCAGCTCCAAACTGTGTCTCTGTAACTCCTTCCATGGGTGTTTTGTTCCCAGTTCTAAGAAGGGGCAAAGTGTCCACACTTTGGTCTTCGTTTTTCTTGAGTTTCATGTGTTTAGCAAATTGTATCTTATATCTTGGGTATTCTAAGTTTCTGGGCTAATATCCACTTATCAGTGAGTACATACTGTATGAGTTCTTTTGTGATTGGGTTACCTCACTCAGGATGATGCCCTCCAGGTCCATCCATTTGCCCAGGAATTTCATAAATTCATTCTTTTTAATAGCTGAGTAGTACTCCATTGTGTAAATGTACCACATTTTCTGTATCCATTCCTCTGTTGAGGGGCATCTGGGTTCTTTCCAGCTTCTGGCTATTATAAATAAGGCTGCTATGAACATAGTGGAGCATGTGTCCTTCTTACCGGTTGGAACATCTTCTGGATATATGCCCAGGAGAGGTATTGCGGGATCCTCCGGTAGTACTATGTCCAATTTTCTGAGGAACTGCCAGACTGATTTCCAGAGTGGTTGTACAAGCTTTCAATCCCACCAACAATGGAGGAGTGTTCCTCTTTCTCCACATCCTCGCCAGCATCTGCTGTCACCTGAGTTTTTTACCTTAGCCATTCTGACTGGTGTGAAGTGGAATCTCAGGGTTGTTTTGATTTGCATTTCCCTGAAAAAACATTTTCTAAAGCAGCCTGTAGTTCCTTCAATGAGCATACAAAATTATTAACTGAATTTAAAAGTAAGGCATGAGTGAGCAACTCCATACTCTCCATCTAACAATTACCACACACTGGTTCCGCCATTGTAGCATTTAAAGATTATTACTTAGTCAAATACATCAAGATACGTATTTCTTTTCTGATTTTTGTTTGTCAAACTCAGATGTAAGTTCAAGGTCAGTACCATAAGACTCATAACTGTCTAGACTCTTTAAATATATAACTTAGAAATGTACTGTTTCCATATAAAGCAGAAGGAAAGGAATATTGTTAATAATCAAGGTGCTATGGGAAATCAGCGAAGATGGGTAGAGTCTCCAGTGAGTGAAAAGAAGTGGCCTTTCAAATACATTTTAGCAAATGAATGGGATTCTTTACCTCTGGAGGGGGAGGGAGTAGGGGGTGGACACAAAATGACCTATCTGGGGTGAAGGAAAATCTGAGCAATACAAGCAAATGGCTGGGATCCAATGCCTGTGATGGGGAAAGGAGGACTTCAGTGGTGAGCACCTGGGAAGACTGGGATTTCATAGGGGATGAATGAAATTGTGGGCTTCGAGAGCAAATCCAGAGAGTGGGGTGCCCTAAAGATGCTGTGTAGAATCAAAGGGAGTGATGTGTCCTAGCCAGGCTTCCTTGCTGCTATACCCATTTCAGAGTCCACTGGTGGCAAGCTCTGAATGACTTAGATGAAATTTTCAGTTTCACCCCAAACCATATCATTTTAAGTTAGAGATTTTAGCCAATGGAAGAGGTATTCTGTCTGAAGTAGAGTACGGAAGTTAAACTCTGTAGGGAGAAAAATTCTGTGGATTTGAATCCCCAGCATTGCAAACTTAAAATATTCATCACTTTTCAACTATATCATTTCTTATCTTTAAAACAGATCCCTTATAAATTTGTAAAGTAATACCTGAACTTGTGTTTGGAGATAGGCTCTTATTTTGCAGCCTTGAATTCACAGATACACACCTGTCTCTGCCTTCTAAGTACTGATAGTAAAGGCATTTGCCACTATACCCAACCTGAACTTTTTCTTGATTTTATTAGAAAGCCTTTAAAAATCAATCAGCACAAAGATTAGAGCACCAATCCTGTCAAGTTGGAAGTACCTCATGTCAAACCCCTGTGTGCTTCCACAGCCTGTGGGTCTGCAGATTCTCACCACCACTGTTCTCTCGCCAGCTGCATCCCTACACTGTTTCTCAAGCCAAGTTTAC
Organism: Mus caroli; assembly: GCF_978045245.1. Classification (NCBI taxonomy): domain Eukaryota; kingdom Metazoa; phylum Chordata; class Mammalia; order Rodentia; family Muridae; genus Mus; species Mus caroli. The sequence continues at coordinate 40,319,306 of NW_028227272.1, forward strand.
TTTTTGCATGGTCTCATTACTTTTCTATACTACTGAGCATATAATAAATGCATCTTTAATAACAAGGTTTTCAAGATTTTTATTTTTCTCTCTATTGAAAGTCCTTCCTTTCTGAAATTATCAACTCAATACACCTTACAGTCACAGGTAAGCAGTAAGGATCTCAGTATATTTTAGCATCACAGCAATACTTCAGGCTTCCAAAATGCCTATCTGAATGACTTAATTAGTCGTAGCCCCAAACACCCCACTCATGCCACCACGATGGAGGTGGAGGAGATTCTGCAATCTGATGGCTTCCTGGGAAGTTGTTGACTGCAGTGGTGATGGTCTTCTCCTGCCCTGCTTCTTTTCCTAATATGGTACATTTGGCTCTGTGTGAATCCTACCTGTGCATCTTTCAACTCTATTTACAAAAGAATGGAAGCAGTTTGCTGGCATTAGTCTGTGATGCCAAGGCTCCAGTGAAGGTTTTTTGTTTTGTTTGTTTCTCTCTCTTTTTTCTTTTCTTTTCTTTTTTTCTTTTTCTTTTTTTTTTAGGTTGAATATGTTCTTGTTTTTTTGTTTGTTAATTTGTAAAGCCAATCCAAATGTGAAGAAAAAAATCAAATTTTGCCAATTTGAAAAGAACAAAAACATCTAAAACCTCCTTTAAATTTTTTCTAAGCTATTATGAGATTACAGACAAAAGATTGTACATGAAAGATTTTTTTGAAAAAAAATTCAGGTTGCTTTGCCTTTCTTTTTCACTTCAAAAGTCTTTGTCAGATATAAAAAAGAAACTTACTCAAAATGAAGAGTAAATATAATTAAAATGGTCGCTTGCCTTGTCATGTAAGCTTCTTATGGGCAAAATCTGGATAAACTTAATACTATGAAACTTGGGCAGAAAAGAAAAGAGTGGGCAGGGAGAGAAGTTTGATTTTCATAAAAATGTGCATAAAGTGATAGTAGGAAAATGATATTCAATCTCTAATTGCTTTGGATGAGAACATTTCTCATGCATTGCTGTATTTCTCCCATGGTTTGCCAGAGACCTGGCAGACAGTTGCCTCGTCCTCAGGAACTAATGAATGCATGACAGAACAAGCACACAGGACACTTTAGTGTGTTGTAAGCATGAATTTTCTCATAACAGGAACAATTTACAGTGCAACTATTTTAACCTAAAGGTCTAATTGTTATTAAATACTGACCTCAAATGTATCGTTTAGCAGGTAGTACTGGGCTGTGATTAAGCCTTCACATTTTGGAACACTTTTTAGATGTGAGCTTAAATTGCCTTCTGTGTTAAGAAGTGATTATTAAAGTCCACTAATTGGAAACTTGTGGAGGAAAATTTTATAAGATAATGCCATAATGTAGTTTGTAGTATTTCTGGCACATATTAAGTAATATATCCATTTGGCATTGTGTATAGTAAAAATGAATATAAGTATTACACATGGAATTTTTATACAAATTAAATGAATATATGTTATTATATGTATTGAACATTCAAGAAACTGTACACAAGGCAAAAAATGATTCATTCGTATTGATTATTCTCTCTGAAAAGAAACATAATCTATTCGGGGGCAAGAACATATGTATTAATAGGTTAAAATCAATAATAATGAAGTTCTCATTTATTAATCATTGGCCTCCTGTTGAGCTTTAACATTCACTATCCTGTTTAACATAAGAGCTAAATGAAAAGTATATCACTATTCAGATACACAGAAAGGAATTAAGGCATGGTTGAGTTCAGCACTGCTAAGACCTGAGCTTCCCCTGTCCTCCTGACTAGAGAGCTAGAGCTTTAACTACTGAGCTACTAAGGACAATTGAGTTAAGTGTTCAGTCATGAAGAGCAACATCACAAATCGACCAGCTGGGAAAGAGGTTCAGAGAAGTAAAAAAGTTTGATTTTCAGGGACCAAAATACCATACACATAAACACAATTATGTATCCACTTCCTTTCTGCAGTTTCGATTATCAGGATTCAACCACCATCCAATAATATTGAATGAAAAGTTCCATAAGTAAATGTTCATACATTTTCAGTTCCATGCTATAGTGAGTAGCTTGATGAATTCTCCCGAGTCTTATTGTGTCCTGCCAAGGGTGTGAATCATTCATTTTAACACTGTACACACTACCAACCAGTGAATCGCCTAGTAGATGTCTGGATTATCAAACAAACCTTTGAAGTATCTCAGTTTTTTATTCAAACAATCCTTATTTTACACAATTATAGCCACAATGAGTAAAATTAATGATATTAACAATTTGAATATACTATAAATAACTTGCAGTTTTCTTAAGTTAAAGGGAAATGCTTATCATAGTTATGTGTGTACATGAAAAAATAAAACAGTACATTAACCAGGGCTAAGTACATTCAGAGGTGCCAGGCATCCTGTGTCTTCTAACACTTCCTGTATATACCGCAGTCACCATAACCATCATGGAGAAGAGGCGACCTCCCTGGGTTTCAATTCTGATTGTACAAATTGACTGTGCTATCCTAAGAAAACTCCCAATTACTATGTTTTCAATATATGGAAAAATAATAGTATAACCTAATTGTGAAGCTATAAAGACTAAACAAGTTCACACACAGGACTACCATGGTACTTGGCATGTCTAAGCATTAAATAAATACATATTAAATAAACATTGCTTGCTTCTTTGTTATAGGTGATGGGAATAGTTTGAAAATGTCATTCTTGAATTGCATTTTTAAAATGTAAAAACAAACAAAGTAGAATTTCACAAGTCTGGGCTATTAGAACATTTAGAGCATTGTTTTTGTTCTTTGTCTCAAGAGCTATACTTCAATTGAACATGATGAGAAAGGAAAACTCCATTGTATACGTAGGTGAAAGAAATTCAGGAAAAGGAGTATGTTGCTAGCCTCTTGTGATTTTCCTTCCCTTTCTGCACGTCCATTGATAGTTCTGGTAACTTCTTTGAGAAGATAGTAATGTCAAGTTTTTTTAAAGAATATTGCTCTTTTTTACTTTTATGGACAAATAAATCTACTTCAATGTATAGAAAGCCTTTAGAATACTATTGGCGATGCTAAGACATAGCTTGTACTGTAATGTGCAGTCTGTTTTGTTAAAGGCACAGTAATGTACTTAGTAACTAAATATGAAGACACCTCCCTGTACATGAGAAGAATAGGATAAAATTCAATGACAGGGAACTAAAGGAGCTGTTATCCTGAGCTGTGCCATTCAGATGCTTCAGTCAGTTTTTCTGTTCTGATGAGAACAGCTGATTTGGCAATATAAGGGCAAAGAATACCAAAATGGCTAGAAGGCCAGGCATTGGCAGTTCCATTGGTGATAGAGTAGGAACGAGGATCTATGTAGGAACGATGAGATTTTAAAGTGCTTGTAATACAGTTCATGGGCAGCACTTAGCTGGTCATGGCTGTCTGCTAGTGACCCCACAGTAGCAATTCAACACATGGCCCTTTGCTTATGTCTATTTCAGAGGCTCTTTGAAGTCAGGCATTTATACCAGAACTATCAGTTTTTGGTTTTGTTTCTGAATGGATGTATTTAAACACAGATCACATTTAGAATCTTCTGCAATGTTCTGTAGCATGCATCCCAAGCCAATATTCTATAAATCAATGGCATTTCAAGTTTTTACTACTTCATGCAAAGTCAATTTTCACTCAGTCTTTCCCATTCTTTTAAATCCTCTCATTCACTCTTTCATTGATTGCTCTACCTTACAGACAGATGAAAGTTAACTTTAAGATTTTATGAGGTAATTTGATCTTCATTTTTTACTTTATTTTATAATCCCATTCACCTTGGCTTACACCCACTCTTTCTGCTGTATATTGAAAATTGTGAGCCCTTGAAGCTAACGGTTAATGATTCATTCTAGAGCAAGGTGAAAAATGCTCTTGTTTTGGTTTTGTTGGTGGTAGATATGTTAACTAGTTAGCATGTTGGTTAGTAAATTGGTAATTTTGTGGGGTTTTTTTTTCCCCCTCTGTTTAAAAAATTTCAGCCGGGCGTGGTGGCACACGCCTTTAATCCCAGCACTCGGGAGGCAGAGGCAGGCGGATTTCTGAGTTCGAGGCCAGCCTGGTCTACAAAGTGAGTTCCAGGACAGCCAGGGCTATACAGAAAAACCCTGTCTCGAAAAACCAAAAAATAAAAAATAAAATAAAAAATTTCAACCTCACACTTTATAGATGTATATAGTTTCTCTTTATATACCAAAACTATTTTTTGTGTGATATGTAAAACAGAGTTAAAACTCAACCAAGGCCTCAAAGCCAATTCATCACAAAGCAGACCTCTTTCTGCCTAGTCATTAGGGTCTTCTGAATGACGCCTGACCAAGAGATCACACTAGCTAAGCCTTGATTCTCCCACATTACCAAGTGTTCCTACAAAACCTGTATAGTCTCTTCTTTTCTATGCCTAATAAGAGATTCATGTTTAATACAGAAAACATCTGGCTCAGGTCCTCAGGTTTTGGTAGGAAGATCTCCACGAAACTGATAAACATATGAGACAAATAATGCCAGGGCTGCACACAGCGAAGGTCCCAGGAGCTTCCTCACCAAATATTTTTTGAGAGCAGAGGTATCTCCTGGATGTTTAACTTCCTTAAATGTAAATGTGGGCACGCAGCTTATTCTTCTCTAATAGATGTTTTAGGGTATGTACATGGAAAGTCAAGTTTGCTGCAAACTCCTGGTTCAAATATTACCTGGAACTTCATAAAACCTTATCAGTATTCTTCACATAGAAAAAGTATTACCCGCAATAGGAATAAATTAGGAACATATTCTAACCAAAGCTAAAGCATAGTTAAGCATTTTAATAATGCTAAATTTGAGATGTTGTACTGATGAGATATTTTCCATACAAATAAAGAACAAAGTGTATAGAACCCCAGGACTTGCGCTGAGTTAGAAGCACAATGCAGCTGTCATTTTTGCATTTCCTGCTTTTCATGAAACATTACTAGTGATCCTCTGTCATTTAAATCAGCTGAGACTGTGGATTTATCTTAATTTTCACCCTTTGTTTCCCCTTTTTGTGATAGCAGTTATGAGATATGATGATGTAGAGTGTTTCTGCTCATAAAGGGTTCAGCCCTGTCCCTTGGCAGACTAAATCTTCTGGCTAATTCACTGATCAGTTAAATAGTCGAAGTTATTATTATTATAATTATTATTTTACATTTATATAGCACTTTTCTCCAAGGGTTTTAAGGCATTTTACACACAGCAAATTACCAAATAGAAATTAATCCTTATATCATCCTGAGGGGTAGGTACACTCACATTAATGAAACTCTACAAAAGTCCCCTTGTGTCTCAGCTCTACCCCAATGCCCAGTGAACCTGCCCTTCCTTTACAAAAATAAAATAGAATGCCCATGGCATTTCAGGGAAAGACTAACAGGAGATCTTTGGGAAAACAGTCCTGTGTCCTGACTTTGGCCTTCTGAGCTTCCTGGACAAGAAACTATTGGGAGTAACCAGACGTGTAGGGATATTGACAGAGGTCACCCACCTAGATAGTTTCATTTAATTCTTCACAGAACAAGTTAGGATGTGATCTTAAAAGTATTTGATTACATACAAACCACATGGGAGAACATTTAAAATGAGATCCCAAGACTTTCTCACTCACAGAGATTCCCATTTAATTGCTCCAGAAAGAGCAAAGAGAGGTGATTTTGAACCCAGTGGTACTTTGAGAAATGTGTCGTGACCCAGGAAGAAATGTTACTACCTAATGTATATATCAGAAAATGATGGCTTAAGTAACATGTCACAATATTTGGCAGAGTCAAGACTAGATGCCAAGTTGGCAAATTCCCAAATCTGTACTTTTTATTATTGTAATACTTACAGTACTTCCAGGAAAGGGTAAGTTGAGAAACAACTGTAACGAGGAGTTGTAGTCTATGGACTGGCATAGACTGGCTCTTGCGAACCTCAGATTCATTTGGATGCTGAGGCCTGGAGCACCATCAGCTGTCCTGCAGAGCTGACCTGCACTTTGCCGTGTGCTTCTTTGTCTCAGGGCTATCTTGAACCCTCAAAGCAGCTGCTCCATCAGCTGACTACAACCCAGTAAGTACCCAAAAATTACAGGATGTTGAATCATTTACCCCGTCCAGGAAGTGTATCATCTGCTTAATAGGTGTCACCAGGAAAAATTTTTAATAAAACTCTTGTTATGAGATAAGATTGGCTTTACTTGTTTTGTAGGCAGACTTATTCTGAGAAGGGGGAGAGGATATACAGATTTCCACTATTATTTAATATTCAATTTAGGACAATTCCATTTTTTAATTTCTTGACTTAATTTTTATTATTTTTTCCTTCAAAAACTGGAGCACGATACGGTAAGAGGAAGGACACTCAGACAGTAGACCCAGTGCTCTACCTGCCCAGAAGTTTTTGCATTGCACTCCATAGTGGAGTTTAGAGACGCTCATGGAATGTAGTTAGACTTTTCAGAAATGAGAGACACCGAGAGTGTGATAAGGAGTCTCACAGTTCATATAAACTTGCTTAACTTCTTTTCATTGGCTACTAAAGTCAATCGGATTGACAGGATTTGTTTTTTAGTCAAAAGCATGTATCACTTAGTTATGGATAATAATTATTGTTGTCCTCGTGAATTTTTTGTTAGTCTCACTAACATACCGTCTATTCCTGGAAGTTGGTTTCTACATCTAAAATTCTCATCTCTGTTCGTGTATATGGATATGTTCATGTTTGTGTGCACCAGTGTGCCAGTGTGTTCATGCATATGAAGAACAGAGGTCCCCATCTTGTGTCATAGCTTCTGTATTAGTCAGAGTTCTTGAGAGTCACAGAACTTATGGGTAGGTAGTATCTATATAGTAAAGGATTTTGTTGATGATTTACAGTCTGCAGTCCAACTTCCAACAATGGTAGGCAGCTGCTGTGAATGCAAGTCCAAGGATCTAGCAGTTGCTCAGTCCACACAGCAAGCAGTCAAGGAGAGAGAGAATCTTTCTTCTTCCAATGTCCTTATGTAGGTCTCCAGCAGAAAGTGTAGCCCAGATTAAAGGTGTGTGCCACCAGACCTTTAATCCCAGGTGACCTTGATCTCAGAGATCTCCATGTCTTAATCTTCTGGAATTCATAGCCACTATGCCTCAAGATCTCCATACCAAGGTCCAGGTCAGAAACTTGTATCTCCCAGCCTCCAGATTAGGGTCACTGGTGAGCCTTTCAATTCTGGATTGTAGTTCATTCCAGATATAGTCAAGTTGACAACCAGGAATAGCCACTACAGCTTCCAAGGCAGGCACCCCTGTTTCCCCCTTCCTAGCACTAGGATTACAGGCCCGTTTGTCTTTTTTAAAGAAATAAAGTAAAATAAAACATGAGCATTTGAGATGTGAACTAAGTCCTCAGGCTTGCACTGTGCAGTACTTAACCTGCAAAAATATAGTCCTAGAACCCTTCTTATTATCTTCTTTTTAAATACTGTGGTTATCCTCAGTCACTGAAAGAACAAATTTTATTTAGACTTTCATAACCCAGGCAGTGTAGCAAAGTAGCATTTCTTTATTGGCAGAAGCAGGTAACCGTAGCAAATGAAGATGAATTCAGAGACAGTAAACCGCACGCTCCTTAGGAAAGGGCAGTTTGTTCCTTGGCTTTTCAGGCTTGCTCTCTTCAATATCAGTTTATTGTCCAGCGTGGATCGAGATTTCTCTGTAACTATATAGACTACCGCTTTAAGAAAACAGCATAAAAACTCTGATTACAAAATTAAGCACAGAGCTTTGGAATAAGCCAGGCAAGTGAAGGGCCCTGGAGTTTAATCCCTTAAATTCACAGTCAATCTACCTCTGAATATCCCCATTTTGAGCTTTACAAAGGTACTCTTAGTAAATATTACTGTTTCATATAATAACAAGATTAGTTAAGGATAATGTCCTACTTTATGTGTGTAGTCTTTAGGCTAAAAATAACAAAACACTGTAAAAATAATGTGAACCTACTTACCAACAATATAGCGGATTCCTTGTAGTATTCATCTTTGTTTATTCAGGCTAACTCCAGCATAATAACGGTCAATAAATACCATTAGAGGAGACAGCTCTTTATGGAGCCTGGTATTTTGAGCAGTACTTGAGACAATAAAATACAGGTCAGCAAGAAATGTCAACAGTTCCGTTAAATTTTTTGTAATGGGATTACAACTGTATTGTAGAACTAATAAAGAAACTAGCTTAGATTGGGTTTGTCCCATTGTCTTTCTCAGAGTTGTAAAAGATGTAAGAGACACAGCTATTTCACAGCCTTTGGCCTCTACAGCCCATTTCGACACTTAATTATTTCATCTCTTCCTATTCTGGAACAAGTTATAAACATTTAGATTTTTAAAGAGATCTTTCAAAGTGCCATGGTAATGTTGCTGCTTTCTAATTGTTTGTTTTCCCCGTTAACCCTCTCCCTGTGACTTACTCTAAAAATAATATTTAGTGGTGGCCTCCTGGTAGAAGACACTTAACATTTACAATTGAAATGTTAAGAGATCGAAAGCTATTTCCTGTTTCTGTGATTTAAAATAAAAAAGTATCAAGCCACCTTAAGAGAGAAAGCTCTTAGGTTTCATTTATCAAATGCTTTAGGTGATAGTACATCACTGTGAGGAAATTAAGGCATTAGGAACATACAGCAGCTAGACAAATACAGAGTTAAAAGCAGAAAGAAAATGAATGTATGCAGGTTCCTGCTGTGCTAGCTTTTTTCACTTTTATACAGTTTAGGATCCCCTACCTAGGGAATAGTGCCACCCACAGTTGGCAGGTCTTCCCTCCAAATTAAACTCAATCAAAGTAATCAAGATAATTCCTGCAGACAGCCCAAAAGCCAAATGTGGACAGACCATCCTGACACTCTCTTCCCAAGGGATTCTAAATTGCATATACACATTCTCTTACCTAATCCTCTGATATTAGAACATTCTATTAAATATATGGAGAATATATTTTGGAGCACCATGTAAGAAGTTTAAATGGAAGTCAAAATGGTAAATAATATTGGCTTCTCAAAATTACTGAGTTTTCTTTATTGGCTAAGCCAGTTGTTTTGGTTCTGTTTTCTCATTTATTGGTCTCTATAGTACCCACCTAGGAAGTAATTTCTCACAGTTCTGAGCAAAAAGAAATAGCCAATCTTCAGGTTATCAATACAGTTTATTGCGTGATGCAACTAACCAACATGAAATTCAAAAGCAGAAAAGAGAAAACCTGTGCAAGACAGCATGTAGCCATGAGCAAACAATCACACTGTAGCCATGAGCAGATCCTCTCTGAACACTGATTTCCGGCAGCCTCTTTTATCAGAAAACAGGTGCTCCCTTAACAAGAAAACCCTGAAGAAAATGAAAGGGTTACAATTTTAGTTTTAGCATAATAATTGTAATAATTTGTATTTCAAGTTTTATTTATTTTTGTTCTTCCTTGTATAAGTGATCAGCAGCCTTCAACGGTATTATAGTGTTGAGTTTTATGTTTCCAGAGTAGAAATAGCTTACTTAAAAAGTAATTTTTATGCCTGTGTAGATCCCACACTTGCTGTCTTGGCTGAAGATGACTCTTGTAAGAAATGGCCAGAGCTTTAGAATTTTCCTTCTCCCTGGGAGAGGAGTGAGATTTGAGCAAGTGTTTGTGCTGCATGGAGAAAATGCTGTGCATATGTAAAAAAAAAAAAAAAAAAACTGTCCTAAAAAACAGAATTGTAACTTCCCATAATTCACATGGGCTAACATTTTAGAAATGTACTCATTGCTTTTTATAAAGTACTTTAAAATATCTCCATAACAGATAATGTTGCATAGTCTATGAGTTCAGATTTTACATTCTCCCTTGAAGAATTCAAAAAGGGATATTAGCATGGGTGGCTCAGTAATATAAAACTGTCTGTTTGTGTCATTTGGCATAATTAGTTACCAAAAACTACTTGAAAAATAATTCCTTAGCACTATGTTCGATATTTGTCCACATCTATTGTGAAGACATGTTTCCTATTAGCCACAGCTCTCATTTCAGACCATCCATCCCTTTGTCTGTGCAGTCTAAATGTTCATGTGGCTTACAGTTTAAGGCCAGGGACTTTTGGAGATTGAGTTTATGCCACAGTTCTCCACTGTACTCCAACTAAGATTTTGGATCAGAGGTAAATAGGAATTGTACACATTGTAAGACATTGAGCAACATTCTGATCTCTGCTCGCTAGATTCCAGTAACACTGTCAGTGACAGGCATCACATTTATCTCCAGACATTGCCAGTTGTCATCTGTAGAAGAGAGAAATGGCAAAGGACCTTGAGCTGAGAGCTCCTAAGTTTGTAACATGTGCTACTGGGAAGAACATACTGTTTGTTGTAGCAACTCACTTTTTTTATTTGTTCATTTATAATTGACTAGAGATAAAATTTTAGATGAACTGATAAAAGTCAGTAGTCCTCCACTGAGACAGAGGAGTCCTTCTCTATAACTGTGATAAGTTATATCTTTAAGTATCAATTACATAGGTGTGCTTCCGAGTTTCAGTTAATGACTTTCACTAGAGAAATGAGTCTAGGATTCTTCACAGATGTATATTTTATACTTTTTATTTATTTATTGGCCTTCTTATAATTATGATCTTTCTAAAAAGCAGACCAAACTGGCATGCTGCTATTGATGTAACAACTAAATTCCCTGCTCAGCACTTACCTGTCTCAAATATAGTAGCACCTCCCAAAAGAGAGACCTAGTAAATAGAGAAACACCAGGTAAATCCGTCTTGGCTTTGAGGCAGGAAGATGGCAATTACGCAAATGGAGCTTCAATGCACTGATTTCAGTTTCTTTGTCTACAAGTGAAAACTGGAGATTACTTGCCAAACAAAGAAAAGGAAGCCTGCTTAACTTTTGAATTAAGATACTTAGACTCCAGAACTTAACATTGGTGGTGAAACTTGTTCTACCTCACAGGAGTCAGATGCTGTCATATTCCTGTGGCAGGAAACTGCAGTAATTGTTGACTCAGTAGCTTGCTCAGAACCTCTCACTCCTACCTGCACCTGGGTGGGCCATGAAGGCCCCTTTCAAGGACAATCCCATGTCCTTGAAGAACCTGAGATCAGAAGAGTCTGCTTGAGTTCTCTTGGAGTTTCCTCACAAGTGCTCAGAATTCTCCATGCTTGGACCATGTTTCAATAATAAATAATCTAAAATTCATTATTTTCTTTCATAAATGGTCAAGTAACATTTCAAAACTCTTAACAATAAAAAGAATTTTCTGGATCTATAATGTTATAGTTGAAATACCTTTTGAATACAATCTTTTTTTTTTTTTTTTTTTTTTTTGGTTTTTCGAGACAGGGTTTCTCTGTATAGCCCTAGCTGTTCTGGAACTCACTTTGTAGACCAGGCTGGCCTCGAACTCAGAAATCCGCCTGCCTCTGCCTCCCGAGTGCTGGGATTAAAGGCGTGTGCCACCACGCCCGGCTGAATACAATCTTGTAAGCATAAGTGTTAACTAACAAGCATCTTGTTTCCAAATAATATCCACTATAACATTTGTGCTACTTTATGATTATTTATAATTTTTAACATTAATAAAATAATGTTTCATTCAGTTCTTTAATTTCTTGGGTGAAGGTTATCTGTAGCAGAATTGAAACAGAATGGAGTAGACACTTCGGTAAGTATAGTATAATAAAATCCATTTTCCCCAATGTTGTTTCACTTTTTATAAACTGCAGTTAAGCTACATTTTGGTTCACATCAGTATTTTGATTCAATCTACTGGTTATATTGATCTAATGAAATAATAAAGTTATATATATTAACCCATTTGTATAAAAGTTTCATTCACAGATATTTGTAATAGGAACCTGGAAATTTTATATTTTGTACACATTTCAAGAGACATGATTATAGCTTATAAGGAAATTCTAGTGTATCTATAAAAGACTAAATAGCTTTATTTAACTTTTATATAGTTCATATGTAAACTAAAATGTCAAAGGAACAGTCATTCTGCTATTTTTTGAACTATCTGTCCAGAAGATATTTAATTTTAATTTTTTTGTTCACAAGAAATAATTTGGTGGTATCATTCTTAGCAAAGCCTTTTTCTGAGGGATTTCCACTCATAAAATGGATCAAGGGAAAGAAACACACTTTCCCACCTGTCTATTTCTAAGAACCCAGTGTAAATTCTCAGAGGATAGCAGTTTGCCATGCATACAGTCCTCAGCGCCCCTTCAATGCCTACTCTTTCCTTGCAGTAAATAGTCCTTCTCTCATTTAAGACATTTCCAGCAACTTACCAAGCCCTCATGTTATGAAATCACAGAATTGCAGATGCACTGTGCCCAGATTTTGAACTGAGTTCTTCAAAACTGAACCAGTTGCCAAGTAAGAAAGGGGTTGTAAAGCCTTTCATCCTTTACCCGAGTATTTATAAGTAAAGAGGCTTTGTTTCTTTCTGTCTACATACAAAAAGAAATTGCAGATATTCACTGTGTCCTGGTGAAATGCCATGTTTAGAAGCAACTTAAAGACAGAAGGGTTAGTGGATATCTTGTAAGTCTGTTGTATTGCCATTGAAATAATGTGGTTTATAATAGTTCTGTGGGCACAGAGAAACCAAAGCATTTCTTAATTGTGTAAAGCACACTGCACTTTTTCAAGGTAGTGTATTTGACCCAGCAGACTTGCCAGCTGAGGCGGTACTTCTGCCATGATTTAGGCCTATACATCCTCTTGGCTCCTCCCTGAAAATACAGAGGTAGAGAAAGGAGAATCAAGACAAACGGATAGGGAAGGAGATAGGCTTAGGATATAATGTGTGATCCAGGGAGGTGACCTCCAGGGAAAACCAGAGGCTATGACAAGCAACAGTGACATAACAGTGCTTCCGGGATCCAGACCAAGCTTACCAAACTCATACAGCTGGAAGAGGCAATCAGGAAACCGAGCTGGGTGGATAAAGGAATGTCGACTCAAAGTCACAGATTCACTGGTCCATAAGGTCAGACTGAACACCCAAAGTCACAGGTTTGCTCAGAGCATGAAAGAAATTATGCTTGTTTTGAAAGTCCCAGGACAGGATATTACTAACAAATGTCAATATAACATCAGCTAGGTAACATTAACAATCATGCCTGCATTCTGCCTTATAATGAGTTATAATGAATTGTTATGATAGTACAAAATAGCCTGTTCTCTACTAACCTCTTAGATTTAGCTTGAGCTCTCTAATGACTGTTCTGTGTAAGAGACCCTGGGCTGTTAATGTTTCAGGAACAAGGTTGCTCTTGCTGTTTTTAGCACAAGTTCAAAGGGCTTTGCATGCATATATAAAACTATAACTGTTGTTTATATTTTTTCCCTAAGGAAGACTAACATTTAAATGCATACAAATTCTGGTGACCTTCAATTCCATGTTGTACTTAAGGCTCCAAGTGTAGTTTTCATGACTACACTTTTAACATTTTGGTGTTTTGCATTGAAACCTCATCCTTACAGGAAACAGGACCAACAACTGTGTCCACACCAGGTTAGCTTTCTCCTGGCTAGAGACGTTTGATCCCCCCCACCCCCAACGTGTGTGTAATTCCCGATGAGCTCCTTGCACCAGGCAATTCTTGCATTTAGTCAGCAAAATGTGGAGAGTGCTCCTCCTTGTAAATCATGCTGTGAGAACCTGCAGTGGACCAGTAACTTATCAGGGTGCTGGAAAGATTTGTCCCGTTACTCACTGCAGGGACATTGGTCTTTCTCTGTACCCTCAACTGTCTACCCTTCCCTTGCTCTGAGTTTTTTTTTTTTATTTTAATAAAATATCACAAAAAAAAAAAAACGAAGAAGAATACTATGGACACCCAGGTTTTCTTGTTTTATTCTTCTCCATCATACATTTGAAGCAACTATGAAATGACTGAGAAAGATGGCAATTTATTTTGACTTAATAGTTGATCTGGACTTAGGCCAGTACTATGTGTATGTGAGTGTGTGTATGTGTTCAGTACAGTGAGTTACAGATCTGTAAGATGTGTCCGCTAGGGATCTACTTCCAGCACTGTTTTAAGAATTGTGTACAAACATGTTTCTGTTTGTGCTAAGGCTTTCCTTGGGCTACATTTGTTATAATGATGGTGCAGAGGACTGAATGATATAGTGGTTAACTGCATTTTCCTCCTTAGGGTTAATGTATTCCTTGATTCTTAGATCCTTCATTACCACCATTAATCCTCATGTTCTATCTAAAACATAGGGAGAGTTTTCTCATTTTCCCTTTAATTATCGTTTCAGGAGGGTCACTTTACCAGCACATCCACAAACGAAATAGTGGCTCAAAGTCTCAGATTGTTCGGGCATCGTGACGAGAATATGTAGCCTCAGGGAACTGCTGCGATGCTCAGATTGTCTAAATACAAGTTCACAAGTCCCAGGAACATTTACTGTAAAGTTAGAAGGAACTCTAAAATCACTAAATTACTGTTAAGTGTCAGAAATGAGCCACTTTATTTTCTGAAAACTGGCATTTTTTAAGTAACTATCTGATACTTAAGATGGAGTAATATCACATAGCCACGCAGTACCCATGGAGTCTGTTCTAATAGCTAGAGGCCTGTGATGAGTAGAGTACAATTTAGGCAGCATCAGTAAAGAAAACTTGTCCATAGTATGAGAGCAGCATTGGCCTCTGCAGGGTTTAATAGGCTGCTTCTGTTGCTGCTCTTCCTGTTCCAGATTCACATTATAAGCAGGCTTTGTTTACTCACAAATTCATGTAATGGCCCCAAGCAGCACATGGTTCTAGAAGCCAGGCAGGATGGATTAATGTTAGGTTTATATATATGCTGGGACCCTAAAGGAATGACTGTTTTACCTGGCAGCTTAACAAGCAGTCAGGTGCTTAGAGATAAAAGGCCAAACGCCAGGTAGATAAGAATGCCTGGCCCAAATGGCATACCTAAAAAGTCAGCTTCCTTTGAAGGGAGATTAGGCAAAAGCCAGTTAAAAATAAGGAGTGAAGGAACAAACTTGTGAGCTAAAGTGTGTTGACATGGCATCTGGTTTAGTTTTGACAAAGCTTTGGCTAAATGTGTGGGCAATGGGATTCGCATCCCCCAAATGGTATGTTTTCGTGTATACGTAAGCAGAGCAGAGATCACAGGAAGGAACATTTTCCTCCCTCATTACTAGTCCTTCCTTCCCGCCTTCTTTTCTTTCCTTCTTTCCTTGTTTTCTCCCTCCGCCCTCCCCTGCCTCCCCCCTACACACACACACACACACACACACACAGGAATCCTTTTCTAGGCAAGGACATTTCCATGAAATTTCCTACTGCTGAGACATAGATTACTGAAGTACATTGGAGACAGAGTAGCAGAGGTATTGGCTCTTTGCTAGCACATTTCCTACAATGTGATCATTCTACTTAGCTTTAGGCCACAAACCAAGCGTGTCACACAAACCTAGTCTGGGTTTCTTGGGAAGTTCTCTCTGTTGCTTTTCATAGTTTAGATAATCCACATAAACAGTACTGAGTAAATCAGTTGCCTGTAGGCAATGGCAGAAGTATAAATGGCTTTCAGGAAAGAGAGGCCCAAAATCAATCAATCTCAATCTCTCCCTCTCCCTCTCCCTCTTTCCCTCTCCCTCTGCCCCTCTCCCCTTCTCCCCCTCCTCTCCCCTTCCCCCTCTCCCCCTCTCCCCTTCTCCCCCTCTCCCCTATCTCCCCTCTCTCCCTCTCCCTCTCCCTCTCCCTCTCATTTTTCCCACCTCTCTCCTATTACTTTATGTATTCCCATGTTTTTCCTCCAAAATTCTCTTGCAGTTAAGTAGAAAGACCCCTTTCCCTCCATCGTCTCTCATCCTATATATGATATATGTCCTTGTTTTCTCTAAAATTGTCTCTATCCTATGCAGTTAGATAGAGGAAACCACTGGAGTCACTCTTCTCCCTATTCTCTTCAGGAGGCAAGGTTTGATTTTAAATTGTATAGCTGTGTTGTTGTGCTGATTCGAACTTTTTTTTTTTTTTTGAAAGGGCTATTATCCAAAGGGTGGTTATAGAGCAATATTATGGAAGGTCACTTGGCATTTTTTTTCTTGAGTCTGTTTTTCTAAAACCAGGCAATTACTCTATCATTTAATAAACCTTGCCTCAGAGTTCACTTGAAAGAAAGCTCATAAGATTTAAAGGGGAAAAAAAAATCCCTAAAAATAAAAGTTAGGCTAGGCTAGGCCAGGGTGGGAAATTCCATTGTGGCTAGAAGCCCATGGCAGGTAGAGTGGAATTTAATGAAGGAAACTGCTGTGTTTTTGTGTCTTTCTGTATGTTTTTCCTTTAAAACCAAGAGCTGGGCAGGCATCCCATTCGACCTGACGTGACCCAAGCAAATTGCTTCTTATATAAAAACAACTGCAGACTTTGAGAATGTGAAAATGCACTGTATCCTTCTCCAACTGAGAGAAACGAAAGCCTGAGAAACAGGACGGCTCTGTCAATACTCATGGAGCAGAGCTATCACTCAAGCCTGATAAAGGAGATTAGAACAGGCTCCGGTGCCAGAGGGATACACACAAGTTGGGTTCTTTCGTTCTTTCTTTCTTTTCTGTTTTTTATTTTCTTAAATAAGAACGAGCAGAGGATGGAAAACATGTTTTTTAAAGGCCAGTTTTCTATATAAGAAGGTAGTGATGTGCACAGTATCGTAAAGCTTTTGTGTGGAACTGTGTTTTAAATTCTGTTTTAAACTAGTAGTTTACAAGAAGACAAAGAGAAGTATTTCCCTTTTCCACCAGTCTTAGGCAAGCACAGAAGAGGAGTTCAGGGTGTGTCCACTGATATTGCATTCAGATGTGTTGCCTTGGCTTGTGTACTGACAGATTTATTTAAAAAACAAAGTTTAAAAAATGCATTGTGTGCTCGTGAAGTCTCTTCATAAATCTTTTCCTTTATGAATTATTTTGATCACAAAGCTGCTTGTTTAAATCGCTGAAGGACTATTCTCCATAAAAGAGAATGCCTTCATTTTCAAACCTTCCGTTCAGAAGGCAGCAACTTCCCCCGAACAGCATGCAGGGATCCAGAGGCTAGGGAGAGGGCCGCAGATGTCCAGGCTCTGACATAAGTCATAATCCAATTCAGAGTTGCTGCCGCTCACATGTTTTTAAAATTTGGACCTAGAGTCCATCCTTTAGTAATGGATGATTCAGTTTGAAATGGTGATTCTGTTTCTGGAAAAAAACAAACAAACAGGGAACACAGCCTTTGATGCAGCTGGGCTGTCAGAGGGCGGAAGGTTGGAATTAAAGTACTCTTCAAGCTGTTGCTGAATAATGAAGGGTAGGGCTTCCTCGTTGGGCAGTTACCACATTTCCCTTGGGAGTTCAGAGGACAAATATTACCTAATGTGTACAAAGACTTTAAAAATTAAGTTGATTACAAGCTGGCTTAAGATTGGATCAAGCAGTAAGAACTAAGGTTCACCAGAAGGATCAGAGAGTAAAGATCACTACCAGTAGTTCACAGGCTGCAACGGACTCTCAGGACTTCTCACGGTTAAAGGGTTAAGGATCAACAGGAAGTAGTCAGTTTCTTAAAATGGCTAGCCTTTGTAAAATCATAACAAAGGAAGAACCTTCTACATAGAACATGTCCATACACCGATGTGCTGGACGGTAGTTAGCTATGAGTTTGGGGAAATTCTTGCCTAACTAAAACATAGAGTGCATGAAAGACCTCATCTCATAGTGCATTTGGTCACCATCCATCACCTGCAATATTGTTGAGAAATAAAGGCAAATAATTAACAATCGGTCTGTTACGGTGATTTGCTGGCGTGATAGGCCTGGTATAATAGTAGGTGGTTTACAGGCCAAAACTGGAAGAGATTAAACTGAAACAGAGTTCTAAAGGGCAGGAGAGATGGCCAGAATTGGACAAGGAGTTTCAGGTTCACTGATTTGAGAAATATTTTTGCTCACTCATTGCTGCAGTCTTTGATCTCCATTTTGCTGCCTCTTAATAAAATGACCAAGAATATGAGAAGAATCAACAGCAAGTTCTAATATGAGACCAGGGGGAGGATATTAACTGGAGATATTAGAATTAGAATTGGTGGTGTATGCCTTAGACATCTTTCATCTCAGAATAGGTAGATTCAGGAAATGCTTGTAACTTGACTCTGGAGCCTGGAAACTTTCCCTAGTACCTTGTATTTTTGTTTCTATGAAATGGGATTCTGACCAAATAGTTTATTTAGTTTATTAATTGTTTATTAACAAACACTTGCTTAGAATGAGGCTGAAAGATCAACAAGGATGGAGAGACTCATTTTTGTACTGTGTGGCCAGCCTGTGTCACATGCCACCAATCTCCCAAGCAAATAAGTTCTTTAAGGTAGTTTTCTTTACTTGTAAGCCTAATTTCATTTGGACATAGTTATTGACTATATTTAGAAAGAAGGACACATGCCATTGTAACTCATTTTCTAATGTGACAGAACTCTTTTCTCATAAGGAAATGGCATTCTGTTGGGAGAGGAACATCTATAGACACCAGTTCTATTTGGTTTTACAAACTTACATTTAAGTACTATAAAGATCTAAAGAAAAGTTGTGACAAGCATCTTACTAGAGACCAGGTTAAGAGATTGAGTTTTAAGTTGCAGGCCCTCTTCTCTTGAGGCTAGACTAGGCAATCAGTAGGAGGAAAGAGTCCTAAAGGCAGGCAACAGAGTCAGAGACAGCTCATTTTCCTACTGTTTAGAGATCACATGAAAACCAAGCTGCATAGCTGTAACATATTTGCAGAGGGCCTAGGTCAGTCCCATGCAGACTCCTTGGTTGGCAGGTTAGTCTCTATGAGCCCAGGTTAGTTGGTTCTATGGATATTCCTATGCGGTCCTTGACCCCCTCTGGCTCCTAAAGTCCTTCCTCGCCCTCTTCTCCAGGATTCCCCAAGCTTCACCTAATGTTTGGCTATGGGTCTCTGCATCTGTTTTCATTAATTGCTTGGTAAGGCCTCTCCGATGATAATTGGGCGAGGCACCAATCTATGAACATAGCAGAGTCTCGTTAGGAATCATTGTCAAGCCTAGGTCTGATATATCAAACCGGTTGATATCTGGGTGAGACCTGCATGTTGCTGAAGAGAGGCAGAGGAGTGCAAGGGGCAGGACTTGGAGAAATAGAGGAGGGGAAACTATGGTGAGGAGCTCTCTCTCTCTCTCTCTCTCCCTCTCTCACACACACACACACACACACACACACACACACGAGATTGAGTCTTAAAATTAGAAGTGTTTGGTAAATTTCGCACCTTTAGCAGGGCTATACTGTAGAAATTCATGGTTCAAAAAAGCATAATGTCAAGCTACCACAAATTAAGATCATCATCCAGTAACATCAATATCTGCTGTGATGAAAGTCTGTTCTAGCAGAGAATGATGGAGTCCAGAATCTGAGTAACATAGTAAGGCGTATGTGTAAGGACAGCTCAAGTATCACTGTCACGGAGGCAGGAAGCCGTGCTGTGCAACTGTGTTCTGTAAAGAAGCCAGCAGAAAGATGTATGTAGATGGTCAAGAAGTTGTAGTTAGTAAATAAGTAGCTATAGCAAATATTAGAGCTATATTCTAGTCTTAAAAGAATTTATGAAGGAAAAATAAGAAAATAGATGGAAATATGGAAAAAACAAAAAAGCACAATGTATATTTCTTTAAACCTTTAAAGACATGTAAAGATTATATAAATGACAAAAGACAAGGTGACTAAACTTGAACACAGACTGAAAAAAAAAGGTTTAAAGACCTAGGCCTTAGGTTGAGCTAGAAAACCAAATAAATATATATGCCAAGAGGAAAAAGGACTGAAAATATGTCAAGTAATCTAGTGAATAATATCAGTATCTCTAATATATATTGTCCAGAAGAAAAGGACAAACTGAATGCTATTTTAAAGTACAATATCTAAAATAAAAATAATTTGTTGGAGATATTTATATACTGCAGGTAGCAAAAGAAAGTATGGCACATGAATGATAATTGAAGTAATCATAGCTGAAAATGTCAACAAAATATATAGAGAGATATTGGGTTCAAACAGAGGGAAAACCACAAAAGGATCCAAAAGTGGGAGTATTGTCAATTTGGGGAACAGTCAAACATCAACTGATTACTGATCATAAATGATATATCAACTTAAAATGCTTACAAAGAAAAACAGGAGACAGGAGTTTGTGCAACAAAGAGATCTTTACATAATAAACACAGAAGTACCTGTTGTCAGTGGAAGCCCTACTAGAGTCCTGAGAGGCAATGCATGTGGCTCTGGAGAAACAGTGCAGGCCCTGACTCAAAACTGCAGGAGAGCAAAGTCATCAGCATCTTGAGTTCCTCCTTAAGACAAGAAAAATGTAGTGCTTTAAACTCCTGTGTGAGAATTAGGAAATTAAAGTAACAGAAACAGGAATCCATCAAATAAAAACCAGCAATATGTAAATGAACCCAAAATTGGAATATTGGAAGGATTTATTTAATCTGTCTCTAACATACATGTTAGAAATATATAAATTACCAATATCATTAATGAAGAATAATTCATACAGATTTTTCAACTTTGATAAAACAAATTCATTTAATAACATGTTATTCAAATTAATTCTGTAAATATAGATCTAAATATTCTGTATTTAATGAAGACATTAATGTATTTTATCAAAAACATTCCTGAAATGAAAACCTGAGTTCCAAATAATTTCCAAAAATCAATCAAACACAATAAGGCAAGAAAAATAAAGTTAAAGCTGTAAAGACAGGAAATGAAGATGTGAAACTGTCTTTGTTCACATATACTATGATTACTTACGTTAGCACATCTTAGTGGATATAAAACCACTGGTGCTAATTAATACATTGAGAAAGATTAGACTCAGTATACATTTTATTTTCATATACCAGTAGCAGATTATATAAATGAAAATGTAAAATGTTTTATAGAATTTTAAGATTATAAAATAGTAATGTCTTCCTTCAGCCTACGGCTGTGCTATCTCAAAATTCAAAATTAAAAGGGCTTAAAGAAATACTCTTTATTCTGAAGATCCATGGTTTTAGGACAGCATTTTTCCAATATGAGTTTATAGACCCAAAAAAATTCCAATTAAAATCTCAAACTTGGGCCTGAAAGAGCATTTTCTGTTTTTATGGAAGACTCAGTTTTTGTTTGCAGCCTACAATTGACAGAAACTCCATCACTAGGGCATGTAACACCCAGTCCTGCACTCCATAGAACACACACAAATAAAATCAAACCCTTACAGTGATTTGCTTTTCTGATTTTAGAGAAAATTGTAAGCTAATTTTATAAATTTTACATACTATAAATAATATCCAGCAATATGCAAAAGGGAACAAAGAAAAGAACAAACAAAAGGGACATGTACCACAAAATCATCTATAAATATAGTACCGTGATAAAATTATATGTGTTACTACCCCCTTCCATGACAAAATAGGTTGACAGGACAATAGAGACCCCCAATACCAATCTCAAGCATATATAGTCAATTGAGTGGGGGGGAGAAAAGAGAGAAGACAAAGAAATTTTATTGGGAAAGGAAAATGTTTTCAACAAATTTTACTAAAACAACTACATATGTGAAGAGGAATAAAAACTTTGACATCTATCTTGTTATACCCTAAAATTCATTTGATATGTATATATTAAACACCTTCACAAAAGTGATATTTTTCTAAAATAACATGTAAAAAAATAAAAATATTTTCCTTGACATGACAAAGATTTAGAGGCAGCAGAAAGCCCTACATATAAAATGAATAGTTGATGATTAAACTGCATCCACATTTCAATTTTCTCTTCATAAGTAGATGGCATTATGACTATGGATGGGCACAGAGAAGACTGGAAAGAATATTCACAATGCATTTGTCACCAAAGGATTTGTGGCCAGAACTTGTGAGGCATACTCAACTCAAAGTGAAAAAATTCTATTTTTACAGTGGCAGAAAATGAGAAACCCCTCTCATATTTACTGCAGGAAATACGCAACGGAAGAGACACTCTGAAACACTGATTTGGTGTCTGATAGAGTTATATACTTCCCTGACTCAGAACTTCATAGTCCCACTGATTTATTAACCAAGATGTTCTGAAAATGAGGTCCTCAAAGAGACTCAGACAGAAATGTGTACATAGTGAGTTCATTCAGAATTTTCTAAAGGTTGTGTTCTGGCTGACTTTGTTTGTAAAACAAGGTGTGTGTGTGTGTGTGTATGTGTGTGTGTGTGTGTGTGTGTGTGTGTGTGTTTACCTTGACACAAGCTAGAGTCATTTGGAAAGAGGGACTCTCAGTTACAGTTGGGCAGTAGGCGAGTCTGTTATCACAGTGATTGATGTAGCAGAGTCCAGCTCACTGGGGGCAGTGCCATCCCTGGGCAGATGGTCTTAGATGCTCTAACAAAAATGGCTGCTCAAGCTATGAGTAGCACTCTTCCATGGGCCATGCTTCAGTTCTTGCATCCATATTCCTGTCCTGACTTCCTTCCATAGTGGACTATTATGTGGAAGTCTCCCAAGTTGCTTATGGTCATGCTGTCTTCTTACAACAAAGAAACATAAGACAACTGGAAAGATGAAAATGTGGTAAATTGATACACAAAATAGGATACCAATAAGCAAAGAAACCCAAATAGAGTATATACACAACATTGTTGATGGATATCATAATCGTGTGCAAGAGAAACCAGAACATAAGGGAAAAACTATCATGTTTACAAAGGTGTCTTGGTCTGGATTTTATTGCTGTGAAGAAAAACTTTGACCAAGGCAACTCTTAAAGAAAAACATTTCTTTGGGGCTGATTAAAGTTTCAAAGGTTTAGTTCGTTACTATCATGGTAGGACTCATGGCAACATCAAGGTAGCCATGGTGCTTTAGAATCCAAGAATTCTACTTCTTGATCTGAAGACAGCAGAAGAAGAATGTGTTCCATACTGGGTGAACCTTGTACATAAGAGACCTCAAAGCCCACCTTTACAGTGATGCATTTCCTCCAATTAGGCCACACGTCCTAGTAGTGCCACTTTCTATGGGCCAAGCATTCAGACACATGAGTCTATGGAGGCAAACCTACTCAAACCACCACAAAAGACAAATTTAATCTATGGTGAAAAAAACTTATCTCTTAGAATGATGGTTGTGTGCTAATCATTTAACAGAATCCTTATTATGTTTTTAAATTGTTAGTTCAGAATACAAAAGCAAAAGTAACAAGATTACATCAGAGTGGAAGCTTCTGCAGACCAGTTATCCAATACTGGGTGTATAGCCAAAGAAGGCAAAGCTGCCATGCTGACCAGACATAAGCACTGCCAGGTTCATTTCAGTGTACTTGACAATAGCCAAGATGTGCCAACAACATAATGTCAAACAGCTGAGGAATGGGTTAAAAAATACAGTACAGTTATACAAGAATATTTTTCAGTTCTAAAAGAGTGGAGTCCTGTCAATGGTGATAGCATGGAAAGAATGTGAAGACAGATAATACATAAATGAAATCAGCCGTTCAGAGAAAAACAAGGACTTCATGATCTCATTCATATGGCATCTAAAGATGCTGATCTAGAAATTAAGAGTGGCTACCTGAGAGTCAGAGTGGATGGGAGGAGATAAAACCAGTTTAGTCAACATATTCCTCATTTACAGGTAGAATACATTATGAGGGTCTGGTAAAACAGTGCAAACATGGGCATTGCAAACTATTTAAAATTAGAAGAAATGATATTGAATAATTTGGCACTATGAATTAATGAATTTTTGAGAAATAATGTTTATCCTGAATTGGCACATATCCAAACATCACATGGCGTTCCATAAACATAGGTAATTTTTATGTATCAGTAAAATGTTAAGTCTGCTGCATACAGTTTTTACCTTGATTTTTTTTATTTGACAAATGCAGATTTTACTGTGATCAATTCTCATCTATAGTGCTTCAACCAAACTGTGTCCCTAGACAGTGTGTTAATTAACCTTCAAATCTATGTTAAACACCTTTTTCTGCCCATGAGTCTGACTGCAAGAGATGTACTAGAACATAAATTGTCAGGATTCAGAAATCCAATATTGATAAGAGAAGGAACCAATATCAATACAGGCTTAGCAGTGTTGCTACACAGTTACGTTTTCTATGATACCACTCTACCCTCTCTTCTGAGTGAGGCTGCTCCTCTAACTATGCTACCTGTCCTAGTAACTGGGGTGGAGGACTAGTCCACATCTAACGTCTGTGTGAGTACAATTTATAAAGTTAATAGCAAACTATCCTTCTTTCTTCTATCCAAAGAATGTTTTTATTTATTCTGTTTTTTTCTATATTTTTAAATAGTCAGAGCCAAAAAGAGAATAATTGAATATTCAAAGCTGATAACAGGCAAGATTTCAGTTCCTCTCCGTATGTAAGCTTCCCTCTTCTCTGTGCTTAACTCTGAGGCTGGTGTTCTTAGAGCATGATTTTGAAAACTGAGAAATCTCCTTTACCTAAAACACACAGTCTGTGTTAGCTTATTCAATATGATTGTGTCTTATCTGATTTTACTTCTTGATATTCAGCTCCCAACTAACATTACCCAAATCTGGCTGTAATAGGAGTCTTTCTTTCACTCATCGTGAATATTTATTAAAGCACTTAATACCTGAATTATGAAATGCAGACACAAGCACATTAACCTGGCTGAGTTATTTCCTTTCTTCCTTTTTTTAAAAACACATATTTTAGCTCTGTCTATCAACGCCAGATGGCAACTACATTTTGATACACTGCATATTTACTAAGTCACGTGGTATGCTTTTCAAGTATTTTTTATAGCCCTTCTATCAAATGAGCTGACTCATCCTTCATTCATTTATTCCTGCTTTTAACAGCTTGCATTTTTAGAAACTTGACCTCAGCTTTATCTAAAGAATGAAGGATATTTTACAGGGATGCATCAGAAGTTCCAAAGGCCTAACTACACCTTACATCCTGTCACCATAGCATATACTCAGCTCTTAATGTTAATAATATTATTTTCCCTCATATTTTAATGGAACTTGATACTAGATGCATAATATTGTTAGCAATGAGAAATGCATTTGTGTGTAGATATATTTGGGATATTCAGGAAACTAAAAGTGTTTATGATTAAAATGGCCATGAAAATAACAACTGAGCAGCTGATTTTCCCCCATGGACTACTTATTGAACCAATGGGAAATGCACAGTAGAGCTAATTCCAGTATAATAGCTATAAGGACTGCAGTAGTGCCAGGAAGAGGACGCACTAGGAGACTATGACAGTACCCAAAGTCCTCAGAATGCTGATGGTAAGATCTCTGGTCTCCATGAGAGTGTGCTTTCATGGCAAGGTTTTCCGTAGATAATAGTATTTCTTAATCTAAGGATATAGAGAGTTTAGAGATGAAAGTACATGACACTGAAAATTATAACCAGTACATAGTCTATGGACTTTCTCTTTTCTACTGACCCCCAAAGACACATTTTAGTTATTAAGTTTTTATGGCACCTAGTCAGTATAGGATATTTTACATCTTTAGATATTTTTACACATCTAATCTATGCACTGTTAATTAATCAAGAATATGGGCTTGAATAAATCACAACATTTACTTTCGTTTCAGGATGCAATACTTTATCGTCCTGGCTTCCCCTTGATGTGTTTTGGGTGACTAGTAGTCATTCCTGACCATGTCTATGGTCTTCCTTTACTATAGTTTGAACTTTAAAGTGCATTTGTCCAATTCTAATCAGATTCATGGAAGTTGTTTCCCTAAATTCTCTCTGTATTGTACATCAGTTTTAATTCCTTCATTATGCTATTATTCTAGATTACAACTTCTCCAATGCTGTCATTAGGAGAGCAGCTTTCCCAGCTGGTAAACTGTAACATTAGTATTGCATACAGTGTGGCAAATGTGTTAAACAGCAAGTGCACAATAAGTGGTTCATATTACACACACTATGGTTTTAGATGCTAGTGATATTAAGGAAATATAGTAAGAGAGTGAAAAATATACTTACTAATGTAATAAATAATTTTTAATTGCTAATAGATTTCTCAGTAAAATTTCAGCCAATAATAACATAGTAATGAAAGAAATGTCAAAACAAGTTAAGATTTTGATAGTTTAATCAAAACAGCACAAAATATATTTAATGTAAATTTATTTAAAGTATAACTTTGTTTCCTCATCTGATAGACAGCTACTTCAAAGAATGAGTAGAAAAGATGTTCAACATTTTATGAGTTAGCAATTAGAGATCTTAGCAAGAAATCACCTAGTCCACTACTAACTATCATAAAGAACTAGCACCTCAGGGTCCAGTGTATTCCTTTCTCTCACATAGTTGTCAATAATTACAAAGCAGACTCGGGTGAAAGAGACAATACGGAGTATGCAGTGAGTACTGTCAGCCCACATCTGACTGTAACACAGCTAGCCCCTGAGTCAGAGATGAAAAGCTGAGGGTGACTTATTCAAGGACAGTGACAACTAGTCAAGGTCAGTTTTGATCCTAGACTACCATGTTTCTCCTAAAAAATCTCATTACCCCTTTCACTCATATTTACTAAATTAATGCAAGGTCTATTCTGAATCCCTGCCTTCCTGTGGATTTTGAGATCTCTAAACCGGCCTTAGGGCCTTGTATTCTTGGGTCTTGTATTTGGGAATGACCTCCAGAGGTAGGGGGAAGCAGGAAGGGGAGACTGTGAGATGGCAACACTAAGCAGTCCTTTGCATCTCCCCCTTCTGGTAACCCTGTGTGTGTTTTAAGGACTGACGTCAGTCTCCCCTTCCTGAGAAGCACAGAACGACCCTGTCTCAGTTCTTGATAATCAGCTAACTTGTGGTTGATTTGTTTCTTTATTACAGTATATTTTAACTGACATAGCTATGTGTATGATGTGTTTTATACATGTGTATAATGCTATTTATACACATGTAAGTATGGGTCCATGTACACATGTGTATGCATGCACACAAAGATCAAAGTTCTACCCCAGTAGCCATCTTCAGTCACCCTCCACTTATTTTTTGAGATTGAGTCTATCACTAACCCTGGAATTTAGACACCCTGGCAGGCAAGCCTGGGGGAACATCCCTGGGAGATTGCAAGCTGCACCACTAACTTACCTGTGGGTGCTGGGGATCTGAACTCAAATTCTCACGCTTGTGCTACAAGCATTTTTTAACTGCTCCATCTCCCTAGCCCTAGTCATTCACTAGCAACTCTAACTCAGAATTCTGAATCTTTTCTTTGCTTTGTGAAGGTATTTCATAAACCTTCCCATCTACCTAATCTGCATATTGTACTGAAGTTATTTATCTTGTAATGTTTTGTAAGTTCCCTTAGGAATACCCTTAGCAACTGCCTTTCCATACAAACTGCCTGGGAAAGTTTGAGAGGATCAAATCCCTTGTAACTAAACAAAATAGACCTTTTGAATGGAAATTTAATAGCAAATTAGATTGGCAGCATTACAGGGGGATGAATGAAACTTTTGTTTTCTTTACATTTACAGTAGAAAAGTCAACTCACTCTCTGTTATACAATAGTTTAGATGAAAATTGTGGTTTTTTTTTCTTATTTTGCAATACATTTTGCTTTCACCACATTCTGTCAGTGCACTCTCCAGAACAAACCTTTAACCTGGGCTGCACCCCAGTTGCCTTTGCCTGTTGCCCTGGGACTCACATGTTCCTAATGGAAGTAGAGTTTTCACTGGAGAAATAGTCTGTTCACCAAATACAAACTCCGTGACAAGGGGAGAGAGAGGGCATGCCTTTCATTCTCAGCAAATGGGGCTCCAGGAACCTTTCCCAGACTCCTTGCCCCCTTGTGGTCCTAATTTGAAGAGGGTGTCTGGGAGGAGGGTCAGCAGGGTCTCCTCCCTTCCTTGCAATGCACTGCCCTCCCTCCAGCTTGTCTTTCTAGTGTAGGAGTTCATAAAACTGAGAAATTAGGGGGGATTATTTCTAAATTATTGATGCCTATGTCTTTAATAAATGGCCCCAATCATTGATAATTGAGAACTGGTAATTCTCCTCTCAATCGTTCTGCTAAGTCTTTGCATTCTTTTCAGAGTTCTCTCATGGTTTGGGCCTTACACCATATTTTGAAAATTCTATCAAACAATCTCTTTTCTCCCACTAGTCTACAATCAGCACATATTTTTTTCAGTGAAGAACTAAAAATGAAATTACACTTACTTTATAGTTTTCGGGTGTACATGTGTGTTCATGTATGCAGGTACATGTAGAAGGTTGCATATATATATGTGTGCACATGTAGATATGGAGGACAGAAGTCAACCTTGGGTGGCAGATGGTAGTCACATCTTTTCTTTTTCTTTCTTTCTTTCTTTCTTTCTTTCTTTCTTTCTTTCTTTCTTTCTTTCTTTCTTTCTTTCTTTCTTTTGAGATGGAATTTCTTACCAAGTAAACCAGTCTGTCTGTCTGTCTGGCCAGCGAGCTCCACATGCCTTCCTGTTCATGTCTCTCAGCACTGGGACTACAGATATGTCTCACCCACTCCATCTTTTTATAAAATGG
This sequence comes from Mus caroli, assembly GCF_978045245.1. Classification (NCBI taxonomy): domain Eukaryota; kingdom Metazoa; phylum Chordata; class Mammalia; order Rodentia; family Muridae; genus Mus; species Mus caroli. The sequence continues at coordinate 40,347,977 of NW_028227272.1, forward strand.
GTTCTCAGGACTGAACGCAGGTCCTCATGTTGACATCGCATGAACTTTACAAACTGACCCATCTGTCCCAGCGCTACAGATGGGCTTCATAGAACGGTCTTCGTAATCATGTAAAATCAAAAAAATATATTGTGTCCAAAGCAGTTGCCTGCTAAAGTTTAGTGGTAAGTAAGTCCTCGGCTCATTTGGCTTTCCATAATGAAAATCTACATGTATTAGAAGAGTATTCAGTTTAAGGGTGACTTAATCTCTTCTCACAGCACCCAGGAACACAGCAGAATTAAATAACTGACCTTTAACAATACCATCCATTGTGAACTGATGGCAGCCAGAAAGATATTGGGAAACAACCTACTGAAACTGTGTTATCGCTCATTAGTAAATGAAGCCAATGTCCAGGTTGTGCTATCAAGACAAAGCACAAGGTCCTGGAGTGCCTGAGAGAAGGGTGTGAAGTAAAGTTGAAATCTCCTCATTTGACTGTGTGGTTAACTAAACTTTCCAGTTATGTTTTTTAGAGCATAATCACACACTTTTGAGGTAAAAAAAAAATAAGCAATAATATATGGTAATTTTGTCAATTGTGTGTGAAACAGTTAATGCCTTTATAATGCATACACACATGCTCACACATACATTTTATATATACATATATACACACACACACACACACACATATATATATATATATATATATATATATACATATACACATATGGATACATATATATAATTTTCAAGGTGTGGCGGCACACACTTTTAGTCCCAGCATACTAGAGGCAGAGGCTAGATGATTTCTGAGTTTAAGACCAACCTGGTATATATACGTAGCAAGCTCCAGTCTAGCCAGAGCTACATAGTGAGGCTCTATCTTCTACATAGAACAAATAAATGATATTTAATATTCAGTTACTCCTGGTTACATCTCCCAAACAGTAACATGCAGTTTGCACACAGGCAGCTCTTACTGCACTTCCATTAATTTTGTGCTTTGTAATATTCATTTCAGCAAACTTCTGAGAATGCATCGTATATGTATGTGTGTGTTTTCCAAAAATCTGTTATAATAACAATCTACCTGTCTTATTATATGCTACTGAATACCTATTATATTTAGGAAACGAAACACTTGAATTTCAGAATTAGTTTTCTGTGTGTGTGTGTTTTTTCATTTCCAGAGGGAGTTATCTCATTTAAATTATTCTAAACACACTTTCTCTGCCATTGCACATCTACATAATACTGTGATATTAGAGCTTATTATTCTCTTTTATTTTACCATATTGGAAATATCAAAATTAGATAAAAAGTGAATGAAATCTTTGACACACAACAAATATAGATGAATCATTAATGTCATTTTAAGTATATAGCACTAAATGCCAGTATAATATAAATTACCATAATATTTTATGAATTATAAGTGACCAGTTTATAAATCTGAACACAATATCATTACTTAGTACATATATGTAAGCACACAAGTTTATATATAGGTGACAAAACTGCATGCAAAAGAGGACAAATACAAGATGAAAATGAAAACCACAATGGCTTTTAATTCATTTAGATGGAAACAAACTATTAGGTAAGCTGAACTACCTGGTTAGTTAGCATTGTTGGAAAGCTTCTCACTCCTGTTTCTAATTTCCTGATGTCTGTTACTTCATTAGAAAACAACAATTTGACTCACTAGAGAAATGGCTCCTCATTGGTTATGAGTTTTCTTCCAAAGGACCTGAGTTTTGTTCCCAAAACCCATATCAGGCAGCTCAGACTCCCTCTTCATGGGATCAAACTTCCTCTCTGACCTGTACAGTCACCAATACACATGTGCACTTGTGCACATCAGACAGACACACACACACACACACACACACACACCACAATTTAAAATAATATAAAATGCTTTAACTATATGAGTGAATAAACAAGGCTGAACCTGGACAAATGATGAGTATACGACAGGTACCAAAATATGATCAATCAAATTCAGTACCCCACAGTAACGCCACTGTCACTACCCTACTAGCCACACTCTACATGTTAGCTACCACTACTATATGAATAAGCAACTACTGTGTGTTAGCAACCACATATCACTGGGAGGTGAAGTGGCTTGATGAACTACTTTGTGGTTTGTTATGGTGTTGTAGTCAAAATGTCAACAAAGGCTGAAAAACTGTTAAGCCAAGGCTTCTGTGGCTGGAACATTCTTGAAATATTTCTCACTCACTTGTTTAGATACTTAATATTGACTACCCCATAAGGTTGCTTGGGTATCCACATGGACAGGTTCTAGCTTTCCCAGGAGGAGGGATCCAAGTAGTAAGGTAGAAATGGTAATGGGAACAGCATCTGTAGTTTGGGATCATGAGCAAGGCACTATCCCTGTGCCACACTGTTGGTAACAAAGAAGAACCTTGATACAGGGTATGCAGGACTATGTAAGAGAGTGAATTTGGGAAATGGCAATTATCAACAGTAGTCTTAGATTGCCGTTGTCACACAGACCAACATTTCCTTAAATTCTTAGCCTCTTCATTTACTGTTGCTTTTGTATCCCAAACACCCGTCTGTGATCTGTTCTTGGTGGCATTGTCAGATTCGTATTTCTCTCCAAAACTGGACAAGAAGACTTTAACTTTCTGCCCTTAGTAAATCAGCGCCAGCCGTCTCCTAGTTCCATGCGTTCCATTTCATATTGGATGAATTCTATGAGCTTCTCTCTCCATAGGCTTTGGGGGTTTTGAGCAGTATTGGTTTTGAATTTTGTTTTTGATTCTAGAATTTCTTATTTTCAGTGTCCTAGACTTCATATTTCCTAAACAGTCCCAGAAAATTGTCATCATTTTGTTGTTATTATGGATTTATTAACTCTCATAATTAAAATAAGGTACATTAATTTGCATAATCAGAAAGTGGTTTTTTTTTTCCATTGTTGACATCATAATATTTGTCCAGATGGTCAATTGTGCACTCCACAAATATTTACAGAGAACCAATCATGTGTCACATTATCACATGAAAGAACTAGAAAGTAATAGTGGTAAGCTATGTAGACAAGGAAGGACTGTCAAAGGAGAAATCAGCACAATATACAAAGTTAAAAAACATGGTAAACAATTTGAAGTCCTTGTTTATTCTAAAATAACCTTCTATTTGAAGGAACAGTGCTTCAGCCATGTCAGTTTAGTTTAGTAGCTGTTACTCTCTAGACCACCTGAGAATCACATGTCTCCAAGCAAGACAGCTTAAAATGATGACTCACTGGTGTAATATGTGAGCTGGCAGTATGGAGGCATGTGCTTCATAATAAATAGTGCCTGTCTAGTACTTTGTGAGCAATTGAAGATTAGCTACATATACTTTCTTTCCCACAACTGTGTCTGTATGTGACAAAATGCATACAGGTGTCTAAGCCACAAAGGGATACATTGATTGAAAAATGCGTGACATAGCATTTGCTGTCCCCTGCATTCTAAATCAGTTGTCAGCCCTCATCTCCAGAAATAGATCTGTATCAGAGGATATCTTTATTTCCATATTAGAGTTTACTTAGAAGGAAGGCTTATCTTTAGACTAAGAAAGCAGCAGCACTAGAGGGCAGTGCATGTTCCAGCCCAATGTGCTCATATACACATGTATACACATATACACATGTAAACACATGTATCTGTACTGGATCGTCTGTGTCAGCTTGTCACCAGCTAAACTCATCTAACAGGAGGGAGCCTCAGGTAAGAAAAGGCCCCATGAGATTGGGTTGTATCTCTAAGAGTGGGCTGTAGGCAAGCTTGTAGAGCATTCTATTACTGATTGTTTGGAGAGAACCCAGATCATTGTAGGTGGGGCCATCCCTGGGCTGGTGGTCCTGGATTCTAGAAGAAAAATAGACTGAGCAAGCCATGGAGAGCAAGCCAGTAAGCATCAATCCTCCATGGCCTCTGCATCAGCTCCCGCCTCCAGGTTCCTGCCCTGATTGAGTTCCTGTCCTGACTTCTTTCATTGATAAACAGTGATATGGAAACAGAATAAACCTTTTTCCACCCAAGTTTCTTTTTAGTCATTCTGTTTCATCTCAGCAGTAGAAACTCTAACCAACACATTGTCCATTTGTCAGCAAAGAGACTCTTTTCTTAGCAGTGAAGTGTTTAGCATATTTTTCTTATGAAAGGAGAGGTGATTAATACTGTTACAAAATGGCATAAAATGTTTTTCCTTGCATTTCTACTTATCAAGATGTGTAGTGTAGGGCAATTAAAGTGTGATTCAAGTTTTGAATACTTTCCAAGTTTTATTTTTATGGATACATAATACACATACAAAGATTTCTGCACGTGCATATAGAATGCAATGTGAAGTTTATATCCATGCATACCTTCTATGATTTAATCACCAGCCTTTTGACACCAGATTCCATGATGCTAAGACAAACAGAAAAATACCATTCTTGTGGGTGATCTTCTCAAAGACTTTCCAGTATATTCTAGGACTACAATTTGTAACCTCTGAAAGGAAGAACTATAAAACAATTTAAAACAATTAGACCACATTTCCTTTTTTTTTCTGTAATTTGTTGAGTTGGTGGTGAAACCTGGCCTAGGAGCTTCCATTGGTTGACTCTTAGAAGCCAAGGTCATCAAATTATAGTACTAAAAATTAGCTAGAAATATATCCAGAAAAAAAATAAGTTCAATTAAGTTGTCATGATTAAATATTTGAGAAGTTGACTTTTGTAGCTCCCAGACTTGTTCTAACTCAGACAGATGTTGGCAGTCAGGATGGTTCTCATTCTGTAGCACCGTAGCTACTGCCCCTCTCCTAAACAAAGGTTTAGAAAATCTGTATATTCTCATTTCCCCAAAGTGAGTGATTACACTTCCATCTCTGGCTCTATTCCACCCAAATTTCCCCCTTTCCACACTGAACTATTTGTTCATTCCTAGATTGCCAATATCAGTTAAGTGCTGATCATATTCTAGAACACCAAAGTAATTAACAATAAGGTGTGAATGAGGTTTACAGGTTCACGAGGAAAATTTACATTTTAAAGAGGGTCGTGTTAAACACAAATGAACTCCTAATAGATGGAATGTGTGAGAGAGGATTTCTTTCTCTGCAGGGCATGGAGGAAGATTTCTCTTGCTCCTTTTTCAGCCCTGAGATAGAGATCAAGAAGCTGAGTGTGGTGGCACACAACTTTAATCCCAGCACTTGGGAGACAGAGACAGGTAGTTCTCTGAGTTCAAGACCACCCTGGTCTATATGAGTACCATCTTGAAAAATAAAAACAAACAATGTCAAAAAAATCTAAACAAACAAACAAAACCACCAAGAGTTTCATTGACAATCTCCAGTTGCTGCCTCCATGCACAGTTACATAGTTACACAGTTACATAGTGTAGCAACTGCCCACCTTTTATCTATCTACTGCCTGGCTTGTACAGACTGACCAGTTTTCTTCTCTAGATCCTTTTGGGTGTCAAATCCATCCTCAGGTGTGACCCATCTGTAGCTCAAAAAGATGACAGAAGAAAGCTGCTCTCACATGCTTGAGTAATCTTGCTGTTCTTCATAGAAGTGTCCTGGAAATTGAAAGAGAAACACTGTATTTACAAAATGAAAGAATAATAATTAGTAGTAACTTTAAGCTTTAAACAGCTCTTTCTCTATTCGTTTTTAAAATGTCCTTACAGTCATTTTTGAAGGAGTTAGCAATAATGATATTCACAGAACTAATCTGAATTTGCCAACAAAATAAATAGTGGAATTAAGATTCAAATCCAAGATCCAAATATTTCACTGCAAATTTCTGTTTTTTCTGTTTTCACTAGTAAATTTTTATAGATAAAAATACCTTTTTGTAAATTGAACTAAGCATACTTACTAAAATTACAGACCTAAGATAGTTCACAGTCTATAATTCATCTGACTCTTTTTCTCATCTTAAGCTTATAGGTAGAAAGAGCCTTCAGGTTAAAGCACTGATAGTCAAGCCATAGAGTTAGTTTATATCTTCCTCTTCATGGATGTTGGCCAGTATTAGCAATTTAAATTTTCTCTACAGAAATATTGTCAGTGTAGTGTAAATAACTCTTGTTAAGCTTAGAGTCAGGCAACCCCATAATTTGCCATCCAAACTGGAGAGCTTTTAAAAGTGAAAGCGGGCAATATTCAAAGTTGGCATCTGAGCAATCATAAGGGAAACTGGAACTACCCTGGATCAAGTGGGGGACACTATCACCCAGCCTAAAAGGCATCATTCTAAGTCAAATAGCTGGCAGAGCGAAAGGCCCGCATGGTATCTGTTACTTGCAAGTGCATGCAATGATTAGGGACCAACTTCAAGGGAAATGTGAAATCAAGGCAAGTAACATCAAAGTTAAATTTGACAATGTGGAACAAAGCATATCTTAAACTAGCATGGTAGCCAACACTTTTTTTCTCTTGATAACAAATACCCTCTTGCTACGTGCTGTCCACGTATATGAACCTTGCACTTCTGACTCTGAAGGATTCTGTTTGGAGATGGCCCTAGACTAGAGCATCACAGTCAGCCTAAGTATCAGTGTCAGCAATGGCAGGACGAGGACTGAGCAGTTACTGCTAACCATTGCTGAATTATTCCGCAGACCTCCGAACAAGATTACTTCTCATTTACCTAACTTAAAAAGTTAAAATTAACTTCATTTGTTCTTTAAAAAAACAACAACAACAAAAAACAAAGCCAGTTTTCTTGAAATTTTAATTTTTATTGAAAGCAGGAAGCTTCCCTTCTTGACAGCTTGGAAGTGGTAAAATTGTCTAGGGGAAGAGTTCACAATGGAATACAAGATGCATTACATAATGCAGTCCTTTGTTTATGGAGCCTCTGACAGAATCCTGCAATTTTGGCTGATGCTAAATACTGCCACCAAAGTCCTCCCTAACTTTAGGCGACTCTGAGTCTTTCTCTCCACCTCCTGCCATGATTATTCTGGCTTCTGATTGAATCACACCTTATGTTTAAAGTCACTAACCTAAAATGACCCAAAGCTACTTCTTTTTCTCCTCAGCAGTTCCCTGTGACTGGTAATATTTGGAATGCCTGAAAATAGCCTCTGTCCCAACTTCTGTAGCCCCTACTCCAAAAGCAAATGCTATAACAGTTTCTTCACTCGGGTTTTTAAACCTCAGGTGAGAGATTTTGGAAACTAATTAGCATGCTAAGGAGTCTGTGGCATTTAGGTGAGTCACAGTCACACAATCTAAGCAACAGAGAAAGAATCTTGTTGCTAGGAAGACTGGGGAGAATAGATATTGGGTAGGCAACACTCTAATCCAACTGTAATGACAAAAAATAAAAGGAAAATTAATGTGAGCTATAAAAACTAAAATATAATTTATGCAGAGGGTAGGAATAAGGTGCATTACAAGATAACTAAAGCAATTAGATTGATAAATGAATGCTGATTGGATTCTCCCAGGGAGGAGCAGGGGCTGAAAGCTGGAACAGCCAGGCTCTACATAGTGGCCACTGCTTCTGAAGTTCTTTATTCTTGACAGCTAGGAACCAAGGCTTATTTCTGCCCTACCACCTCAGAATGGACAGTACTTACTAAACTGTGATAAGTGCATGAATACAATGCTAGTGCAGTCAAGGCGTGATTGACAAATTATAGAGATGCTAGAAAAAGAAAACTGAAACTGGAGGCTCCCTGGAACACTAAGATTGAAAACATATTCTAATGTGGTTGTTACATACAGGATACTTCTTATTAAATATGAGAACCAGCGATGCCTCGAAAGATGTAACAAGCAATAGCAGCTAAAGTACCAAGTCAGTAATGAGCTTGGCATTTGAAACCAAGTTATGTCTCTAGAGTTAGCATTTTGTAATACACAAGTCATAGTCAGGTGCCCATCTGACTATGTTGCTGACTGTTGCTGCCTCTTGCTCCCCTTCCCTGTGTTCTCTGCAGTCTCCCAGAATTTCCAGCATTAAAAGGAGCTTTGCAAAAATGGAAAGTCATTCACTGGAGATTTAAAGTTTACTATCATAGAAATTTGCACTTAGTTTCAGTTCTTGTCATGAGGATTCCAATCAAGATGCCTCTGGTCAAGCAGATTGTTAATTTCCATAATGAATTGATCCTCTTATCATGTAATGACCTTCTTTGCTGCTAATGACAGTTTGACTTAATCAGTCTAATGTGGTTATGATTATCTTGGAATACATTCCTCCAGCTCTGTCCTTTTCCGCCTATGTTGTTCCCTCAAGCTAAAATGAGTTTCTTGGAGGTAATACTTTGCTGGATCTTGCCTTTATACTTTATACTCCTGTATTCTTAATCCACTCAAATGCTCCACTTCTTTTGATTGGGGCATGTAATTTATTTGTATCAAACATGAGGGGAAGACTTCCTGTGCCATCTTGCCAATTTTGGTGTATTTTGTACTCTTCTTCATTTCCTGTTCTGCACTAGACTTTGATTTTCCAGTGTTCCCTTTTGTTTCTCTCTCTCTGTGTCTCTCTCTCTCTCTCTCTCTCTCTCTCTCTCTCTCTCTCTCTCTCTCTCTCTCTCACTCTCCCCCCCCCCTGTGTGCTTCTTCCTTTTTTCCCTTCCTTATCTCCCTGAATCCTTCCCATCTCTTCCTTTTCCCCTCTCCCTTTCTCCTTCTCTACATGCCAACTGTATCTCCTAAGTTTTGGGTTTTTTTTTTTAACTTTTCAAATTTTGACAGTGTCACAATAAGCTACCCAGGTGAACCTCTGACTTGTGATCTCCCTGCCTCAGAATCAGAGGAAGGGGTTTTGAATCCTGGATTCCTTTCTCTTTTCATTGTATAACTACTATAGCTTTTATCTGTATTTTCCATGAATCTTCCATTAAACAACTTAAAATGTTTCCTTTGAGCTCCCTAAGCTGGTAACATTTGATAGCATACAGCACCTCTGTGCTTTTCTTCTCTGCTCTCTCCACTTTCCATGTTACAGTTGCCACAGCTTACTGTCTTACGCTATGTGTACAATAACAAGTTATGACAATTGCTAGTATTCAACATCCTGGAGTTGGAAGTAACTCATATATGTTTATTATACTGTTAGCGATCTCTGGCCTTTGACAACTTACCTTTCTGAGTGAGTTCCACCCTTTTCTATGTTCTCATACTGGTTAATTCATGTCCTTTCTCTTCAGCTCTTTTTATTGTTAGTTTTTAAGTGTATTTAGTTGTGATGAACTTCCTCAACCTGTTTGTCTGGAGAGGTCTTTGTACCTTATTTCCTTCGCTATATTGCAGGACAGTTTTTCTGGCTACAGTGGTCTCAATTAATAGTTTTTTACAATGATTTGAGTGTATAAGTCTACTTTCGTCTGACCTGCAAAGTGGTCCAAGCAAACTTCTGAACATCCTTTTTGAACACACAGTAATTATATTTCTCTTGATTCCTTCAAAATTCTCTTTGTTCTTTTAACAATTTGATTATATAATGCCCTACACATATTTCTTATAATCTAGTTTGAGTTCCTTGGCCTTTATGAATATTTCCTCCCCAGATTTATTTTCTCTTCTGTTTCTATAAATCATACACATACACTGACACACACACACCCTGTGTCTCTCTTTTCTATCATGTGTTTATGGCCTTCTTCTATTTCATCCTTTTTTCTTCTATTTTTCTTTTTGTTTCCTTAAATCCATATTTTTAATTGATCTGTTTTGAATTTCGCATCTGCTTTGGAAGACACAACCCTAGTGAGTATTTCTGGTCAATGTTGTATTCTTCTGCTCCAGTAGTCCTTGCTTCGCTCTATTGTTGCTTTCGTCTCTCTATCTTCATTAACTGCTCGTTTTGATCACGAGTCCTTTTCGTGACTTTCTTTAGATCTCTTAGCTGTTGGTCTGCATTATTCTGCAGATCACCTAGCTTCTGTAAGGACAGCTAGCTGTTTTCAATACTTTCTTAGTCAATTCACAGATCTTCACTTCTATCAGATTGGTTGATTTCTTTCCTTTGATTGTGTCATGCTTTCTTGATTCTTTATATTTTTCACAAGTTTGTTTTCTGTGTGTCTGGAGGAGCGAATACCTCCCCCCACACCCAACCATGTGAAGTAGAAGTGACTGAGAGAAGCTCACCAGTGACCACTGCTTGATGTGAGGGACTTAGGTGGTTACTCAGGGACACCTATGAGATACAATGAAAGGAGCCGCCCAGAGGGCCCTCTGAACCTGTGCCTGCTTCACTTCCTTCTCGCCTTCACTGAGAACAGCCTCGAGTGTGCAGTTTCCAAATCTTCCAGAGAACTAGTTTTAAGGAGTCACCTCCTCATATCCTATAGCCTTAGCTGCCCCACAGGACTGGGTTATACAGGGGGGAAGCCAGAACTGACAAAGTAGGATTCCAAAGCAGCCACCCCAAAAAGGTTTCCAGGCAGCCAGGAACGCAGGCAGAGCGGTACCCTGCCTAAACCTACTCAGTTTTCCATAGGAGAATTCATGGCCTGCACAGTCCTGTCAGTGTGAAGTTAAGCTGGTTTGGAAGGGTGAGAGCCCAGCTCTAGTGAAACTACTCACATTGCTACTTGAATGGGACTCTTCTTGCCTTGTGTCTTCTTAGTAGTGGTGGTGGTGTGCTTCTACGTCTCAGCTAGATCTCTACTATTGTGGTTCCAATAGTATTATTAGAGCTCTGTTGCTGGGGCAAGATGATAGGGAACATTCATGCTTTGCCATCACACTAACTGCATCCCTATATGTTGCCTGTTATACCTTAATTTTGCCAAGACACCAAATAGAGTATTAGGATGTGCAACTTCAGTAACAGCATTTCCAGCATGCCTGTGTCTGTAGCCATTTAATAAAATTTACTGATAACTTTAGATCCAACTTCCTTGGTTACATTAGACAATTTCATGTTAGTTGAGTTAAGTAGTACTTCATCTTTTGAGATTTATCATATTTTCTGATTACATGTATAGATATGCTTGACTGAGTGAATACATGCAGATGTGAGTGCAGGTGCCAGCAATGTCCATAAGAAGGATTAACATCCCATGAAACTGTGGATATAGGAAGTTGTGGCCACCCAGTGTGGGTGCCAGAAACCACACTCAGGTCCTCTGCAAGAGCAGTATAAACTCTTTTTTTTTTAAATTTTTAATATTTTTACTACATATTTTCCTCAGTTACATTTCCAATGCTATCCCAAAAGTCCCCCATAGCGCCCCCCACTTCCCTACCCACCCATTCCCATTCTTTTGGCCCTGGCATTCCCCTATGTTGGGGCATATAAAGTTTGCAAGTCCAATGGGCCTCTCTTTCCAACGATGGCCAACTAGGCCATCTTTCGATACATATGCAGCTAGAGACAAGAGCTCCGGGGTTCTGGTTAGTACATCATGTTGTTCCGACAATAGGGTTGCAGATCCCTTTAGCTCCTTGGGTACTTTCTCTAGCTTCTGCATAGGGAGCCCTGTGATACATCCAATAGCTCACTGTGAACATCCACTCCTGTGTTTGCTAGGCCCCAGCATCGTCTCACAAGAGACAGCTATATTTGGGTCCTTTCAGCAAAATCTTGCTAGTATATGCAATGGTGTCAGCATTTAGAAGCTGCTTATGGGAAGGATCCCTGGATATGGCAGTCTCTAAATGGTCCATCCTTTCATCACAGCTATGAACTTTGTCTCTGTAACTCCTTCCCTGGGTGTTTTGTTCCCAATTCTAAGAAGGGGCACAGTGTCCACACTTTGGTCTTCATTCTTCTTGAGTTTCATGCGTTTAGTAAATTGTATCTTATATCTTGGGTATCCTAAGTTTTGGGCTAATATCCACTTATCAGTGAATACATATTGTGTGAGTTCTTTTGTGATTGTGTTACTTCACTCAAGATGATGCCCTCCAGGTCCATCCATTTGGCTAGGAATTTCATAAATTCATTCTTTTTAATAGCTGAGTAGTACTCCATTGTGTAAATGTACCATAATTTCTGTATCCATTCCTCTGTTGAGGGACATCTGGGTTCTTTCCAGTTTCTGGCTATTATAAATAGGGCTGCTATGAACATAGTGGAGCATGTGTCCTTTTTACCGGTTGGGACATCTTCTGGATATATGCCCAGGAGAGGTATTGCTGGATCCTCCGGTAGTACTATGTCCAATTTTCTGAGGAACCGCCAGACTGATTTCCAGAGTGGTTGTACAAGCTTGCAATCCCACCAACAATGGAGGAGTGTTCCTCTTTCTCCACATCCTCGCCAGCATCTGCTGTCACCTGAATTTTTGATCTTAGCCATTCTGACTGGTGTGAGGTGGAATCTCAGGGTTGTTTTGATTTGCATTTCCCTGATGATTAAGGATGTTGAACATTTTTTCAGGTGCTTCTCTGCCATTCGGTATTCCTCAGGTGAGAATTCTTTGTTTGGTTCTGAGCCCCATTTTTTAATGGGGTTATTTGACTTTCTGGAGTCCACCTTCTTGAGTTCTTTATATATATTGGATATTAGTCCCTTATCTGATTTAGGATAGGTGAAGATCCTTTCCCAATCTGTTGGTGTTTTTTTTGTCTTATTGATGGTGTCTTTAGCCTTGCAGAAGCTTTGCAGTTTCATGAGGTCCCACTTGTCAATTCTCGATCTTACAGCACAAGCCATTACTGTTCTATTCAAGAATTTTTCCCCTGTGCCCATATCTTCAAGGCTTTTCCCCACTTTCTCCTCTATAAGTTTCAGTGTCTCTGGTTTTATGTGAAGTTCCTTGATCCACTTAGACTTGACCTTAGTACAAGGAGATAGGAATGGATCGATTCGCATTCTTCTACATGTTAACAACCAGTTGTGCCAGCACCATTTGTTGAAAATGCTGTCTTTCTTCCACTGGATGGTTTTAGCTCCCTTGTCGAAGATCAAGTGACCATAAGTGTGTGGGTTCATTTCTGGGTCTTCAATTCTATTCCATTGGTCTATTTGCCTGTCACTATACCAGTACCATGCAGTTTTTATCACAATTGCTCTGTAGTAAAGCTTTAGGTCTGGCATGGTGATTCCACCAGAGGTTCTTTTATCCTTGAGAAGAGTTTTTGCTATCCTAGGTTTTTTGTTATTCCAGATGAATTTGCAGATTGCACTTTCTAATTCGTTGAAGAATTGATTTGGAATTTTGATGGGGATTGCATTGAATCTGTAGATTACTTTTGGCAAGATAGCCATTTTAACAATGTTGATCCTGCCAATCCATGAGCATGGGAGATCTTTCCATCTTCTGAGATCTTCTATAATTTCTTTCTTCAGAGACTTGAAGTTTTTATCATACAGATCTTTCACTTCCTTAGTTAGAGTCACGCCAAGATATTTTATATTATTTGTGACTATTGAGAAGGGTGTTGTTTCCCTAATTTCTTTCTCAGCCTGTTTATTCTTTGTGTAGAGAAAGGCCATTGATTTGTTTGAGTTAATTTTATATCCAGCTACTTCACCGAAGCTGTTTATCAGGCTTAGGAGTTCTCTGGTGGAATTTTTAGGGTCACTTATATATACTATCATATCATCTGCAAAAAGTGATATTTTGACTTCATCTTTTCCAATTTGTATCCCTTTGATCTCCTTTTGTTGTCGAATTGCTCTGGCTAGGACTTCAAGTACAATGTTGAATAGGTATGGAGAAAGTGGACAGCCTTGTCTAGTCCCTGATTTTAGAGGGATTGCTTCAAGCTTCTCACCATTTACTTTGATGTTGGCTACTGGTTTGCTGTAGATTGCTTTTATCATGTTTAGGTATGGGCCTTGAATTCCTGATCTTTCCAAGACTTTTATCATGAATGGGTGTTGGATCTTGTCAAATGCTTTTTCCGCATCTAACGAGATGACCATGTGGTTTTTGTCTTTGAGTTTGTTTATATACTGGATTAGGTTGATGGATTTCCGTATATTGAACCATCCCTGCATCCCTGGGATGAAACCTACTTGGTCAGGATGGATGATTGTTTTGATGTGTTCTTGGATTCGGTTAGCAAGAACTTTATTGAGGATTTTTACATCAATATTCATAAGGGATATTGGTCTGAAGTTTTCTATCTTTGTTGGGTCTTTTTGTGGTTTAGGTATCAGAGTAATTGTGGCTTCATAGAATGAGTTGGGTAGAGTACCTTCTGTTTCTATTTTGTGGAATAGTTTGTGAAGAACTGGGATTAGATCTTCTTTGAAGGTCTGATAGAACTCTGCACTAAACCCGTCTGGTCCTGGGCTTTTTTTAGTTGGGAGACTATCAATGACTGCTTCTATTTCTTTGGGGGATATAGGGCTGTTTAGATCATTAACCTGATCTTGATTCAACTTTGGTACCCGGTATCTGTCTAGGAACTTCTCCATTTCATCCAGGTTCTCCAGTTTTGTTGAGTATAGCCTTTGGTAGAAGGATCTGATGGTGTTTTGGATGTCTTCAGGATCTGTTGTTATGTCTCCTTTTTCATTTCTGATTTTGTTAATTAGGATGCTTTCCCTGTGCCCTCTAGTGAGTCTGGCTAAGGGTTTATCTATCTTGTTGATTTTCTCAAAGAACCAGCTCCTTGATTGGTTGATTCTTTGAATAGTTCTTCTTGTTTCCACTTGGTTGATTTCGCCCCTGAGTTTGATTATTTCCTGCCGTCTACTCTTCTTGGGTGAATTTGCTTCCTTTTGTTCTAGTGCTTTTAGGTATGTTGTCAAGCTGCTAATGTGTGCTCTCTCTAGTTTCCTTTTGGAGGCACTCAGAGCTATGAGTTTTCCTCTTAGAAATGCTTTCATTGCGTCCCATAAATTTGGGTATGTTGTGGCTTCATTTTCATTGAACTCTAAAAAGTCCTTAATTTCTTTGTTTATTCCTTCCTTGACCAAGGTATCATTGAGAAGAGTGTTGTTCAGTTTCCACGTGAAGGTTGGCTTTCTATTATTTATTTTGTTATTGAAGATCAGCCTTAGTCCATGGTGATCTGATAGGATGCAAGGGACAATTTCAATATTTTTGTATCTGTTGAGGCCTGTTTTGTGACCAATTATGTGGTCAATTTTGGAGAAGGTACCATGAGGTGCTGAGAAGAAGGTATATCCTTTTGTTTTAGGATAGAATGTTCTGTAGATATCTGCCAGATCCATTTGATTCATAATTTCTGTTAGTTTCACTGTGTCCCTGTTTAGCTTCTGTTTCCATGATCTGTCCATTGGTGAAAGTGGTGTGTTGAAGTCTCCCACTATTATTGTATGAGGTGCAATGTGTGCTTTGAGATTTACTAAAGTTTCTTTAATGAATGTGGCTGCCTTTGTATTTGGAGCATAGATATTCAGGTTTGATAGTTCCTCTTGGAGGATTTTACCTTTGATGAGTATGAAGTGTCCCTCCCTGTCTTTTTTAATGACTTTGGGTTGGAAGTCAATCTTATCAGATATTAGAATTGCTACTCCAGCTTGTTTCTTCATACCATTTGCTTGGAAAATTGTTTTCCAGCCTTTCATTCTGAGGTAGTGTCTATCTTTTTCTCTGAGATGAGTTTCCTGTAAGCAGCAAAATGTTGGGTCTTGTTTGTGTAGCCAGTTTGTTAGTCTATGTCTTTTTATCGGGGAGTTGAGTCCATTGATATTAAGAGATATTAAGGAAAAGTAATTGTTGTTTCCTGTTATTTTTGTTGTTAAAGTTGGCATTCTGTTCTTGTGGCTGTCTTCTTTTAGGTTTGTTGAGGGATTACCTTCTTGTTGTTTCTAGGGCGTGGTTCCTGTCCTTGTATTGGTTTTTTTCTGTTATTATCCTTTGAAGGGCTGGATTCGTGGAGAGATAATGTGTGAATTTGGTTTTGTCGTGGAATACTTTGGTTTCTCCATCTATGTTAATTGAGAGTTTGGCTGGGTATAGTAGCCTGGGCTGGAGTGTCTGTATAACATCCGTCCAGGATCTTCTGGCTTTCATAGTCTCTGGTGAGAAATCTGGTGTAATTCTGATAGGCTTGCCTTTATATGTTACTTGGCCTTTTTCTCTTACTGCTTTTAGTATTCTATCTTTATTTAGAGCATTTGTTGTTCTGATTATTATGTGTCGGGAGGTATTTCTTTTCTGGTCCAGTCTATTTGGAGTTCTGTAGGCTTCTTGTATGTTCATGGGCATCTCTTTCTTTAGATTTGGGAAGTTTTCTTCTATAATTTTGTTGAAGATGTTTGCTGGTCCTTTGAGTTGAAAATCTTCATTCTCATCCACTCCTATTATCCGTAGGTTTGGTCTTCTCATTGTGTCCTGTATTTCTTGGATGTTTTGAGTTAGGTTCTTTTTGCATTTTACATTTTCCTTGATTGTTGTGCCGATATTCTCTATGGAATCTTCTGCACCTGAGATTCTCTCTTCCATCTCTTGTATTCTGTTGCTGATGCTCGTATCTATGGTTCCAGATTTCTTTCCTAGGGTTTCTATCTCCAGTGTTGCCTCATTTTGGGTTTTCTTTATTGTGTCTACTTCCCTTTTTAGGTCTAGTATGGTTTTGTTCAATTCCATCATCTGTTTGGATGTGTTTTCCTGTTTTTCTGTAAGGACTTCTACCCGTTTGATTATGTTATCCTGTTTTACTTTAAGGATTTGTAACTCTTTAGCAGTGTTCTCCTGCAATTCTTTAAGGGATTTTTGTGCTTCCTTTTTAATGTCTTCTACCTGTTTACCAGTGTTCCTTTGTATTTCTTTAAGTGTGTTATTAAAGTCCTTCTTGAAGTCCTCTACCATCATCATGAGATATGCTTTTAGATCCGTGTCTAGCTTTTCCGGTGTGTTGGGGTGCCCTGGACTGGGCGAAGTGGGAGTGCTGGGTTCTGATGATGGTGAGTGGTCTTGGTTTCTGTTAGTAAGATTATTACGTTTACCTTTCGCCATCTGGTAATCTCTGGGGTTAGTTGTTGTTGTTGTCACTGTTTAAAGATTGGAGCAGAAGCTGTGTTCCACTCACCAGCAGTCTCAAAATCCTGTGGCGGGGGTCGTGGGTAGCTGGCGGGTGTCAGCCGACCCTGTGCTCTAGCTACCCAGGTGCTGGTCCGGCCAGAAGTGGCCTGTGGTCCTACTCAGGCCGGTTTTCTGCTTCCCTAACTAATGCAGTCTCTGGTCCCTCGCCCAATTGGATTGGAGCAGAAGCTGTGTTCCACTCACCAGAAGTCTTAAGATCCTGTGGCGGGTGTTGTGGGTAGCTGGCGAGTTTCAGCCGACCCTGCGCCCTAGCTACTCCGGTGCTTTTCTGACCGGAGAGGCTTGTGGCCCTACTGAGGCCGGATTTCTGCCTCCCCAACCAAAGCAGTCTCAGGTCCCACGTGATTGGACTGGAGCAGAAGCTGTGTTCCACTCACCCTTTTTTTTTTTTTTTCTTTTTTGAGACAGGGTTTCTCTGTGTAGCCCTGGCTGTTCTGGAACTCACTGTGTAGATCAGGCTGGCCTCGAACTCAGAAATTCGCCTGCCTCTGCCTCCCAAGGGCTGGGATTAAAGGCGTGCACCACCACGCCCGGCTAGTATGAACTCTTAACCACTGAGCACGAGCGCTCCTCTCCTTAAATAGTGCTGCTTTACTTGGGCAGAGGAACTCCTATTTCAGTTTAATTGATTGAGCAATTTAGTTTTCAGAAGCAGAATCTTAAAACAACTCTGCTAAAGACTTCCATTATTAACATTGACCCTTTTATAACTTATTGTGCTGTTTGAATTTTTGTCAATTTGATATAAGCTACAGTCATTTGGGAAGAAGGATCCACAATTGAGAAAAATGCCTCCATTAGACTGTTCTGTAGCTAAATCTGAAGGGCATTTTCATGATGAATTATTGACATGGAGGGCCCAAGTCCACTGTGGGTGGTGCCCCTCCAAGACATGTAGTCCTCAGTAGTAAAGGAAAGAAGGTTGACCCAGCCATAGAGAGCAAGCCAGGAAGCTGCTTTCCTCTGTGGCCGCTGCTTTCGTTCCTGACTTGAGTCTTCCTGAGGTAGAGAGGAAACTCCCACAGTTGCTTTTACTTTTGGTATTTTCTCAAAGCAACAGGAACCAAGCTAGGACAGTTAATATTTACTGTGTGTACATTAAGTCAGCATTATCTGTAGTTACTTTGAGTTCCAACATTTTATGTTCTTAGTGCTCAGTTTAATTTAACAGATACTAATTAATGGGATACTTACAAAACACAAACTAATAAGCTAGAACCTGAGTGGATATAGAGATTAAATAATGTGATTTTTCATGCAAATACTTGATAATGTGATCCAATAAAGATTGATGTGTGTATCTGTAATACATCCTAGCTCCTTGGGTTTGGCATCAAAAATGCATGGTCATTTCTTTCTTAGTATTTTGGCAAAGAAAAATGGTCTCTGAACTATCACTTGGCTATACATTTGTATATCGTTTTAATTTTAAAGAATCATTATATAAAGTATATCATTATATATTTCAATTTATATTGTTCTAAAATCATTAGATTATCTATCTGCAAAAAAAAAAGTAATTCCCTTTCTTGTTATTGAAAAGCTAGACACTGGTTTTATGAGAATTGTACAAACCAGTGAGTGGGAACAGGTAACAATAAACACGCTCCCCCATGCTCCAAGCTGCACAAGCAGCTTCCTGTGCATGTTACAGTTCCCACCTGTTACTTGTGACTTCTACACAGCACATATGATTACCCTTTATTCCTACCTAAATAGCAGTTAGCTCTTTATTCCAGTGGTTTCAGTAGGAAAACAAGAGTGTCTAGTGGCCAAATGGCACATCTGCACCAGCAGATCTGCTGCCCAAGCTGTGATGTCCTGAGAGAGCAGGTTAGACTCTGGTGTGCGTTAGAGGTGCGAGTAAGGAGAGGATGGGTCCTCTTCTACAAGCCAGTCCATGATCCTCATGCTAGAAGCCCAGATATCGACTGCAAAGAAACCGGCAATTTTGGTAGGTGAGTAAATCATTCTAATTATGGCAACGTAGAAACTTGTTTTCTTGGTAGCATGAGAATTTCCTGCTTTTGAAAAGTATCAGAAGGGAGAACAAATCTTTATAAATCTCAAAAGAAGCTCACTAGCAGTGACCGATTTGATTTCTTTCCTTACCTAAGCCTTTCTGGGTCATAAGCGGGTTATATTCATGTCTCGTCCCATGATTTTCTTAGTAAAAAAATTTGCATCTGAAGCCTAGTAAAATGTTTGGCTTGCACAGTTGAATGTTTAAACAGGTGTGTGCTGCCCTGGTCTGGCTGAGGAAGGTAGTCCTTGTCCTTAGAACCTGCCATTAGGAGAGTGTTTCTCATGCCAGATTCCAGGGGCTCATCAGGAAAGGCTCCGGTGATACTTAAGCCTATTACCTGCTTACTAACCCACATCCCTCCTTCCCCTCTGTGTTCTCATGACGAAATTGATTTAATAGTTTCAAGATATTATTAAATACATTCTACATTAATATTATATGTCCTCTTTGAATCCAAGTGGCAATACAATAGAATTTCATTTTATAAATAACACCTTTCAAGCTAACACCACAGGGCACAGTACAAAAGAATCAAAATAGAACACAAATGCTGTAATCAAATGCAGACCCCAGGAAGGCTGATTAAAAAGGCATGTTGCTAGCAAGAGCAGCCGACAGGGTAAGTAGAGTGGGTCATAGCCGAGAAGCCAGCTGAACAGAAGGGCAAACGAAAACAAAATGGACTTGCCAGCCCGTTTTACAGATATTCATGATGCTCTGTGTGCATCATCTCTTCTCGACTCGAGAACTGACTCAGAGGTATGTGAACATGGTGTGGAGGGAGGGCCTCAGTGCAGGGTTAGTGTGTCTTCCCTTGGTATTTATATGTAACACAAACAAAGAAGACCTTAAGCATCCCCACCTGTGATTGACAGAGATGCCTACCATGTGACTGTGAGAGGATGATTAGGGGATCCAGAAAGCCTTGTCTTGCTGGGTGTGACTCCTGGTTTTCAGACAACATGACACGAAAAGGGATCTATTCCACTGCAGTGAGATGAGTACTGCTTGTGACCAGGCCTCGGGAAAGATGGACTTATGGGTGAGGCATGAGCCTCCCCAAAGTACACTTCCCTTAGCACTCTACTGATCCAGTTAGAATTTGTGCTCAAACATTTGCAATAAGCAAGCAGTTTTCTAATGTCAGAGGTTTTTAAACCTAACTTCTATTAACCAAAACAAACAAACAAACAAAAACAACAACAACAAAACCCTTCTTACATAAGGAAAGCAGGCAGAAGAAGGGAACTGTGTTCGAGTCTATATTCCTACCTTGGTTTAGAGCTTGTCCAACAGTAATCATCACATGGCTTTAGCAATGAACCCAACTGCTCACTCCCTGGTGCTCTTTTGTTTAATAAAAGTTTTACAATGTAGGAGAGTATTATATCAAAAACATAGAATGCACTGATTTGTAGTTAGGAGAGAAAGAAAAAGATGAGACCTGAGGTGGGCTTTACCTTTCTCCAACTTTGAATTATTTGTCATGATCCTAATAGTCCACATCGCTGGGATTCTGGTGTGTGGAGGGATGCTGATTTGGGTCACAGAGTTAGATCAGTACTGTCGTATCTCTGTATGCTTTTCCTTATTAAATCACAAAAGTGTGGGCAGCACTGGGAGAGAAGGGGAACTGTACAAATATTAGTACTGAGATTTTTTTAAACTGGTGATGTATAGGTTTCCATTTAGTAGCCTCTTATTTCCCTTCCTTCTGACATTATTTATCCAGCAGAACAGAGGGAGTCAGTTTATTAATGAACATAAATAAAAGTGCAATACATTAAGAACACTAGATTGTAAGTCCAAAGTGAGTTATTTCATGAAATGTGTGAGCAAATACCTGTGTCTGTTACCAATCGCCTTCATTGATTTTCTATTGCTGTGGCAAAATCCATGACCAAAGGCATCTGGAGGAAGAGTTTATTTGTGCTTAGAGATCCCATCCAAACCCCTATAGGGAAACAGGGCTAACTGGAAGTGGGGCAAGGCTATAAACTCTCAACCCCACCCCAGTGATGGACTTCCTCCAGCCAGGCTGTACCTCTCTCAAATGTTCTAAATAACCTTTCCAAACAATGTCACCAGCAAGGACCCCAGTGTTCCAGTACACAAGCCTATGTAGACAGTTCTCATTTGAACCCTAACAACACATTACCTTTGAGTCTAAATTCACCCTTTCTTACCTACTCTACAAAGATTGTGACTGTTTAAAGTATTCTCCTTTATCATTTCTCAGACTTGTGGCTAAGATCAAGTTAAGCATCTTCCTTTGTCCACTGGCCTGAAGGTACTTTGTCAGTTGAGAGTCCAGTAGACATACCACAGAGGGCTTCCTTCCTGGCTCTGTCTACTCCATTGGCCGACTAATACACTGTGCACAATTTCTCCAGAACCTGGCTTCTTTCTTTTGGATAACTTCTCTGGTGTTTGTCAGTATGGAACATACTCCTATCTATTTGCTCCAGCTGAGGTACAGATAGCAACCCCACTACCTGGTCTCTGCCCACTTCTCCTGGCACACACCATGCAGGCACACATACACGAGGTTCTATCCTATGGATATCTTTTACTGCCACTCAAGAATACAGGTACCAACAATTTCTGTTGAGAAAGCTCTCTGGCACTTTTCTAGCATTCAGTAGACAATGCCTGTGCCTTGTTGAACAATGTCTGTGTCCAAATCCTAAAAGATTTTACTTGTACCCAGCAAGGTCTGGATTGTTGTCTAAGAATACAAACAACTTTTCCTTGAATATGCTATGTGAGCTCTACAAGGAGTGGTCATTCCTTATATTTGCTGTTCTTTCATGTTTAGAGTTATCTTTAATTCTCTAAGGTATTCTGACCTTATTCTAGTCACCTGTTAATGTTAATAGTTCTTTACTGCAATGTGTTTTTTTCTCTTCTGATGGAACCTGCTTCATACACTCTGAAGTAACATTAAAATGATCTGTGATGCTTAAGGTTGGAGGAAGTCCATATGTCCTCACAGATCAGACTAAGATTGGACCTGGATATTAGATGAACCAAATGTTTTGAGAGTTTAGTTAGCTAGAAAGGCAGCAAACGGTGATGCTATAAACACTGTCTGACCATATGGCTTTACTGATCTACACTTTAAAGGATTTTACTCTAGTTCTCAGTGAATTTTTTATTAAAAAATAAAAATCTGGATTAATTTGTTGACCTTGGAAAATGTGTCAAAATCCAATAATTATATAATGTGAATTATAAATTATTAATGATAGCTATTATTTATTGAGAATTCAGTAATCTTAAGCAGTTAAATTTATTGGATCCATATAGCAATACAGATGTATACTTAGACTCTCTCTCTCTCTCTCTCTCTCTCTTGAAATGGAAAAAGAGACTGGCCTCACAGGTGATATATCTAGCAAATTTCAAACAATCAAAAAAAAATTTAACCTAGAACTTTCTGTGAGCCACAGCTTGTCAAAACCACTCTGCTTCCAAAAGCCAATCATAAGTTACCTTGGAAAACAAACAGGGTATTTTCAGTCTCTCAGTCAGAGATTTGGAGAAGAGCTACCACAAGAATCTGTAACATGTTTAGCAGCACACCCTGAGATACTGCCTGTACCATCAACCTGTTACTTAACCAGATATGGGTAAACTAAGTGAACTCCGGAGATGAAATCCCAGAACCTAAGTGTTAACAGAGTATCTAAAATGTAGCAGCCTTTATTCTGAATCGAGCTGAAGGCAGATGAAATATTAACAGCAGTTCTAGCAGCAGAAAATGAAATATGAGATTCTGTATCAGAAATTATTAGTAACCTGTTAAAAGAAATGCTGAAAAATGGCAGTTACCAAATTAAAACTGGGAAACAGAGCCCAAATGGGAAATTTCAAAAAGTTTGGAGGAAAATAAATGACAGATTGTCCTCTTGGCTCTTATTACTATGCCATCCTAAATCCTACTTGGCAATGGATGGTGGAGGTGAAATAAGAGCGGCATCCCTGCCAGCGTTGGTCCTCAGATTTGTAGTCCTAAGTGTCTGTGATGGTGTCTGGGGCTGACTGGAAACGTAGTTGGGAGTTGATAGCATTTGAGCTTTATCTAAATTGAAGAGCCTGGAGACTCTTATTATGAAAGGCTTCCTCTCATTTGTGAATTGGCCCCTTTGCTCCACTTTGGATGGCTGGCTTCCTCCATGCAGAGCTATACTAAATGTTCTACATGGGAAAGCTATTCTCCTTAAATGCCTTCAAATTTAAAGCATCTATCTGAATATGTTCATGTTTATGACTCAAAATATCTAACACCAAAAAGAAAGAGGGGGTACAAATAGAAAATGCCCAGCAGTAAATGAAGGAGATATTTTTCCTTCAGTAACTGAAAAAGAAAAATTATTTTATGCAGAGTTGTTGAGCATTTGATGCCAAAGGGGAGAAAAAGGGAAATGAGCTATAGAACCATAGAATCTTACTGTTGGCAGAGACTGCAGAGTTCATGCAGTCCTACCCTATCATTTTTCAATGAAGAGACCGAGACATGGGGAGTTAAGGGACTTGACTTGCCCAAGATACAGAGTTGTTTACTGACAGCCATGCCAAAAATATTTCCCAACTCCCCACACAGAACTCTGTATTTCAGCATGCTGCTACCATTCTCTGCTGAAAATTAACACCAATACAGCCCAAACACAGAGGAGTTCAGCGTCTGTGGAGACCAGGAGACAGGATGATTTCAAGGTAGAAATCAGGATGGGAAAAGAACAGAGAAAGGATGGTTGTCCGTTGTGACTCCTCACACAAGCTTTGCTAGCCATTTGGTGTGGGCTTACTGTGTCCTACCTCTCCACCAAATAGAATGAAGAAGAAAATAAACTTTTTGTAATAGCTAAAGTTTGCACGTGTTCAAATCTGATTTGCCCAGGGAATTCTGCATACATGCTATGTCCGGATATAGAGGGATTTGTAGGTGGCATGCTTACTGTACCCTGTTATTTTCTTCAGCCTGATACAGTTTCTCTAACTCGGAAATGCTTCCCTGAAATCTCAAGTTAGTTTTAGGACAAGGATGGTTCCTATCCATGGCACACATCTAAGAATGACAAGTAACTAAGATGTAAGAATTATCTTCTCTTAATCTTCATACAGAATTGAAATATTACAGAACTTTAGCTCAGTTTCAAGACTTGGATGAAATAATTTCGGTTTTGTAACCATATGAGTAAGTGATAGTAAACCAGTCCAGATGACACAGTGAAAAGGACTCCACGGGCTCCCCTTGCAGGCCAGTCCGACAACCTTCTTCACAATAGAGCAACCAGAGATGAGAGCCTCGGCCACATGATGAAAAGTGCAGATGGAGGGCTTTGCATGAAAACCAATTATGTGCGAGAGGGCTCAGGAGAGGATCGGGGTGGAATTGGAAAGGAGTGGCCACTGAAACAGGAGAAGAAGATATGCTTGACCAGGTCTAGTAAAATATTCCCTGCCACAACCACTGTTCCATGAAGAGACTGAGCCAAGAGGCCTGAATAAACTAACCTGGGGGTCAGTGTTACCATTAATGTGGGAGGCATCATGGAGAGCACATCCGGACTTGTGTTACACAGTAATCACTGCTGGGTGTCAGCATTCATCAGCCAGATGGTCAGACCCACAATTAATCAATTAGGCTGGGACAATCAACTGGACTAAGTTTTCCCCTTTGGTAAAACAGCCTCATCATGTGGTCAAGGCCAATAGCACTTTTATCCTGTTGCTTTTGGAGTAGCTTCTAAAAATTCCCTCATTTTTTTTCCTTTGGCCTCTGGTTACTAGACACTGTCAGGCTCCCAGTTCCTTTGATAACATGGATTCTCCAATCAAGGTTTTCACATAATAGATCATCAGCATCCCCTGTATTCACATTGTAACACTGAGCATCCCACATGAAAACAAGCTCTTCAAAGCAGCATGGTAAGCCCTACATCAAACTGATCTGCTGTAGTATTTCTTCTGGTTCTACTCAATCTGGTGGGACACCAATGGCAGAGCTTCTCTGACTGGGCACATAAGGGTGATAAGTGATGCTAATGATAATAGTAGTTTATAGTGAGTGTATTCGGCGTCAGACAGACATACCATGACAAAAATAAACATCAACTCAGCCTTTATAACTCCAATTAGGATGATACAGTCACCCCCCCCCCTTTCAAAGAGAAGGAAACAGACTAGGAAATTCATTGAACATGTGATAGGATACTCTACTGACATGCTGTAGGACAGAAGCTACATAGCCTGTCATACATGTTTTCTTAACACACACAACCTTGTGCATCTGAGAGATAAAAGCTAAGAATGGGTTCTAGATCTTGGTGGCTCCCCTTCAAACTTCAAGTTGTTCACTAGTGTTTTTCTTCTCTGGTGGCTCATTCTGCTTCCCATGCTACACAGCTCCAAACCACTGCCGGACTTCCCCTTTCCTCTTGAGGATTCCCAGTCTCCCACTCAGGAGCCTTATCTACATTGGTATCTTTCAGTCTGTTTTAGGTAGTTTTCATCAGTTGATTTATAGCACAGCTTGCCTCTCCATCACTGATTTATTTTTTTAACTTAGATTTTACCCCTCCTTTCCTTTGACTTACCTCTGTCTGTATTATAGTGTACAGCACAGGAGTGATGCTTGGGAATCCTGGTGGTCACTGTGTAACAGAGCCCTGTATACTATACGTATTGGGTAGAACTAGACACAGTGCAGTGGTCCCTGTGTGTACCGTTGAACTTGCTGTGTCTCTTTTCTCTCAGCTCTTTTCTACCCTCAGACTTGATGTAGACTTAATGATTTTGTGTAGCTTATATAAGGATGCAGTCAGCCCAAATATCCATCCTTGATGTATCAGTTACTCTTACAATTACTTTATAGAGTATATTACTTCTCTATATAACTGCTACATTTGCTTTTTTGTTTTGCTACTTAGCAATTGGAAAACATATCAGAATGCTAAAACAATATAGTATGGAGCTCTCTGTTTTTACTGGAACTTACAGCGCATGAATAACTAGGTGCTCATGTAGTAGTAAAAACCAGCATGCTTCAGCCTTCAGGGTCTGTTTTGTTCTCACGACGCGCTGCCGTTCTTTCTGCAGTTTTATATTCTTTACCCCAGGGCTCATGAGGTTCTTTCATTGTGACCTACAGTATCCTGCATATTACACACTTGAGTCCTGCCATCTAGGCTGGCTTTCTGCTTCATTTTGCTCCTGACCTGCCCCCCCCCACCCCCAACACACACACACCCCAATGCTATTCCAGGCCTGGCCTCTCATGACCAGAGACTGCTGACTCATCCTGGCCTGTGCCAAGCTGTGCAGTCGCTTAGTGATGTGGACAGGAGTCGAAGGACTAGAATGAGCTCACAGAACTCATTTCACTTGTTGCTTACGGTACAGTCCAGCATGAGCTGGAAATGTAGGAACCTCAGCCTCCCGAGCAGAAAGAGTAAGTAGATTACACACAACCCCATCGTCAAGTCCTCAACAAGCAGGGGACGGTGGGGGGTGGGGGCTTGCTTCTCATGGCTCTTGGCTGTGGCTAGGGCATTCTGGGTCATCAGGAGTTTCCCTTTGTCCTCTTTTCTTCCTCTCCTCCACAGTTGCACCCTCTC
This sequence comes from Mus caroli, assembly GCF_978045245.1. Lineage (NCBI taxonomy): Eukaryota > Metazoa > Chordata > Mammalia > Rodentia > Muridae > Mus > Mus caroli. Next base: position 40,374,577 of record NW_028227272.1, read on the forward strand.
CTCACCCCCACCCCCACCCGCACCCTCCCTGAACTTCCCTTCTGAAAATGTCCGGATGGTAGAGCAATGATCTGGGCAGGAATGAAATTTTGTTAATAAGCAGCCTCCGCACGAAACCCTGGAACACAGAGTCTGTGAAACTGCTTAGAGTAGCTGTACACTGGGAACTCACATGAACTTCCCAACAGAATTCAAGGACATGAGAAAAGCTTCCCTACCTCCCTTCTTGAGTCTCTTTTCTTTCTGTTTTAAGAGAGGTAGTTTCAGGAGACATGGCTGCATTCTGGTGTGGTGCAAAGTTTTCCGTCGGGAGACAATAATGTACATTCCTCTGGCAGGATGGGATAGTTTTTTTTTTTTTTTTTTTTTTGGTGTGTGTTTCTCTTGCTGTTGTTTATTTATAAGACATTTCCTCTCAGTTAGTGGAAGTTAGATCGTAAGAGGCTCCAGTGATTTTCCTTCCACCTCCCCTCCCTAATTTCTGTGCTTCAGCACTCTGGAACACTGTGAACTCAACAGACTAATCAGAGCAGGGAGCTTAGCAGCCAGGCCTGGACACTCTCAAGAGACTGTGTGACTCTCAGCGTCACTCCCTGGATCAGGAACCACAGTCCTGGTGAGTGGGGAGCTTCCAGATTCTGATGTATCAAGGATTCTATTCTTGGTGTCTCTGAGGCAGGCAGGAAATAAAGGGTATTTTAAAAGAAAAAAAAAAAAACATTTAAAAAAGCCTGCCAAACAATCAGAGTGGTAAGGAGTTTTAGTGTGTACAGCTGAGCGCACTCTGGACAAGGGCAGAGCCTTGAGGCTCTGCTTCGAAGCAGCCTGCAGGACTAGGATTTGCGCTGCTGCCACAGAGGGCTGTCAGCCTTGACATGCCTAGCAAACATGCTGGTGGGAGGAGGAAGGTAGGTGAGTGACTGGGGCAAGGAGGAAGAGCTCAGGGTGGTGGGAGGGGGAAGTGAAAGTGGGAATAATTATTCATCTGAAGTTTCTCCCTCTCTGCTAACTTTTGATGCATTTCTGTTCTGAGCAGTTGTGCCATGTGCACAGCTAGCTGAGCCAGATAGAAAATCTGTATTAGATGAGCCACAAAAAGGTTGTGAGGACTCTTCCTTTAGAGGTCATTTCCTTGAGGCTGCTCTGAAACGTTAGGAGCCTCTCCCCATCTGACTTCAGGAAAACCTTATGTGTCACACCCTATTCTTTATTCTTCTGTACTCATGGTACTGAGTAGAAGAATGCAGTGAGACTCCTTATATGGCTCCAGGGAAATCCATCATCTTGACAAAGGAAACTGATGATTGTCTCCACAATATTAAACCCAAATATAGTGTTGTCCTCAATATAAGAAGAGACTGATTGAGTGGGCTCCGGAAAGTTGTCAAAGGAATGGAATGGGGTGGGGGTGGGGTTGCAGCCTGGTCTGTCATAGCCAGTAGGGACCTTACGTGTTATTCTTGGTATGCACACCCTCCTTGGAAGTGAAATGTCAGGTGGGTGGGCTTGTCTTCTGCTGTCAAGCCCCTGCTTGTTGTTGTTCTAGACATGTTCCATCTTACTATGCCTTCTTGCCTGTCTAAAGTCAAGTATGTGGCATGTTCTAAGATATTAAAGGGAAAAAAGAGAAAACAAAAAACTAACAAACAAACAAACAAAAACCCATGGTGGCCATTAAATTATTTGTCTATGTGGCATCCTCTGAAGTGAATTGCTCTTTGGGGAGGGGAAAGAGTCTTTGATGTTCCCAATATGGTTCTCATAGGCTTAAACATCCCAGAACCACAACCCAGCCTAAGGGGTCCTTACTCAATGTCCTTAAATATTTGAGAAGAAATGCCATTTTATTGTTTTAGCTGTCTTTGCTATTAACACATTGCCAGTAGATTTCTTCTAGGGCCGAAATGTTTTAATAATAGCTGATTTTACAAATGCATCTTGTATGTATCTGTTATGTGTATTTACCTTTGTTCCAACTGGTACAGTGATTCAGTATATAACATTAATTCTTAGCTCTGGAAGTTTGTTTGCTATATTGGATGATTTGGATTCTTAACCACAGAACTCATGCATGCTCGTATGTCCCAAGTGCCCTCAGACACTGTGTACTGCTACAGTCACACCAGGGTTTGTCAGTGACCTCTAGAGCAAATGACTTCCTAGCACAGCTCCTGTAGTTTCCAAGGTTCATCAAATCTATTAGCTTTCAGTGTGAAAGAATGTTGCTTCAATAAGTTAGGGCCAGAAAGGAAAGCCTGGTATGATAGACAACATTTCTGTTAGCCCATGTTAGTAATTATTGAACTATTCATATATATGTAATATATTATGGGGTACTTTTATTTATTTTGTTGTTTTCTACGAAGCTTAACAATAAAATTGTGCTCTGAACTTTCAAACATGACCTAAGAAATGTATGGAGCTCAGTGACCATCCAGAGCTATATGGGAGTCTTCCTGTGTGTGTCTCTGCTAACACACCAACCACATACACTGAGAGAGAAACCCAGCCTATACAAGCTACATTGAAGACAGTTTTGTCTATTAACACTTGGAAACAGTTTATTCTCAAGAACTATGACTGTACATAAAAATTTGTAAGCAACTTTAGGCAGAGAGTATAAACACATTTACCTAATGTTATGTCCCAAGAAATTATATTTTACAAATCTAGTCTGCCAGAGAATTTTTTCTTTTAGTTGCTAAGATCTATATGGTCATAAAAATGTTGTGGTGAACTGATGTACATAGGAAGTTAGACTTTGATTAATATATATAGATAGATACGTGTGTGTGATCAGAGAGGAAATGATGTCTTTTTGTAAGTTGACATAGTTGCATTCATATTACCTAGTATTTTCCATACTTATATAGTAAGCCTTTATAGCATACTGTTACTAGTTCTGTTTTTCAGTGTTCATCTGAAAGTTTAAATTTCATTAAACTTCTGTGTTTTATAATATATTTTTCTTGCAAACAAGTTTTAGATGGGACTATTTCCTATATATTATATTTATTTGATTAGGCAGTTACAATTATAGATGAAAGAGCTTGTTCCGCAGACAGCTTTTGATTGCCCCATTAAGAAACTGTCTAATGCTTCTCAGCCTTCTAGCCACGCCAGGATCAAGGGAAGAAGTTCTATTTGTGAAGAAATTTGGGGGATAGTTTCAGTGGCTTCCCTAGGAAAGACTCATATTCTATATGTTATAAGATGGTTTTGGGACATATATGTTAAGTGTGCTAACTTATAAATGTATGTATGTGTGCAAAACTATATTCTTGTATATTTAAAATGTGATTTTACCTAGTCTTTCTAGATATTGAATTCCACAAAATATTTTTAAACTGATGATAAGCAAAGTTAAGGGGATATTTTATCACATTGAGAATGCAGTTTATACAGATATTTATGAACACTATCTACAAATGAGATGATATAACTGATAAGTGAAGTGATTATCCTTGGTTAAACATACATATCAGATTATTAACCTAAATTCTATTATGCCTAGCTTAAAAATATTAATTGTTCTGTGTAAGAAATAGCTTAAATTAAGTAGACAGAAATTAAATAGCTAATAATTAAAATTGAGAAATATATTTAATGAATTCATTTGGTAACAATTAATACATATATAAATGACCCAGTTTATTCTTTCTCATTCCTCGGCTACTCAGTTGTATATTAAATAACTTAATACTGCAGTTACATATTAGTGTTAGAATTTCCCAGATATCCTTTCAAGATACCCAGTCAGTCAAGTCCCACTTCTCTAATGGTGGTCTGAGACTGACAACAGTTTTGCAGGCAGCAGCCTTCCATCACTTATCATATGCTGCCTTGAATTGAAAACCTTTGAATTGATAGAAGGTATTATATTTTGTGCTTGTGTATTCCTTCCCCTTCCAAACAATGTCATATTGCCTCAATCGTAGTGGGGTAGCTGGAGGATCAATAGATAGGGAATGGATGATTATCTATATTCATTGGCAGTGAGTATCTCTTGGTTACCACAATTGAGAAACATGTCCAGGAAACTAATCAATAGATTTTTCAGTGACTGTCTCTCCTTATTAGATCTTCCAAGAGCTGAAACTGTCCTAGCCATTTACTGGGATAGTTCCTCTAACCCCCAAAGGTTAGGTCATTTCTGATGAACATAGAGATCTTGAATTTATAGGAGTTTACTTCATTTTCTAGAACTTGTGTAGGTAACCAGATACCTATCTTAGTTCATGCAGTCTGAACATACCACACTACCTATAATATTCCATGTTAGCCAGAGGCTTCTACAGATTATGAATATTTGTGAATAGTCAATCAGTGGTTCTTCCTTTTCTCAAAGTCCACATTTAAGGAACCAGTAGATGGTAGGTGTAGAGGCACAGGAATATTAGCTATGAATGCTGTAAGCTAGACAAGAGAGAGGTGAGGCAGACAGGCAGCACAATAAAGACCAGGGGCAAGAGGACAGGCAGCCAAATCATTTGCACTGTCTTAACAAGCACTAATTAAATGCCCTGTTTGAGGTAAATAATAGCTGAAAATAGCCAAGTTCAATTGTGCTGATCGATGAGGAGAGAAAATGCAGATTCACTTGGTGCTCGCTCCTTCAGTTATTAAGCTGCAGCCACTGAGGCATCTTCGGAGAAGGGGCATCAGTTGAGCCAGCCTCTAGTGTGTCATTTGCTGTGTGGCCATTCCAGTACCCCATATAATGCCCTGATATAATAAGCCAGATAATAAGGGAATATATTATGAATATGACTATAGTAAGAAATAACTAAATGTATAAAGTGGATTTTAAACTTAACTATTAGTGGTCATCGGCATGACAATCCCTAATCTGTACTCAATCCTGTTTTCTGAAAAGATTTTCCAGAACTTTTCATATGTCTGTGTGTGCAGAATATAAATAGGATGTTTATTTTTTCATATTTTTAAATTTTTTCTCTCTGCGCTCACTAGTACACTGGATTCATAGATGTGAGTAGCCGGGGGTAGGGGGACAGGGAGGCAAGTCATTCACAAAATGGAAAATTAACCCTCAAACAGTGAGAAGTTAACTCACTCGGCAGACAGGCCGAAAACTACGATGTTTTGTTAGTGAATGTGTTCTTCTTTGGGAGTTAACATGGAGAGGACATTTCCAGTAGCACAAACTTGGCACCAAATAACCTGTTCATCCTGAAGCTACAAATACCACATTGACCTTCCAGTTCCTGCTGGCAGGGTTTGCAGTATGGTGGCCTCTTGGGTAGTGTATACAAATCACTCTAAGGGACAAAATTGTATGAGTGCCTAATCCACTTTTGAAAATGAAAGAAAAGGATCTTTTTATGAAAGGCAGCAAATATGGAAGGATATAAATTGTAATAAAAGATATTAGCACTTTCACCTCCTGCTAATTGCCTCCCTAGTCAAGAGGAACAAAATACTGTAATAAATGTTACAGCTACATCATGATCAGAGTACAAAAATTGTCTCTACATTTCAATAGCAAATTGGAAAAAAAGAACAAATCAGGTAGACTTAATTTAGGCTTCTAAATTAGGGGACTCATCTGCTTCGTTTTCTAAGAAAGATAATGGTACCCATTTGACTGACTTGCCAGTGTTTTTTGAGGATCAGAGTATAAAGTCTGTTTCTCCATTATAATCATTAAACATTTTTTAACATTCATTCTTTTTTCATTCACAAAATATTTTTGAATCTGTACTCTAACAGTTTTTATTATAGGAGCTAATGAATGGTTGGTAAACAAATATTCATTGAAGAGCTCAAACTATGTAGCTGACACTCTTCCAGGCTGGGATTCAAGAGTAATTAAACACAGAGAAGTCTCTATTCTCATATTATAGATTGTCTAGGAGAGACACATAAGGAAATTCATATGAAAAGTGCATAACCTGTTCGTGTTGACTGCTGTAGAAAAACGTCACTCAGGGATGAGAAAGATGGGGCTTACATTGTCATATTAAATTACATGGGGACAACATTTGAGACAAGGCTTCAGTGAAAGGAAGGGAACAAATTTTGTCAATGTCGGGGCAAGTATATTTTCAGTAGAACTGTCCAGTGCAAAGGACCTGAACAAAGATGCTGTGGTTGAGCATAGGAGGTTAAAGAGAATTGGGGTCAGTAAAGACAAGAAGAGTCAGGGAGGTTGTGGAAAGTTTGTTGTGCTAAGGTGAAGATGCTAAGCTATAGTGAGATTGGAGTACGATGTAAGTTACTATACATTTCTAAAAGCTAGAAGAATTTTAATGAATGTGTTTAGCTTGATTTAATCATTATACTGTATGTATATAATTAATTACTGAGACATCATGTGCCCCATTAGTATATACAGTTGTATGTTTTTTATTCAGATGCTGAAAATAAATTTTAAAATGAAATCATTCAAGTACATATAAATAAAATACTGTAGATTGTACAAAAGTGAATATACCAGGCACACCAGAGTGATAATAACAAAGATGGCTCTGTAGCAGGAGCAGATGGGAGAGAGGAAAACAGTAAGGACAGAATAATGGAGGTCATATGATATTGTCCCTTAGCCCAGGAGCATGGGAATGTGAAGATGGTAGGTCTCCTACCAATGGTAAAAGGATTAAATAAGGAGAGAACAGAGACTGAACTAGGGACAATGTCACATACTGATGACCAGGCAGAAGGGTGTCCAAAGAAACATAGACTGTCCAAACACTGTACAGCTCACAATATCCTGGAGTAAAACGTTAAGGAAACCGAAGGTAACAATGCTGGCTGGGAAGGATTTTCCCAGAAGGCCAAAGAAGGGGAAAGAATTTAGTGATGGCAGCAGCCTTGGTTGCCATCCAAAGATGCTTTAACTGCTTGCAGCATTTTGGGAGCCATTAAAAGGTTTCAAGTAGAGGTTAATAATCACATCGTGTAACAGAGGATCAGCCTGGCAGCAGAAAGTGAAGGATAGATTGTAGGAGTGGGAGAGGAGAGGCCGGGAAATGAGTTAGGGGGCACCTTAAATTGTTCAGTCAGGAAACAATGAAATCCTGAACTAGGACAGTAACTGTGGGAATAGGCCGAAAGGAGGAGGTGTGTTCAGAGATAACTGACAGAATGGACACAATTTAATAACCTCTGGGCCTGGCATGAAAGTAGGAGGAATTCTGGATTGCTCCCAGGTTCCTGCCTTACACAACTAGACAAGAAAAGCTATGAGGAGTAAGTTTTGTAGACTGGAAAGATGATAAACTTGCTTTTGAATATGTTTAGTTGTTGGGGGAGCATCCAGACTGGTGTCCAGTAGGCAGTTTGGTTCAGTCAGGGATACTGAAGCTAGATCAGGGACAGAGATAGATGCATAGCTGTCTTCTGAATCATCATTGTCATGGGTGAAGCGCAAATTATGAAGTCGATATGTCTCAAGGAAAATATGATGAAGGAAAACAAACAGGATCAGACTGTTGGAGTACCGGTGTTTATGGAACAGAGAGAAGGAAGTGACGCCATCATAAAACTACTATCTATGTGCCTGTCGGTGTGCTAGATACACTGGGGTGGTGGGCAAGATGAACAGCCCAGAGCCTACCCCAGAAGTACATGCGGTCTGTATAAACATAAGAGGTTAGTGTTACTGTCACTGCCAATCACGGGACAATACTAGAAGAATAAATATCCAAGTGTAACACAGAATCATACAGAATATTTAATTAGAGAGATTGTAACAGCAAAAGTTTTCTGCTTGCAGTTTTGCTATAGAGTTCATTTCTGATTTCTCTAATGCTTGTATGTGTATGTTCCAGTGTTAGCATGGGTTCAGGCTATTGGCAAAACAAGCCAGGTGTAAATTATGGTAGAATTGAAATCGATAGTGCTTTGAAGCACTGGAGTGCCCAGTTCACATCAGGGCGTGCGTCTGTGTTCACTGAAACATGGCTATCAAGTGCACCCCGAGTCATTAGATGTGTTATCCAGTGAATAACAGCATAATGATATTTTAGCAGAGCTGCCTTATGATAAATTCTGCTTTAGTGAAACCCCATATACAGAGCAATTTCTTCTGGCCGTGTATATTGCATGGCAAAGAAAGGATACCCTGCTGCGTATCAGAAGGCTGTAATTTCATTTAGGGGTTCTATTGACATCGTAAACTGCAAGAGCAGAGCTCAAGTGGCTATTTAAGTCATAGGAACTTCAAGCTAAAATTACTGCCTAGTCCTAATCGCCACCTCCAGGGCACTCTTGCCTATACATATAGGCTTTATGTTTCTATCTTTGTGTCTATAAATACTCAATCACTCCAGGGGATAAAATGATAAGCTGTCCTAAAATATGACAGGTATCTGTCACCTTTGCAGCTGATATAGGCTTAAAGGCTGAATACAGTTTTATTATTCATTGAAGGTCAAATGATAAAGGGGAGCCCCTTCTCTCTTACACAGACACACACACACACACACACACACACACAAATACACACACATGTGCACGAGAGAGGTCATTGTATGAGCTACTGAGTTTTTCTGCTTTAAAACATTATCTACACAGTGTAACATCAGATTCTTTCACTCGTTCACGGTAGAAAACAAGGGACTTTCCGATGATCACCTTCCAGCCTCCAAGACCTACCATCCCTTCTCCTGGTTCTTCTTGTTTAGTTGTGTAAGCCAGAATCATGGAACAATCCAACTGTTTTCTCTTAGTTCCAGGCCTAAAAAGTTACAAACATTGTCTGCTCTGACTCTTTTAAAATGTGTGCATATCCGTGGGACATGTACACATATGTATGTGACTCTACGTGTCATGGTGCAGATGCATACATGAACGTATGGACGTAGGAGGTTGATATCAGGAGACTTTCTCCACTACCTTTTACCTTATTCATTGAAGCCAGATCCCTCAGTTGAACCCAGAGTTGGCAGATAAGGGGCTCGTCTAGCTCACCCGCATTTTCCAGGTCTTTCCAGCCTCCACTTTGTAAATGCTAGAATTACTGTCAGGATGCCATACCTATATCAGAACTCTCATCTCCACACTACTACTTGAGTGGTGAGTTATTTTAAGTGCTGAGATATTGCTCTAGTCCTTGGCTCTTTTCTGATGGTTAAAATTCTCATTATCACCTGTTCCTGTGACACAGAATCATGGTTCACACATGTTAGAAAAAATACAGTATATTCACAAACACACATTCGTGTGCCCTTTCCACCTGGAAATGCCTTCTTAGTCCAACTATGGGCTTACATTTTACCTACATGTTAATTTCCAAGAGAATGTAGATGGAATCTATCTTTGGATGATGTAAGCTTCTGACTGATTTTAGCTTTAACAAATTTCAAACATATCATCCTGTGTGGGGCCCATGCCTATCATTTACTTACTCTGGTTCTCATACATTAACTGCTTTAATTCTTCATCCCTGTTTTTCCTCTGACTTATAAAATTGTTAAGCACGATTTAATATGTATCTTCTGATCAGTTCCTATTGAATTTCTAGTTCAGTAAATAAATAAACAACAAACGGATAACTGAGTGAATGCTCTCCCATTCCTAGGCTCTTGGTAACTCCTGTCTGTTTGCTTTAATGTGCTAACTGCTGACCTCACCTTCTACCTAGGCTGCTCTGTCAATATTCTTTGTTATCATTCTCAGCCGTCTAGTCCTAAGTCTTCTTTATTTTTGTCTCCTGTCTAATATGAAGCCTTTAGTATCAATACTCAGTTAAAATAATAGGCCTGACCTCTCCATACATCTTTTGCTTCAGTCACTGTGAGCGCTTCCCTAGAGCTGTACTCTGTACGCCTATGCATGTTTCCATCCCGTTTGGAATTGGAATCATCTCACAGTGATTCATATTTTAGTCTGATGCCCTTGTCTCTAACCTTGATGCTGATTTCTGCATCATGTTATTCACATACCCTTTTCTATATTTATTACATTTTCAGAAAAATATCACAGTGATAAGTGAGTAAAAATGGATATTAATCACATTGTTGAGAAGTGGCATTAAAGCACCCTGGCGGACTCTTCTGCATCATGCATTTGCCTCCCACACTGATCCTCATGTTGACTCCCTGATGACCATCAGAGACCGTTTGCCCTGAACTTCATCTCGGGTTCCTTATACCTGCTGTTTCTATTAACTAGTGCCAGTCATGTCCAAAGATTAACTAATGAAAAGTTTAAAAGCACAGTAAAGCAGTGTGCCTAATAGCAAGCCAACATAGGAAAGGGCATCACCTTTCATTGTTAACAATAAAGCCACTGCCAGCTACATTTTGACATATGTTTATGATATTTCCTTGATAGTCACTATTCTGGATTCATGAAAAAAGTGAGGAAAGATTATAGGAGAGGTAAAATTTAAATATAGAAAAAAGTACTGTGTTGAGCTCAGTTAGTAATTGTCATAATAGTTAACAATACTGCTGATCATCAAAAACACAATTACTGCTTGCAAGGATGGTAGAGTTTTTATAGTTGTTGTGCTAAGATTAGTAATTAGTTCCTAGAAGTATCTAGATGGGAATTCTTAGTCTATTAAAGAATGGCAGTGAGTGCTCCAGGACTCTGCACGATGGTGGCCTGTGTTCAATGTAGAAGGCTTGCTAGTAGAAGGAGTACGTCTGCTGGAGACACTACAAGGTGAAGTGGATGAATGAGATAATAATAAGTCATTTAGAGATTGGTGAATCCAATGTTATAGTTGTGAAAACATGATAATGGATGAAAGAAAATTCAAACGTGAGATGGAAGGACATGTTTAGAAGTGATGAATTTAGAAGTAAGGAAGTAAGGTCCATGCAGACTACTGCAGCCTAGATTTGCAAAGTTTTATGGGAAAGCTGTTGAGAAAATTAAAGAAAGACTTTGAATAGAAAACTCATAGACCTAGCATAGAATGGCATGCCTCTACCCACAACGGATGTTAACATCTGCATATTAATACTTTTTTTCATGTACTTGTAGGTAACCATTTCCACTGATGTGTTATACCGTTGGACGCTGTTACACATTCTCTGTATGTCTGGGTGAGGGAACTGTAGATGTACATTAGTATGTATTTGTTGACACATCTCTGCATTTACCTGTCTGTCAATGGGACTAGTAGGACATGGAATTTTTCGTGAGCAAGAACTCCGAGTCAGAGCTGTACCCTTGCTGCTGCTGCTGCTGCTGCTGCTGCTGCTGCTGCTGCTGCTGCTGCTGCAGTTGCTGTAGCTTTCTCATTTTAGTCTGAGGGTACAGGACAGCTTGTTAGTTCCAACCTAACTTTGGAAAATAGAAGTTGTATCCGATGTAATTCAGAAAGACTTGTCAAATGTTTACCACTGTTCTGGTAGCCAATAGGTATAGACTCTTTAAAATATGTATAATTTTCCATTGTACAGCCATAGTCTATATCTCTTTTCTGTCTGAAGACACTGTTACATTATTCTAATGTTCCCTGATTCTTGGTAAATTCTGTCCTGTAAGAGATACTCTTGCTACGTGCTACATAACTCAGTGTCTCTACCCCACTCAAGAGACATATTCTGTCCCAATAGGAATCATCAGTATAGTTCAGGCTTCTTGGGAAAATAGTCTATGACCTTAGGTACTTATTTTAGTTGCAATAATTTTCTCTACTCTATTCATTACTGACCTTCACAGTCACTCTGTATATTATTTCTTATGAGGGAGGTCATATTTTTTGACCTACAGAGAGAGAGAGAGAGAAAACCCTAGAAACAATAAACTAAATTTAAAGTTACTTCATTTACAAAAGACCAAGGCAAGCAGAGCAGACTTATATTTTTAATCTAAGTTCTTTTACCAGTTTAATTTGATAGTGGAAATTAATTGTACAATTCTTAATATCACTACAGCACAACTACAATTAAAAGATATTCTTTATAACCATTTTCCATCCCTCTCATACATATATCAGGGCACATACTAGTCTGTTCCTGAAAATTTCATTTTCTTCAACATTGTGAAATTATTTCAAAAGAGGCAACAGAAATCTATTTGTATCCTAGTAGTGTTAACTGAAACACTATGGTAAGCACTTAACAGTGCTGCATGTGTCTTCCTAAAAGGTAAGGAAAGAGATACACTTGCCAGAGAGAGGAGACGATGTAGTCAGCTGTTCAGAGATGCATGACAGGTCTTGCACTAAGGTGGGCAGTTTCTTTTCCTATTTAATTTTCTTTGGTTTGTATCATCCTCATCATTCCCATCCCTGAGATTCAACAAAAGGCAGGCTGGTGTTCGTGTGTATCACCTCTAGCAGCACTAAAATGAGTGATATGATCAATCAGATGACAGCACGATGAAAATGGATAGAGAACCACTCTATACAGTCAAATAGTGCTGACTAAGCAAATACTTGCACAGTATTTAATTAGAGGTCAATATTGGGAGTTACTGGTTGATGTTTCCATGGGAATGAGCTAGATTAATCCTTGTTTGATATTTTGTTATTGCAAAATTACAAAAATTAGTCAGTGAGTATATATCAAGCTCTTTTAAAGGAACATGAGTGTATAATTTACAATGAGCCTGCACTAAGTGCAGAGACAAAGAAACATTAAGATGAGGTCACTGGTAAGGAATGAAGGCTTTGTGAGCCACTGTGGCCAAAATTTTTTGTCTATGAAATTGTTTCCCAGATATCCTTGATCCCTAAGTTTCATAGTCACCTGTGAAATGTGTCTAAACCTGAGTCTCCCTGTGGTGGTTTGAATGACAGTGGCCCCCACAGGCTCATCTATTTAAGTCTTTGCTCTGCAGTTTGAAGTCGACAGAACTGTTTGAGAAGGATCTGCATAGTGGTCTTGTTGGAGGAGGTGTGGCCTTATTGAAGGACATGTGTAACTAAGGATGGGCTTTGAGGTTTCAAAAGCCCAGACTAGGCCTGTTTTTCTTCTCTTTGTCTTCCACCTTTGGATCAGTATGAAAGCTCTCAGCTACAGCTACACCTCCAACACCATGCCTGCTGGCTACCATGCTTCCACCATAATGTTCGTGGGCTCACCTTCTGAAACTGTGCGCAAGCCCCCAGTTAAGTACTGTCTGTTATGAGCTGCTTTCTTTATGGTGTCTCTTAACAATAGAAAAGTAACTAAGACACCACCTTAGCCCTAGAGAACGGGAACTTTCATTGAAGAACCTTAGCCTTTCCACCTCAAACCTAGGAGGTATTGCCATGTAGGTACAAACACTTTCCCACCCAGACAGGGAAAGCCAATTATCGTATGTGACATACAGAAAATGTTAAAATCCACAAACTGGCCATGGCTGCAGGTTGCTATAGAGTATATGAAACCGATTGGCTGGGCATAATAGAAGGCAGCTCCGGCAGCCAGTGCTGCTCCAGGTTCACAGGCAAAGATGGAGAGTGTCCTGGCAGAGTTCATATTTCCTATACGCCTTTGTGGTCTCAGCATGTCTCCAGTGTAAATACGCGTGTGACTGTGGCCTGTGCACTCATTCACACTTCAGGGAGGCTGTGGTTTCCTTTCCTCCCTCCATCTTAGCAGTGGGCCGCCTGCAACCTTTTGATCAAGCTGACTTTGTACGTTATATGACTGAACTCCGCTGTGCCAAACATCCTTGAGGAAGTTGACATTTGTGTACTTTGAAAGAAAAAAAGAGAAAAGTGAATCCCAACTGCTTCCTCCTGCCCTTTTGATTAAGAGAATGGTAAGCCAGCAGGAGAGGTGCTGCTTTTAACAAGCAGGGGTGTGCGGCAACTGATTGGTATCTTTCTTTGAAAAAAGTAGGAAAGATTGATGTTAAACAACACTAATCAGAGCTGATTACAGGACTGAATGAATTCATTGATGGGAAGGAGCCATGGTTCCAGAGACAACAAAAGAGATTAGATAATAGTCAGGGGAATCGTATCGGGACTAGTCTGCTCATCGCTGACAACCAGGAATCCATGCCTGTAGCTTCTTAGCCATTTCTTGAAGTAGGCATTCGAGAGTAGTAAGTACAGTTCTTGCTCTGGCACATCCCCTGCACTCTGCCTGAATGCCTCTTACTCTTCCTTCGGGCCTTAGCCCTCCCACGACTAAAGTAGCTCTTCATCCCAATCTTTGTGGGACTTTTAGCTCTAGTTCTTTAGGACTAGACAGGTACTGCACTATCTGACAGTACCTATGGCTTCCTCAGTGGGCCACACTCTGCCTTGCTCTGTGCCTTTTAAATCTTTCCAGTTGCATTTACCTGGTGTCCCTCCCCATCGACTGTGATTTATCCAGTTCCTTCCATCCTTCAGGTTCCGTTGAAGGTACCATCTCCTCAAAACTTCCTCATTTATTCAGCTTCTTCATTAAAAGGCACAGTCCTACACCTCTGCTCTCCCTTGGAGATTGATGCTCAACTTAATTACAAGTGCTTATCACTCTATGTTCTAATTAGTTGGATATTTATTTTTCCTTTTTCTTACAACACAGAAATATTTTAAAACAGAGAGTGTGTCTTTCATCTTGTTATTACAAATGATAGCAAAATATTTAGGACATATTAGACATTTGGTTAGAATGAATGAATGAATGAATGAATGAAAAAAATCCAATATTCCCTTTATCCCTACATTTTCCTTTTGAAATCGTCTCCTAAGGTGGAAACAGAACTCAGGATGAAAATCTTTGACAATATGGATAGCGTACTGGTTTTCTTTTTACTAGAATTGTAAAGGAACAGAGAAACTGGGAAATCAAACATAGGCACTTTTATGCCTCCTCCTTTTCCTGATGTCTACATTGTTATAGGCAGTACTCTGACTACAACATGAGGAAACCTGTGGGAAACTGATTAAAGTAGTGATGCTCTCATTTCTATCAGAAAGTGAGGATGTGGCTTATTACCAAATATGGGTTGCTGGTAAATGACTATTAATTACAACCTGCTAGTGAAGGCAATTTCTCTTTTAGGGTCCCCTCAAGTACATGATACACATCATCAGCTGAATGTCACAATCTGCCCACGTTAATAACCTTTCCCACATACTAAAACCATCACACAAGTGCCTTAGAAGCTTGATAAATATTACCTAATTAGTAAAGAAATACTAACTTTTAATAATCTCATATATTTAAACTCCTCAAAAAGTGTGGTTTTCTTTTTACATAGCAACAAGTGGGCATCCCTTGTTTTTCATTCAACACACAGAACAGACCATGAGAAATCAGCCTAGGCTTCTCAGGAGGGCTCAGCCCAGGTCTCAGTCTGAACATGTTAATGTTACCTTATCATCTGACTGATAACTCCTTAAGACATAGAATGGGGTCAGCTGTTTAATAGCACCATAGACTCCTACAAAACTTAGAGAGGATGAGTGGAGGTGTTTTGTAGTCCAACAAGGCCAAATAAAGCTTTAGCACACTCACCAAACGTTAGCTCTGACAGTGGCTAAGACTGATGGACACCCTTTGGAGGTGAGACTCCATTTCGTCTTCACCGAGCCAGGAAAGATCTCTTTAGTTTTTTTGTTTTGGGGGTTTTTTGTTTTGTTTTGTTTTTTATTTTGTTTATTGGTGTTTTTGTGTTTTGGTTTTTTTGTTTGGTTGGTTTTCTTTATTAGATATTTTCATTTACATTTCAAATGTTATCCCCTTTCCTAGTTTTCCCTCTGAAAATCCCCTATCCCTGCCCCCTCCCCCTGCTCCCTAACCCACCCACTCCCATTCCTGGCCCTGGCATTCCCCTATACTGGGGCATAGAACCTTCACAGGACCAAGGGCCTCTCCTCCCATTGACGACTAACTAGGCCATCCTCTGCTACATATATAGCTAGAGCCACAAGTTCCACCATGTGTTTTAACATCTAACTAATTTTTGATTAGTGGTATAGTTCCAAGGAGCTCTTGGTTAGTTCATATTGATGTTCCTTCTATGGGGCTCTAGTCCCCTTCAGCTCCCTGGGTATTTCTCTGACTCCTTCATTGGTGACCTTGTGCTCTGTCCAATGGATGACTGTGAGCATCTACTTCTGTATTTGCTGGGCACTGGCAGAGCCTCACAGGAGACAGCTATATCAGGCTCCTGTAAGCAGGCTCTTGTTGGCATCTGCCTAGTGACTGGGTTTGGTGGTTGTATATGGGGTGGATCCCCAGGTGGGGCAGTCTGTGGATGGTCCCTCCTTCCGTCTCAGTTCCAAACTTTGTGTCTGTAACTCCCTCCATGGGTATTTTGTTCCCCATTCTAAGAAAGATCAATATTTGTTACATTTCAAAAGTAAATACTAGGGCTCAGCCAGTAGACTGCTTGCCATGCTAACATGCCTCCCTGAGTTCACGTCCGCAGAACTCACATAAAGAGCCAGGCACCATGCAAGCACATCTACTCCAGCGCTTTGGAGGTGGAGATAAAAGGCTCCCAGGAGATGTCTACATGCTCTAGACGAAGGGGTGAGCTCCAGGTCCAGAGAGAGACTCTAAATAAGCCAAATAGGTTGAGAGCGATGGAGGAAGACACCTTTTATTGACCTCTGATCTTCACACATACACATGCATGCACAGACAGAGAGACAGAGAGACTCATCAAAACTGTATGAAAAGCCTTGTCTCTTGTCTCTTTCCCCCCAGCTCCTTGTTTGTCCTGAGCAGCTTCCTTATGTAATCAGTTTATGAGCTGATTGCTGATGTGACCTTTTGGTGGACTCTTCAGTCATGGGTATGCCTTCAGCTCCCCTCTCACAGAGGCAGTCCACTCACATTTTTCAGTCCTGCCTTCCACGCTACATCTCACAGTCTCCACTGTGTTTTGGAGGTCATTCTGGACCACTGCATTTTTTTTTTGCTCATTTGTTTTGGTTGCATGGTATTCTGTTATGTAAATATGTTACTGTTTATTCTGCTAGTCCCCACTGATAAATTTTTCCTATCATATCAAGCTGTACTCTGTTGCATACATGATAAATGTGCAGGTTTTTCTCCGAGACAAATTTTAAAGGTATAATTATTGGTTAAAGGGGTGTACCCTTGTGAAATTTTGAGAATGTGACCCAACCAGGGTTAGATCTTCTTGTCCCCTATTAGTAGTATCCAAAAATACCATTAAACCCCATGATTTGACCCAATCATGTTGACTGCAAATGGTATCTCTGTGTAGTGTTAATTTTCATTTTTCCGTTAAGTGCTACTAAGCATCTTTCGATATAGTCTTCTATAGGATAGTTCATCTCCTTCTTTTTCTATTGACTTCAAATTTTTATTCCTACTGGCTTCTTGCTATTTATACATTACAGTTAATAATAACTATATAAGTTTCAGAATTTCCCATCTTTTCTATTTTTGAAAAATTTGCTTTTGGATTATTTTTTTTTTTGGCCATACAGAAATTTGCACTCTCTTTCACTCGCTCTGTGTGTGTGTGTGTGTGTGTGTGTGTGTGTGTGTGTATCTGTCTGTCTGTCTGACTGTATGTGAAATTTTTCATGAAACATGCTAGCGTATGCCTTCATGTGGGAGGCTGAGGATAACTATGCATCCAGGAGCAGTATGGGTTTCCTCTACCATCATTCTTAGATCTCTAACATACAGACATATGACTACTGTTCCTGTAATAGTAAGCAAAGTTACTTCATGAGTTTGGGACATTTTTAAAGTATTAAGATTGGGGAGAGGTTTATACTAAAAGCTTTTCTCCATACCCAGTTAATGTTTCCTTATCCTTCTTTACTTTTGCCTTCATTTTAAAAAGCAATCCTCTTTAACAACTCTTGGAAATGCTAGAGATACAATGCTGAGTAAAACAACAGGGAGACGCAATGCAATGCCTACTCAAAAGCTAACTGTGGGATTCAATAGGACAGGGAAATGAATAAGTGCACATACAGAAACAGGAAGTACAGTAGAGTACTGAAAAGGAGAGACGGGCTGGCCGGAGAGTATTGCTGTGGGTTTGAGACCAGCCTGAGTTACATAAAAAGTCTTAGGCCAGCCAGGTCTACAGAACAAGACTGTTCCTAAAAAAGCAAAAGAAAACTACAACTGGATTATATGAAGCAAACAAGGAAGCGCTGCTGGGAAAGAGGCATTTTTGAGACGACAGGAATCAGAAACTCCTAACATTCAGCAGGGACCTTCAAGAGACTTATTAGAGTGACCCCTGCAGTGGAGGACTGTCTGTGTCCCTGGGGTGTGAACTAGCTATGTGACTAATAAGTCATGGCAGCCTTTGTCACATGTGTCTGTGGTGTCTAACCCTGCTCATGATTCCTCTGTGAGCCACTCTTAAGATCCACCTGGAAGCAAGGCTGAAGATTGTTATCATTGATAATGAAGGACTAGTGCTGATATGATTAGGAGCTGGTGAGATTCTTGTCCAAATCCTGTGATATGATTAACCTCAAAAGATGAATCATGGCAATCAGCTGAGGAGGGATCATTAGATAGGACTTTGCCTCCACCACTGATGTAGCATCTCCCTGTGGAGCCTGAAGAATCAGAGGTCCCCGCTGTGGTGCAGTGTTCTGCTTTGCTGCTGCCTCTTCAGAGGGGGAGCAGCACAGTTGCTGACTGTACTTTCTTCAGACTATGATTACTGACAGCAATATTCTCTGATTGACACATTCTTCCATGACCTAACCCTGCTCACATCCGCAAATGCTGCCCCACTATCCCCTTTTGCAGACAAGATGACTGACTATCCCTAGCGAGCAATAACCTTTGTGGTTATGCTGTTTACTCTGCTTTAAATGACTTTTTTAATCTATTTTTTTTAAATACTAAGAATCCTTCAATACTTAGCCTAAAGTGTGATCCATCTGGAATCTCCATTTACTAGCCAGTTTGTGAAACCATGAACCACATCTGTTTTTATCTGTTTATTTAAAGGTTCTAGCTATTTTGCTATCAGTTGTCACTCATCTTTATCTTTATAAATAACATAACATCAAGAAAAGAGCATAGAAATAGGAATATAGGCAAGAGGAAAATGAAGGTAATTTGAGTATATTCTGTTAACTGCTTATGACAAAATATTAAGGCAGGTGTGCCTTGTTTGAACTTTTTTAGTCCCAGAGGCTCTCTGATGGCTTCCTGAATTCCCAGAGTATACAGGGAAGAGTATGTGGAGGGATCATAGGTCAGGTTCTTCTTTTAGAATGTATGAGAGTGACTTTGCACTAATGACCCCAGGAGAACTCATAAAAGTGTACCTTACAGCGCTCCCTCGCTCTCTCCCTCTCCCTCTCCCTCTCCCTCTCCCTCTCCCTCTCCCTCTCCCTCTCCCTCTCTCTCTCCCCCCCATATAATAGAATTGGATAATGTTTCCCACAATAACTCTAAAGATAATAAAGTGAAGCAAAGGATATGTTAGGACCTCGTTTGCACAAGGCCCTGGGTTAGATGCCTAGTACCACCTGCAATATCAAAACTGTGATATAAAAACAGGAAGACTACGTGTTTAAGGTCATCCTTGACTACATAGTGAGTTGGAGCCAGTGTGGGCTACCTGAGACCCTGCTTCATCTCAACCCACTCCCAAGGAAAAAAAAAGATGAGAAAATTAATACATTTAATTTAGCATTTATACCCCAATAAGTTTTATTTGCTATTTTCAAACATTACTTTTTCTCAAGGTCTGTTTAGCAGATGGTTTATTTTATAAACTCTATTCTTTCTGGATCTGTTCCATAAATAAAAGGATGTTCTGAGAGCAAGAAAAGTTAAGGAATTAACTTATATGGAAGTCTAGATACAAAAAAAAAAAAAAGAGTCCTAAAGTGCAGCAGGTTGCTAGCATCTGGTGCATTATGGGAGTATAAGCTTCACCCAAGTCAGTAACCTGACACACTCATATCTGATGAGACCAAAGAGAGAAAATAGCTCTTCAGTCCCTGAGTCGGGTTCAGTTATGAGTTGAAGGTGAAGTCAGAACTATTTAAGGTTTTGTTTTATTTATAGGCCTCACTATTAAGTGTAAGGTTTCTAAGAAAGTGGAAGACAGTGTTCCCAGCCCCAAAGCTTCTCACGGAATGAGTAAGCCAGTGCAAGCATCCTCAGTGCACATGACTGAGAGTTGTAACAAACATGCAAAGTAGAGCACTTGGGACATTGTGAGCCTGGCCTGATGGGAGTTCTCTGTGGGCTAGGGCCTCAGTGAAGGCCTGCTGATGCAGAAATGTCCCACTGAGCCTTGGAACTGGACAAGAGCAAAGGAAATTCTCCTGAAAACTTCTGGGATAAGTTAGGAGTTAGCAGAATAAGAAACCTGTGGGAAGGCATCAAGGAAGACCTAAGAGTATTGCCAGCTCACAGATGACTCCCAGCAGTCCCCCAAGACCCAGCCTCTGTCTGAACCCTGTCTACCACCAGGAGCCATCACAGGTCCCATTGTTTTACTATGTAATTGCTCTGCGATTCGATAATAGAAGTGCGGCCTATACATTTTCATAATCACCTCCAGAGCACATCCATTATGCAAAAGAAAAGCTTGTGTGAGAATGATAATCTTTATTTTAGGTATACTAAGTACTGTCATCATATTAGCTCATTGGGTTTCCACAATAAACCTCTTTGATAGGTGCTATCCATTGCAGAGGTAAGGAAAGTGGAGTCCTCAAGAAATTTTACATTTTATTTGGAATCCTATAAACTGTACTGTCTCACTTTCTATCTCAATTTCTCTCTCTTACACAGAGAGAGAGAGGAGAGGAGGAAAGAGAGGGGAGGGAGAAGGGAGGGAGAAACAGAGAGAGAACACATATGTGCTACAGGCATAGTCTAGGTTGAGAAGTCCCCAACACTGAGGTGATGGATGGTGTCTACAAGTGTGAGTGGGACTAGCACACAGAGCCTTTTCCCACATTCCAAACCACCTATGGGATGGAGAGGCTTTTTGTTTTTTACCCCTGACTGAAAAGGGAGAAGGCACTTTGCAAACTAGCCACACTCTACCACAAATACAAGAATATTATTACAGGAGAAATTACAAGGTCTTTTTATTTTTTAGACTTTATGCTCATCCAACTTTCTAACTATTAACAATTGCATTTAGATAACTTATTTTTGAGATGTTCAAAAATATTACATATTAAAGTTTCCAGCATAGAAAAAGTAATAAAAGAAAACCATACCTTATAGCCTTGCTAGCCAGGTAACTCAAACATATGATTGAAAGACAACAGAAGAAAAATACATAAGTAATATATATTTTATATGTAGATATATATAAGTATACCTATATATGTGTGTATTATATATGATAATACACATATATTAATATACTTATATATTTATAAGTATACATATTTATACTTGCATCTATTTATATATATAATTGGCCCTACACTATCTTTTAAAATACAAGTGTCTTCTATATCATGTCAGAAAAATATGTTTATGTATTTGCCAATATATAAATGTTCTCTCATTTATTTAAATAACAGTGATTATGCCATATATAATTTCTTACAATTTTAACATGTAATTTTTTTTGCCCAGCTCAAATTACATAATGGGAAAATTAACAGCCTTTTTAGAGCAATTGCTGGATTTTGTCCTAAAATAGTCCCAAGCCTCTCTGTTTATGGTATGGTCACAGAAGAAAATACTGTCCATGAAAGTACAAATGCATGTACATGTGTGACATATCACAGGAATTTACCATAATTCTTAATGCGATATAACAGGTCAGGGTGGCTACAGGCGAATCACATAATGTGTCTTTGTGATCCTGGGTGGATTATGGATTCACATGGAAGTTGGCGGAGTTCTGGAGAGTTTTAATGCTGTCGCTGATTACAGTGTCTAAGATTTTACTGCAATTTTCATTTGAGTTAAAACAGATTTTTGTCTTCAAAATAAAAGCCTTTAAAAAAAAAGGGGGGGGAATAATTACTTTTCCCATGTCAGAAAATCTGAATCCTTCCATTTTATCTCCTAACATGAGAAAGAAAGGCACTAAGAAATCTCTGGAAAGTTGAAGCAAAAACAAAACCTTTGCTGAGTGTTCCAGCTCCAGACTTTTGTTTTTAGAGTGTCGGATGAGATCCTAAGCACTCAAGGCAGAGAGGAGATGCAGATGCAAAAGAATATTTATACCAAGGCTCACTACTTATAATTCTTATAATTCTAGTTAAAAAGCAGTTGGGGCTTTGAGAAGCTATTTTGCTGCAGATTTTTAAAAATCTGCCCATAGACTTTTCAATAAAGAAGAATGTTGTTTGTGGGCACTGGTGTGAGTGATCTAAGTAAATGTGGAAGTTGTACATATCTGATACAGGAAAGTAAATGAGCAAGCAAACCACATTCTAACCTTGAAAGTGTGACTGCTTTTAATGACACAACGTATTAAGGTCAAGAGAAGGTGCCCTCGGCAGATGGAAGACTTTGAAAGTGAAAAGCCCTCATTTCCATTTAAAATGTGTTGAGTGGCACATGGCTTCTAAGGAATAAGTAGTTGATACAGTTAGAACCTTGCCTCATTTCTGTTGTCAGGTGTCAAGTCCTAGCTTTACCTAATGCATTTCCCAAACAGATGTTTGCAGTGGGAGGACGGGGCAAAAGCTAAAGGGGTAAACCCAGTAGGTGTCACGCCTCTCTGTGGGACACTGGAAAAGGAACTGTCAGAGACACACCCGAGGCTTGGCAAGCAATAGATTCTATACAGCCTTGATTTGTAGCCTTTCGAATCCATTAAGATCTGTTTAAGAGGCGTTTCCTGTGATTGTGTCTGTTGTTCCTTACTATATTTTATCTAGAATTTGGTTTCTGGCTGAATTCAGCATTATTTGCATTTGAACCCATACTTCATTCAAGAATAGTTTTTCAGAACTGTTCTGCTACGCGCACCTCACTTAACTTTTTAAATGTACACAAGGAAATGATTAAGGTGCTGCCTTCTTAGGTAGCACCGTGCTTCTGGGAGACTTGCTCTCACATCCTTTGTGAAGATCTTTGATTGAGCTTTACAGATGAGGTGCCATGTGCCTTCCTGTCAGCTTTATGGAAGCAATTTTTTCCATTTCTTTACCTACTTCTCATTCTGTGCTCTTTCTTCTTGCTCTTCCATTCTCTCTCTGTTTCATGAAAATTCATTTATCTGTGACATTTAAAGGCTCTGTCTGAGAGGTGTCTGGAGCTGTGGCCGGCTGTGTACATCAATAGCTTCTTAGGGTCTGGCACTCTGTCAATATTTGGGGGCCTTGATAACCGCACTTAACTGCAGAGCCTGCCAGCCATCATGCTCTTAGTGCCTCTGGAACAAGTCCGGATGAGTGGATATTAGCATGTCAGGTCTTTCACAACTGGCGACATGTGGTAGACAGTATGCAAGCATCTTCCGTGTGCCTTCTGCACCTTTCAGTGCTCCTTGTTTTTATGATGTCATTTTCTACTATATATAAAACGTGGGTCTTCTGAAGGTACTCTTGTCAAAACCAAACTAAAAGACATCATTGTACAATCCATGTGAGATAATGATATATTGACATTATATTTTTAAGCTCCGTTCTAACACTGAATCATATATTAGTTAATTTATATATATATAAATTACATTTTTAAAGGGCTGACTTTAAAACCAAAAATTATGTGATATTTGGTCCAGAGTTATTGCTGCCTTATAATATAAATATATTTTATCATATATTTCTAAAGCTGATGCTTCTTTATGAAGCATCTATCCTTACTGTTTTACATGTTTTGATGGATATTTATCTACATGAAAAAGAGACATTAGTGAATTTGAGAGATAAGTCTGTTTGATAAAATTCAAGCAATATACAGTTTCAAATATTTTGCAGTTGCCTTTGCTGTTTAATCAAAATGGGCCATTTATTTATACATTGAATCATGAAGATATCATTATATCAACTTTCACATGACCTATCTTAAATTGTACAGTGGCCTTTTAAGGTCTGTAAGAGAGAGCAGTATTAGTGTGACATCTTAGTTACTGAACTATTATGTATTACTGGCCCATTATGTAACCTTTGGATATTGCTTGAGGTGAGATTACTTCAGGAATTGAACTTTCAAGAAGGGGATGAAGAAGATAGGAGTTGAACAGATGTCAGTCCTTTCTTAGATATTTATTTACAACCTAATAGAAGTATGATTGACTTTGCCAAATTGCAAAGGTTTTAGGTCATGTTCAGATGAAATAATGTAGGTTTCTAGCTATCCAAGAGAATAATTGCCTTAAGTCCTTAATGCTCTTTGATGGACTCATGAAAAGACCTTCCCTGGACCCATTTGACCACCATAATTTCTAAATTGAATGGATTCAGATCTTGCTCAGTTTTGATTTTCAGTTCAGGTCCCTTACGTAGTACTCACGCCTGCTATAATACACCATAGATTTTAAAGTGACTTTTAATAATACTGAGAAAAGAAATGCCTAAGAAACAGCTTTAGTACAGTTTCCAGTACAATTGAAGATAAACCTGGAGCCTCTGGGCGCGTTAGTGATATTTCAGGATGGGCAGTTTCTGAACCTGCTTTGTAATTATAGAGAGCTAAGTGTATCTCACCAGTTACAATGTTTACAAAGTCATAATTGTCTGAATGCAGTTAGCTCTTATCCTTGGCAATAAGAAGACCCGTCAAAAGGAAGGAGGGTGTCTTTAAAGCGGCAGCAAGAATGGACAAGGGAAAATCCAGCCACTGAAAATCTAGCGATATAAGAACAGACCTGAAATTTCAAGAATAAAAAGGCATAAATGTTGAGCTACATGTAAGAGAAGCACTTACACATGGATTTGTGACCTAGCTCACACTTTCTAGTTAGTAGATAATAGAAGATAACAACATACCCAACTTCTACTGAAGAAACACACTTGATCTCTTGCCTAAATTTATACTTAAATTTTGTGATCTCAGAGAGGAGGTCATATATGCACAACACATGCACACAAAACATTAACTAGAATGCATTTTGGGGTGATTTATTATTAGTTTTTATTATTATTTCTCAAGGTATAACAGAATATTTTTAGCATCTTCTGTGGATGACATGGAAACTTGTCTCCTTTGTTGCTACTAATCATCCTCAGCTCCACTGTGGACATCAGAGTGGAGCAGAGAGAGAAAGAATAGTGTACAAAAGAGAATGGTGTGAAATTCCAAGACTGTGTCTGTCCTCTCAGCAGAGAAGGTGGCTGTGATTCACAGCTCTGGAGAGTTCGGCTAAAAAAGAAATAGCTGTTCCCTTCCTTTCCATGGAACACCTGAAGGGATCCTTCTAAGTGTCTGTGTAATGCAAGCTGGAATCGGTCTTGATGGAGAAATGAACTCACTCCCAAAGAGGAGCACACAGATTGCCAGTTAGGTTTTTCTTTACTCAGAAATCTCTCTGTTTGGGGGTCAACAAATGATCACTACTGGTGATTAATTATGAATGAATAATTTATTGCAATTACCATCCCTGTCCCACTTGAGTCCACTTGCCACACAGAAGGCTCCCAAACAAGAGGAGTTGTCACTACTTAAAGAATGTTTTCTAGACTCATCTCTATTTTAAAAGAAGTTTTTGGTAAAATTTTGATGCACATACTGCAAAAATCGAGGTCACTGCCCTTGTTCTTTTTGAAGAAACAAGCTTTGGAAACAGCCATATACTTCTGTATAATAAATGTCCTCTGTCTGCAATAATTATATAGTTTGTCATTTCTCATGATGTCATAGTGGCCCACAAGCTACTTGCTTAGCCAGAAGTTGGAGTGCTGTGACCAGAGCACAGAATATGAAGGTAGCTCTGTGAATCTCTTAGAATTATAAGCTAGGAATAGAATTGATTAGGTATTCACAAGAATAAATAAGGTTGAGAGAAAATGTGTAACATCTCATATTCTCATTACAAATTATAGGTTTTTGTAGAAAGAAATTGTATTAAAAAATACTACTCCAATCTAAAATAGAGAAAACAGTAGATCCAAATAAGTAATCTCTTTTCTGAAAAGTTCCCTGTAAGTGAAACAAATAGCAGCTTATTAATGACATTGTTTTTATATCCAACACAGTTTTAAAATGCTAGTCTAAAATTAACCTGTTGCATAGATGGTGCAATGTGAATGATTATTCAAGAAGATAGCCCAAGTTCTGCCTCATAGTTTGGGAAGGTGGTACTCCACAGATATCTTTATTGTCTCCTCTCCACCAAAAATAAGCCTCCTTTTTGGGACCATGCATCTCAGCACAGCCATTTAATACCTCTAATTGCAAGCTGAAGACATAGAAATCTAATTCCCATTGTTTAATCTCTCCCTGGAGAGTTCTGGTAAAACCACTTTGCCAGTCCTTAAGTCCCAGCAGGACAGGAGGCCTCACTGATCTGTCATCTTTTCTTCTTTGGCTTTGCTTCCGGTGTTTTGTTTTTGGTTTTGTTGTTTTGTATTTTTTTGTCAGAAACAGAGACTTTCTCTATAGTCTGTGCTTGCCTGGAGCTCACCATGTGGCCCAAATAGCTTCAAACTCATGGCAGTCCTCCTGCTTCAGCCTCTTGAATATTAAGATTACAGGCATGAGTCCAAAACCTACCTTGTCTTCGTTATTGGCCCAGAGCTCTACTGGACCAAGGTAGTGTTATTGTTATGTATTACATAACTAGCCAAGCTACTTTTGATGATGACAAGGGGAAGATTTCTAACACTCTTATTTCATTCCAAGCTTTTTGAACTTCTCAAGGAATCACAGTCAATATGGAGAAATGCGGAAGTAAAAGACTGGCTACTGAAGCCATCCTGGATTCTGGTGTGCCTCCGAATGATCTAGAAACATGTTTCCAGTATTGGCAAGCCCAGTATAGTGTAAATCATTAACAAAGTTAGGGCAGATTTACTTCAAATTTATCTTTTAAGAAATAGATGTAGAAGAATGATGTAAAACTCTCATCAACAGCATGCCACTGTACTTTCTGAATGTTTGCAAAGCACTACTCCATTGGGAGCTGAATTTGGAAGAATGTATATTTTTAAATTTCAATTTTCTTTATGCAAGATCCACTGTTATTCGGGCAAAAAGAAAATGTCAGAAAACATCAGAACTTTTAAATGTACTTAGCCAGGGTGAAGGCAGAAGAAGTACCACCAAGTTTTTGAATGGAAGTAATCATGTTACCATCGTTTCCTGTAAAGCTGAGTTACATACAAAAATTAGGCCTTTGTGAATTTTTGGCTAGTGTGCATTTTTTCTTTATGGGGTTTTGGTTTTGGTTCTTAACTATAATAGACTTTTAAGGAAAATTTCATCACATTTCAACTTAGTTTTTGATGTCATCAGTCAATGTCAATGACCCATTATCATTCCTGTGACATTAACGTATTTTTAATTTACCTCCAAAAATGTAATTAGAGGAAAGACAGCCTTAATTCAAGTGTTTTAAAGTGCTACACGCTTTCCCCTGCCTAGTACTTCTCTAGAAACTAAAGATAAACAGGTAAATGCATCCCCATCACTAAAGGATGCTCACAGAGTGGTGGAGAAGCAGCATACAGACAGTAATTACAATATGCACGAGATTGATTACAGAAGAATGTGTGAGGGGTTGTATCGATCTGCCTGGACAGTTCTGGCTAAGTCTTTAGTATTGATTTAATTACCATAAGGTCCTCTCCCTTTTAAAAGTGTTCCTACCTGGACAGTTAACTACATGGACACCTTCTAAATCGCTGTATCAATTAAACCTAGCTGATGTTGCCTGGAAGAGTTTCTACAGAATAGGGAATAAATTTAAAAGGTTGAGAAGACATTGCCAAACATAACGAAAAGAGACAGGGGATAGGCTGACTAACCTTCATTCCTCTCAGGCTTGGGAGAGAAGTGCAGTGGCGTTTGACTCATGTTGGACAGGGGTGACAAAACAGGACAGTCTATGTCCAGCTGTAATTATATATTGTGCACAGGGTTGGTGAGCAGAGTCTGAGTGTCATTGGCCACCAGGTCATGAAGCAAGCCAGTCACTAGCTACCTAGCGTTCACAGCCACATCATTTCCTTGTTAGCTTAATGATTCTACATATAGGGAAATCTTCTTAACTAGATGTGAAGGATTCTGAAGTGGTAAATGTAAATTTAGCATTAAAGAGGAAAAAAACGTAGGCCACTTTGTGGTTCATCCTAAACATACTTAAAAAAGCCATCAGACCATGCACTGAAGATGACTTGGAGCTCATTCTTTGCCATACAAAGACAACAACCTCTAGATTGTAATATTCAGGAGGCATGCCTCACTCAAATGCTTGGGCACAAGCTCCCTTTAAGATGGGCTTACTGTAAAGTCTTTCTTACCAGTTTGATTTGTATACCTCTAAGCCCTTCGCAACCTGTGCAGTAGGACCACTTTGGGGGTCACATATCAGATATCCTGTGTATCAGATATTTACATTAAGATTCATAACAAAAACAAAATTACAGTTATGAAGTAGCAACGATTAAATTTTATGGTTGGAGTCACCCCAATATGAGGAGCTGTGTTAAAGGGTCACAGCATTAGGAAAGCTGTTAGAGAATTGTTACTCTAAATCATATACAAATAGGATGGAGTCTAGCATAAGAGAAACACAGCAGACAACCAAATAAGAGACGGCCTATGCCAAGTTTAAAGTTCAGCTGGTTTTACAGATCACTGTAACAATGAGATGAGTGTCTACCCCTTCCCACTTCCTGAGAGAAGTAGTGAAGAGGTGACAGTAAGAGACTCCTTAGGGATAACCTTGGGTAACCTAAACCTGTCAACATACAGAGGGAGAAAGGAGATGGCATAGATACAAGCTGATGCCATGGGACATTGTACTCACAGTTAATCTGGGATGAGCTTAGAACCAGTTACCTGCTGCCTAGTGCACAGAAGCAAGATTCAGTCCAGGCTGGAGAAGAAATGGCATCAGGATGAAGCTTAGCTTTCCCAGGGCCCAAGAATAGCCATAGCACACCAAAGCCAGAATGCTGTAACTTGCCTTTCTAGCTACAGTTTTGAATTACATTTAAAATAGTTTCCAATGAACCAAAGAGAAGTGTTGTAAAGATACTAGAAATGGACTTAATTCAAATATATATGCTGCAGATGTAAAGAAAACTAGTTTCAAATCTCTACAACTTATATTCAATTAAATACAATGCTTATAATACTGTATAATTAACATAAGATCTTTACACCCTTAAATTTTAATTCTTCTATTAAAAAATAAGATCTAAATACCATTGGGATGCACAAAGATTAAATATGTATATAAAATGTATAACATGGCAAAGGATTATTAAAAATATGTCCTAATGTTTTATTTTAAGTGTGTATTTGTGTGTATGCATGCATGTGTTTGTGTGTTTGTATGTGTGTGTGTGTATGTGTGTGTGTGTGTGCGCACACAAAGGTGCCCACAGAGATCAAAGAGGGACATTGAATACCCAGGAGGTAGAGTTCCAGGTAGTTGAGAATCATACAACATGGGTGCCAGGATCCAAATAGGTCCTCTGTCCAGTCTCTTAACCATTGAGCCATCTCTCCTGCCCCAGCAACAAGTGTTTACTCCAACAGGGATCACTATAAGTTTCTTTCACTGTGTTGTAGCTACCTGGTCTGAGTTCTGCTTCTGTTTCTACCTTTCATTTCTCGACAGATCCCCTTGGGTTCCACTTTTGACCTCTGTCCCCAGGTACTAAGTCTCCATCTCTGCTTGAAAGCCTGTTGCTATGTTCTTTAAGAGTGCTACTCACTATTATTTATAAATTCAATACCAGCTCATAGTCTGTGTGACATTTGGAGAGTGCTGTTCTTCTCCTCCAGTTCTAAAGGATACTGCTAATATTAAGGTTTGCATGTAAGCGGAGTAGGGGCTGGGGACTCCATTATGATTACCAGCTTCTTCGTGGGAAACAAAAATGACTTGCCAAAAGTCACTTGGAAGCCCCGGGTGGGGAATGTTGAAATTTTTATGAGAAGATCTAGAGTTCTTGAGTCTGAGTCCACCAGGGGTCCATTTACTCTGAAAACAGCAGCACAAGGATGATCCCAAGTGTAACTTTGGTATTCTGATACTGCTTTTCTATCACACAGATAAAATGTTGTCTTCCCTGTGCTGGGCCTCCTGTTACCTATGGCAAGCAGGAGGAAGGTGCTGTAAATTCCCTGCTCAACAGCCAAAGCTAGCCTTGTCACCAAAGCTATCATGTGTTAGATCACACGTCAGTGTCTGCAGTCGAGCCAGGCCTGGTTTCTCAGGTCTACTTGTTACCAGTGAGTTTATGTGCCTTGAAGCATATGGCCTTGATATATGATCCCAGAGCAAAGGAGCAAGGTATTTCAAGCTGGCCACAATTTTATTGACTCTCACAGGCTTGCTTTGTAGTCATTCCAATGCACTAGATGAGAAATTTCTGATGTTCCACACTATCCCGTCCTCAGGACTCCATTTCATAATTCAGAGTCTAGCAAAACAACTCCAGTGCTTTTGTGTGACACTGTGACCATGGGGATAAATAATTGCTCAGTAATTCTCTTTGAGGCAGAAAATGCTAAACATGGAGGAACCATTTCCCCTTAATGGGAGCCAGAAATCCTGTGAGTGCTTGAAATGGCATTCACAAGTCTGAATGGTAAACAGAGAAAAACAGGAGTGCACCAGTTGCACAAATGACTCGCTTGTCACAAACTTGTCATTGCGGTAATCTAACATTTCGTTCACAAAACCCGATGGGAAGTACAGAACAAACAGGCCCTGCTGACGGTTTGGCTCCACTAAGCCTTCCTCCAAGCCCAAGCATCTGCAGCATCTTCCTGTTCTAGACCCTTGATCTGCCGAAGTGAGTCAACACTGTCCACAGGAATGAAGTGTTTGACTGTTGCATTAACAAGTCGATGACAAGCAAGTTACTCAGGCAGTTGAAATGCTGCTGCTTTTAGCAGGCTGCCATTTTGACCTTCACTTTATCATAAACAAGAACCCTAACAAAGCAGAGCACCCAGGAGATATCAGGATTGTTGCCACAGGCCTGTGCTGATTAACGAAGACCGCCTGTCTGGGGCTTAGGTATAATGGTGTTGTGGGCATAGCTGACAGCTCTGTGGGAGTTATGGAAGGTGCTTCCTGGTAGAACATTAATGTTATGAGCACAATTGAACTGTCCCAAGGATTGCTTTTGTGGAGGCCAAGTGTATGTAAGGAAATTCACTGTCTCCTGTTTTCCCTCCCCACAAACATACGTGTGCACACTTGAATTTATGCTTTATATAACGTTACTATTTGGAGAATATATGTAGAAACTCTTACATGCCAGCTTTTACATATAGTATTTTCCACTTCTTGTGTTCTTTCTATTGGTAAGCTCCCCTACCCTTTTTCTCATTAAGGGTAATATCTACAGGTATTTAAACTGAGTCAGAGCCACACTTGTGTCTCCTAAAACCTACTGCCTACCTGTACCTCTGTTAGCCTCCCCACAGACAATCCCAGTAGCCCTCCAAGTCATCGTCAGTTTATTTACCACCCAGGCTACCAGCAGGGAGTGCTCATACACTGTGCAGTCTCCACATTCTCTGTTTGAGGAGCCTCCTCCCCTTGGGAACCCATCCTTAGTGGTTCCTGTCAAGTGGGCCAAGAGCTGTCTTTACACAGAGCCTGGCTCAGAGCCTTGCCTGTCCCCTAGTCCCCAGGGTTCAGCTTTGTTGGTGCTACAGGATATCTTCACTTAGGACAATGGCACATTTGCCCTAAGACTATTCCCGTATTCAGACAGCTGAGCTTCTCTTAGGCACCAAGGTGTCAGGTGCCTTGTATCCCATTAGACCCTCTAGGTGTATTCATGGGACACTGATAGTGTCTGCTGTGGTTCAGATATTCCCATAAAAGGCTTTCATTCGTAGGCTTATTTTCTGGCTGATACCACAGGTACTTTTATTTTCAGAAGTCTTATGTAAAATGGTTATCATTGTTCAGCCATGAGAACCAATTTTCTGGCCAACAACATGGTAGGCCATAACCTTCTTTGAGACTTGGAAAATTTAGCACAGAGCTGTCTCCCAGGTGAAATGTTTTGATCTCATCCAAATATCTCCTGCTGTAATCTATACCTCGACTCTGTGGACCTCCTACTTCAGAGGACAGGTGGGTGGGAAGATGTAAGAAGAGGGTGCATTCTTTGTATAATTTACAATACTGTCTCTGGAAAAGGAAGTGGGGGCAGCATGAAGGAGTAATTCAAAGTTTCTAAAAGAAAATGCGTGAATGAAAATTTGAATTTTAAATGTAGTTTTACTCACTTTTTTTTGTTTTTGTTTCTTTTTCAAAGTTCCTAATAGGATTTCCATAATGATTTTGTGTTTTCTTAATAGAACTTAAATGGCAGAGAAATGATATGCTATATTTAATTCAGAAAAAATAAAATCCTTTTTATGGGAACTCTTCCTTTTCATATGCATTAGGAAATAGAAAATGGAAGAGAGGAAGGCAAGGATAGGGCATGGAGGTGGGGAGGTTTCTTCCTCTTCAGAGAAAGAACTCACTAGTGTGGTATATGTGTGTACTTATTTTCATGTTCATTTACTTATCTCATTATATTAACAAAGAAAAGAAATGTCTCCTGCACTGGAGTAATGTCATTGGGCTCAGAATTTTAGGACAAAAATGAGTTTTTTACTAGGATGACTTTCTGTCTTTCTCCCACTTAGCAAGTGTGTGTATGGATGCTAGGCACCAAATATGTTAATAAATGAACCGTGCACACAAGATCGGGAACAGAACAAGGCTCTAAGCCAACGTCTAAATTTTAGTCCAGGCAACTCCCCCTCAGAGATTATGTACTTTTAGTCTTATTTTAAACAAAAAGTTTTCTTTTAATTTTATGCATCACTGTGCTTAAATGGAACAGGACATTTGCTAGTGTGATAACTAGGACTTCATACAAGCTGTGCTACCTAAGGAACATACATGAGCCATCTCAACATCTTTATTTTATAGTTCTACTTTCTTTGTGTAGTATTTAAGAGCTTTTATTATTTCCATTAACTTTTCCCCTGACTTAGTAGAGTTCAAAGAAGCACTCTATTCCCATCTTAAAGCTGAAAACATATTTTAAATGGGCCTGTTTCTTTAATAACTGTTCACTTAAGTAGGTCATAGTCTCTGATTCTTGGAGATTTTTTAAAAATCCAAATAATGAAAATCTGTTTTATATTTCCACTTTTAGCCATGTTTGAGTTGTAATTGTTAGTTTCGCAAAGTGCTGATTAAGTCAGAACACCAGTATTTTTGTTTGTTTGGGTTCTCTTTGTTTAACAAGATCAGCGAAACGTGCATTTACCTTTCCATAGTTATGGTAACTATATACTAATTTTTTATTTATGCAAAACTGTTTTTTAAGAGTTTTTTGTTTCATTTATGTTTTTGCATCTCCAAACATCTGTACCGTAGCTAGTGAGGAGAGTAGCAGGGGTAGCTGGCAGTTTTCCTCCTCTTGTAAGAGAACTGGCTGAAATAAAACCTTGCTTTCCATATGGCCAGCTTGCAGGGCACCACTGAGAAGGTATTGTGTCTTGTTTTCTGAAAGCAAAGGTGAAACTCATGAGTAAATAGCAGTGCCGGTGCCAAATCACCTGTTGATTAGGATCAGGAAGGCGCTTGGCAATCCAGCCCCACGTCAGCTGCTGAGAAACCTAGCTGGATGGGCCTGGTTTGGGGGAGCATTGGTCTGTACCAAGAGCATCTGCTTCTGGTCACTCACTCAGGAAAGCCTGAGAGTCTTCATGTGGATAAAAGTCAATGGAAAATTTTGCTCATGATCAATGAAACCGCCGCTGTATAAAATGCTTATTAATTGGTGAAATCTTGGTTTCTATTGTGAGAAACGGAGAGAAGGGGATGCTTGTCTTCACATGCCTTTGAATTAAGGAAGGCAGTGGTCTCAGAGTTAGACTTGTGTAATGTAAACTATTTCAAATACATCATAGTATAGAGAATCATCTGCTACACAAGAATCCTGAGCCCAGGTTAGATGGGATTTTGGAATATGGCATGCTCATTTCCGCACTTGTTTCTATGTTCTTAGTCTGTTAGTAGTTGCAGAGAAGCGGACAATTCAGTCTGTAGAATAATGGACTAAAGCATCTATCTGTGTGAGAGAACCTAATCCACAGTAAACCACATGGCAGAGCCCAGGGGAGCCCTCCATTCCTTCTTGCAGCTGATAGAGTCCTCATGGCTTTAGCAAAAGGCCAAAAACAGGCAGTGCTTTTCTGACTCCTATTACCATGAGTGAGGTACTTTTTCAGTCATATATTACAGCTTATATAAAAATGAATTATTCTAGCTATTATCTCTAAACTTAACTAATCAAATCTTTCATCATTAGGCATAATTTTTAATGTTTCCCATTGGCAACCAAGTTCACATTTTTATGTATGTAAATATGGAAATGGTTAAACACTAAGACGTCCATGTGAAAGCTTACTGAGTTTTATATAGAGAATGCTCTTTAGGAAGCGCTAGTGTCTGCTCATACTGCCCCTAGCAACCTCAAGTGTTCTCAAGACTCACAACCTAAGAGGGCAGACCTTTGGCCGGCTTCTCACCAATAGAAGCTTAACCAGTGCCTCGCTTGGTTTTACTTTCTTTATACATCTTTGGCATTTCCTTTATGTGTTGTTTCCTTGTATTCTATGCCCAATTTTCTACAAGGTTTTAAGTTTTGCTTTTGTTAACTTCAGTGAACTCTGTTGTTGTCATGTTCTTGGTGATGTTGCAATAGGGTGTCCACATCTTTGTTCCTTTGACCCATAAAGATTGCTGGTATCCTGGCCAATTTGTAATTCAGCTTTTCTGTCTTTAGCAGAAACTTTTCTAACTTCTGGTTTTAATGCAGTTACTGCTATTTTCCTTTTCAGTTGGTGTGACTTAGACATCCTGATGTCTTCCACCGGCTTGCTGTTGTAGTTCTGTTGCTTTTCTAACTTCTGGTTTTAATGCAGTTACTGCTATTTTCCTTTTCAGTTGGTGTGACTTAGACATCCTGATGTCTTCCACCGGCTTGCTGTTGTAGTTCTGTTGCTTTTCAGAAAGGGTCTTGCTCCGGAGGCCTCCAACCTGAGATCCTCCTGCCTCAGCATATCAAATACTGTAGTTCTATGTATGACGGCCAAACCCAGCCTTTCTTCTTTCTGGTAGTTTAGTTTTGTCTTCTATATTTAATTCTTACAGGATACATATGGATGCTTATGGATCAGTTTGCCATATTTCAACTGCTGCTTTTGCGTTATGAGATTTATTTTCAAATGAATTCCTTGAAATTACCTGCCAGGTCATTTAACTTTCTCTTTACAATTGTGCTATCTTAAGTTAGCCAAACTAATTCATTTTACTGCCAATGAATTTGCTTAAACTTCTTAATATTTTGATTGATTTCCATCTTATACACTTATTTTTTGTTGTTTTTATTTAATACTTTACTGTTTCCTTTATAGAATTTGCTACATTTTACTTAACATCCCAGGATATTTATGTTAAGGTCATTATGATATTATTCTTTAAGATAAAATTCATCTCAACAGAAGGAGATTGACATTTTTTGGCTGTTTTCCTTACCATTGGCTTTCTTGATGCACTTTAGAATTTCATCTTGAAATTAGTGCTAATCATTGGCTCTTCTTTTTCCTTTCTTTCTTTGTTTTTGGTTGGTTGGTTGGTTGGTTGGTTGGTTCATAAGTGCCTGAGTGATGACTTTGCAGTTCCCTCTGTTTGGATCTTTGAGTTCTTGCTGTCTATGAGAATCTTTACAGTGAGAAGTTAACTGTTCTCTCCCAAGGAATATTTTATCATAGGACAGTGTCCTACTCTCCTCTCACAGGGCTTAGAGTCCTGTCTGGTAACTAGGTGATAGATAGACCATCATTTGGCACCTTCTTGCTGTAGTAAGGTAGGAACAGGTCCACTGCCTGTATGTATCCTTGACTCCATCACTCCCAAGAGCAGAGCATCCAGCCATTTGTCTGTGCATCTGAATTTCATGTTGCATTCTTGTGGTTTTTAGCACCATTCTCATTAATTCATTTCATTTCTCTATATAAATAATCATCTTTTAAAATCTATGCCCTTTGTTTTTCTTATTTTATATTATATTGCATGTTTTGCTGACAGTACATCATAGAAAACAGTGCTTTGAGTTTGATACTTCCTATTATGCGTATAAATATATAATTTAAACAATATGTTATCTTTATCATTATTTGTGATTTTATTTCCATATGAACTTATTTATTTGACATACTATGGATACATACTAAGCACTGTATCACTAAACTTTGTTCTCAACCCAAGCAATATCATACCTCTCTGTGTATGTACACTAGATATGTAGAGGAATTTTGGTCCAACAGCATGGCTACTTTGGCAAGGGATCACATCCAAATACCTTCTAGGTCTATATGATACACCCAGAATGCAGACACACCATGGATTGAAGTATGGCCTAGCTGGAATACAGGCACTCCTTATTACACACTTTTAATCCCAAACAATGTAGGTAAGCTTAGTTTCTTAGTTTGTAGAAGGAAACAGCTATGTTTGAAAGTGACATCTCATTGAGTGACAAACAAAGTGAAAAATCATAGAAAAATTTGACAGAATGAGTTGAAGATAGGATAAGTTCTTCCCTCAGCCCCACCACCCACCACTCTTGTGAGAACAGACAGGAAAGAGAGGCTATCTAAGAGCAGTGCAGAAAGAGTTGAGGCATCAGCTCTGTTCAGTCAGGTGAGTTCAGTTTGAGTCAATGAGTTGGGAGTCAGTGTAGTGAGTGCAGTGGAGTGGAGTTGAGTTCCTTTTTTGAGTCCATGCAGTTCTGTGCAGGTCAGCAGAGGTATCTGAAGCCAGAGAATAAGAAGGAATCAGAAAATTAGAACAAACTGCCAGAGTTAGTTTGAGGCCAAGCAGAGCAATTTAGTGAGAAGTTGAGAGAAGCCAGATTGAATCAGCCAGCTTGAAGAGAAGCTCAAGCCCAAACAGCTAAGTTAAACCAGCCAGATAGAGTTTAGAAAGAACTAGAAAGAGTGAGCTTATTTAGCAGTAAGCTTCCAAGATGACAATAATGTCAGGTAACTAAAAGTGCATTTGCACAGATGTACTGGTCTGTACATACAGAGGCCAGAAATGAGCGAAAGCTTCTTCTTCTACAGTTCTCTACCTTATTTATTGAGACAAGGTCTCACCTCTTTTTTATACATGCCATTTAATAATGATATTGTAAATTAAATTTATTGTTTAAAAGCAAGTTGTACTTGGCATATAATCATATTTTATTCTTTGTTCTTATTTCCTTTTCTATACTGTAGAAAATTGAGACAAATAGGCAAAATAAATTATACTCTAGAAAAATGATTTTAACTAGTAATCATAAATGTTTAAATCCTGTTTCCCTACTATAAAACAAGTATCCTTGAACTTATTATCATATGGTGGAATTTTTTTTGTGGTTATTTACTAAAATAACTTGAAATAAGTTATTTCTATTTTTATAAAGAATACATGTGGTTTATCTCAAAAAGTGTGTTTCATGTTGTTTGTGCTTTGGTTTCTTTCTCTCTGTCTCTGTCTCTTTCTCTCTATTTCTCTCTCTCTCTCTCTCTTTCTCTCTCTCTCTCTCTCTCTCTCTCTCTCTCTCTCTCTCTCTCTCTCTCTCTCTCTCTCTCCCTTCTTCCCTTCCTCCCTCCTCTTTCTTTGCTCTGTCCCTCTCTCCATGTATTTCTCTTTTGGACTGTAACTAGTTTGTTTTGTTTGTTAAATTAATGTATTGTTCAA
Organism: Mus caroli; assembly: GCF_978045245.1. Taxonomy (NCBI): domain Eukaryota; kingdom Metazoa; phylum Chordata; class Mammalia; order Rodentia; family Muridae; genus Mus; species Mus caroli. The sequence continues at coordinate 40,412,284 of NW_028227272.1, forward strand.
GTAACAATTACTGTTATTTTTCTTTTAAAAAATTCCAAGGCTATTTTTAAATTAAATCTAAACTGTTGAAGTTGTACACTGTATAAAGTGAGAAATTTCAAATACTTGTTCTTTATTTCTCTCTTTTTTCTTTTTTTATTAGATATTTTCTTCATTTACATTTCAAATGCTATCCAGAAGTCCTCTATACCCTGCTCACCACCCCCCCACCCCCACTCCCAAGTCCTGGCCCTGGCGTCCCCTATACTGGGCACTTTATTTCTCTTTTACCACCCAGTTCTCTTTGTTGCTGATGCTTATGCTGCTGTCGTCTATAGACTGCTAATTTTTACTAGTGCATCAGTAGAGAGGACAATCAATCTGGAACTAATTGGTCATTTGTTTAGGATAGTAAAGAGCTCCTTAACACAAGGCAGTTGTTTAATACTTGGAGAGTTGAATGAGTTGAGTATGTCATTTTTATCTGTGCACACAATGAAAGAAGCCATAGCTTAGTTACCTTTAGAATCTTCCACTAATACTGACTCAATCTTTTCTTGAAAACTTCAATTATGACCAACTTTACATCATATAATGGATAAATATTCTTTTTATTTCTTTTGTAAAGCAAGCACATGCTTTGTGATTGACTCTTGTATAATCAATGGCTAGAAGGTCATGTGCTCCTTCAACATTGTTCCTTCACAACTCTTTTTATATTTGCCCCTTTCTTCCTGTATCCCTGCCCCTCAAATAACAATTACAGTTGGCAAATCCTGTTCTCAAATCAGTAACTGCTGTTAAGTTTTCTTAAATGTGATGTAGTAATTAAATAGCAATAATTATATCATATTGAATGGCTATTAGTCTGTGACCTTCCAAAATAGTTCATGTTGTTTACTTTTTAAATGAAAGCATTTTAAAGTGGTTCTCATTGTTTATTTTAAGAGTAAGCTTTTAAATTTTCTAGATATAGTCAGTACAAACAATGCACATGAGTCTCCTTAGAAAGTGAACTTTCTCATTGATGTAATTAAGACTCTTAATAATGACTTGCAACATGCTAGAATCAAAACACCAAGCTTTTTGTCATACCAAAACAGCTTACCTAAAACAAAGCAGAGTGAAAAGGGAAAAGCCAAGTATAAACTGGGTCATTTGTTGATGTGCAAATTTTATGGAAATTTTAATGACACATTTGATTGATTTATGAGACATACATATTATTTGTATTATAAGAACACTCAAACCTTCTATGTAGCTTGATTTTTAACAATCTTTTAAACATAGTAACAGATTGAAATTAAACTGTCTTCCTAGCTGCTTCTATTCTTTACATTACAAAAGTGATTTTTATTATTCTCTTAAAGCCAATGAACTAGCACTCAGAAAACTTCCTTTCTAGTCTCAGTTCAGCCTTGATCTCTCTGACCAGGAGTAATCCACAGAACTCATTGGGTCATTTTCTCTTAACAAATGTTGAGAGTTGGAAAAGACTCTAAAACCTTTCACTATCTTATGTCCTGGTATTTTGTCTTTTGTCTGCTTATGCATATGCAGAAGTGCCCACATATAATAACTTAACCTCATTTAGATTCCACTTAGCAATGACAGAAGCTGGTCAACCAGACCCATAAGGAAATAGCCAATAATATGGTGAACTTTCCTCACCAAAAATAGCTGATGAGAAACTGGGAACTACTGTAAGTACTTAATCAGGAAGGCATTATATTTTCAAAGGTACTTTGGGGCATTGAAGTGCAGAATGAGGGACAGAGGAAGAAGTCTAAACACAGCCTTGTTCAGGGCACAGTTCAAGACAAGGTGAGAAGAGTTCAGAACACAATGAAATAGTCAACCATAAGGCAGAAGCAGAAGTCATAAAGATGCTGAGATATGTGTTGTTTTCAAAAAGAACAGCCAAGAAAAACATTTAAAAAAACAAAGAAAATGGACATACAGATGTCTAGTAGTCAGCAAGACAAAGTATGATAACTTACTAGCACTCAAAGACATGATTTATTTTAAAAACTACATTTCAGTGCTGGTAAGTATGCAATAAAACAGATGTTCATGTAGTGACTAGTGAGCAATAGTGTCAAAGGTTCTGTAAGATAATATGACATCTTACAAGAACCTTTCATCAGAAATACCTCTCTACCCCAACAGTCTTCCTTCTGTCTTTCCATCTGTTGAAAACAGAGTCTCATACCCAGATGAGACAATTAATGCACAAAGCGTTAATCATAATGGCATACAAAAGAAAAAGAAACATAATCCTAAATATTCAAAATCTAAAGAATTATCACATAAGTAATAGAAAGTCCATATGCAGTTCGCATATTAAATATGAATTATGTTGTTCTTAAACATGTTTTTATGAGTTTTAAACTGGGGAGTACTTATGATGTAATGAGACTGAAAATCCTCACACACAAAGAGACAAATGTATATATCCATCCCAAATTACAAAATAAACGTCTGTTTTGGGGATGGAGAGAGGCATTAAACTGTGGAGAGCAGTTACCTCTATATGACAGAATTGAGTGAAATTTCATTTGTACTTTTTCTTCAACTTTCCAGAAGTTCCAAAAATTCTACAATAATGTGGAAAATAAGAGTTTTAGGCACACAGCAAATAATCTAAATAATGAATCACAAATCTGACAGTAACTCAATTTAAAGAATGAATCCATGTCTAATCCCAGCGAATCATCTTCTGAAATCTAGTGCAGTACTAGTTTTCAGTTTGCTGAGCCTTTACCACATCATTTTACTCTCATTGCCTATTACTGTTTTGCATCTCTTTTTCTTTTGGATCTTTCTATATGATCGGTCTTCACGTTAGCATTCCTTTAGTTAAATGGAGGATGGGTTGCGCAAGTATGCATGCACCATGACGCACATGTGGAGGTCAAAAGACAACTTTCAAGAATCACTTCTCTCCTTCCACTGTGTGGGTTCCAGAGTTTGAACTCAGGTCCCCAACCTTGGTGTCAAAAGCACTGACCCATCCTGCAGGCTGCCACCATGACATTCTAGTACTTAATTTTCTGTTCAGCCTCATTGTCCTCAGTCTTGTCTGCCATTCATATGCCCAAACCACATTTACATGCATGTAAAATTATCTTACACAAAGGGAAGTGCATAGCCTAGATTACCCAGAGTGTCTCCAATTGTCTTCAACTTCTAAATTTCTCTTATTATATAAAAAAGTGTTAACCTAATAATAGCATTTGGAGTAATTGAAACAGATGAAAATGAAGTAGAGGATAGTCAATATGTCACTGTAGAATAATTTTATTGGGTGGAATAAAGTACTGCTGATAAATTTATTAGGCACCCTCTTCAAGAATAGACTCTCGGCCGGCTGCTCTCTGTAAAAATGAATAAACATAACAACTTACTTGGCTCTGTACCCAGAAATTTGGCCGAAAAAGAAACCCAGTTGGAAAGAATGAACCAGATAAAGTTTTATCAGTTGAAAATACACAAGAAACTTAGTCTGCCTCCTTTCTAACAAAATTGTATAAGTAAAAATGCAATCTACTTTAAAATCTGAATTCCTTACACTAGCCAATGGCAAAGTACTAAAACATCTAAAAGTTTCCAGACCTCACCCTCCTTCCCTTCTGCCAGGAAAGTGAATGGCTCTCTCGCCCTCCAGCCACCCTTGGCTGGTCCTGTTGACTCAGGACCATTCAGACAAAGCTCATCTCATTTGTAGCACTGTAAGGCTAGTGAAGGTGAGGCTATGACTGTTGCCTCAGAGTCTGACAAACTATGTGATTAGTGAGCAAACTGAGGAAGGATTAGCAATGGAGTTTTGATGACTTTAGTGCCAATTACTAATCTAAGAATAAAGTCACTGTGTACAGCCTTGTCCCATGACCAACCTAAGTAGCCAGTTGCTTTTAGTTAGAGGTTAGTAAGTGAACATCTATAAAGGACATATTTTTCTGCAAAGCTATAGGTTAAAGTAGTATAGTTCTTAAGAGCTTTTAGATTTTTAATTTAGTAACTTCTGATCATTGAGGCTTTTTAATTGCTGTGATGCCCAGGAGTTACTAAATATCTTTGAGTCTCAAGTTTCTCATCTGAAAGATGGGAACAACAATAATCCTGTCTCACAGCTGTTACTCTGGAGATCACCTGAGAGATAGTGCGTATTGAACACATCATGCCTGGCTAAGCCCTTGGCCTCGGAGTCAGGGTCTTTTTCTGGCACACATATCTTGACTACTGCATCTGATCCTCTGAGCATACAAGCAGGACTCTTACTTATCCTCTAACTTCCACACTGGAGGGGTGGAAGTAAAAAAAGATAGAGCTCTGAACCCAAAAGATGTTAGTTGGTTTGCTCTGAGGTGAGACCCTGAAACATGTCTTTGTAGCAGGTTCCCTCAACAGTCCTGACACAACTGGTCTATATTCAGGTGCCAGGAAACAGGGGCATCATAATCATTTATCAGCTCCAGCCCTCTGGCATCTTCCTAAGAATTTGCCTTGCCCATTGTTAGGTGGCTCGGCTAGAGAAACATTTCTGCCCCACCTTCCCACTCCACCCCCACTAAAGACAGAAGAGAAGAATAAGGAAGACAGAGTCAATTGAGAAAATTGACTGAATATGGCAAATTATCAGTTATTTTGTATGATTTGGACTAATGATCTGCATTAGTCCAAGAGTGAGCTGACTTGAGAAGAAAGCTTGAACTTTATAACAATAGATTTCCCCCGGGCTGGAAAGGCTGGCTAGAGTAAAGGCTAGCTCCTGCTTTTTTGTTTTGTTTTTGTTTTTGTGTTTTTATGGAATTGCTATCTATAGAACTTAGATGAATTAGCACGATTGAAGTGCAAAGTGTTAAATGCACGCTTCGGTTTAGGCAGTGCATTTGCACATTGAAGTAATTAGGGTGTATTTAAAAGCATTCTGCTTGCAATACTTTGTTCTCCATTTCCTACAAATCAAATTAGTGAAGGGTAGATTTGATTTTTTTACATCATTTTGAAAATATTTTCTTTTTCTTTTTTTAATTTCCTTAGTATTACATTTTTTACAAAGTTCAAAACACAACCAACTGTGACTAAATTCATAAAAAACAAAACAAAAAGTCCAAAGTACACGAAAATGAAAAACAGCACCAAGTGCTGTGCAGTGGGGCAATGCAGATCATACCTCACAAAAGTAACTGTAATAATATACCTTATCCATGTCTGATCAATTAATAACTAATACTTAGGTTGCAAATAGCCCTTTTACATTGAGTGAGAACCTCAAATTTAATTATTCATCTCAATGCAAATACGTATGAGAAGAGACCCAGGTCTACTTAGAAATATCTAATCATCTCTCATTTCCACCGTGCAATGGATGCCATGAGTAAACGTAAAGAAAGAGTAGAAAGGCTGCTTTTCTTGCGTGCTAAAAAAGCATTCAAGCAAGATTATTTATTTTTCAAATAACATTTAATTTGTGGAAGCAACAGTTATGGAACTCTGTAGCATAAACAAAGACAGTTGAGGTAAAGCCCCAGTTTGAAAGTACTGAGTTACCCTTGGTAAATAACTTGACCTCTCCGTGCCTCCGTTCTCACATCTATAAAGGGAAGTAACAGTGGCTGTGACTGGACTTGTTGCAGCATGTGATACTGTTTTTGAAACACTTAATACATGTTCAACATGTGACAGTTACTAATTCAGGAAATAGAGATGAACTGAGAATATTCCATGATTGTATTTTTCAGAGGCTATTTATGTGGAACACAAATTTTAGGGTAAGAATTTATCAATATTCCTAGAGAAGGAAGTGATTATTTTATTATCATCTTTTCTTAACCCCAGATAGTTTTCTTTGTTGAAAATTTAGGATCCCATATACATATTGAACTTTATATTATTGAATGGGTAGACCTCTCCAATACAATTATTATCATATTATTTTGTTGAGGATAAACAGTACTTTGGGCTGGATCAGATCAGATATGTGCAGTCTCTGCTATAATCTTAATGTTGTTATCATCCAAGAAGAAAGAGAGAGAGAGAGAGAGAAACAATGGAATTGTTTCCACCATAGGAAACAGGCATGGTGCCCTGTTTAAGCCTTCGCCAAATATAGAAAATGTTCATTGTTTGTTGAATAAATGAGAATAACAAAATACTAAGAAAACATCTTCATGACATAAAGAAGCTACTAAAAGACAGTAGTATATGTATGTTATTACAGCACACTCAGAACTTGCCTGGTCATCAGTCCTCTGGTTATGTTGGCCTCAGATGACATGATAGTCATTTTTATTAAGAGCTACTAGTTCTTAGCTGGAAGTAGATAAGCCAGAAGAGAAAACTGACCTTGACTCAGTGGGAGCCATGGAATATCAGCTAGAAGAAACCATCGGATTTTCTAATCCAAGAGCCTCATTTCCCAGCTGAACAAACTGAATGGTGCCAAAACACTGGGTGGCTAAGTTTGTTGGTACTTAGACTAGAGTTTCCTGATCCTGGTCCAGTTCATTTTAAAATGTACCATGCTACATTTATGTTCCCCAGCTGCCTGCCTCCTGGTGGTTTCCATATGCCCACAAAGGCTGAGCAAAGCAGTGCAGGGGAGCATCCAGCAGCATCTCTGATGAGAATCACCTCATGTGCTACTGCATTCTCCCTGCTGCCTGAAAGTTACAGTAAAGAGATGTTTCACTCTTAAGGTTGTAATTTCTCATTTAAAATTATAGAATATTAGGTTATCATTAATAATCAACAACTGATAACAAGTTTCTGCAGGACCTTTTCCAGTGACCAGTAGATAGAGTTAGAGGGGATGGGGAACAAAGAACATTCATCATTTGAAGGAAGGCTTTATTCACAGCAGTTACACCAGAGAAGGCACGGTCAGGTCAGATACAGTAGTGGGGGCAGAACCCCAGCAAGTGCCCAAAAGATGTGTACCTTGCCTGGCAGTGGTGGCGCATGCCTTTAATCCCAGCACTTGGGAGGCAGAGGCAGGCAGATCTCTAAGTTTGAGCCTAGTCTACAGAGTGAGTTCTAGGACAGCCAGGGCTACACAGAGGAACCCTGTCTCGAAGGAAAAACAAAAAACAAAAACAAGAAGAAAAAAAAAACAAAAACATGTGTCATGTGCACCTTGTAAGAGCGAAAAGGATAAGATGTAAAGAAGTGGGAGGGTTGGGGCAGTGACCTACTGCATGGAGACTTAGCCATTTGGTCTTCATTCTTCTGTCTTTGTGACTGCTTTGCTCGGTGGAGAAGTCTCGGGCTCACGTTGTTGTACCCTTTTATAATATTACTACTGTCGAGTTATTTCAAGAATTCCTTGAGTCAAGTATTAATGACATCAGTGAGAAGAGAAGCCCAGTGTTTGGTAGGTAACCGTCGTCCCTCCCACCTAAAGAGTTGGGGGGAGCGGGGTAGTGTTGACGGCTGGTGATGCTGAGGTAAACTGGCACACAGGGGATTTTTATAAGCGACTTTCCCATGCGCCACTGAATCTGTGTCTTAGGCTTTAGTTGTATACCAGCTGTGCATGCAAAATCTCATAATTATTCTTACTGTATTAAGCATTTTATAGCAATTTTAGCTCTAAAATGCTATGCAATAGTTTTTATGCAAGTGTACCAGACATGTAAGCTGTTCCAATGAAAACATTTCCTTTCTTTTAGACACATGGTTTTAGGTTTCCAAACTTAGCTTTTTGCATTGATGGAAGAATCTTTAAGACAGACACCAGGTTTTTTCTTTTTCTTGTCTTTTGGGGGGCTGCAGTGGGATGCAGGCGTCGGGGGAGGGGCAGTTGGATTGTCTTACACATACTTTACCCTTTTAAATAGCCTCATCGGAAAGGAGCATTTCGCTGATTAGATAATGCTGGTGTTACATTGTTGCTGCAGAATGCCCCATCTATGGAGGAAGGGACCAGAGAGGAAGCTAGAATGATCTCTGCATCCTTCTAGGATACAGTGGCAAACAGGCAGGAAGGGCTTGGGCTTAACCTCTCTGCAGAAGGCTGAGCCCTTTAACACTGCTGAGCATGCCACTGAGCCCTGCAGTGGCAAGTGTTGGGCCTGAGCCCAAATCTGGGATGGAGTTTGAACCCTTGGCATTCTGGCCCAGGGCCAAGTACTATCAATGGAACCCCACTGACACCTTTAGTTATTCTTCCTAGATTAGGATAGTAATTTACTTGTCTCTTTGATTTTAAGTGTCTGGTTTTGTTTCCAGATGCCTCCCAGCTCATCTGTATTCCAGGGGTTTCAAAAGACTTTAACCTCATTGGTTCTTTCCTTTGTCAGTTCCATTTGGTGAACACGGGAGGGATATAGAAACTAGAGAGGACAAGGGAGGGCTGTGTGTGTGTGTGTGTGTGTGTGTGTGTGAGAGAGAGAGAGAGGGGGGGGGAGAGGGAGAGAGATGGGTAGAGCATATGGGGAGGGCTTGGTGAGGCTGCAGAAATAAATGAAAGGCATTCACTTTCAGCATATCAGCTATTATACCAGAGCAAGTCAGGGTGGAATTTAAGAGGTGATGTGTAGGACAGTGTAGTGAAAATGCTATTCGATGGGTTCATGTGGAAAAGCCCTCTAACCAGCAGTAATCTCTGGCTCTCTGAAATGATTGCAGTATATGAAAGAGATGGAGAAACCATAGAAATTTTATCCTAATGCCAATAGGGTAACAGCTCTTGGATTTTAACATGCAATAGCCAGAAAAAACATCTATTGCATGGGTGTCTTTCCATGTTTACAAGGGCCTGCCTAGCACTGTTTATTGATTTTATTGCAATTTTCCCCAGGACCCTGTAGATAGATAATTACTGGAAATGTCCATCATTAGCACAACAACAAATACAACCACTGTTCTAAGAAAAAGATTCACATAGGTCCCTGCGAGCAACTATCAATTGGCGAGGAGGAGAGTCACACAATAACATGTACAGCTATAACTCCAGGCAAACACACACACTCAACACCCTCTGTAGCCATTGCACTGAGAAAATACACACAGCCCCCTGTGCAGCCATCACACATCAGGAAAACACACACACGACACCCCTATGCAACCATCACACCAGGCAAGAGCAGAGACATAAAATGCTAAGTCAATAGGAATGAACAGCTCATAAAAGCCTACTGGAATAGATCACATCACAGCCAGGTACATCTGTTCTCAGCACTAACCATTATCGTTAGCTTAAAATGCTTAAAATCACTGCACATCCTCAGGTCTAGGGACAGATTATTCCAAAAAGATTCTGCTAAATAGATTTGGCAATGCAGTGAAGGGGACCTCCACTACATTAAAGTGATGCATTTTGCATCTCAAAGGCTGTCAACTGTATTTAGAGGGATTGTGTGATTGAAGAACAATGCTCCAGGACAGGATAGCAATTTTTTCTGGCCCTTCTAAATCTGAAGGTGATTTTTACCCCAAGTTGAGCTAAGTGTGCAATTGAATTGGGTAGCTCTCCAACTGGGAGGTGGCTAATAAAAGCAGAATTGAAACTAGCTTTCAAGTTGTGCTGCAAAGGAAGCCACTGCATCCTGTTTTAAGCTGGAACTCTCAGGTGGGATGTCCTCTGAAAGGTCTTCATGAGGTTAGACTTCAAGCCACCAACAAGAGCTAAATAAGTAGTAACTACTGGCCTTGCTCCACACGCCTGCACGCCCCTTAGGGGATAAAGGAACCACCTACTACTTCTTTTGCCAAGCCTTCTCTTTATCCTCCTGCTGTGGTCTGTGATGTTATCCAAACCCTGGGACACAAGGGTCAACACACAGCAAGAGAGACTCGGGATGTCCTGAAGACTGGCCCAAAAGAACTAGGGTTGAAGGGTTTCACGTTTGTGGTTCTTTCTGTATTTCAATCACAGTGGCGCTTCATCTTTCTTCTGAGCGAGTTTCTACTGAGAAGTTTCAGACTAGCTTGTTAAGAATGATTTACACCATAATTCTAGGAAAAACAAATGTGAGTGACTGAGATTTGAAAGGAAAGAGTAGGGGGGAGTGCCAGACCAAACAAATCCTAAGTAAATAGGGTGGCTTTGCAAGGGTGGTAATAGGATTTTTGCTTGTTTCCTTACTTTAAAAAAAAATGACAATGGATTATTGGTAATCATTTCTCTTACCTGGGTAGAGCCAAGCAAAGGACAGGAATGGTTCTATTGGCTCCACACAAGAGCATGATTTCAGGAAGGACAGGTGTTCCCCGAATTCACATGACAACATCTTAATGAGAATGAACAGAACTGAAAAGGAGAACTAAGATTTCTACTTTTATTTTTTTCTGAGTGTGGCAGAAAGTGTTTTGTTAGGGTGAAAGATAAGCATTTTCTGTAAAACAATGCCCCAGTGACATGAGGTAATTACATGGTGGCTGGGGCACACCGCATGGTTTACTTAGAGAAATTGCACGATACCTACGTGATGACTATAGTAACACTAGTTACCACTACAGCATTATCTCCTGATAACTATATAATTAGTTTGTATCATCAAAGCACCCTAAACGTGTGCCTGTTCCAGCTACTCTGGTAGAAAAAAAAAAATAAACTTTTTTGCAAAGGGAAAAAAAGCTAATGAAGAAAGTTGCCAAGAACAGATATTTTGTAATCTGTGCTAAATCTCTGCTGGAAAACATGAACAGTAACGAAGCTGAGAAGACAGTAAAAGAAATTCGGGGCAAGGTGCCAGACGCCCAGACGGAAGGAGAATGTGGACCAAAAGATTGCGACAATCGGGTAATTATGGTTTATGAATCTCAGCTTTAATCTGTAGTTCAGTGAGTCCTGATTAAATATCTGTTAAACACAATTAAAGTTTGTTTTTGTATTTCACCGTCTTGATCAGAATAATTAGAGACTGCGTGTTTCGTGTCAAAAGTAGCAAGAGGAATTTTAGTGAATGAACATCGTTTTTAAAAGCCATTTGTAGCACCAGCTGTTGGCATTATTTTATATTTTAGTGTTATCAGCATAAAGATGGCCCTCTGGATGCTGAACGGTTTCCAGCAGGACAAGGATGGTGTGCAGTTATGATGGGCCCATGCTGATAAAGCAAGCGTGTTAAGGGCTTGTGTTCTCTACAAACAGTGCTGGGGAGATGGAAACCAGAGACGGGTTCAGGTGGCAGGAGAGAGGAGGCGAGCAAGGCACTAAGCAGTGGGACTTCTGGTGGTGTAGTCATCTGCAGCAGCATCTGCAGAGTCTGGACGGCTTGTGGAGATGGGTTGTTTATCTTAGCTGAAGGAAAGACTCAAGGAGGGTAGGTTGGAAAAGTACTGGGAGTCTCCCCTGCCCTTGGCTAGAGATGTGAGCCTTACTCTTAGAACTGATGGAGGAGGGTGCAGAAAGCACTTACCATATTAATAATTCTTTTCTGGGAAAACTTTGAGTTCTATAAGCAGGCCATGCTTAAACTAGGTAAAATGGTAAAAGAGGACTATACAAGCCAAAGATGAAACTAAGATTCCTACGTCTTGTGCCAAAAAGAGGGGTTAGCAAGTTGCAAGCTACTAACTATTTAAATACTTTGATGGCACATTAAGATATCTGTGTAGTTTACCATTGTATGAGCTTAAAGAAACAATAAGATATTATCCACTTAGTTTCTTGAGATTTGGGTACCTAGAATATTTTCTTTCCTGTTGTAGATTAATGGCCTCCAAGGAAATGTATACCCTAATCTTAAGAACCCATGAATATGTTGTCTGATATGACTATGGGACTTTGTCGATATGATTAAAGGATTGAAAATTATCCATTATCTGAGTAAACCTAAAACAGTCACAAAGGTCCTTAAAATAAAAAGAGGCACAAGGTTCACACCCAGAAGAGGCAGGAGTCAAGGGAGATGCTGCTGGTTTTGAAGATGCAGAGAGGAGTCCTAAGCCAAGGAATATAGGCAGCTTTAGAACCTGGAAGATCAAAGATTATAGTCAGCCTTTGGAATGTGGAAAAACAAAGGAAGCAAATCTTCCTTGGGTCCCCCAGAAAAAAATGAGGGGTTGGTGACCTGATCATGATGTAGGTGTTATTAGCTGTGTGGGGGAGAGGTGTTTATTTTGTGTGTGGTGCTGGACATGGAACACAGCACTTTGTGCAAGTTAGACAAATGCTTTACCAATGAGCTGCAAATACAACCCAACAAATCTTTATTTTTAAGACCTTAAGTTTGTGATATTTTGTTATAGTGACAAGAATAAATTAATATGGTTTCATGAACCTGCCTTGCAGACTTGAACTGTCATTTAAAACTGTCTAGTTAAAAGTATGAGAACAAGTCTCTGAATTTACCCTTCCATGGCCCATTTGAAGTTTCCTTTGTGGCATCCTTTGGAAATGGTGCCTATGATAATAATCAAATAAACCTGTACTGTAAAATCAAGGGCAAGTTTAACCCCATCCCTCTACCACAACTTAGCAGAAGTCCTATCCTCTCAGGACGAACTAAGAATAATTAGTTTTTCAATGGTGTTATTTATAGAGATTTCTACCCTCTTCTAATTAACAATTTCTGTTGATCATCTAAAGAAAACAGTTGTCCTCTTCCTCAAAAGAGTGAGTTACACCCTCAAGCCTATCCATGGGTTTCAATTAATTATCAATCATTTACAATTGTGAACCACAAAAACACTACAGCATTGACTAGACTTGCAGGATTTGAGACCAAAATTATGTAAGATTTATTTAACATGAGAAATTAGACTAGCCATTAATTTTCCATGAGGTCCTGGCTTTTAATTACTAAAATAAGTGCTTTTGATGGGAATGTACCGAGGAAGCACCTCTTTCTTCTAAAGTTTTTAAAACTATGTTTGAAGATCCAAGTGGGCAAAGATGCTTCCATTGTTGTGGGCTCATATCATTTTGTCATTCATCCATTCACTCAGCAAATATTTGTTGAGCTCTAACTATTCTGCTGCTATAGACAGTAAGAATTTACTAGTGAGCAGGACTCTCAAGACTACCTTCCATCTAGAACATTCTAGTTAGAGGAGATAGGTAGGTAATATGTAAAGCCCGAAAAATAAACTGAAGAATAATAAAAATGTAGCCTAACAGAGATGGCACATAAAAAGATACCACTCAACTGATTGTTGAATCATATTAGATATAGCTATATGAAGAACTACAGGAAAATCACTTTGGAAAAAATTAAAAGTAGGAAATAAAAATATTCAAATAAGCCAGGCATATCAGTTATGAAAGGTCACTGAAATGAGAAGTAAGTTAGAACTGTGGTCAGATGAGGAGTCAACATGCAGAGAATGCAGGTGTCTTGGGAGAAATTTTGAATTTTATTCTAGTTGTAATGGATTGTGATTTGTGAAGGAGAATCTAAGTTCACACTTAAAGAAAACATTGCAGTTGTTATATAGAGACCAGAGAGTAGAGAACCAGTCTCACCTAGTGGTTTGGTTTTTGTTGTTTCTGTTTATTTCTTTAGTTATGTTTTGTTTTTTAAATTAAAGCTGAAGATAGATAGCAAGCCATCTCATGGCAGTGTAGTGTGTTGCCTTGTGAAGAATTGAAGATTCTTAATTTGAGCAACCAAACAAGGAAAACAGATCTATGAAGGCTAGTGTTCCCTGCCTGTTTCATGTGAAGGCTTGTGTGGGGGCCTAAAAATGTTCTTCCTGAAAGGAAAAGGAAATGTGTACACAGTCCAGTGATGTTTCCAATGGATCTGTGCTATTTTGGGGGATGTGAGTGGGTGGGTTGGTAAAATAACTGAAAAGTCAAAACTGAAAACCCAAAACCTCATTAGGTGAGGGAATACCTGAGACTGTGGGCCCATCCCTTTTACTAAGGTTCACTATAAGTCTGCCTCTATTTCTTGAAAACTGACCAAAATAACAAGTCATTTAGATAATTTTTCTATCGTTTTAATACCTAGATTTCAATGACCTGTTCATCCATCAACCTCAAAGTAGAAAAGATGACTATAGCAAATGCTGGGAATATGCAAAGTAGTTTGAATGAACTTTACGGAAGGAAGCAGTTAGGTTGTGTTCACAAGTGTTTCCCAGTAGAGTTAAAAGATTCTTAAGTGTTGGGTTAGGTATTACTTCAATATTTGGAGTGTTTTGTGAGTCACTAATATTGCTCTAAAGTTTAGTTCAATTTCTCTTTGTCACCTCATTAAATTACTATAATAGGTGGCAAATCATAATAACTATATCCAGGAATAAATGACTAGTGTAACTAGTGATTTATTGCTAGTTTACAAACAACTTACTTAAACATTTCTCGGTGATATTCATAAATAATACATGTTGGCAAAGTATGTAATTCTATATGGCAATATAGGTAGATGATCATTCTAAAGAAAATGGTTTAGAGCCTTTTCCAAAGGACATTCCTAAAAGTGCATGTTATCATGCCAGGGTTGGTATGAAGAGATGAGCAATTCATTGCAGCTGAGAGTAGCTAACTTAAAATGATGTTTATTTCATTGTCAGAGCTCCCAGAATGACCTTGTAGACTCTGCTTCCAAGCAGAATACTATTCTGGAATAGCCTTATTCTGCAGATCAAAATCATTAGGTATTATATATGTTTTTAAAAAAAGCATATTGCAAGTGCCTAATACACTCAGCTTAATCGAAATGAAGGGGTAACAACTGATTACTGGGCAGATACCAAAGTTGAAATCTCCAGCCTTCCCAGGTCCTTCTACTATTTGAAGCACTCACCGCTCCTTCCATTCTCAAACTGCCCCTCCTCTGGGCAGCAGAATGTAAGCCATCTGAGAAAAGAACACAAGAACTCTTCAAAAACAGGACACTTCATACCAGTTCATCAACAAACTCCTAAGGAAACTGACTGTTAATCTTCCCTGATTTGTCTACATCTTTGGTGTAATAAAAGTGTCTAAATCATAATGCATTCTTTCAGAGAGTATTATCAGGTGACTTAATATCTCTTGCTCAAACACACAATGTCTCTTTGTGTCCAGCCCTGAACTGGATTGCCATTTCTGATACTTTACATCAAAGGTCATTTTGTTCAGTTCACTGTCTGACATTTTTTATTGTCTTCCAGAACATTCCTAATGCCCCTCACACCAGTGTACTAAGAGCGTCTGATTCATTATCTCATTGGTATATTTCACTAATTATTAGGATCTATCTAATTATGAGGTTTTTATTCCCAGGAAAGTATCTAGTCTCATCATTAATGATATACATATTCAGAATATTATGAATACTAAGGCATAGCTAAGTTGGATACAACCCTGAAATGACAAAGGCATAGACCATTTCTAAATAGAAAAGGCTTTCCTAACTATAATAATTTCATACATGTCATTCATTTCTACATTTTGTTGAAATTAAATCAATCAGTATAAAACATTTTTATTTCCTTCATATATGTATCAGGTTGAAAGACAATTTTCACAGCAGAAATAACATCTGTTAAGATGCTACATCCTGAAGTGTACTTTCTGTTTTTCCTATGGTGTATACTATCACTATACCCATAAAAGAGAAAAGCATCAAAAATAAGATCAAAGGAGTAGCAGAATTTCCAAAAATTAGGCTTAGTCATTGCATGTTTAATGTTATCTAGTTATTGACAAAAATGACATTAAAAATCATTAGAAAATAACTGTAGAAATACAGACACTAGCAATATGTCACAGTTGCTACAAGTTCTGGATGAATCTTGAGATGGAACTGTCACAGTGATGGGGGTCCTATGCTAGGATATTTGACAGCAAGTGAGATCGACAAGGAAGACAGGGAGGATTTAAAAGCAAAGTTCAAAACTGATTAAGTAAAGAAATACTTGAAACTTGTGATCTCGTAGACACTGAATGTGAACAAACCTGCTGATGGAGAGAAGTTCCAGGGGAGGGAGTGGTTGCCATTGCGCTACACCGCTTTACATGTGCTTGCACTGGGTATGGGATACCGTTGCTTTCCATTGGCAGGATCTAAAAAACAAATGGGGAATGAACCACAGCAATACCTACGCTGTCTTCAGTGTAACTTTGAACAACTCTGGTCCAGCTTCCAGTTTCAAGCTGCATGAATCCTTCTCACTGACAGGTCCAAATGTAATGTTAGCACGTTTGGGACAATTAAAGTCAGCAGGGTCTGTGGCTGCCTAACTTAGGCCTTATTGTGAACTGGGTAAACAGCCACTTGTAATTTAGTCAGTAAGTGCGGGTCTTTCATGATGGGCATACCCAACCCCCTGAAAAACCGATCTGTTTCCATGCTTGGCAGTGGCATTCACAAGTCCCCTATGGAGCATTATCCCATGCCCAAGGGTCATTACTCTTCCACAGAAGCACTGACAGTTGTGATGAATGGTGGTACCTGGGAAGAGAAGTGTTTGGATATTTAAACAGATTACACTTTCCTTTTAGAGCAAGAGGCATTAGATCACATTCTCGACTGTGTATGTATATGGATGATAAGGATTGCAGCCAGAGCAGCTCACATAGGAGCATGCAAGATCCAGATGTTCAAGGCATAAACCCTGTGGGGAAAACAGGCTGCATTTTGTTTCCTGTCATGGTATTGTGTGCTGCAAAGCAACTGATGATAGGCATGCATAAATGCTGAGATGTGGGGATGACAACGGACATGAGAGTCTGTCCATCACCATTAGCTACAACGGGACCTATTACCTGCTGGCCAGTAACACCCTATCCATACCATCTGCGAGGAATTAGAAAGTGACGAGAAGAATCAGGATCAGTTTGGGTTGTGCTGTGAGTGTCAAGCTCATTTTCTTCTCTCTCAACCCTTTAGTGTGTTAGACTTAAGGGCAAAACATAGAGTGATGGGACCCAGGAAGAGCCTTCAGTAGCACAACTGATAATCACTAAGGTTTTGTTCAGGAAATTACAAATATAATTTCAATTTTTTTAAAAAAAATTATATTTTATTTACTTACTTATTTGCTGTTTGTGTGTGTGTTTGTGTGTGTGTGTGTGTGTGTGTGTGTGTGTGCACAAGGGTGAATGTTAGAGAAGAACTCTTGGGAGTCTTTTTTCTTCATTCATCATAAGGGTCCCAAGGACCCAACTCAGACCATCAGGCTTGGCAGCAGTCACCTTTGCCCACTGAACCATCCTATTACTTAACTTCCTAAATAATGGGAAAATACAGGGCCATTGTCAGTTCTGCGTTTTCTGTTCTTCTTCTCTCTAGTTTTTTTTTTCTAAGTGGGGACTAGTAACTAGTGTTTGATTTCTTAAATTGATGCTGACTCTGGTGAGAAAAATTCCCTAAGAATGTATTTAACATAAACACTGAGGTAAAGCTTCCATTGAATCCAAAGAGGATATGGTGTCTTATTTCTCATCCACACTCGCAGTGACTGCTTTGGCAAGTGCAAACTCCCCATCCTTCAGGAGGGTTCTTTGTAACTGCTTCTACTTGAGATAGTTTTTGGAGTATTAAAAAGATACAAGAGGTCTATGGTACTAAAGGCTGTTTAATTAGTCTATGTAAGCAAATTGGCTGTCTGTCCAGATGACACATCCTATCATGGGGACTCCAGGGAAAGGATCAAATCTAGATGTGTGTACAAGCCATAAGAGAAACATCAGAAAGGTCTGGCTTGTATTCATCTACATCTCCTCTCACCAGCAGAATCTCCTTCTTCATTTTCCTCCTTCATCAGACAGTCTACCAATGCGGGAGGAACTTTCAGTCTTACTTTGAAGACGGAGGGTCTTGTTGTGCCCACGGTGCTGTTGTGAGCAAAGAGACCAATTGTGAGATGAGAATATTAAAGATACGCCCCTCTGAATCCATCCTTGTGTGTGCAGTGGGATTTCACTCTCAGAAATGCAGCTCTTCCTCCCACCAAATTGCCCTTGTGGTGGCAACATCGGAAGGAGATTATATATTACTTCATCTCCTTACAGAGAAGAGGACACGTGCTAAGGGAAAGCTTGGCTTCTTTTAATGATTCCAGGCATCCCTTGTCTTTAATATTTCACTAAAGTGGTCCTTGGTTGGCTTTAGAAAGACACTCTAGTGAGACAGGGAGAAATAGAATCCTGAAAATGACGGCTTCATCTGGAAAGGCTTTCTAACCGAAAGGGATAAACAAGCTGTGACCCTCATCCTCAGATCCTCGAGAAGCTGACGCAGACAGACGCAGTCCTTAAGCTACGACTACCTCAGCAGTTCCTTGAGAACTGATTTGTGCAGTGCTTCAGTTTGCCAGGAGATACCAATTCCTGCCTCACAAGCTCATCTCTGTTTCTAAAGGGAAAGACAGAAACCTTTTGGGGAACATTTTGAACAACTTGCTTCATGTGGGAATAAGAAAGATGAATCGTCACACTGGGTGAATGGGGAAGCTATTTTGCAGAACTTCCCAGGGGAATGAACAGGCTACAGTCTCCTTCCTCTCCTCATCTATCCAGTCCTGGAGTCACACATTGAATTAATTCTACCAGAACAAAGGTATTGCTGATAGGGTCACAGAACCTAAGAAGTGCAGACCTTTCTTCTTTCAAATATAGTCATGTTTTATTTCTAAGGAAAAAAAAATGTCCTCAAAACGACAGTCACAACTTCATGGTTTACAAATCCTAAGTCTTCACCTTGGTCCTGAGTAGACTAACAGCTAGCATCATGTAAATGAACTTGACCATGTTGCCTAGCTGCGTCTTACCTCTACCATATTGCCTAGCTTTGTCTTACCTCTACTGAACGCCAGAGATTGTTTGGTTTGGTTTTCTTCTTAACTTTAAGGCAAGCATAAATCAGATTATTTAATGTAGACGCCAATGGTTATAACAGAAACGTAGTTTTGTCAGTGATCACCAAATTGATAACTGAGGAATAAACTAAATATCTCACTAGAAATCTGTGTTTCAGAAAAAAAAAACTCTTAATGTTATCATCTCCCAATAATTTTGGCCAAGTAAGAAACAAATCTGGATTTGCATAGTCCTTTAACCTGTCTATTATGGTGGTTGGGATGTAGGATTGTTTGCTGAATGACTGAAGGAAGAAAACAATAGAAAAATTTGTGAAAAAGTTTCCAAAAGGTACAAGTGCCTAGTTCTTTTGCACTGTTTCTCGGTCCTTAATGTTATCTCCCTCAGTAAGAAGCCTCAGAGAACTCTGAACAGAGGCAAAGAATAAGAAATAGAGTAAAGCTATGTGAAGTAACTCACTGTTTTTAGAAAAATAAAAAATAAGAAAAAATAAGAAAAGGTTATTTATAGATTTAAAAGTGTTCCTAAACAATAAAATGTCTGTGAGCTTTATTTTTTGAGAACCATATGGACAAGTTTACAGAAATGTCTAGGTCACAGGCAGGGTACATCTATTCATAGCTGCACATCTCCTTGTATGCTTTCTGACTTAAGGAGCTATGGGTCTTATAAGTGAGGCCTATAGTATTATTGAATACTACATGATAATTGGCAACTTCTACAACCATTTGTAAAAATAGAAGCTGAAAGGTTATGCTTGAGGTTCATGAAAGCATGTTTATCTGGATATGCCACCTTAAATTACACATATTTGTTTATTATATATGTGTGTGTGCATATCTGGATACCATGTTTCAGGGATCAAATTCAGGTCATTAGCCCTGGTGACAATTGCCCTTACTCACAGAGCCATCTCACCAACCCTGAATGTTGCAGCTTTGATCAACAATCTTTTCTTCAAGTATTTACTTATGTCTTTATCTTCATTTCCATCTGTCAAATAAAGACTTCCTTAGAGGTGCATCCTTTATGAAGCAACTTCCATGTACTTTTTTTTTAAAAGAAACTTGAAGCTAAATTTCTAACACTGTAGCTTTGTCTGATCCTTCCTATGGATATGAATTCTTTAAGTGTAAGAAGTTTGATAGTGTTTCTTAGCACCTAGTAGATCCTCAAACAGTTACCAAAGTGGATGCTGTTTTATTATGAACATAAATGCTGCTTCAGACATTCCTGTATCACTTACAGAATGATGGTCTAATAAATAAAAAGGCTTTGCTCTATTCAAAATTAGAAGCATAATCGGTGTTTTTTTAAATCTTGGGACTCTACGAACCTTCTTTATTTCAAGTAAATATCTTTTACTGCAAACTCTCTTTCTCTTTAAGAATTATTTTAGGCATTTTTTTTCAAAGGATAGCTCATAAATTATTACCTTTTAAAGAAAGAATAAATTCACAAACTTAAAGAAAATAAAGAAGTCAGGAGTGAGACCAGAAAATAAGAACTGGGAACTTTTTCCTATGCTATGAATGAAGCATGTCAAGACACGCCACAGAAAGTGTCCTAAGAGGGCTAGAACAACAAGCACACTTACTGACCTATTGTCTTCAAGACTTCCTCTATAAACGATAAGGAAATACCACTGAAGAATAGCAGTCTTGTCTGTATACAAAGCAGCTGGTGTTTTGGACTTCTCTTTATCCCCAGTAAATGTGGGTCAATTTGGTTAATGTATATATTCTATGCAAGTCATCATGGAAACTATGAAAAATTCTGACAACTTAGCACTGAACCAAAATATATGAGGAGATAATGTGATCAGGTAAGAAAAATAGGGTCAAACATGATAAGAAAGGAAAATGAGAACAACAGAAGGCAACGTTCTAGGAAGGAAGCTGGGAAGTACAGTCTAAGGGCACCATAGTGCTTGTGACAGTTCTTCAAGCAAGGGGAGCATTTGGTATAAAATGGACTTTTGTTGACAGGGTTGCCAAAAATATAACATCACTAACAAACAGAAGACACACAGACATTCACCCACACACTCACACGCACATATTTAGACGTCAACACTTATAACTCATTATGAAATAAATTCCACCAGCAGCTTTCTGGGAAAGATTATTCCTATAATAATGATTTCAAACATGGGTGAGGGAGAGAGAAAAGTCTCAAAGAGCATTAGTAAGTTTTGTTTGTGTCCTAACCTGGGCAAAATTTTGTATGAGAGTCAAATTTCTCTTTAAAAAGGCAAATGACACAGTAACAGAAAATGAACTAGATTATCTAGGTTGAAGACAGGAGCCATTGTGGTATACTGATCGTATCATCCTGAAAACATTTAGCAGCACGGGAATATATTGACTATCTTAGAAGTGGAAGTATAAATGCAGGACTAGTAGGATCTTTGCCCCTTTCTATTCTGCCCTGGTCTACGAAATCAGCTCCAACCCCATCATAAAGAGCATTTTCAGCCATAATTAACACATAGGATGTCTTGGTAAAGAAAAGGTCTCATTTAAAATGATAAGGACTACTGAATGAGACTATATAAAAATGAATACAAAAATACTTCCTAGCAGAATAGATGTCATAAAGGACTTAATTTCCTTGAGCTAAGAAGAGCATCTACCATTAATAAAATAGCTATGAATTGTCATTCTCCATATTTTCTCAGTAGCCAAAGGTCAGAAATAAATATAGTAATATGTTAGTGTGTGAAGTGCTTTGCTTGTTTATTTCTTTTTCCTTTAACCTCTGTAAGGAAATTATTTTCTTACCCACTGTTACTTTGCTTCAAAGTAGGCTTTAGACCTTACACATTATGAAGACTACTACATCCGTGTTTTCCCCCAATTTTGCTGTTTATTAATGTATGCAAAATATCACAGCCATGTTTTTAAACTTAATATATCTTAATGTCCTCCTAGATGAACTTATTTCTAAGATTAAATGATCTCCTGGCTCTTTCTTCTTTAGATAGAAGCAATGTACCTACAATGAGATGCTATGAGAGATTAGTCTTGAGTTGGTCCATACACATTTTCATTTCACCTCAACTGAACACCAAGAGGGACCTTGCCATTGAGTTGTGCATGGTATTTGTGCAGAATGGGTGTGTTTCCTCTCTTCTCTCACTCCTAAACACAAAAGAATCCAAAATATAACTATCATGCAAATACCATGTCCCTAAGGTCCGAATCTGAGTGAAGCATAGAATATGCATGTGCACATGCACCCCTTCCAGGAGACGACACTGAGGTCTCTGATTAAGGTAGAACTACATAGACACTAATGCACTGTAACCCAAAGGCATCTTATTTATTGGCTTCATCCAAATGCATAAATGCTGCTTAAGAAAAAAGATATGCAAGTACACTAAGAGAAATTACTTGATTTTCAGTCATATTGAGAAGGCACATCTGTCAGTAATGAAAGCAGTTCTGTGTCAGTGGCCTATGAATTACAGACAACAAAACCAACATAAAAATAAAAATGAAAAATGTAGTAAGGATTTAAAGTATTTTCCATTCAGTGATGGAACATTTTGTTTCTTTATTGTAAACCTTATACATGGTTTTATTGTATACCAAAGACGGAAAAGAATATATATCTAATAAAAAATTCATATATAGTAAAAATGCATATCTAATAAAGAATTGGTTAAGTGAATAAAATGCAAGCTATATATTATATAGCAAAACCCATCATTTCTATATGTGTGTGTCTGTGGTCTACAGAGATGTATTTACTTTTATACACACACACACACTGTTCAAAGTGTGTGTATCCATTTCCTCCTTCTGTAATTCTTGCTAGTGGTGCTCTTTCCTCTGGTCTCAGCACTGGGATTACTCTAAAGGTCATTCTTCCTTTTGTCTTTCATTTTCATTCTGCCAACAACTACACTCTGACAGCTCTCTCCCAACAATATCTCTTCAGTTGGTCTTGTCTCTTTCTCTTCAGAGACTGGAGGTGGCCCTTGAAAAGAGTAGGCCTTATCTGCTTTCTAGAAGTAGGCCACTCTCCCTTCGTGGGCTGTTCTCACTACCCTCTGTTTTCAGTGATTTAGAATAATTATTCCTGCCCATGGTTCCCACTGTTCTTTTCTTGGCCTTGGTTTCAGTTTCAAGGTGTCCATCAGCATCTGTTTCCTCTTCAAAGGAATGAATGGGGCTTTATTAAATAAATCTCGGTGATCTCTGGGAGTCAATTGAGTTGGTTCTTCATACAGTTTTGTCTAAATGTAGTTATCCTTTGCTCTTGTCTGCCATACTTTTGATGCTTTAGGCAAGGCAATTGGCTTGCCCTTTTCCTTGTCCATGTTTGTTAAGCTATTATTCCACTCTGTAACATTCTTTGCCTCTATAAATTATTTAATTATTTTTCTTATCCTGTTCCCTGTGCTGACATCCTTGATTACTCTTTGTATGCCTCTGTATTTTGATCCTTGTTAAGCTTAGCCTGTGTAGGTATCATGTTTTCCTCACTCACAGCAATAATTGTAAACATCTTCTGAGATCAGATGGTATCTTCTTAAATATGGTGACGAATTCTCCACAGAGTATTTCTTTAGTAAATGTTTGTTTACTTGTCTGGGACTCAGTGGCCACTGTTAATCACCAGTACATTTGGATTGTCTGCACTTCCTTTTTAAAATGGCAGCTGTAGGTTACAAAGGGACTCATTGTTTCTCTACCCTGTTGAGAACATTGGAGGATCAGCTGAAACACTCAGAACTCCTGCTGGATTTTTGTCTGTAAGATCTTAAACATGCAAAGAAAGTAACATACATTGCCTGAACAAGCAAGAACTTCCACAAACAGTGAACCTGATTCACCGCTCAGTGGCAGACGGACAGTGGATTTTATGGTTATTTATGGTTTGGTTGGTTGGTTGGTTGATTTGGTTTGGTTTGTTTGTTTTGCCAACTTAATACAAGCTAGAGTCAACACGAAAGAGGAACCTCAGCTAAGAAAGCACCTACATAAGATTGGCCTATTTGGGCATTTTTCTAATAATTGATGTGAGCAGACCCATCCTATTGTGGACAGTGCCACCCACAGACAGGTGTCCTGAGGCATGTAAGAATACAGGTGCAAGTCATTAGGAGCAAGCAAGTAAGCAGCATTCTTCTGTGGTATCTGCTTCAGTTCCTGCCTTAAGGTGTCGGCCTTCAGTTTCTGTCCTGATCTCCCTCAGTTGATGGAGTATGACCTCAGTGTAAGTTGAAATAAGCCCCTTCCTCCCTAAGTTGCCGGTCATGGTGTTTTATCACAGCAATGGAAACAGTTGTACAATGTTGTTATAACTTACAAATGAGTTTATCTTCAAATGAGCACATTGGATGCGCCTCACATAGGCTGGAGTCTGAAGATGGAAGTGCACATCCTAAACTAGTATGACTAAACTACCTGCCAGAGTCTAACCTGAGAAATGTGTGCCCAGCACCTTACATTGTGCAAAATGTTCCAATGTGCTCTAGCCTAGTGTTTGAGAGTTATCAAAAATCTGAAAGTGGAGGAGAGACCCAAAAGATATCCCTATACTTATAGACTGTAGAAACTCAGGTCCAGCAGGGCAGCAATTATATAAGAAAATCTCCTTCCAATCTTCTTTGAGCCCACCAAATAAACTCTGATGGAAACACACATATTGCTGCAGGGCAGTCTGTTTCAAGGCTAAAGAAGAGCTAGAATTAAATTTTACATCTTGTTCCAAATCATGGACTCTCCCTGAACGTGTATTAAAGACTTTTTTTTTTTTTTTTGCCATGAAGTAAAGAACCATGTTAGGAAGATGGTTTGGATTTAAGTTTTGAAGAGGCCATTACTCTTAACTAGGTGCTTGTTGAATGTACTCTGAAGTAACTGTGAAGACCTCTTCTTCCAGTCTGGTGAGTAGAAACAGACTGTGAGAAGTCCTTATTATCCTCACATGGGTTATTAACGGCATGGACACTCCAATTGCACTGTTGCTAATCACTGCCTTTCTACAAGGTAGGTAACAGTGCCTGTTTATAACTGAGACTAGTTGATGCTTAAAGCAGTAAGTGGCTCTTCCATACTATATAGCCAGTAGTTACTTTAGTAAACACTCTGGAGTCTGGGGACCAAAGCCAGTGCTGCTTTCTAACTAAACAATGCAATGCATGTGAAAGCATTTTTACAAACTATAAAATAGAATACAAATGGTACTTTATATGGGAGACAGGAAGTCTTGGGAAGGGCAATTTTCAAATCACCTTGAAGAAATAATGGCTTTTACCCTGCAAACCATAAAGGCTGTAACAGCTCTTTTAGTTATATGCAAAATCTGAGGATTATTCTTCTATGGGATCCAGAAGCAGAGAGTTTTATTCTTATTTGACTAGGCTAGCCAGAAGCACAAACATTCAAAATAGGTTTTCCCCTTCTTCATATACAAGAATGTATATCAGCGGTGCCGTACGAAGGAGAAAGAGGAGATGTGAGTAGAATTGTTATATCTCAATACATGCATCAAATTCATGAGCCATTTCCTTTTAGTTGTCTGACAGGGTTTCTTCATGACTACCATATGAAATGTGTACTCATTCTTCTGAATTTATATTGTCAGGTTAAAATTAGTTCCCAGAGATACTGTCTTCCATATTTTGGTATTAAGTAATACAGAATGAATGAAGGAATGAAGAAAGTTGGGATATTTCACATAGCTGATAGGTACCCTTCATATTAGACAGTCATGTTTAAACAGCACTATAGAAATGTTATTAGCCTTAGGTGATACACCTTTTATTTTAATCACTACTTTTATTGACTTGTTTTAATTTTAAAATTTAAAAAATGACTCTAGTTGGAAATTTTTGGCATGTCATCAAGAGGGTAACAATTTGTGAAAAACCACCTAAATGATTTAAATGAAATACTGTTTCAAAAGTTTTGAATGACATGAGATTTAAATGATCACTCTTCTAAATTTAATTAATCTCTATAACCAAATCCACCATGTGTAGCTCCAGGTGGTCTTTCCCTAAGGAGAAAAGGAGGAGAAAGTATTGTTCATGCCATGAGAACAGAGACCCCTTGTTCCCTGCTCACCTAAGAGCAGGACTAGAAACATGTGCAGTGCTCAGTGCACGGTTATCCTGTGCAATTTCTCTATCAATTGATTTTATGATGTTCCCCACAGTCAGAAGGGAAATGTCAAATGAGTGATATTTACCTATTTCTAGAAATTTGTGTTTACTCTCAAATTATCATTGTGTATAAAATCTTTAATGAATTCAAAATCCTTTGATTTAAACTATTGTAGAAAGATAACCTTTTTTTCACCCTCATAAAATAGCCATTGCTCTCAGTTGTGTTTTATAACTATTCAAATCCTTACTTTTTGTTTAGTCTTAAAAGTATATCCTAGGTTAATACATATTAGAATAAGTTTAGAGAATAGAAGTCTTTGGTTTAGAAAGTTGTAGGTTTGCTTGTTTGTTTGTTTGTTATTCATGCTGTATACAGCTTATTTCCTAAGAGAGCTCATATTAGCTAACAGTTTTGCAGTTACCCTAGTTTGATTCCCTGTTGCTATGATAAAACACTGACCCAAAGCATCTTGTGGAGGTAAGAGTTAATATGAGCTTATAGCTCAGCATTGAAACCCAGCAGGAACTGACTCCATGGATGCGTGCTGCTGACTGGTTTGTTTCACCCTGCCTTGCTCAGCTGCCCTTCTTATATAAACCTGCCCAGGACTGGCACTGCCCACAGTTCCATATCCACCACCAGTCAAGAGAGGTCCACTCTCCCATCTATCTGATGGAGGAATTCCTCAATTGAGGTTCCCTCTTCCCAGATGACTCTAGTTTGTATCATGCTATCAAAAACCTAGCCATCCTAAATCACCATAGTAGTTATTCAGAAACTGAAGTATCACAAAGGTGGGCTCCTTGTTCCAAATTACAGAAATGGGCGCTGACTTGCATCTGTGAGTGAAATTTTGAGTCCTCTTTGTGATGTTCAGCGCATTGGTCCAGTTGTCCCTCTGTTTTCAAAGAAACCTCATCCTACACATCATCAAATTGACTTAAGAAGCCATTAGGACTCTGAAAAAAAATTTTTTTAGGTCAAATGTGTGAAGTTTTTTGTTTGTTTCCAGTTTTGTTGTTAGTTTTAATTCATACTTGCTATATGATTCGTTCTGCAGTTTCTTTATCACTTGTCTGTATTGTACAACTCCCAGAGACAATTCCTGACTCTGGTTGTGCCAGGAACTGTGCTTTAACGTATCAACTAATCAATATCCCCATAGAATTAGTACTTGTATCTTTGCTGTTATTCTTAGTGGATCTGCTTCAACCAAGCCATGCCTATTATGCACCTCACACCAGAGGTGAGAAAACAAGTAGGTAGAACACATGTATCTTTTGTGTGCCTGTCTGGTACCGGTCCAGAAATGAGATGACTGTTTACAGGGGCAGCTCTTTTCCTTTTCATTCCACAAGCTGAATTAGTTGCTTTCCTATGAAAAATCCTTCTTCCCACCTCCGTCCTCACTGCATACACCATCCCAGACAGCCCAACACACTAATTCCCCAGTGCAATGAATTCTTCCCAAGTAAGGATAATCCTGCCTCAGCTGCTTACTCACGTGGTTACCTCCTGGGCTCTGCACCACCCATCCATAGCAGGCTTGCCATTTTTATTCGTTCCTGCTAGAATACTCTTAGGAGTTTTTATTATAACTATAGTGGAGGTGGCATTTTAGCTTCATGCCCTTAAGTTTATGATTTATAGCTTTCCCTCTAAATCACATGTTAGACTAGAATTTCTCATGCATATTTTCTGTTTAGACACAAATGTTTCATAAAACTTAGGAAAATATTAAGCATTGTACCCAATGTTCAAGGATTTATTAAACTCACCTGTTTTCAGAATTAGCTGATGTACTTTGATGTGTCGTGTATTGAACATATGTGGCACTCAGTAATAAACCATAGACTAATATATGCATTATAGAAGAAAAAGTCCTCTTTATAGCTTTCAATAAAATGAATATTAAGTAGTCTGGGTGGAGGAGGTTTCCAGAAACCTCTAGAGACAACCAAATGATGGTTAAATTGTGACTGTTCCTTTTCTAGTTCTGATAGTTGATGTAGTATCATAAATCCCAGAAGAACTTTATAGAACCTTTGTAACATATATTACTTAACTTAATCTCTGTAACAGTTGTACAAAGTGAGTTGTTTGGTCACTTTCCTGGCTTGTGTGTGCTTTGTTTTTGTGCTGGCATTTGAGACCGAGTACTGTTACTTTAATAAAAACAGGCAAAGTGGTTAGTTAAGCAGTTTGCTAGCAGTCAACTTGGCTTAAAGTAAGTAGCTTTAATATGAGTTGTGTCCCCATCTGCTCAGCCACAAAGCCTTTGATTTTTCTATAGGATGTACCTATAAACATAAACACATAGTCTGAGTTAGTCTCTCAGGTATTATTTTCACATGACTATTCCTTTGTACTGTGTTAAAGGAACAAGTCAGTTTACCTCAGTCCACAGAACGTTTGCTTGGTTTGCTACATCCATGTCCGTTCCTTTTCCAGACAATGGGTAGTTTTCATCAGAAGGCCAGGTTAAAGGATGTGTAGGGAAAGTGGGAAAATTCTTGAACTGGAATATGTTAGTCAGTCAACTGGGACATAAATTGTATTTCTCCATTATTGTTGATTATTCTATACTCTAAGCAGACATTCACCAGGTCAATCCTAATCTGCTGTGCTTTACATTTTCCTCCAGGAGCTGTGAATCACACATGTAAATTACACATCTATTGTAGAAAAGCATTTGAGGACTGATGTCGAAATGTGAGGGTGGTGCCAGAAACCTTGATTTTAGATATCATGACGTTTGTACAATTAGAAGCTCAACCTTAACATTACATTAACTTAGCTTTTTTGCATTTAATTATAGATATTGGGATGAAAGTTAATATTTTAAGTCTCCATTAATGGTTATAATCATTTTTTTTTATTTTTACTGTAATAATGAAAAGGGCATTTAACCTGGGCAGGAATTAACTCTGGGATTCTAAAGATTAGCATTAAATCTGATAATGTATTTTCCTACTAGTCCCCGGAAGCCAGGTTATACACTGCTATATTGCAAGAGCTTACAGGTAACAAGAATTTGAAAATGTCCTAGGGTTCAATAGTCCTCTTTGAATCGTCGTGGTAGCATTGTTTTTAGTTTCACAGTGGGATGGATTTTAAGCAAATGAAGATACAGAGTCAAAGATAAAAGGAATTGACATAAAAACTAACGGAATTGCTTAATTTGTGAATTTAACCCTGTATCATGATTCTTCATTAAGGATATTTGCTATACTGATTCAGTTCCAAGCACAGGGGGCAAATGGGACAGAAAGGGCACTAACTATTTTGAAGATGACACTAGAAATTTGGAGGGCTCTTAATAATTAGGCACTTAAGCTCACCTAGAGAACTGATTAGTGTGCAGAAGTGGCTCTGTGGCTCCAGGAACACAGACACATTAGAAAGAAACAAAATGTCCAGCTTCCACCAGCTCTAAGCCACTGCAGCCTAGACAGGGATGTGGAAACACTGTATGTGCCACTTACTGGGCCTTCCCCAAGAGCCACTTTGGTCCTCACACATATGGTCACTGTGGTAGTGATGTCACCTGACCATGAGCTCAGGACCTTGTCTCATCTGTTGTCCACATTCCATATCACATTCCTGATTTCCCACACCTCTACTTATGGACAAAATGCCTTCTGCTCATTACTACCAATATTTATCACATATTATTTAAAATCTTGTTTACAAGCAAAAGAAGCTGAACATTCATAACATAGGAGACATGGCAGACACGTCATAGGATCTCATTAGGGTCTATGTAAACAGAGATGGCTGGCTCAATGTGCTGATGTGCTCCTAGTCTCACTAGGGCATTAGGAACTGGATGGGAGGGTATAGTCTAAGAAAGAGATGCTTAACTATGTAAGGGTAAGAAAAGATCAGTGATGTAGCATGGTGAGAAGAACCTTAGAAGGGGAGCTTGTTCTGGCCTTGTAGCTGACATTAAAGTGAGTGCCTGTGAACCTGTTTCAGTGTCTACACAAAGGATGCTGCTTATACCATAGCACATGCTGAAAGTCAAACAAGCATTGTGTTCATGGAAGTACTTGGGAAACTCCACAGTGCTTTATAAAATTGAACATTATTACTTCTGTGTCACCAAAAAAAAAAAAAAAAAAAAAAAAAAAAGGTGGAAAATCCACCTCATTAACTGGGTGATTCAGACCAAACTTCATTTCACTAAAATATGCACAACACTATGGAACTAAAACGCTGATGCTTAAATTGTATGAATACTGCCTCTGACCAAAATTTTGTTATAAGAATTGATACGTTCTGACTATGGACTAGCAGAATAATTGCAACTTTCCAAAATTACAATCTTCTGAAGCTAAGCGAGAGAAACTTAAAATTGGAAGGAGCCTGGACACTTGTACATTAAGAAATGACAGAATGAAAAAGGAGGATTGTGCCTTTCCAAATGTCAAAATTTAAAATGCTAATAAAATCCAATAAACAGGGTATTTACCATGGCTATGGCAACTAGCAAAGGTTAACTTGGCCAAGGGAAAGAAAGCGTTAAAGGTGCAGAGGGACAGCGTGGATGAGGACACACCGTGCAGGATGGGGCTCCATCTCTGGCATGTGCTCAAGTCATGAGGCAGCCTCTTTGAGACTGCACTGACTGTAATTATTGTTTAGAGGAGATTTACTTAACACACATATTATTTCATAACTGTGCCTTTTGTGCATAGCAGACGTTACTTTTGACTCAAAGTGAGAAAATTGTTCTTAGGTTTAAGCAAGAGTACCAGTTTGAAAAAGATGACAGGATGCTCAAATACAAGCAGGACCTGTCTCTACACATCTTAGACAGAAAGCAGAATATTCAAACATGTGTATCTTGCACTTAATTTAAACTGCGTGGTTGGTTACCTATCTCTCTGGCAATTCCGTATAAAGTTTTATTACTGTGAAATAGAATAGGGTAGGGATTTATGTCACACAAAAATGAATTTCCATGGATGGGAACACACATGAAATAATTTAAGTAAGCAGTATGTCAAATGAAAATTTAAGATGTTAGAGCTAGTGGTATATAGGGAAGAAGCAACAGAGGAGGTCTGTGTAATAGATGATAAATATATCACAGTTGGAAAAAAAGAAGGGACCTGGTTGCTACAGTGGATTATTACTAATGTTGAAGAATTGTGGAAAACACTGAAGAGTAAATTGTAAGAAACCAAAACAAATTATTAAATAGGGGCAGCCTCATTTGTACATCAAAGAAAAATATATTACTTAAGTGTGAGCCCATAGTTCCAAAATGTTCCATTTTGTTCCAAAATGAGCAGTACCCACAACCCTGGAATTTCATGAAGTATACAGAAGAAAGACATCTTTTAAAACTCCAGTTCACAAAGGTTACTAAAGGACCATCAGTGAGCACAGCTCCCTTTACCTCACAAAACTCCTTCCTTGTCGTTGCTTGCTTTGGTTTCAGATAATGAGAATTAGGGTGAAGAGCATGTGTTTCAAATATGAGAGACTGGTCTAAGAGTCTTACATACCTTACATACCGTCTTACAACCGATGTTAGGGTTCTGTGCAGCCTTTAATGGAATGCTGGCATCATAAAATGGTATGAAAAACTTTTTTCATTATATTCTGTACTTCTGGTCTTTTTTTAAAAAACATAGTCTGTGCAAGAAATTCAGAATAGTAGATATTTGACATAGGGTTTAAGAATCCTATTTTTAATTTGTCTCCCACTTCCCTAATCCTTAAGCTTAGACTAAACATCTCAAAAACACTATAAAACTAGGGTTTTATGGCTGGTTCCAGTAAGAGATGCAGCAGAGGAAAGAGAAACTGTAACTTTGATAGCATTACCATAAACAAACACGTCCCGATCCAAGTCCATCATTGAGAGAAACCAAGTGGGTAGTACAAGCACAGACCATGAAGGAGTGCTGTTAATGGCTTGTTATCCACTGGTCACACAGCTGACTTTGCTATAACCCAAGACCATCATCCTAGGAGTGGACCACTCACAGTCAACTGGGCCCTCCCACATCAGACACTAAGCAAGAAAAATATTCCACAGACTCACTTACAGCCCAGTCTGATGGGACATTTATCAGTTCCTTCTTTCCAGATGACCCTAACTTGTGTCTAGCACAGTAATGTGCTTCCAAGTACTACTTCTAAGTTGATGTCATCCTCGGGGAAAAGAAAACATAGGGAAGGAAGAGCGATGTGCTCCGGAAGGGCAGAGATTGTATTGCATTGGAACTTGCCCTTAAGGTGACTGTCAGATGCTAAGGATGTCCTGGAATACTCAAGATGCCACAGGTCCTGCAGAGCTCAAGCTCTGCAGCAAGGTCTTGGATAGAGTAGCTGCCTTTGACCACATGGTAAGTCCTGAGAGTGGACAGGGTGACCCAAGCAGAAGCTTCAAGGGAAAACTCTGGGAATAGAACTAGAGCATTTCAGTACTTGGGAAGCAGAGAGGATAGAAGAGCCAAAGAGAAGACAAGAAAGGATCCAAGAGAGAAGGCAAAAAAAATAAGCCACTGTTAATAATGAACCGAAGGTTAACTGCCTCAGGCACACCACTGGTAAGCTTGAATCAAACTGAAACTAGAAATACCCAGCTTCGGCAAGGAGAAAGCCGGCACTGACACAGCATGCCCAAAGTGCACTGTTATGCTTGAGTGTGGAGCTGGAATCTCATAGGTGGTAGAAGCCTGTTTTACTAAAATACTTGCTATTTTTTATGTTTAATTAATAGTGTGTGTGTGTGTGTGTGTGTGTGTGTGCGCGCGCACAAAGGGATCCAAAAGCCTTGCATCCACCTGGAGCAGGGATGACAGAAGGTTAGGTGTGGGTGCTGGGTACCCATTGTGGGTCCTGTGCAAGAGCAGCAAGTACTGGTAACGTCTATGGCATTTTCCAGCTCTAAAATCACCCCTTTTTTATGTACACTCATGGTTCTTACCTTTTTCAATTAATGTTCTTCTCACTTGCTATTGTCCTAATTTTTAGAAATAATTCAGTGTATACTTTAAAGATAAATTGTTAGGAAACAGTATACAAAATATATTAAGTTGCTTTAGTGACCACAGTGTATTTTCAAACCAAAAATAAGTGTAAAAATGATATTATCCTCTACTTATATAGAGTAAGACAAAAAACTCTTTAATCAAACTATTTCAATTACCTTCTGTAATTTCTGAACTAGTTATGTTCTATTTTGAAATCATTGAAATAACTACAGTTTGGAGAGAATGAATAAAATGCATTTATTGCACACAAAGCTCTTGCATATAAGTAAAAAAAAACATGATAGAAATCATTGTGAGACATAAATGGTCTCTTGGAATAGAACCAGTGTGTCTGGTTTAGGAGGGCTCTTACTTCAGGTAATATTAGATTCTCTGATACATAAACCTGCAAGGCTTAGTGGATTAACATAATAGAACTTTCTGTTTTGCTCATGCAAAACTAATCATGGATTCAGGTTGGCAGAGACTTCATCATCTCTTGGACATGGCTTATAGAGTAACCTTGAGTATTACATCCAGACAGAAGACTAGAGAAAACGAAAACAACAGAGAAAAGTTTTTCTGAGCCAGACTCAGAGCAGTATGTATCATTCCACCAGGATTCCATTGGCCAGAATGTGGTCACGAGGCTCTGTTTTCATGGAAGCCTGGGGAAAGGAGGTTTCCTGCATGCCCAAGAGAAAGGTAAAAGGTCTTTGGAATAGTCAACAATTGCCTAAGGGCCAGAACTGGCCTCTTGGGTAGGATTTAGGATGGCAGACAATTAAGTACATGTGGGTGTTACAGAATGAGAAGGGAGTGGCAACAGAGGAGCCCGTTCCAGCCCCACCCCTTTGTGTAGATGTAGGGCTGTAGAGTCATAGTAGGTTTCATATAAGCTCCATAACAGTAGTGTTCCCTCTCTCATCTGAAAATGCCACGCAGTCTCAGAAATAAAGGAATCTGCCATGCGTGGCAGTTTACTTAGCTGGATATTGCATTTATTAAAGCAGAGAAGAACCATAGGTATTCACCTTAAAACACTCTCATTTCAGAGGAGAGGCACCCAAGGAGGTCATGGACTCTGGACTTGACACAGTGAGTCACTGTTAAAACCAGAACAAACCCAGGGCTCTAAGCTCTACTCAGTGCTTTCTGTGATCAAAGAAGAAGGTTGGCATTTATTTTACCACAATTTTGCAGAAATAACCATAGAATTTCATCATAAATTAGTTTGGTCTTACTTTAATTCCTACCTTCAAACTAATGGAAATCATCAGTACTGGTATGAAATTTATGCTAAGGGTATAAATAAATATAAAACATACTTATTCTAAGGGGGGATGCATTTTATATTCTATTCTGGAGACCAGTATATGTGTTCGTCTTTCTTCCTTCCTCTCTCTCTCTCTCTCTCTCTCTCTCTCTCTCTCTCTCTCTCTCTCTCTCTCTCTCTCTCGTCTTATGTCGACATTTTATGTCCACAAACAAGGATGGATAAAATCAACATATTACTGTTATTCTTTTACCTAAATTTTCAAAGAGAAGAGAACAAAAGGTGACTGACAGGCGAGTTGCATGGCTATGTTACTTTTATTGTTACAGGATTTTAATTGGCATAGATGCCTAAATGTATATCAAAATGCATGTCACAGCTTTTGTACAAAAATAAATTCGACTTTAGAACACATTTCTTTAGTGAGAATAATAAATTATCTTGGAGCTTAGGAGTCTCTACTTTTAAAAAATCATAAGGTCAGTTTTTAATTAAAAGATAAGAAAAGTACTCAGTGCCCAAGTAGTTAAAATCAGGATAATACAAACAACAACAACAAAAAAGTTCAAAGGAAAAGTCTCAATCCATCTTCAGAATAATTGGCGCAAGGATGGCTTCCTGTAGAGACCTAGAAGACCAGCTTTGAGGACTCTCATGTCGCAGTGTAAGGAAATTAAAAACTGTACAATCTACTACCCAGAAGTTATTCTAAACTTCTTTCATTCTAATCGTGAGTTAGAATTGTTTTCGTCTACTAAATAATAGATCTCTTGGATTCAAGATCTCCTGGATCATTCTCTTCTCTAAAATAGCTAACAAGAAGACTAAATGGTCAGCCTCCATTATATGAAATAAACATATATAATAGTAAATTAGAGCTATTGGTAACTAGCATATGTATTCTTAAACAAAGTGCAGGTGTAGGCAACCCTGCTACAGCCCATCAGTCTGTCCATCTGTTCTTCATGGGGCAAGTTTGGCAACTATTCTTTTATATCCTTATGATTATGGTAAGATACTGAGAAGACCAGTAAAATCAGGTTCAAGAAGCCAACTCTGAGAACACCTGATAATGGCTATCTAAAGATCTACTGTTTCTGGTTGTGTATCTGGTGACAACATTCTGTAATCCGAAACACCAAAGGGCATCCATCACTTCCACCCGCAGAAGCAGTGTGGAATTGTCCTATGCCTTGGCTTCTGAGAAACCAATGCTGGCTTGGTCAGTCGCATGGCCCACTTACCCTCCAGTGAGATTTTTGGACCTGCCATCTAGTGGCCAGTGCAGAAACAGGACAATCCTAACATTCTGGTCTTCATTTGAAAAGGATTTAAATGGGGCTCATCTGCAGACACAGAGATGCTCTCCGCCCTTTGAACACCAGTTCCCTCCTCCTTCATTAAGCACACTGCCATTTTCATACAGCAGCTTCAGTCCGACCATTTGTTATATGCCCAAGAAAAACAGATTTTTTTTCTTGCAAAATGATACACTTCCCACCTGGAATAAGAAAAAGGCAAAAAGAAAGTCTTCCATTATTGCAGAAAGATCTGGAGTGGGAAAGTGGAAGCGGGGAGGAGGGGATGTGGGGGACCAGGCTGATACTCTGTCAAGTAGCTCTACTTATGAGACTAATTCTTACAAACTGTGCACCCAACAGAGTAAACCTCTTATTTGCTGCTTTTCTCTGATCCCCTACATAGCTGTAATGTTCTGCTTGTTTTTCCCTGTCCTGTAAGCCACGTAGGCATCTGATATTATACATAGTGTTGGCAAAGGAACAATTTGCAAATGAATTAAGCAGGTAATTATTAGAATATAGGTCCTTGGAAGTATGTGTTACTGTAACAAAACCTGGTAAGAGGTTACTTTCGTTTCATTGTTTCTATTGTGGTTTCTGGTTGTCAGTTTTCTCATATCCAGGGATTTATGAATAGAATGCAGAAATTCACACTGGGCTATTACTATTATTATTTATTATTTATCAAAGAAACAAGTGTATAGAGCAAAGGCCAGTTTGTGAACTATCCCAGGCAGTCCACAGGGCCTCAAATTCCCACCCTTGAGCAGGTCCTGTAAAACGTAAGACAGAATGAAGACAGATGGACGGATGGTACTTATTCAATAGCTTAAATATAGAACTCGGGTGTACAGGTGCGTCTTCAGATGTTATTTGAAAGAAAAGACAGAATATCTTGGCATTGTGTCATTTATTCATAAATATTATAAATTTATATTATTTGAGAAACTATTCTAAATATACAAGAAGGCTTAGAAGAAGGCATGAAAGCTGATTGATTTTTCTCAAATGAGACAAAGAGCAAACTTAGCAGTGGTGACTGATACGGAGGAAAGAGAAGAGCCAGGCCAATGACAAAGCCAGGAAAAGAAACTCCAAGAGGATACATAAAATTTGACAGACAGGAAATTGTATATTAAAAATAAATAGAAGCTAAAAACCAAGGGGGAAGATGATCTTGGCAACTATGTTCTTAATATGCTAAAATTGCCGAGAGAATCCAGGAGCAACAGTGGCATGAACAACAATTTAATGAGGAAATTGCTGTGCCAGGATTGCACGGCAAACAGAGGACGTGGTTCTGGGCTTGAGGAAGGCATTGATACAGCAAAACGATACTCGGATTCGGATAGGGGCAAAGGGAAGAGGGCAATAAAAGAGTAGAGTGTATCAGATTGCTGAAGACAGGATTGGAGAAAGCTAACAAGTAAAGCCACAGGGCAGTTGGTTTTGGTTTTGTTATTTAACATCTATCATCCATTGGCATTGTCTGCAGTTCTTATTGGTTGTACCATAAATGTAAAGCTACATCTTTGAGTCAAAAAACAAGAATATTTTCAAAGTTAGAGGAAGATTAACAACCCAGAAGCAGTTGGGAAAGAGAGGCAGCAGGTAGCAGGAGTTTCAGGACTTGAAAGTCAGAATTGATCAGCAGGCCTCAGAATGGGGATGGGAAAGCTACCCTTGCAGAACTAGTGTATAGGGAAGAGACAGAATTAATTTGATGAAACTCTTAAAGATAGAAATTAATACGCTGGGGCAGGGGGTGACCTGAATGGAAGAGAGCAGTGTGGTGTTAAATGAGGCTGTTGTGTGAACCTGAGGAAACACGGGCTTGTAGTATGTCATGAGCCATTCATTCTTGAAGTACTTATTGAGGGTATATTGTATTCTATCCCACTAATGGAACTTATAGTCTAGTGAAGAGAAAAAAACAAACAAACCAAATATGCTAAAATGATCACTTCACATAGCGATGAGTGCCACCGAGAACAGCTCAGTGTGACCGTAAAGAGAGGCATGCATGGATGGAGGAGTGAGGGACAAAAATGAGGGAGCAAAGAAATGGAATAGAGAGAAGAAAGGATGGGGTGTGTTTATAGCTATGGACTCTGGAAAATTAAAGTTTGCAGACACTAGAAAGATGGGAAGTGATGGAGAGTTGAGGAGGCCAGGAAGGCTCAGGGTTCCCATCAGTCCTCCTGG
Organism: Mus caroli; assembly: GCF_978045245.1. NCBI lineage: Eukaryota > Metazoa > Chordata > Mammalia > Rodentia > Muridae > Mus > Mus caroli. The sequence goes on from NW_028227272.1 coordinate 40,449,864, forward strand.
TTACAGTCATCTCCTCACTCTGCCACTACTCACTAATCCGGTAGGTTCCTTGAACTCTCGTGATCTGCCCTCTATCCCGCTCCAGATTCTCATTGCTGTGGCTGTAATTTTGACATTTTAATTACTAATAATTACAACTGCCCATAATCTCAATTACAGGCATCCACTCTCCAATTACTACCTCACATCTTCACAGCCCAGTCTCTCTGTCAGCCCTATTAACAATTTCTGAAGCCCATAGGACCCCTTAATTTATTAATTTTGTCCAGAGGCTCTCATATCCTCACTTCCTTATGTAGTTGAGGTTCTGAAGGCCGCATACCTCACACACTTGTTCTCTTACAGCTCTATGCTTTCCACTGTAGAGATCAGAACCAGCCATCCACCCTGATCCAAGCCCACATGCCACCTGACTCTGCTAGAGCCAAAAGCAAGCACACAGACCACTCTCCCTTAAATTTCATGATATCTGCAAGCAGCCTTTGTTGCTGCCCACAGCACCCTTTCCTGCATCTCTATAAGATTATTTCACAGCTTTCCCTCTGTCCAGCTTGCAGTCTCCATCCTTGCCCTTCCTTTCCCCTTCACTGTGAAGAGAAAAGCAGGTAGGCTAGAAGGAACTTCACACATACCTGCTCTCCAGCAAACCTCCCCTTGCACATCAGTGCCCACAGCCTCAGCTTTTTGTCCCCACAACTGTAGGTAAGCTGTGCACCCCCGCCTCAGTGTCCTCCTCCTTGTGTGTCACATCCACACCTCCCATACTCATGAATAATGTTTCTGAGAAGGCATGCTGAATTCATGTGCTTTATCTGTTTTCTTCTCTAAATAATTCTAATCATTTCTCTAATTCTAAATAATTCTTGTCACCATACAAACATACTGTAACCCCTCATCCTAACTCTTTTCTTGGCCCTCACTCTCTCTGATAGCCTACTACTGTCCCAGTAAGTGCTAGTTTACAGTCCCAGAGGTGTCTAAGATCTCATAAACTCTCTCCAGCTTCCTCTGATTAGCTTTTTCACAAGTAAAACTAATGAAACTGGCCATGCTGACACTCCAGTGCCATCCATATAGCTAACCTCAGTGACCAAGTCACATTCTTCCTCTCTTCCCTTACAGCACTGTCTCACCCGCCTCATTCCTTTCCCATGAAACACTTGACTTTCTATTCATTCACACATTCCTGACTTCTCCCATTTCACAGGCCACGCCCTTGCAGTCTCCCTCACTGGGTGTATCCTGTATCCCCATGACGTAAACATCAAAGGATCTTAGCAACTAATCTCTGAACTCCTTCCTTCCAATCTCTCCAGTCACTCCTTTAATGTTCACCCTCGAGTCTCTGGTCCACACTTGGTTCCTACTTACCATTTCCACTGCATGTCTAATGAACATCTTAAACTTAACATACTAGGAATACATATTTTATCTAACAAATATGCAGGCTAACCCCCTAGGTGAATGGTATCTCCATCCTAAGAGTTGCTCAAATTGAAACCATATCTCTCTGTCAGCCTTTTATGTCTCTCACAAATCCAACCAATAAGCAAACCCAGCAGTAATAACCTCCAATCCACATTGCTCATCCCGTCACTCTACTGACTCAGAACACTTTCCTTTCTTACACAGATTGTTTCTGGAGTTCCCTAACTACACTTCCTGCTTCTGCCCTTAAAATATCCAGGCTATTCTCTAAAGGAAGCCCCTCAGCAGTGTGCTAGGTAAACAGTCAGCTCATGCCAGTCCTCTGCTCCCAACTCTGTCAGGAGTGGGAGGCTTCTCTCAAGTGAAAGAAAAGGCCAGGTGAGGAGAGGATCCATACCACACTCTCCACTCAGTCGCACTGGAACCTTCTCTCCCTCTTCCCCCGCCCCGCCCCGCCCCTCCCCCACCCCCCACCCCTGTGTCTGCTGAGCAGGTCCTTTGCACTTGCTTTTCACACTGCTGCAAAGGTTTTCCCTGAATAAATCTTGCCAACCCTCTTTATTAGGCTTTCACTGAATCTTCATTCTAACACAAGGCCTTACCCAACCTGCAGTACGCACCCAGTCTCTTACCACTCAGACCATAGCTGCCCTGATTCAAGCAACTGTCCTTCTGTTCCTGGAGGCCCACCATTTGCTTCCTATCACTTACTCCCTTCAAACATGTGTTTGATTGGCACATTTGTGTCCACTTGCAATGGATCCTAGGGTCCATCATCTAAGGCTTTCTCTTAGGGGTTTATTTCTTTGGGGTTTTGTCCATTTTGCCCTCTAAGACATCCCCTGTGCCTCACCCTATGCCACTGCATGGGGTGCTCAGAAATATTTTTAGATACATTGTAGGAAAGGGTAAGCCTTTCTTGCACTGAGTTGAAAGGATTTTTTTTTAATGCAAAACATAATATTGTGGTCTGGGCCCCATGATTCTCCATGGCAAAATTTTGAGATTCTTCAAAATTAATTTTGAAAATAAGAGTTCTTATGTAGGTTTATCCAGAACATTTGATAGGCTACGATTTCTGTTTCATGCCCAAAACAGCAACATCCAAAGTGTTTCTTTTTCTTTTTCATTCAGTAAACGTTTGTCAGGGAATATGGATACTCTAGATGAGTAGTGCCATGCATAGAGACTTGGAAACAAGAGAGCATAATACAATGGGCCACTGAAATTAGTGGCAGGCAATGCTAGCCTAGCTGATGTGCTATAGAAATGTGCGGCAACGCTGAGAAATGCGAGGCCGGAAGTTGCCAGAAACAAGAGATGGGGTTAGTGGTGACACACCACACTGTGCACCATCACCAGCTCTGGAAATTATTTATAAAATTAGATAAGAGTAGAACTTAAACATACAGGAGAGCATGGCTGGAAACTTCCCTAATAAGGGATAGACTTAAAACCCCTCGCTGTCAAGTGACTGTAAAAATAGCCCATGTGTTTATTGGTGCCCTTGGTGCCTCTGACTAACAGTTGAAATAGTTTGAGGTTCCAGATTTTCTGCCTACTAAGAAAAACTTCATTTGTATTGAAAGCTTTTGTTCTTACTTTATACAAAGAAAATTGTTAAGAAATGGACTAATATGTGTATATATTCATAAAAGGTAAGTTTTAAATAAAATTAGACTTGTAAAATTTGTAAGTTTAAAAAGTCAATACTGGAAGTCTTGCTTTCTCTGCACAGAAAAGTCTTTAGCTATTTAAAAATTTCATTACATTTGCCTGTCTATGTGGGAGTGGTAATTATTTGGGGGGGAAATGAAAGGCAACAGAGAAGTCATATCAGTTGGGCAGGTGTGTGAATAGTTAATCCTGTTTACTCTCATGGGGAACAAAGGAGAAAAAAAGCCTGAAGAATATGAATTTGCTTCAGAAGTATAGAATTTAGGAGATGTCCAGTTGTATTGCCTACTATATCAGAAATAAAAACATGAGTGTTGAAGAGAAGACTAAGAGCCCAAGATGCAGATATGAAAGCATTTAAAATGGGAGAAATGAATGTTCAGTGGGGAGTGGGCATACTATTTTGAAGTGTTATGAAACATTACAAGAGCCAGACATCAAAAAACTTGTCTGATACTTTTGTTCTAATTAACTCTAACCCATTGTGACACTAATGTACACCCTCACTTTAGTTTGTCTTTCTATTTAAAAACTTCAGAAATTTGATTCCTGACCTCTTATATTCCAGGCATGCCTTGATTTCAGTAATAGTTCTGTACATCAAAATAGGAAGGACAACAAAATTGTCTACATGAAACCGTCATTGCTTTTAGGAAACTATGAAATAAGTCTGTTTATATATGAACAATGCCCACATCACTTATCTGCTCTGTTTTCCAATCTCTGTTCTGTGAAGCCTCATATCCATTGGCTATAATTGTTTCAAACAGTGGGGATATTAAAGGAGACTCCTGTCTTAGGCAATGGGATGAAAGACATCTTTGTTCTATTTCTTTCCACCCTCAGGGAAGGAAACAGAATCTAAGAACTTGGGTAATTCCCAGGCCAGGCACACAAACTTAATCCCTACAGTCAGGAGTCAGAGGCAATTCACAGAGGATCTATGTGAATGTAAGGTCAACCTGAACTTCATAGAAAGTAACAATCTAGTTAGGGATATAGAGTTGGACCCAGTCTCAAAAACAAACAAAACAAAAGAAATAAAAACCAAAGTTATCTTATTTCTGACGTCATTCCTATACCTTTGGAATATGTGTTCTGCCTCCAATATTTGACATTTTCTAGAGGCAGCCAATGAGAGGGAAGCTCATGGTGGTTTTGCTATAGTTGTAGTCTCTGCTGTTTCTGTCTCCTAGACTCTGTACTCATCGGAGACTTGGTTCTGCTTTGCTTCTCTCTTAGCAGCCTCTTTTCTCTGGTGTCTTATCCGTATATCTTTAAAGACTTATTAAAAAAAAAAAAAAGTCTTCCCTCCCAGTTACAATGCTGTATGTACTCTTAATGTATTCAGTCTCTATGGTAACTGGGTTACAGGCCACAACACCATGATTGCTGGAGCTGCCCTCATAGTAAGGAAACTGGCACATGCCCTGCCCTGTGCCTCAAGCTTCTCCATTGGATTGGGAATCAAATACCAGCATTTCAATGTGCAGGGCAAGGAAGGCAGCAGAGGACGTGCTACAAACCCAGGGTCTAGGATTCATTCCTGAGATTTGATAGAATGGGTGATATAATTTATCATGATAAAAGATAACCTGGTGTGCTGAGCCTTACAAGACATCCTTAAGCTGCGAGAGAAGGACGATCCTTTCCTTACTAGCATCTAAGTATTCTTTAGTAAACTCAGAAAAATTAGCAATCTTCTGTAAGGAATTCTTCACTGTTATTTTGGGTACAGGGTTTCACGTAAGGTCCTCAGTAAGTACATACTGATCTAGTGGGACAAACAAATGGCAAGGCTGCTTTTCTCCAAGCGTGTCTTAGAGTGGGATTAGTTCTGCTGCTTAGGGAAGGAAGGAAGGGAAGTAGCCGGCCCCTCTGGAATGCTTCTTTCAGGACACATCTTCCATCCAAGTGCAGGTCAGAACAGACTCCAGTGTACAACACAACAGAAACACAGGATTTGAAGTAGGCCCTTATAACTTTGACCCAGCTGATGTGTACAGTACATTTAGCAGTATTCCTTGTGTCAGGAACAACTCTTGAACTTTGACAGCTGAAAATGTGTATGTCCCCTAATGAGGACAAAAATAGCCCCAGACTGGGAACCACTGTCATAAAGCAAGATGAAACTCCAATAAGACATGAGATAGAGAACACGTGAAGACCCAAACTATTGGTTTAATTAGTTATTCATGAGGGTCTGGGGAGAGAGCTTGAGGTCAGGTCCTCAGAATTTATGGAAAACTGGGCCCAGCTGTGCATGCCTGTAATCTAGACCTGGGACGCTAGAGAAAGGAGGTGGAGACAGATGGGTTCTCAGAGCTCGTTGGCTGGCCAACCTGGCGCAATTGATGCACTTTGGGTTCAATGAGATGCCCCAGCTCAAAAACAGAGGTAGAGAGCAACTGAAGAAAATGGCAGCATCTATCTCTGGCTTTCTAATTGACACGAGTGGACATACCCATGTAAATGCATAAACCATACACACACACATATACACACATGGAAGGGGGAGACGACAGACAGACAGATGGACAGAGAGGCGTTCTGAGCCTCTGCTGTCTAGCGGGCATTCTTGTACTTATCAGGAGTATAGCTGTGAACAAGTACTGATCTCATGGAACTGTGTTCTGGAAAATGTGTGTTTCATGTTTCCAGCCAGGGAGATCCCTTTCTCTCCAAACAGCCTAACAGCAAAAGCTTCCAGCCACCCAAGGGCCAAGGGAAGAAAACAGCAATCCAGCCACCCAAGGGCCAAGGGAAGAAAACAGGACAGCTTCATAATTGAAGAGATTCTTTTCAGTTTATGAACCTCAAAATGGCTTTGGGTTTAAAATGAAACTTGGCAAGTGATTAATTCATATGTTTTAGTTTATAATGTGTTCTGATCATTTTGGGGTGTTTTCAAAACAAGTGGTGAGATTAGGGCTTTTTTTCCCCCTTCTATTTTTGGTCCCTTAACTGTGGAGAGTCCTTCACTTTTGATTAGATTTGGTGCTCTTAGGATATTTGAAAAACGCTTTCAAGTATTTGAAATGTGTGTACGTGGGTGAAGAGATGAAGAAGGGAAAACCCAAGGCTTCAGGATCTTAGCTTGAATAAATAATACATCCCCATCCCCATCCCCATCCCCATCCCCATCCCCATCCCCATCCCCATCCCCATCCCCATCCCCATCCCCATCCCCATCCCCATCCCCATCCCCATCCCCATCCCCACCAGAGGATCAGGCACCACTTCTTCAAGAATCTCTTCTCAGAAAGTCCTTGTGGGCACATCCCTGAACCCAGGTATCTTCCTAGCACCCTCCCTAAATTCTTACCAGGGTCATAAGGGAAACAACCATGATGTCCCTGTTCATGTTTTTCCCATAGTGTAAATGTTATGAGGACCAGTGTCAGATCTGGCCTGTGCCCAATCCTACCATCCCAGCACTTGAGAATTGCTTAATTGTGTGTTGTGTAGCTTAATGACTAATAGATAAATATAGCTGTCAAGATGTCCTGGCTAAGCATCTCTAACCTGTGCATTCACTAGCACAGACACCACCCTCACTCTGAAAATTCACTAGGCTAGTCATTATTCTAGAAACCATGGAGTAACATGATTGTTCTTCAATACTAGTAGAACTGTGTTTAGCCGGAAACTCTTGAGAATAATTGAAGTTCGTTGATCTTAAGGATATTACAGACTTTTTTTTAGAGATGCAAGAATGTAAGAGAAATAATAAAAATGTGTGATTTAGGAATATGTTTAAGTATTGCTAATATCCTGAGCATTCCTCAAGACTAAAAGGGTTTAGATAATAAGGTAATGTTTGTATGACACAAAATAAAGTTTTATGGTTTATTAAGGTTTTCTTACTTAATTTCTGTTCCCTCTTGTAGAATTTAAGCTCCTAGAAGATGGAGAACTTGATCTGTCAACACTTTTGTCCTCTGGGTCTAGAATAGTGTGTGGTTTATTGTAGTCACTCAGGAAATTTTCTTTAATGAGTAAATGGTAGACATTCTGTCAATAGCATCTGGTTGATGATTCTGCACTTTAAATAAGTTGCTCATGCAGTAGGATGGTGAAGCCCTGAAGCCCTTATCCATTCATTCAGCATTCTAGACAGTGCTGATACACAATAGATAGTAGGTATTTGATGAGTAGAGAAACTTAGTATTCCAGTGTGTGTGTGTGTGTGTGTGTGTGTGTGTGTCTGTCTGTCTGTCTGTCTGTCTGACTGTCTGTGTGTGTGTGTCTGTGTCTGTGTCTGTGTGTGTGTCTGTGTGTGTGTGAAATTTTTCTAAGAAAAATTTGCTAGCTCAAAGTTTCAGGAAGCCTGGTTCCTGGGCTCCTATCTGGCTTTTGATGATTTTTCTGGTCATCTTTGGTGTGCCTCCTGGAGAACCAAGACCCAGTCTCTGACTTATGTCCACTTGGCATTCTCCCTTTGTGTGTAGTTGCTCAAACTTCACCTTTGAAATAAAGACATTGGTATTATTAAATTAGGCTAATTTCCCCCTCTCTCTTCTAGTGTAACCTTACCTCAATTAGTCACCTCTGTAGTGGACGTGTTCTCAAAGTACAGTCTGAAGTACTAGGCAGGGAAGAGGGGTCCTGCTAGAACTTCTGTCTAAGAATTTAAGAAAAGTACAATTTAATCATAGCATCTCAAAACAGTATCTGTTTTTCCAATTCTGTATGGGAACTGGTTTGCTGATCACCAATACCGTGCACTGTTGTGTGAAATTTGTGTTCATACATAGGAGGCATGGGACATCAGAAGGTCCTGACTGCATAGTATATTTCTCACATGCCACCAAGGTATGTAATTTGACAAGACAATGAGTTTTATAGGAAAAGCTGCTGAACGATTCCAAAGGAATTTGCATATGAAACAAAGGAGTTTGTTGCGAGCTTTATTTTAAAGATGTCAGATGAGGGGCAAGGGAGTTGTGCTAATTGTTTTTCTCAACATTGTGGTAAAGATACCTGACAAGAGCTTCTTAAGGAGAGGAGCGTGGCTTGAGAGTGCAGCCCACCCTAGCCAGGAACTAAACAGAGGTGGGTGCTGGGGCTCAGCCTCCTCACTCCTTCTTGTCTATCCCAGGACCCAGCCTAGGAGGTGGGGCCTTCTGCTTACTTGGTGGGTCTTTCCTCCTCATTAAAGTTCTCAGGAAACACCCCAGAGAAGTGCCCAGAGGCTGTCTCTTTAGGTGATTCTAGATGCTGTCAAGTTAACAGGACTAATTGTCCCAGAAGTCTAAACATATTGAATAGTCAAAATACAAAATGGATGAACTCTAGTGAATTTGACTTTAGAAAGAAAGAAATGGTAGTGAAGAATGAACTTTTGAAAAAGCAACTCAGACATTTTTTAATCCATCACAGTACTGATTCCCAGTTTCAGCTGGAAAACATACCTTTTGTTGTGATAAAATACCATGACAGACAAAATAAGGAAGACATCGTCTATTTTGGCCCATCAAAGCCATAGCCTTCAATGTGGTTAGGCTATAGAAAGGCCCATCCATATCATCCTCTATGAAACAGGACAGCTTTGGAAACCTTGGTATTGCCAACTCCAGATAACTTAATCCACGGAGTTGATCAAAGCCTGGCAGTTATCTTCCTGTTTATGACTGTCCATTCACAAGGGCTTGATCCCAGTGAACACCTTAGCAAAGGGTAGGGCAGCTACAGAGCACAGGCAAGTGGAAGGGCGTGCTATCATTAGCATAGCTCTGTACAGCATCTGTAACAAATGTATGCTCTGTCCAGAGAAGGTACTCAAGATTCAAGAACAGAGGCTACCACATGCATCGTAGCTTGTACTTCCAACTGTTCACACGCAAGTAGACTGTCATGGAATCCATGTACAAAGTAAGAGCAGAGGAGACTGGCAAGGCTAGATAAACCCACAAGTGCCAAGACAGAGAAACCAGCGAGGGAAGGCGAGCACACCAGGCGCCTAGTGCTTACGTAGCTCAACCCCACAATAAAATAAGCCTCTTTCTGCTTATTAAAAACACTGATGATCTTGGCCCCAAAAAGGTTGAATTAGGAGCACAGCTAGACAAATCAGATTTTAATTGGGCTGAGAAGTAAATAGGAAACTTGATGTTGGCACTGAGGCAGGAAGATTAGGCCCAGACAAAACAGTGGCTCATTTATTAGTTTATTATGATTATTGTCTTTGTTGGAGACTTGATATGAAAGCCACCATAGTGTGTTGGCAGCAGTCGGCAATTGAAAGGCAAAAGGAGTAAGTGCTACAATATAATCCTGGAGTAGGTTGTCAGTGATCCCTTTGATGTTACAGATGAGTTCAGTGTCAGCAATGGAGCGTGGCCTCTGCTTCCATGGCGTGAAAAGAGGCCAGGCTCATTGCTGACAGCACAGGGTAGCAGGTCCATTTTAAGGAACCAACCAAGTGATCAGGGAAACTAGCTAATCAAAACAAAACCTAAATAGGAATAAAAAAAGAATTGCAAGTAGTTCTGATAGCATACCTTTCTGTTGTGATCAAATATCATGACCTTAGAGTTCTAGACAACTTACAATCCACCATGGTAGGGAAAGCACAGCAACAGGAGGGTGAGACTAGCCTATAAATGAGGAAGCTGTCTAATCACATTTCATCAACACACAGGAGGCAAAGAGAGCAAGAGAAAGGCCACACTACAAAGCCTCAAACTTCCTTCCAATTTAGGAAGCTCTGCCTCCTAAATTTTCTATGGGCTACCCAAACAGTGCCGCAACCTGGGCCAGGCTTTCAAATACACTAGTCTACAGAGGACGTTTCTCATTCCGTCCATGGCTCCATAATTCAGAGAGGCACCAGGCTGCATGGTTTTCTGGTTTGTTCTCCGCATTAGTCAGCCACTTAGGTGACAAAGAAGTACAAGATCAGGTCTATGAGAGCTCAGGAACTAGGAAGCCACAGCTAGAAACCACAGAGACAAGGACTGGAGGCTGGGAGGCCTTTAACCCTAATGGTGGAAAGGAAAAGAAAATGAATATTCATAGATTAAGAGAAATTAGGAAACCAAAAGCTGTGGTAAGCACATAGACGAGAGTTCTTTTTTGTTTGTTTTTTTTTTCCTAAGTCAGAGATGTCCCAGTAAGGAAGTATGTGCCTGCCGCACCTATGTTTTGCCATAGACCTCAGGGAAGCCACAGACAGTGGGATGAGCATCATTCTGGGGGTATAGAACAAAATCAGAAACAGAGATGTGCTCAGGGTTTCTTCCCCACTCACCACTCTTTTATGAGCTCTGTTGGTCTGCCTTGCTTGCCTGTCACAAATTCTAGGGATAATCAGCTTTAAGGAAAGGTCTTTCCTGGTTCGTGGCTTTGGAGGTCTTTGATCCATAACTCATTAGCCTGTCGCTTTGGACCCATGTGGGCACAGGATATCATGGGACAAGTTTGTGACTTCTGGACTAGACCAGGGCTGGGTGCAGAAGAAAGAGAAAGGTAGGGGTTAGAGTCCCAATATCTTCATCAAAGTCATGCCTCTAGTGCCCAGACTTCCTTCTAGCAGACCCTCCTTTCTGAAGGTTATGCCACAGACTAGAGAACAAGCCTCTAGCCTGAGCCTTTGGGAGATATTCGTGATCTGAACTGTAGCATCAGCCATGCTCACTGCCATTATCAAAGAATGTTCATCTTAAAGGATGAAAGAGAAGAAGAAATAGAAATGTGTCATGAAACAAAGGGGACTATCTTCACAAAAGGCAAATGTAGCACTATCCTTAGACTCTATTCTATGCCTCCTCTAGCTCTTCGCTTCCTCATATCTGTAAACATCAGATATGGATGGTTCAGCCACCTTTCTCTACCTAAGCTCCAAAAAAGAGCTCCCATAAGCTTAATATTGATTTGAGTTTTATAAGGTATTTTGAAACAGGTTCTCACTATGTAGTTCAGGCTCCCCTCAAGCTAACCAAATCACTGGCTCAGCCTCAGTATTGGTAGGATTATAGCAGGTAACACCACACCCATCTGATCATATTAAATTTTCTCGCCAGCATCCTGCACAAAGAAAGTTAGTGCTTGGTAAAGAATGCTTTTATATGCTTTGTAGATGACACTGTACAGTTAATCCTGTCTACCCTGTACATTCAGATAAATCTGCCTTGTATTTTTAAGGACAGCTCTGTCCCTATGGGCCCTGTCTCCATATGTCATCCTAGCAAAGTAACCAACCATGTTATTCACTGTGAGATACCATGCCCCAGTTATCCTTCTTTCTTGAGTGGATGGAAATGAGCATACTGTGTAGGGTTCAGTAGTTTCCTAAAGCCTAGGAGAGAATTTCTAAGCCTTTTCTCTTGGTGTTATCTATATATAAGTTTAAAAAATGTATATCTTTGGGCGGAATTTGAATAGGTATTTCTAAAGAGGTCCTCCTTTCACTCCAAATATGAATTCTTATAGAATTCCATTTTTTCCCTTTTTTCCCTACTCCTGATCCTGTTATAGCTTCTCTAGCAATGCTAAAACCCAGCTGGTCTAGAGATTAATATGACCAGACATACCATGAATTTTTTAAATCTCAAAAGTCCCAGTTTCTGCTTCTTCATCAATCAAATATAGGTTATATATGTGTGTATGTGTGCAGTATATTATCCTAAGCCTCTCAGTTCTTTTCTTTTTGCTTCAATTCCTCTTAAATTATTCCCATTACTTGTTATAAATAGGTAGGAGAAGAAATGTGAGGAGCAGAGGGACACAGGGTGTGAAGTAGTACAAGACAGTAGCAGCGAAAGTGCTCAGAAGAAGGGGACCAGTGAGAAGACGGGAGGTGGTGTAGCTGTCCACTTCCTTACTCTCTTCAGACCACTTCCGGGTTTGACGTTGTTAGCCTTTTCACCTAATGCCCTCAAATAACTTTTTCTCACTGCTAGCAAACTCTTCCTACCTGCTTCACACATGGAAATCTCCAGGCCAGCATCTTGACATATTACCCAGGCTGCCAAGCCCCTTGTTCATTGACTCAGGGGACTTGGACCTTATTGCTACGGGGTCCACCAACTCCCTGCCCTGGATTTGCATGGGCAGCGTTAATGGATGATGTAAGCCTGGAATAACTTAAGGAATAATTTGGTTTTACTTCATTAACATTCAAAAAATAAACAAGTAAACTACATGTTGAATTCATTAAATTCCTCTACCACTGTTTAGGAATATAAAACCTGCATTTTTTAAAAAGGGGATTGATTAGTGTCATGTACGTATTTGTTCACTTCTGTTTATGCAAGATAATAAGACTATTGGCATGAAGGAGGAATAATGGTATATTTATAATTCCATCAGTACTGTTTATGTGAGATGAAACCGTCTGAAAAGAAGTGAGAGGAACAGTGATGCCCTTTACACACAGTAAGCTCCTCTGTTGCTGTTTGGAAGATATGTGAGGAGAAAAATTAGTGCACTGGTTGTGGCAAAGTTTGTGTCCGTGGCATTGTGCTAACCATCTGCCTCAGTAGTACTAGAGATTCAGTTCAGAAAGCACTAAAGATACTGAAGGAGGAGCTTCCCCACAAAGAAGCTGAGGGATGTGGAATGCACTGGGCCCTGAGGCCCATGTCATTTAAGGTTAGGGTCCTCTGGTGAGTACTCAGACGCTTCTGTCTGGAAGAGGCATGAACTAGAAGGTATCATGTTACGGAAAGGAATCATTTGAAATTTGCCTATGATTTCAGAGGTGCTTCTTAGGGACTGAGTCCTATTAGTTGTTCAAATAAGAAAGAAATTCAGACTAAGTTGTGAAGAGCCATGTCAAAAAGCTAAAGGGTTTTCTCTAGACTTTAGGATATGTTCATGTCTATTTGAGAAAGAAAGAATTGTAAGCAGGACAAGTTAGCTGAGTAGGTACTGCAAGCCATAAAGAGTGAAGTCATCCATGGGAGTTCATGGTTATCACAGAGCAGGTAAAAAGAGCAGATAAAGGGGACAGAGAGGGCTGGTCTGTGTCAGGTGGTATATTCACCATTACCTTCTAAAGTAGACTAGCAAATGAAAAGTAGATGTATGGACTCTCCAGAACAGAGTAGGAGAGCCTCCATAACAGGATGGCAGGACTGAGCTCTGAGTGACAGCTTAGGCAGCACCAGGCTTTGAAAACGAAAATACCTGCTGAGCTAATGAACACAGATATAAAGTCCCATCTGAAAAATACTTCTTACCTTCTCCTTTATCTGAGACTAAATCTCAAAGTAGGTTCGGAAACTTTAGCAGACTTAGTTTTGAGAGTTGAGCTTTAATAAAATCATAAAGTCACTAATTTTTAAATTGTATTCTTTTTAGATTCCATTCATATTCCTCATCCTGTCTCCCCTCATATTTCATTGTCAGTTGGAATAATTTTGCATTAAAGTGATAGGTGATGAATGCAGAGACACAGGACACAGTGAGAGGTGTGTTTTATTGAGCCTCATAGATCCTGGAAACTTGCAGGAGGGTATTTGTAATCATAAACACAGTACAACCGTATTGGTGCAGGAAAACAAGCTCTAACCAATGTTTAGAGATACAGACATAAGAGCTTGATGTAGGTTAGCTGACAACTCTGACACTTCTAACCAGTGTGAATGGAAGTGAATCATGCCTTGCTCGTCTTTGGGCTTTGCTTTTGACACCAGTTTCTCCCATTCAAGCCTCTACTTGGCAGCCTTACCTAAGGATGCTCAGAGATCATGGCCGGCCAGTCTGTTATAGAACTTTGATAAGGGCCTTTGGTTCCAAAACAGGATTTAAGATACTTCAACAAGAATTTTAAATATTAGATTATGTTTCTTCTTGTACCATGTCCACTATAGGAAGAAATGTATGCACATTCAATCATGTATGCATAAATCATTTGCAACAGAGGGAGACGTTGAAAGTTCATGACAGATTGGCATCCTCTCTGCCTAGTGGTACCAAAATTAACCAGTTTGGACGATGCGGGAAGTATGATAGCCTCAGATAGGACATTCGGAAAAGTCATTTTCTTCTCTATTCACATCTAACTTTTTATAACTCTGAGGCCCTGTACTTAGTAGAATTGTGGGAGTTAGCATAAAATTCTTCTTGCCAGTTACAGAAATGAGAGATTTTCAAATCTGATGGCTCCTCTGAATAGTTTCCTCCACAACCTAGAACCCACTTGCTTCCCTGTGTCTGTCCATGGTGCATTTCTATAATTTAACCACAGAGATTTTTTAACAGAACCTTACACTTACGGTCTAAATTAATGATGTTCCTTCCTTTTACCATGACAAAAACCACTCTACCTTCCCTATACATTATGTTAAAGGTGGTTTTTCTAAGGCATGTGGACACGTTCCGTAAAAGCTTTTTCCTTTCTGTCGTGTTGACAGGCTGATTCCATTAAGTCTCCCACCATCATCATGTTCAGCTTTTTCTCCTTTTCTGAAAAGTTAGAAAACAGTTATCATAAGAATTTTAGAGGCATTCACTTTGGCAAGAATAAATCTGGAAAAACATGAGTCTGTTCCTTGAAATGGAAAAAAGAGATGAGTCCTGACATTCTCTGTGCAGCGCTCTTCCTGACACTGTTGTTCAGTAATAGGGAAGGAGGCGGGTCTCTTCTTCCCTTTAAACTTTCCACTGAGGCTCAGTACCTTCCCGGTGTTCTTAGAGGCGTCAAGCATCTCTACCTCAGCATTTACTGTGTTATCTGGTACTTAGAGTGGACACTTCGAGAAATTGAGTGAATGACAAGCAGATTTGTTTCTCAGCAATTTCCTCCCTCTTGGATAAATGCTGTTTTGAGAAGGTCTTAGGGCCCCTCGGCTGTTTGGATGTGTTAGGGTAGAACTTTCCCTTCTTCACCAGTGCCAAGCTTTCCTACAGACATGGAAACCCCATCTGATCTCACTGCTGCTGTCTTTCAATGCTCAGTATGGCAGTGATGAGCTCAATGGAGTGGTGGGTGGGTCATCTCTCAGGGAGAAATCAGACTCACAAGATGGAAGGAGAGCTAGGGCTCTTCAGTCTGGGGCACAAACTGATCAGAGGTGAGAAAGGGGCCCTTTTTTTGTATTGAGTCATTTGGGCTTCATTGGTCTGAGAAAAATGGACTTCCCTAGAAAGGTCTGGTGTAGACCATTATCAAATGCTAAAAATTAATTCAGAGTTTGCGACAGCCTTGGCAAACTGGTACATTTGGAAATTTACCACTGCCAAAACTTAAGAATCAGTTTCTTATAATTTACCTTATTTTTTTTTAAGTCTCGTCTTAGAAGCAACAATTTCCTTCTGAAACTTTAGGTGAAAGCTTTGTATTTTCATAATTGTATTTCAGACACTGCTGTGGGTTCCCAGCTAGCAGATATCAGCTCAGCCTTTGGTTTGGTCTGAGGAGTCCCACTCACTAGGTTGCCTATGGTCTAATCCTCTCAGGAAATATAAGGCTGAAGAACAAAGTGAAAACATTCATAGCTCCCACATCCTTAGTAGGGACTGACTGCAAGAATCCAGACTTACAAGGGGATGTCTAAAGCCAGGTTTTTGTGGGGTAAAAGAGATTATAGTCTTCCTGGGGTTATGCTAGCAAACAGCGAGGGGTGAGGAGTGAGAGAGATGACAGGGAATTTTCAACACAAACCATTGGTGCTTTCTTCTTTCTAAATAAATTGCTCTTATGTTTATAAAGTATCTGAACAGAAAATCCCAAAATGCTTATAATTTTGAGGGGAAAACGTATATGTGTGTCTCATCTAGATTTTTTTTTTACTTGAAATTAAGCTAGAAGCAGAATTGCCTTTTTGAAGTGAACCAGATGACAAATTGAGATTTTGAAGAGTGCAGGAGAAAGCCCAGTCCCCCACCCCCACCCCACCCCCATACACACAGAGAGCAGGAGGATGGGGGAGGACTTATACCTCTTCATTACCTATGAAAAAAACTAAATTTGGATCTTGTAGAGACAGTTAAGAAAATGCAAATTCCCCTAAGAGGAAGTATTAAAACAATTACTGAGTACAAACTGTGATGCAGAGGCGAGGATTGACTGGGAATGTCCACAGAGAAACAATCCCCGTACATTTGGTCATTTTCCTACAACTGCTTGGTGATCAGAATGTGGATGTGTAAATCAGAGGGGAAGGAGGGAGGGAGGGAGGGAGGAGTGAGCTTTATGATCTAGCAACCTGCATTAAGCCTGTTGCGCCACAACTTTTCAAAATCCAGGCTGCTGGTAGGCTTGACCCTTGGCTGTTTGGTTCACTCCTGGCGTTTGAAACAGCCAGAGCAGTGGCTGCATGCGTCAACCATTATGCCAGTTAAGCTATCCAAGTTAGCTTAATGCTGACTTGATTTTCTGTGGTGATACTGAAAAAAAAAAAAAAAACCATCTCTTTTGAAAGGTCTTGGACCTCTCTCCTCCCAGCTCCTGATCACAGTAATACACAACCTCGAGAAGTCATTAGTAGGGACTAGCTCAATTGCCTGGGACAACTCGGCTATGAAGAAATTGGCATCGTTTGTCTCTTTGATTCTTGTTCTTATGAAAATAATGGATTGGGGAAGAAAACTACATTTCTTTCTCTCTCGGTCTCTTTTTGCAACCATATCTTTCTTTATATGTTACATCAAAACTGACTTTGTGGGCTGGTGTTTAGGTTTGAGTGTTCCTAACAAAATGTAGACAACAACTCAAAATTTTAATAGTCAAAGGCTGCCTGTTGATTGAGGCATGTTAGTGTTTTGCTTATAAGAATTGGGCAGTGGTTCACTAAGCTACTACTGAGCCGTAGATGGAATAGGCTCATCTTCTATTTAAGAGATGTGGCAAGCTGCTTTTGAAGGGAAATTGGCTCCGACAAGGTCATCAGAAGCATTCATTTGAACCTGTGCAGTGGGTGATGGACACTTCTGCTGAGCCCCAGAGCTTCGAGGTAAATAGAAAAGAAAGGCATTGATTGCTGCCACCCATCAGAGCTCCCAGGAGTCTGTCAGTGCATGGGAAGCATATGGGGCCCCTTTCGTCATTTACAAGAGCTGTTCGCTGGCTCTCCTGATATTGCTGAAGTTAGACTTGGGAGTGATAATACTGAGTTTTTATGTTATATTGTAGACTTTTCTTCTACCTTTTTTTAAATTGAAAGTTTAGTTAATATGCACATTCAATTTCAGATTTATGAAATATTCAGCTAAACTTCTTAGATGCAAAAATGAATTGTTAGAATATTGCTGGTCTGTAGCTAACCATTGTGCTAAAGCTGCAGTAGATTATAGTACATTTTCTCTCTGTTTTGTGTCAGGGCATTTGGTAAATTGAACCAAGACCTAAGCACCACATATACTATTTTTATTTTAGTAACTTACTCTCTGTGTTGCCTAATTCCCCTTTAAGTTTAGGATGTATTTTATTAAACTGTATTAGTGTTCTGTGTTACTTGTAGGGTCAGCATTTTATAAGATTGTGTTGTCATCTTAAGCTAAGTAGAGTTGAGAGGTTATTCAATTCGCCCCCGGCTGGAGGCAGGGTTGCATTTCTGCAATCCAAAATAGATGAGGATCTTTCCTATTTTTAAAGAGCTGTGAAGAAAGAAATTTCATAACTGCTCTTAGCAATCTATTTGATTATTTACGACTAGCATATTTTGGATGTTCTTCTTGAAGTCTTAAATTCTTCACTCACCTATTTGATATCATTTTGCCCAAAGACAGAAATGTCAATCCTTCTCCTCTTTGTACCCACTCTTACAGTCCGAAAACTGTAAAGATGCAACTCGGCTCTTTCTTCCCTAAGCTGAATTATCCCCATTTTTTAACAGTTACTTTTATTTCTATAGCTCCTTCTGTGGCAAGCAGGACTATTTTTAAAAGTTCTGTCATATATGATGCTTCTGACACAGGCACTGCATTTTTAATTCCACTGTGCTGGTGTGGAAATAGCCACAACTTTTCATTATATCCTGATGGACAGAGCATTTGTGCTCATTTAACCTTGAGGTTTAAACTCATTCCCAAAAAAGTAACTGACTCATAGTATTGGCTAGACCAGGAATAAAGAACACCAGCGCTCCTAATCGGAAAGCTCATCTTGCCCCCACTCCTAAAAAGCACTAAAATTAACTTTCCCTTGACCTCTCTTTCTAGTGCTATTTATTTACTGATTTAACGACTTTTTTCTATCATCTTTGTCTCCTAAAATAGACAGATGACATTTATTCAACAAACATTGGAGTGTCATGCTGTGTTTAACACACTTAGCAAGGTTTGGGAGATTCAAGTGTGAACTGTCAGCAAAGGCTGGGAGGCATGGCTGTCCTGGGCATGCGCAGGGAAAAACATAATAGTCTGTCACCATATATAAAGAAACAGTGGAGAAGAAAACAGAGATGGGCCTGGGCCAGATTGTGAGAGGTCTTGGATGCGCTTAAGCAAATAGCTAGTCATGACAAGGATGAAAGTAACACTTTGCAATCTGTATTGCAGAACACTGCTCCTAAGTCTTTAAAACACAGACCTAGCTTATGTTGTCCCCACAGTTTAAGCAGTCAGTGGGCATACCTGATTAATTTCTGTCTTTTGATATGTGGCTCCTAGTTTTCCCTTTGTATTTTAACCATTTGAGGAAACCTTTGGTGAGGATCACCCTCTGTGCACACTGATCAGGATACTTCTGTGCTTCTGCTGTGCACATATTAGTTCTAGGATTCACTGAACCAAGCACTGTTATTCTCTGCATTTCTATATTGAAAAGTTTTGGAGTATTTGTGTGATAGCAGCAAGCTCTGTAGCAAATGACATTAATGGTAGACTAGAACAACATTGTGTGCCTTTAATTGATAGGCCACATAATAACAGTGTCAGACCTTTTAAGGACACACACACACACACAAATCAATTTGCTATAGAGAAGAAGTTCTGACACTCAATCCATTTAGAAGCTGTAAAGCTACTACTTCAGAAATTAGAAATGTACAGGGGAAAATGGATTTACATCATTGAATGTTCCTAAAATCTGCTTTAGGGAGGGTGGAAGAGAGAGGAACTGGTGTGGATATGGTCATGTTTCCTTCTATATATGTATGAGATTCACGCAGAAAAAAATTATAATTAAAATAGAACCCGTCTTAACTATAAATGCAGCCCCTGCCACTGCTCCCAGAGCTGCTGCTCCCACTTCATTTGTTCTCTGATATTTTGTTCTCTGATCCTGTGAACATCATAAAGAGTCAGGAAATGTGGACAGGGTGGGGCAGGTGTTTAATTGTATCTTGGCAAAGGCTCGTACGTAGGCTGTGCTGTACCTAATTACTGAAGTTTAGTTTCCACATCTTCTCTCTCCATTGGTGATCACCTTATCCCATCATCTGAGGTTTAAAGAAACTGTTATTCACAGTTATGTCATAACGTTCATGATTCTTTTATTTCTTGAGATGGATACAAATAATATGGTCTCATAAGGCTGACTTCCAACACAGGAATGATGACATGGCCTTTATGTTTTTCTCCCAAGGACCAAAGGAAATGAAAACACTTAAGCAAAGGGCCCAGCGTGGTGTTGCAAAGAATATCTCTGCACCCATACCCTGTCTTTGACTCACAAACCTTTCCCAGTATTTAGATTTAAAAAGAAAAAAAAAAACTAGAGAATTAAAAACTCACAAATGCAGAGTGCATGTAATGCCATTAAGTCTAGTATAAAACTTCTTGAATCTGTCACATTAAAAAAAAAAAGTCTTGCATCCAACGCAAAGATGGAATATCAATTGACAGGAGTCTGTGGAGCTGGCACTCATTCCGAGAGGCACGTGTGTCTAAAATTCCAGTAGCTCCTCAGCCTTTGGAAATTCTGGAAGTCAAAGTAAAAATCAGCCGAGTGTTTGGGAAGACTCCCACATACAATTACTAAATACTATATTTCTGCAACACTAAAAGATATTTAAACATGTACATTGAAACATTAAACAAACATTTAAGAGTTGTCCCTACCCGTATGAAGCAGAGATACAAACCCACCTAAGTTCTAGAAAGACTTAAGATTAAAGCCCTGCCTAAGAGGCCACTCCTTCGTAACTGCCATACCTTTTACCCTCCTAAGCAAGCAAGAGGAGCTTGGAACGGGAAATCATCTGAATTCCCCAGCTCTGTCATCAGTGCTGTGACACATTCTCATTTTCTGATTCATCTGTGTGAGTAAGCACTCCCTTTTCTATTCAGTCCTCAGAGGAACCAAACTTGTGAGTTATGATGACTTATTGTTTTTTCCTTTCCTTACTGAATTATTATTGTTCCCTCTTAGCAAAGTTTGTGGCACTCTTTGTCACCCAGTGTTAATCCATATGCAGAAAAGCCGGCTTGGCCAGTCAGGTGACCTGAACCTTGAGTTAGTTCAGAGCAAAGACCAACAGGCAAGCTTCTGTTTTTAATCCAGCCAGATACCTCAGCTGGCAGGCAGCTCAGTTGCCTCACCATAAAATGGGTATAATAATAGCTTTCCCTCACCGCTGTGAAATATTTAGAATGCAAATCAAGCCAAACCTATCTCCTTCCAAAACGAAGCCTAAATCAGCCTGCATAATCCTGAATGAGCCCAGATTTCAAGGGGAAACTTCAAGTGGGAAACACCTAAAGGTAGTATAATTTAGTGGTTAAAGTATGTGGACTTTGGAATGGTAGGGACTCACTCAGAGGCTAGTGGCTGTGTGATTTGGGGTAAGTTTCCTAATTCCTGAAATCTCCTCTTTTTTCTAGTAAGTGCAGGGTAACAGTATTTTCCCCTGTAGTGTGGGTTCAGGGATTTGCTCTGACAGTGCCTCTCACACTTGCCCTCTGGCAGTCCTCAAGATAGAATGGTCCGGCCTGCCTCCTGGGACACTGCCAGTGTGCCCAGACAGGACATTTCACGTTTCAGGGAGGTCTCAGGTCTGACCCCTGAAAATACACATGGATTCTTGTTTCCTTTTCATTTCTCAGTATATTCTTGTTTGTGTTACTGAACTAGAAGAAATGCAAGGCCAAGAAGAAAATCTGTTTTGTTTCTTCTAAAACATCCAAGAAAAAGTTAATGGGGAAATGGATGCATCTATAAAGAACAGTTTAAGTTATTGGCACACAAAGAAAACCAGCCCTTTAGGAAAAATGGCGTGTCTTAGTGTCGGAGCCTCTGTGTACCCCATGTAGCTTGCTTCTTACACATCCCTGGGTTGACACATGTGCAAACGAGACACCTTTCCTTACCAGATGCCTGAAACCACGGCAGGTCCTCAGAGCTAGGAACTCTTTCTGTTGCTACCATTTCTCCACTCCATAGTCCTCTACCCATTGTTCTAATGTTAAAAGGAATTACAAGGGGTGGATAATGATCTAAGTACATTATATACATTATAGGCAAATTATAATAGAGCGCATTATTTTATATTATTAACATATGCTAATAACAATGAATGAGGAAAATATTATAAAGGTCTAGGGTACTTTAAAAGAGCTTGTATCTCTAGTCACACATCTTTACCAACTTAGAAGTTTTTTTACATTTCCATTTTTAACATTTTCTTTACTCCTGGCTTCAGCTTATGTTTGGCTTAAACTTTCTGAAGACAAATCAAGGAGACTTTTCTCTACTCATCTCCTCAGCCCCAAGTCCTGGGTAATCAGCGCAGGGGAGTCATACATATGGCTGCTTCGGAACCAGACGCTCCTTGAAACTTGTTTTGAGATTGGGGAAAAGGGTTCTCCTAAGAACCTGCATCATCTCTAAATGCTGAAAACCACTGCCCCAGAACATTCCGTACATTTAACTTAGTGAATTAGCCTTTTCAGCTACAATTAAATTACAATTGGGTCCTTAGAGATTAGGCCTGGCTACCTGCTACTCCTCCCACCCCTCACTTGGTGTGCGTGCCCACTGCTGGGTTTTAATGTCCTGAATTATTTGGCCTTTACAGTTTTATATCCTTTGCTACATATTTGTGTGTTGAACCTGGAATATTCAATGCAAATGTTTTAAATCTTGTGTAAAACTACGCTACTTAATTCTTTGCATTTCACATAAAAAAACAACTTACAGACATATAAGGTGACTATCACTCGAATGGAAAGGGCACATATCAATACATAACATTTTCAACTGAGCAAAAGTAAATCTATGTAGATTAATACATCTTGTAAAATCACATAGCAGACTGCAGTTCAATCAAGGAGGGGACCTTTTGACAGTTATGGACACTTATGAATTTTATATGAAGTATAAAATTAAATTTTTAACATTAGTATTAAATTTGGGATTTTTTTGTTTTTCATTAATATATTAGAACAAATTTATATCCCCCTAAATTTACAATTTAACTTCATTTTGTCTTAAAGTTTAACATACACTGAAATTTTTCTATCTTATATCTTAGATTTTTTTTTTTTTTTTTTTTTGGTTTTTTTGAGACAGGGTTTCTCTATGTAGCCCTGGCTGTCCTGGAACTCACTCTGTAGACCAGGCTGACCTCGAACTCAGAAATCTGCCTGCCTCTGCCTCCCAAGTGCTGGGCTCAAAGGCGTGCACCATGCCTGGCTCTATCTTAGGTTCTGATCATTGGTAACCTGTGTATCATTTTATATCAGGAAAGATAGTTTATTAGTCCTCACATAACTTTCTGATTTTGTAAATTAGTGCTCTTTGGAGTCCACATAGAAAAGTTATTTGCTCAGGCATAATAACATAAACACCTGATATAGTTCTCAAATATCATAATCTATTTTTGAGTCTTATTTGGTTTATAACACGCAACAGATAAGTGGTAATTGAGCATGTTTTACAGAAAAGTCATTAGTCATATTTACCCTTTGCCTTTCTTGAGAGATAAATCATGCTTTAAAATGAGGGAGGGAGAACTGGGGGCGGGGGGAGAATATTGAATGAAGAGGAGGGAGGGGGAGATAAATGGCAAAAATATATTTAGTGTGGTGATTTGGTGTTTTGGCTTACAGAGAAGACATGAGTAGATAAAACTACAGTCTTTGAAGACTAGCCCCATTTTATTTGTATTTCCAATTTGTAAATACTTTCAATAATTCATATACAGTCTAAGTCTCTTTTTCTCCAATTTTCATTAGCTCTATCAATTTTGTGAAAAAATCAGTTAAAGTACAAGAGCTCCCAGGTGTCTCTTAGACTGGTGTGTACAGTGATCCAGGCCACAGGTCTTCTTTTGAACTCTTTCTGTCCCACGGGACCATCATCATTTACAGCTGCGTGTACCCAGGCAGGTTTCACACTGACCACACAGGGGAAAACATTTCTTTAGAGCAGCCTCTATCATGGTGCACTTTTTCAGAAAACCTTCTAGAGAATGAGGCTTCCTGGATTTAATTTTCTGCTTCGGCCTTTTTCAATGTGAGCCTGTCCTTCAAGGTAATATCCTTTGATAAATTCATCTTGATACTTTTGGAGGCTTTATGTGACCTGGTTAAGCTCACCTTGTCAGAGGGCCACAGTTTGGCATTGTATATCTGATGTGATCTGGGGGCCTGGTGAAAGGAATTCTGTTATCTTAACTTCTTCTAGAAGAGTATCCATCAAAACTGTGGTGGCATTCCAGTAGTAACTGATTATTTGTTTTGTTGGTTGAGGATTGTAAGAGGTAATTATTAGACTTTTAAACATAGAATAGGAAGCTATCATGGTGAACTTTCCCAAACCTGAAAGTGTCATCATTAGAGCCATGTTTGGGTGCACAAGTTTTCATTCCAATCACCCCGTCACAATATCACCATCAAAACCAGAGCTCTCTTCAGTACAGAAATGTTCTGTGTGCTCTTCATTAAGGTCATTGCAAGCTACGCATGGCCATTGCACACTTGGAATGTAGCTAGTGTAACTGAAGCTCTGAATACGGAGCTTTTCATTAAAGTTAAGGAATGTAAGGAGACACACATAGCTAGTGACTACTTTAGTGCGCAGGACCGTCCGTCCCTCCAGACAGGCTGTCTAATAGAGGTCAAGTGACATCAGGAAAGGTCTTGGTCCTTTTTGTACAGGAATACACTGGCCTCAGTCATAGCAAGGCTACAGCTCTTGAAACTTGCTGAAGTTGGACATTAATGATTTTGTGGGAGCAGTGAGTCCCATCAGTAAGCTCAAGGTTTTGTGGTCCACCCCTGCATTAGATTTTGTGTTTAATTCTTTGTCTTTTCTTTCATTTTCAGTCCCTTGACCACCAGTCTGTTGCCCGTTGCTGCTCTTCATGTGAGTAAAAGTGGCTTCTTTACCTTTAAAAAAAAAGTAGTAGATTTGGGAAAAACTCTGGATTTTGGTGTCCTATTTCCTGGTTGACTTTACTGTGGTGTCTAGCATCCATGTTTATCGCCTTTTCCTGCTTGGAGCCAAGTTGGGTAGTATACTGCTGAGCTGCCCTGTGTGAGGGAGCCAGCAGCCCAGCCATTGTCCTCTGAAAAGACTGCCCTTTCCCTTGGTGCAGCTGCTATTTGCAAAAGTCGCTGCTCTTCTGAACTGAAGCTTACAGTCCACAGCCAGATCTCAGCAACAGTTGGGCTTTGCTCCTCTGTCAATCAATGGGCAATTATTTATTCTTCCGTTATTCACTCGTCCCTAGGTCCAACCATTTTTAATTTTAACTTCTAGATCAGAGCTTTCATTTATTGACAAAATTTATAATATCCTTTTACCAAGAAGTACAAGCCTGAAAAGTAAATAGGCTAAAAATTTGTGCAAAATTATAAAGTCTAGGAAGAAAAATAAAAGAAATCCAGGATTCACATGTGCCTGCAAGTTTATAGAATGTGCCATTTCTTTTCAGAGAAGACAGGAAATTTTTTAGGGGAATAAAAAGAAGAAATGGAGAAACAAAACTTGATTTAAAATGAAAAAGAGAACATTTATTATTTAAAGACCAAACCTGCCTGCACTGAGCAGATTTGGATAAATATTACTTTGGACTGCTTTTAGGAGATTCTGGGGCAATGAAATCAAATAATCAAGTCACTACCAAAAGGCACCACCTAGGAAATCCTACAGAGACAGGCAGTCAGCTCAGATCCTAAGTAACCGTGGGTATCCTGGTCAGTGCATCTCCCTTTGTCCCTCAATCACATTGCCACCAGACCACCTCCCCAAGTCTGTGGTGGTTCCTGTGTTGCAATGGTCTGCACCAAAAGGAGAAGGTCTCTGATTTCACATGTATGTGACTTTCACTATCAGTCCTAGAAGCCTGCAGCAGACATATTTAAGACAGGAGAATGCAGGGAAAGATGCTAAGGCCAAAGTTAAATGTGACATTTTATCTGACATAGAAAGGAGGCTGGTTAGACTCCTCAAGGAATGGTGCTGTGTTATACAACAGGGCCAGGTCCTACCTGGCCCTAAGCCATCTCATTCCCTGTTCATTCTCAATGTTGATACAGCAGGCCAGCTAATACTTTGGAGGATGTCGGTGTGCATGCTCATCGTTACCACTGTGTCTTCCTACCCTTCCCTTCCCCTTCGTTACCTAGCACTGCATATTTCTAGTCCTCTGACTGGCAAATCATTTTGTAACAGCTCTTTTGTGTAAAAACAGTTCGCATAATAGCTCAGTGTTAGACAAGGCATTAATCCTCACATCACCAAGATGAGTCAGCACGATGAACTCCTGCCCGCCTAACTCAGCTATCATGACGTCAGTGCTTTAGGGCAAGCATGAGACACAAACCGTATAGGAGACCTGTGTCACCTAGTAGAAATCAAGTCGGGAGGCCTCTAATTGAAAGTCCATGTCGGCCTCATAGGAAATTGTGAAGCTAATTCTGTGCTACATCAGCAGAGCAGTTTCTGGACTTTTTTTTTTTTTTTTTTTTTTTTTTTTTTTTAGCAGAGTAAGGCTGAGAAAAGAAAACCGTGTAACAAGCTGATAGTCCATTCATGTACTCATGACCTTGTCCCACCCCAGCCAGGCTTCATGCTTGCTTGCCTGACTTGTTAGAAATCCTCAAGTTGCCTTTATGCCAGCAGGATGACGGAGCCAGTAACAGTCCTGTGTCCTCAAGTGCTCCCATGGACGCAGCTGATGGCTCCAGGGTGCTGCTCTAGAGGCCCTTCAGCAGCAAAGGAACAGTTCCTTGGGAACAAACCAGAGCATTATCCCCCAGGCCTCTCCTTCCCAAGCGCCTCCTCAATGACCTCCTCGGGACAGGTGCAAGACTCAGCCTGTTTGACCTTCTGTCCTTGGCACTGCATCCAATGTCCGCATCTGGAATTGACCCAGATTTAAATAGGAGTTGAATAGCTGCCACGATTTCCTGCAAGAGTTTTCTGTCCCATTATTCTTCGGCAGAAACAGAAAGAAAAACTCCACAACCTACCACGCTGCCTCAAAGCAGATGACACAGACTAGCCCTGTTTGGGGAGCCCAGTTCTTGTCAGCGAGGCTTCTCTGAAATTCAGACCCAGATATGTTCTCTTGCCAGTCCTTTACAATATTAAAAGTTAATCATCAGAAGGGTGGTAATGTATTCCTTTACTGACATTCTCTATTAAAAAGATGCTACATCACAGCCTCTATCCTGCCCTGTCCCATCTAACTCTCACCCAAGCCAGTCACCAACCCCTGTGATAACCCAGAAAATGCCTCAGTGCTGGGATTTTCCACTTTCATTAGATTGCTAGTAGTCTCTTACCATGCTTCTAAGAGCTACAGCTACTGCTTGGCTTGGTTTTGATTAATTATGCACAGTTCTTTATTTAGTTTTCAGTCAACAAACGTTTATAGAAAGCCTGTAACAGTGCTTAGTTCTGGGAACTCCAAGATAAATGAGAAATGCCACCTTTCATTAAGAATGGCACAGTCTGGGGTTGAGGGAACAGCTCAAGCTGGAACACTTGTAGCTCAGTGAAGTGGAGCGGGAGTACAGGCCTGGGCTTGCCCCACAGCAATGCGAAAAGAAAAAGAAAGAAGCCCTCCAGTGTTCTAGGGACGATGACCGTGTGTGCAAAGGCTGTTTTGTGACCACCACTGGAATGCAGGTATCTCTAATGCTTACCCATATAGAAGGTTCAAGGTGACTCAGGAAGTGAAAATAGTGACTAGGGGTTTACCAAGTAGGCACAGGAGAGAGAGAAAGAGGTTCGTTGTCAGAGAAAACAAGAGCATTTAAAAGTGAGACGACACCAAGTAACCACCAGGTCTAGCTACTGAGTTCTCGCGTGTGCTAGCATGTGATAGACAGGAGTCAGGTCAAAGGGGCCTCTGATGCCAAGCAAAGGAGTTTAGACTTGATCGCACACCCCTGAAGATAGTTTCAAGAAACCTAAGGCAATTGCTTAAGACCTGAACTGTGCAGTGAGTGGAGATGAGAGTGCTGACTCAGGCATTAAGATGTGTGCAACTCAAGCATATCTTTGCCTTGCCCTTTAGGAGAAAGGCTGATGTTACCGTGGTTGCCAACTTAAAGCCAAACCCATCCTTATGGGAGTTCCACTGAAGGCCTCAGTGGAGCATCACACTGAGCTGCTGCCTGCTAGTCTTGAGATGTACAGGGTTCTCCTGCCCACAGGGGGCACGGGATAGCTAGGAGAGAGAATACGAGAGACAAAAGCACTTTTAAATAATGGCTCTCTAAAGTCAATCAATTCCCGATTTCCTGTCATTTTTCCATTGCTGCCTTTTTCTAAGCAAAATTTCCAAGCCATTGAACTGAATTGAAACTTATGCACAGCCGGGTGTTGAAACAATTCAGTATATTCATTCCTTCTCTCTGAATTAGAGTTCACCATAAGTGTGCTTTTCTCTCGTTCACTCTGGGCTGCCAGGACAATTTTAAA
This sequence comes from Mus caroli, assembly GCF_978045245.1. NCBI lineage: Eukaryota > Metazoa > Chordata > Mammalia > Rodentia > Muridae > Mus > Mus caroli. The sequence continues at coordinate 40,477,735 of NW_028227272.1, forward strand.
GGAGAATTTCAGCAGCTTGTGTCTCACGTACCATGTTCTCTTTGCAAACTGGAGTATCTGCGTGGGCGTGTTTAAGTTGTCTCTATACTGCTTTCTAGAAAGGTTTGAGAAGATGCACACGATGAAGAATAGGGACCTATTACAAACCCAGATCCCCCAGTGACCTGAGTGCAGAACGTAGGCTGGTGATCAGATGGTCAATTATGTGTTTGTCAAAACACAGTGGGCTGCATTCCAGACTGCCAGCTTTGGAGGCCCAGCTTCTGCCAACCAAATGTCATCTGGGAACATGCAACACTGGGCACTGTGAAGGAGTTTGAAATAGACCATGCCACAGCCAACCTACTGCCAGTCTTATAGCACCAATATGGCATGCACAGCCGGGCCCCATGTTTCAGAGCTCAGGAATTCACTGTACTCCATTCAAGGGGTCAGATGGGTTCATGTTTTCAAAGCCTATGTTCTCTGGTTTGAACACTGTGACTTGTTCCTAAGCAATTTCCAAGGGATTTTTCCAGTCACATCTCTGTGGAAACCTCTCTCTCTCTCTGTGATGCTTATGAGAGCCTTGTGAAATGTCCCAGAGGAGAGAGGGTAAAAACAAACCTGCTCTCACAATGACGGACTCTTTAAGGGATTCCAGCTCTAAGGAAATTACATTAAAGGTGCAGAGCTTTTAAAATATCAGGAACCACCTTGGCAACTTATAAAAAGCAGAAGGGCTTTGCCTATTTTATAAAGTGATTTGCATATACCTGCATAAATAATGTCCCCACCTGTACTTTTATGCATTTAGGTTGAATAAATTAAATTCAGTGATCTTTAAAGTATTCTGTGTCTTTCATTGCTCAGATACCATTTTCAAGACCCTTCCTCTTCACCCCATCCTAGCCCTGAGATTGTAGTGGCTATTTATTATTTAATCTTATGGCTAATTCTGAGAACTAAAGTACATTGCACACCAGTCTACAACAACCAGAAACTTTATCTTCTGCTGCTTGAATTTCTCTTTTCCTTTCGATCATTGGGCCAAGTATTACTTTTTTTTTCCTCAAGAGTAAATGGAAGAGTATACTATTAATGTGAAAGCATAGCCCAGGGAAGGATTAATACACAGTTCAGAGATATTAGCCTTATAGTATTTTTATATTAACCTTTTCTTTCCTTTCTTTCCTTCTCCTGTTCCTTGGCTCCCATGCTGTTTCTCTGTCTCTGAACAAGGTCTTAGTATGTAGTACTAGGCTGCCATAATTGGATTCATCTTTGCTTTCCTTGGTCATTGATAAGTTCATTCAGAAACCACCTGTCTACCAACTCTATCAGTTATAACCTGGGCCTTTATGTCAAAGCCTGGTCAGTAGGCCAGCCATAACCACATTCATCCTACAAGATATTAAGCATGTGCCATTGTTTGAGACTAATCATGTTTAGTGGAGTTAAAATACATAGTTTTTGTGCTTGCTTGTACTAAGGGAACTTAAGGTTGAGTTGAGAAAAGAAATTAAACTGTTGAGTCATTTTTATATGCACATAAGACAATAAATGACTAAATTCCAAATGGAATGATATAAATTCAGAAAGTACTACAGGTTTTATTCTCAAAATTGAGCCTTATCAGCTGAAATTTTTCATGTAAAATATGGTTCAGCTAGATATTGAAAATGAATAAAATGTAAAAAGAAAAAAGTAAGATTATGATATTTGAAGCAAAAACATAATCTGGGTGTTGGGGTCTTGAAGTGGTTCTTAAGTAGCACTGGCCTTCCTCAGTCAAGATCTAAGACTTGATCTTAGAAGAAGAGGAAAATAAAAAGCCTGAGAGATAACCCTCTAGCTACATGCATCAGTAGAGCAAGCTTGGCTGCCTACATTCAATCCCCAGAATCCACATACAGCCACAAGAACAGAACCTCCTCCAAACAGTTGTCCTCTGACCTACACAGAGAGAGAGAGAGAGAGAGAGAGAGAGAGAGAGAGAGAGAGAGAGAGAGAGATCATATACACATGCACAATAGAAATTCATTAATTAATACACAAAATTTCAAACAATAAAAATGATAACTGAGAAAATAATTTTATAACTCTTGGTAGGAAGGTGTAACATAGTGGTAAAGTCAGAATGAGCTCTGTGGCTCTCATGCCTTCGCTCTAAACTTTTTTAAAAAAAGATATAAGAAGATAAGAACAGCACCTTGCCAGGTCACTAATTTCTCTAGTCTTGAGTAGGAAAGAAGGAAGAAAGATACTACAGTCCTGCCCATACACAGTTTGATAGTCCCAGTGGACCTGGTTTGAGATGCAAACCAAGGACTATCTTATCAACATTATTATGACTAATCTCTGTGGGGCAGAATAAGAAATAAGGTAAGAAAGAGGCAAGACAGGATTAGAAAACTGATTTGGAAACTAGGTATACAAAAGGTATATTCTTACTAACCCCAAGTCCACAGCCAGGAAATCAACAGTGTGAAGAAGTAAATAAGATAAAGACCTGAGACTGGAGCCAGGAGGACAAGCAAAGTTCCACTTGTCTAATGGGACACCCATGGGGGTCACAATTGGGAGCTCTACTGTTTGTCCAAGATCTCTATTTTGAGGGCTTTTCAGAGTCTCCACATTGCTTCAGTTAGAACTTGAAAGAAGCAAGCAAAAATGAAGTTGATTAAGTAAAACCTATTGGAAAAAAAAATACAATTCTTGTATCTCTGCCTAAACTAATTATAGCAGTACTTACTGAATCACTGCCTTGCTTCGGAAAAGTACACTATTAAGATATGCTCTTACTATAATTGTACAAGTGAGGAAACTGAGATTTACCAAGTTTGATTAATTTTTCCACAAATACTTAATAAGTGTTAGAGATAGAACTTGAATTGGGACCATCTGTTCTTAAAATCCAAGGCCAAAATTCATTCAACACAGGCAAGTTTCTCCTAATGTTACAGAGATAATGGTGAAGAAAACAGACATTGTCACTCCTGGATCTTATAATCTAAGGGATCTAGAGTGGATAATAATGAAATGGTCCGACAAAGAACATACACTTTCAATCTTACTATCATACGAGAGAAGCACCGGATGCTCTAAGAGCAGCATCTAAATGAGTATGGAAATTTCCAGAATCCTTTCAGAGGAAGTGGCATTTGATCTAGTATCTGGAAATATAAAACAAGAGGTGAGGTTGGGTACTAGGAAAAGAGTCCAGGCGGGGAGAAACATATTTAAAGGCCCTAAATAGAGTTGGAAGAAGAGAGTGAAGAAAACAACCCAATCTGCAAATGGAAATATACCCAGGGCCTGACGATCGTAAGTCCTTTGTAGCCGCCATGTTAAAGATTTTGATTCTTTTTTTTTTTAAGGACATTTGGGAAACAAACTAAAGAAAGAACATGTTATAATTCTTTTATTTTAGAAATATATGGGACTTTTATCATAAGAATTGGGAATACAGTCATGTAATAAACAGTGTATATAGCTATTTTATTGGTAATTCTCTGAAACAGTAAACAGTACAGTTACCTTCAGTGGGTAAGTTCTTAAACAAACTGTTGCACATACATGTCATGAGATACATTCATCACTAAAAAGAAATGAGCAACTTGAATAAATTTCAAGGATATTTTACTGAATAAAAACTAAAATGGCCAATGTCGAGATAGCAAACTATTATCTATATACAGCACTCTTGTACTGACAACATTATATTGCTAGAGAACAAAGTTGTGGTTCATGGAGTCAGAAAAGGGAATAGAGGTGGATGTGGTCATGGCTATAAAAGAGTATGAAGGCGTTTGCAATAGATGAGAGGTACCAGCTCACGGTCATCAGTATGTGGTGGTAGAAGATGCTGTTGGAATGAATAAAAAAAATGCCCAAATGCGGGTCTTGATTGAGAAGCCAAAAATGAAAACATAAGCAACTTTTACTGTTACCCGGGGAGAGAATCAAACCAGTAAAGTACACAGGGGTAGGGAAGAGCCAAAAGAGTTGTAGGAAACCAGGAAACATGAGGACAGAAGTCAAGGGAAGAGTGTTTCCTGAGAGAAGAGGGAAGGGCAAGGTTGAAACCCGTGCATTCAGTGAATCTGGTTGTAGATTACTGTTGACCTTAGCAAAACCTATTTGTTTGGAGTGGTAGAAAGATAACTTGTTTATGTTTAAATGAGGAGACTGAGAGGCGAAGAAACTCGGGCTACAAAGATGGATAACTATAAGGTACCTTACTGTGACAGCAAGGAAAATGAACTATGTGGTGGCTTGAGGGCAAACACGGGTCGAAAGAAGTTTTTGAGACTGAAAGCACTGATGGTTTGCATGCATGTGGGAAGCCTACACGTGAGAGGAGAGATTCAGTGTACAGGAGAGAAAGGAAGATGCCACATGTAGTACTAGATGGTTGTTTATAAGACTAGAATGTGAGCATAAGAAGGAGGGCACCTATTATTTGAAGGAAGAAGCAAGAGCAGATGCCAGCCCTTGTATCAGTTTGATGCTGACAAATGATGAGGTTTCCCACATAATGGCTCCTAAGGGGATGAGAGCCTGCCAAGAGTAAGTGGTGAAGAGATCTGATGAACGGTAAGGTTTCAAGTAGTTCTGGGCACAAGGGCGTTTACAAGTTGACCAAAGCAGCACTTTCCTTGGCACATAGAAGACACAGCTGCTTCTCCCTCCTCTCCATAGCCAGGCATGATGGGTACCCATGCTTTATCTTTCTCTACAGCTGCTTTAGCTGCTCAGGAGGTGCCTTAAAGATCCCATTCTCTCTCCCATCGGATTAAACATGAAACGTTCCTGCTGCTTGCCACACTTCTAATGTGCATCACACATGCATACATTTGCATGACAATTCTGATTTCTCCCATCATTTTACTAATAAACGATCGATTATGAATAAGTAGATAAACTACTCAAAGTGTGGTAACATGTGAATTTCCTCTCAAATGTTAAAAAACTGGCATCCAATGACACAAAACAGCTATTTAATTTGACAGAAAGACTAGAAAGGAAAGAGAAAAAGGAAGGAAAATAGAGAGGGAAGGAAAACTAGTGAACCATAGAAGACCTGATACAAACCTCATCTTTCTTGTTCCCATTTGAGGGAGATAAACAAGGCTCTATCGCTTAATGGGTATCTACATTGGTGGCCTGAATGAGATGTCCCCCATAAGGTCATATAGATGAATGCGTACTCATCAGGGAGTGGCACTGTTTGAGAAGAATATACAAGGATTAGGAGGTGTGGCCTTGGGAGAGGTGTGTCACCACAGGTGTGGGTGGAGTTTGAATGGGGGTAGGGGGTGTTAGGAGGACATTGAGGTTTTAAAAGCCCACAGCAGACCCAGTGTTTTTCCTTGTCTGTCTGTGGATCCGGATGTAAGGTCTCACTACTGCTCCAGCACCAGTCTGTGTGCCACCACGCTCCCCTACCATGACAATAATGGACTAGGTCTCTGCAACTGTAAGCAAGCTCCCATTAAACACTTCCTTTTATAAGAGTTGCCTTGGTCGTGATGTCTCCTCACAGTAATAGATCAATGACTAAAACACCTTCCACCTCCACAAATGGCTTCCAGACCTGAGATATACCAAGTACTGTAGGTTACTTGGGTTCCTGCTGGAAAAGTGAGAAGATGCGCAGAGCATCAGAGGGAAGGATGGCTCCTGTACTCAGAGATGCCGAGCTGTCTAACTCCCCTGGGGAAGAAGGCAACAGTGGCCTTTCCCATCTGAGCTCCTGCCAGTCTGCTGGCTCCCTTTAGAAAGTGACATTAGGACCATTTGACTCAAAACTAAATTGCAGATACATCTGGGGTAGAATCTGGCAGCTGTCGAGTGATGCAGCTGTATTTTTTTAAATATTTACTTCTTTCATGATTCTATAATTTACATTTATCATAAAATATCAAAAAGTATAATATAAACAGAAAGCATCCATAACCCCATGCACTATGTAGAAAAAAAAACCTGTTATTAACATATGTTGGTCACCTTCTTGTCTCTGCTCTAGATTTTAAGATAATTAAGCATGTAGACTGTATAGAATTCTGTAATATTTTAACTTGATAGTATATAGTAAATACTCCTTGTGTAAATACAGGCTCTTTGTAATATCATCGTACTATATAAACTCTTACCTTATAAACCGCCCAGAATTTAACCTAATAGGGACCTGCAAGGACTTAGGGTATTTGTGATATCTAGACTTCTATATTTTAAAATTCTTTAAAGTAGAAACTATACTACAGCTTACCACGCTGTGGAAATGGAAAGTGGAGACCTGAAGCAAGGGGTCACATTACAAACCGAGGAAATAGGCAGTGTTGCCTATAAAGGAAGCAGCTGTGGGAGCTGGAGGGATGGCTCAGTGGTTAAGAGCACGGGCTGCTCTTCCAGAGGGCCTGAGTTCAATTCCCAGCCACCACATGGTGGCTCACAACCATCTGCAATGGGATATGATGCCCTCCTCTGGTGTATCTAAAGACAGCTACAGTGTAGTCATATACATAAAATAAATAAATAAATCTTAAAAAAAGAAAAGCAAAGAGCGTTGCAGTGTGAGTGGCGAGGACAAAGCACACTGGGTTTGGGAGCAGTTGGAGGATTTACTGTTCTTCCCCCAAAAAATGAATGCTTCAAATTTTCATTCTAAAAATTATGCACATTTTAGTGTTTGAATACACTTGATCTTAGCTCAGAGGGTAGGAAGACATAGGTGTTTTTACTAATTTGTGCAGTAAAACTCTTCAAAATCTCATACCCCAGAGACGATCTCTACAAATACATGGGAAATAAACTTTCATGCATATTTATTTATCTGTTTCTTTTCTTTTATTTCTCCTTTGTTTCTTTCCAAAATGAAAGGAAAACGAACTGTTATGTAGTCTGCTTTTCCACTCAGCACTTTAAGTCATTTGCCATGTTAATAAATACAGATCTGCATGATCTTGACAGCAATATTGTACTCCAGTGTATGGAAAATATACTGACTAAGTCGCTCATTGATGGACACTTGTGATAATTAGAGCTGTTTCCTTACGTTAAAATACTGCTACAATAGCTGTCTTTATATGCACACATGCGTACATATTCCTTAACACAGTTTATGGATAATTTTCTTAAAATAAATTTAAAGTGGAGGAATTATTAAAATAAAATGTGTATGTCACTGCACTGCTCTGCAGTAAGGTTCCATCAATTTATACTTCCATCAACCAAGGAAGATACTACCCCTTTCACTGCGTCTTCATTAATTCTGTACTTGCAACTGGATAAGTAAAGCATTTTTTAACTAAGGATATGGAATATATTTTCCAAGCATAAAACCCAAACCTGGATACTTTCAACTGAATTAAATTTCATTATATGGAAGTAAAATTGCTATAGAGAAATTTTTTTTAACCTGGAAAATTATTTTTGAGAATTCTCTAATACCTTAAGAGTAACTATAAATCAACAACAAAAATGTAAATTTTTAAAATTATTTTATTAATAGAATATGTATAATTTTATATTTTAATGGTTAACTTTCACTATATTATTTTAAATCATTATATTATTCAAAATTATGTTATTAATTTAAATTTTTAGACTTTAAAGTAAAATTTAGAAAGGGCAGTTGATCGACCTGACAGCATGTGATAGCTGATCCTCATTCTTTTTTTTATTTATTATTTTATTTTATTTTATTTTATTTTATTTTATTTTATTTTATTTTGGTACTTATTCACTTTACACCCCACTCACTGCCCTCTCCAGGTTTCTTTTTTTTTTTTTTCTTTTCTTTTCTTTTCTTTTTCTTTCCCACATTTTTTATTATTTTCTTCATTTACATTTCAAATGCTATCCCAAAAGTCCCCTATACCCTCCCCCAGCCGTGCTCCCCTACCCATCCACTCCCACTTCTTGGCCCTGTCATTCCCCTATACTGGGGCATATAAAGTTTGCAAGACCAAGGGGCCTCTCTTCCAAATGATGGCCGACTAGGCCATCTTCTGCTACGTATGCAGCTAGAGACATGAGCTCTGGGGGTACTGGTTAGTTCATATTGTTGTTCCACCTATAGGGTTGCAGACCCTTTCAGCTCTTGGGTACTTTCTCTAGCTCCTATATTGGGGGCCCTGTGTTCCATCCTATAGATGACTGTGAGCATCCACTTCTGTATTTGCCAGGCACTGGCAAAGCCTCACAGGAGACAGCTATATCAGGGTCCCTTCAGCAAAATCTTGCTGTCATATGCAATAGTGTCTGCGTTTGGTGGCTGATTATGGGATAGACCCCCGGGTGAGGCAGTCTCTGGATGGTCCATCCTTTCATCTTAGCTCCAAACTTCGTCTCTGCAACTCCTTTCATGGATATTTTATTCCGTATCCTAGGGAGGAATGAAGTATCCACACGTTGGTCTTCCTTCAGGTTTCATTTTTTAATTGCAAAAACAGTGCTCACCACAATCTTCTAAGGTCAGCCACCTAAGGCTTTCTTCCCCCAACTCTGACAACCACATCCAGCCTCACTACTTTCCCTGGGGTGCTATGGAAAACAAAGCAACAACCCAGAAACTTAAAGTGTTTCTGCAGGGCGGTTAGCATTTCCTGGCTGTGTATATTCCTGTGTTTATCTGGCATCCCATCCTACAAATTGTTCACTCATACAAGTATAGAGTATAAAGTGTTCATCTGTACTCTCCTGTCAGACTCCAGGATCAAAAAATTATTGGGAAGGGTAAAACACACACTGGCGATATGGCCTGATCCATATCTCCAAGGCAGGATTGACACTGTTCTCCCACCAGATGTAGACAGAGATTTCTGGATGTTTGCTAGAGGCCATATCACCAGTGTCCTTTACCTTTCCCCTCGCCTCTGCCTCCCCCTGTGTATTGCTACATACTTAATGAAGTGGAATCTGTTTTCCAGCAACTTGAGGAAAGTGAAAGGCGCTAGGAAAGCAGAAGTGCCACACTGACAGCGTCACCCCAGCATCCACAGCACGCACTGTGACAGGTTGTCTTCCGTGATTCGGGATAGAGAGCATCTGGGCTCTAAGGGCACATTCTCTGGGCTTTTCAAAGGAGCAGGAGTTGTACAAAGCTGTTTGAGTGATAATTGGAACATTCCTTCAGCACAAGAAGTGCAGTTGCAGATAATAGATGGGCGGGTTGTTCCAGGGTACTTTTTCTTCCCTTCCCAGACTGTGTCCGTGAAAATGCTGGGACTTGGATCCTTACTCGTCATTTCTTCTGGTATGAAATGTTGAAAACGAATGAAGCATCCTTTCCTGACCGTTATTTGGAAGTTAATTTCAAAATATTTGTTCAGGGCTAGCCTCTTTTCCTTTTTACATGATGAAAAGCTAAAACAGGTTCTCCTTTAGTCCCTCTTCAGAAATGTCTGGTCTTTTTTGGTACATGGAACACAATTATCACCTCTAATTTAAAACTCATTCTTTATTTTAAGTGATAGAATCAAGTGTCTTATAGAGAACGTGAATAAAAAAGGTGTGCTGAAGTCCTTTGATAGTATCCATCGGAGTGCTCTCACATACTGATCAAGGACACAAAAAAAGGAGTAGTGTAAGGCCTCCTATCAGGATATCTGGGGAGGGGAGACTCTGTCTCCATCCATGGCTACCATGCTTGAATCATATTCACTTGATTTGCTGTCCATCAGTAGCTCTACACCACGATCCACTGACACAGGCCTAGTGTGGGTAAAGTACCTCTGGATTGTGTGTGTGTGTGTGTGTGTGTGTGTGTGTGTGTGTGTCCCTCCACTTTCTTCAACACTCAGTAGACTATATAGGGAGGCCATGTTACTTATCCCCAATTCTTTATCTACCTAGAGAAAAGGGGCAGAGGCCGCTCTAACATATAGATTCTTATCTAGAAAACTGTTTTAGATATCTGAATCTGAGGGAAACAGAGAAATCTTATTGACTGCTATTATTTGGAGTGTCTCCCTTTGTCTAATCCATTAAAGCAAACACTTAGAAGACATCCTTTTGAGCTATGGGTCAACACTGTTTTCTTGGAAAACAGTGTTGTAGAGGCTTGTGCACTTATATTCAAGATAAATCCTTTTTCCATCTTCTTAGTTCACTATACTAAAATACCCAAGTCTGGCCCATCTAAAATTCTGTGTTTGTTTGTGTAGTTATAGGAATTAAGCTCTCCGAGATCAAGATTTTGGCAGACTCACTTTCTGATGTGGGATTCTGTACTTTGGAGATGGTACTTTTTGTCATGCTGGATCTTTATGTGACCAGGGAGAGGGAAGCAGCCCCCTCCTACAGCTGCATGAGGATCTTGTCGGTGCATGAAGCTCTGCTCCTCAAGCTGCTCAGGCCCCTCTAGGCCTCCCCTCCCACTGCAATCACATAGGCTACTTCACTTCAATATACCAGTTCTAGAGGACACTCTCCATCACCAGCCAAGAAACGAGAAACAGCATAGTCATTCTGGTTAGTTTCAGCTTTTCTCAATAAAAGGTGTGTTCTTTAGCATCAAGACAGAAGCTCTATATGGGGAACCTACCCGAAATGTTCATGGGCTTTGAAACAGGAAAAGATGCAAATAGGAGCCAGAAAAACCTTCACTGCACCAGTCACCCAGAAATGAATTAGATATTAGTCAGGATGGGATCGAAAGCCTGTGTGCTAGTCACACCTGTGATCCCAGCAGTAAAGGGTAAAAGCAGAAGGTTCCATAGTTCAAGGCCACCTTCAGTCCTGACTACCTGGGAGCCTAGAAAAATAAGGTTGTAGAGTTCAAGGCTTCAGCCCAGGCAAACTGGGAGCTGTCTCAGAAATCAAAAACAAACAAAGCATACACTTTAAACACTCATTTATTCGGACAATGTCAGGTTTTAGGTTGTTCTCATCTTATACCAAAATCATTTCTGTAACTATGTCTTCCTCTACAAAGAAAGATTCCTCTTTACCACATTAATATAATTACATCGGGATAGTATTCAACTTGGCAGTCACAAGTGACTTGAACAGGTGAACACAGGGTCTAAGTGATGTAGGAGGTATGAAGTCAGGGATTGGAATCTTGGTTATCTTCCAAAACTATCCTAGATTACTCACGTTACGTTCATTTTTAGCAGTGCCCATTGATAAGTGCTCTTCATTTTGTTACGTTGGTATTATTCCTAGGTCATTTATCATCTGCACACCTTGATCTGTGTGCCAGGGACTCAAGGGACTACCATAGTTGAACACACTTGCAGGCACACAGAAACACACTCACACTTTCTCTATTGATCTGGGCTTTTCTTCTGCCCATTAGATGCATTACAAATCTGCTTTTAATGGGCCTCTCTGTATCCCCACAGAAATCTTTCTGGTGCTCTCCTGGTCCCAACATTTGCTGGGTGCACATTTAATATGTGTTAGCTTACTGCCTGAAGATGGAATCAGGGACATCTACCTGCACATGACAGTGCTTTGGCTCTGGCAGTTGCAGAACTTAATGTATGTATCAGTAATGAAAATCTTAATTAAGAAAGCTGCATCATTGTCCACGAACACTCATTTTTCTCCCCCTGCAAAGCCCTTTGTGTATTGCAGTATATACCTGGTCCAGACAGACAGAACCCTCGAAGAGCTTGTCTGGCAGATCTTCTTTTGATTATTAACAGCTAGCAAATGACAAAGTCTCACTTCCTTTTGTCTTGAAGCCGAGGCTTGAAACAGCAGAGGACACAATGTACTGTACAGTTTGTTTGTGTTTTTTGAAACTTGCCTTTATTACGGTGGTTTAAAAATCCGGCAGTGTTGATCAAAACTAATTTAGGTAACTTAGAGTTACCAAAACACTAGCAGATGCGTATTTACACACACACTCTCAGAGAACTGAAATGTTCCCTATAGAAATAATGCAAAGCATGAGAAGGGACAGTCTCAAGCTGTCTGCTCAGGTTTCTGGGACCTTTGGTCTCCAAAGCCAGAAAGCTGCAATGTCCCCATTTGTGTGACCTTAGCAGTTACTTCTCTGCCTGTGCCAGTGTGTGTTGGCCAGTTTGCCATGTTGTTGAGTAGGAAGTAGGAGCTTTGGAAAGTGGAGTAACTTTGTACAGACAATAATAACTATACCCATAAAATCTCAAAGACTTCAAGAAAGCCCTTTGAAAAGGTGGCCCTTAATTTAATTATCTTTATGAAACAGTACTCAATTGTATTTTAATAATACCCAAATCATAGACTCCAAAATAAAAATTAACTTATGTTAGAGTGATTTAAAAGCTTCAAAGCATTTCATTTTGTTCCTGTTAAGTCTATGACCTTAACCCATAACCTGTATGTTAAGAGAGAATCTCATGTTCTCGCCCAGTTATGGATTCTTCATCCTTCTACATTCCGTGGGCTTCTCGACTGCACTATTAACCCGTTTCTGGAAGAGTAATGTAAGAAACTAAGCTGAGCTCAAGCCATGGAGTTATGTAACACTTCCTACTGGACTGAAGACCTAAAGATGGTCAGCCGTGAATATTTAGGACCTGCTGTCTGCATGCTGTGCATGTATGTCCTTCAGTCTGACTGTGGGTGGGAGGCCATGCTACACTGGGTGGTGCTTGTGTGCTCGTTATTTCATCTAGTTCTTGAAATTTCACAGTCTTTATCTCATTTATTTTCAAAACCACTGGAAAGTAGATAATGGTCAGTTTTCCAGGTTTCTAAATCAAGAAAAGAAAAAGCTTGTATAAAATTTCTCTTTGTGCATCATAAAAAATATAAAGAAGGCTTCATTGTGGGGAAGTCACTTTCAAGGAATATGATTAATTAATATCTCAGAGTTACAGTCATAACATGTTTAATTAAGGTTAAATATGAAAAGTAAATAAGAAGGAAATGGAACTTTTTGTAGTTGGACCACACCCCAGTAAGATATAGAAAAGAACCTATCAGGATGCATGCATGCCAGACAGGAAAACGGTAGACAGGTTGTGTTAGTCTGAATAATTTCCCTTTTCACAAACTATCTGTTAAGCAGTGCCACCATAAGTCCTAAAGCAACTGGCAAGTGCTTGACATAGGAGGATAATGTAGGTTCATGGTGTAAGGTATAGAAGAAGCTCCAGAAATGAGTGAGAAAGAAAATGAGTGACTGCCCATGAACAACTAAAGGGTAACTCAGGTGCTGTTGCAGAGACTAACTCAAAAGAACACTACTTCTTTTTAATGTCTAAATTTTTCAATTATGCTTTGGGGTGGGGCATGGGTGAGTCAAACATATATATCAAGGTCAGAGGATGGTTTAAGAGAATACGTGAATTGGGGTTGACTCCTTCCAATGTGGGGTCCAGAAGGATCAAACTCAAGTTGTCAAGCTAAACACAATGTTTTTAACCCTCTGAGTGAATAATTTTCTTAATTTTTGAAAGTCCTTGATTAGAAGTTAGAAATCCAATACAGTACTAGGTGTTGGACTTCAGTTTTCCAAAATGTAAATTGTTGTGGAATTTTGAAAATTCTAAATATCTGAAATTTGGGTAGATTGGTTACTACCATCTGTGAAGCACATAATCACACATGCACAGACATAAACAATCATACATGCACACACACACCCACAATCACAATGTAAAATATGTTTCCTCCTATGAGTCATCAATAAAAAGGCTTGAGAATCATAAAGATCTGTAGATTAAGGTAAGATCTGCCCCCATTGGCATTTATCTACCCTTTGCTTAAAATTCAAGAGCAGCGAGACTAGACTACCTGAACGTGACAGCCTTCTCGTAACTGACTCGCAACTCTTCATCTCAGCTAACACTTCATTGTGTTTTCCTCAGTTTTCAAATATTACACACACACACACACACACACACACACACACACTCATGCACGCACGCACGCACCACAGTGTACATGTAAAAGTGAGAGAAGAAATTTCAAGGTCAGTTTTGGCTTGGCAGTAAGCACTTTTGCCCACTGAGCCATGTCACCAGCCTGGCCTCCTCACCACTGCAGTGCCTGAAGTATTATATATTGTATTCTCTGTGGTCTAGTCTACAAGATAAGGGATCAAACTGGCCTAGGGCACTCGGGTGTCTTGAAGCTCCAGCCAGAGGCCTTTAGAAAGCATACTAGCTGACTGTGAGGATGCTCTTGGGCCAGCCTTTGCTCTCACATGGAAACACATCCGCTAGCTGTGCTGTAAGTGATTCTTGCAGCAAATATGTGCAGTAGTTGTCCTAGGGCATCAGCTTTACGTTAATGCTTAATACGACACTCAGAGTTAGGTCTGTTTAAATGCCTGCTACTTCCTTACTCCATAAGTACCTCTAAACACAGTAATAGCATCTCTTTCTATGCAAACCTCTGTACATAAAAAGGTTTACATTTTAAAACAAACATTTTTTTTGAGCTTTATCCAAATTCAAAAAAAGCATCTGAAAATTTTAACAGCTGAAAAACACTTTCTCCTTGCTGGGAAAACTTAAACCTTGCTAGGTTTTATGCAACAACAACAAAAAAAAAAGGCAAGAAAGAAAGACTTCTGTGCTGAGAAGCAGCGTGAGAAATCTCAGCATGAGAGGTTGTTGGAATTGTTTTTCTTCATAGAGCTAAAACCAGTCCTTGGGTTTAAAGTGATGCCACAGTATACATACGCTTTGTCGGGAACAAAGGATTTTTTTATCAAATCTAATTTCAAGGGCATCTTGAATAGAAAATAGAAGGGCTAGAGAAAGGCTACTTCAGCGGCGATCCAGTGTCTAGAAGCAGAGGTTGAGCACATCGCTGTATCAACAAGGTCTGGAGACACTGCTAGCTCTGGGTGCTTGTAGCTGCCCATAAACCCTGAAGCGGTCTATTTTATTATTCTCTCACTCAGGCCTTACTTAGCCCAGAGTGTCTCACAAGGGAAGCACTGCTCTGGGATGGTGCCCTGGACTTTGTTTCTGTTTGTTTCAGCACTTCAGTAAATAGTCTCAAGAAATGGTCTGTTACATGCCATCATGACCTGCATGCATTTGCTGAATACTTTTTCAAATAAAACAAAATTCTGTGGCAGTTTCTAGAAACCGGAACCATTTTCAAGACAATATCCAATGAGAAATGCCCAGAGACATATCCATATGAGTGTGTGATGAGGGCACATACGTTACTCTGGATTCCTAAGCTCAGGACAATGAAACGAGGCTAGACAATACAAACAGGAAGATTGAACTTGTTTATGTATTTATAACCCATGCTCTGCTCTTAACAGTATACCTATTTGGAAGTGACTTTAAAATAGACCCACATGTGTGTTTAACAAAACATCTTGTTCCTCTTAATAGTCCCTAGGGGATAAAAAATAACACAAATTTGGGCTTATTTGTTTGCATTTCAGGCAGCACTGTATTTGTTTTTCTGTCTTTACTTTTTGAGACAGACTGGCTATATAGATCAGGCTGACCTGTTACTCATAATATAGCTTAAACTGGTCTTAAATTCACAGTTATTCTCCTGCCTCAACCTACCCAGTGCTACATAGATGTAAATGACCACACCTGACACAAAGCATGAAGTTTTTAACATCATCATGGCTAGTTGTCGGGATAGTGACCAAGGCGGTCGTGGGTGGGAGGAGTCATGCAGCAGCATACCTCTTGTACAGACATGTTTTTATAAGGCCTTCCTGGAAGACAAGCTTAGATATTTCAAGACCTCAGAAAAAATTTTCAGCACCTTCTGTGCTCCAAATTGAGTTGAGTTTGCATCGTGTTTCAGTATAACTGAGTAGCAGGCTGGCAAATTCCCTGCCTTCCTATTCACCAAAATCCAAAATAGAACTCACAAAAACCCCTTCCTTCTCATCCCTCTTTTAAAAAACGCTCCACTGTGGCCCCCCAGGGAGGAAGAAGCAAAAAGAAAAAATCCAGTAAATAGAGCCAGCCCTGAAAGACAAATCCCCAGCTGTAGCTCTAGCACTTTGCTCAGTACTGTGAGCTTGCTAGAGCTGGCACATTTTTTATAATACAGATGCATAAAAGTCTCTCTGAGGCAGAGGAATCCAGCATCCTCAGTGTTGCCTGATGCCTTGGTCTAAGTATATTGCACAACCTAGAACAAAAGACCCCGTTTTTCACCTCACTTTATATATTTTTAATTGTGACCTTCTATAACTGAATTTACAAAAAGTTTGGAGAAAACAACCTTTCTTGAGACTTTCACAGCATTCTTCCAAATGGAGGCTTTCAGATATTTACAGTGATGTATGTAAATTTGGACTTCTTTAAAAATGCATATTCGTTTAATAATGACTTATTTCAGAAATGGTTCTGTGATATATCCACTATAAATAGTTGTTTAAAACCAAGCTACGTGTTAAAATTTTGAGACCATGAGCTCTATGTGCATTTTTAAGGTATATTTTGTGTTCTGAGTACCCTTTTTTATTTCTTCAAAATTCTTTTGTAGAATAAATGCTTAAATAGATAACACTGATGAAAGTGAAAGAAAGAAAGAAAGAAAGAAAGAAAGAAAGAAAGAAAGAAAGAAAGAGTGTACCATTCGCAAAAGTCCGCTCAAGCATCCAAAATTAGGACAGATTTTGGCTAAAGTTCAAAGTTGCTCTCAAGGATAAAGATTAGATTACCTGAAGCTGGACAGCTAACATAAACCTGTAACCCCAACATTGGACATAGAGAGGCAGGAAAGTGGAGTTCAAGTCCAGTTTTGTCTATGCAACAGGTTGTTGGAGCCTAAGCTTCAGAAAACTCTGAAACAAGAGCAGAAAATGAGAATGATCTAAGTCTTTAAACACCAGAGCGCAACAGGAGCCATTTGTACAGGGATGGTTCTGGGACTCAGAGCTATATTTGAGAATAGCCTCTGCCAATTCCTCTGTCCTTTGGGTAACTTAACTCATCATTAAGCTCAGACTATTTAGCTATAAAATAAGAATAGTGACTCTTGTGATTGATACTGCTCACAGCCATCCAAATTACTAACATTGATAGTATCTCTAGGATAAGAGATGAAGCACACTTAAAGTACATTATTTCTAGTAGAGTTCTAAGTTTATAGCCTTTTTGTTATAGGCATTTTAAAGATACACAAAAACGGAGATAATGTCATAGTGAACCTTTGTGAATCACTTCACTGTGCTTTTACAATTACTAGATCATGTTAAGTGTGTATATGTATGTATATATATGTGTGTGTGTGTGTGTGTGTGTACGTATGTAATATATATATGAGATAAGTTAGATGTTAAACTACAAGGGAGGGTGCTTAAACATAGTATGACATATCCATTAAATAGAATTTTGAGACATTAAATGTTTATGAAGATCTTAGAATAGCATGGGCTATGATGTATATATTTAATTCAAAGGCAACTAATTTAATTGTGCATATGTTATGATCATAATCATTTTCTAAAAATAAAAGATTGTGAATCCTAGATATATGGGAGGTTTTAGATATTTTCTCTTACTCTTTTAGTATATTATCAAGTTTTATACCATGGGCAGATTTTATTAGAAAATATTAATACTTTGCTAATATTCAGAAGAATATCTGCACATATTCAGATATAAAAAGAATGTATCTACCTGACTTTATTATGGAAATTTGGTTTATATTTTAAACTATTCCATGTAACAGAAATTTATCCTCCCCCTTTAGTAAATATATCTTATGTTACTAATTTCAAGCTTGAGGTACAGCCTCAGTGTTATGTCTATGGGTTTTTTTAGAACTTGCCACAATTCAAAATATTCTAAATGGTTCATATTTCTTATGTTGAACAACAATAAATTTTTGTTTCTGTTTGTGCTAATGGGGGTGCAGAATTGACAGTGTACATTTGAGCGTTGTGATCTCCCAGCTGTTCCATGTGGCCTTAACTACGTAGTGCTTATTCTAAAAGATTGCTTGCTTCCTTCCTATTTACACCTGAACTGCAGTAATATTTTTAGTCCTGGTGTCTTCTTTTTATAGTCTTCTTGTCTCATCTTTGGCTATCAGGTTACTCTTTGTACAAGCAAGCCTCTGAGAGTCTCATTTCTCCCTTGATTCTTCTAATCTGCTTTGGTCAAGAGGCAAGCATGCACCTATGTTTAGGCTGAGTGTAAAGCCACACCTTTCCTGTTCTCATGAAAAGCACAGCAGTATGCTCAGTGCTGGAGAGAATAAACTGATCACCGAGACACAAATCCTACCTTAAAGAAGCTTTCACCTGGCAGGAGAGGTGGATATGTCCCTACCTTGCTGGAATCTGTATTAGAAAGATGGGTAAAGTATTCTTGGAGTTCAAAGGAGGGCTAGACTTAAGCTTTGCCACAGACAGGAAAATGAGTGTGCAGTGAGGAAGGCAAGGATTTGAACACACAAAGGTTAATGGGAGGCCCATCTCAGAAGCCATAAGCAAAGTGTGGAGGAATCAAAGGAATGAAGAATCTGTAAAGAAGTGGTTGTGTTTACGTAGAGCATGAAGCATGAGAAGGTAAGTAGTAGAAGGCCCAGGTGGACTGGCCCCAGATGTTAAAGACTTGCTTACCAGCCCAAGGAACCTGAACTTTCTTCAGTGCACAAAGGGGAGCTATTGAAAGTTTTCTGTAGGCTAGTAACACAGTAGAGCTGTGCCTCCAGAAGATTAATCTGGCAACAGTGAGGAAAATAGATTGGAGTGGAGAGAAAACAGAGGACAGAGGAAAGGTGGGAGACTCACAGCAATCCAGGCAAAAAGGCAATGTGGGCCCTAAGTAGGGCATGGGCAGAGGGACTGAGCAGAGACAGCACTGATTTATGACACATGGCAGAAGAGAATTAATGCATTATATTTGGAAGCCAGGGAGAGCCCGACACCAAAGACATCTCTATGATTTTGAGCCTGAGCGGAGCCATAAACAGAAGCAGGGCAGCAGAGGAGGAGCAGACCTGGGAGGGGAGAGCACCAGTTTAATTTCATACACACTGAGTGGTGTGGAGTGGGTATCCATGAGCTGCCTGCTGGGCTTTGGAAGACAGGAGACTACAGGGCAGAGAGGGAAAGCTGGGCTTGGGTATGAGCCTTTGGAGTCATCTCTGCCTCACTGGACTGAGAGCAAGCACAGAGCTAATCGCTGCAGCCTGTAGAGTTTGCGGGTGGCCTACTTCATGTCCTTTCTGCTGCTTGCTCTTCATTCTGCCCTCTATTCCTTCCTTTCTCTCTTTTCATCTGTTCTTAGGAGGGAGATGCCACACAAGTTGCTTACAGAGAAGTGAATCACTGATTCATCCAAACATAAACTATATTCTCAAATAAAGTGTTTTCTAATGTATCTAAGGAAACCAGTTCCATATCATCTGTAGTCTTGACTGTCACATAAAAAGTATTCCTGTGTGACCATAGAGAAGTCACTGGACTCCTTATCATTCAGGTTCTTAGATTACTCATAAGTCAAATGAAGAAACTGGTAAGGTCCCTGGTCTGTATAATTGGCTACATGTAGCCCAAACCAACATTATGTCAGAATAACTTAGGGAAGACAGAGGAAGGGGCCAAGGTTGAAGGATCTATCTGTTTTAAACTTCCTGGCATGATTGTGATATACAGCCTGGGCCACATAACCTGCTAGGTTCATTCCATCTCTTACATTCATTCTAAAGCTTTATCAATATTTAGACAAAATGTGTATTTCCATAGCTCATAAGTGAGAAAACATATCCAAAATGCAAATTTACTGTCAAAATCAGTTCATGTATAACAAAATACTCCCCTCTCTCCTTTAAGTTAGAAGATGATATATATTTGAAATGTATTTGAAAAGCACTGTAATTTAGAGCCCTCCAGGGATGGTATGAGCTGGGGGTTGGGAGAGGAGGAAAGCCAGGCGAGCTGAGCTGCAGGCTCCCATGCTCATTTCCAGCCACACCCAGGTCTACTGTCTCCATTCCTGTAGTTCAAAGATTTCTGCTCTGCAATTGATTTTAGTGCTTTCGCAGATCAAGTCAAGTCATGTCCTTGTGTCACTTCTGACTGTCCCTGTCACAATGTATATATAAGCATTTCAGAAGTAACTCTTCCCAGACTCAGTGCTAGTCTAGAGTAGAGGCCAATGTCTGTAACACAGCCCTGTCTGTTCCCATATCTCCTAATGTAACTTTCCTGTAGCTCACATGGTTCCAGCATCAGAAGAACCCTCACAGTGTACTTTCCAATGGCCCGATGAAAACTCGAGTATGCTAGGCTGGCCACACAGGAAGGAAGGTCAGGATGAAGACATCCAGTTTGTCTCCACTTTCTAGACTTTCTTCCAAAAGGGACTTTGGTTTCGGGATATGACACACTAAGCTGACTGGCTTATAATTTAATAGATTAGAATTTGGAGATCTAAAATTATCAACTTCCAAATTAATTTTGACATTCCATTTTCTTAATGAGTGTTGGTTGAGAAGGTTCTAAAACTAGGGAATTCTCTTCAGTTCTTAAGTCAGTCCTACCTACAACCAAAACTCTAGACCTAAATGCAGAGCAGGATTAAGTTGAGGATGTTAGTGGAGCCCTGAAGAGCATCCCTAGGCAAAGAGTCTGTGGTCCTCCTTTGTCGTTCCCACCACTCTTCTTCCCGTTTCCTTTCCCCAGACTGTGCTTTCTTGGCTTTAATTCCACTCGGTAAGATGAGCTGGTAACATCACTAAAGTAATTTATCAGAAGGTTTGGATGAGGTTTACCATCTTAGGGAAATTTGGGATTCAAAAAAAGTATTTTGTTGGACAGTTAAGATTCCCCACCTCCCCCTCCTCAAGCTAAGTATATGTAAAGACAGAAAATATTTAGTAGGGCTGTATTTCCTGCCCCAGTGTACAAAACGTATAAGAACATGAAATTATCCAAGCTCCCTACATCTAAAGTATCACTGATACTTCAGCTTGCCTTCTCCCTCTCAGATCTACATCCCTGAGATGCAATAGGATGCATGTGGGATTGTTTCATCCATTCTGGACCTACTTACTCCAGATCTGTTCCCGTTGAGTTCCTTAGACTCAACCACATCTTCCACATATACCATAACACTGCTCCTTGCTTCTGTCTCTGTGGACTTTGTTCATATACATTTACCTATTACTTAGCAAAGCAGAGAAGACACAAGCTGTGGAGTCAAATGCAATTACTAGACATGACCTTGAGCCAGTCATTTATCTACTCTAAGCCTATTTCCTAATATGTAAACTGGGAGCATGATGAAGATTAAACATGATATGTGAATAAGATCAGAGATAGTTCATTATGAATTTAATATATGTGTTATTATCATTAATTACTATCTCTGCCTCCTCCAACAATTTGGATTGAGAGTCTTCCTACTGATTATCTAAAAGGATCTAATTCTTCACAGGCTGTTTGTTATGTGCTGACCAGTGCTAGTCTCCCAGTCTACATTTTATAAACAAAATAGGTAAAGACAGAGACCAAGCATTTCCTGAACCAAGACTTAGTACACAATTTTATCAACAATAAAAGGCAAGATGTGAGGACGAGGATGTAGCTCCATAGGTAGATTGCTCGGTAATATGGACAAAGTCCTGGGTCTGATAGCCAATACTGCATAAATCCAGTATGGTAGTACACACCTGTAATCCCAGCACTCAAAACAGGAAGACAAATGGATCAGAAATAAAAATAAAATAAAATATATTAAAAGACAAAATATGAAACCATGAATCTTCAGAAAATCAAAGGCTGTTGTTCTTATAAGTATCCTTGAATATGTATTCCATATACTAGACAAATACAAATTTCACAGTTACAAAGCAGTGCTAAATAAAGATAACACTGTCTACCAATAACTTGTTGTATTAAGAAAGAAGACAACAGAGACTCAGAAGGCATGGACGATTCATGTGCAAACTCTACCACTTAAACTGCATGGGCAAAAACAGTTGGTCAGATTCTATTTTATTCAAGTCTTCCTTATCAGTGACAGATGAATTCTGCCCATCCTGAAGGCATATTATGAAAATTAGAAAGTGTACATAGTAGTCTACCATAATGTTTGGTCTAAATAAATGTATTTCCTGAAAATCCAAAGCCAAGTTTCTCTTCAAGATGAAAAAGGAGCTGTAATTATGCCTACTTTCCACATATAACCAAGCTCTATAATATAAAAATAAACAAAAACTTATCTAACTGCTATAGAACATGGAAATAAACATTTTCTGTAATTACTTTTTAACCCCAATTTTCCAACTAAGTATACACAGATAGCCGGATTGACTATAAATTAAGTACCTTTCAACATAGATTTCTAAAAAGGGAATTTTCAAAGGCTTTCTCGTGGACTTTAGCAGAAGAATCTTCTGTTATTATGTAAGGGAAATAGCATGCTCTGAGACTATCATTAAAAGAAATGATCAGCTAACATTTTAGGGCAAAGTATAAAAACACCTAGTGAAACCACACTCCAAGGGAATCCCATTCCTATGCGTTTAATGCCTAGCATCCAAGTAGAAACCCTGCTACCTAACTAGATCTGGAGCATTTCAGATAAGTTGAGAAATTATGTGCTGAGTATTTTTTGTTTCTTATTTCTAATGAATCAGTAATTTTGACCTTCGTTCCATATGCCTCTTTAATTTATGGTGAATAAAATAATACTGATATTTCAAAAATTAATACACAGTCTCAAGCCACCAAGTTTCCAAATTATGATATTTCCAATGGCAAATGAAATAACATGCTGTCCATGCAGTTAGTGATTTGAGGCAATTTGAACATCATGATAAGAGAGGGGGGAATTACAAGCAGTGTTATAATTAAAGGTCTGTTGATTCTTCCGTTTAAATGCCATTGTTGAAAGATTTTTCACTCAGATGTCAAAGTCTGTGGCCAGCCAAAACTTGGCATGCTAGAACCGAGCCCAGGGAAACATTGTGTTCTACAGATTGAAAAACCAAAATCTGTTAAGAACAGAAATGTTGGGCTTGGTCTGATTTCTCATGAATCAGAACCAGAACATAGCCAAATACCACCTCCTCTTTATAAAAGGAAGTGGTGCAGGTGGATACCAATGGGAAATGTTTGTTCCCATGGATAATGAACGGAAATTATCATTAGGTAGCAACATAGTGCCAGGGTTACAGTCATATTATTAAAGCATGTTTGTTTGAAGTTCAAAGCGAGTTAGAAACCTCTTCTGGTCAGTTCTTTGTGTGTGTGAAATGGGGAGTGGGGTTTACATGCCTCCCACGGCTTACAGTGGGATGGATCCCAGTTCTCCGTATCTCATTCCTATTAGGAGAACACCTGAAACAGCGCTGTTTGCTTCACTCAAGAAATAGATCCCCACGTACTGTCTCTCCCTAGAAAGAGAGCTCCCGATACCTCATTCCCCTTTCTTTTCTTTAGAAGATGTAAACCCATGGCCTCTAGCTGCATCTACCTAAGTCTATAATTTTTGTTTTTATTTTATATTTGATCTGTGGAATATTTTAAAATAATTAGACCCAGCTTTTAAATACAAGAGATTTCCAAACTATCCAGATTTTTCTGGCTTCTCTCGAAAACTTGAAGATCTGGCAGTGTGAGAGCCGCATCCGCACGTGGCACCAGCACCGGAACAGAGTGGCAGCTGCTCCCTTCAGACAAGCCGTGTTCTCTCCAGCTTGACATCTCCATTGCTCCATATTTATGTCACACCCACTTCTCTCGCTTCCCCTACCACCATGGCTCAGTTCTGAAGGACTGAGACTTCCCTTTCATCCCTTGTGGTGGTTGGGTGAAGACGCTTTACCCGGCTGTAGTATTATTAATGCTCTAAGATTGTTCCACTAAATGAGACCAATGCAGAGGCTTTTCTGAGTATGGTACTCAGAAAAGGATCACTCAAAATGATGAAAATCAGATGGCAAGAAAAATGGCTACAAATAGGGCCATACAATGTCGTGTATTGATAAATTCACAAAATAGAATACTGTTTAGGATGTTAAATATATGCCTCAAAGGAATGCAGGTTACAAAACAATGTGCACAAGACTTCTGTTTTGTAGGAGGAAAATACACAGTAAAAGGCTAAAGAGATATGTAAGGGAAGTGTTAAAAATGCATGCATTTTACAAAAGTGCTTATAAATTTGAATTCATAAGTAGGCCCAAGTGTAGCTCTTGGAGGTCTCCTACGTGGCGCCCATCACTGATTTTGACCTACAGTTGAAGCTGTTTTCCAGTTCTCTAGCTAAAGCTGTTTTGATTCCCTTGCCTCTATTTTTTATACATGGATACAATAAAAAATAAGATTCCTATAGTTGTTTTAATTAAGAGAAAAGTTATCCTTGTTTGCCTCTATGCTAGAGTGCCAACAAGTCAAAACAAGAACCCCATTTCCTGTGATGGCCTTGAATCTGCTTGTTCTACCAAAGTACTTTTGGACGACACAAAGAAATTACTCAAGTGCAAAAAAAAAAAAAAAAAAAAGATATGGAACAGAAAATAACACATTAAAATGAACTTAACACAAACTCTTAAAGGCCAGAACCTAAACTTATCACAGTAAAACTATGCCAGGAAGAAGCAGTGCTTCCAGGTAGAAGGCAGCTAAGCGTTTATGGAAAGTCTACTGATCCTAACACTTAGCACAATGTCTGGCAGATAGGAAAGGAGCAAAAATGCTAAATAAAATTCAAATAAATTCACACTCCTACCAGGGAATAATTTTAGCATTTATATGAAGAATCTCAGTTGTCTTTTAAATAAAAATAAAATAATGATGTTTGAATTTTACTGACTGCTCTTGAAGCACTAATATCACGCTTCCAAGCTAGTTTGATGCAATATTTTTAATGCAGTTAGCTTATAATTTTGTTTCTGCATGATCCTAGAGAAAGACTAAGGAAAAGAAAAAGAGACAGTCTTTTCATATATGAGTTTAACAGGAAGACTCTAGCTCTTCAGTATACTTGGCAGCACCAGCTTCATTGTTTCTGACTTGGCCCTTGACCACCAACCTCTATTTGTTGAAGCATTCCTTTACTTTTGTGCTTCAGAGCCTCTGTTTTCATGGTTCACCAGTTCATCTCGTGGTCCTTCTTGCTATTTCATCCATGTCCCCTTCATCAACTAGAGATGTAAGTCTTCGTTGTCCCTCTCTATTTTCTTGGAATAATAGCAGCTTTTCAAACTTTCTCCTGAAATATCTGAATCTGATACCAACCCATAGAGTCTGGAAACTTCCTACAGAAAACTGAATATTTCCAAGTGGATGTCCTGTCCATGGCACCTCTAACTCCTGCTCTGAACCTCTGAGTGGGATAGAAGCTAGTCAGGTCGATCCCAAACACATTGTCTACTTCTCTTTCCTCATGCTCTAACTTACTCCAAATCCTTTGCCTAAACCACATCCCTCCAATTTCTAATTGTTGAAATTTCCCCCATATTCTAAAGTCCATCTCATACACTTAGTCTTCTTTGATATTTCTCAAGCCATTGAACCCTAGAGAATTGTATTAGCCAGTCTTATGATTCCTTCCTCGTTTGTTTTAATCATGTGCTGGTTATAGTCTAAGTGTAAGGCTATTGGTTTCTCACTGATCCTTGGAGCTGCTGGCTCCTAGTATGGCCCTCTGCTCACAATGGACGTTCATTCAATATGTATCTCAGTGAGTTGAACTTGTATACATGTTATGACTTGATTAATAGAGAAAACCCACCTTGCCCAAAATATCTCCTCTCCGTTATAATATATTGTTGGGTGTTTTCTTTGCTTTAGATGTGGGGATTTTTCTCTAAATTTTTGGTTCCTGAAAGTAAACTGTTCACTGGGTAACATTTGAATTTTGCTCCTAACCAAGACACAGTGATCATCTCCTAAAAGAATAAGATAGGTACATTGTGGAGGGTAGAGACTAGGAAAGAGGCCATGAAAAAGGCGTGAGATTGGACTTTATTCCTTAACTAGTTGAGTGCCTCATTTATTTCAGCTGTAAACCTATGATACCAATAAGTTATACATTGAAAAGATGCTATGAGATGTAGCCAAATAGATGTAAATTATTGAGAATAATACCTGACACGTTGTAAATGCCAATAACTAACATCTATCATGAAATAGTCATGTGTCACAGTAGAGATAGATAGATAGAGAGAGAGAGAGAGAGAGAGAGAGAGAGAGAGAGAGAGAGATAGTCAGTCCAAATATACCCATAGATATATAGATATACTCATGGAAGATATAGATAGGTAGATAGTCCAAATATACCCATATATAGTAACTGTACATATATTATTAATAGATAATACATACATGTATTTTATATAGTAATTATTTTAATCATTATTCCTTTCATGGCAAGAAACCTGTGAGCAATCCACACAGGGACCCTGTATCTGGTGATACAGGATGGAAATAAGACAGGCCTGGTGTGGAGCACACTTCTGCTGCCGCCTAAGTGTGCAGGTTATAGAGTCTCTGAACTTGTAAGAACCTCTGTGGCTTCCCTGGAAGCAGGGGTCCCCCTGCCTCTCCCGTCTGAGCTGAGGGCTCAGCTGAGGAAGGCTGAGATTGACCTCCTTCTTGCGCTGACTGCTATCTTCTTCCTCAACTTCACATTCATTTTCTTGGCAAATTATATTTCAGATTTTTTTGTTCTGAACAAACTTAGAAGAAATGACTGGCACTATTTCAGAAAAGTGGTGGCAGCACCAGCTACTAATTTCAAATTATTAATAATTTAATATAATAGTGAAAAGTTGAAATATGTACCAAGCCTAATGGAGAACAAATATGCACCAAACTGTAGCTAAATCCTTAATCTAGAACAAACTTACTGTCCGATCAGGATTCATTAGTTTTTTTTTTCTTCTTTTGCAAAATGTCTTTCACCTATGGGAATCATTATACCAATGAAATTTTAACGGTGATAGTTTGTTTACAAAAGGGAAATTAGATTTTTTTTAATTGAAATAAATGATCTTCTGCTTAGTCCTATTTGAAGGAAAGAGTTCAGAAGGAGAAGCAAAAAAATAAAAATAAAAATTAAAAAAATCCAGTTCTGAAAGTATCTACCAACTCCAGGCCATGTGTGTCTGAAAAGAGAAAGCCTTAGCATGTCCCTTCGTGTGTTTAGCCTTGTTCTTGCTGTGCTGTGATGTGGCACCTAATGCTCCAGGGGACCTAAAGCAAGTGTGACAAATGCAACCAAAAGTCTCATGAAAATGAGCCTCTTAACAGCGTCTGAGCTGGTCTGCAATGGCCTCAGGAAATCCCCCCAGCTATTCTCGTCCTTTTATCCACTACATTCTCTGACTCAAAAGGAAACCTCACTTCACCTCCTTGACCAGAATTGAGCAGACATTGATTTGGCTACCTGGTGCTTTATTTATTCATTCATTAGTCTTCACCATTTTTATTCCAGTAGAACAAAGGAATGTATCTTTCTTTGCATTAATTTTAAGGATGTGCAAATGTATGTCTGTCAAGTATGCATATTTATGTTTATGTAATTTTATGAATAGCTTGCTTTAACTTAAAATATTTCCAGTCAAAATTGTAGCACATAGAACCTCTCGGTCAACGTCATTGTGCAGAATGACTGTACTTGACACATTAGTTGAATTCATAAAAATCTTGCACATAAAGTGAGCATTTTAAAGAGAATCATGTTTTCTATTCACTTCTATAATTAGTCAGGTTAAGTGTCACATGGGAAAAATAAGTGGCCCAGTGCATAATTTTTTTAAAAAAAAATTAAGAATTGCAACTCTCACTTCAGTGATAATGATGCATTTATCTATAGACACATTGTGTGCATTAATTGCCCCCAAGAAAAGCCAATAAGAAGTGAATCCAATTAAACAGCAGATAGTTTGGAAGCCAATGCTCTGTATAAACCACTGGTGGAAGCTGAAGGAAGCTCTGAGAGTGTAAGTTAGGACTTGTTCTCCTAGTTAAGAGTGCACAGCAGCAGAAAAGGTAGGACTGAGTACACAGACATTTAAACAACAGCTCATGATATTCACATCTATTCTCTGCAGAACTGCATTAATGATTTATAATAAAATATACCATACTTTCCCTTCTATTTACAGAACTCAGAGTGGGTACCACATTCTCATATAGTTGCCTGTAGGAGATTTTCATTTGGATAAGGAATACAGATTTCTTTAAGCAAATTGACTAGTTAAAACAGTAGCTGTTTGCTTTGGGGTAAAATGCATGTTCCTATTCTTTTAAACAGACTTTTAAAGAATGATTGTTTTTGCTACAAACTTTCCTACCAAAACACTTGTTGAGCTAATGAACATTTCTAAATAGAACGTTGGTATTAAGCAGTGGAGGAATGGCCTCTGTAGATATTTTTAAACCCCCAGTACCAACTTTGGGTGCCATGCTTTCTTCAAGTTTGTAATTCTGAATTTATTTCTACTTAGGGAGTCTTTTCAAGTTGTCCAAAATGTAACCATAATAAATTCTATAGCACTGTCTGTTTAGCATGCAACTAATCATGATCAAGGAGAGGTAACATTGGAGACTTAAAAAAAATACATACATAATTACCATTTTAGTTTTAACCTGACTGATTAGAATTGTTGGGAGGGACCATGGATGAATGAACAACATCATGTGAAAACATATATATAAGCTAGCATTCCCAGTGTGCTATATGTACCTTCACTCTCCTGCTAAAGAGTAAGTAATCAAAATAGCAATACCAACCAGGACCCGTAGTTCCCAAAGCATCCTGGATAGATCATCCATTTTAATTCTTAGAACAACTAGTAAGTTTGCCAAGGCACATGGTATCCGCATGTTGCAAGTAGGAAGTCTGTGAGGTTTAAAAGGACAGATGATGAGCTGGAGGACACAAAGTTCGTAAAGCAGACATCTGCCTCTCCCCACTCACACACTGTGACAGGCTTAGCAGAAACAGGGACCCAGGGTGAACCTTTACCATGCCACAGCCAACCTGCATGGCACAGAAGAACTACCAAAACGTGATGCAGAGGCTTTGCTCTTCAGAGGAAGGAAGCTCCCTCAGGCCACAGGGGCACTTGCTATAGATAGTCCCATGCAAGAAGGGGGGAAAAGATATTTAGCTGCCTTGTATGATGTGTTTTTTCCAGCTTAAAAAGAAACCTTTGTAAATAAGGAGTTTACATTAATCAAATACTGTCAGAATCCTGGTGGTTTCCTGTGAAAAGCACGGTTATATCTAATGGTTGTATTAGTCCTTTCCTATGAAGAATGTAGACTTCTGTATCTAAAACGGATCTCAATCCTAACTTGAACAATCCTTCCCACCTATTAGGATTTATGCCTTTTCCATTAAAAATTAGATGAACATAATCAATCAGCTTGGTTTCCTGGAGCGTATGTTTCAAAATGTTGTCTTGAAGGACTAGTGATAATGGACTGCTTTGTGAAACAGTGTGCACCTGGAAACTGAAGAAAAGTCATGGACTGTGAATGCATAGGCCATGGTCGTTTGTTGTCAATACAGAGTGCAAAGCTGTCACTAAAGCCTGCAGTCCATTGAACAGGGAGAGTTTCAGATCAAAAAAACTTGGCACTTAGTCCTAGAGTCCGGCAATACCAGGGCCTCTTACTTAGATCACATCCTTCAGTTGTGTACAAACATCCAGTCAACTTGAAACTTCCTAAGCCTTTTATCATTACTGCCCCAGAACCTCTGTCAATGTGAAATATCCAGATGTCCTCCGAAGCTTGGTACTAGAACACTTGCAGTCCAAATTGCATTTCTTCCACAATAAATAATTCCAAGCTATCAATTTTTCATATCTTTTCAATTTCTTTTGCATAAATGGAACTTGTTCTCCCCTTATTGGTGATGAGATTAAAATCATGGTCTAAGGCCACGTAGCAAGTTTTGAAGCCACAGTTGAGGCTAGCAGATAACCTCACAATCCAACATGGTTTTTCTTAGCCTTGTTGAACTTCAGTTGACATTGGTTCTCATCTGGACTTTAAAGTCACCTAATAGGCTTACCAAATATAGATACTCTGGCATCTACCAATGAGCATCTAATTGAGCAAGCCTAGAGTAAGGCCCAAGGATTTACACTTCCAGCAGTTTCTAACCAACACTGATGTTACTGTCTAGGGAGCATTCTCATAAGGGTGACCAACAGACTGCATGCAGTAACTGGATGGCAGGGATTCACTAAGGCAAGGGGTTTTCTGAAAGAAGTTAGCTGTAGGTGTGCTGCCTTGAGCTCTTTATTTCTCTGTTTCTAAACTCCATTGGGGAAGAACGGGACAAATATGGAGAGAAGAAGAAAAAAATACTTCATCATTACAAAAGAGTTCAGGAAGCCGGACGTGGTGGCGCACGCCTTTAATCCCAGCACTCAGGAGGCAGAGGCAGGTGAATTTCTGAGTTCGAGGCCAGCCTTGTCTACAAAGTGAGTTCTAGGACAGCCAGGGCTACACAGAGAAACCCTGTCTCGAAAAAACAAAACAAAACAAAACAAAACAAAAAGTTCAGGTCTTCTGGCCCTCAAAAAATTGACACTAAAGTGCTGGAGAGATGGCTCAGAAGTTGCTCTTCTGTAGGACTCAAGTTTGTATCCCAGAGCCAACAAGGCCAGGTCAGAGTGTCCCACCCTCCATGTGGTATGTGATGCCTCCTGTGGCCTCTTGTGAGCACCTGCACAAATATAGCATACACAGAGGCACACACACATACAGAAAAGTAAACAAAAAAGAATCAGACCCAGATCCTTCAGCTTCCTCCTACCTAGAATGACGGCTGGGAATTAACTAGAAATGTGAGTGCTAGCCCTCAGCCAGTGCCTTACTGGGATCTTCAGTACATGTTTTAAGTGTGTGGCTTTATGTGGACCTAGAAAGGAATTCTTACAGTGAAAAGAAAAGGCTCAAAGGCACTTGTAACATAAGCCTCATTTGAACCAACAAAGTAAGATATCTGCCAAAATGAATTAAAACAAAACAAACAAACAAAAAGAGCTAAATTTTTTTCAGTTATATCAAGAGATAACATCCAGACCAAAGTAGCTGATGGTGCCTATATTAATTTCCTGGGCTTTATAAGAAAGTACCACAAGCCTGATACTTTAATGCCATGCATATGCATCTACAGTTCTGAAAGCAAAAGTCTGAATTTGTCTCACTGCACTAAGTCAGGGTCCTCTTGGAGCTCATTCATTTTGGAGATTCTAGAAGACAGTCCACCTTGTTGCCTTTTCTATCTTCTGAATACCTCTGCACTCCTTGGCTTATGACCGCTCTCTTGGATAGCTCCAACCCCAACTCCTTTTGCCAATCAACTGACTGGTCCTCCTACCTCTTTCTTAGGAGAACTTGTGATTGTATTTTTAGCCTACCTAGGAAATCCAAGATAATCTTCCCATCTTTACAGTGTTGGTTTAATCACATCCACAAGACCACGTTGGCTGTATGAAGTAACCTACAAGTTCCGGGTATTGCGGGGCTGTTCATCACTCTGTCTAGCACAGTTCCTTTGCAGTATGTTCATAAGACTAAGTTCAGAGCTAGCTTGCTCTCTCTCTCTCTCTCTCTCTCTCTCTCTCTCTCTCAGCACAGAATTTAAGAATTTCTCCAAAAGGACAGAGAACAGGACTATGCAAGTGAAGACAATGAAAGTATGAACAGAGCAAACATGGAGAGGGCCAGGGAGTGATTCCCAGAATGGGTGCTTGTCATCAGTTGTTTGACTGTAAGCTTATCAGAAAAGTCACCTCTACAACTTAGCTTTCCTCTGCTACAGAAAAAGCTTCTCCTGAAAACCTTGTTCTTACCACTCAAATGCATTTTAAAACCAAAGACTTGCTTACCATCTATAATATTCTGGATGAATGTTGTCCACTTTCTCTTCTAATTCAAGATTAACTTAAGTTTTGAATTTGGAATATGTTCTCTAAGGACTTCTGTAAAAAATACTGGTGAGGCTATAAAATAAATAAACAATATGAGTACTTTCACTTGGCTAATTCTTAAATATCCTACTGAATAATATTATTTACAGCATCAAATTACTGGTGTTAGGGTAATATGTGTACTCATTTTATATACTGACAACAAAAGGCCAAGATGAAAACATTGTACTAAGAACTGTGGAAATAGTTGGTACTTACAGCTTGGATATTGTCTACCAGTGTGAGTGGTAGTCATGTGTGGCAATATATTAAATATGCCAAACAAAATGGTAAGACTTGTACCCAGAGAGGTCAGTCTCAAAGCATGAGTAAGTAATAAGAAGGTGTCACTGATAGATGACCAGTGCCAAAGACAGGAGGACAGGCTGTTTGTTTGTTTACAGTATTTAGGCCTGGCTTCAGATGACATCATGGAATTAACCTTTGGTTCTCAAAAGGAAGTAGGACTTGTTTGCAACCAGTCTTCCTATAGCGTTAGAGTCACCCCATAAGCACTGACTTTCAAGTGGTGATGCAGAGAGGGCCACAAAGAATTATTTAAAGGATATTTATGAGAAGGAAGACTAAGAGCTGAACTAGAAAAGGTGCTGAAAGTAAGTCAGACTCCGGCACAGGCTGAGTTATGGCAGTTATTATTATGTGCAGAGTATGCATGGAATTTTGAACTAAAAGCTGGAGAAGCAAAGGTCTAGAAACTCTCATGCATCGTAAATAAATTAGCCCCTGTGTTGTTTTCCATACGTATGCCTTACACTGGTGAGTTATTCATGTAGGTACACACCAATGAAGTGTGATGTGCCATGTGTGAAGCTACTTGCTTATGCACGTGACTAACACACAGTCCTCTGGGAGATTCTTACGGTGTCCTGTGGACATGTCCACTCTTTCATAAACCAAAAGTTCTTTGGTACAAGGAGAGGGGTATGTCTACTTTTGATTGTCAAGCTTCTGCACTTATTAAACTAGGTTTCTCCTGTAATGTTTGGAGATTTTATAAAGCAACTGCCAAATAAGTCAGGATCAAATGACTGGATTACTAACTATTCTAAATGAGAACTATATTAGCATACTATATGTTCAGTACTTGCTCCTTTTATCTACTCTGAAAATATCAGAAATTTCACTGACATATTTATGCTTAAAATATGACTGATAAGGAAATTATTTTATCATAAGCAGGTCATCAACTCTTCAAATATATTTTTAATATTCATATATATGAACATATGTATTCATATAAATATACATACACACACACACACACACACACACACACACACATGAATCCTGTCGCCAAGGAAATGGTTTAATAATCTGTTTATTTGATTGCCAAATAAAAAATTCTGGCTTTAACTAGTTATCTTTGTTTCATAATGACTTTCATTTTTTCCTTGTTCATTTATTTATTACATGTCTACTATACACTGCACATTTAGTGTGGAAGGGGAAGCAACAGCCTAAGTGATTATGCAAACCTTAAATATAACTACATGTTTGTGTGTGTTCATATGCTTTTTAAAAGAGCACGTCTGTGACAGGGAGTGACGGATAGCATTGTCAGGGGAAAAATTAAAGAGACACGATGTAATTATCCAAGCTGGAATTAAGCCAATTAATAACCTGTGTGCTAACACTACCCTCAAAGTGCTAAAAATACCATCAGTTGCTTAAATGCCCTGGGTAGCCGTAGTCAGCAGTCTTCACCCCATCCAGTCTCAGTGCTGTGCCAGGGCATGTGCCCCTGGCTTCTAGTCAAGGGCTGCGCCTGAGAGGCACCAACATAGTCCAAGCTCCAGGTCCTCTACAGTGATGGTGATGAGACTTACATTACTCCTAATGACATTTTTAGATACATTTGAGTCACTGCTGTTCATTTAACCGACTAGTTCGGGGGACCTACTGGGTGCCAGGCTAGCACTGTTGCTGAGAACACAGGCTTAGGATCATATTGCCTGTGTTTAATCCCAGCCCTGTTTACTGCTCTGTAACTTAGCAAATTCCATGGCCTCACTGTACTTGAGTCACCTCTGCTAAAAAGTGGAGGCACTGGAGTACCTGACTCATAGCATTGCTGTGCAGTAATTCATAATAGAGTGCTGGATCCAAAGCAACTGTACTAGAATATACCAGCTATCGGCTTTGTTGTGAGCCAGGAGATAGTTCTTGAATTGGGAATACTGAGATTTCCTGGCCTTCAGATGACCTAACATTTTGCAAGTTGAGATTTTAGAAATGTGGGGTTCTAAACTTCATTGATCTCTATTGCCAGCCCCTTCTAATAAAAGCCTCCATCTTTGAACTTAGTTTTCTTGTCTGGTCTTATGTCCTGAACTGTCAGCCTTTGAATAGAAAACACCCAGCACACCCACAGTTCCTAATATTGCTTATTGAGCTTTTCTCAATAACTGCCAGGTAGTTACAGATCTGTGTTCATTGCTTCTATTAATCTCTGCCAAATAGAACTGGTCCAGGAACATCACATTTTACAGATGGGAAAACTGAGGATCAGAGGAAAGCCTCAGTTTATAACATAACATTTCTCGTGAAATGTTATAATGCTGTGTTGCTGTGCAGTTTGTGGCCCTCATAAGCGTTTTGCTGGCAATCATTTGTAAACACCTCCCTTCCCTGCTTTGGGCTTTTCCTGACATATACTTTGAGATCTGCCAGAGGATCAGCCAATGTCAAAATCAGTTCTTTCTATCCATCACCCATAAACTGGCTATGGACCTTGTATTTCTGACTGGTCACAGCAGCTATTAGTAGAGAGGCCAGTGGGCAAATGAACTAAGTCACTTTGGCTAGGACATCTTTCGAATGCCTTGCTCTTGAGTGAGTTCCAGGTGCCTGACATTTCTTTCGGTTTTCTTCTCTCACCCTAAGTAGAGCCGTCGTTACTGAAGCATGACTGACAGTTTTGCTTTTATACACATCATGATTCTTGTTTTAGGACAAGAGGCTTAATCTCTCCAGTAACATCTGATGGCACTGTTCTTTTTATAAGCACCACCTCCTTTGAAAACATGCACCCTCAATTTTCTGTTGTCAAGAAAGAGCTCTCTGCAGAGTGTGATCCTGTGTCCCCAAAAGATAGAATCACATTCATGAGCAAATAATACAATTGCCCCTTTTACTTTGGGTGGCTTGTTTTCTTTTGAAATATATCAGAAAAGTTGCCCATAGCTAATCTTCCAGGTAGAAAATCTCATTAGTAATTTAAAACTATAATAAACTGAAAGACTCAACCTCTTTCACCCACACTGTGCCCATATTTTAGAAATGTGTTGTATGAAAAAGCCACATCTTTTTACCTGGTGGCACACAGCAGATGATTTTCACCAAGGAGGTTGTAAACTCTGGGTGAGGTCTTTGCAGATCAATCCACTGATGGTGTTAGCTTGAAAATGGAGCACAAACTATACCTTGCTCAGACGGGATCCCCATAATGTAACGTTTCTCTGCTCTACTCTGAAAATGAACGGAGAACTTCAATCCCTTATGCTTATCATTCAAACTGAACCAAAGGATTATCTCCTCCTGGATAGAGATGCTTGGAGGAGGGAGATTTTGCACTAATTCTTTATATGGAGGAATCTTACTACTTTGGAGGCAAGAGTGATTTTCGTATTTGTTGGGCCAGAATATTTAAGGAATCCTAGCACTCGGTGATATGCAAAACGGCTTTCCAGGCTTCTAGAGCTCTGGGTTCTAGTGTTAGCACAGTCATTGCCTTTTTGTGATTTATCGCTCCGAGTTCCTGGGCCTCGGTTTCCTCCCTAGCTGAATTAGGGGTGGGAGAGGCTCATCTCTAGGTCTTTTCCAGCTTTGTATTCTCTGGGTCTGCAAATCGCCTTCAGTGTCTGCCGTAGTCTGCCTTGCCAGCTCTGTTTGTCACAAAGATTAATCCATTTTAACTGTACCTTGGAGTGCACCCGAGAGAGGAGGATGGATGGATTGTTTTGCACCTATTATTGCATCAGAACTTTTGCCTTTTTAGACAAGATTGTGCCATGCCTAAAATCTGTCTGCCTGTCTGCCCACTGACTTTGTCTGTGCTGATCTCTTGCCATGGTGCCTCTTTTTTGCCAGCATCCATCTCCCTTCAAGATCTAGATTCGGCATCTGACTGTACCTGTCTTGTTCTCTGCAGCATCTGTCTGCTACACTCCTAGACCATCGTTAATAAACTTTCACACATGACACACAAACCCCCAACATGCCGGCACCTGCTTACAAATATCTACATTTTCTAAAACTAGGGGAGAAAACTGCATTTTTTTAAAAAAGACCCCTATCTAGTGCCATTTGTATCTGCACTTTTTGTTTAGTTGTAAGTTTTAATAGTTCCCCTTTGAGGGTTTGTCAGTACGAGCAGTATTGCTTATCAGAACACACCAACAGTCTTTTTGTAATATTCGCTTTCCCCTCTGGTTCAGCCGAGCCTGCTGACAGATCATTCAAATTCAATTGTTTTATGTCTAAGCCGAACAGCTAATTAAAGTAGGGATGATTAACCTGACTGGCAGTGTCGCTCTCCCTCTTGCGCTCTCTCTCCCTCTCCCTTTCTCTCTCTCCCTCCCTCCTGTTCCAATCAGTCTTTTTCTCACACACTCTCTCTCCTCTCGGTGTGTCTCTGTCTCTCCCCCCCCCCTCTCCTCCCTCTCTCTTCCTCTCTCTCTCAGTCTCTCTCTCCCTCCCTCGTTTGCGCTCTCTCTCTCTCTCTCTCTCTCTCTCTCTCTCTCTCTCTCTCTCTCTCTCTCTCTCTCTCTGTCTCTTGCTCTACTGTTTTTTTTCCCTCTCTCTCTCTCCTAAACGTGGTCTGCTTGCTGATGGCAGAATGGCACTCGGAGATTTGTGCATTGTGTCTGGTTTCCTACGGGCAGGCTGACCCAGTGCCTCCAGGGACTTATCAATAGACCACTCAGAAGAGACACAGACAGGAGAGAGGAGGAGGGGTGGGGGGAGAGAGAGAGAATCAATATCAAGAATAGAAGGAGCTCCGAAGCCATTTTTTTTTTAAAGAAGTATCGGGACTTGGGAGAGGGTGACAAAGAAGGTTTTTCAAAGAGGCAGTGGAGGAGGTTCTAATAAATTTGGAAGGAAACAGTTCCCTGTCTTGGGAAAAGGAGAACTCCTGACTGATTAGCATTCACACCAGGTATGAGATGTTCTACCCCTTATCACTGTGTCGCAACCGAGGTGGAAAGGCTTTTTTTTTTTTTAAGGAGACTGAGGGAGCATGTATTTTGCTGTGTTTGTTGTTGGGGGGTAAGAGGGGCGGCGTGAGAAGCTGTGGGCATTTGTGTATGGGAGCAGGGAGAATGGAAGCAGTACACGGGGGGTGGGAGAGAGTGTGGAGTGTGTTACTGTCTTCCCTGTCTTTGTACACCCCTGGGGGGTACCCAAGTTCATTTCTAGCAGGTGGATTTAGACGGGAGTTACTTAACGCTTGACCGACAGTTTTGAAAAAAAAAAAAAAGAAAAAGAAAAGAAAGAAAGAAAAAGAAAAAACGCTGCTTCCTATGTCTGCTAAAAGGAAGCTCCAATTTCTCCTCTCTCTCTCTCTCTCTCTCTCTCTCTCTCTCTCTCTCTCTCTCTCTCTCTCTCTCTCTCTCTCTCTCTCTCTCTCCCTCTCCCCCTCTCCCTCTCTGTCTCTCCCTCTCCCCCATCCGTCTTCCCCTCTCTCTTCTTTTTTTCCTCTTCTAACCAGACAGCGGGAGGGTTCCTGGCTCCCAGCCAGCCCAAAAGCCTCTAAGTGTTTTGCACTTGTTTCAGGGAGTAGCTGCCCGGGGATTTTTCAGCATTTTCACTGGAGAACAAAGAGTTCTTTACAAAGGGAAGGGGGGGCTTAATGTCTGATATATGTTTTTCTATTTTTATTAGTTTTTTTGCCTAAAAAGAAAGAGTCAGGAACAGAACATTACTCTATAAAAACACAAAGACATTCAAAAGAAACCTAGTTATCTTTTCTCTCCATCACCCCTACATATATACATGAAAAATTAAAAGGAATGACTAATTAAGTTGGCTGTGTTGCTCTTTTCTCCTCCTCTAGTCTTTCTAAATTCAACTGCTCCTCTGCCCGCTTTGCTGTTCTTTCCCTACTCACTGCAAAAGTTGCTCAGGGTGCATCTTCTCTTAGCATGTCTGTTCCATTTTTGTGTCCCTGAAATCTTGTGGAAGAAAGAATGAGAGTCCATCAAATAATTGATTTAGGGGCAAGAACATCCTCTACTTTTGCCACTTTTTTGGGTTAAAAAGTTAATTATGGAATTGGAGCTCCCAAAATACCAGTGGGGTACATCAGCTCATTTGATCTCCCAAGTTTTTGCATCCATCTGTGTAAAGGGCATCTCTGTGTCACTTGTCAGTTATAAAGGAGAGGTAGTAAGGGAGTAGGTGTTTATATTTTGTTTCTATGATATAAATTACCAAATCCCCCAGAGACATTACTTGTCCCATCTATGATATATTAGTTCAAGCAAAATGAAATCTAGACGGAGGTTTTCTCAACAATTCTGATTGCCACGTAGCTTTGTATTCTGTTTGATGTTTTGCCTATGCGTATGTATTTCCACTATGAATTTGTGTTTATAGCAAACATTCCAGAATGCTTATCACTTTCAAATTAATCCTCTAACAAAAGAAAAGAGAAATCAGGATGGGAACTGTATGTGCAAAGTATAGTAAACAGTTTATCTTTTAATACATGCTGTACATTTTATATTTTTATACTAATATCCTTAACTTATAATCCCAGGGAAATGCTTTCTTTCCGAAAGTTCTGCTCTTAATGTGTTTATATTTTGAGTGTCGTTTGGTAATCATTTGAGGTACATAATGGACACTAAACTGAGCAGAGGGGAAATAGCTACAAGCGCCACCACAAAACCCTGAAAATGCAGACTAGGCTGAGCACCTAAGTGTGGCTCAGAGGGAAACAACTACAACAGTTGTTCACGAGTCAGAAACTCTCTCCTTCTCCTCTTCTTCCCATTTATGGAAAAATAAAACTCATTCATTATCCCTGGGGCCAGACACTATAAGAAAAACTAGAGGTACATATATTTTCCCGTGTGTATGAACTGTACGTCTATCTGTGTTTCTAAAGGGCACAGTGCTTATGGGGCAGAGGGCAACGCCTCACTAGTCAGCCCTCCTGGCTGGGAGGGCTGAATGCCTTGTGTTTGAAGTAACTTGATAACAAGGGGTCTTTTCGGGAACCGTCTATGTGTGTGCTCCTTCAGTAATGACCCTCAAATTAAGCCTGGCACTGGGTGGCCGAGCTAGTACTTGACCTCATGGGAAGATACTAGAAGTAAGGGAAGTCTGGGCAAATCCAAAATTTCTAGGGCCGGTCACTTGTCACAGTTGCATGTTTTCTTGAGGGAAATTCTTGAATTCCACTCAAATGTCTATATTTTTGTAGAATTTGTAAACGATCCTAAAATGAAAGTCACTCACTAAAAATAAAAGAAACTAAGTCTTTAAAAAGTTTTAGCTTAAAGGCAAGAGGCTTGGGGATTTTTTTTCTGCCCTTGCTCCCCACCCCAGCCCCCACACACACTTTGCTTGGTTTCTTTTTCTTTTCTTCTCTTTTTTCCCCTCTCCTGAATCCTTTTGTTACTGCAGCTGTTGTACCTGCATATTTGGGTGTGGGTTGTGAGTGTCCTCTCCTCACCCTTCATCTCTCTCCCTGTCTGCTGTTTGGGGTGGCCAGAGGATTTTCTGAGAGGGACAGGGGGAGGACTGGGAAGAGGAAGAGGCTGTTGCTGAACGCAGCAGTAGCCCCCCCCCCTTTCCAAGTCAGGCAGCCCCGTCAGCTAGCTGTGAGGGGAGAGAACAGTGAGAGGTGATAGCTGTCATTCTGGGATTCTTCGTAGGTCTGACCTGAGAGTAACACACTCAACAGTCGAGGAGAAAGGGGAACATAGAGGAGGAAGAAAGAAACGCTCTTTGAGCTGGAATACACTGGCCCTTTCTTCCTGGAGGCAATCCGCTCTGGTTCTTGGCGACGTGTCCTGCACTATCAGATATCATATGACTTTTTATTTAGATTTCTTTTTGGAGAATGGCCTGTTAGGATCTGTTTGTTTTCTTTTATTTAATTTCCTTCTCCCTTCACCCGCTAGTTTTGTGTATTTGTGTGTCAGAGTGTGTGCACGCATGCATATGTGTGTGCAGTTTTTATCTTTGTTTTTGTTCTGTTGATCGGATGCTTTATTTAAGGACAAAGCTTTAATTATTTCAGTATAGTGGTTTAATCATTTGCCAAAAAGAAACCTCATTCCAGGCTTTTGGGGGGTTGGGGTCCATTTTTAAACACATCCATTAACACAGGAGGCTGCAGCTCCTGTGCCTGCTGGTCAGACCTTGGCCCACTCCCCCACCCTCACTTACCCCTCCTCCTCAGCAGCGTGCACAGCAGCGTGAGGTAGGAAACACCTGTGCGGAGTTGTGAGGGAAATAAAAGTAGAGGCAACTTCTCCAAATCTGGGCTCTGCTTTCACTTTAATAAACTTTTTTTCCGATCTTTGATTTTTTTTTTCTTTTCTTTTTGGCACCCTCTGTTGAGCTTGAAAACATCCGAGATAGTTAAGGATATGTCTGTGGCGCTTTTGTGAGGCCAGCTGAGCACCACTGGAAAGTGGAGCAGGAGTTGCAATCTATTCAGAGACTTAAGATTAAGTAAGAGATTTAAATAAGGCCTTTGAGATGTGTGCGCTGGCTGCTCGGTCAGGGTTTGGTGATAGGTGGTAGATGGGGTACTTAGGGTATTCAAGGCAGGGAGAGAGAAACTCCCAAACTGCAGAAAGACGGGCAGTTTTGCTGCAATTAGTACTTTTAAAACCTTAACTCAATCGAATTTTTATTTTATGTATCTCAAAATTTAGCTGACCAATGTGTGATCAGCTATCTTTCTATGCTCGCTGTGCAATTATACTGACAATTCTTGCTGAATTTACCCTATAATTTGATGTATTTTTTTAGTTTTGGAGAGTTCAGATTTTAGTTAGAAAAAAAAGCATAACTTCTCTCGGTATGCCTAAGGTGGTCTATACATTATTCTTGCCATACTGAACATATTAGATTCTGATTGTATGTGTATGTTTTTGTGTTACAACACACAAGACTGCTTTGAAGACTCAGGTGACTGCTACATCCTTCAGACCTG
Source organism: Mus caroli (assembly GCF_978045245.1). Taxonomy (NCBI): domain Eukaryota; kingdom Metazoa; phylum Chordata; class Mammalia; order Rodentia; family Muridae; genus Mus; species Mus caroli. The sequence goes on from NW_028227272.1 coordinate 40,518,755, forward strand.
TAGATTTTAGCTTCTTGTTATTTGTTCTGAAATTATTTCTCATGGACCTTTAATGTGCAATGTCTTTATATATATATATATATATATATATATATATAACCAATTGTGAGTTTTGTTGAAACTTGAAGAGAAATTTATTCCACCCCTTTAAGAGTACCCAAAAGGGAAGGGAGAACTATTCTCTTTCAGCTCAAAAAAAAATTTTTTTAGAAACCTTTTTCCCCCAACGGAAAACTCCAAAACAGCTCTGTCTCAGAACGTTAAACTTGGCATGGGTAAGAAATGTGAGTTTTGCTTTGTTTGAGGAAATTTGTTTTCGAGACAACAATGTTATAAATATTTTTAAATTGCCTGCTGAGCATGCGCTGTCTCTGACTTTATTCATAGTTTTAAATACACACCAATGCAATCTTCTGAATGGCCACAGGTAAGGCTGTCGGTTTGTGGGATTCTTCTCTGAGGCACCTTCAGTGAGTCTCCTCAGTTTTCCAGAAGGGAAAGGGGCAGGAGCTGAGCTCAGACCTGGATACCCTTCTAACTATCCTAGAGAAAAAGTGAATTGCCCTCTAAGGCTCGCACACTGTACTTAGGGTAAGTACTATTCAACTTTTCTTTCCTGTATGAGTTGCCTGCCTTAACTTTCTGGCTTATTACTAGCAGAGTAAATGGGGAAACATTTTTAACTCAAGGAAGAATTTGCCTGAAACAGAAGATTTGCAGATTTAAGGGCATCTATTGTGCATAAATTTAGGGATCCGCGAATTTGCCAGCAAAATGCTAGCAGCTCAGTGCTTCCAGAGCAAAGATGTGCTAGTCTGAACATGTCTGAGCTCATCTGGAATCGAAAGCTAAATCTAGGTGGGCCTGTTATAATACCCGAAAAGGAACACATGTGTCTTTTGTACAGGCTTTTTTTTTTTAAGCCAGCCTTCCAAAGGCAAGTGACAAAAGAATTGGACTGGCCTCTTGCTCAGTTGGTCCTGAACTTTCCTCCTGCAGATACACACCCAGGTGCTCTTGCTGGTTCAGTGTGTTGTCATAGCTGCTGAGGAACAGTCTCTCTAGTCAGTAGTGGAAACACTTCCCACTTCCAGAAAGCTTTATCTCCACTCTCGGTGTGCTGTTGTCTCATGTAGGCATCTTCTGAGGTCTGCACTGTTGTTCGTAAGCTTCATAGTTCCCATTGCTCCTGCTCGAGTGTAGTTTGTCATTAGCTCTCTGTTATAGTCATGGTGGAGATTTGGTTTTCATTTTGGGAGGCCTTTTTAACTATTCAAACAAGTTACCCTCGAGGATAAAATTTCTCATACTTGTGACTGGGAAGTGAACTTGTCTTGAAAAGATTTGTAAAACAAATCTAATTAGCTGTTTGGATTTTGTTGTTGTTGTTGTTGTTGTTGTTTTGTTTTGTTTTTGTATTTTTAGTTCATGAATTTTAAACATTATAATAAATGTGACTGATCAGATTTTAACAGAATATATTTTGCTATGCAGTGATTTTCTAATTCCGTCTTCTTTGTGTGCTTTAAGATCAAATTTGAAAATTCAGCGTGTTAAAAAAGAAATATTAAGAAGCCAATAGGTAGCCTATTGATATTTTCAAACCCACTTCGAAGTAATTCAGAGTTTTAACTTTCTTTCAACCTACTACCTTTCATTGCCAATCGCTATAACTTTATGCAGGTGTGTGTGTGTGTGTGTCTGTGTATAGTTATATATAAACATATTAATGCATACTTACATGTACAATAAAAGATACACAAAGACACTTGATATTTATGTTAATTCTATTTTATATAAAAGAAAAAGAACCCGTGAACTTTTATCATTTTTCTATAATTTTAAAATCCTATAAACTGTTAGTTCTATCTGATTATTATATGTTTATAAACGTGTATTTATATCCTTCTAAGTTACCTTAATTTATATTTCATAGGTTTTACACTCCTCCATTTTATGCAGATATATTAATGCTGAAGTTTATTCAGATACCACTTGCTGTGTTCCGTATCTGTTAGTGTGTTAACAAGTGGTTTGGTTTTTTTCTTTAATTTTGATTTATTCTTCTCTAAGCTAGACAGAGTATATGTTTCTATATGTCACTAATATTCTGAAAAAGAAACTTGTAAAACTGTGGTCTCCTAGAAAGCTTTCAAGTGAGCAGGACATATCTACACTCTTTAGCTTGCTTCTCCTGGATCCATTTGTCCATTCTGTGCCATCAGCAACCCTGAGAAAAACGGCGCTAGTAAGGATGGCACAATGAGTTTTCTGATCATAGACCTAGGAAGGACCAAAGAAAATTGTGGCATATGGAGGAACATGCCAAGACCTTCTCCAATAAAATCGGCTGCTTTATGCTGGTGGGTTGGATTTTTTGTTGTTGTTGGTTTTGGGGTTTTTGGGTTTTTTTTTTTTTGGTGTTTTTTTATTTCCTTTGAATTTTTGTTTGTGACTTTTTGGGCTTGCTGGAGCATTTCCCTATAATCTTAGGAAGCCACAGCAAATTTTCAATGCCACAGCAACACTGTGCAGCCAAGGAGGGGCCCAGAGAGCTGATCCTAGGGGCTGGAGCCTTTCAGCAATCATACAAGGTAGGGGGTAAGGAGGCTATCCTTTTCTCTGAATTTTCCTGGTTTATTCAGTCTGCCGGGGACAGGGATTTTCTTCGTGTATCTTTCCTTCACTTACTTGAGGCTCTCCCTTCAATGCCAATGGCTTTCTATTGCTTCTGAGAGATGGTTCACATGGCAGAGCACCCGCTTCTGTTCTATATTGAAACATGGAAAGCTTTGAAAACTGGGAAGGACAAAGGAAAGGGGTCTTAGGGCATCTGGGAAATATCAAAAAGAGCATTAGGCTCACAGCTAGTTTTTTTGCCGGTCATGTCTGTAACTTCTCTGTTCTCTCCAGGGCTTCTCAGTGTTAGAGTACTGAAGGGGATAACTCTAGGGTGCCAGCGAGGAGCTAACTGATTCAGTAGATGGAGCTCTTCGCCCTAAGTCTGGATTTAAATTAGCGTCCCACTGCAGTTGCTGGGACTCTGTGTTAAGGTGTGTCATGATACATACATAAAACCAAAGCTTGTGTAGCTGCAGGAAGAGATTTCCTGGCACTTTTTAAAGGCATGAAGCATGTGTTCTGAAACACAAAACTGCAGGGGAGCAGTAAAGATAGAGAGGGTGGGAAGTGAAGTTTACCTATCTAAACTTCTCCTTGTGGGTTTGAATACTCCTAAGTGTGAAGTGAAACCCAAACAGTTTCCATACAAGGGACTGGTACTTTATAGACTGGTACTCCAAACCTAGAAAAACAGATAATGTGTACAGGTTTGGCTGTGTTTGTGACAAGCCTTTCAAGCTGTTTGAACTGTACGGCTCTCCTTTTATTTGACTCCGAAAAGGAATCTTAATGCTGAAATGCAGTTGTTTCATCTAGTTAGTCTAGAGAATCTGACGAAAATGTCACAATTCTGAATTGTGACAGTACTGTGGACGGCGCAGCAGATTTGTAAGGTGCCTTTATAGGAGCAGAAATACCCAACAGTGACTGAAAATGGATCTCTAGTGTCTGCTCTAATATAGAAAAAAACCCACTTATTTATCAATTTTTAAATTAATCAAAATGAGTAATTGCCATAGCATTCTTGTCACTTTGTATTATCTTCAGTACCAATACTAAGTTTGATCATTGTCCCTCCTTGGTGCCAGGAAGGAAGGTAGATGTATGCAAGATGGGATAAATTATCTTCCTTGATCTAATGTCTTCTCACAGATTAGAGGTGTTATTGAGAATCTCTTGTTAAATCTTGATAAGATCATTTGGCCAAAATAGAACTGGCAATGGCCTTACTACCAAAATAAATAGCATTTTTAAAGGCCTTGGGTTTCCTTTGCACACCACGTGTCTGAGTTTGATACAGTCCAGGAAAATAGAGAGGATGAGAGAAAATTATTCCTAAGCAGCCGCCGTAGGCCAAACACTGAAACAGTGCCAGCCCAGACCAATCAGGCGGACTTCTTAGGAGATGTGTGCTTTGCTGAGCACTTCTGTGAAGAGAAGCGGGAGGAAGCCCTTGAAACTGCATTAGGATGAATGAGTCTTCACTAATTTCAGCAAAGTCCATGGCAGTGAATCTGATAACTTCTTGCTTCTGTAGACATCTGAGGTTCCCAGCTGAGACTCCCTTGTCATCGCACTGACACATCTTTTGAACAAAAGTATCTTTCTGAGTTTAAACAAGTGAAAAACTTCTCATAGAGAGCAAAGAGTAAAATTAATGGAAACTCAAAATCAATTCCAACCCCATTTCTGGCATGATGAGAGTAACATTTGTGCTGTGTTTAAAGCAGTTTAACACAAGAAAATGATAAAGTGATCAATATACTTAAAGCCAAAATTAACCAGGAGAGAACAATCTGCAATCCATTCCCAGTCCCGAAACTCTGCACTTTAGATTAAACATGAAATAAATGAATATATCTTTTATAGGGTGATACTATAAGCCTTATAACATAAACAGCAACGCTGAGATGCCAGCTAGCCAGTGTATTATTTAAGCTATGTTTTCAGAGCTTGGGATAAACATTTCTGGAGCTAAAGTATTGTGCATTTATTTATACACATGCACATACTATGAACATAAAAAGAACAAAAGTTAAAAGGTGTGTGCATTGTCAGTAGAGTACATTGCCACTCTACAGCCTTCATACTATAAAAGAAAACAACAACAACAACAACCAGGCTCTAAGGAAAGCAAAAGAGTGTTTTAGGCTACGTCAGAAAGTCAATGAATGGTCAGTGTGGATCAGAGTTAATATTTTTTTAAAAAAATACTTAAATGCTTTTTAATTCATTAAAGTCAAGAAATATATAGATGCATATTGTACATATTTTATATCTATTGTTTTAATAGATTACTCTGAAGGACTAAGTTAACATTAATAAATTCTGAACCTGTGGATCTTCAAGATCTTCAGATTTTGTTCCCAATTAGCAATCTTTTATTACTATATCAGAGTCATTTGGCTGACAGGTTATTTATTGATCATGTAAAATGACACATGTAGTTGAAACTTAGCTGACGAAATAAAGACAACTATGTGCAAACACATTTACTATGTTGACTAAGGTGCAGTAGGAATGATGATAATTCTAACAAGCACCATGACGAATGGAACTACAGTGAAGCATGGGTGATTACATCCATCAGCCTGAACTCCATGAGCAAGGTCAACAGAGAGGCACGGGAGCTGGGACGGGTGGGGACTGATCATTACTTATTGGAGGCGTCTGAAGCTTGCGGCCGGGTACAGAATTAATAGATATGGAAAAGAAGAGTCGGTCCATTCCAAAGGTGGAGTCAATTCATTCCAAAGAGGCAGCATTTTTCCTATAGGGTGTAATCAACGACAGAATTCAGCTCTTCCAGGGAATTACAATAACATCATAAGCATTGGTTGACCAGTGTGATAATGGTTGTAAAGAGCTGTTGTACACATCTGCTTAAACAGTGCAGCTGCTAGAACAGGTTGTTGTGCTTTAAATATCCACAGAGCAAATGTCAGCATCATAGACTCAGAATCATTGTATCTCAAAGAATGGAGAGACCTAAGGTATCTCAGTGAAAGAATGGTGGAAAGATGTAAGACCATGTAAATTTAATACCTATGTGTGTATGTTCATGTGTATGTACACACATGGGTGTGTGGTTTGTATTTGGAAAACAGAATTGCAACCGGAAATCTTAAAACAGAGGAAGTGGAGCTGCATTGATTTATCTGGACCAGGGCTGCTATACACTGGTTCCTGGGAAGCATAGGTTCTAAAGAGGGAAGAGCTGCAGGTTCCACGGAGAAGCTAACAGAGTGATTGTATCTGGAATTAAACCATTAACTATTCCAATCAGAAAACTTACACGGGGCACAATGGAAGATTGTTCTCAGAATGAGAAAGGTAAAAGTGAGATGTGAAGGGAAGTTCCCTGACCACTGTGCCCTCCTGCCCCAGATGAACCTGCAGAGCTAGGCAGAGCCAGTACTCCAGATGTAAGTGAAGAGGAGAGCAAAGGCACGGAGCCTTCAGCTTCCTGACTTGGGACCAAGAACCTCCCCATAAATGTGGCAGGGGCAGAGGTACCCTCTGTGTCCTGGAAGATACTAAAAAGCACCAGGCATATCCTAGGCCACTGAACTTTACACTACTCCCTGACCCCACCAAACACAAGAAAAGAAGACGGCAGGGAGGAAAGAACTTTGCAGTCACAACTTCCTTTTCAAAAGAAGTCAACCTTCCTCCCTAGGATTCTGCTGTGCACCTCATGCATTTGCCTCCCAGACTCTCTAACCAGGCAGTGCTGACTCACCGAGCTGATGCCCAGTACAAGCTGGGCCCTCCTTATCTCCTCAGCATTCCCCACCTCTTCTCGTCTCTTTCTCCAAAGAGTCGCAGACAGGAGCAACTCCTCCTTCCTAAATGTCTATGGTACTTTGTATATTTTAGTGACTCTTGACATATTCTGTTTCATAGACTAGTTGCTGGGTTTTGTGTAAAGTAAAAAAACAATTCTGTATAATTTGGGGTAATGTATATACTTTTATTGGGCCTCATTTTCCATCTTTGTAAACAGGAAGATAGTGGCAGCTTGCTTGGGTAGTATAACGAGCCTAGGAAATGTCATCTATAATGTGTCTAGCACACAGTTACCACTCAGTGTCAGTTTCATTACTACTGTAACTAGTACTCTCCCACTTCTAGGGTTTTCCCTACTAATATAATCCTTAAAGCCATAAATTAAGTTTGTTATCTCAATGATCAATGTACACTATGATTTTTACATAATAGGATCTGGATAAAAGTGTATAGACTCTCCTTATACAAGCCTATATTCCATCTGTTCTTCCCTCCCTACCTTAAATTTTCTCAGGAGCTTTAGCCAGTGGTGGTCACCTTTAGCCAGTACCAGCTCCAAGTACACCATAAAAGGTGTCAGTGTTACTCTCTGTGGACTTTCAGCGCCACGTTGTGTTTCAGGTTCCCCATAGACCTTCAGCCATTAGCAGTGGCTCTTTGTAGCATCCCCACAGTGTCTGCTTGTATTCCTGGTTATGTGATTAATGAGCTTGTTATAGCTCTGTCTGTGGCTTGAACTAGAAACTTGGACGTTGGAGAGCAGGTCAAGATCTCAAATTTCATTTTGCTTGCATCTGTTATAAGCCAATTGTGTATTCATTACATTTATAGATTCCCTCTTCAGCCATATATTTTCATGGCCGTTGAGAACACCTGACTCTATACTGAATGTTCCTAGATTTTACTTTGGAGACCTGAAAATATAGCAATGAGGCTTGGTGATGGCTAGCTATCATCTTTGGCATTTTCTTCTCTTAATGGTGTAATCTCAGCTAAATTTGAAGAGGAGACAAGAAAGGAAGTTTTAATTGTCCAGAGTATGGCATTGTAATTCTTGATTAATGAGATTTATGGTCATTATAGTTTTTGTACACATTGTTGTTTTTCCAAAGATGTAATCACATATTGTACAAGGGGAAAAACTACTAAAACTATGGAAATGATTTTTTAATTGAAGCATATAAAGACAGAGATAGAACTAACATTAAATGCAAGGGTTCAGCTGTAGGAAGGGTAGCACACAAGGGAAATTGGGTGCATTTGGATGTTGGTCCTTCCAAGTGTTGGTGAGAAAATGAAGTACACAATGTGGTCATGCAAAGGATAGACTGGCATCATGGCGTTCTCAAGTCAGGAAGAAAGCTGCCTTTAAATCTGCCAGCATTCCACTTATGTGACTAGTATTAGTGAGGAAAACAAGGTCACATTTTGGAGAGCTGCTAATTCAATGAAGGATTTCAACTTTGCCGGAGTAATAGTGTTGGCATCAAAAGAAAAAAGTTTTGCAGACTTTTGTGTGTGCACTTGCTGTTACTGGTGTTCCTGGTGGGTGGCTGAATCATCCTGATGGCATTCAACAGGAACCAGCTGCTGAGAATATGAAAATGCATGCATTTAGTCCTCTAGAGAGACAGGAGCATCTGCAAAGTCCTCCCTCCCGTCCTGATAGTGCACATAATCCCAGGGAGCGCTCTCTAGTAGTTTTAACTCTCTATTCATTTATCCATCTTCTCTTCCTCCCTTCCATGGGAACCCCGAGTCCAGATAATACAGTTATCTGGAGTATTTGAGTCCCAAATCTACACCAGGTTGCGGAGTCAAACAGTGAACACTTGGCCAAGAACTCAGGCTTTGCCTTGAATTCCAAGCTCAAGGGGAGAAAGTGGCACTCCCCTCTCTGGGACTGCCTGGCTTAGGCAGTCACACTCAGGTTCCTGCCTGCATAGAGACACCAACTCCTCCCGTCCCATACCCTGGCCAGAATTTTGAATTCTGGACAGGCTTTTGAATTTTCCTGTCTACATATAAAACCTGTGGATTCTCTGCTTTTCTTGTGCGTTGGTTGTTTTCTTTTCTTTTGTAATTATTGGTGGATTTTAGCTTAGGTTTTGGTTTTGGTTTTGATTTTGGTTTTAGGCTAGCATCCACACCTGAGGAAAATGCAAGTGCAAAGAGGAGATCTGCACTCCAGAACCCGCCCAGTCTTCCCATCTCTAATATTTATGAATAATGTATTGAACTGATAGAAAAAATGTTGAATATGTTCATTATGAATTATATTCATCAGTGTGTTGCCTGGAATATAAAAGAGCAAAGCAGTTGCAGTGTTACTACTTCCTTACAATATATGCACTGGTACAACAGAGCTCTGTGTCCTTTCCTAGTCCACTGTGTGCCATCCCCAAAAGTGCACGCTGCATATCTGCGCAGTAACTGAAGAGGAGGACCTGATGGGATGACAGACAGCAGAGGTTCAACGGCATTCAGAGTAGGCTCAGGCTCCTTCACGGAAGCAGCCATGGAGAGGGATTGATGGTGCAGTGGCCTTTGAAAGGAGTCACGTTCACACAGCAGACATTTCTCAAATGTGTCAGGTGCAGAGAATGTCACCGGTCCTACCATCAAAAAAGAGATTCACAATCTTGATCCTGATATTTTTTCCAGATTAATACAAAAAAACTAATTTGTTGCCATTTGAAAGTAAACAAGAATGAAAGAAAATTCATAATTAAATATTTATAAGGAATAGCTTCAAAAATTCATTGTATGCTTTTTCTTTATGGTTTTCCTTCATTATTTCATTATGTTTAGGATTTGTTGGGTTTGGGGTTTTTGGATTTTGAGGTTTGTTTTTTTTTTTAAACTGTATTTCTTAGGCACTCACTAGATGTCATGAGTACACACTAACCAGAAACATGACAACAGGAGAGAAATTTGGGGTGTTTTTTAGTCAGACAAATAATCAACAGAAGAGGCATCAGAGTTAATATAATTTTTAAATAGTCTATTTCTACCCTCGTGAGAGTAGAGGCAAGATAGACCATGCAAGGTCAGGGACTAATTGGGCACAGCCCAGTTGAGGACGTTTCTGAGTTAAAACAGTGTGGTGGAGAGGTAGGACACAAGCTTTGGCCTTTCCTGAGCTCTCGGGAGAACAGAGGGTATTGATGAGCACAGCCTGCCTCAGAGAAGCCTCTGCCTCCTCTTTTCTCACCTCAGAGCCCATAGGCTCAGAGTCCAATGCATCGTTGGAACCAATATCAACGTTACAGAGATCAAACAGCAAACAACATATCCCAGCGTTATTTATACTTACACATTTTAGAGATGTTCTTTCTCTCCTATGATCTCTTCAAAGACTAAAATTCATAATACCTCATTAAAAAAACAAGCATACACTTCAAAACAAACACAATAAATAACAAGTAATAACAAGATAAATAATAATAATAATAAAATAGTTTATAAAAGCACAAAGAGAGAGAAAGAAAGAGGGATGAGAAAAACATGCTTGCAGAAAATTTATCCTGTCCAACACTTACATCCGGTCAGGAGAAACAATAGCAGTATGACAAAGGAGACAGTGTGGTCTCCTGTGCTTCCTGACCATGTCAAACAAATAGAAAGCCATCTATTCCCTCTGCTTCACAGCAGGACTGCTAAAGCTGGTGGTACACACATATAGAAATGTACATATTACAGCTTTCTGTTTACAGCAGAGGAGAATCCTTTTAAAATAAACGACTCAGGGTTTTGAGTATGTATTTGTTATGAAGGTCAGATACTTTTTTATATAAATTCTAAGACCTCCACTGCTAATTGCCAATAGTTAAAATACTTGAAAATGGTGAGTGAGCTGCTAACACCTCAACAAAACATGTTTTTAAAAGTAGGGTGTCAGTATAGAGATCCAAACATATCTCTTAACTGAAGAATCATAATGTCCTTAATGAATATACTACAAACTCATTTAGGCAAAATAAAAGATAAGCTTTGCCAACAGATAGCTTTGAAAATGCTAAACCCTGGATATGGCCGTTGATTTGACACCAGAGTATAACTGGCTGTAGAAGGCTAGCTGTGATACGCTGTACCGCAGGCATGGTATGACCTATGCCTTCCTGACCTCTCAGCAGCTGTGATTACCCACAAAAGACCTGCACAAGGGTAGGGCCATTAACTTTACATCATGGAGGGGAGGAGAAATTCATAATGCTGCCCTTCTCCCCAGGGATTGATGGACAGGTGACAGTTCTGTGCACCCCATCCCTTCCTGAGATGTCTAGACAGTCATGAGTTGTTGGGAACTAGGCATTTTCTTCAGTGAGGTAGCCACTTTAAAGCTGCCTGTGCTTCTGTAAGTAACCCTAATTAGGCATATCCACGTCCCAGGGATTGATGGAGATATGTCCTTGGTTTGTCATTGGTGCCCTATCTGAGGTGAATAGACATTTGATCATCTCCCCCAGGAGAAGTTCAGATAACATGTTTTAGAAAATGAGACAAAGGCAGATATACAAAGAACAAGGGTAGTCATCAGTGCCTACCAACATCTGTCCAAGCCATGGGACTGTCTCAACAACAATCAGGCTCAGTGTATAGAAGGCCCCTAAGATGGCTGGGACCGAGGCTGTGGTCATCATACTCTGTACTGCAATTATTCTTTTGATGGTCATGGCTCTTTAATGTCTCTTTTTCCCATTCAGCCCTGGCTGAAATAGTAATGACATGAGGAGGGCAGGTGAAGATAAATAAATGTTATCTTTCATATGACTGCTACCCTCTAATGGCATGTCCTCCGGCCTCTTCCAAGCATCTGGGAAAGAGAAACTGACTTCCATGGAGAATGAAGTCATAGCTCCAGCTTAGCCTAAGCAGAGAAGAGTGGAGGAGGAGTAAGCATACCATTAGTGAAACAAGTGAGTTTCTGCTGGACTGGAACCAAGGTCTCCTATTTCCTCTATTTTTCCAAACTGAAAAGAGTTATTGTGGGGACTCACCTGTACTTCTGAACCCGTATGCACATGCCTAAGACCTGATCTAGGTAAAGCCAGGCAGAAAGAAATCAGGACATGCTTGCATCCAAGAAACCCAGCTCCTTTGTAGTAACTTCTGCCTGTTTTGGTTTGTGTTTTGACAAGCGTGCTTCAGTACCCAGTCATTGATGCCCTGCACATCCTTAGATCATGACAAAGTAGGGATCAGTGGGTACAACAAAAACAGCAGAGCCCAGTGCATTCTGGGCCATATTGGACACTCCACCTGGGTCATCACCCTAAGAAAGCAGAGTCAACCGCGAGCTGTGAGAGCCAAGGGCATGGCTCCAGGTTTGAATCTTGGTGACAATGGGACAAGAAAGCTTTGCTACAGAATGGTAACAAGCCAGGGCTGGCTCCATGAGTGCCCAGCGTGTGTTACTGCACAAAGCCCCAGCTTGGAAGGGCCCCATGCTCAATGTATAGCTTCACTGTGGCTGTCTCAAAATTCTTAATCATTTCTAATAAAAGGCCACACAGTTTTGCACTTAGCCCTGATAACTACAAATTATGTAGTAGGTCCTGCCTGCCTGCCTGGAATTTACCATCCTCTGGCATGCCAACTGAAGGCATCAGTCTCATGTCTTCCGTTAGTGAAAATGACCCCCTTTTGATTCCTCAGAAGCTCATTCCCCTGTTAAACTCTTTGAAGATTCCTCTCCAAGTTAGGTGGCTCAAAGAACCTATCTTCCTTCCTCCTTCCAAATACCTCAAGATGATCATGATCAAGGTGGTCTTTCTTATTTTATAATCAAAAACTCTGTAGCTGTCTTAGCCACCTTGTTTGTTTTGTTTGTTTTGGTTGGTTGTTTTGAGATTTGATGTGTTTGGCTAGTTGTTTTACTAAAGGCTAACACCGGGAGAAATAGTTATATCATGTAGTAAAGTGTTTGCTGTGCACTGCTATCGAAATAGGCATTGGCCGTCAGACTGGAGAACCGCATCTAGCATTTTGATTGTCTTACCTGCGGTGTTTCTTAGCCGTCATATAATCAAATACATCAGTCTAATGAAAACAAGTTGATCTTCTAGTCCTGACCTTGGTCTTCAGCCCGCCACCTCCATGCCACTGCTGGTTGTATGTCCTCTACCACCCTTGTCATCCTGTCCCTCACCAGTTATTAACCCCTTGTGGTTCTCACTAAAACAACAGTGGTTTTATTAAAGTGGGTCTCTCCATGGCCTACTGAGAATAACTTTTGCTGAGTGTGAGACAGCTACAGTAATCCCTGCCTGTCCCTTGGTATGTGTGAGTTACATAACCACACGGTCTGGAGCCTTTTCTCAGTAACAGCCTTCTCAGAATAATCTGGGCCTCCTAACTTCCAGTCAAGTATCCTTTCCAATCCCCTGGGGAGGGAAAGGCAGGTTGTCCACATTCCTGAAACATAAAGTTCACATGTCTGGCTCCTAACCAGTCTCCAAACAGCCATAGCTGAGAGGAGAAGAAAGTACTTTTATCAAACCTGGGGAAGAGATCATTCTGTGACAAAAGAAACCTACCTCCTAAGCAGGTCTGTCTCACTAATGCACTGGAGAGTGGAGCTGGCCTAACACAGCTTGGTTCACTGACTGTGGAAGCTGGGCAGAACTGCTTCTCCTTCCTGCCTCTCCCCCTTCCACAACACCTCTTCACACAGTGCCCTCCTCCCTCTAAAGGGAAAGAGAACAGGGGGAATCTAAGAGAGATGCTAAGCTGGGTGGGCTTTTTTCTAATTCAAATTGAAAGGAAATCTGGTTTACCTGCCCTTCCCTGAAGCTTGTAAGCTTTCCCAGGATTTCTGGCCTCCTGGCTAAGAACAACACAACCAAGTCAACCCTGGAGCCCAAAGGCCGAGTGAGGCTTTCCAGGGCTCACCAGACACAAGCAAGCCCACCACCCAAACCACAGAGTTCTTGTCTTGACCACCCCTGTCACCCTCTCCTTTGCCAGCAGAGCCTAGGGCCCTGTGTTAATCTGATTACCTCCTTCAACTTTCCTTATCCCCAAATTGTCTCTATCCCCCTCCACCACCACCACCACCACCACCACCACCACCACCACCACCATCCCCCGCTCTGGCCCAGTTTAAATTCAAAACTTCCTTCCACTGCTGTAATTGTTGGGGTTGAAGTGGTCAAAGCATCAAGACATGAGTGGCTTAACCACAGGATGAGATGTTTGCATTTCAAAAGTGCTGCAAATTAAAATGTACTTCACTAACAGGGGGCATCGCGGGCATCTTGCCTACAGTGGGTGGTTATTCCTTCTGAGCCAAACCAGGCTGCTGAGAATTAGCCATCGTCCTCAATGGGAGCAGATGTGCTCACCTCGGCCATGTCACAGTAGACACAGATTGGAAGCAAACTCAGAAAAGCAAGCTGATCAAAGGAGGAAATGTAGTTCTATGTAGTAAATAATCAGCCCCAGCATGGTTGCTGAGGATCTCCTATGAAAAATAAGTCACAATACGACTTTTTGGTTTTACATGAAAATAAGTTCCTACTTTAGAGTCAATTCCCTAGGAGGTTAGGCTACAGGCACATAAGTTTAAAACCTGAATACTTGGTCAAGACTTTGGCCTCCAGGGAATGGTGAGCATTTCACAAATTTGAAAAGTCACTTGCTTCAGGGGTCTTACTTACATTCTTCTTCAAGGTCATCAAACTTAGCAGTAAAACTGAGTTTGGATCCCCTGGGCTTCCTAAACTATCTAGATTTTCTCCACAGTTACAGACACTGCTAAGAGAGGCCACCCTTTCTTTCTAGTCTTTTTTCCCTCTGTTTGTTGTTCCTACAATTCCAGAGAAAATGTTAGCAGGAGAATTAAAGAAAGACTGTGTGGCATTAGAGGAACATTAGCAACTATTGAAAAAGACATTTGACCTATTTCTGTAGTTATCAGTGTGATAGTATGTGTTGCCAGGAAATGCACCATTGACGGCTGGGAGGTTGGGCTGCACAAGCAGCCTGTTCTCAGGGGCCTTCCAGTTACAGAAGGTGGTAATTCTAGTTAATAAAAGGGTGAACTTCAAACACGTTTTAACCAAATCAAATTGTAGCAGGAAATATCATATTACTGATATGCAGGCCGACTCACAGCTGGTAACATTAGTCACTATATAGGCCCAAATTCTGACTTTTCAGCATTTTCAGATGCATTTCTGGCTGCCAGAGAGTTCCCCAGGCACATTGTTATGGAGGAATAGATTTTTAACTAACGTAGAAGCTAGAATAAATAATAAAAAAAAATTTTTTTTTCTCATTAGACTTTTTATTAGAGTGTCAGATATTCAAATACATAACCAAGCCAAACTTCAGGTGGTCAAAAGGACAGATTTAGAGCCAGGAGGTTTTAAAAAAAAAAAAATTTGTTTTGTTTTTTTTTTTTTCCATGACATGTTGGCAAATGATAAAAGCGATTCACTCTGCTAAGCAGAGATGCTGGGCAGAATTCCCCCAACACTGACTCCATGCCATGAAATGCACATGGAGCCTGGCCTGGCAAGGCACAGTGTGCAGCTCAGCCTTTGTGTCCTGTGGCTCGCATTTGAATCCTAGCTTAGCCCCTCTGGGTTCTGTGACCAAGGAAGGTCACCTAAGCTGTGACCCTTAGGATTGCCGTATAGAAAATGGCACTGTACCCACCATTCATTGGTTAGGAGTGCCAAATAAGGTGACAGGTGGAAATGCGCATGAGGAGATGGTGCCAGGCAGGTGCTGAAGCAGTCAAAGATGTTGATAGTTATCTTCCTCCATTTTGCTTTTAAAACTGTTATTTTAAAAATTATATTTCCAAAAAAAAACCAAAAACCCTATATTTTACTATGATAAAAATACTGCTGCCCACCCTGAAGACTGCTCAGGTCAGTCCAATGAGTAAATAGCTCTAGACACCTCATCTTAACCACAGTGAGGTCTGCATTCCCCTTCAGTGGTCTGTACTGGGTTCGTGCAGTCAGAACGTAGAGGGAATTATAATCATGACCGCTAGGCCCATGATAACACAGCCCCACACTGCATGTAGGCATCTAATTCCCTGGAGCCTCATGTTTGTCCTTGTCCTGGTCCATGGAATTAGGAGACCTGTCAGACACCTTTCTGCAGATTGTCTACTGCGGCCTGGATTTTTTATTTCTAAACTTTTCCTATGTACCTTGTCTCCATTTTCACAGAGATTAATTCTGATTTAGTTCGCCTACACTTTTGATGCTTTAAAAGCTTTCCATTGTGGGCAGATTGTCTCAAATTCTGTATTTGAGGGTGGAAAAGAAAATTCTGCCCAAATGTAAGCACCACAGAATCAAAGAAACAGTAGTGTTTTTTTTTCAATTGCATTCTTTGAGGATGTAGACAACCTTGAATTCTTTACAAAGCACATCAGTAATGCCATCCTCCCTCCTCTTACACACGCACACAGAGGGGCGGGGGGGGCATTCTTCAAGATGTAAGGAGACAAAATGTTCAAAAGGAATAAAAGTCGAAAGATGGGGTTATTCTATTAAAAAACAAAACTAGAAGTCAGAACATGTGAATTCTGTTTCTGTCTCCCCTTCTTGTTTGTATCTCAGGCTGTTCCCCTCTATAACCCCTCTGACATTACCTCCAGGGAACATGGAGTCTCCTCGCTCATTCTCTTGGGGGAAAATTCATTTGTTACTGTTTTGAAAGACATTTTGATACCTGTACCACGGGCACTTTACGTGGGCAAAGCCTTTGCCTCATTTGAAAGGATGAAGACCTGAATTACGCCTCCCATCACTCTTCAGTGGGTAAAAGGATGAACTTTTCACACTAGCACAGGAAGAAAACGATGTCATTCGAATGCCAACTTCTAATACGGTTTTAATAATCATATAAATATCTATACTTGGTGCAGAAACTCTGGCCTTGGCTGGCCTTCAAGTGACTTTCACTTTACATGCCTGCCTTTGGTAAACATTAGCCATGGAACAGCACACTATGAGAGGGTCTTGGGAGCAGTGTATCTCTCCTGTAGCCCACCATGTGCACTGATGGCTACTTAGTGTGCCTGCCTGAGGGCTTTGCATAACCAGGAGTGCTTACTTCTGAACAGTTAAAGTGCTGATTTATACGTCACACTTGACACTGCTTGTTCCCTGTTCTGTCCCAGTGGACATTGGAACCTGCTGGGTGCCTCGTAAACAGAGTTGTAGTTCCCTAGAAGGTAGCAGCAGAAGTACAAGGTGAGGGCTGGAGAGAGTATTGCTTAAGAGCACGTGGTACTCTTGCAGAGAGGACCCCAAGTTCAGATTCCAGAACCTGTGTCAGGCAGTTCATAACTATCTGTAACCCCAACTCTAGGTGATCAAAAGCCTCTACAGGCATGCGCGCACACACACACACACACACACACACACATATTACTTTTTAAAGAAATAAAAGATATATTGTGAATGTTGCAATTTAAATAAATGAAATTAATAATGACATGTAAATTTTGGGGAACAAATTGTCTCTTCTGAACTCCACAAATGAAGCTATCTCACAGAGGTCATTGTTCAGTTATATCTGTAAAGTGTAAAGAATTTTTAATTTCCATTTCATTTCCAATTTATAGCTTATAGATGTCATTTCTTTTCACCACCACATACATTGTTTCTGGTTTACCTTGGGTTAGTTATGTTGCTGAAATTAGTCTGAAATACCTAGACTCATGTAATTTTCCTGCCTCAGCCTGCTCAGTAACTGAAACATTCTTCTCCATTCTTGATATTTCCACATTTCTAGGTTTTTAAGTGAATGGGTGTTTATTTATTAATTAACATAATAAATTACAGAGTTTTTTCTTTATTAATATAGTCATGTTGTTTCAGTTACCTCTTTACTTCAGACTTTGTCTATCCCATAACACAAAGATACTAGGATTTTAATTTGAGCTTAAAAAAAATCATCTTGAATTATAATTTGGCCTCCTCCTCTGGATTCACACAAGACAGATAGAAAATTACTTTTTCTTTGGGGGATGAGGGGTCTTCTCTTTCGTAGGACTCTTATATAGTTGAGTGACATAGCTCTCTGGATAAAAACCTTTTAATTCCTAAAAAAAAAAAAATCAGACTCATAAATCCAGATTGAGGAAGCTTTGGCATCCCCACACAAATAATTTTATACATCCTACAGTTCAAATTTACAGGTGAAGGTTTTCTCCTCCAAGCTTTTAGGATAGGTGCAGACAAGCCGTAATGCCAGCCATTAACTGTGACCTCAGTCCAAACGAAGCAGATAATTTAAACGCAAACGCTTCACTGTTCCCCTCCAGCCTGTCTGCATTTCATTTGCACAAAGTGATCTGAAGCTAGTACCCTGATATTGGGTCGCAGGAAGCGATACAGCGAAGCATTTCCAAACAGACACATTACTCTACTCTGTCTTAGGTTCTTCCTCCACAAGCCTGTCTAGCAGCAAGCTAGCAAAGCCAGTCTCTCCTCAGCTAGCATTCTGTTGAGTCATGTTTACTGTCCCCCCTCAAAAAGGTTCCAAAAGCAAATGCAAGAGGTTGCCGAATGCAGGGACATGTGGCGTACGCAGTGCTGAAGTGAGAGGCATAGCATGCACCTGCCTTGTGGCTGTGGCGGGCCATCTTGACTGCGCCATGCCACAAGTTAGCATTTTGGATGAGCAATTGCCATTCTGTTGTTTTCTTCTCAACACATGGTGTTCAAAAACAGTTAAAAGAAAACTGTACCCATTTGCTCATCCCAGAAATCTAAAATTTCAAAGACGCATGCCAAACTAATTTTCACATAATATTTTCCAAGCTTTTTTCTTTGCACTGAGAAATGATACTTCACTTTTTGAACTCCTGGTATCCTGGCCTGGGGTAAGTGGGTGCAGTTTCTCTTTAAATGGCATTAAACATATCAAAGCAGGATTATATCTGTCACTGTCTTTTTTTTTTCTTTTTCTAATGGAATCAAAATCCTTCAGGGAGTGTCCCAAATCCACATTAATGTCTTTGAGTGCTAATGTCTCCGCTGGGACCTTCACGTTAGCAAAATAACAAGTGTGTAGTTCCCCTGTGCTGTCTGAGTTAGAAAGAGCTGAACCACGCATCCCTGACTCTCCATGGCCTTCAGCTAGAAGATGAGTCTGGGGTCCGGGTGTTGTTGATTCCTTTTTGGCCACTTCTCTCCCTTGTGCAGCTTGCCCAAAAAGCTTCTGTGAGAGCTGTTTCTAACATGGGTGAAGCTACGGAGTGCCAGCCATGAATTTAATCAAAAGGGCCAAGCTTCGTATCTACCAGTCTTGTTTTATTTCTGTTCTGAATGTGGAAAAATTGTGGAGATGCCCAGAGTCACAGGACATGGCTGTGCATAGTTTTGTCGCTGCTGTGAGGGTATCAGCCATGTGTCCCTTTGATGCTATACAGAAGGATGATGCTCACCCATTTCCCTCCCTCCTTTTGTTTCTAATTTAGCAAAGCAATTGGGATCATTCCTTTTTTTTTTTTTTTTGTCAACTTCTAATTATCAAGTGTTGGTGCCCCATCATGATGTCATAGATAACAATTATAAAGAGTAGATTCTAATGTACTAATAAATAATAAATAGTTACTATTTAATCTTAAAACCGACCTTTTATATGCATTTAATGATGTTCTGGAAATTTGAGGTATTTCTTTGTTATTGTTGTGGTTTGGGTTTTGGCTTTGGCTTTGATGCAAGGATACTACTCTACAAATCCCTGACTTGCCTTGAACTGACGATGTAGCCCAGGGTGGCATTGACTTCACAGCAGTCCTCCTGCCTCAACCTTCCACGTGACTCATTCACAGGCATATACCTCCACACTCAGCCATGGCGCCCCTTGGATATTTGTTTTTGTTTGTGTAGAGAATGGTCTGGATGGCTCTTTGGAACCAGCCCCTGCCACATTTCCTTTTTTTAGCCCGAAGAGGGCTCAGTTATAGCCCTGAGCAGGGCAACATCAGGTTTTAAGCCCCAGGGTATCATGGTCAAGGCTGCTAGAAAGTGTTTGGTTTTCCCATCTTCTCAAGTTCTAGAGCATTCTGAGAACTACCCTCCTTTCTTTTCTTTCCACCCTTTTTATCCTGTCCATTTTCTTCTTCTATGTCCTTTCTGGTTTTTTTCTTTTCCTCCCTTTCCTACAAGGAAGAAGAGAAGATGGAGACTTTGAAACTGGCCGTGTTTGTATGTGTGGAGGCGCTCCTGAGCGAGTTCAGTCACTGAGTGGCCAGCCCACCATTAGGCAGGGGTAACAGATCACCTCAGATGGCTTCTCTCTGAAGGCCTCCACGTGTGGAAGGAAACTCTTGACAGTTTTTTCTTCTCTACACTTTGCAAAAGTAGATGAAGTGAAAAATGTCAGGATAGCACAGGAGATGTGTTCACCTTTAAATATTTTTGATACCCTATTTACTGGAACTGAATACAGAATTAAGTGGGACAGATTTTTGTGCGGTTGGCACAGATTTTCTGGTACAAGTTTTGGAGAGTTATTTACTTGTTTGGTTTTTTGTTTGTTTGTTTGTTTGGTTGGTTGGTTGGTTTTGGGTTTGGGTTTTGTTTTTTGGTTTTTTGTTTTGGTTTGGTTTGGTTTTGGTTTTTTTGCTTGTTTTTAAGCACTGATTCCATAATAGCTTTG
Source organism: Mus caroli (assembly GCF_978045245.1). Lineage (NCBI taxonomy): Eukaryota > Metazoa > Chordata > Mammalia > Rodentia > Muridae > Mus > Mus caroli. The sequence goes on from NW_028227272.1 coordinate 40,538,810, forward strand.
CAGTATCAGATAAATTATCTAATGGAATTGGAAAAATTACCTTTTAAACATGAGTCACGCCGGGCGTGGTGGCGCACGCCTTTAATCCCAGCACTCGGGAGGCAGAGGCAGGCGGATTTCTGAGTTCGAGGCCAGCCTGGTCTACAAAGTGAGTGCCAGGACAGCCAGGGCTACACAGAGAAACCCTGTCTCGAAAAACCAAAAAAAAAAAAAAAAAAAAACATGAGTCATTTGAGTTTTCTTCACCACTACTCAGTTGGATAGGTCTAATGTTAGTGTGTTCATGCTAGCAGGTTTAAATGGTAAGATGGGTAAAAGTAAGTCTCTATGCTTACGCTAACTTCTGAACTAAATTCACGGTCTGGACTACATGCTCACATAGAAGATCACCACTCGTATTTATATTGTTTTCCTCTTTGGGCTTCGTCTTTCATAGAGTTTGCCAGAGAATATAAGCTGTACAGAGCAAATGGTGATCCAAATGTGAGGGCCATCAATTACCCTTTAGATTTGAGCGTCTAATTAAAGTGAAGTCTCACTCTGCCATGGTTCCTTTGCCTGAAGGAAGGGAAGTGAACATTGCCTCTCTGAAGGTCTTTAGAGGATTGAGGAAGGCTGCTTGTATACAGCCTACGGCACCTGAGCCATGGTGGGCACTCCTAGGCTGTTCTGTCCTCTCTTCTCCTGGGGGATACTGGGGGGCGGGGGGTTGCTCTTGCCTTTGATCTCATGGTTACCACTAGTCATTTTTCTCATTAACTAGATTGAGTTAATGATACTCATTAGGTTTTAGCCACTGAACTTTTGTTTATCACAAGGAAGCCATTGTTCTCTGCCTTATATTACAGTATAGCTGGAAGCAAACTGGCTTGGAGACTGCCTGCAGACCAGTTCCTGCTTCTTCCCCAGTTCTCACCTTGACCTACATTCCCAGGGCTGAAGAGCAGCAAAGCAGCAAGTCCCAGAGGCCTCTGTTGTGCAGCTCCTGAGGGAGGGCAGTGGATCTGGGATAGGTTCTTAGGTACATCCAAATACTCAGAGCAGCTGACAACAGCAGCTTATCCTGAGCTTCCAGGGACTTCCCTGATCATTCCCAGTGTCAGAGTCAAATACAAGCACAGTTTATACCTCCTCTCATAAGTCAAAAGTAATGGTCATGACCAGTATTAATCCAGCAGTAATTAATTGTCTATAGCTATTTGAGGTATAGAGCAGATATAAAACCAGTATATTGTAAAATCTGATTAGATCGAATAAAATTTGTCTAGCTATGTGTTTTTGCTTTCATAATACTTGCACAAGTTGTGACTCAACACATGTTTATTGAATGTACAAATGTATTCAGTCAACAGCTCCTGGCCATGATAATGTCAGTTAAAACTTAGTTTCCACTGTTTACTGCCCCAGAATATACCTTACACATCTATATATTTATCCACATACTTCTTCCTCTATACATATCTGTGTGTGCGTATGTATGTATGAATGTATGTATGTATGTATGTATGTATGTATACTGTTCAAATAAGAAGCCTTGGAAGATGCAAGATATTGTTTAAAAATGAGGTCATAAGAGACTCAGTTGAACCAGATCTCTGATAACTTCAAATCTGTCTTTAAACTCATTGTTGCTGAGATCGACAGCTGTGTAGTTACCTCTCTGAGCATTAGTAGGTCCTCAGATTCCTCATTACAGAATATCTAAATGATCACCACTTCCAAGTCCAGAATCCCACCCATCCTCCCTAGTGAGAAATGGTATGGACTTCTGAGAGGTGTGCTACTGGGGAAGATGGTGCAGGTTTGTCCTCAATATAAGAGTCACAAATGGACTTCATTGAGAGGCTGAGAGCTTCTACTGCTTTTATGATGTGTGTGTGCACACGAGTGTGTGTGTGTGTGTGTGCGCGCGCGCGCATGTTCATGCAAGTGTGAACAGGTGAGAGTGTGTGTGTGTGAGTGGATATGTGCAGTGTATGCATTTATATATTTGGGTGCATGCAAGAGTACATAGGATGCTATCAGTTATCTTCTTTTTTTAGAGAGACTCTCACTAATCCTAGAACTGACCTATTAGACTAGGCTGGCTTGCCAGTAAGCTCCAGGGATCCCCAGGTCACTACGGTTTCAGCTCTGGGTCCCAGATGTGCTGCTGCACACAGCTTTTACATGAGTACTGGTGATCTGAACTGACCTTACTGACTGAGTCATATCCCCAGATGCAGGTACTTACTTGTCTGTGTTTGTGGAGGGCTGCATGTGCATGTACAGTGTATGCACATGTATATGCAGGGGCACTCACTTGTGCTTGTTGAGGTCAAAGGTGATCATCATGTGTCTTCCATTGCGCTTCACCTTCTTTTATAGATTTGTCTATTTATTTATTTATTTATTTATTTATTTATTTATTTGGCGGGGGGGGGGGGGGAGGCACCTGGGCCAATGTGTAGGAGTGAGGATCAGAAGACAGTTGGCTCTTTCCTTCTGCCATGTGGGTCTCAGGTCACACTCAGGTTATCAGACTTGGAAAGAGATACCATCTCTCTAAGCCATCCCCCTGGCTAACTCCACCTCCTTTTTGAGACAAGTTCCCTTGAAATTTTGGTTTTCGTAGCTAGCCAGCAAGCCCTTAGAATCCTCCTTGTCAGCCCCCAGCTCTAGAGCTGAGGTTATAGGTGCATGCTGCAAAAAGAGATGGAGCCCTAGCCAAGCTCCTTGCTCTGCATCCCACTGAAGTAGTGCTTCTTTTGTGGAGCTGAAGTGGCAGCCCCTGTGTAGCTTGTGGATTCCAAAGGGATGCTAGATACTGGTGACCATGGGTTTCAGTCACCTCCCCGTGTCCAGAGTCACTTCTTCCTGATGGTTTGCCCTTTTTGATGCCTGCGTATTTAATGCTGAGGCTGATAGAGCCTGATTGTCTCCATCATGAAAAGGTTTTTATGTCATTAATATGCTGATTTGGTTCATGAAATAGAGAGTAAACTGCCAGTGTGGTTCGGTGCTGAGGTGGCTCCTTTTTCTCTTCCTTTTACAAGGAGAAAAAAAAAGACTCTAAATTGTGCTTTTTGAATTATCTTTCTCTCCTTTTATATTTGACTTTGAAAATCTGTCTTAAAGGAACAACTCTGAAAGTTTCTACCTTTGGATGTAACCCTTTGAGTGTGTATACTCCCCATGCTAGATGACTTTATGGCTTTGGACACCTCTTCCTTTTAGTTGTCATGAGCATGCTGTGCCCTGGACTTCCCTCAGGGTCACTTTGGCATCTAAAGGACAGTGACTGCCCTAGATGGTGCTTTTTGGTACCCAATGAGTCCTCTGCCTCTGTTGCCTTCCCTCTCTCCCAGCCACTCCTCCCCCTCCATTCCTGAAGAAGAGTCTTAAAATTTATGTCTTTATGATAAAATTCAATAAACATCCAACCACTAGATTCTGATGAGTGCTAAGGGGAAGACTCAGAAAACACATACCCAGTCTCATTTTGGAGGCCACTTTTCAACATAAACGGACAGCCCTTGGGGGAAGCCAGCCTCCCACATGTGAGTGGAAAAGAAACAGAGGTGTTGCCTCCTATGCGTCAGGGCCTCCTCCTCCCTGGGCTACAGTGCAGTCCTGCTCTTGCTTAATTAATCCATTAAGGTCTATCTTGACCCTACTCGGTAATGATCGAGGGGCTCACCGGAGCCATCTAGAAGGGGGGAAATTAGATGGATAATGATTTCTGTGCAGATGATGTGTTCTGTCTTTTTATATAGTTGGTCCCATGAGGGACATATTTCTTCAGTGTATTCCTGATGATGTTCTCAAGACATATATATTACAGAGGAATAAATCAGGCTATTAGACATTGCTAGTGTCTAATTCTTCATGTGTAAAGTCTGTGTTTTAAATATCAAGGCTTTGTAAGATGTATTTTTATCAATGTAATGGTAAGTAAGGTAGTAAGCTAAGTTTGAGAAATTTCATTTCAGTATTATTTTTCCTGCACTCAGGTGCTCTTATGGAATATTTATGTTCCCCGCCTTGTCCTGATTGCTCCCTCCTACATCAGTCAGTAAACTGTTTAAGAGGGTTCCTCCTCAATCCAACTCAACAAGTGTTTACTGATACCTGAAGTGGGCATAACAGTTGACAATTCTAAAAAATCAGGAGGCTTAAATGCTTTCTACAGCTTAAAGTATTAAAACAGGACAAGTTGTTGTTTGTTTTAAACGGTTAGTTGAAATCAAGGCTAAACTTGAGGTCAGCAGTTGAATGATATTGAGAGCCAACTATGTGTTATCTTACCTTCATTAACTAACTTATAAGCAACTCGAATATCTATTTAAAATGCACTGTATACTTTGTAAATGCTGTGTGGAAAGGCAGATGGAGTAGTTCTTACCTTGATTTAGAGAGCTGGCAATAATCACAGAAATCTCTGCGCACAAGTGCAGTTTGACTTGTAATTTGAATGAAGGGAGGATGTTCTTCAGTGCATAAGGAGTTATTCCATAGATGTGGGCTCATGTGAGAAAAGTTTAGAGGTGGAGAGAGAAGACTCTCAGAGGGGAGAAGGCAATGGCAGCAATGACTTACTTACTGTATTAAGGTGGGCCCAGGTGGCACCAGTTGATGACAGGTTAGAAGAGCAAACAAGTCTCATAGGAGACTTGAGTACAGGGCGTCTAGAATTCACAACTGAGATGACATAGCCTAACAATCCACTGGAAGACAGAAGACAGAGTGTCGGTAATCAGACATGGAGAGCATGTTTAGGGTAAGGGGCACTTTTTGTATCCTAGATAGAGTGTGATCAGAGCCAGCCAAGGAGAGCAGTGAAAGGGTATACATTAGTTAAGGTCAATCTAGGGAATTTTCTAGATTTTATACCTAGCTATATAGAAGATAATATCCTTTTTTTAAAAAAATGTGAATCTTTAACAAAAGATTGGGCCATTGGATGTGACATGGACTATAGTTATGCATAATGTAACTAGCAGAATAATTTAAACATGAAAACGGCATGATCCTTGTTATGTAGAATTTGAGGTGCTAGCAGAACAGAACAGCCATTCTGAAAAAGGAGGTTTTAACCAAGTTATCTTACTTAGTTCAGTAGCCTAGGCTATGAGAAAGTGGATATCTTGAATGTATAAACCAAGGAAGAAAAACCTATGGTCCTGAAATGGTGCCGTGAGTGGCAGCCTATTCAGGAGATGCCAAAGGGGAGATCAGGGAATCTTGGATAGGTTTGAGCCAAGAGTTTAAACTTCAGAAGCCAAGGACAGGGAAAGAAGTCATTTTAAGTTTTTTTCAGAAGGAAAAGTGAAGAAGAGAAAGAAAGGAGAAGGAAGGAGGTAAGAAAAGAAGGAAGGGAGGAAGCAAGGTAGGAAGGGAGGGAGGGAGGAAGGAAGGAAAGAAGGAAGGACAGAGAGTGTAATAAGGGCCCTACAGGATCAACTCATCTACCACCGGAACTATAAATGGGAGAAAAGGAAGCCTGCAAAGGAGGTGGTGGCTTGGTCCAAGAAAGTAGAGCAACTTTCAGAGAAACCAAGGTGTAAGCTAGGAGTCTTGATCATAGCTAAGTGCTCCTTCTACTGTGCCGTCCTGCCTCAGTCAAGAACTCCAGAAACTGCTCCTGCACATCACAACTAAAGCAAAGGACTAATCTGAGAGGAAAGAGCCAACACAATCTAGTAGAGCTGTTTCTGCCCCCATCTGGTCTCCTAAATGAGCCATTCACTATGCTTATAGCTGTGGTTACTTGTCTCTCTGGGCATCTTTTCCTCTCCTGAGCCCATTGCTGAGAGACAGGGAGGAATGTTCACCTCCCTGCCACTGTGGGCAGGGTAACGAGCAGCGTAGTAAAGGGTTTCAAGTCAGAGGTTCCTTTCTCACTTGCTACTGTCTGGAGCTTGTGTGCAAGAGAACACACACAAACACAGCCATGTAGTTTTGCAACTGTTTTCAACATAATATCAGAAAAACACAAGGGTGCTTGTTGAATAAAAATAATTTAAAGTGAGCTTAGGCTTGGTGGATTTAAAAGGAGAAAGAATGAAACTGAAAACTCCCTCACTGTAATCAAAACTGAGAAGCTGGTTTGCTTTGGACCTTGACTGCCTTTCTTCAGCACCACAATGCCAGGATTTGGCTAATCTGTGGTCTAGAAAATGGGCCATGCTTTGCTTGCTAACTATCATTAAATTGGTCCCTTTGCTTCAGGAAGACCTCCTAGGTTTGCCTGGTAAGAGCCATAAACTTGAGCCCATACTAACTGTAACTGCAAGATCTTGCAGGGATGGGAGAGATGCTGTGCACTTGTGACATGTTGAAGGGGCTCCCCTGCATAATGTGATCCCTGTCTTTAGGAATAGAGCCTTGCTCCCATGTTAATACATTCTGGAAATTGCTCAAGAGGCAGCTTTGGCATTAGAATAGCAACTTTCAAAGCAGTGAGCGTCAGCACTTCTATTTCTCCTTCTTCTTGGCGTGCATTACGTGGAGTTGGAAGGACTAATTGGCTAAATGAAGGGACTCAGTGTGGCAGAGTTGAAATCCTGGCATGTAAATGGAGAGGTGGGGAGAGACTTAGCATGCATATCTACATGGCCTCCCTTTGTGAATTATCATAATAGAAATGGTTCTGCCCCTTCTGTAGTTTCCCTGCGAGATGAGTTGGGGTGTGAAGTGCATGGCACAGGAATTCAGCATGCTTTGTATCTGTGATTACTTGTCTCTGTGGGCATCGTTTCCACTCCTAAATTGCATGTTTACCTAAGGTTGCTGAATAATACATTGTTTTAAAAGATGTGTCCCTGAATTAAGGTTTTTATATGACAATTAGAATATAGCTGCATACAGCTGACAGCTGTTTTTAAAAATCAGTAAATATCACTTGCAAAAGCAAACAGAGGAATCTCATACCTATTTCATAGATGTTCAGTTTGCTTCCTTGACCTCTACCAAGTACTTAGGAAGCATGATCAATAAAGAGACCAGGCAGTTAATAGGGCACAGACTCCCTGTGACAGCAGTCAATGTAGCATGTGGGGTATATCAATCCTAGAATCATCCACCGGCTTTTCAAGAACAGCTCCTCCATTCATTCTTCAAGCTTTTGTGTAAAACCACAATCTAGAACTCAGTTGGCTCATCCACACTGACATCTACCAGCTCTTGACTAAAATTATCACAGGCAAATGGGGACCAACTATATTTTCACAAAATCTTCAGTGGGGCATCACAGTGTTTTGTATGGTTTGACTTCTGAAGTTCGATCTGAGCTGCATGTAAGGAGAGTAAGGTAGACAGCCCATCATCTCACTGATGACCCCTACCTAATTACCTCTTAACATGTGAGGCAAGGCAGGAAAGTTCTTTGGCCTTTTCTCTCTACCAGTCTTTTTTTTTTTTTTTTTTTTAATGAGTTATGGCACTTTGAATACCAAGGTTGGTATCAAATAGGAAGTGGATTTAAGTTATACATTCTTCATTTAGTTTGGCCTTAAACAAAACAAAAACCCAATGTCTCACTGTGTAGCTCTGGAACTCACTTTGTAGATCAGGCTGGCCTTAAACTCAAAGGCTCCCGAGTGCTCAGATTAAAGGTCTCACGCTTCATCATTTTATTTATTCATTCATCTATTTATTTTATTTTATTTTTAATTTATTTTTATTTTTTTGGTTTTTTGAGACAGGGTTTCTCTGTATAGCCCTGGCTGTCCTGGAACTCACTTTGTAGACCAGGCTGACCTTGAACTCAGAAATCTGCCTGCCTCTGCCTCCCAAGTGCTGGGATTAAAGGCGTGCGCCACCACGCCCAGCTCATCATTTTAATTTTAAACCATTTTATACTTAGTGATATTTGTGAAGACCAAAGCTTACTGCAGTAAAGGTCCACAGTGTTAGTACCTTCTAGACTGGTTCTTGTTCCATACACTGTTGACCACTGAAGGGATAATTTGTACTCATTAGGTACTACAGTATGAAATGTTGGGTTAAACTTTTATGGACGTGTGGTGCTAAAAAACAGACTTAGGGGTTCATTTATAAGCTAACAGAACATTAGCTACTTTGATCAAATTTGAGGGTACTGGATTTGATTTAAAGATTCAATATTAAAATGCTGCCCTTTGCCTTAAACCATGGTGGGAATAGATTTGCCTAGAAAATAACATCGGTATGGTTAAGCCACAACAGCCAAATAATAGAAAATGACCTTTCTACATTGGAGTCTATCCAAGGGGGTGATACACACTCCCAGTTCTGCCATTGGTTAAAGGTCAAGGAGATTGACCCAACATAAGTACTACCAATTCTTTTCAGTGGCTTGTGCCATAATTTTATCACCTTCTCAGGAAGTAAACAGGGATGTCGAGAGATCATTCTCCCCAAAGGAGGAATGGGGAATTCTGGGGCTGTGAAGGGCCTGAGTACCTTCCTTGTCTAGAGCTGTCTACATAATCAGTGCAAGAACCAGAAGCAGAGATGGTTGGTGACCAGGGCTAGGAAGAACAAGTTATATTCATTCACATTAATTCTAATGTGGTTTAGACTCTAGAAAAAAATGTTACACAAATATGTGGTTGTTTCATGTTCTGTATAGATTTCCAGAAAGGGAACTGCAACTTAGAGCAGAATGTTTTGCTCTTGCAGTCTTATCAGCTAAGTCACCAGAAAATTCATATTTCACTTCAAATTCATATACAGTAATATCAACTAGAAGTTGTTCATAAGGAGAAACATCTTGCTTTCTTGTTGTGTGTTCCTCACATGTCAGACTAAAATGGCTTTTCTAAGCTCTTACAGACTACTGCATAAGGTCTACTTCATAGCCACAGGTGTATAGATAATTAATACTCAGGAGGTTAACAGCAGCTATTCAAAGAGGCATCTGGTTGTTGTTGTTGTTGTTGTTTTGGGTTTTGGGGTTTTTTTTTTTGTCTTGAGTATAGCTTTCAGATGAGCTTTGTACCCACTACAAGAAACCTCCAAACCCCAGCTCTCAGACAAGTAGGAAAGTCTTATCATGTTTTGAGCAGAAGTTTGAGAGATCTAAGTAAGATCTCTATCTTCTAGAGCCTGTTATCATGGCCAGTGGGAAGAGAGCAGATTCCAAGAGCTGAGATTCCCCAAAATTTTGTCAGCTTGAACATTCACCCAGGCTAGTAAGGGGCTCAGTTCATGCCTTACTGTACAGTGAGCCTCAGCCACTCCAAAAATGTACGCTAAGATTGGGCCCAAAACAAAGAAGGCTATAAAAAGCAGGATATGGCAGCAAGATGGTGGGCTTTAGAAGACAAAAGTATTTTCCCTGAGACAATATTCTATCAGACTCAACAAGATTTTAACACACACACACACACACACACACTAGTTTTAAAGTGACTTTTATGTCTTATTTTTTCTTCTCCAAGAAATTAGCATTCAGAGAGTTGCGTTCTGACTGTGGCCCGATGTGAGCCTTGATCAGGAGTGCATCTTTATGACTGGGTTATAAACGGTCATAATAGTGAGGGGTTGGGATGGAATGCCTTCAAAAGATAACCTAGACCTACTGCAGGCTTGAAACTCTATTAGCCTAGCTATTAAAACCAGGAGGACAAACTGTTTCTTCCCTGGATACAAAAGCTGTTAGGCTACGGCTTGACCCAGTACAAACTTTTCTGAATCTCTCTCCACTTTACAAACTGTCAGCTCATTGCTGCCGTCTGCAGTGAGGCTGTTTACAGCTCTGTGCTAAGTGGAAAGTTCAAATCAATTATTGTCCATTAGAGTTTAGGTATAACTGATGAAATATCCCCAGAGGAGTATTGTAAATGTATCAAGACGTCCTTCCCCATTATAGAAATGGGGACGCATAGTGAATTACTTACCTTCTCTCTTGCCCTTAATGCCTCTGAAAGGCTGCTGGGCAGACAGAGCTCCTCTTGTGTTGCTGGGGTTTTGAGTGAGGACCTCACCATTTGGTGAGCATGTGTCTTGAGCTGGCAAACGTCTAGACTCCAACTTACTGTCTACTCTTGGTAAACTTTCATGTGGATATAAGAAACTAAAAAATAAAAATAAAAAATTGAGAGACTGTAAAACTTGATGGGAAAGTAAGGACCCGGCAATCAAGTTCCCTTTGCATGATTGCCATCTCACTGCCAATCAAGTGAGAAACGCTTTGACTCAGGTTTTAGCAAGTGACACTGAGAGTTGGTGCTGTGCGACTATGCTTGTGAGAAGCTTGTTCCCCCTCGTACGGTTCTTTCATTCAGTCTTCTGCCGGACAGAAAGGGAGAGTCTTTCATAGCTAAGCATCTCTAGGCTCTAACAGTGATATTTCACCCTATAAAAGCCAGAACACCCACACCCACACCCCAAGAGAAAGCCAGAACATACAAAAGTCTAGGTGTTCTTCTCTAGAGGGCTGTGACTTTTTTTAAACACCAGAGAAGTAATAGAGGAAGGTCAAAGAGACATCATTCTCCTGGTCAGGCATTCTCTCCTGACCCCATGTGCACAGGTGGAGGGACACCTTTTTATTCTGAGTTAGTCCTATTTGGCTCCAATGGGCTGCCTGTGCGAAGGTAGCAGCACACAGTTCCACCCTGACTACAGTTAGTATGGAAAGAAGATTCCTATTTAAAATGCAGCACTGATTTCCCTGGGTTGAACACCAAGGAGAACTCCAAAATGTCCCCCTGCTCCCAGGCTTATCAGTTATCTTAACAGTGTTTACCCTTGGCTCTCATAGGGCTTCCATTCATTTCACTGTAGAGCCACCAATAACTAAACAGGAAATCTGACTGAGATGAAGAGAGAGCATTTAGAACCCTTATCGGGTCATAGTATCTTAGGCTATGCTATACCATTTTCTTAGTCTGTTGTTTTCTTCTCTTTTGGATTTTTTACATTTATTCATTCACTGTATATGAGTGTGTACTTACACGTGCATGTGTGTATGAGTGTGGGTGCATGTTAGCCATGGTAGGCATGTGGAAGTCAGAGGAAAACTTGTAGGGTGTTGGTTCTCTCCTATTGTGGTTCTGGGATCAAACTCTGGTTGTCATGATCGGCAGTGGACACCTTTACCAACTGAGTCGCCTTGCTGGCCCTGGTTTCTTTGCAGTGACCCAGGAATCCTTAGTCTCTGCTTTGGATATGCCAAACCATTGCTTCTTTACCAAATCACAGACTGGGAAGGTGGTCACTTGCTCAAAGGGTTTGTGCCCGTGCAGATGCTCTCCCGAGATGTGCAGCCGCTCACACATCACCAGCTTCTAATAATTCCTGACACTTAAAGAGTGAGTCCATTTCGCCCATTTTTCTTTCTGCATATTTGTGGAAAGAGCCAATAGTTTGCAGCACTCAGAAGGCTCAGGATGTGCACCTCGTCGTGTGAATCGTATTCGTTCTGCCCGGTTTATCGGTTGTTTGTTTTCTCGTAGGATTTTGGGAGACTTCTTTAACATGTCAAATATGGGACTAAAAATAGTGGCTAGACTGTAAATCATTTGGGGGAAAAATTAATAAGATACGAAGAGAACTGCCTTCCCATCCACCCTGTGTCATAATGACAAAATGCTAAATGACTCTGCATGTCTGTCTCCCTCGTCACTGGAGGTGAGGCTTCTGGATTCTGTACCATACAAACCACCCAAATGTGAGAGCGTTAAGTGCAGGCTGAAGTACAAGTGTGGGTTTGGATTTCCCTTTCCTGCCCCAGTACTCTGAAAGCATAGTTACTCAGCCTCCCCTCCCAGCAGAGCAGCAGCGTCCCTGTGCTGAAGCTCGGTCTGCCAGCCCACTTCTGAGTAACAGCCAACACACCCCCATCCAGCACCGATCGATGGGCTTGCTCACATTTAAGGAGCAGAACTGATTTTCAAGTTTCTTCGAGCCATTATTTGTGTTCCAAGTTATCTTCCTGCATCCGTATTAATTTTCTGTTTCCAAAAGTAAGCCCCATGTATTTCAAGGCAGCACAGTTGCTTTTTCACATTTTCCAGGGAACTGGTGTTTTTAATGTCATGTGAGGACAACATTACACAATGGGTCTTTGGCAGGGACACACAGAAATGAATACCGTGTGCGAACAAACATTAAATGGCAGTCTTAATTACAGAGTTAGACTCTGTTGTTTTTAATGCCCTTCAATTTTATAATTTGATGGAAAATGCATCAACACAGCTATTTTCTTTCTACCCTAAATGATTAAGGATTGATATACCCCCAAACTGCAGTAGCTCCTTAGATCAGCTAATCAGGTAGGCCTTACATGTTATCCACTAGAGGGCAGTAGGGATACACAGCCACTCCAACCAATATGTGCAACATATGGTCGACGTGGAAACATAGTAGCCATAGCTTTCATGTGTATGAAAAATTCCCATTGCAGTGTTGCTTCACTTATAATTATATTGAAAGTAAACACTAATTCACAGACAGACTACGCATATTTCAACATATCCCTCTAGTGTTTTGTCTATTCTAGTTTAAAATGCCCTGAGTAATGAAACTTCTACTTCTTCCCTTGGGAGGCTATATCAAAACCCACTTGTTTTACATGCCTGGTTGTTTTTTTTTTTTTTTTTTACAAACACACACTCAAGATCTATTAGTCTTCCTTCAAGTTCACTTAGAACTCTGTTGCATACCCCATTTTCCCTTACAGCAAAGCTAGTTCCATTCCGCAAAAGATGTTTCCTGAGTACCCATTGTGTGGAAGACGTACTTAGTTGAGGGATGTCCACAGCTGGTGAGCATTGCAAGGCTGCGGCTGAAGGAGTTGCATGACTCCAAGCTACAGAAGAAGCTCGTCCAAACCAAACATCAGAAGAAGATGTTGGCCTAAGTTCTAAAAGGAGTGACGTCCATAAAACTGTCACAACAGGAAAAAGTTTAGTTGCACTTGGATTTTCTGTCTTGAAATCCAGAGTGCTAGTACTGCATGGTGACATCTAACGTCACCTGGAAACCTGTGAGCTACACGGCTGACCTGGTGGTGAGCTCATGCCAAGGACACAACCTGGATTCTCACCAGTGAAAGCTGATCCCTTGGCAGATAGATCAGATTAGCCTAGCAGTTTAGAGCCAATTTGGGGTTCTTTATACCTACTTATGAAGCAGAGGGTATGGTTTGTAAGTCACACCAACAAGGTTCCATAGTCTGCTTTTCAGTTTTTTTAATCATCGACTCACTGGGTTCAGTCCCAGTGCCGCTGCACACATTGCATGATGGGAAAGTAACCCAAGATCACATGCAGTACTTTGGGTTGGCACCACTGGTCTCTTACATATACTTCGATCATATGTATCTGAAGGAGTGGGTAGGAAAAAAATCCAAGCCAAGAAAATCTCTTTAAGGCTAGAACTCACAGTTACACTGTTACTATGCGGTTTCCCCATTTACATTAGAGACAGAGCAAAGTTATTTGCTCTGTTGGGTCTTTTTCTCAGACACATTTCCATAAGGCTGTCCTGGTCTCCAAGGACATCCCAAGTAGACATGTACGCAGGCGAGAATGTTCTGCCTCCAAGTGCAGAATGAAATGTTGCAGAAGTTCTAGGAATGATACGTGCCTCTCAGTGTTCTTTCACATCCTTTTGAGCCAATGTAGAATATAACCTATTCTCCAGGGTCTTTAAAGGCCTTTCTTTTGCCAACTAGGAGGGTAAGAATGTGCTGGATAGGCTGGCTTTCTGTAGGAAAAGAGAAGGGAAGGATACAGAATCTTCATGGGAATCTACACAACAATAGTCCAGACCCCTATCACAAACAGAGCTTACATCCGAAATTTGTGTCACCTGTAATGGAATCCACAGGAGTATTTTATATGGAAGTAATTAAGTGCAAATGTACAACAGCCATTTTTGTGGTTTTGTTTGTTTCAAAATACCAGAGGTGATTAGGCCATATTATGAACTAATTGCTTACTTTATTTAAGTTGAAATGAGTTCTTGAGTTATACAGGGCCCAAAACACGAACTCATTACTCCATTCTGCACACCACTGAAAAGAACAAAGACGTTAGCGCCTTTATTTCATTATGTTACAACACACCAACATTCTGAGCACTGATGAGGACCCAAGTGGACAGAACATCTGTATTTGGTAAGAAAATAAAACAAATAAATGTTTGCTCCATCATTTAGTTCTTCCATTGATGTGCTGAAATTCAAAATGAATGGCCAAAGGTAATAAAGTGGCATGCTTTTTTTAGTACACTTTCCTATGGAAAGTTTAAACAACTCTTCAAACATATTTGAAAACAGTAAATAAATAACCTACAAAATTCAATATTTTCTTAAATTTGGAAGTAAACCACAGTCATTCCTAGGCTTGAGTCTCTGTACACCAAGTTTCAAACCAAAGCATATTTTGGTATTTTGATGGTTGAGTTATAACCCCCTGAAAAGAGGACCTGATTGTGTGCAGTGAGGACAGCTGCTCCTGGAACTCCATCCAGGCTACTAAAATAAAACACTGGCGCTTACCAGTCACTGCTGACCACTGTTCTATAGGCAGTGAGGGAGCTCTGTCAGCAGCGCATGCTTGCTGTGGCCAGATTCTAGACAAGGAAAAAAAGAGAAAACAGTACACCCCAAAGCCAAACCAAAACCCAGATGTTAAAAGCAATTGAAGATGCCAAAAATCTTCCAGGTTCTAGTCCTGTTCAGTATTTTTAAGGTACTGCTAAGGAATTCTAGTTAAGGTCTGTCTGACCGTGTTAGCGAGGTAGCTGGTGTTGGTGAGCATCTCTGTAGGTTTATACGTTTCTTTGCTCATGATTATCTGAAGCAAAATCCATGGAACTTTTATTGACACTTTGACCACTGGACACCCCACACATTAGCAAAGTCTATTGCCAATGTTTTACAAAGACATAGTGGATCAAGCTATAGTACTGGTTGACTTAATTGTTTCCCACCCCTCAAAAGAGTTGGGGTGACTGTGATAGAGGCAAATTTCTGTTTTCCCATGTGAAGAGTGAAGAAAATGAATCTGTCATTTTCATACCCCAGCTAGATGCTGTGAGCATTTGATGGACTGGTAATATAATCTTAATAAACTCAGGGAGTTTGCTGGTGATTAATTATGTCCTTTTGGAAGAGGATGCTAGGAGGAGCACTCTCTCCTGATGTGAAAAATACCAAATGGTCATTGTCTTGTCTTGTGGCATAGCTGCTTTTAGCAATACCACAACCTCAACATGAGTGAGAGTTATGTCTTGAATTATTTTGCTCATGGGCTCAGACACCTTAATACTGATACCCAGTGTTCTGTTTTGGCAGCTATCCATTTTAATTTAAATTAAAACCTGTGACTATGAAATGAATTTTTTTCTGTATCCCAAGACATTTACTCACTGAATAAATATTTACTGAGAAGGTACTCAGAACAAAATATTATACTGAGCCATATGATTTGCTTAGGAACTAAATCTGTGGTGGTAACCACATTAAATCCATCTTGTAACCAAGTAAACCATCCAGACAACTTTCACAAAACTGGAACTTTCTATTTGAAAGGAGCCCTTCAGTGCACAGTTGAGGGCATTTGGAACTGGCCAGTTCCATGAATTCCTTGCACTCTGCACATGTGGTTCATATAGAGCTCTAGAGGCAGAGCCCAAAGCTCCTGGTTATAGTATGTGCTGGGTTCCGGCCCTCAGCATGCCTGTTTATCATGTTCTCCTCAGGGATGCTGCAGGGATGCAGTCGGCTCTGACGTTTTCCCTGCACTATCTTTCTTCTTTGATGCTGATCAGTTAAGCAGTGGCATGGCTTTTCTGAGTTTAGTAATGACACATCCCTAGGCCATGTCTGCAGTCCTGTCATCACATTGGTGTCGAAGGAATGTAAGCCCTTATATGGACACGTTCTTAACAAATAAAAGCATTTCTCAAACATAGATTCTCTTTTCTTAATGATATCAAAGTCTATTAACTTTCTCATCTATTGGCCACTGGTAGACACTCTCTGAGAGGTGTGCTTCTGAGGGAATATTTATGAGAATTTTAAGTTGCTCCACAGAGTTCTGAGAACCTACTGCATGTGTGGATAAATCGTGAAGGAAAAGGAAGGAAGAGCAGGAATATACATGAGGAAGAGGCCCTGGAAAAGGGTTTGAAATGACTTTGTTATAAACTGGACCTTTAATGATAGATCCTAATTACTTGTAAGCATATATAATAATTCTGAATATTTCCAGGTGGTTGGGGGTACATGCCCTTAATCCTAACACACTGGCAGAGGCAGGTAGATCTCTGAGTTCAAGGCTAGCCTGGTCTCCAGAGCAAGTTCCAGGATAGCCTGGCGCTACACAGAGAAACCCTGTCTCAATAAAAACAAAAAGATAAATCAGTACGAATAATAATTCTGAATATTGGGAAAATAACCTGGTTTTCAGGAATGAAAATTAAGACACAGATGATTCTGTAGCATGGTGTTTGAAAGCTCACTAAATGTTCCGACAGCATTGCGTCATTGCTTTAGGTTAGCAACCTCTTTGCAAGACAGCCAAACTGCACTAAAATAGAAGAAAGGCAAACTCATTTGGATGGACCCAGTTACTCTTGTAGAGTAAATTCCGAACTTTCCTCCTCTGCCTTTTCCCCATCCCAGTATTTGTCATTTTTCATCCTTCAATTTGAAAGCCCATCCACCATTACAAACACACACAAAACTATGCAGTGTGATATTTGTCCACTTCTTAGATATTCCTTCTATTCAACTATGTGAGTTTAGGAAAACTGTGAACGTTTAGGAGGTAGAGAGAACAACTTACCATTGATATGCATAGGCTGCTAAACTTGGTTGTGATCCCTAGCTGTGTGTGGTAGTAGCTGTATGCCCTTCCTCTTGTTGCCATCTGCTTGCTCCTCTTGTTCCTTCTTAATGAGCTCTAGAGCTATCATTGCTGTAAGATGTACACATACACATGATTTGCTAACAGAAAGCTACTGTGTCCTGTTTAGATAAAGGGAAAATGAAGAAAAGGACCTGGTAGCTCTGAAAGATCAAACGAGTACCAGTTGTTGGTACTTCAAGCAAGATGGCTGGGCCCCAAGAGCATTTCTGGGAAGCACAGCAGCATACATGTTCATCCATGTATGTGCACAGTTCGAATCTCAGCTCTGCCACTTAGGAGCCATGTGACCTGCACTTTGCTTCTCCTCTCTAAAGGTCTCTGCTCCATACTTCTCCCACCTGAGTCAAGGAGGTGGCTACTACAGAGAGAGTAGTGTGGTACACCTCAGGTGGTAGGGTGTAGATGACTGCAGGTTTGCAGACATTCTGGCCCTCCTGTGCCTGCTTTTAGCATCATAATTGCCACAGAGGATCTTGGGAGTCTGTGGTTTTAAGAAAACTCCACTGGGTCAGGCTCATAGTCCTTTCAGGTCAGCATTCAGTTTCTGACCACAGGACCAGGGACTGTTACATAAGTCATAACTGTCCTTGTCGCTGACTGCAGGAATTACTTACTTCCCTTCCCATATCCTAGTTTCTCTGAATAACTCTGAACTTGCTATCCATGAATTTAGTTAAACTTAGTGGTATATTTCTGCCATCAGTCTTTAATGAACTTTGTTTGCAACCTTGTGTTTAAAGTGATTCTTTGCTTAAAGACCAGGAAGATATTCATCATCATATAACAGAACGTGATAAGAAAATCCATTTTCCATTCCCCGGCTTTCCATCCCCTTACAGACATTATCCGATCCCTGTCTGGATTTGACCATCTAAATAGAAAGCTTCCTTGGTTAGAATCATTGTGATTTAACTCTTCCCTTCCCCTGTGAAAATCCTCCAGACTCCAGCGAGATGGTCTTAGTATGCATGCAGTTGCCTCTGAGCCAGAGTTCAGCTTAGAGACAGCTGGCAAACTGTTCAACAAACTGGACCAGAGAGGAGAATCATAACAAAAACATGATCTGTCTGGAGCAAAGTGGAAAAACTTGCCTTAAGGAAAAACAAGAGGCATTTCCCCTGCTGTCGGAGAATCTAAACAAGGGTTACAGAGCACTTTCCCAGTGCCTTGTGCCTCTCCAGCAGTCCTTTAGGCTTAGAACCACAGTGAGGTTAGACTGAATACACTGTGTTGCTGTCAGAGACTGATGCTTCCAGAGTGACAAGGCAGCACCAGTCTGGGGTTAAAGCGCCTCGTCACCTTAGCATCCTCACTCCACACAAAGATTTGAAGGTCACTTTCTAAGGAGAAAGTCCTTTCAGGTAGTAACTGATGCAGTCAGGCAGCTCTGAGCCCGGTACCCCTCAGTCTTCTCAGGGCCTCTGACACAGCAGCCCAGGCATGGCAGGCACCACTGTCTCTAGAATCAAGCATCCTGTTTGTCTAAAGCTTCATAGAACCTGTGCACAAGGTGTCCATTCATTCTTTTCTTCTTGTGAGCTGTTCCCTTCTCATGGATGAGGGGAACTAAATTACATGCACAAGTGTGGCTGAACACTATGGAGAAGGTACTGAGGTAAGCGCCATGGTATGTCCCGGCCTGATGTCCTTGCCTATATTGTCACCATAAAAATCACAAGGTCATTTCCAGACCTTGTCCTGAAGTAGAAGACTGAGATCATCCTAAGACTAGGCTTTTTTCAAATGCAAATGGCACAGACTTCCTTAACCTGCTCACTTGGAGAAATCTTAGTAAACTAACCCCCAGCCTTGTGTCCGGACAAACAGACCATTAAAGAAGCCTTTAATGGGGCCTTTTTTTGCTGATTTGTTTTAGCTTCCTTTCCAAATAGTCTTCACACTGCTTAATTCAAAAGTGCTTCATATTATTTTAATAAGCTATACCCTGTATCTCTCTGGGCCCTTCTCTTCCTCACTGAATGATCCTGCTAAGTTCTGAAAAGCCTTTGCCAGGCAGATAATAGGTGAAGATCATTGTATTTCGGCTCCCTGATCCATTACACTCCTGCCTTTCACCCGCATGCAGAGTGTAGTGTTGTTTTTGGTTTTTTTTCCTAACAGAATAAATTAAATATGAAAGGAAAAGACTAATGTAATTCAAATAAACATGTTAATGACCCTATTTTTCCATTTGGTAACTAGACCGGATGTGGTGGTATGCCAGTTTTTTACTGAGCCTGTAATTTAAAACTTTGAACAAGGACACTTTTTCCCCCTTTTATTTCCATCCTCCATTCCCAACCTCTTTTATTCTTACAGACACTCCTTACTGTCCAATTAGTTTGGGAACATGAAAACTGTCCTCATTGTTGCCTGGAGTCTTAGGCGACCCGGGTGGTTTATCTCTGTGGGGTGGCTTGTGAGTTTGCAGTTGGACCGGTGATTAACCTGTCAGAGCACTGTACCTCTTTCAGGGCATGAGGAAGGAGGGCACTGGCACACCACACACCTCCTCCTCACGGCCTGGCAGCCGATTTTGCAGATTGTACATGTGTGTGCTTGTGCTCTAGGCGGTACTTCAACGCTGAGATGTGGGGACAGATGAGCCCTTAACCTGGGAACTAGCCATGCATTCCAGCTGCATTTTAGTCAGTTAGCTCCATGTCTTAAGAACTTTTTATTGCTCCAACTAAAACCTTAGCTAATTCCATGTACCCTCAAATAACCTCTAGTCTCCACTCCCCCATGGCCTCTCCTGTCTCCCTTGTACCCAGAGCAACCACTTTCCACAACACTCTCATCCAACACACACACACACACACACACACACACACACAGAGGAAGGAGAGCTACCTGCAAAGCCTCTCCTGTCCCTTGTGTCTCTGATGTACCACCTGTCTGCTGTAGTTTACTCTAGTGAGCTCAGAATCCTGAATTTCTCCACACTGTGCATGTGTAATCTATCCCTCCCCCGCCCCTGGAATGCACTGTCCCCTTGGCATTTGCAGGCTAGAAGCCCTTATCTCTTGTTTCTTTTACTTTAGTCACTTCCCAGTGTTTGAAGGGAAACTTTTTGATGTGAACATATTCTGGTTTGGGTTTTTTCTTTTTCCCTAACTGAAGCTGGCTGGCTGGAGGAATGAAGGGGAGAGGGGGCTCTGGCCCCGTTACTTCCTGTTTGTTTTTGTTCCGGAGAATGCAGACCATCTGTGTCTCTGCAACGCTTTTCTTCTGCAGCCACTGCTCTCATTCGGATAGTTAATGTTCTTAGTTCCCTCATTTCTCACTAAACAATTTCCTATTTCTCTTCCAGAAACTCCTAAGCCCCTCATTAAATCTTTCTTCCTGAAATTTCTTATCTTAATAGCACCTCTGGATACAGTTCGGTCCCCATTAAGGCCAGGATACAAATTAAGTAAATGATAACGGGAGAGAGGAGAAGGGAGAGAAGGAGAGAGGAAGCTGTAAATGAGAGGGGAAAATTAGGCATGCTTTGAAAATGGAGTCCGAGGATTCTCAGACCCAGGTCCTGAGTCCTAGCATACACTGCCAACTAGACCCTCTCTGTCGGGTGGACTGGGGCGTTTCGCCATATTGTGGATGTCTGTGGAAACTGGGCCTTCTAAGTACGGAGAGTGTTGCTCCGGGGCTTGCTTCCAGGGCATCAGTTAATGGTTAAGATTACCCTTTCTTATGGCTCACAAGTGTACTTTCTCATAGTTATCAGAATTTGTAGAAATACATTTTTCTTGGAGATGCCCATAAGCATCCTGTATACTTCGGGATGTTTTGTCTTGTTTTTCAGTGTAGTTTCACTACACAAGGTCTCTAAGCTACTTGAGCCTCCATATCTTTTGCTGAGTACCATCTTCATGTCAGATGCCAGTGCGTTTTAGAACATCGTACTTTCCCCACTCATGTTTAAAAACAAAAGTCAACCCTCCCCGCCCCTCAGTTCTTAAGGCCAGGATTAAAAAATTAAATCAATTCCAGGGTTCAGCTTCCCAGAATTACGTCAGTCAGTTTGAGCCTAATGTGTGTTCCCAACAGTCCACAGGAAAGCAAGGAGTAGCTATGGACTTCCCAGACTGCCAGACAAGCATTGGTCACTGGTGTCCTTCTGTTTGTCCCTGCTGTAGTGCCTTCAGCTAGGCACATACCATTTAATCAGTGATGTATTAAAATGGGCCTGGTGTAGTCAGAAATAGCTAGGCCAAAATCGACTGGCTATTTTTACAAAGAAAAAAAGAGGAGAGAAAATTGCTCTTTTAATCTGGGCAAATCAAATCGTGCCTGCTTGCCTTCCACCTGTAGCTATATGTGGGCAGGAGAGGTCTGCTTGAAGGCAGTGCTTTCTTATACTTCTTTATTTATGCTTATCCACATGGGGTCGAAGCACCAAGGTATCTTCAAAACTGAGTTTTCCCATTCACATGAGAAAATGTGTATTCTATTTCTCTCAGGGGAAACTACAAGAAAAACAGACCTCCTCTTTGCCACTCTTAGAAGATTTGAATAAAAACATAATACACTCGGCCTCTTCTGCCGTTTAGTTTTTTTCTCTGTCAAGAAATCATATCTGAGTATGACATCACAGCATGCTGCTCCAGGCTGCTGGGTGATGGATGAAGGCGAGGGCCTTAATTGGGTTAACAGGGCACACCAGGGGCGCAGGGTGGAGGGTGAGTTCTGCTCTCCCAGTTAGAGCTGCTCCAGGCAGTGTGAAAGAAACACAGTCATGCCAGGGAGGGGCTCCTCTCCCCAGGGACTGTGAACACCGGTGTTCTGTCTTCCTTTCATATATTACCAACCAATGAAATTAATCTTTTGAAAAGGAAAAATGTAAACTGTGCTTTGTTTTTAATCTGCAAGAGAGTTGGGGGTGGGTTGTGCTGGCAGGTTTGTTCTGTAGCATTGATTTGTGACCAACAAAGGAAATGTCTACTTATGAGACACAAATCAATGCCACCAGACTGTGAAAGTGCAAACAGAGATGTGAGAGAATTACTCAATCGTTAGTCCTCTGTGGAATTTAAAACAGTCCTTCAGTTGTTCTGAAACCCACCTACACCCACCACCATCCTCAGAGAGAGAGAGAGAGAGAGAGAGAGAGAGCGAGACGGAGGATGGCCTCTTGTGACTTTCTGAAGGGAAGACAAGAGTCCCTTCATGGATTTCGGAGCCCACTTGCCCTGTCTTCAGATGCTGTGGATTACCAGGTTGTGGGACACTGGTGGATCAGTTTCAGCCCAGGCTCCTGCTTTGCTCGGCAGTAGCTTTGGCTACTCTAAAGTCGACAGCTTCTTGCAAACTCTGCTTATTTTAAAGTAATCCACAGAACTTAGTATTTTTTATTAACAAAAGTTAAACATACAAAGATGTAGGCAGAAGGCTAAAAAGATACTTTGTGAAATCACCAATTTGAACACACTGGGAAAGGGACAACTGACCTGATTTAGCGGAAAGTATGAATCCTGTCATATCTATGTAGTTTGAAATTTTGAGAATGTTAACAAGTGAATCTCATGAGCACTGACTTCAAAATAAAGATTACAACTAGCAAACCTGATAGCTGTTGGCTAGATGAGGCTCCCATCCTCCCCACATGAACTAACATTACTAATTTGCTTACAAATCCTATTTCCAGAGATAGCAAAAGGTAAATTTCAATACTATCCCTATTCTACCTATCACAGTTTATAAATTATGCTAATGACCCTTCAGGGAACTAGAATAAAAGATGGTCAGATGATATACCACTGAATATTTCTTATAATTTCTTCTTAGTCTCTTTAGGTTTGTCAGATAGCCCAGAGTCCTATGCAAAGCCTCAGAAAACATTGGAAGCCCAGAAATGCTTTCTACCATGGCTCCTCCATCCTTTCCTGCTTCTGCTTCCCTGATGAAGTCAATCCCTCCTGACTCTCTCACCTGACTCAACAAAAGCACGCTTACTTCTCCTTGGCCTTATGTTAGTCAGCTGCCTGAGGGAAACAAGGGACTGAATTGAAGGATCAGATACCTACCGAATAAAGTAATTAATGATGAGTTTCTGGCCAAGCCCACTGAAAATAGTCCCTCAATAAAAGCACACAATTATTAAACTGTGTTACATTCTAATTCCTCACAATCCAATTCTGACAGTGTACACCTCTGACTTACACCCGTAAGTCAGAATAAACAAGGACCTTCAAGTGTCCAAATGGACTCCACCAAGTCTCCAACAAATCCTGCATTCAAAAGTAGTATTATCTCTATAGGCCTCATGTATCGGATTTTTCCAATCCAAAGCTGGTTAGAGAATACATTTAGCATAGAACATTGGGAGGAGATGGTTCTGGGAAACTGAGAGCGATGGCATGTGGCTTTGGCAGTGGAGAGTCCACTACACACAGTTCCTTCTGTGGCAGAGAGGTTGAACTGTGGAGAAGAAGGTGATTCTCCAAAGAAATAGGAAAAATCTATCTCTGACAAGCAGGAATGATGAGCGTTCAAGGATAACCCTTCATCATAAAAAATCTGAGATTGTACCAGTGTAGTCCAACAGGAGCAGGGACCTCTGAAGGGCTTCTGTATTCTAACATTTAGTGTGTGTATCAGTGCTCATCATTTCTGTCATTTATACTTAGGTGGAGCATTTTATACATACACCACTTTTATTTATTTAGCTTTTTTTTTTTCAATTTGGAAAATGCAGACATGGTTTTGTATGGTTCTGGAAAACAAGCTAGCCAAAGTTACTCAGCATGGACACCCTGAGAGGCTGTCACTCCTGAGTGGTTTGTTCTAAGTCCAGGTCTCTAACAGGAGGCCTCTCTCCCTTCCATTGATCTGAGGTAGATAGTGTGTGTTGTCCTCTGGAGGAAGGCAGAGGGAGGCGTGCTTGCTCGTATCCAGCTGCTTTGCTTTGTTAATGTGTCAATGTAACTGACCAGAAACATGGTACAGGGAGTTGTTTGTGTGTTTGTTCTTTGCTTATGCAACTTTCCAAGCAGACAGTGTTCTTGAGACCAGATGGTAAAGAACAGTCAACTGCAAGCTCTACTCTGCAGATGTATTGATGTTTCATGTCTTCTTGAAGCCAGTTCAAATACATTTTTGAATTTTTGAATAGTAATCCTTGTATTTCTATGAGGTCCTCTTTAACTAACAAGGAAAGGGGCTGGAATATTTACTTTCATGGTCTCTGGGGGCAGTTGAGCAGTGGAACAGCAATGTTATAACCATATGGTGTTCAACCTTCAACCAGACAAACGTCCAGCACGTGTTATTTTGTGCAGGGTGGATCATCAGGTCACAGCGAACACCTTGTGTAAGTCACAAACACAGACCTATTTCCAACATCATTGTTTCCAACAGTGTACTTTTTTAGTACTTTTTTTTCATTTATTTTTTTTATTTTATTTATCCATCATTTCAACTTGGCACGTGTTTGTTGGGATTGTGTTGTTGTTGTTGTTGTTGTTGTTTATCTGCTCAGCAATTTGGAAGTTTACTTGGAACACAGATGAGCTAAGATCAAAAGCTGTTTTTCAAAAAATAAAATGCCTCTAGTAAGTAAAAATGAAGATGCTATATCTGAATGAATGTGGAAAGTTGTCCCTCTGTATATTTTTAAAGCTTCTCAAACTATCCCCAGTTCTCAGCCAAATGCAGCCTACCCAGATTGTCTTTAGGAAAGTAGCAATTCACAGGGATTTGCAGTTAGCTGAATATCAAAGCACACACTCTCTTCAGTCCCTGCTCATAGCTCCACCATTTTAGAATATGGTGAGAGATGCCAGAGACCTACCATCTGTTTAATGGGCTAATTATGTTTAGCACATGCCTACTTCACAGTAATACCATGAGTGAGGTTGCCAAACATCATACAAATGTATATGTTTGTATGTATTGATATATAAATACACACATAAATAAAGTCTCATACATATATCGTAACAGTCAGTGTTTCTCAGCTTTACTCCAGGCTCTCCTTCCGAGATATATTACAGCCCTTCACTTGGGCATTGGCAGAGTTTGTATGATGTATGAAGGGTGGGTCAGACTGAGAGGGACAGTGATGAATATATACATACATATATACATATACAAATATATGCATATATATTTGCCTATTTATATATATTAAATACATATATTTTCCTGTTTTAGCTGTACTCCCTATTTTCCCCTCTTAAAATCTTAATTTACCTCTATAGTCAGCACAGCCAAACTTCATGACACTGTTTCTGTACCAAATGTTTTAGCTCCTCCCTTTTAGACATTGAGACTCACTTCTACTGAATCCCTTCAGCGGAAGGCTACAGCTTTTCTCTTAGATGCCGTAACTTCTCTATTGAGTCTGTTGTTAAAGCTTGCATATTCTTTCCCTTTCATGAAGCTTGCACAGCCTTTGACAATGTTTCTGGTGGTCTCAGAACACTTCCTAGGAGTGTGGTCTCAGGGACTCTAGTCATTACGGTAACTAGCTGCCACGTGCTAGCCAAGAAAATTATCACTGGGTCCCAAGTTGGGACAGCCTAAGCAGATTCTTAGACATGAAGCTTACAGTCCAGGTCCAGAGGGTTTCAGAAGTAAAAGAGACGCAGACAGAGGGCATTCCAGGTGAAGGGAATGAAACCAGCAAATGAATAGGGCAGAAATGGAAAGGAGCAAGTCATGGGTAACCAGAGTGCCTAGTCAGGATATGATATAAACTCTAGGTACCGAGCTTTCTGTGTGGCGCCTTTGTCTCTGTAAGGCCAGCTCTGCAAGCTCTGGACCTGCTTGGCTTTGAGGGTGCATTGGCCTGAGAGCTATTGGGAGAAATATCCACGTCTGCATTCCAGACTATAAAACCAATCTGTAGCAAAAGATCACAACATAGGGAACTCTCCTGGGTACATTTCATATGTACCTCCCGAGATGAAGTGTCTTTGTAAAGCTTCCTGCACCCAGCAGTAGAACGTTTTACTACATACACTGTCTTAGCTAGAGTAAATTCTTTAGAGCTTTTTCGTCCTGTTTGTTTGTTTTTGCTTTTGCAGATTTATGCTTACTATGGATTTCTCTAACCAAGTTAGATGGAGGGGAAATAGCCAAGACATAAATAGTCCAATCAGATAAGCTTGTGTGAGCAGGGCGGAGCTTTGTGAGAAAATAAACTCCTGAGTACCAGAATGGTTGTTTTCATCTTAGGCATCAGTCTGATGTGAAGGGAACATTGACAGGCAAAGAAAGGCAGAGCTAGTACTTATATTTTCCCTTGGATAGATGAAAATAGATCACCTTGCTCTTTGCTATGTGACTTCTTAAGGTGGAAAACCCAATAAGTCATGCAAGGTACACAGACCCTGATCAGAAGAAAGCAGTGTTTATCTAAATAAGAGGTGGAATTGCCTCTCCATCTCTTATGTAGCACCATCAAACACTATGGCTGGAAGGACTCCTTAGAGCCAGCCCACCTAGCACCCCTGTTCTACATGGAGGACTAAGCGTTGCATTCCTTGTCTGTGGCCTACAACAGTAGAGCCATGGATAGGGATCCAAAATCTTCTGAGATGCTCAGGTAGCACTCAGTCAAACTACTCCATAGTTTTTCTTCAGTTCCTCTGTCTTAGATTTAGATAATTCTAACTTTTCTTCTTCCAGCAACACTGCTTTTTTATATCTTGATTACCTACTGGCTTTTCAATTAATTGCTTTGGAGACATTTATTTTATAATAATTAATTGCTTGGTTCCTATAAATGAATCTAATAGTTAAGATAGCCTCTCAGATGTAGCCTAATTATTTCACAAATACAGTTAAGCTTGCCAGATGGACACCTCCATCTTCCTTTTGGATGACTGCTGAAATACCTGTAGAACTGTCTTGGACACTATTAGACCTTTCAGATTCATCTCTAGGGCTGCAGACACTTGCTGGGAGGTATAAACAGGAGGTCAGAGTTGCTCCTTTGCCCTGTGTGAGCTGTGCCTAGGATGTGTTTAAATTGCTGTGCCTTTGTAAGGAAGGAATTCCCACTACCTTCAATTTCCCCAGTTCCTGTCATCAGACCAGTTACTACAAATGGATTGCCTGTCAGCCTCCAAAACAGCTGGACTTAGTGTGTTGTTGTGTTTTGTTCAGTGTAAAGGAGAAAGAACACGATGAGTGTCTGGCATGGCTAGGTTCCCTTTCGTGGATAAGAGTCCATCACTGACAACAGACATTCAATAAAAGGGGCAGAAAAAAAAGTGTTTAAAAAAAAACATTTGAGTCACTTGAAGATATTAGCTCCAAGCTTCTGATACGATGCCGTGTGGCTTGTTGCCCACATATGGTTATTATGATCTACTTGTCAGCAATGAGCCAGAAATACTCTTACTGTTGCAATGCAAAGATACATAATAATCCATTTTTACACTGCAAATGCATGTGGCCCATCAAGTCCTTGCTCAGATGCCAAACTCACCACTGTGAAAGAACTGGCTGACATAGTGCCCTAAAATTTCAGGTAAATATAGTCACCTCGCACAGGCATGGAGTGAGCCTGGTTTTTGAAGCCAAGAGAAGGAGAAGCAAAACTCTGCTCTTCCCTAAGTTCGAACCATTTGGCAATAGTCACAGTAGTTAGAGGGAATAGCCTTTTGTGAAGAAAATTGTGGTGTCTCAGGGCTGTTTTTATTAAAACATTTAGTCCACCAGAATACCAATTTTAAGAATAATTTAATTCACAAAGCATATGAAATAAACAGAAGAGTCTAGTCCCAACAGCTGCATCCCACCACTGTGATCCTGCTGTGATGCAGGGGGACTCAGTGGTCAAGATCCCTTCCCACTGCATTTGGATATTTGTGAGGGGAGAAAAAAAAAAAACTAGAACTCATTTCCTTTAATATCCATATGGCATGTAGCAAAACCACCAGAGAATACTGATTGAGATTCTTTTTTTTTTTTTTTTTTTTTTTTTTGCCAATTCTACCCAGATGTTCAGGTAACAATAATAGACATCTTCTCCTCCCTCTTATTTTTTTTCTTCATGTTTTCTTCTCCAATCTAATGTGTTCCTTGCTTTTATGGATTGGAATCACTCCTTAAAGGAAGTAAGCAAAGTTCATCCCATTTGCAAGAAACATACACTACTGTGACTGGTAGTCGGTCTCATTGTGGCTTTTTGTAGCCTATGCAACTGAGGAGCGCGTGGAAGAGCCAGTCAGTGGTCCTCAGAGGACACTGTTTAGCTTACCTAGTCTAATCCACTGTTTCCCATTACAGAACAATCAAAGGTCCTACCCCAAATGAGTAGCAGGATGTAACCTCTCTGTGTCTGTAATTTCCGTAAAGTCCTCCATGATATCTGGGGGTATTGGCTCCTAGGGATGCAAGCTTTAAAAGTATGTCCTGGCAATGATGTCCCACAAGAGGGAAATGTGAGTTGGTGAAGAAATACAGACATAGATATCTTTGTAATATTTTTTCTCATAAATATTTTAATTCGCTATCAAGACCCCATTTGATCTTCAATCAAATGAGTGATTTAAAGAAAAAATTATCTTTGGGGGCTGGGGAGATGGCTCATTGAGTACGATTGCTTGCTTTGCAATCATGAGAACTTGAGTTCAAAACCCCAGTACCCACATAAAATGCTGGATGTGACTGTATGTGCCTGTAATCCCGGCATTGGGAAGTAAGAGACAGGCAGATCCCCAGGCACTCACTAACCCTCAGCCTTACCAGAACAGAGAACTCCTTTCTCAAAGAAATAAGGCAGAGATAGTGACACAAGAACAGATAGACATCCTTTTCTGGCTTTTGCACTTACAGATGAAACATACATACATACATACACACACACTTTACCTTTGTAATTTTTCTAAGTCATATTTCAGTCTTTCCTTCCTATCACTGGGATTTTGGGTAATCGTCTTAACAGGTAGCTGGGAGGAAGTCATGTGTGAAAAGTCCTCATAGCTTATAGCAAAACAGAAGATAAGCTCAGGAGAGAAGTGAAAATCCATAAATGCAGTTATCCCCCCACCACAAAGAGAGTAGTTTAGGGACACTGTATGATGCTACATGGCCTGCATGGGGAAACACTGAAGCCATGTTTTCAGTTGCCTTGTCCTCCCTGGAAATTCATGCAATAAACAGAGCCAAGAAACTTTGGAATATACTCTAGTGAAACATAAAGGAGATGAGAAAAAAGTCCTCTGAAACTCCAATTTAACCAGTGCATGCTAGCAGCCAATCCAGTGTATAACTGCCTCCTTTGTCCTTGGGGTTTGACATTTCTGTACACTAGGAAAGAGAATATATGTGCCTGGTGTGTTTGGAGCACTTGGCTGTTTCAAATACTTTTAAGATGAATACTTGTTTCCTGCATTTCCTTAAACAAGCTCCGTTAAACATATCAGTTATCCCACGATGCACGGTTTATTCAGTAAATTGCAAAAAAAGAAAAAGGAGAAAAAAAATCAATTGGACCCGTCTCTTTCTCCCTTTGCCCCCTCCTGTCTCTCACACTGTGTGAGGAGTTGAAAGTGTGTGTGTATATGTGCATGTGTGTGCATGAGTGTGTCTGGGAGGTAGACAGATTCCCTACCTGGAAATGGCTTGCTATTATTAGATGTTCAGTTACCAGGGGTTATGTAAGACAATTGGAGCTCTGTTTTTAACAGAGACGTGATTCATGCTGCTTGTAGTAACAGTAACCACCTCCGAACGAGACAGAAACCAGACCCAGACAAAGGCTGGAGAATCAATGCCGACTCACTGCAGCCCCCTCCCGATACCCTCTGCCTTTCAATCAGGGCACTTAGGTTATCAGGAAAGGAGGCTCCTGCTAATTCTGGGTCTGTTCTGTCTCCTGGGACTGCCAGATAAATTCATGTGTCTGGAGCTAGACACAGAAAAAAGTAGGCTTCGGGAGCTGTGACATCTGAGCTCCCTCCCTAGGATCTCGCCAGTGATCCCCACCTGGCAAGGAAGAGGGCCTGCACCTGTGCTAGGCACAGATGTCTACTTAGAAAATTTAAGGGCTTGAGTGTTAGGATCGCCCACTCTCAGAACTTCCCCTCCGGTGATGTTTTCAGCTTGTCAAGAGAACAAAGGGTGGGATGGTATTAAAGCCACTACCCCCTTTTCCCCAAACTCCACCAGACTCTCGGACTTGGCTGTCAGCTCTCACCCAGATCAAGACCCTTCTCTGGGCCCTTCAGACCACACCACCTCCACAGTAGCCAAAGATTTGCATACCAGCCCCACAGCTGAGTAGGACAGGCAGTGAATCTCAACCACGACTTCTCAGGTGAAAATGACCTTAGTGCTTAACAGTGGTGGTGGCTGTGATTTTATCTATAGAAAAAGATTTGCAGCTGGGAAAGTTGGTGGCCTGAATAGCGACATGCAGCTCCTGTCAGATGCAGAGAGAATATGCGCATCTGGTTCTTTGACACTACAAAGTTTGGTGGTAACCAGTAACATTTTTTTTTTGAGGAGAAATTAAAAAGTTAAAAACAAAAAGCATTTTCTCCTGAAAACTTTTAGACCACACTGTACTACTCACTCAGCAGGCAGCTCAAAATCTTCCCCTTCCCTCTCTCCTACCCCAGTCCCACAGGTCTCATCTGTGTGAATCATGACGAAAACTCACTCTTAATGAAAGTCTCCCCATGCAGTAGCACGGCCCCAGCAGTGTCTCCCTGACCCTCCTGGTGACATCCCAGAAAGATGTGGATAGCTTAGCCTTCCCCCAGAACCTGGAGACAAAATACTTCTGCTGCAAAAAGAAACCGGTGCTTGACTAGAAGGCTCACATGACTCAGAAATTAGCTGTCCTGCCCCAGTTAATGTACCCCACAGGCTGGCTGCTGCCCTTTACTCTCTATCAAATGTGTAAACCACCCAGAAGGACAGCTCTGAGTGTAGGAGTGACAGAGAAATGTCTAGCCATTCAGTTTCATCAAGTCAATATCTCCTGTGATAAAAATTTCATCTTTAAAAATACTTTTATTGATTACTAGTAATGATCGATATCTTGATACATTCTTAGGACTATTGACTATGGACTATAGGAAATCTCTGCTAGTCCACATGTTCCTTACCTTTCAAGGTAAAACATTTAAGTAAGCATTCTCATCTTATATAAAAGAGTTTTAATTATATTCTCTGTATACCACGTCTTTAATCAAGAACAGCAGTGAACTATTTCACAGACCACAGATCATGAGCATTTTCTTTTCTGCTAAGATACCAAAGTCTTCTGTTCCCTCGGTTTTAAGGAAAAAAGCTGAACTCTTCCTGCACACAGTAAAACCTCCTGCTCATGCATCCAGGGACCATACGTCTAGCCCCAGTCTTAGTACAAACTCACTATTAGGAAATACGCTAAGTCTCTACTTCAGATAACATCTAATCTGCAGAACTCAAAGCCCTTTGATATCTGGTTGTTATGCACTGGCCTGAGAAAACCTGCCCTGGGCTTTCTGTGCTGCTGTAGTAACCAGTTTTATGGGGAAGATAGACCTCACTGTTTGGGGGCTTTGTGTTGTCCAAGCGGCTGCCAGGCCTGCCTTAGCTTACACAACACAATGTGTCTCCAGACTGACTGGAGATAGAGGCTGGGATATGGGTGAAAGGTGGCAGAGAATTCTAGACATTTGCTGCATGCCCTGGTGATATCTTTCATTTTCATCAGACTACCATGATTTAATGATCATTAATAACAATTTTCCTTGACAAAAGCGTGTTCCAGGACTTCCCTTCATGGGCTGTTTGGTGTTCTTTATTCTTTTATCTTTCTCTCTGGTAAAAAACTAAGCAGTCTTGCTTATAGATAAGAACAGGGCAGCCTTTGCTTTTCTCGGTTTAGTCTTATTTAAAAGCCTTAGAGATATGTGGTGGCATTTGCTGAGGTGACGACAATAATAGTGGATGGTAGGTTTTTCAACAATGGATGATACATTCTACCTGGACCTTTACCATCCTAAATGATACCCTGCAGATAACATGATTAGAACATCCTACTGTGTGCATAGGCCTGCAGTAGATGTTGATGTTTCTGTAAACTACTAGACCTCTATTCTCTAGAGGACTGTGACACACTCCCAATGATACATAGAGTAGGTAGTAAAGAGTAACTATTTATCTAAATGCTAAGTCAGTGTCAGGGGTCAACATCACCCAAAGCATTCTTCCCAACAGAGTTTAATAAGGACTAGTTCACTTCCTGTGGGCCTTGAATGGGAAGAAAGTTTAGGTACCAATGAAAGGCAACAAAGATGGCACCCTATAACTTTGAAAACAGTCTGTTCAAAAGCTTAGGGATACAACTGTATTTATCTTTCTGACCCCTAAAAGTTAACTTGGTAATACTAACGGGAGTATTAACAGAAAGACCTTATTTTATAGACATTCAGTGGCTTTCATCATAGGCAAAAACAAAACAAACAAACAAGCTTTCCCTTGATGGTCCTCTGGCATCTTCTTAGATAAAATAATGTCCCATTAGTCCAGTAAGCTTGGGCAAAGCATGTAGGGATTCCTAAATTTATTTAACCAAAAAAAAAAAAAAAAGTAAGATTTCTTTTTAAGTATTTATTTATTTGTGCAGGATGAGGGGCTGGGTGGAGACAGGGCAAGCACCCATGGAGGTCACGCTTGTGGCAGTGGTCAGTTCAGTGTTTCTAACTCACAGGTCCCCAGATCATTCTCAGGCTTAGCAGAAATGGCCTTCACACACTGAGCCATCACACTGGCCCAAGTTTTTATTAAAAACAATAGTTAAGGGCTGGAGAGATGGCTCAGCTGTTAAAGGCTAGGCTCACAACCAAAAACAATAATTTATGTGTGTGGGAGCTTTGTCTGCCATGCATTTCTGCACACATATGCATGCCTGGTGCCAGGAGAGGTCAGGGGCAAATATTGGATCCCCTGGAACTGGAGCCTCAAAAGGCTGTGACTTGACTTGTGGGTGCTGGGACTTGAACCAGGGTTTTCTGGAAGAGCAGCCAGTGCTTTTAACCATGGAAGCACCTTTCCATGCCTCCCTTCCCCCACCTCTTTTTTTTTTTTTCTTATGATGCTTTTTAAGGTTCTAGTGTCCTGTAACCTCACTCTGAGGCATACCACCTTTAAAGGAGTTGACGGTCCAGAGTTGAAAATCATACCATGTTGTAATGATCAGTGCTGTTGACAATGAACGGACCTCTAACTACAGAGAAGTTTCAGAGGTGAATCCAGCCTACACAATAGGTGAGGACTGCAAAGGAGAATGTCTAAAGCAAGAATCAAGTGTGGGGGGAACAAGAAAGAATGGTTCTATCTTGAGTAATAAAAATCAGAGGTGATTAAAGGCGATTAGATTCCATAAACTTAGCACGCTCAGGACAGCTGCATAGGAGTTATGCTTCTCAACTGAGAAAGAAAGCACAATGAGCAGGACTTGGTAAAATACACCGAGGTTCGCACGTGGAAACAACGAGCAGGTTTGAAGACCAGGATTGGAGCAGATAGAGGGCCTTACTTCCACCAGGGGCAGCACTGAGCAACTCGTGGTCATCTAGATTCATCAGTGAAAACATTAAAGGGAAACCCAGTACATAAAAGTGGAGACAGACAGGAAACCCAAAGGCTACCAAGGAGAGAACTCCATTACAAGATGCTATAGGCCACACCTCAGGGCAGTGTGACAAAAACCTGATGTTCCATCCTACATTGCTCCATTCCTGCTTCATGGCCTATGGCAAATAACTGTATCTTTCCTAAAGCATCTCAGACGCCTTGTCTGGATGTAAAATAGGAATTCAATACCTGTGAAGAGTGAAGGCATGAAGTTAGACAATGAAAGAAAATGTCCTTTTACCATGTGCTAAGCATTTAGTTAGGGATAGCCAAAATTGGCACTGAGGTGAGGGGATAGAAAAAAGAAAGTGAAATTCTCTCAGAGTGTATTATCTGGGATAAAGCTACTGGGATGTGTCTTCGTACCTACCCCACCCACCCACCCACCCACCCACCCAGTAAACCAAAAAATGGTTAGTACAGAAAATTATAATCCAAGAGACAAAGTATAAAAAACTGATATACCAGAAAGTCTTCTGGTCCACAGATCATGTACCAGTGGGATCTGTATTCCAGAATTTAAAGAGGACTCATAACCAGGGCCTGTGGCAGGCTTTCTGGACAGGAAGGTGTCCATTTGGAATGACTCAGGGTGGGTAGAAGGGGTGTCCTGTCACCACCATATATCTATCACCTGATCCCCAATTCTCTTAATTTAAATAAGAATCAACTACCTGAAACACGAAGGCTTTAGGGGATATGCAGTTCTTATTAACAGAGTTTGTGAATTGTCAAAAAGGAATCAGGGGTCTCTGTGGAGAACATTACCGTAGACTTACTGTGACAAACAGTTGCACTGCGCTTCCACTCTCTGTGGCAGGACCATCCCAGGGGTCTTTGAGCCATCAGAGGTATTTCTCCTGGACATGGTATTAACTGGTGGTTAATTAACGAGCTACATTTTAAAACTGGGAGCAGTTCTCCCAGCATGGAGAAGCTGAAGCCACGTCCCTGATCAGCCTGTCTGGCCATGCTGCCTCTCATGCCTTACTTGTTTTAATGGTTTCTCGCCAGTCTTCATCAGCTGGGATTAGTGATATCGACTAGGGAATTGGTTTCAGGTAATTAGTTAAAAAGGTAAAAGTCAAATAGATTTCTTTAACATGGTTAGTGGCTTCCCAGGTTGATGAGCTCTGTAATTCCCACAGTTTTCTTCTCAAGGAGGCTGCTACAATTTTAAGGGAACTTAAAATCATAAAACTCATCCCTTCTTTTTACAAATGGAAAAGGTGATCACTGAGAAGCCAGATGATTTGCCTAAGGTCACCCAGACAGTTCTAGAATTTTCTTTCTCTTCTCTTAGTCTTACTCCTTTGAGTTCTCTTTGAATTCTCTTTCTGTCCCCCCCCCTTGTGTATACACGCGCGCACGCGCACACACACACACACACACACACAGACACACACGCTCTATTCCCACAGTTACCTCACTATTGACTCTGTTCTTGCGTTTGTCCCTGTGCTGTGATCTCCTGCGCCTCAGCGTATGAGTTAGAGGGTCTTGGGCAGTCAGTAACACACACACACACACACACACACACACACACACACACTGACTCGATGCTTCACTTAGAGTGAAGAAATGAGGGAAGTAGAACAATTTTAAATTTACTGTGATCTTCAAGACAGCTTTTTCTACACCTGGGAATTGCTGTTAGACAATTACGGTTAGTAAAGCTCATTGAATTTCTCAGAGGAGAGGTGTTATTTATTACCAGATAATTATTGTTAAAAATAACAATAATGTAAAAATGGGACGGTGGCATGTTTGAGACATTATCATTCTTAGGTTACAGAAGTTGAGGAGAATTATTGGAAATCTAGAAACAATAGTTTGTTGTTGTTCACAACATACTCCATGTCAGAAACTCCTGGAATTCTGATGTCTGATGACTGACCCAGAATCAGAAGCTAAACTGCCCCTCTGAAACAAACCCCTACTAGAAAAGAGAATGTC
Source organism: Mus caroli (assembly GCF_978045245.1). NCBI lineage: Eukaryota > Metazoa > Chordata > Mammalia > Rodentia > Muridae > Mus > Mus caroli. The sequence goes on from NW_028227272.1 coordinate 40,574,202, forward strand.
AGATGTAAGATGAGTGGTACCCATGCCTATAGTATCAGCATCACCTGGGAACTTACCAAAATGCAGAACTGCAGACTCCATCTAGACATACTGATTCAGAAATTCTAGTGATTTGAGTGCTGGTTAGAACGTGAAGCTGGTCTGCTGAATATTAACAGTTGAAAATATTAAAATCATGTTCTACAGAGAGAGAGAGAGAGAGAGAGAGAGAGAGAGAACTTGAGACTGATATAAAACATTCCCATCTTCAATTAGAAAGGAATTACGAATGAACTTCAAGGCCAGTTCTTTCCCTGTGACTCTTGACTCTCAAGGAAATGACTCCCTGTGGGACATGGCAAGAGGCACTAATGCACCTTGTACATTGTGAGAATTGTTTTATAGTGGCAAGAATACAGAAGATCTGCATTTGAATTCTGTCTTCGCTATCTTCAAGCTTTCTAATCACAGACTTTTCACGAGCTCTCTGAGTTCCTCCTCTGTACACTGGGCACAGTAATCAACATAGCTGAGAAGGTTAAATGAGAATATTTTCATATTTGCGAATCTGTGGTCCCTGATAAAATGTCGACATCCATAAATAGCTGTTCTTGCTTTCACAGTGCCTTTTATGTGAGCTTCTACCCCAAAGCCCGCTCTCATTTTATACTGACTTTGTGATCTCTGAGGAGTGAGTAGCAGAGGCCACACTGAAGTCAGACCTCGGCCTCATGTGATGCATGGCATTGTGTTCCTTAGCAGCTCAACTCAACTGGCTTCCAAGGCAGGTGTACAGAGACACCATCAAAGCTACAGGCAGAAGAGAAGTGACCCTCTGTCTGATCTGCATCTGACACCATCATGAAACTTGCTGGGTTCTAAGAGCAGACTCTTTATTATAGTGCTGATATAAGAGGCAGGGGGAACAGATGTATTTCCAGATACTAAGTAGAATTTGTGGCCCTTTAAAATTACCTTTTAACTTAAAAATTTCGTACACTGGGTACAGAAGTCATTAAAAGGGAATAAATATGAAAAACCCTGAGAGGTCATTTTCACTGAGTCTTTATTTTAAGAGTATAACTATCCTTTAAGCAATAAAACATGAGAGACCATGCAGTAGCTCTGATTAGTAGACCCTCAGGTGTATGCAGGTACCTGAGAGGGGAAATAAGGAAATGGGGTTAGAAGATAGTCTGCCAAAAAAGCTGGACGATCATAGCAGCAGGATGTGAAGGAGAAGGCTTTGATTAAAGGACAGGAAGATTATGGCTCTGTTTAATTACAAATTTCACACTTTTACTAAACTATTATGTGGGCTGAACATGTACAGTTACCTAATTACATAGAGGATATCTGTAGATTGCCAGGTAACTGTTCACTGCAATGTGGGAGAATATTGATCAGTGATTTTCTTTATTATCTTAATATAGTTGCCAGAAGATTAAAAAGTTCAGGGGGACAAAGAGTTAATAATCTCCAGCCATATGGTAGGTTAGAAGGAACAATGAACACCTTGTGGGCCCAGTTTTGCTGGTTGGGTGGCTGCTAAGGTAAACGGTTCAATGCATAGCACCTCTCCGCCATAGCAGTCAAAACTTCTGACAACTATGACCGTCTTCTTTCTCTGCTGGGTGATGATGAGTTGATGGAGCCTTTGGTACTCTAGACTAATGTTTAAGAGGAAGCCGTCCTGACCAATAATAAATGACTGACAGGCCCTGGAAGATCTGTTTTATTTGCTATGATAAACACCACTATCCCGAGACAGTTGTTTTGGGTTTAGTTTTCGTTTGGTTTGGGTTGTTTTCTTGTTCATTTGTTTTGTTTTAGCTTTTCATTTAGGACTAAGAAAAGATGAATCTGTTTGAGGTCAGAGGAGAAATGGAACAAATAATACTTCTTCCATCTCTGGAAAAAAGCAGGGCAAAAAAAAAAAAAAAGAAAGAAAGAAAAAAGAAATGAGAAGAGGCTTGGGGCAGCCACCTACACTTTTCTATGAGTAAATCATTAAATAAGGAGAAAAATAAGTGCAAATTTAAGTTCGCCCAGAACACAGAAAGTGAGCAAGCTTGCTGGGAAAAGAAGCATTAATGTAGCAAGACTGTCAAACGGCTATGATGAATTTAACTGCAGTATTGATGTAGCCTGGTTCTGCGAGGAGCCATAGCTGAAGCCGTGGCCTTTTCAAGCGTAAGGAGCCTCATTCCAGCCTTCAGTCTTGGTTTATCAGTGCAGCGGTATTTTTCAGTGTTGTCACAATTGTTACTGCTGGTAATGTTAGAAAAGCTGCTTCTTTGCTGTTATGATCCACCCCCATCTTAAGGCATATCAAAACATAAAGTGCTATTTATTCTCTCAGTCTGTTGAAGCTAATAAGTGAAACAAGTTTGTTATTTTTGAAACATAATAGACACCCAAACCCTCCCAGTCTCTAGTCTGATCATTACTCTTGGTGGTCTGGTGGCCTTATTGCTATTCAGCAGGCACTGACATATTTAAAGATACAAGACCTTTGCTATCAGTTGTCCTTGCTTAGTTACTAACAAGGAGAGGACCTTGAGCAAGTCGGCTCCCTTAATCCCCTGTCTGAGCACAAGGACAGTGGAGCAGATGAGCTTCAAAGTCCTTTCAGTTCATCCTCAGTTTCTATGACTTCTAAGCAAGGTTCTTTATTCCTTTGGAATTCCACTCAGCCAACCTCAGCTGAGCACACATCCATATGGTAGGCATTGCTTATGCAAAACATTGTACTATGGAGGCAGAAAAAGAGGTGTGCTCCTGATTGTGTGCACCGTAAAAGGATGCAGCCAACACCTCTGTAGCCAAAGACAGTCATAAGAGAAAAGTTCAAGAGATGCATTAGACTACAATTCCTGACACTAGAGATTTCAGGATGAAGATCCAGGATACAGGGTTGCTGTCAGTGTTTGAGCTGGCTGGACAATGGACAGCTGTGTGGAAATATGATTGGTCAAAAGGAGTGTGACCTAATGGTAGTAGACTGAGCACAGAAACCCAGCAAGTCCTGTCTGTTCAGATTCTTGCTGGCCTCTCTGTACAGCATTCCTTCTACCTGGGTATGAACAGGACCATTTCTTAACCTGGGGTCTTAAGATTTTCTCTTCCAAAGAAGGTATGTCAGAGCCTTTGTAGCCTTTTCCTACAGAGAAAGGCACAGGAAGAATAGAACAGTATCTTTACACATCACAATCTGCTTTTAGGGATGGGGGTTCTAATTTCTATCTCCTACTTTGCAGAAAAGAGTCTTGTTTCTGTGACTTGCCTTATGAGGAGAGGAGAGAGGAGAGGGGATGTCAGAGAGAAAGGTTGCTTCTGAAGCCTCCACCTTGAGGTTTTTGTCTCTGCTTTCTGGAAATAGGGAGACAAATGGTACAAGTGGTGACTGGAGTTGGGAAAATGTGCCAAGGGAGCCTGCAAATCAGTGCTTGAGGAGTCAAGGGCATTTATTTCCCTTTGAGAAATGCTTCCTAAATGAGGTGGCGTTAGTGGCTCTTAAAGAAGTTATATGTTGACACTAGAAAGAGAGGAAAGTACTGTGAACATGTATGGAAGAATGGGGCTTTGCTGATGTATAGAATGAACCATAGCGAGAAGAATCAAAAATTGGATCGGGGCTAGCTTACAACAGTCCACAAGGAGTTGTTGCTCAAAGGAGTGTTACACTGAGGCTGACGTTTTAGAACAATAACGTAACAATAGTAGAAAGGTTTAATGTTGTTAAAGTGGAGAGAAACTACAAGAATAGAGGCAGTCAGAAGATGGACTCAGATGTTCTGGGAGCAGGTGGTAGACCCAATAGATTCAAGAAAGCTGGCCAGAGGAAGAACTACAGGGTTGGTGGCTGATTCCATATGGGAAGGCAAAAACATCAGGCTAGACACCACTATAACTGCTCAGCTACAGACAAGGCCCAGAGTAGGAATGGCAGCAAGAGTGAGGAAATGAAAACTCTAGGAAAGCAACATGTTCTGAGGAAAGAGAACAAGGCCTATCTTTACTTTCTAATTTAAAAGAGTCTGTTACTATTCAATGGCATAGCATGTTCCGCAGCATTAGAGACCCTGATTTGCTCATCTTTCCCAAGGGTCTACTAGACACAGTGTGCACACTGGGCGAACAGATGGTGAGTGCACTGGTCACTGGCCGAGTACACAGTATAGGTATGGTGCACTGCAGAAAGCAAGAGCTGGAGAGAGCAATGGAGACTCTCTGAGAACATGTTTGCAGAGGTCTGGACAAGTTTTCTAGACAAAGCCTGCAGTGAGAATGGTAAAGAACGTATCTATCAAGGGAAGGAGAGAAGGAAAACCAGCCAGTGCAGGAGACAGAACAGCAGACAGGAGAAAGGGAGATAGTCAGGATAGTGAGTGTCCTGCCCCTATCACAAAGCTGGGTAAGTTTCAGGGGCAAAGTGGACCCTGAGCAGGACCCAGAGGACAGGAATGGGGTGGGGAAGAACCAGTGAGCTGGGGGCCCCTGGAGACAGACCATAATCTGTGCTTTCTAAGGCTGTACTCCCGGGGTTACGAGATCAGAAAGGGAGACTCTCCCGTTCTTCTGAAGGGGATTAGAGAGAAGGCAAGAATTCAAACCAGGTAAGTGGCTGTCTTCAGGAGAAGCAATGGCTGAGCATTAGAGAGGCAGAGACAGAAGAGAATTAAACATACCAGAACTGTGATGCACATAGGCACTGTGGAGTACTACTCAGCCTTGAAAAAGAAGGCGAGGTTGTCATTGTACAGCATGAGTGAGCCTAGAAAACTGTTAGGTACAATAAGCCAGGCACAGAAAGATAAATATGGCGTGCTTTCTCTTATATAGAATCCAAAAAAAAATGGACTGCTCAAAAGCAGAGAATAAAATGGTGGCTAACGTAGGCTAGAGGGATGTTGTTCAAAGAATGCAAATTTTCACTTAGACATTTTCCAGTCTAAACAAAACTTTTAGTTTAGTCAGCAGAAACACTGTAGGGACAAAGCCCCTTCTCTGCCTTGCCACCTTCTGGAGCAAAGATTTGGACCCAGCTGCAGTTGTGTTCCTTAGCTCATCTCTCTGACAACACTGAGAAATAAACGACCAAAGCATGCAGCAGTCATGTCAAGACAAGACAAATAAGATTAAAGATTTTTTTTTCTCCTTCCTTTCTCTATTCTCTTCCTCCAGGCAGCTGCTGAGATTTACAGTTTGCCTGCCTTAGGATTTAAAATATTTTTTTAAAGTAATCATTATCAACACAAAACATAAATATGTGGGGTTATAGATATGCTAATTAGCTTGATTTGTCGATCCCACAATGAACACAAATCTCAAAACATTGCGTTAACATTATATTTGCTACAAATTGGTATAATTTGTGTCGACTAACAACCAACCAGTCCATGGAAAACATCACAGAATGATGCTACCCGCCACTCTCTCCATTCTAATCCCCTCTCTGCTTCCCAAAGCCACTCCATCTGCACTGCCCGGGTACTCTGATGTCTCAGACCATCCCCCGAGTCAGCAGAAACACTGTAGGGACAAAGCCCCTTCTCTGCCTTGCCACCTTCTGGAGCAAAGATTCGGACCCAGCTGCAGTTGTGTTCCTTAGCTCATCTCTCTGACAACACTGAGAAATAAACGACCAAAGCATGCAGCAGTCATGTCCTACTCAGCTAATGACCTTGTTTGTTTTGTTGTTTGTTTATGCTAGATGCAGCCACTCTCTGTCCCCTGTCCCAATGAGCATCTGCACTAGGCCCCAGCCTTGGAGTGGTTTACCTGAAGAGTGACACCAGCGATTTAGAAACTGCTGTGAGTACATTATACCTCGAGTGAACTCATTGACTTTGTTTAATAGGGTGGTGGCGGTGGTGGTGGTGGCGGTGGTGGTAGTGGTGGTAGTGGTGGGTGGTGGTAAGGAACCACACGATTGTAACAGTGGGTAAAATTTCACATAGCTTCATCTCTTTGGTTCAGCACAGTGACCAGTCCCGATACCCGCAGCAGAGTCCAGCCACCAGCACTCACTGCATGCACACCTGGGTAGCATTCTCCCCCACCCATCTCCTGTGGTTATGTCTCTGCAAAACTGGCAGGAAGTAAAACTGTTCTGCTTGGTCCTGTTGCCTCTTCCCATGATGGTTGTGGCTACTCTTCCTGTGTATACAGCTCATCATTTGCTAATCTACAGTCTCATGCATATTTGTCATTTCATGTCACCCTGGTCAAATCTGGGAGCCAGCTTGGCTTGCCCGTGCCTACATGATCTCTGGAATGCATACCATGCTATTGCCTCCCTGCAAGGATAAGGAGCCAAGGCTTGCCTTTGGGACTCTGGCCCCTTCCACCATATTTCCAGCCCATCCTGCCAGCTCTGCTCTGTTCTCTGGATGCATGGCTCTGTGTAGCTGATTGGGTTCCTTGTACACTGGGCATTTATGTTTAAATATAGCCTTCACAGGAAAGTGAAGTGCACAAATAAGATAGGGCAGGAGATTCAACATCCACAGGAAAATAATGAAAATTTATTAACTATATTGAAACTAATAGATGAATATATGCTTTTTTAATACTAAGAAAGGCTAAAGATTTGAATTGTTTAGAAGCCATGCATGCAAAATAATTACGCATGAAATCTCATTTTAATTGTATTTACAAGTTTTTCTGTACAGTATGAGGCATGTAATGGGATAATGCTTTTTTTTTTTTAACTGAAGTCTCTGTTACTGGAAAACACTAAACATGGGAAGCTAATAATCTTCTTAGGTACCAGGTAGGACTTTTACATCCATAGTACCTACCTATGTCTTTAGTTGTTCTAACATACCTCAAAACCAAAGAAATGAAGCTAGAATTTTGTTTTGCATCTTTTTACCTATAATGTGTTTGGTCTCCTGGATGGTAATTGATGATAGCTGGTACGTAGGTGATGGACAGGCCTGGCTAGCCAAGATGGGGAATGAAGGACAGTGAGGACTGGGGATTGATGACATGAGAGAAGACCATACATTGTTTCTTCAGTGTGTAATTACACAGAGAACTTCCTTGCATAGTTTATCCTTACGCTCAAGTACAAGAAGTGCACACTTCTCACATCTGAATAGTGTCTCGTCTGAATTTTCCCTCAGCACAGAGTAAAGCCTGTATCAGCACTGCAGTCCTGCTAGAGTACAGAGTGACACCAAGGTGTGTGTATTCTTTGCAGCTCCTACATTCTTGTGCTGCAGAGAACTCAGACCTAAGAACCGGGGTCTGATCTTTCTTAGAAATTGCAAGGCAATCCACAGTCACATGTTATTGTCACAGAAAAATATTTCGTCTTCTCCTGAGCTGCAGAGACTGAGTTACAACCCAATAGTCTCTGCTGTTCAGAAAACTGCTTCCTTCCACAAAAGACATAATTCCTAAGGTGAGAAGGATATAAACACATGAACTTTGAAGCAGTGTGTCCTTCCTGGGGCTGCCTGTGCTCTGTGCCTGTTCTCACCATTTGTGAGGTAATGGTGAAACAGTGCTGATTTGAACACATTACCTGTACACATGCGCAGGCCTGCCTGCTGACACTCACTGTTGTGATAATTAAATGAGATGGTGTATATATAGGATCTGGCACGGCAGAGATGAGTATGTCTACTCAATCCACTGAGATGTACTGAGCGCTCAGTGGGTGTCACTATTCTGGGCACCGCGAAGTGTAGCAAAGAACACAAACAAAGCCCCACTTACTCAGCTTGCCGGCTCTATAAATGGCAAACAGACAAAATAGGTTCATGGAAGCTAACAGAGGACTGATCTGATTTTATTTTGCTTTTTCCTTCCAGAAAGTATAATTGAGAGGAACAGGGTGAAGGAAATGCAAATGCGAAAGGCAAGCAGTAGGTACGCTGACGAATCTTGCCACCCCATCTCCCATTCCCTGTCCTAATGCATGACCCAGCGACCTCTCGGGACTCCAGTGCCCGTGCTCTCCAAGTCAGACTGTAAGACCCGGCCCTAGGGCCATCCTGCTCCTTCAGAGAAGGTACCACTCTTGCCTTCCAGTTTAACTGATTCAAAGATGAGATCAACAACTCTCCGTTGTCTCTCTCCCATGTCCAGTGCTTCACCATGCATTGAGCATCCCTTAGTCTCACCCACACCTCAGACATAGTCACCCACACCTCAGACATGGTCCCCTTGGTCATTCAACTCCCTTCAGTTAAAACCTTTATATGTGCCATTTATTTCCTGCCAGGATCCTGACTATTGTGAGGGAGGAAAGACACTGAAAAAATATTTCAAATCAGCCCTGCCAAGAAGAAAGGGAGGGGGGGGGGGTGGAGAGATTGAAATAATAAAATGCTTTAATCATGAAAACATTTTAAACTAATGTGAGAATACTGGGCCATGTCTTGAAAGGCTGAATGGTAAGAAGGCGCAATAACCCAGAGTCCCGTAGGTGGTGTCCATGAATAGCCACAGTGTTGTTGTTCAGGCTCTTGGCCCTCCGCAGCTTGCTTGACCCTTAGCTCCACACAGCTACAGCAATGACATGCATGTGAACAGAAGGGGGCAGTTAACATTCCTTCTCCATTGATGTCAGTTAGCCCCTGACTCAGATATCCACAATACTACTAAGATGAAGGTGTCTCACTTATATAGCTAACATGAACACCACAGGACTAATATTTTTCAGAAAGCCCCATTCTCCAGCACTTGGTTCTGGACCAGCACTGTGCTAAACACAACCTGGCTCATCTCCTTTATTCTTAATCACAGCCCATAGCTGAAAGGCATTGCTGTTCCCATTTTACAGATAGGGAAGATAAGGCCTCAAAGATGCAAAATAACCTGCCTTGGGCACAAGGCTGCTAGCTAGTGGAGCTCAGTTTTCCTAATCCCCTCCCTAGGTAGGAGTGGCTTTTTCCTTTGTCCCTCTCTGTCCTCCAACACTCTACAGTTAAACAGCAGAGTAAGTGGGGAAATGGTTCCGACTCCAGAAAAGCCAAGAAAGGCATCACTGATCTCAATTATCATGATCCCGCGACTGCGTAATTATTTATCAAAGGGAGGTTCTGACTAATTCTTTCCTCTCCAGCCAGGCTGATTAGTGGAAAGCATAATCTGCAGCAGAGGGTGGGAGCCCAGTGGAAGGAGAGAATTGGAGGAGAGAGGGAGAAAGATGGGAGAGAGCACTCGCCTCTCAACAGACCCTGGAGACTGATAAGAGCTCGCATGGATAAAATATTTATTTTTCCATATGTTGCAGAAAGCACTTCTGCCACTGTATGTGTGCAATATGTGCGAAGGAGTGTGAACTGTATACATCCAACACCACCGATCTGCCTCGTTCCCGTGTATTTAACAGGCTTAATACCTAACAGCGCATCCATATGTTTTAATGCATATTTCTCTGCACAAACAATATGGTATAGTTTGGGAAGAGCCAGCAGCCTCCACAGCCTCACTCACTGCTATGTTTCAGCCCTCAACTTACTGTCGGGGCCAGCGCAGGGAGAGTTAAAGACCAGAAGGTTCTGCCGGCCAGCTCAGCTGCCCTTCACCTTAAATGCCTTCCTAGTTCTTAAAGCAGCCTTTTTCTCATAACAAAAATGTTCACAGTGGGGAGATGAAAATGTTTTTGTTCTCTTTGGACAATTGGGACATGTTCAGTCAGAATGTCAGAACTGACCGTTGAAAGGCGGGTGCCTACGGCCACACTTCTCTCTCTCTCTCTCTCTCTCTCTCTCTCTCTCTCTCTCTCTCTCTCTCTCTCTCTATGCAGAGCTGCACCAGTGTGGCGGGAGGAAGTGCACAATGATTGGCCTGTTTTTCTGTAGAAGTGTTCAGGGTACACCCAGTTTTGCTTTGCATATATTTGCGAAACATCTGCCCTTTTCTTGTTCTGAAGTCTCTCTCCCTCACGGCCCACTTTCTCCTCTCCCCCGGGTTTTTTCTTTGTTGTTGTTGGCTTCTTTGACTTCTACGTAGAAGTTTTCATTTTCCGGTCGAGGGGCAACCTCATCAGAGTGTATAGTTTTGAGAGAGAGAGAGAGAGAGAGAGAGAGAGAGAGAGAGAGAGAGAGAATGAATATGTACAGCAGGCGGGGGGAGAACAAACTTGAAAGAGACTGAGAGGCCAGGCCAGAGAGAGCTTGGCACACCAGCCTTTGGCATGGTGACCAGGAGGAAGGTTCTGGTAGTTTAGGCTCTGAAATACTGCCTGGAGTCAGCCAGTGTGCTGCTGCCCTCTACAGGCGCTAGGGGATAGTGCAAGCTACTTAGACTTGTACAGACATGTCCTCAGATGTGCCATGTTTATACAATCCCTTTTATGCAACCAAAGAAGGCATTTTCAGTTAATTACAAGAGAGTTTGCTCTTTCCTCCTTAATAAACCACAAACTGAAAAAAAATGGGTCATAGAACAGCACCTGTGCATGTCAGACAGACTGCTGTTTTGTGTTAACGCTTCTTGGCTTCAGAAAAAGGAATCCCAGAGAATTATAAAAGAGGTTGGGATGGGAGAGGAAGTGCTCCAACGGACAGTGTGCAGTGCTCTGGTCTGTGACATTGGAGCACTGCCGTGGTAAGAGGAGAAGTGAACTGGCAGGAAGCAAGGAAGGGAAGGGGCCAGGCAGGTTGGGTTTGAATGTGTTCTACTTGCTGAGGTGGCTACAACGTCTCTGGGCCATGGGCAGCCACCAAAGGTGGTCCTGGACATAAGGTGGGGCACAGAATACAATTTCTCCAGGGTTAGACCCCATGGGTGGCTTGGCAGTACACTGGTGCAAGAACGTGCTCTTAATTCCATGAACCACATGGCGAAAGCTAGCTGAGGCCTTGTCTGTAAGCATAGAGACCATTTTCTTTTCTGCTACATAAAGATGGCCATTGGTGTTTTGTCCCTATATTTAGATGAATTACAAGGACCAGCCATTCTTGTAATCAATGAAAAAGCAACAGATCCAGGTTGACTCCCTTGCCGCATAAAACGAGGAAGCTTAATTGAGATTCAAACTGGGACTGGTCTCCAAGTATATTTAAATTTCAGCTCTATTTAATTCCGTCAGCAAACAGTTCGTAAGTGGCTGCTGTGTATATGGTTCACAGTATGGAATTATGGAAAAGGCAGTAACCCCAGGAGGACAGGACCCAGATTGCTCAGCCTCTGTGGCACATCACAGCCACTTAGTCTCTGTACGGAGTGTGTGGATGGGGGAGTGGGGGAGGGGAGCAGAAAGGCGGAGTAAAGAAAGGGATGAACTCCAGAAATGGGACAACTGCTAAGACACGCCCCTTCCACAGAAAGCCCATTCTCTCCGAGAGCCAGTAGCACGGAACTGTTAGGGAGTAAGGCAGGAATCCTGCAACCACTGAGGGATCTCGGAGTGCTGCCCAGAGGAGCCATCCTGTCTGAAAGAGGGGAGTCGCAGCAGTCTAGCATGGAGACGGCATTTAATAAGTGTGAAGGAAGGTTCTTCTCATTTCATAGGCAGAGATGAGAAAAGGCAGTTCAAAGCAAGGGCAGTAATGAGTAAAGGTAAAGAGCCAAGAGTGTACATTCCAGACCCCTGCGAATGATAAACGCACACCAAGGCAGCCAATACACAGGGCCCATGAGATAAGGTAGGGCAGATAAGGAACTGTCCTCAGATTCCAGGCTACCACGGTGCTGCGGGATCTAGTGACTGCAAAGCAGCAGAGCTAGGGTCTTGGAGGACAGAGAGCAAGTCAGGGGCAGCAGCTCAGTAGGGAAAGCATTGAGGCTGCCGTCTGGAGAGGGAGCAGGCTGGTGAGGACCACAGGGCAAGCTGGCCACGGGGCAAGAGAAAAGTTAGCAAGGGGCTTCCAGCCGATGGAAGGCCCCAGTACCAGAAACAGACACCTCAGAGGAAGCACTGCTTCTCCCAGGAGAAACAGACAGTGGGAGGGGGCAGTTAGACAGTGGAGACTTTGATTTTGAATTCTTTCTGAATCTGAAAAACCAGAAGAGCAGATCCTTTGGGGTCCTGATAGGCACAGGATTTGAGGGTTAGCCCCAGCCCCCCATTCAGCAATGGATAAGGCACTTCAGCTTGTTTCTGTTATGTTGGCTTCCTCCACACTGAGAAATATATCTGAAAGCCCCCAACTCCATCCTAATCTTTACCACGCTGTCTCTGCCTCATGCCCTCTGAAGAAACAGATTTGATTTCACAACCTGTTGGACTAAAAACACAGCATACTAATCATAACACCATATTCTGCGAGGGCAGATTTGACTACCCAGTACAACACATTTCAATATGAAATATTCTGTATACAAGTCCAAAGCCATGCTCATAGAAACAAGGAGAACATGGAAACACAGCAATTTACAACAGATTATGTACCACACATAATCTATCCAAAAAGGGAAAAAAAGAAACCCATACTCTATGGTAGTATAGTGATAGAAAAAGACACAAAGCCACAGAAACTGGGGACGTGTTCAAGGAGGACCTCATCCCTTTTGGGGTGTCTGGTGTCCATGTGCTACATAAATGCCGATTTGCTAGTTACCATTGATTGTCACAGGGAAAAGGATCCTGGGCTGACTGAGAGCTGAACTATTTCACATTCTGTTCCTGACTAAATCACACCACCACCTTTCTACTCCCTATCAGCAATCTCTTTCTCAGAAGGCACATAAATACCAGTCATGCTCCTAAACTCTGGGAGCCTATACTAAACCAAAGAGCACGGAGAATCTTAAGGCTGGGACGGAGAGAGAGAGAGGGAAGGGTATGTGTGAGACACCATTCATCTTTGCCTCCTAGAACCTACACCATCTTAATCATTTTTCACTTCCTACTTTACAGTCACCTCTGCCTCTACCCCTTCCTCTGGACAGCCTGCAGATGGAGGCTGGGATTTGAAATTCTGTGTTGATTTCACATAAAACTAATAGTAACAGATTTAAAGCTAGAAGGAGCGTGTAGGGCCTTCTAATCCAAGCCCTTTATTTTGCAGATGAGGAAACTGAAGCCCAGAGAGGTGAAGTGAGGTGCCCAAAGCCACACAGCAAGTTGCAGGCACAGCTAGTTCCATAGCTCAAGTCTCCTGACTCCCAGTCCAGTGCTCTTCCCATTACTCCACGGGTCCTGTCTCTAAGCGTCCTGACAAATGCTAGAACGGTAAACCTCCACTAGTATTTTTCCAGACCATGTTAAAACTCTTTAAGGGGGGAAAGGATGCTTGCTTGGATAATGTCAGCCATACGTAGCTCAAGCTGTCTAAAGTTCTGGGACAGGGTCTTTTTATACAGCCAACAGAGTCCAAATGTGGTGCTGTTTGCTTGGCCCATATGCTTTCGTGTGTTCCCAGTTAGGCCATTACTGGAGGGAAAAAAACAAGAATCAGCTTGTTTTAAAACAAGGGACATACTGGACTCCCTCCCATCCCCCTTCAGAAAAAAAAAAATCAAGTTATCTTTAACAGATTCTAAAAATGCCTTTTCCCAAATATGCAGTCAGTTCCTTCAAAGGGCCCTTTGTTTATTCTCAGGAAGAAACCCAAGACAGCTGAAAACCAGAAGGCATCTGAGGAGAATGAGATTACTCAGCCGGGCGGATCCAGCGCCAAGCCGGCCCTTCCCTGCCTGAACTTTGAAGCTGTTTTGTCTCCAGCCCCAGCCCTCATCCACTCGACACATTCACTGACAAACTCTCACGCTCACACCGGGTCATCTGATTGTGAGTACCGCAGTGAGGTGATGGTGTCTTCCCTAAGCTTGGCGCCATGCTTCCCCCCACCCCCCCACCCCACCCCAGGGTTCTGGCTGTTTTGCATTCAGAGCAAGCTGTTTCCATTTGGTCTTCCAAAGTAGCCAAAAGTAGCATGCCACCCACCATTTTGATCCAACCAGCATCTATATATTTTCAAAGCCAGAGAATATTTTAAAGCCAGGTAACCAGCCACTTGGCCTCCGATTGGTGATTAATTGCATGTGACCCTATTCTCTTTCGACACATTAAGTCAAGAAAAGAAGTAATATGCCACTTCCTGGTGTTCTTGCTCTCGGTAACAGCACTTCGACCAACCGTTACTAAGTGGAATAACCAAATATGGACCTCAGAAGGCCAGTGAGACACAAGGAGACAGCCATCTCCAAATTACATAACCCAAGTCAGCTTTGCATTAGTTATTGGAGTCTCATGTAGCTTGGCTGAATTTCGGTCTTTCCAGTTCTTAATTTATTTTGAAGTGGTTAAAGGATGGCATACATTTACAGAAGAAAAAAGAATGGCTTCCAAGAATTCAAAAGCCACCCAGACTTCGCATAGCCAATAAGAATGCAGGTTAAAAATATTTTTTAATTAAAAAAAACTGCCTACGGGCTAAATTTGGAAATGGGCACTTAATGCAAGTCGTCACTATTGAAATCACTTCTTTGCTGTTTATTTTTGCCATCTTCTCACTAATCTAGAAGTCACTTCTTAAATTCTATTTTAAGGAAGTTGATAGATCACGTGAGGAGGCTGTTTTTCGTGTCTGAAGTGTAACCCGGCACTTGAGAGAGGAGCACATGTTGACAATACCAACCGACACAGCATTCCTGTTAGCTAAGATGCCCAACAGCTCTGGGAACTGCTCTCTCCACAGGATGGCTGGTAACAGGCAGAGAGGGGAGTGAGTTAAATAGACCAGGAAAGCTTCATTACCAAAAAGGACTCCATTCATCCTGCTCCTCACAGACAAAATTTTTAAAAAAGGAAAGGAAAGAGGAAAGGAAAGGTAAAAGGAAAAAAAAGAAATCTCCATTAGGAAATGAGATTCCAAATCTCTTGCTATTATTTTCTGGCAGAAGAAATATAAAATTCTGCAAGTAGGACAAAGGTGAGTGGCTCTAGGAGACCCCTCCCCCACTCACTTTGCCATCTTAGCCTCTAGATAGGGGGTTTGAGCTGGGGCAGGGGCTGGGCTGTAGCCACACTCAACTGTCACTAGAGAATGGGAACAAAGTGAGATCCAAGTTTCTAAGGCCAAGTGATCTGTACCATCAGACTTACCGCTTCTGTTTAGATACAGGGGGCAGAAGCAGGGACTTGGTCCCTGGAGCATCTTGGTAGTCACCTAGTCATCTTTCTTGCCTGGAAGTCTCCAGCCTAACAGTAATTACAGGAAGAAGTTGAAAATAGCCTGGCACGATGCCCATAGACATGTGCACACTACACTGCCCCTGCCTTCCAGAAAAGTGGCCTTTGGAGCTGGTGAAAGGCCTGGAGCCTCAGTGTGTACACCTTCCTGGCCTGGCTTTCTGCCATACCTATGGGGAAGACTGCCTAGGATGGCCGTAGCCCAGAAAGCTGCTACAAACCAAATGAATGTCTTTCCGAGTGGAAAAGCACAATGCTTCATGTACTGTACAGCAAGCATCCTCCGGCTAGGCCTTACGTGCCCTACTAGCCTAGCATATGTAGAAGGAACAGCAGGACAATGCTGTCACTGCAGACCCCTTGGAAGCCAGAAGAGCAGAGCTTAATGGGGTGTCTGAATGCAGTTGGAAAGAGACCCAACCAGGAGGAGACACCTAATCTCCAGCTGTCTAGAAAGTCACTTTGATTTTGCCATTAAGATGTGTAAGTCTCTGCACCAACCTGTTGTTGAAATTGGTTATAGTTCTCTCCAAACGTGTTTGGATTGTAGTTTGTCCTGATTTGAGCCTACACTGAGGGGAAAATTGTTTTTAGGAAAGATTCACAGAAATCTGTCCATTTGGAGGTTGCCTGAGAGAAGACAGGAAAGGAGTTTATTTTAAGCTGTTACATTTTTTGGATGCTCTTCTTGCATTCAAGAAGATTTTTTTTCTTTTACTTTCAAATGTCATTCTTACCATAGATTAATTTAAAAGCCTAATTTCTTTAAGGTAAAATATTCAGTTCCTATTTAGAATGAACAGATTTGGGGCATTTAAAAATAGTGCCCTTGACTTGTTAGTCCCTTTAACTTGAGGAACGTTCTACCAGTATGTGGCGTTCTAAGCTTTCACAAGCGCTTGAATTTCCACAGCACCTTTTTGTTTTGTTGTGTGCTTAGCAAAATTATTCTTAGTCATGACTTAATGCCCACTTCCAGTCCATCAGCATGGTTCCTCCCAATTTACAGATGAGACAACTGAGAAACCTGACACCTAACTAGGAAGGCCTTGCCTGCAGTGCACCCGTGTAGATGCCAATGAGTGTTTTTAAATTTGCTCTTCTGAGCATGCAGAACTCATGGTTCAGCGCACAAAAAATGGCATTCCTGGCTATCCACGGGCACCTTGGACATGAGTGGCTACTGGTCATGGTGATGTGGTCACCTGACAAATCTTGCCCACAGACGAGAAGTGACCTCTGCTGTAACTAGGAAAGGTGGCAAGCCACGTGGCTTCTGCATGCACCAAAGTAAAGATGGTCAGTCCAGCAGCTTAAATGGTCTTAATGATCAGTTGGCAGTGTACTCCACTGTGCTGGGCACTTCCTCCTTGCCCAAAGAGCTAGTGATGTTCAAAAGCAGAAGTAGCTTTATTGAGATGCTGCTATTATCTTGCCACAGAAATGCATGCTGTTTGGCGGTGCACTTCCCAACACAATTTCCTCTCAGCAATATTCTGCCATCTCTGTGGGGCTTGTCACCTCTCCACCATTTCTGAGAGCGTAATGGCAAGCAAATTCAGATGGCAATAATAGAAGGCATTACGGTGAATTTGGGGATGGAAAGAGTGCAAGAGCCCTAGGTGTTTGACAGAGCACTTAACCCACCTAACGGGCTGAGTGGAGCCAAGCTCTCCCTTCAAGGACTTAAGCAGGACTAAGCAGTCAGGAGAGCAGACGAAGCCTGTCCTGACAACTCTCGCGTGTAGCACATCACAGTCATGCTCATGTGACAGACGCAACCACAACTTTCACTTGCATATTCCTTCCACTTGTGTCCCCCCATGCCCCATGAGGGCTCCCATGGTAGGAGGAAGGGCTTCTCCCTTTAGTGGTCCTCGATGCTCCTGCTGTAGATCTGCATTAGTTTCTGTCATCGGAAGCCGGAAGCTGACATCCGTGGTCACTTACCTTCCAGTGTTTTTGTGCTGGACTCGTCAGACTGTCTGGTTTTTCTGTCCTTGCCAAGATGCATTTACACATTAACAGTTTTTATTTATTTTTAATTTAACCTTTACACAGTAGCAAACTGTTGTGTGGGTGGGTTTAAGTTTAGCTGTGTAGGTAGCATGGTGCTGATGGGGCTGCCTGCTGTCGAGGAGACCGTGGGCTCTTCCTTTCCTATCTCCTGCCTTCTCTCCCTCTCTCTCTCCCTCTCCCTCTCCCTCTCCCTCTCCCTCTCCCTCTCCCTCTCCCTCTCCCTCTCCCTCTCCCTCTCCCTCTCCCTCTCCCTCTCCCTCTCCCTCTCCCTCTCCCTCTCCCTCTCCCTCTCCCTCTCCCTCTCCTCTCCCTCTCCCTCTCTCCGTCCCTCCCTCCCTCCCTCTGTCCTTCCCTCCCTCTCTCTCTCCCTCCCTTCCTCTGTCTCTGTCTCTGTCTCTCTCTCTCCCCCCCCCCTTTTCCCTTCACTCATCCAAGGCCCTGTGATTAAATTTTTAGTACACTTGGATCATTTTGAACTTTTAAGCAATTTCTGAGAGAACAAAACAAAGAGGATTTTTATGGCAAACTCCATTAATGCCACATTAAGGCTGACATTTTAATTACCCCCAAGTCAGGAAATGCAAAGTTCAGGTTCCCACAGCAACAGAAACTGTCCCCTTGAGTGAGTGCAGCATCCTAGCCCGTGCTTACACAACACTGGCATGAGGACATATGTGGAGAGGAGCAGCCTTTATCCTTTGTGTCTCTTCAGTAACCACAGTTGAGGACATGAGCCTTTAGCACCCTCCCCAAACCATCTCTATGTATTATCCTACATGCTCTACATGTGCACACAGACAGGATTAAAGTTGCTGTGGGGACATTAACTCTGGTTTCCGGACTTCCGTGCCAGTCACATTTAGACCATAATGTTGTAATTTTTGGCATGTAATAAATGTGCATTTCATGTACACAGACAGAAAGAAGCATAAAATGTATTTTAAAGAGCAATTAATTACTAACTTTGTGATTAAAAAACATTTGGTGCATGTTCCTTCCCATTTAGCATCAGCTGCTGGTCTTAGCCAGGCCTAATAGATGACATACTGTGTCCCATCGTGGATCTCAGATGTACTTACTGTATGTTCCTGTTCCTCTAGATAATTAATTCCTTAGTAACGCTGTAGGGGGAAAACAAAATGGAAGGAATCTGCATGCATGTAAATAGGGTAAGGGAGACTCTGAAGGAAATGATTCATCCCTGCAAATAAACCTCTGAGTCCTGATAGAGGGCCAGGAATCTGCTAAGTGGGGGAGACAAAGGTTTCTGGCCACCGTGGAGCATCTGCTCCTGGGCCGTAAGAACAACTTGAAAGCAGATTTTTCCCCCCCCCATGAATTCCAGGCTTGGCCAGTGGAGGAGTGATTTCCTAACTCTTTAGGCTTCAGAAATTAAAGGTTGGTTTATTTTCTAATGACTGGCATCTGTTTTCAAACTGGGGGGGATGAGGGGGCAGGCATTTGTAAAGAGTTCAGGTAAAAGGTGGGCTTTGCAAAAGAACCCCTCACGCAGCAGACATAGTTTTTCCTCCCACTACACATTACTCTGGTTGACCCATTTGTGTTAGGAAGGGCATGTCTCAAAATAACTGAACAGGTTTCTGAGTAAACAGAATTATTTGCAATACATTATGGCAAAATGTTTGGAAATGCAAGGGCTTGGGTGTGCAGTGGAAATCAGGAGACATAAAAACTGCCCTGGAAAGATATGTGGTGGCTTAAGGCCCAGCACAGCCTCCAGCGGGGCATGCTCAGTGAGGCCCCTCCTGCTATTTGTTCATTGTTCCCCGTCATGCATTCCCTTTTGCTCAGTTTGGTTGCATATGGTATTTAACCTTTAAGAAAGAAACTTCAGTCTTCCAGAGCTCTGACTTGCTGTACTTGGGCTGTCTCTAAGTGTGAATGTATGTCTGTGTGAGTGAGAACTGACTGCTCAAGGAGTTTGAAGGCCTCTCTGGCAAATCTGACTGCGTGTTCAGAAAGTTTCCAGTCGGAAAGCTGATTCAGTATAAAACCTTCCAAAAACTTCCTGAGGCACCTGTTCACATGGAAAGATTGGGTTTCTGTTGGAGGTGCTCAGAAAGCAATGTTTGTAACTGAAGATCTTTGTTTGGTGTGCCAGAAAAATGAAAAACATTTTGGCCCCAGAAAACCTCTATAAATGTTCAAAATGTATAATCAAACAAAGACTTCATTTGGATTCCGATGCGTGTATCTCAGCAGATGTGTCCAAACTAACTGGGATCCCACAGGGGCAGCTGAACTGGATTTTGGTATGTCTTGATAACTGAAAGAGTTATTCTTAGACCTTGCAAGGACAAAAATGGTCCATCTGTGAAGAACCGTAATAGAGACATGGCAAAAAACAGCATCCTCTGAAAGAGTTATTTATGGAAT
This sequence comes from Mus caroli, assembly GCF_978045245.1. Taxonomy (NCBI): domain Eukaryota; kingdom Metazoa; phylum Chordata; class Mammalia; order Rodentia; family Muridae; genus Mus; species Mus caroli. The sequence goes on from NW_028227272.1 coordinate 40,593,700, forward strand.
TTAGGACAAGTTGGACAATCCTGAAAACATTTTGGGGTCACACTAATTTGCAGGAGAAATGCGGCCAAAATGGAAAGAGGGGTAACAAGCACGATAGTTACTATCCTATGGCCTGGATAATTCATTTTCTGATAAATTATATATCAATTAAGTAGTAAATAGGGCATCTGTACTGTAACCAGGAGCTGTGGCTGCCTCCAGAACACCCGAGTTCTTTCTCTTCCGAGTGCTACGAGGAGCTGAGCGTTTACCTTCATTTCATTCCAAACTGTGTAAACTGAGTTTCTGCCATTCCATTAGCTGAATATATGTGGGTTTCATTTCTTTAAAAGAGGCTTTCCCTTTTTGAAGAAGTAACATGTGAGCTGGTTAACAAGTGCTATCTTTAGAGTTGTTGTTATTGCCTGTTACACACCTCTTATTCAGGGGTCTGAGTGGTGCAGAGTGCAGCTCTGCTGGTGGTGGTGCTGGTGTCTTTTTCTTGCTCTGGTTTTCTGGAGTTTGTATTTATTGTGTTTAAGGTCATACTTTTTCTTTTTAATTACATCTTTGTAGTCTCTTTTCTTCCATTCACTGATTGTGGCACCTGGTCCAAGTCTACTTCCGAGAGAGCTTACAGTGAAGGGCAGACTCAGGACTGGTCACCAGTCGGTGACCGAGTATTCTAAAGGCAGAGGGCCTCAGGCCAGGTGTTCCGCGAGACAGTGTCTTACAAGCTTCTCCAGGGCTTGGAGACTTGGATTCTTGTAAAGGAGAGGAATTACCATGAGAAAGGATGGCTGCCTGACAGGGTGGTTCAAAATTCATCCTTGAACCATGACCTCGGCATCCATGCACTTGTTCAGGCCTTACATGTAGAGTACATGTATGTGTGTATTCATGTGGAGTTTTGCTGAGTTCCATGAGTACCCAAAAATGAAAACTAGCAGAGCCAGGAACCTTAATATTGAGTCTATGTCTTCAAGCCACCATTATCTTAGAACTCAGAATGGTTATGAAATACACTATTATCCATTAACATCTCACTAAGTTTATTGAAGAAGTTCCAATTGACCTCTTTTGAAAGGTGAACATAATTTCATTGAATATGAGGCATTAGGGTAAAGAATGACAGGTTTGCACCCGAGTTCAAAACTACAAACCCTCAGGAAGGGTTTTTAAGGGCCTTTTCACCATCAAAGCTCTGTGTAGATAAGATCTAATTCAGCAGCCAGTATGTGGCGCAGGGAGGGGTGGGAGGAGCTAACTGGAAGAGGAGAGCACCCAAGAGACTTTGTCAGTAGCTCACACTTTAGTGACCTGAAGGGAGCTGGAGATAGGAGTAGAGACCAGGGGAGGTAGATTCACAGACTGAGAAGGAAACTTCTCAGAGATGACTCCAACAAGGTAGCAAAACCGAAGATTTAGGGATTTGGGCCTAGTGGAAAAGGCCTACAATCCAAGCCACTGGGGAAGCTACTGCAGGAAGATCACAAGTTCAAGACTCCTACAGTCAAAGTCCACAAACACAAACAAACAAGCAAGCAACCTAAGGAAGTGACCTCCCCACCCCCAAAGACAGAGCTGTGACGAGGGTGTGTGTGCCATGCACAAGGTACTAGGTTCAATCCCCAGCAAAGGGAGGGGCAGATTTCAGAGATTAGAATAGAGATTATTTCGTACAGCACAAAACATAAAACACGGGGACATTCCCAGTAGAAACAGAACAGTGAGTTAGAAACGGGGTCCTAGATTACAGGAGAAATATTGAAGCGTAGGGGTAGGAAGCCCTTTGGACAAGAGGCCATGATTTATGCCGTAAATACAGGAGTAAACTTCAAAGACTTCGTAGAAAGAAAAAGGGGGAACTAGAACCTGAGGAATGTTTACACTGAGTGATAAGAAGAGAACAGAGAATCTTCAAAGGAGACAAACAAAAAGAGATCTGAGAGAGGAGAAAGCCAGGAGAGCGAGGGCATAAGGGAGGGAATGAGTGCGCTACAGACAGCAGAGGACAGACAGTGCGAAGGTCACCTCAGGCTTTGGAAATTGCCTGTCATGAGAGCAGAAGCAGCCTCCCCACTCTCTTTCTCTCACACACACACCCTTCCATGCAGAGGAGTTCGGGGACAAACAAGATAAATGGTAAATGAAAGAATGTTAAAGAACTGGAAAGGTGGGATCCTGAGTATCCTTACGAGGCCAGAGTTTCAAAAAACAAACATAGGAAGGAGGACTCCTCCATGGAAGGTCCAGTGAGAGGGAACTAGATCCATCCATAGTGGGGATGTGAGTGCACAGCCCAGTGAGGCAGTGATCACACCTGCCCTTTGCCCACCGCTTTCTTTCCTTTCTGCTGAATGAAAACTAATGTTTTCTAAGAGTTGTAGGATGTCTTCTGTGGAAGACTTCACCTATACCCACTTCATCTGAACATTTAGCTGAGGAGAAGTATCAGATACCAGAAGTATTGAAATCTTCTAACAGTTTTCAAACCAGTTATTTGAAACAGAATCCTTTACAGTGCGTTCCTCTCCTGAGGGAGCCTGTACAAATGGCCACATAGTTACCAGTAATAGCACACACTCTTCCGGGTCAAGCATCCCGAGGCATCCCCAGCTTCATCATTTGGGGCAAGGATTTGTTTAAACCTTGTGTGCTAAGACACCACATTAGGGATTTCAAGGTGTGATTACCAGATTAACCTCCCCATGTTTCTGTTCCCAGCACACATACTGGGCCGCTCACAAACTTCTGTAGCTTCAGGTCCAGTGGATCCGTCACCCCATTCGGCTCCAACAGGCTCCCAAATACAGAGAGAGAGAGAGAGAGAGAGAGAGAGAGAGAGACGGTATTGATAAATGTTCTCCAGCACACCTGCCTCCTATAAGCACTTTCGGCAAGGATATTTCTGGCCCTGTCCCACTGGAAAGAAAAAAGTAGATGCAAAGGCCGTAGACCCCACTGTTCCAGAAAGTGAAGCTCTCTCAGGTCTGTGAGCTCCCTGAGAAGAGAACGCATGCACATGGGGTCAGAGAATTCAGAGAAGGAAAGAGCAGTGTGTCCAGATCATATCCTAGTCAGTATCTGTCTCCTTGAACCTTTGCTCCAAGTGTTAAGTCAAATGCAAGAAGTCCTATGCAAACATTCAAATCCAGCATGACTCCTGATAAAGCGTGAGGAAGGTCTGGTAACAGACGCTACAGCAGTGGTTCCTACCTGCCTAGCACTGCCACCCTTTAATACAGTTCCTCATGTTGTGGTGACCCCCAGCCATAAAATTGTTGTTGCTGCTGCTTCGTAGCTGTAATTTTGCCTCTGTTAGGAATCAGAATATAAATATTTGATATTCAGGCTATCTGATATGTGATCCCCAAATGGGTGGAGACCCCCAGGTTGAGAACCACTGTTCTACAGCTATTTCTTGGGTGTGTTATTTGTGGGCTAAGATTGATATCATGTGTTGTTCAGGAAGAGTTTTCTCAATGCCATGGTCTAGTTATACATGGACTTTAGTCTATGAATGCAGTTTAACGTACTTCTAATTACCATCCTCTATTGTGATTTCCTTGTATGCATGGTATCTACACATTCATAATATACATGTCCCATGGGTTATTGTAAAGAAAGATTAGGTACAGGGTTGTATGGAAAGCTCCAAAACAGCACGAGCACCAGTGGCTTTGACCTTCAGCTAGTGTCTCTTCCTCTTCCTCTTCCTTACCTTCAATTGCTTCCACTTTTATTATTCTTGGGTTTGGTTTTGTTTTGTTTTGTTTTGTTTTTTAAGCAGCATCTCACGGTCCAGGCTAGACTTGAACCTTGGATCTTTCTGCCTCCTCCTCTGGAGCGTGAGGGTCACAGGCAGGTGGCACTGCTATGCTTAGTGTCCATTTGGGTGGCTTAGATAATGAAGAAAATGTCGACTTGAATTCAAGCAACCTAAATGACAGTTGTATCAGGGGCCAAACTTCCTGAGAGCCACTGAAAGTCAAAAACCTCAGTCTGTAGAAGAAATGCCTTCAGGTGCCCCTTCTGGATTCAGGTCTCTGTGGATCAGGAAGCCTCCACTAATCTTCTGGTGGTTGTTTTGACCTCTAAAAAAACCAAACAAACAAACAAACAAACAAGACACCTCTACATTTGTTGATTTACTTTACTTAAAATGGAAAAGGACTAATATTTCATAAGTACCCAGTCTATGTCAAATACACTGTCAGCATTCTTATAAAAACACCACGTCATAGATAAGGAAATTATCTGGTACTCAGAAAAGTTTAAAACAAAAAAGCCTTCCAAATGTCTTTTTTTCTTGGTGTGAGAAAGCTTTAAAAAATAATATGATAGTGTTGAATGATAACATTATCCAACTGAGTTTCTGGTGCTCACCTGCATTCGAATCAGTGAGATTGTTTCAAATAATGGGAAATGGAATGGAGAGGTTTACTCTCTCCCTCAGATGTCAGCCTGCACACACCCCGTGTAAGCTTCCCATGTCCAGATTCATGAAGATATCATAGATCAAGCCTTAAAACAGGCAGACCATTGTTCTGCCATATCACAGAGCCTTCTGCAGAGAGAAATCCAAGCAAAAATGTGTGTGTATACATGTATGTATGTATACATGTATTGTGTATGTATATGTATGTATGTGCACACACATACATATACATCTTAAAAAGACAGTGTTCATGATGACTTTAGAGTATTTTGAGATCATTCAAAATCAGGTGCACTTAGAAAAAGTAAATGTGTTTGATGAAAATGAGAATTATTCTCAGTTACCTGGCTTGGGTACCATTTTCATTTCTGAGACAGTTTGCAATAGTTAGGAGGAAAATAAAACCTGAAGAATAAATTCAGTGAGGCTTGCTGACTTTGTCCCTGCTTCCTGTCCTGTGGTACTCACATAGCTTGGGCAGTATGTGGAGAGGTTTTAGACATTTGCTTCTCTTTCTTCCTGAGTGTTTCTGCTGGTGGGTGTAGAATTGCAAGGACACACATGGAGGAACTTGATCTTCAAATCTTCCCGTAATAGCTGCAGATTGAAAGCCAAAGCAGATTATGTGCAAGTCTGTATACATCCCAAGTCAGAGCTTTAAAATGATAACTTACTGAGTCATGAGTTCTGCATCTTGCATGCAGAATTTCTTAAATCACATGTTGATGGCTAATCAGCAGAATCCAAAGACGCAAATTAGATGGTACAATATTTACAGAGAAAATATATGTGTAGCTCACAGAGTAACGATCCTCACAGTTACCATCCCACCCAAAAGGAAAAAAAAAAAAAAAAAAAGAAGAAGAAGAAGAGGCAGCAGCAGCATGGCAATCTGAACTCTCAGTATTGTAGCCAAGAAGGGAGCCAGTCTATCAGTAGAAGGAAGGTGAAGACAGAATAGTTTTGGTAGCAGGGGTCCAAACCCTCAGTAAGAGCATCTGAAGAGTCAGAAGCAGCACTGCAAGGTGAACTATTCCTGTTATTCAAATAACATAGCCAGTATATGTGTGTGCCATATAATTTTTAATATTAATAATGTATTCTTAAATAATATATAGCTCTCAAATAATCTTAGAAGTATATGTGGATGCATATATATATATATATATATATATACTTTAAAAAATATTTGAGAGCTTCATATGTGTATATAATGAATTTTAGTCATTTCACACATGCACACACCGATTACCTTCTCATCCTTTTCCTTCTCCTTCTGAAACTGTTCAATCCCAGCAATGCCCCCCTCCCTCCTTAATGTCTTTTGTGTGTAGTTATGACTCTGTAAGTTTAGTTACAGTTTCTTGTATGGGCATTGGTGACAGGTTATGTCATGGAGCTCTGGTCATCATTATCAGTAGTTCCTTAGAGAATCATGGAGTCTCATGAGCCCCTCCTCTGACCATGAAGAGATGTTGAGGCACGCACTCTTGTAGAGGACTGATGTGGGTACCTGTTGTTGCAATGATATGCCATCTCTAGAATACCACTTTTGCGACACACCTTCCAGTCCTCTGGCTCTTCCCTTTGATGATGTTCTCTGAGTCTTGAAGAGGGCGGTAGATGTCCCATTGAAGTCTCAGCTCTCTTGTGTCTGCTTAACCACTGCCTACTGCAAAACAAATCTCCCTGATGAAGGCAGCTCTGATCTGTGTGTGTAAACATGACTGTTTAAAAGGGAGTTTGACCACATGTCCATTTATCCGAGTGATGGGAGTGTGTTTCCCTAGGACCGATGGTCTCCCAGCCACAAGCTCTGGACAAGGTTTACTGTATCAGCATGAGTTCCCTCCTTGGAGCAGGCCTAAACTCCAGTCAGAAAGGGGTTAGCCATAACATCCATGCTCTGGCAGCTTAAAAAAAAAAGCATTACATGTGAGGAAGGGGCACATACATACTCCACAGCATGTATGTAGAAGCCAGGGATAACTTATGAGTTCTTTTCTTCAATCGTATGGAGGCATGGGTTGGACCCAGGTCATCAGCTGGAGTAGCAAGTATCTCCATCCACTGATCCATCTCAAAGGCTCCTTGCCAGTTCTTGTAACTCCTTATTTTAATAATTTATTATTTACTTATTCATACATTCATTTTTGTCATTCTGGGAAACGGACCTGTTGCCTCACACTCGCTAGGCAGTTGCTGTGCCGCTGAATGGTCAGCCCCAGCTAAAATGTTGAATGCCTGTTATATCCAGGCAGAACTCTGCTGTTGTCCACTTCCTCATCTCTTGGATCCAGTAAAGTGCTTAGCCATAGTAGATGTTCAGCCAGTGTTTGCAGAATGGATGACTAAGGAGATAGGGCAGCTCAGGGAGCTGTACTACTGAGCATATTGCAGGGCTATAAAATTGAATTGAATTTTTCCACTCAGCATCCCAGATACCCTCAGGTTTGTATGCTGGGAAAACAGAGTGCTTTCTCTTGAGCAAAGACCGCTACATGTTTTGATTTTAATAGCAATATGGCAGGGTTAAGGTCAACTTCGTAATATAATCTGGTGCCTGTTTTTACATAGATATGGAAATAGATGTTCTTCACAAGATGCTCAAACAGATGATTGGGTGAAAGCTCTAGAAAACCTTGCAATAACTAAAAGGAAAGATCTCCCCACTTCTGCTTTCCATCACTGCTGAATGGGGTACAGTTTTGTGCAGCCCCAACCATTCTTTCTTGTCTCATCATCTTGCCTTCTTTGTCTGGCGAAGGCAGCATATGACTGTTAGTATAGCAAGGAGACGGTTCTTGAGAAATCCAGCCCCCACACACAGTGCTCCAGAGCTCCTCCCCTGGGAATGGCATGATTGGATCCACAGCAGGCAGAGCTGGGCCAGGCAAATAAGAGCTTGGCATAGAATCTTAGGGCCCTCCTGCTGGAGGGGCCCTCAAGAGAGTTGCTTCACACCCACCCTCCTTCAACTGGCCGCACAGTAGAAAGATGTGTAAGAAAACAAATTCCTAGCTGAATGAATAGAGGATTAAGTGAACGAGAGATGAGTCCCCTGTTCCAGAAGTCTCTGCCATCCCACTTGAATAGAAAGGCTAACTTTGAAGCCACTCTGTTCTCCATGGCATGATTTTGTATATACTCAGCTTTGGAATATGGTTGCCATCTGCTGCCAGTACATAAGACTAAGGAAGTATTGGGGTGGGTAGGAGGAGGCTGGGAGGAAAGAAAGAGACACTTAAATGAGCTAATGATCTGCTTTGTGTTGGAGTCTAGGTTTCAGAACATCAGTTCCGTACTGGAGGAACAAAACACCAGTGTGTCTTAGGCCACACCAGGCGCCGGCACATCAGATAAGGCCCGTGCTGTGTAGTGTTCAGTCACCGAGCCTCAAGAAGTTCTGAAAGCGAAATTAGAGGAGCAAACCAAGGAAGCCAAAGTGGGAAAGCTCTTAGGATAAAATATGATCAGAAGGACTCTGCAGATCTGTGTCTCCGAGGTTACAGTAGTTCAAACATGACTCTACTAATTAAAGACTTGGAAAATAGTCTCAATCCTAGGAACTTAAAGATCTTTAAACGAAAGTGGAGACTTCTCCATCTACTGCAAAGGCATTGTGAAGCTTTTATACAGTCACAGGATGAGAGTGACCCAGCTATTGTGCATTGTTGTGCACTTAACTATTGATTAAGAGCCATAGATTGCTGTCCTGGCAGCAGGAGTGGGTGGTCTTTTACAAACAAAAAGGCCTGGTAAGCAAAGCCAGCAAAGCCAAGATCGTCTCTGAAAAGCAGTGAATAGCTCAGAGAGCTTCCTCTTTCCCTGATATTATCTGTATAAATTACCAGTTATGGCACAGGATCATGTTGATAATTTATATACCAAAAATGACATGCCAAAGAATAATAATTAAGCAGAGATGTACACTAGTGAAAAAATTATCCCAGTGAAGTTTACTTTTGAGAAAGATTAGCTAATTAGCCAAGTATGACATTTGAAGGCAAGTCCCCTTCTACTCTTAATAGTAGCTCTGTCTCCACTTTGAGGAATTAGCAGGATTGTAGGACAGAAATATTTTCTGGCATGAAAAGGAAAGAATTCCTTCATTACTATAAGCAAAGTGAGGAGACAGGGAGAGTTGTGGAAAAGCAGAAAATAAGATCAGCACACATAGAAAGTGGTTGCAAGAGCATGTCGACCTCAGAGCCCTGGAATGACCAAGCCAGGAAATATTTGTTGGCTGTACAAGCTTTGGCCTTGATTCCTATCTGCCATCAGAGAGAAGTCATCCACAGCTGTGATGCAACCACAGAATGTTATTAATGTCCTCAGCCCCTCTCATGTGCAGTTTCTCATCCCAGGAGCCCAGTGTGCCTTAGGACTCTGCTTGGCTTCTCCCAAGACAACCCCATGGAGCATAAACGTCTTCATTTATAGATGAAATAACTGGTCCACAAAGGCCCGACTCTGTTCTCTGGCTTTAAATGTGAAATGATTAATAGTCATGATGCTGACCCAGCACGTTGTGCTATTTTTTACATTATTTTGGGCTTCTCAGACAAAGGACATATTTTATCTTTCTCATTATTATTTTTAATTAGTTTTCAGAAAAGTCAAGATTAAAAAAAAAAAAGAATCTAACAAATATCCCATAGAGATATTTGGTATTTTCTCTCTCTCTCTCTTTTTGAGAATAAATTAAGAACTTCTCTGCTTCTCTATGCTGGATCTCTGCAGATCAGTCACAGTCTCGTGCCAGTTTTCAGAGGAATAAGGGCTCATTCTAATGGCTGGATTACAGTCCCTTCTGTGAAGAAATAGCCTTTTAAATTCCTGTCTGGACACTGAATAACTTGTTTTTGGTTTAAAAACTTTTAACAGTTTGACCTGAAAACTTTTAAACATTACTAATATACAACCTGGTTGTGAGTTTAGCAATAAATTTAGACCCAGTATGTGAAAAGCCAAAGAGAAGACTAGTGGCTTTTATTCTCCCTGGTGACCTGCACTAAATGTTGCATATTTACTTTGTAAATGAGGACACCCAGTGGCCGGCAAGTGAAAATATTCTAAACAATCCCCGACACTGTTAACATAAATATAGAGAGCGGTTGTCAACACCCATTGATAGATAGCTTCTAGCATCTACTACCAAGCACTGGCTTCCCTGGCTCAGGCAAGAGTGGAGCCTGATAATTTTCTACCTCACTTCCCAGACTGGGTGTCTCTTTCCCTTTCATATAAACGTGGCTCGACATCTTGGGCGTCCACTGAATCGTCAGTGGCAGAAGGGCCTAGTAAAATATTTCTTAGGACAGATGGAGTCAGGAAGTTGAGAATAACTTGACATAGATCAGAAATAATAAACAGATGAGTGTGGTTTAAAAGAAGTGAGGTAAATTCATAAACCAATTGCTTTAAACCATAAGTTCATGGTGAAGACAGAGCCATGGTTATTAACTAATGAGAGGGTAAGGAAATTAAAAACAAAACCCAAGAGGAAGAACAGATGTGGGCCACCAGGGACTAGAAGGACCTCCTGGAACAACTGGTAGGCTTACCTCAGAGCAAATGAGCCCTGAGCTCCACTTATTCTCAACAGTGTCTGTACAGAGTTATGGAGAAGTAACCAAAGAGAACACCTACCCCTCTGGGGGAATGTGTGGGACAGTGCCAGGGATCCACTTAGCAACCTGGGTTCTTTCAGTTACAGTTATAGTTGTACTTGTATTTGCAGTAGGTAAAGTAGAGCTGTCTTGTGGCAGTAAGACAGGCACAGGGTATTAATTTACTGTCATTATAAACTATCTAGTATGTGTGTAAAGTACAACTTTATTCTTAAACATTCAAATATGTGAACCATTTCCTTGTTTTTCTCAAGAAAATTAAACCTCAGACTCCTGGGTGACCAGTTTATATAGAAGCCTAATGAAGTCTCAAGACTGTCTTCCCTCCCCAGATTTGTACAAGACATGGGAAATCCTAGGGAAGGGGTCACATCCTTGGTCCATAGTGAGCTTTGTAGTTGGCATTGCTTGACTCTGATCCTTTTGGCTTCTAGGAACTACTCCACTCTCTGTGGTTATAGATGCCCTCAACATGGAGTCTGAGCCCCTCGGGTCACTCTTTCTCTCAGAGCAGTCAGTGCCCCTTTATGTCTAACCCCCAAAAATATGCAAAGACATTTCCCACAAAGGCTCATGTGCAAGTTGACTTGTTTCACTTCTCTTTTGTTTCGTCTTTGAGAGCCTTTGCTGAGATAGGGTCTCACCACATACCTTGAACTGACGAGTCTCCCACCTCAGCCTCCAGAATGACCAGAGTGACCACAGAAATGCGCCACCATTGCTTGGTTACCTTTAATATTTTAAAGGAAGATGATGATTTTTCTTCTCAGTAATATTACCTCAATCTGATTTCAAAGCACCAGACTCCCCCCTTCATATCCTAGAAAGAGTCCTAATTAGTTCCCTTTAAAAGACCAAATTGAGAATGAAAACCCTTCCTTGTAGGGATTAATAAACTCTGAAACCACAACTCCCTTGGATGAGGGAGCCTATGTCCATATACAAACACTCAATGCTCCTGGTCTACAGGAGGAGGAGAAATGGGACTCTCTTATAAATGCCTTCTCATTCTATAACAACAAACGAAAATTTAATAATTCTACTTATACCTCCAAACCAGTGGAAAGCAGGAAGAGGAAGAACTCAGCATAAACTCTAGTAATCATGTGAAGTGTCCCAGAGAAAGGAGAGTTGTAAATAAGTTTCAGGGAAGGTTTGTAAGGTTTGGTGAGTGGAAAAGCCCAGTGACTTGAGAACTTTTGTAAGATGAGCAGAAGGAGAGAATGTGGAGTGAGTGCAGTCGGGAGACCATGGCACAGTGGTACTTAGCTGGTCTAGCACGCCCTAGAACCCACCAACAGCAAGCTTCCATCCTAGCCCCCAAGTGAGTGATGAATACCATATATGTGGAAATCTGCAAAATGACCAGGCTCTTGAATCAGTTCAAAGATTCTGTTTGAGAATACCATGAGAATCAAATCAAACCAACCTGACAGACATGAGACAAGACTGTAAGAACACAGGTAAGGCGTCATAGAGCTCGGTCCTTCTACTCCAATCCATGAATACTATTGTAAATATTATAGAACTACAGAACAGGATATGGAGATAGAATAAAATTAAAGCAAACTTCTCCTTATGAGCACAACGGTGAAGTGTGCTTTCTGCTCCATTTGGTCAGCAGTGCTTCCTGAGGCTTTTGAACTCTGTCAACACTTCTGCAGTAGCTTAGCATCATCTTCTTCTTAGCACAAGAAAGGAACCTATGTGTTCGTTTTTATTTTAGATTTTTACATTTGAACACACTTGTTCCATACTCCATACATAATCTAATATACTCATTAGATTTTGTTACTGAACAACATATGGGCATTTAAATGCAAGTCTATAATGTGCATGAAGCTGATTCTATAATGGGTCACCACAAGTGGGCATCTGAGTTGTAGCTACTTACTGTCTTAAGGTGGCCTACACAAAAATCACCTCTGAACTGCCATTTGACCATTAATCTAGCAAAGCGTTGGGGAAGAAGGCCTGTACTGTTTAGTAGGAAATGCATAGATAGCAACTGCAGTCCCCAGCTTCCATAGGGAAAGAGCCCACCTCCTGCTGCCCACAGTGCTGCCTTGGATTCTCATGGTCACGTGGGAGCTAACATTGTGTTCAGAAGACACAGCAGAGCAATCTGAGCGTGAATCTGAAGTTCTGCTTTAGAAACATTCAGAACAAAATCGCAACAGAGTTTGGAAGAAATCAATATCTTGGAAGCTGTGTGGTAATTTCAGTGGGAAAGATTATTTACCTGGCACCACAAGATCTTATTTCTCACTCACTGAAATCTAGATTAAGGGTTTCCAAATTAATTTCTGTAACTCTTACCAGTTGATATTTTCTGAAAGAATGGTATTCTAGAAGGCTGCGGTGTCTCATTACAGTCACTGAAGTGAGGATTCTATCTTTCCTGTTTGAGAGAGAGAGAGAGAGAGAGAGAGAGAGAGAGAGAGAGAGAGAGAAAGCATGTTGATGTGGAGCTGAAAAGGAGAGCAAATGAGTAAGATGTGCTAGCTTCTATATAAACACATTTTAAAATTTGAATTTCTTTCCCAGAAAAAAGAAAGACAACTTCTCAACGACACTGACTATCTAGGTCCCTCTTTAAGGCCTTTCCAGATCCAAGCTCAGACTGGAGAGCTGTGAAAATTTCAGTACATTCTTCGGCTCAGCTTTTTATCCCACCCACGGATACAGCATCTCTGTATTTTTGTTCTCCAGATTTAGTGAACAATGGGAAAGGTTACAATAGGGCAGCAGCTAAATTTGTATGGAAAGAGCTTTAGGGGGGAATGCAATTCCTGAAAGGCGCTTCAAAGGTTTCTAGTGTGAGAGGATTTAAAGACACCAACCTTAGCTTCCATTGACTTTTCTCCTGGTCCCAGCACCGCTTCCCTCCTCAAGAAGCCATTTTATTTCAAGTCTGGGCAGAGAGCATAGGTGTTCTTCAGAATGTCTGGAATTTTCTGTTCATGCTTTTATTCTGAGAATTAAAATATAAGCTTCCACAAATACACAGTAAGACAGTTAGTATCCACGTTTTAGTCCACCAGAATCAGAAGCTCAAAGCAGAGGTCCATCCTGCTCGTTGATTCTACTAAGGGTTACCTTGACTGCGTGAAGGACAGCCCACAAACCCACAAAGTATTATCTTAGGTATGGGGGCAAGTGTATTTCCAGAGGAGCTCAGCATGTGAGTTTGAGTGGACGAGGTGGGGATAATTCTCCTCCAGTGAGGGTGGGTCCTTAGGCATCCCCACCTGAGAGCTAGGTAGGGCTTGCTTCTGCTTTGGATATCAGAACTGTAAGCTTCCTTGCGTTTGGATTCCAGGCTTATACCAGTGGCACAAGCGCGCACGCTAGTTCTGAGGCCTTCAGACTCACACTAAGCCATACTCTGAGAATCCCAATGTCTTCAGCCTACAGATGATCTGTCAAGACTCCTCATCTGTCCTAACTCATGAGCCAATTCCTTTAATAAATCGTCTCTCATATGTCTATATGCATATCCTATTGATTCTCTCCCTCTAAATAACTCCAACTAATACAAATTTTGATATCAAGAGTGACTCTAGAGGAACTGAATTTTTTTAGGAACTGAATCTTAAGGATGATTTGTGTAACTGATTTTAAGGATTCTAGAACTGACTCTCTACCTGAGTAAACTACAAATTCTAAGGGTTCTAGTTAGTACAGAGAGCACCAAGAGACTGTGGCATGAGTTGTAGGGAACGAAATATTTGATACCCCTGGCTCACTACTCATTAGAAGCAAGGAGTTTAGTGACTCTGTCTATTGTACTTTCAGTCTGGAGAACCAAGAAATGTAATGCTGATCAGTTACAAATCTTCAGGAATGAGATGTCTTGGCTCGAGCTCCACATAACTTACTGAAGTGTGTCTGAACTCAAAATTTCTCTCCTACATTTCTAATAGGCAAACTGCTGATGATAAAGCACACCCTCATCATTCAGTTGGCTGGACTCTAACAGCCTTTTGTGGTGATACCACACTGTTAAAGTGAGGACATTAGTTGAAAAGGTATGGGGTGGAGATAAGGGAGAAGGGAAGAGAGAATCCTTAGCGTTAGATTGAAATGTTTGTGAAGACTAATGAGGCTGGGGACAGAGAGCTCCTAAGCTCTGAGGAGACATGTTTGCCAGTGGACATGCCCTCTTTCCATTTTCTCTCCCCATCCTGTGCCCTACAACAGAGTGGCCTCTACCCACTGCCCTATGGCATGACAGCTGGTCCCTCCCACCCCTACAGATGACTACTCACCCACACAAGGATTGGCTTTTCCCTATCTGCCTGCAGGCATTGGCTGGCATCATTGCCAATGAAAACATCAGTGATCTCTCCTGAGAAGCCCCAAGCAGGAGAATGCTGCTTCTCCTCAGGCCTGGCCTTCTTGGTTTCCACCCTGAGATCTAAATTCAAGTCAGATCAGAATTCCTAAAGTGTGGAACAAAATGTCACCCCTGAGGTACTGCAACAGAGGAACCACCTGAGATGCCTACTTTATGCAAGCAGGAGTCTGAAGAAATCTCATGTGGAAACACATGAGAGGCCAGGCTAAGTAAAGGGGAAATGAACTTATATCAGCCTGAATGTGTTTTTTTAATTGAGATTTTTTTACAGGTTGTGTTAGGGATCCATACACAGACATTTCAGTTTGTACACAATTCTTACATGTGTAAAAGGTCTAAAAGTGCCATGTTGTGATTCTTAATAGCATACCTTCCAGTGACTTTTCAACTTCAAATGTGGAGGCAAATTTTCTACAAGGAGATATGAAATACCAACACATTCACATGCTAATTTACCATCACAGGAGACCCGCCCAGGTCTCTGGTTTCTACCACACACACTATACCCACAAATTTCCTTTCTCAGCACATTAACAACGTTATCAAGGAAAGGAGACAGCCATTCCAAGGGTGCTGCACAGTACACACATGTCTGACAAGACAATAGTATATTCCAGACATGTTCAACATACAACTGTGACTTCAAATTTCCATTTCATATGTTTTATATTATAGGATATAAAATTAATTTACCTATATGATGTTAAGCTTATAACCAAGACAGTCGTAGGCTTCCCTAATTAAATGGCCCACTATTTTCTGGTTATATAAAAAATAAACAACAACCAGAAAATGGTTTTGCAGCTTCCTGCTTCTTTCCCTCCTCCTCCACCATCCACTCTGAGTAGGTAAATCCATTCTACCATGCCAGGCTCCCTACGCCTTCGCAAGTGATTCCTTGGCACTCTGTATTGCTCATATTGGTCCTCTTCTGATCCATGCTGCAGCCAACAAATTTAAGGTTAGTGGATTTTCTTAATGCTTTAAGCTGTAAGATGAAGTGTGGTACCAGCACACTTGGCTTGATTTCTTTTACCTATTTAAGAATGGACAAAATGGTTTCCTTCAATCTTATAGATGTTCTTAGGATCATCAAGAAAGCATTCCTCTGGTGCTGAGACATGGTGTTTATGTGTAGACCTAACAGTCTGAGTTCTGTCCAACATCCCATTTGGTAGCAGGAGAACTGACTCCCAAGAGTTGTCCCTCTGATCTCCACACGTGCTCTGAGTCACAAATGCCTGAACACAGAAACACACCACAGATGGATGGGTGGACGGGAAGACAGACAGATGGATGGACGGGCAGACAGGCAGACAGACCGATGAAAAGATCTTTTAAATATGTTTGGGTTATACAAGAAGGGAGTGGAGGAACAGTGAGGCATTCATAGAGTTAGCTTTTGTCTTCCATGGTAGACTGTACTCTTCCTTTTTAACTTCTCCATTTTGTGCAGATAAATGATGGGGTTCTTGATGAGCAGCTTGGGACATTTTTCATTTTCCCCTTTGTTTCTGGGTTCTCTTTTGTTTGCACCCTCCTGAGCCCTGGGATTAAAGGCATCTTCCATCCCAGTCTGGCTGGTTTCCCCTTTTTTTAATTTGGAGGTTTGTTCTTTCCCTTTAAGTTTTTTTTAGCTTTCATCTCTTACAGTAGTAGGCTCAGCTGACAGTCTCCTCTGGGTCTTTTCCTTCACGGAACCCAGCTGGGTTGACTTTCTTCGTGGTTTCCTTCACGGAACCCAGCTGGGTTGACTTTCTTCGTGGATGTTTCAGCAGCAGGAAGCCTGTGAGCTGGGTACCTGAAGGCTGTGGCACGCTGAGAGCTCTCACCAAGCCATGCTGCCTGACTGCTGCAGACTAAAACCATCAGTATGGGCCCATTGAACAGAGATGGTACATTTCCTGTTTGGGTTTTTTTTGGCTGAAGTGTGCATCAAAAGGGAGTCAACATGCTTGAAATGGAAATGCCCCAGGAAGGACTGCAAAGGCTTGGGGAGATTGGAATGGTAGAGTGGATTTGCCTAACTCTTCCTCATGGGAGAGCCAGAGGTAGGCCCTTCCCCAACCAGTTCTTCAAATGAGTAATTAAAGGGGCAACCCAGGGCCTTTGAGGAGCTCTGTGATGATGCTTTGCTGTAGCCCCACCTTAGAATGGAAATCCCTGTCACTCAAGTAGAAAATGTAAATGCAATGAGAACTGGATCTGGAAATACAAGGACCAAGCAGTGGGTAATTACAGTAGTAGATAGACATCCAGAGCAGCAAGCAACATTGTGTAAATGATGTAGATCCATTACCTTGCCTACTTAATCCCAGAGTCTGTAGGACAACAGGAAACCTACCCAACCCTTCTGTGACCTATATAAACTGGGAACTTTCAGAGAAAGTGAAGAAAATTTGAACTCACGCCCTACAGACAGAATCACAGCTCTGAGCTGAAAGAATGCAAGGCTGAGCCACTACTACCTAAATGATGTCCTGTTCATCTCGTCCTTCTCCAAAGGGACTGGCAGCCCTTTACCAGGACACCTGTGCATGGGGAAAGAAAGAGTCATACCTTATAAGATGAGTAGAAATGTGCTCTACACACTGATTCAGGAGAGTACAGTATCTCTTCAGCTACTCAGTCAGAGTAAGGCCTTACAAAGATCTGGTGATGAATGGGGTTTGTGGCTCTAGTCTGATTCATGGTTGGTTCTCAGATCTATCTTACGTGTCTTCCTCCAGTTCTGGAATTCGTGATTATGACAGGGATACTTAGCACCTGGCCAAATGGGCAGGTCAGAGCTGCCTTTTCCTAGGAAAGTGATAGATAAAATTAGTATGTCCCCAGAGGGTTTATAAAGATTAATCCCACCATCAAGGACTTGCAAGATGCCAGTGTGGGGATTCTCACTCAGCTTTTTTATTTGGCCTGTGCAAAAGACAGATGGATCTTGGAGAATGTTAATAGATTATTAAAAGTTTAGCCAAGTGATGACTTCAGTTGATTAATTTACATGATGTAGTTTCATTGTTTGAGCAAATCAACATGTGCCCTGGTACTTTATAAACAGCTAATGATCTGGCAAGTCCCCTTTCTCCATAAGACAAATGGCTAGGCCAGCAGTATATTTATACTGCAGTTCCTACCTCAAGAGAGTATCAGCTTCCGAGCCCAACAGCATAGTTGAATTTCCAAGGATCTTGATCCCATTTCCTTTCAGAACTATACCACTGCTCCTTTACACTGATGGCATTTTGCTGACTGGGCATGGCGAATGTAAAGTGTCAAGGACTATGGACATATTAACACGCAAATTATTGTCAAAGGGTGGGAAGTGAAATTCAGGGCCTTGTACCTCAGAGACATTTCTAGGGCTCTATGCTGTAGGGCATGTTAAGATCCCTTCTAAGGTAAAGGGTGAGATGCTACAACTGTTATTTCCTGGAACCAAAGGGAAAAGGAAAATAGTACAGGGTCTGTTTGGGTTTGCCTAGGAAACACATCCTAAAACACAAGGAAGTTACACCTTCCTGCTCCTCATCATGGTCTCCCTCAGCCTATATCTCTGATTCATAGAGAATACCCTCTCTCTGGGTCCCTGGACACTCAGCCTCAACCTCAGAGTCACACCATGTGTTTCTCAGATTCCCAGGCTTTCAGGCTCAGACTGAGCTGTGTCACCAAGATCCTGGTGCCCCCAGCCTGAGATGACCTCTCCCAGAACTTATCAACCTCCATAATTGCATGAGACAATTTCCACAGTAAATGCCCTTTCATATGTCTATACTAATATTCTCCTGATTCTGTATCTCTGGAAAGTCCAGATATGCACACAGATAATGTCCTTATACTAAAACTGAGTTTTTAGTTTATGTTTAGAATTGGTTCCCTAAGTTATTGATTAATTACTTGTAGACTGATATTTGATCATACTTTGCTGCGACCTAAAAGGATTTAGGTTAACTTTAACAATTCAGTAATTATTAAGACATGTTTTTATATAATAGCAGACAAACAAGGAAACAGAGTCAAGGTAAAGTAAGTTATTGTTTATTATTATTATATAATAATTCTAGATGAATTTGTAAGTAGGAAAGCACATATTGAAGTCTACTCAGCTTCTGTAATGTAGCCCAAATCTTGACTCCAGGATCCTTTTTCTAAGCAGAGCCAGGAGAGCACAATCGTTTTTTTTTTTTATACCAGCAGATTTCAGCAAGAGCAGAGCACAGTGCTGTTGCCACAACCTGCTAAGGGGATCTAAGTTGATTAGTTAATATGGTTCAAATAGCGAAGGTCTCTTTGGATGAATTTGCTTTCGATTTCAGCTCATTCACATTTACACTAGGGAATTCTCAGTAAATATTTCACTAATGATCTAGTGAAAATCCAAGCAACCCCACAGCAGCTTTAACCATAACTCAGTTATGTTTGTAATTTTAGCATGAAGCCAGCAAAGCCTCCTTCCCTCTTGGGATCACAGCAGTCTTGGTTTGAAGTAGGCAAGCCAGAGAGACCTGAGCTAAGTGAAAGCCAATGAGAGACCCATCCACAAAGCTCCCAGGGGTGACTTCTCCCTGTGGGCCTAAGACTCCAACAGTGATAGAAAGCCACCTTCTTCAGCCTTCAGACAGACTAGAAAGGAAATTAGACTAGAAATGGAAAAAGAAATTAGAAGTGAAACGTTTGTCTAGAGTTGGGGGTGGCCTTAGTGTCATAGAACAACTGGTTTTTCCCCAGTTTTACTTTCCTGTTGCCCATACATAAACCTTAGTAAGAATAGAATCGTGAGGATGGAAACCGAGGAGGGAAAGGGGAAGAGGGAGGAGAAGGAGAGAAAGGGGAGAAGAGACTAGAGAAGAGAGGGAGGGATGGAAGAGAGTGGCACAGAGAACAGGGCAGTGGGGAAAAGAGCAGAAGGGGAGGATGAAGGAAGGAAGGAGGAAGAAGAGGGAAGGGCAGAAAAGAGAGGGCGGTTATAGTGCTTTCAACTGAACCGTATTGCACACTTCATTTTGTTGTGTGAATTGGAAGTGTATACTGGATTTGCTTTATCCTTGTACTATAATATCTCATTTCAACATTCATAAAATAGTCACCATTCCCCAATTCTTCCATAAATTTCTAATAACTGTCAAATGAAATGTGCCCTGCTAAAAACCAAAATCAAATCAAGCCTTACTCAGCGATTGCCTACAGTTGGAAACAACATCCCCAACTTCCACAGCTCCATTCTAAGCAGCTTCGGTTAACCTTATCCACATTCCTCTTTGAGTCTTACACTGTTTCTGTTAACTATCCTTTTCTAAAAGATAACTTTTTATTGAAGATTGTTTATCTTATCATATAAAACATTTCCAGCTCCAGGCTGGGGGGAGATAAAGCACTTGCCACACAAACGTAAAGGCCTTGGAGCAAATTCCCAGAAGCTAGGTAAAGCCTTGGGCAGCAGCCCCGGGTGTAAGAACAGCATTCCTGAGAGGACTAAAAGGACCATGGTGCTTGAGGCTGGACTGTGGAGCCTGGCCCCCTAGCTGTACCAGTCCAAGTACTGAGTAACCGACCTCCTCTGAGCCCTACTTTTGATTTAGACCTGTTGGCTTGGTTTAATTTAAGCACTGCTATTTCCTCCTTTCTCCAGCCCTGCCTTCCCATCCCCCTCCTCCACCCCTCCCCTGCACCTTCCCCTTCCCCTCCTCTGTTTTGTGTATCCCTTTGCTCTCCTGCCTGAGAAAGAACTGGATTTCACACCTAATTAAAAAAGATTGTATTGCCTGCTGTTCCCTTTCTTCTCCGTTTTCTCTGATTCTCAGGCAGCTTTTCATTCTCATGCTAAGTCCTAGCCCTGGACCCCTGCAGCTTACAGGACAGGCAGGGGCAAAGTTCCTATAAAACCACCACCGAGCCCTCGACCGCCCATTTCTTCAGGCAGATTTCCCCTCGGGGACTCAGCCCTGCCTCTGCATCATCATTTGTGCTCAGGGAACAGTCACTTGGAATAATTACATCCTCACGGTCCTTAGGACAATTTCTTGAATGTTCCCAGGGAGTGTCATCACAGACTGACTTTTTTACTCTAGTACAAAGCCAGGTGGGTAGGATATTCTTTTAAGAAAATATGAAGAGATCTATCTTTAATAACAGTTTTCTCATGCCACTATGGGCTTTCTTAAGCGAGCAATGTGGCATTTTCAAGTACACAAAAATCTATGTAAAGTTGTGTAGTTTTTGAAGAGTTGGGGTTTCCTGGGGAGGGAGGTTAGTTGGTTTGGGGTGTCTGGGGTTTTTTTCTTGCTTATTTTGAATAGCCCAGATGCCTATTCAGTGCCAATCTTAGAAAGAATGGACTTAGCATTTTCACACCATTCCTTCCTATACAGTTCTTGAATACCATCTAATCAAGATTTGTTTTCAATGGGGGACAAATCTACAGTAGGCTATTTCAAATGTATTCCATTGGAATCTATACATTAATGCCCACTGGATGAAAAGGACATGTTCACAAAAGCCTGGACTTTGCCTCACTGTGGCAGAAACTTTCCCACTGTATTGGAGTTAAAAATAAAAGCAAGCCTGGGAAAGGAATTGCCTCTGCATTGTGTGCTGGAGGAAGGAGGCATGCCTGAATGGAGAGGCAAAGTTTCTCCATCGCATCTGTACCACCACCAGCGAAAGAGAAGCCAGCCTTTCATGGCAGCTCACTGCAGTGGGGGCCAAGTGTACTCAGGGAGATGTTTAGAGTCTTGTCCATACAAATCCAGATGGCCGATAAGGTCGGCTTGTATCTGCACTTGGGTTTACATTTGCCTCTCTGGTGTTCAGTGAAACTGATGACAGTGATAATATTAGACTCATATGGACTATTTAGCAAATAACCTGGCTGGTGAGATTGGCTAAATCTTCAGTCAAACAAGCAGATTTTTCTCATGAAGTTGTTTTTGTGCATGTGCATGCGTGCATGTGTGAATATGTAAGATAAAACAGGTTTTTAATACTATTTCTCTCTCTCTCTTAAATGAGGAAGGTCCAAGATCCTTGGTAATTAAAGTGCCACTCCTCAGAGCACCAAGAAATGTGGATTCTAATCCCAACTCTGCTAGTTTCTTGCTGTATAGAACTTTGATGAAGTCAGGTAGAAACTTTTAGAGCCATAACATTCTCTTACCTCAAACAGAAACAACAATCTCTACTTGTGTAGAAAGAGAAGTGTGCTAATAAGGAGCCCCTCCTGCCCAGAGATGGTGATTTTCCTCCCATCTGTATGTAGCTATTTAACTATGCTGCTTGATATCTGTTGCATGCTCTCACATGCATGTATGTATGTTTAAGCTACAGTGAAGTCTGGAGGCCTAGAAGCCAAAGGCTGGAAGCAATCTTTTTAACTTTTAACTTGAAAGCTGATGGTTGGAGCAGCTGTATGGACTCTTGATGCTGGCTCCCATCGAGAGACAAAACATGTGATGTCGTGGTGGAACTGTCAAGAGAACAATCTAGACCCACACCACCTGGGTTCATATATCAGCGCTACCACTATCTACCAGTGTAGCTTTGAGCACATTGCATGATTTCTCAGCCTGGTGTATAAGTGAGGATAGTAGTAATACAACCTGTTCCCCATGGTTACTCTGAGAATTAAATGGTATAATATGCATAGAGTGGTTTGGACAGTGTTTGACAGATAATAAGGCTTGAAGAAAAGTTTGCCCTTATCGTTTTCCTTCTATAAATGCATATATCTAGAATATAAAATTCAGCAAGATGTTAGAACATGATCTACTGACTCAATTCCTGAAGAGCCATTCCTGAATTGTTAGTATCTTCATTTAGGGATATATTTTGTAATAACATATATATATGCAACTAGAATTTTATGATTACATGAAAAATACAGTATAATACAGTATTCCAGGCACATAATAAATCTGATGGAAGGTGAAAGAGGTTGCATCACTGAATGATACAAGAGCTTAGAGCATTTGTTATGCTTGGAGGGTCATGAGAGGGGTCAGGTAGAAAGTAGGGTAGAGCAGGGACTTCCCTGAGCAGGCCCTTGTTCTAAAGCAGAGGAGAAAGAAGCCTAGAGGCAGACACACCTGCTGTGCACTCCCCAGGTCCTCTGGGGTTGCTCACTACAAAACAGAGACCTAAGTTACAACTGATGTTCTAGAATGTACTGTGCGGGCCACTTTGTTCACCTGATAGCTATGTAGTCATAATTTTCTCACCATTGTTGCCAGATATGGGGCAAGACAAACAAAACAACCCTTGAGGAAGTGTCCTAGACTGATAAAGACCCTGACCCAGAGGAACTTGAGGAGGAAAGGGTTTATGATGTTTTACAGGTTAGAGGCCAGTACCAAGGACAGCCAAGGCAGCAATGAAGAAGGGAAATTTGGTCAGAATATATTATATATAAAAAAATATTTTCAATTAAAAAAAGAAGATAGGAAAGAAGAAGCCTTTGGGAGGAACTGCAGCAGAACCAGCAGGAGCTGGTTTGAATAAGAATGGCTCCCATAGAATGATGTATTTGAATGCTTAGGTGGCAAGGAGTGGCCCTATTTGATAATCCTTTGGAGCTAAGGCTTTGTTAAAGTAGGTGTGGCCTTATTGGAGGAAGTGTCTCACTGGGGAAGGGCTTTCAGAAGCCCAAGCCCAACCCAGTGTCTCTCTCCTGCTGCCTGCCAGTTCAGATGTGGACCTCTCAACTACTTCTCTAGCACCAAGTATGCCTGTGTACCTCCACAGTGATAACGGACTAAACCTCTGGAACTCTAAGCAAGCCCAGATTGAATGCTTTATTTCATAAGAGTTGCCTTAGTCATAGCATCTCTTCACAGCAATAGAACACTGGCTGAGACAACTGCTTCCCCAGCTCCTGCTCAGCCACGTTTCTCTTCCTACCCCAAACCATCTGCCCAGGGCTGGTGAGGCTCTCCTCCATCAATTAGCAATCAAGAAAATGTCCCATGAAAAGGGGTTAATCTGATGGACGCTATTCCTCAATTGGGATTCTCTTCCTTAGTGTCTATGGCCTACATCAAGTTGACAAAAACCTAGCACTGGGAATAAAGATTTATCTTGACTCATGGTTTCAGAAGTTCAACCCATGCTTTTTCTTGGTCCTATTGTAATGAAAATAGATGGCAGGACACAGAGATAAGCTCATCATATACAGCAAGCAGAGAGAATCCAAGAAGCCATGGCAAGATACAGTCCCAAAGGTCACATGGCCAATGATTACTTCCTCCAACAAAGCTGTACCTCTGACCTTTAACCACCTCCCCCTAATATAGCATCTTATGATGAAATATATGAAGGGCTTAATCAATTCATTAACTCAGACCCTTCATAATCAATGATAATGCCCTCACAGACAGAACCGGAAGTGCTCCTCACTGATCTTTTAGGCACCCTTTAATCCAATCATGTTTTCTGTCAAAATAAAAGTTGTGAAGTTACAAGTATGGTTCTGACTGAAGAATGGCTCATGGAAAGGTATTCTTCAGAGACGTCTGAGGGGTGATGTAGAAAAACGGGAAATCCCTGGGACTGTGCCATAGCCATCTGCTTTCTTCTCAGTATGGAATGGTGTTAACAACATGGTCACCTGTGTAGACAGTCTGGAACATAGGGGTGGCAGTTGGTCAGATGAGCAGAGCCTCCACAGAGATTATTGTCTCCCTTCTGGGAACAGTGTAAAAGTTCTGCAAAACACCCTACTGCTCAGTTTAAGTTTCTGCACTACCTCCAGTGTGTGTACTCCTGCTCTCCGGGCCTAATTATGTACTCTAAGCGCCCATCTTAAATGATAAATGTGATCCACCTAGCATGATCCGACTCAGCATATCTACTCAGGCCTTCAAAACATTCCTTCTTTCTGGGAGTGGTGACACAAGTATGTGTTTAATTCTGGAGGCAGAGGCAGGAAGATCTGAGTTCGAGGCCAGCCAGGTCCACTTGTGAGTTCCAGGACAGCCTGAGTGGCACAGTGAGAGCCTGTCTCAAGAAACACACAAGGAAATAAATCTCTTCCTCAGCAGCAGCAGCATCCGAATCTCACAGAACCATCCGTGAGAGTGCGCAGACTGTCAAGGGTGCTAGGAGAGAAGAGCTACAGAAGCAGCCAGGAAGTGGGTATCGTTGCTACCTACTGATAGAATAAGAGGTGTCCGTAACTTGAGGGCAGGAATTCAAGTTTCCCAGAAGACTTGGGATTAGTACTGTCCAGAGTGAGGCAGGTGGAGTGGTCCCTGGGCTACAATGCATCTTCGCACCATGCTGCAGTTAAAGGAATAGCAGGCAACAACCCATCTGGTTATCCTTTCAGAAAACATCGCCTGAATTTCTTCACACTTGATCTTAGCCAAAAGGCCAAGAAGCGATTCTCCTGAATTTCTTGTGGATCCATATGAATGCAATATCCAAAATAGCTAGGATATTAAGTCCAGGGGTGGTGGGGGGCACTCAAGGCATTAGTTGCCTAGGCTGTGTGTGCAGTATCCCCAGCTTTCTCCTCTCTCCTGTGTGCATCTGCCGGGTGGGTGGTTCTAGCGTTACTCTTCTAAGACCTGAATTAGAAATGCCATCAGCTATGTATGACTGTGTGCCCTGTCTTGTGTTTGCCTCACTAAACTACAGGTGACATCAGTTGCAAGGGGATGACCGAGCGCATTCACAGCATCAACCTTCACAACTTCAGCAATTCCGTGCTCGAGACCCTCAACGAGCAGCGCAACCGTGGCCACTTCTGTGACGTGACGGTTCGCATCCACGGGAGCATGCTGCGCGCACATCGCTGCGTGCTGGCAGCCGGCAGCCCCTTCTTCCAAGACAAGCTGCTGCTGGGCTACAGCGACATCGAAATCCCGTCGGTGGTGTCCGTACAGTCGGTGCAAAAGCTCATTGACTTCATGTACAGCGGTGTGCTGAGAGTCTCACAGTCGGAAGCTCTGCAGATCCTCACAGCCGCCAGCATCCTGCAGATCAAAACAGTCATAGATGAGTGCACTCGCATCGTGTCACAGAACGTGGGCGATGTGTTCCCAGGCATCCAGGATTCTGGCCAGGACACACCAAGAGGCACACCAGAGTCAGGCACATCTGGCCAGAGCAGTGACACGGAATCAGGCTACCTGCAGAGCCACCCACAGCATAGTGTGGACCGAATCTACTCCGCACTCTACGCTTGCTCCATGCAGAATGGCAGCGGCGAGCGCTCCTTCTACAGTGGTGCAGTGGTCAGCCACCACGAAACAGCTCTCGGCCTGCCCCGTGACCACCACATGGAAGACCCCAGCTGGATCACACGCATCCATGAGCGCTCCCAGCAAATGGAGCGCTACCTGTCCACCACCCCTGAGACCACGCACTGCCGCAAGCAGCCCCGGCCTGTGCGTATCCAGACCCTGGTGGGTAACATCCACATCAAGCAGGAAATGGAAGATGACTATGACTACTATGGGCAGCAAAGGGTGCAGATCCTAGAACGCAATGAATCCGAGGAGTGCACAGAAGACACTGACCAAGCAGAGGGCACTGAGAGCGAGCCCAAAGGTGAAAGCTTTGATTCTGGGGTCAGCTCCTCCATCGGCACCGAACCTGACTCAGTAGAGCAACAGTTTGGGGCAGCAGCCCCAAGGGACGGTCAGGCAGAACCTGCCCAACCTGAGCAGGCAGCAGAAGCCCCAGCTGAGAGCAGTGCCCAGCCAAACCAGCTAGAACCAGGTGCCTCCTCTCCTGAGAGAAGCAACGAGTCAGAGATGGACAACACAGTCATCACTGTCAGTAACAGCTCCGATAAGGGCGTCCTACAGCAGCCTTCAGTCAACACATCCATCGGGCAGCCATTGCCAAGTACCCAGCTCTATTTACGCCAGACAGAAACCCTCACCAGCAACCTGAGGATGCCTCTGACCTTGACCAGCAACACACAGGTCATTGGCACCGCTGGCAACACCTATCTGCCAGCCCTCTTCACTACCCAGCCCGCGGGCAGTGGCCCCAAGCCTTTTCTCTTCAGCCTGCCGCAGCCCCTGACAGGCCAGCAGACCCAGTTTGTGACAGTGTCCCAGCCCGGCCTGTCCACCTTTACTGCACAGCTGCCAGCGCCACAGCCCCTGGCCTCATCTGCAGGCCACAGCACAGCCAGTGGGCAAGGTGACAAAAAGCCTTATGAGTGCACTCTCTGCAACAAGACTTTCACAGCCAAACAGAACTACGTCAAGCACATGTTCGTACATACAGGTGAGTGCCCTTCTCTGACGGCTTGGCAGCAGGGTGTGGAATCAGCAGAGCAAGCTGTCGCATAGAAGGGAAGAGATAATGTCATCTTCCAGATCCCAAAGAAACCCCACCATGGGCCCCTTTAGAAAGAAGTCTAGCTGTACCTATCATAAGAATAAAGTACTCCCAAGTCGCAAAAATCCTTTATGGGAAAGGCGTGACCTAAATTCAAGTACCTGAGTTTTGGAGGTGACATAGTGTGGGCTCAAAGCTTGCTCTTTGGAGACAGATTGCTGGGCCTGGAATTCAGGCCCAGCTACTTACTACCAAACCTTGGTAGAAATTACCTAATACTTTAAACTTTAAATTTAAACTTTAAAAACTTTAAACTTTGACTTCCAGAGGGAGGAGGAGAGAGATAGATAAACAGATGGATAAGTAGATAGATAGGTAATAGATAAATAGATGGATAGATAGATAGATAGGTAATAAATAGATGGATAGATAGATAATAGATAAATAGATGGTTATAGATAGATGGATGGATGGATAGATTGATAGATAGAGAATAGTAGTGGCATACCTTCCTTGTGCTGCCTCTGAGAACTATATTAACATATATGACTTAAAGGTGTCGCTAGCATAGTAAATAGTTATAGCTATTATTAGCAGTATTTAGATGGCTGAAAGAAGAAAGTAAGTTTATTCTGTTCCAAAGATGAATAAATAAATAAATAAATTAATTAATTTTTAAAAAATTGGGCCACTGAAAGCTTTATGGGAATTCTTTCAAATAAATAAAAGAAGTCGAAGAGTCCAAGGTACTCTGAACTGTTTGCTTCTCCAACGGAACTGGGCTCCTGTAACTAGGGGTCTTTAAAGAGAGAATGGATAGTTTTATGAAGATACTATCCCAAGGACTTGGAAAAGATAGTGGTTCCCTGGATCCTACCACTCCAGAGATAAAGAGCTGCAAACCTCAGAGGCTGCCCTTTCCTTAGCATAATGATGGGACACAAATAGAAATGCCTCCATATAAGACAGTGGTCCTCAACCTGTGGGTCCTGACCCCATTTGGGGTTGAACGATCCTCTCGCAGAGGTTGACCAAGACCATCAGAAAACACAGATATTTACAGTTCATAACAGTAGCAAGATTGAAGTTATGAAGTAGTAATGAAAATAATTTGATGGTTGAGGGTCACCAGAATGTGAGGAACTATATGAAAGGGTGGCAGAGTTAGGAAAGTTGAGAACCAATGGTATAAAAGATCATCTCTATGGTTATGGCTTCTCATAGGTTCACTTCAAACTAAAATCACTGACTGCAACACGATCATCAGCTTTGAAATTCTTACAAGAGTCACTCTCCTGGCGAAGTTTTGGGTCTAGACTAGTAATGTTAAATAAAACAATTTGTCAGGAAATACTTACATACATGAGTCCTAATACAGAAAAGCAAATTCACTCCTCAGAGCAGCCTTATTCCCCACACTAGGCTAGTGTGAGTCAGAGACATAGGGCATGAAGCACATACATTCAGAGTGAGGGCTAGAAGAAAAGGGCAGCAGGTGAGAAGGAGAAACATGGAACTGAGCAACCGAAACAGCACATTGCCTAGGCAGACTGTTGCCTTCATCAAAGTTCAGTCCAAGTCAGGACACGGTGTTAAGTCAGGGTGTGGCTTTATGTCAGTCACCTGTGCTTAAGTCTTAGTGTTCATACCTCCAAATAAACACAAAGACTCAGTGCTTAATTTAGGAAGTAAACTGGGTGGTGATGTGTCACTGTGTTTACCTAGGGCGAAGTCGAACACAGCAATAACCTGAAACCAATCAAGTGAGTTAATGAAACAGCATCCTCAGCTGTGTAGTAGTTTATTACAAATGCGCTCTCAAGTTTTACCCTTTTATTCAGAAAACAGCTGATCTAACAGCCATGAAATTAAAGATAAGCAGAAGTTGGGGGGAGCCATTTATGAAAGTCTCTCTGTAGTCAAAGTTGACTTTGCTAATCTTGGATCCATACATCCCTTCTTTGCTCTTTTGTGGGTGTCTTATATAGTCATGTCAGATTGAAAACACATGCATCCGTTGGTTCATGGATTCAAACAGGGCCTTAAATTTGCAACATAAAACTCTTGTCCTACCCAAAATTCTTTTCAATGTATAAAAGGATTTCTAGAGTCACCAAAGAATACTGTACTTAATCCAAGTAAGGGCCTTTGCCAGTGATAAAAACAGCAATGCTCTTACACACCTATAGATTACAGAAACACAAAGCTATAGATAAAGCTATTCTTATAGATCCAAGCTATACTCTAAAAGTGTGATCTGCACAACACAGTAAACGATTAAGCTCCTAAATAAAGTCTGAAGCTATTTAAATGTATATAGTGCAGCTACTTCTGGAAACAGTATTGTACATGTGCCAAGGAGGCATCTAGTTCTTATACCCTTTGCCCTTTCTCCTAGAGTTATTTGCCACTAGCAGTTTGGAAAGTCCATCCATATTTCAATATTGAACATGGAAGCAAAAAAAAAAATTAAAGAAAAAGAAAGATAGCATGGGACAAAGCAGGGTTCTTTCTCACTTCTCCCATCAAGAGACAAAACAGAGGTCAAAATAAAGGCGTGACTAGGGCCCAGAGCCAAAGCTGGAGGGAATTTGAAGAATAGGCCTTGCTGTTGCCATGGATACCAGGGCAAACAACAGGGTATCATAGAATTTATCTGGAAACTCCAGGTGGAACTTTCTTTTAAGATCCAAACTTAGGGCATTTTACTTAAAAAAAAAAATCTATAAATGAATATGGGCTAGCATATGTAGTTGCTTAGCAAATGTTTGTTGAGTGAGTATGTAAATGAATGTTCAAAAATGTGGACATGCTTTCCAGGAGAACTTAATTCAAGGAACTTATACATAAATGCATCCTTCTCTCTGCACGACTTTTAGATTTCTTTCTTTTAGAAAAATAGCTTTAGAATATATTGTGCAGTATCTGTATTCCCACTTGTGGCTTTTCACCAACAAATGATAGTTCTTTGGCTTTTTTCTGAATCATATGATCAGCAGCCCATCCGTTGGTGATGTTTTTCAGCCCATTGATATCCTTTGCACGGAAGATAATTCTGCTTGTTTCTTTGGAAACTCAGCTTTCTCAGCCATAAATTCAATGGGAAAGAGTAATCGCTGTGGCATGTCAGTGTTAGCAGTAGGCTACTAAAGAGAGACACAAGACAATGCTATTACCATCCACATAGGAGTTGAACTGTTGAGTCTCTCAGGATGGTGAATATGTGTTCAGAGGAGGAAAGCCTCAGCTTTACCTCTTTGTAACTAAGTGACTTTAAGTACTCGGCTGAACTGGAATCACATGTTTTGGAGGTCTTAATAATAAGTTAGCCAAGGATTGAGTAATGGAAACAGAAGCATTTGACTACAAATGCTGTAACTATCATTAACACCTAGGAATATATATTACAGAAACCCCATGCATTTTCCAGCATGATCAAGGACCTGTTGATGGTGGCAGGAGAGTTAGCAGGGTTGGGAGCTTATCTTACTCTTGGCTGTCATTTGTTGGGGTCTTGAAGGTATCAGCACAAAGGAACAGGAGATACCATTTCCTGGAGTGTTAAAATCCACTCCACTCACAATGCTGTAAGAAGTCAGATAATATAGGAAGAAACTGTTCCCCTAGGTTTTTAAAATTCTGCTTTTCACTGACATATCTGAGTTGTCCATGAGCCGCAGCAGTGTTAATGTATATGTCCCCAGGTGGCAATCCCTCCTAGCCAGTCAGCAGGGAATAGGCAGAAAGGTCATCACAGCATGCCATCCATGGCCTCCTGCTCACAGACACCAAGAGTAACTGTGCAGCCAGTGAAGTCACCATGCCATTGAATCAACTACATTCCTGCTATTCATACCAAGCCTTTTCCTGTTTTCTGGTCCAGTCTTCATTTTTTTTTTCTTTTTTCCATTCAGAAACCTGTCTTTCCCCTTCCTCTGACTTCCTTGCTTTTTTTTTTTTTTTTTAAATACTCACCAAGCATCCTGTTTTGGTTTTCTGACACCCCACCCCTACCCCCAACCACCCCTACCATGCTCACCCAAAGAAAAGGGTAGACATTACCCTGCCTTGACGCGTGTAACTAAGAGTAGAGCACACACTTCCCCTTTGTTTTCTAGTGTCAGTAAAACAGCCTGCTTTAGGGATCGGCTGAAACACTGCTTTTGCTGCTTTGGTTTTGGCTTCTGTTTAACTCAGGATCTGCTTTCCGATGCAGTGTATGATTTCTCAGATGGTTTACTTTGCCCTCAGTTCCTGCAGGCTGGATGCAAGTTTAGTTTTCCTTAAAATGACCTATACTCAGTGCTAGGTACCGTCTCATTAATTTTCAAAACAAGTTTACACATGTGTACTTTTTGAACCATTACCAAGTTCTAGATAAGGAGACCAAGACTTAGAACATGCCCAAATCACTCAGCCAAGAAATGGAATTCATAGCGGGCTCTCACTTTAAAGTGAAGGGGCTCCTTGTGCCCACTGCCCTTTATGTTATGGTTCACATATCCTCTTTGCATTTTGTGACGCTTCCTAACAACCCAGACTTGTGGACCTGACCTTAGGCTCCAACCCAGAAAGCCATCTGAGACCGTTTATCATCTTAACTCAGATTTCTCCACCTGCAGGGTGACAGTCTACAGACCACTCATTTCTTGAACAGTGCCCCATTTCCTTTAAGGTTTCCTCTAAGTAATATGTAGGGGAGTCAGTGGATAGGAAATGTTATGATTCCTGTTCATTGATGTTGTTTCAAATCTTTCCATATATGGCAGGCAAGTGTGGGCAGATGACTGCTATGAAAATAGACCCAGGTCATTCAGGCAGTCCCTGAAATGCTCAGCCCCACCATTCCAGAACTGCGGTAATTATAGAGAGCACCTTCCTCTGACCAGTGCCTAGGTGCCTTGTGCACACTTTGCTCATTAACAACCACTCCATTTTGTGGTGGTAGGGCAGACAGCTGGGTACGTGGTCCTATTTAAAAGTGTGGGACTAAAAAAAAAAAAAAAAAAAGTGTGGGACTGCCCAAGCATTGAGTGATTAAGCAGGTTGCCCTCAGATCATTTGCTGGCAAGGCCAGGACTAGAGATCTCAGGGGTTGTTGACCACCCTGAGATGAACACCAGTAAATCCCAGAGCCATAGCAAGTGCTTGGTCCAATTTATCACTTACAGAAGGCAAATCAAACCCAAAGAGATGGAAACATTTCAGAAGTCCAGGGTCCCACAGATAATTACTGACATAACCATACTTCGTGCATACAAACAGCCAACACATATATGCGACAGAGGAGAAGATGACAACTGTGAAGAATCGATTTGTGGTGGGATTAGAAGGGTGTGAAAGCAAAGAGCCTTGATTGGTGACCTTGCCTGGAGGAAAAGCAGTCAGAAGGTGAATGTTCAAACAGCAAGAGCATTTAACAGTTTCACCTTCCTAACAGGCCAAAATACTTTCTGCAATTTAAGGCATGCACACTTCCCATGAAAGATGACAGTGGGCATGTTTTAAAAGATAGTTGGCCAGCCTCTCGTAGCCACTGTAAATTATACTGAGGACACAAGGACAGCAAAGACCAGCTGAGCTGCAAGCATGTTTACAGCTGACGGCAGTGCCTCAACTAAAAATAACATACATGCTTGTCTCCAAGGGAATCTCTCATTTACAGAAAGTTTACAAATGTAAACACTGTGTATAGGCCGAGCTCTTTAGCAATAAGCCTTCCCCAGATTCTCCTTTTTCAATCTAAAAATTAAATTCTTCTCTTTTAGCCCTAGGATCCTGCACTTCATACTTCCCTGTAAGAATGCTTTCATTCAAGATCCCTTATGTTAGAAATACCAAGAAAATTGTCTAATTAGAGAGAGTTCCATAAGATGAAACATAAATATGAAGCATTCGATCCAGAATCTGGCATAATAAACATTCAGTGCGTGGGTGTTCGTTTTCTTGCTATGATACATGATACAGCAGCGTCCTTCAGAATGGAAAAATGAGAACCACAGTCAAGGCCCTAATTTAAATGGAAGTTGACTCAAGTTTAAGGAGTAGATCCCTTGGCCTGCTACACATTCTCCGATAAGGTCTCAGGCTTGGGGCTTTAGGCACCCTGAGACAGATGCCTACTTTGGCCTGTCAGTAATGAGATGGAAGAGGTAGATCATACACTTTAGAGAGGTTTTGTCATCTTTCAAAATCAGAAAACATCAAGTGTTGAGAATCAATATTAATTTAAAAAAAAAAAGCAAGTCTTTTAAACAATTATCCAAAGTGATGTCCCAGACCCATGTACTTTCAGGGGTCCCCCATGTCGCCATTCACTGACTAGTCTTACCTTACTATTTTTAACTAGCTAGATGATTTGGTTTCAGAGCCAATGGCAGACAAAGCAATAAACACACAAGAAAAAAGGGCTGTGCCAGCTGGCTAAGAAAAAAAAAAGACAGAAAAAACTATTTTAGAAATTGACCTAAAAGTTCAAAAAGCATATGGAACCATTTAATGGGGGGAGGATGTAGCCTTGTAATAAGAATGCCATGCAAATATTCCCACACCACCCTTGGTGGTCTACAAAGTGATTCCATGTGTATTTCATGTCAACACCATCACAGGGAGGTAAGCAGGACGGTGTACCTCAGAGGTTCTTGGTGATTTGTTATGATGGCACACAGGGTGTTGGTGCCTATGCTTGAACAAGGCTCAAGACGCAATGGTTGTCCACCATCCATTCAGCTGTCACAGCCAGCAAGGTCAACCTGCAGGACAGTGCAGTCAGCACAGAATAGCCAGTTCATTCTCAGGAAGACTTCTATCAGCAATAATGTATGCATTTCTTAGGCCGAATAGTGGAAATGGAGACTTTCTGAAAAGAATCAACTTATAAAGCCAATATTCTCACTTCACAATGATTATAGCAAACCCCTCCCTATAGCAAAAGCTATATATTTAGCTCTTATATTTGTTTGGTAATATTACCTGGAAATATGTATATCTTCAATAATGGTCCTGAGAATGGCTCCTACAAAGCACCTTATTGGGTTTTCTTCCAAATGACCTTTGAAGAGTTAGGTGGATGCATGTTCATACTTAACACGAGAGCAGTTTCTGGTCATGGGGAAATGGAAAGCTCTAGACTCTCCTGGCATTCTTAAAACAAGCTTGCTCTGAAAAGGAGGCCAGAGAGGCCTAGATCTTTCCAATCAAGGATGATCCATAAAACAATCAATTTTTACTTTTTTTTTTTTTTTTTTTTTTTTTTTACTTTTTGTTTCCTTTGCTGTTGTCTTGTTTTCCTGTCTCTCATTCTCCCTCTCTGGCTGTGTCTTGTTCTGTCCTGCTTGCTGTCTCCTCCCACCTCACCAGGTGAGAAGCCCCACCAGTGCAGCATCTGTTGGCGCTCCTTCTCCTTGAAGGATTACCTTATCAAGCACATGGTGACGCACACGGGCGTGAGAGCATACCAGTGTAGCATCTGCAACAAGCGCTTCACCCAGAAGAGTTCCCTCAACGTGCACATGCGCCTGCACCGCGGGGAGAAGTCCTATGAGTGCTACATCTGCAAAAAGAAGTTCTCCCACAAGACCCTGCTGGAGCGACACGTGGCCCTGCACAGTGCCAGCAACGGGACCCCTCCCGCAGGCACGCCCCCAGGTGCCCGCGCGGGTCCGCCAGGCGTGGTGGCCTGCACAGAGGGGACCACTTACGTCTGCTCCGTCTGCCCAGCAAAGTTTGACCAAATCGAGCAGTTCAACGACCACATGAGGATGCATGTGTCTGACGGATAAGTAGTACCTTTCTCTCTTTCTTACGAACCAAACAAAACGACAACAAAAGAAATAAACAAGCAAACAAACAGACAAAAAGCTATGGCACTAGAATTTAAGAAATGTTTTGGTTTCATTTCTACTTTCTGTTTTTGTTTCTGTCCCGTTTCATTTTGTACTACATGAAGAACTGATTTTTGCCTGCTGGGACATTACATTTCCGGGGGCTTGGGTGGATAATACTTTTCCCAGTCCCCCTTGGATGGTGGCCTTAAGGCCTGGTAGTGCTTCAGGAGGTCCACTGGTTGGATCTCTAGCTACTGGCCTCTAAATACAACCCTTCTTTACAAAAACAAAAAACAAACAAACAAAAAAAAAGACAAAAACAAAACAAAAACAAAACAAAAAAAGCAAAAAACCACACACATACACACACACACACAAAAAAAAAAGAAACAAAAAAATCTTTTAAAAAAGTTTAAAAAAATGTTTAAAAAAAAAGAAAAATTGTTTTTCCACTCGTGAAGAGCACTACAGAGTTTCTTAGGAGCTGTAAAGGCCTGCTGTCTTTAAATACACCGCTCACAGTGTTTCAGAGAACAGTTCACTCTTCTGGCCACTTGGACTTCACAGTAAGCAGTTTAAACTGTGGAATATCACTTCTGGTTGAAAACCCAGAGGAATGGCCCTGCTGTTTCCACCTACCACGCTGTCTGATGTCATTAAAGGGCTCTGGGATGGGAGGGGTCGGTGAGCCCAGTGGTGTCAACAAAGGCGGGGTGGCAGGCTTCTCCCCCAGGTCTGCCTGGTCCACACACCCTGGCCCACCTCCTCCACATCCCGCCCCTTTCAGCAGAAGCCAGGAAGACTCGGACAAGCAACAGTGGCTATCGTATTTATTCAGTGTCTTGGCTGAGCTACAGCCTCAGCACAATCAAGAGGGACTTTCATGAAAGGCAGGAATGCAGAGAAAAACAAAGATTACAGATTTGCACCTATGTTTCTAGGTACAAGAGAAGGATTATTTCCAACAATCTTTGCAAAAAAAAAAAAGTGTCAGGATATATTCTTGTGGAAGAGAAAAAGAAAGAAATGGAGGGTGGGGGGAACAGTAAAAGTTCTTGAGGCTTTTTTAATTCAAAAATTTATAGAGGGGCAAAAGTGATGTTTACCAGATAGAATGCTGATTTTTTTAATATATTTACAACAGTATTTGTGTAAAAAAAACAAAAAAGTGAGATTGTTAAAAGTGATTTTTTTTTTCTCCTTTTGGTTCCGCATACACTGCCGCCGTTCCCTTTACTTTGTCTCACACATATATATATTTTTTGGTAAGTCAAGACTGTTAAGGTTAGCGATACTGCTTCCAGATAGAAAGAATAGAAGGCAACTAAAGTTATATTTGAAAGAGAGGAAGGATATTTTCTTCATATTTTTTTCTTAATTTTTATTATTTTAAAGTATTGCCTGGGTTGCTAAGGGCCTCCGCGGCCCGTCCACCCTGCTGTAATTTCAACTGCTGCTCTGTTTGCGATGCGTAGGTCTTTGACTTCTAGCAGGTTTCAGTGGCTCGCTCCACTGAACAGTTATCACCCATCCATCTAAAATTCTGTCCTTTATCATGGGAGGGACGTGCTCTTTTAGAAGCAGATTTCTTCCTTCTCCAAAATTTCACTGAGCTCTTAGGATTCCAGAGTTCCATTAACCTTGCTTTGTTCCCTCTGGTGAAACACTAGTGGTCTAGAGATCTTGACACAGGGGTCTGTTTCCTTCATGGTCCTCATGCCTCTCTCCCCTGCCTCCTCACCCTCTCAGAGCACTGTGTGGGCATTACTCTGAGAAGCCTGTTACAAACCACAGTGCATTGATGCCAAAACTCCTCCCTTCCTTTCATGGCCTCTGACTCCCCACCATAGCTCACAGGGCTGAGTAGGATGGTCATTCTTTAGTTGATTATTGACTCTTGCTTTTTTGGAGGAATTAGCAGTTTCTCTGTGCTAACATCCAACTTTCAAAAGGCCATGAATCTCCAGCGTCATCCTGGATGCTGCTCTTTCTAGTTGGGATTTCTCTCTTTGGTGTTGATCAAGAAATCATAAGATTTTCCAATCATATACAGAGTCCTGAAGGGGTTCCAGCTTAAAAAAAATGGGACTTTTTAAACCTAGATAATACTCACTAAGTAATTTTATGACTGGCCATGTTTTAGCACACTTAAAAGGAAAAGTAACTATTCCAATAACACAGAAACACAAAACTACATTTTTTTTAAAAAAAAGAGATTTTCTTTTCTAAATTGCTCTACATTTTAAATCAGTTTTCCTCCTAATTTTCCTGTTAGCATTTTATTTACAAAAAAAAATGCAGCAAATGAGGGAAAATTTTCCAAGGCAAGCAACTCTATAATGACTAAATTGGTTTTATTCATATATTTTAGACAATTGGTTAACTTGAATCTTTTCCGTAAGTTCTTTGTGATGTTTAGTAGTTTGTGCAACTGGAGTATTTGTGGCGTTGGAGTTGGTCTTATGGTGCTTAATTCAGTGGATTTTTTTGCTAGAGTTGTAGTGTGGCTTTGGATCGGTGACTTACTACTGAGTATCACTTATCGTGATTTCTAAGAAGGGGACACCCAAAAAACTTGTGTGACCTGTTTTAAAAATTAGCTTCAGAAATGCAGAAGTTCTCCCTCCCCCACCCCCTGCTGCTTTGCTGTTGTTAATATTGGAAGTCAGGCGCGACCTCATGTTTCTGTACCAGCGAGAGGGAGCATTAAGTCACAAGGTCATGGAATCATTTGGATAGTTCAAAATATGAGTTGTTCAACCCATCAAGGAGAAAAAAAATGATGCTGTGATATTCTTTTCTTAATCTGGAGGAAAAAAAGACATGAAATCACTCACCAAGTGAAAGAAAGCAGAGGCCCAGCGTCAGGCATCCTCACTGTTGACGGGAGCACATTGAAAGAAGTGTTTCCAGTCAAACCTCAGTAAAGTAGTCAGAACTCTGACTGGTCCTGGGAATACTTACCTTACGTGCCATTAGGTCTCATTCCCATCTGCTCACTACACCTGAGAGAATCCCATTTGTCTTCATGCTAATGTGCCATTGTCAAAAAGCTAAGCAACTGGGTTAAAAATCCAACATTTGTTGTAGAGCATGTAAGAAAAGAAAAGAAAAGAAGAGAAAAGAAAAGAAAAGAAAAGGAAAGGAAAGAAAAGAAAAGAAAAGAAAAGGACACCAGATGACTTGAAACTCTGAGACACATTCTTTTCCTACAAAGGGAATATCTCCTTTTAAAACGTGTGAGGAGATCCCCAGGAATTCTTGGTCAGGTCCTACCTACTGTACAGGCTCAGTCCTATTGTTTTACCCCAAACATCTCCCAACCTAAAATACTGCTTTCTAGAACTGAAGGACGCTCCGTTGGCATCAGAGCTCTAAAGGAAAGATGCTTTTATAGTGCTGGTGCTGTATACCTGGCCTCTCAAGGGCTGTTTTCCAACTGCACTACATTGTAGAAGATAAGCCAGTCTGCACCTACTTCAAAAGGTTACAGATGCTTCCAGGATTGCCCATGCACACTCGATATTTAACAATCACAAATAAGAGAAGATGAGAAAGATTGCCATTTTTTTTTGGTTTTCTGTCCTACCATTTTCATGATGGGATGCTATCAGTTCTTTTAAAACTAGAAAACAAACAAACAAGGGTCATTTTAGTATTCAGGAACACTTGCGCAAGTGTGCATGCACACATGTGCACACGCTCACACATGATGGAAGCAGATGTTCCAGGCAGAAGACCTCTTGAGAAGTTTAGGGAACAAGAGCTGGCATTCAAAAGAATACTAGTATATATTTTTAAATCAATC
This sequence comes from Mus caroli, assembly GCF_978045245.1. NCBI lineage: Eukaryota > Metazoa > Chordata > Mammalia > Rodentia > Muridae > Mus > Mus caroli. The sequence continues at coordinate 40,632,035 of NW_028227272.1, forward strand.
TACAATTTAAACAAGAAATGTGTTAAATACAAAAACAAAATAGTACCAGCATTTGTACAAAAAAGAGCCCCTAATTGTGTAAAACATATCCCCCAAAAGACAATAATTAGAACTAGAGAATATGATTCAGCTCTACAATAAAAAACAAAACCAACCAGAAACCCCCCTCCCCCCCACACACCTAGTAATCCTAAATGAAAATCTTTCTAGAAGTATTTTCACTGTGTGAACTTACCTTCCTGCAGCCTCTCCCATCGCAGGTCTTTTTGCCCTCAGGAGGGAGGGTGGCAGGTAATCCTGGCTCATGCCCCAGAAGCTCCCATTGCCCTCTCCCCTATCTATGAGGTCACAGTCGCTGTTGGCTTTAGAAAGACTTGGGCTTGCCTTCTTTCTCTGTAAGAGACACTTTATTATATATCATAATATCATGTAAGGACCAAGGAAACTCTTTTCAATCCATGAGCAGGGAGAGTCTGTGTGTCTGAGACTGGAGAGCAAGAGTTTCCTCTGGGCGTGCCTGTTTCACATCACTCTCCCTGTCAGGATCTATGTGTGCTTCCATCTCACACATCATCTACTACCATCATATGGCCTGCTTATGCTCCAAAGCACTGTTTTCTTTCAGCAGTAGAAGTTAAACCAGAAATGTGTGCCTCATCAAAGCCCTCAGGTCCCCGGGAAAATACAGGAAAGTTCCCTGTTGCAGTCCTCCAAGATACACCCAACACCAGTGTCCTGAGGAATGATGGCAGGGAGGTCGCCCTGGCAAGGATGCATAGCAGACAATGCCCTTGCTGAGCCTTCCCCTAAAGTTGCAGCTGGAGTTGGTTTGATTAGTTAGGGCTAGCCATGTGAGGTGTGTGGTGCTACAGATCACGTCAGACCTATGCTGCCCTGACCAGTGTGCAGCTGCAGCTAAGGGAACAAAAAGGTGTAGCCCAGGAGCAGACAGGAGATGCCCTGGGAGGAAAGAGAACACAGGGTAGGTGCCCTTTCTGCTGTGACTTGACTCTTAAAAGAAACCCTCTAAAAAGAATTCTTTAATTTAGTAATGAGTTGAAGTCCAGGGTAATGGAAGCTCTAGGGAAGAGAACAAAAGAATTGCAAAATGTATTCAGTACCCAACAATACCAAACCAGAAAGCATCCAATCACAAAGCTAGGAAGTTTGGCAAGAGGCACTTAGGGAAACCTCCAGTCTTTTCCATGGGTAGGGTCCGCAGACTTTCTTTTGAGTGATTTCTGGCTCGGAGAAACCTCTTTACTCACTAGAAAAGAACTTTGTTTAAATGGCCAATTTTGTCCCCCAGGAGGGGAGAAAGAATTTTTTTTTTAAAGACAGAAAAGAAAAATAGGACACTAAAGACAGAACCATGTGAGTTGGTGACAAACAAAAGAAAGGGGACACTAGAATTTCAATAGACTCCCCATTGGATAGATTAAAAAAAAAAGCAAAGCTACCCAAGGGCCCCCCAGCTCCAGACTCCCTTCTGGGAGGGGACCGTGCTTGAGCTGACCCAGCTGCTGGCTTTCTGGGGCTGGACATAAACTTCCCAACTGGGACCCTGGCAACTTTCATTCTGTGTTTTCATAAGGAAAAGGGACTGTTCTCTTAAATGCCCTGGAAATAGGTAGTGGCATGGGGCAAACTTTCAAACCCACCTCTGCTCTGGTGCTCAGGATGCCCCAGGAGCTCGTGAAAATACTTAAATATTCCCAAGGGCTTTGTGTGTGGAGTTATCATTTCCAATGCACCTTAACCATCCACCTGTGCTGACTGCGTTTCTGTAAAACTGCACAATTACTAACCCAAAGCATCATCGTTTCTAGCCCTGAGTAGCAAGATGATCAACCCAGGCAAACTAGCCCACGGAGTTCTTTACGTTTCTCAAGATGCTTTTCTGCTTGAACACTGAATCCACAGCAGGAAGAGATGTGCATTATCCGGTGCTCAGAGTGCCCTTGGGGCTGTAGAGCTAGGCTCCATTCTCTCTAAGGTGAACAAGCAAAATGGAGGCTTGCAAGGCGTAAGATTTTTTTCAAAACTGTATGTCTCCTCCTCATGAAAGGAAGACTAGAAAAGGCCCAGGACTGGAGCAAGAGTCTTAACATATGGCTTACTGACAGCTGCCCTTTCCCCAGAGTTTCTTTAGGGCCCAACTATGCTCCACTGACTACTGGCATAACCCCAGCTAAGAAACTTACACAAAAAACATTGGGTTGTAGGATTATGGCCTTAAGTTAGAAACCCTGGAGGAAAGCAGACGACACACACACACACACACACACACACACACACACACACACACACAGAAAATGAAAGACTGTGAAGATAGGGACATTTCTTGGTTTGTAATGGATTCATAATCACAAAAATAAGCTCTATTCATGACTGAAGACTATGGAATCAGTGACTTCCTGGGAGGCACCAAACTTGTAGGGGAACCAGCTGCTTTCAGGAAGCAGCTATTTCCTGTCTGCTCCGTTTCTTTGATAGGTCGAGGCTGAATGTAAAATAACCGTGTTGCTAGGTAGCAAGTCCTGTTAAACATAAGCACAGGTGCCTGGATGGCTCTTAAATGTCTCCTTAACAGGGAGCCCAAATCTCAAAATACAGCTTTCTCTCTCTACAGAGATCGTATCAATACAGACTGCTCTCTGTCCCACCTCAGTTTTGAGGTGCATTGGGTTTGTCTTGTGAGCTCTTGTTTAAATACAAAATCAAAACTTTTACATCTTTAATGGAGACGAATAATCTGCAGATCATAGACAAACTCTAGCCCTAGTCATGAAATCCTAGCTTCAGCAGTGCCTGAAAACAGTCCAGGTCTCTCCTTGGATCTCTTTCAGACTGAGAAGTTTCTTGATTCAGAGTGCTTACATGATCCTGATAGTCCTAAGGCACAGAGAAAAAGAACCCCACAGAAGACATCTGCTTCTACTGCTGTTGCGACAGTTGTTATAGCCCAAAGCATAACTGTCATTTGCACACAGATGCTAATAACAAAAGTGGCTTAACCCATCCAGTTTGTCACAGCTGCTGTCCAGAATGTCTGTCTGTGAGTGCACCTTATCCATGTGCACACATGGTGTGAGGTGCTTGTACCACAAAACTTCATTCATATTCTCCAGTGACAGCAGCATACTCTTGAGAATTTCCAGCTAGAGTCAAAGGCCTGACACCATGCATATCCCTGCTTTCTGCTTCGTTACCTTGGTTGGGTGTGTCGCTGTTTGTGAGGAGGCTTTACAGCATTCAGAAGTAGCCCAACCATCAGTAGTTTGTGTATAGCCCCTTGAGGAAAAACTTGAACAAATGCTACACTTCTGTGGATTTACTGGTGAATGTGTGTGTGTTTGTGTACGCACATGTGTGTGCACATGACCTGCATCTTTGTATGTTTATGTATATTTATGTTGTCTGAGTGTGTGTGTATCTCTCAAACGAAGCACACACGGCAGAGTTCCTGGTGCGTAGATACAGTTGCCTCTTCTACCAGTGTGCTCAGACTCATGGCTTTCTTCCCAGGAAGCAGTCACCTGCCCACTCTGTTGCTTTTTGTAGCATTTCAGAGTTGGGAGAAACAAAGGCAGCTTGTTGGCTCCACAGCAAACCCACAGGGACAGGCTGTTTTTCTCCAGAAGAGGATGGAGTACACACACTCAACCAGAAGCAGACCAGAGGGAGCCATCCAGGCAACCTCACAGGACTCCCAGAGAGGACCTAGCCAGGCAGGTGACTCCCAAATATCCCAGGATTAAGTCGGAGCTCAAAGACTATTCCTGTCCTCTCTGGAACCTTCGAGGCTTTAGAGAAGGAACATGGTCTACAGATCATAGATAAGTCTAGCCCCAGGGATGAAGACCCAGCTCCCAGCCAGTGCACACACTCACACACAGGAACCATGTGGGAGTCCTACTCCCAAACTGAAGTTCCCGGATGCTGCCTGCACCTCTAGAACATCACTACCATTCACAGGCTGTGTCTCCTGAAACCAGTGTGGCCTTCACCCAAGTCTTTCTAGGCATGGGTGGTTTACCATGTCTAGCAAACCAATAGAATATCAGGGAGTATCTTGTGGGCAATCTATAAGAATCAGTGGCTCTTGCCCATGTCAGACATTAAAGTAGAATGCTACTCTAGCATAATATACTGAATGACTGGACTTAGCTTTCATAGGTAACTCTTGATGGCTTGGTGACCTGGAAACAGATGGATTTTGTTTTCTCATTCCCACGCCTCTCTTTTACTAAACAGTCCCTTCCTTCCCTCCTCCCTTCCTTCGTTTCAATATATAGATTATTTCTGCCTTACAGAATTCAGAGGACTTTTAATTCCTCTTGTGTTTTTGCGACATTTTCCCTTCCCCCATGCAGTAAGGCTACGTAATTACCATTGCAACTATTTTTTGTTTATTATTTTTAAAATGTATATTGTCTTTCTGTATCCAAAAGAAGTCTGTGACCATAACCACAGGAATTTCTTTTTACTGGAAAAAAGTTCATTTCTTGGTTTTTTTTTTGTTTGTTTTTCTTGTTTTAATTAACAGTACTAGTGACTTTGTGGAAGACTAGGGTTACTAGTTAGGCATGCTTACTTACGTACAATACACTACATTGCAGTGTTTCTGAAACCTAGAACATACAGATTATATATAACAGCTCTATATTGAAGTATATTACATTATATTCATTTTAACTTTGAATCTGCCATATGATCATCAGTTGATTGAAATATTATTTCTTCACATATATCACCCATCACCACCTGCTGCAGTTAATCTGGTGCATTTAATGCTCTCATTTGCCTTTTATATTATCAGCTTCAGTATTGTCTTTATAACATTTTAGAATTTTTTTTTAAAGCTCAGACATAGCACACGTAGTAAAGTAAAAACTGCTTAAACTTTTTAAAAAGTTTATATTGCACGTGATCGTGTTTAGCTGGCCCTGTTAACATCTGAAGAACAACGGAAGTGCATATAACATATCTGTGATCTTCCCGTATAGAACTGCCATCATCTATATTTGCTTCAGAAGAGTATAACCAAGGAGCTGCATGTCCACCACATGATCTGACCAATTGTAATAAGCTGCATTTCCAAAGGGCTGCTTTGGTGAGACGCAAAGACAGGAACATGCCTTCCTTCCTGTCCCAACTGTATCTTCAAACATTGGCTCTCAGTATTGATCATACAGGGTCTGCTCTCTCTTTTCACTGTGCTTGTTTTCATTAGTCTTCAGCATTTCCCTGGAGGCATCTTGGCAATAATACACTGTTGATTTTCCCTAAGAGACTTATTTTAAAGTAAAACCACATTTCTAGGAACTTTCTATTGACAGAACTCGAAAACATATATGACATTCTCAGCCTTCGGAATCTGTAAGTAGGTGGTGCTTGGTTACCTGGCCCTCGGCATCTCTACTTGCTTTCTTCTTTAGTCAGGCCACCATGGAGCACTCAGAGCTCAGACAGCCCATCTTCTAACAGAAACACTTGCAGGTGGTTTTCTAAGGAGCTTTCTTCAGCTGTCCCAGCTCTCCCACTGCAAGCCTGGAAGTCAGAATCAAGCTAGCCAAACATGGTCTCATTCTCCACATTCTATGTTCAGGACCAAGTGGTGACAGCATTGATAAATCTCAGTAGGACCCCCACACACACACACAATGGACCAATATTTAGGCTTTTCGGTGTGAACATATCACTCTCTCCTTCAATCTTCCCTTGTCAATCATTATCTTCAAGTCTCATCACGTTCTGCTGTGCCTATCCAGTGTGTCTCTTGCCCCCAACCCATCCAAACTCTCCTCAGCATCCTCCACTTGTAAAGCTTGACATTCATTAAGGAACTTTCCATTCCCAGTCTCCTTTGATGATGCTAAACCAGAGTCTACTAGGAAACTACTTATGTAGCATCTATTCTCAACGAAAGGAGTGGCAGAGGGAAAGCGTGAGTGTGAACTGCGTGGTAGGCTGGCCCTTTGGTGATCAGGCACAGGGTAGATGGTCCCAACTCCATTATTCTTGCTTTCTCTTTCTTACCAAAATTTTTCTCATTTCTTGTTTCCTTTTAAAGATAACTACGTGCTACCCAATCATCTCTTCACTTCCCCACCCCTGAAAATCTTACATTATGATCCCTGACTGTTCGTGAATTTCTCCTACCACTCTCCTTAGCATCTTTCTTTAAATGAGTTCATAAACTTGAGGCTTGTAGGTAGAAGGAAGCATGTCTTCGTTTCAGCTGCAGATTTTAAAGGTTGTCAGTATCTGAGAGCAGGAGGGCCTGAGTCACAGTTTTAAATGTCAGCTGTACTAGATGAGATCATTAATTCCTCTCACCTTTGCATTAAACCAAAGATAAGTATTTTCTTTTCTTTCCTCTTTTAATACCACAGTTTTCAAATTCTTGGTATGAGTAGACGATTTCTGAGGGAGGAAAAAAAAAAAACCTCCCTTGTTGATTATTTCTGCTTGTGCTAATATTTAGCTAATGGCATGTTTGCCAGATACTAGATTTACAAGAATCTGAATCAAGAGATATCATTTCAAAATAACTTTGGTAGCTATTCAAGCCAAAAGCCACTTCCACTCAAACACACTGTAAGAAAAGTTTGAGAGAATTTTTTCATGTATTACACTTTGAAAAGCCAAATATTTGTTGGTCTGAAGCATTGAGGGATAATTTATTAAAGAATAAAAGGATTTATGAAGTTTATCAAATGCCTGTTTTACAACAAAAATTGATATAAACCTCATAAGTGTTAAAAAACAAAACCAAGACTAAATGGGTACTATATTAAATTTTAAGTACAGTACTCAGTTTATAAATACATACTATATTATTTGGCCACAATTCTAGAGTTCATTCCAGTTATAGCTGTCTGGTCTCCAGAACACTGGTGAAGAAGACTGAAGTCACTGTGGGTGTCTACCTTTGGGGATCCTGCAGTGTCCTTTCACAGTGACCCTTTAGCACAATGCCTGACTCTCTGTGTGCTGCCTCTTTATCTCTCTGCTCATATGAAGATGGAGAGTCTAAGACACAATTTGGAGTACACAGACACTCACTTCTTGCTCTACCTTGACACTCAAAATCCACACTTCATATGAAAAAATGTATTGTTGCTTGACTTAAGGCTTGATCCAGACTTTGACTTAAACCACTTTATAGCATCAGTTCCCACATAGAGCAATGAGATAAATGTCAAGTTCAAAAGCCTCACTAAGGTAGGCATCTATCTATCTTAGGCCAATGTTTGAATCGCTTTTCCTTCCTATATCCTCCCACCGAGTTTTACCCTCGCTTCTTTCTTCTTCCATTTGGGCTCCTGCCATCTCTTTTGAAAGCATTCTGTATCTAAAGCTCTCTTGCCCTCTGGCATTGCCTTCTGAAGGCGTAGAAGACTTTTCTGAATCACCAAACACTATCATCTCAAGTACACTGTGGAATGGGAGAGAGCTGGGTCAGGAAGATCTCTGTTGGTCCAGTTGATCCAGGCTGCCTTCTGGTCATTGTTCCTTCAAGCTCTCAAATCAACCCAACCCTGAGATCCAGAATTTCTCACCACAACCTCTTAAGTCCCAGATGAATGTCTAAATCCTGTTTAATATTCTAGAGGCTCAAGGGTGTGAATTCTTCTTGCTCATGAGCCTCCTGTTTTTGTAAGCTGACACCTGTCAAGAGCACCAACAGCCTGAACAATAACTAATGCAGCAAAAATAATGGTCAGAAACACTATAGTATATATTTGAGAGATTAGGAAGTGATTTTTTCTTCTTTTATCCATTAAAAAAACACACACACACACACAAAACAAAACAAAAAACAGCGTGCATACCCCCTCCCCAACACATTTCAGAAAACCTACATCTCATTTTACAGTTAGATAGTTTTAGTTTTTGTGAATATAGATTAGGAAATGTTCTGGAATTGAAGCTGGTAGCAAACACGTTTCTTTTCTGCACTGGACATTAGGACATGTGTGCATGGATGCGATTCCTTCAAAGAAAGTGAAACATGGCAAAGCAAAGGGACAATACTTTCACACATTAAAACAGTTGTCTGCTATCTGTAAACCTTGATTTAAGCATAATTATAACTTCATAGAAATCTGAAACTGGAGGAATGTGTATTTTATAGTTTGTTTGTTGATTTGTTTTCCTTTATGTCTGTCTTCTCAAGCTAGGGAGATATTTTGATTCTCTGATTTGATGCTTTCCCCGTGTGTCAGGCGACTGCCCTCTACCCCAGAGTAGTCTTCTGCCCCTTAGAGAAGCCTTCAGTTTTCCATCAAGCAAGGGGTCATTTCTCATGCAAGTCTCACCTTCCTTTTCTGCTGTTACTTAGAGCTTTGAGAATGAAATCATTTCTGCACTTTGGGGATTGGAATAGTTAAAACAGAGCATAGTCCTTGGAGGAAAAACTATCTTTACCTGAACTGACAGGTCTGGGGCCAAAGAATGGAGCCAACCACTGATGAAAGTCATTGATTTTATACTTCAGATCATCACGGCCTCCTCAAATCCTTTTTGGAATAAAGCTGGGGACAAATTTCTTTTCTTTTCTTTTCTTTTCTTTTCTTTTCTTTTCTTTTCTTTTCTTTTCTTTTCTTTTCTTTTCTTTTCTTTTCTTTGGATGTTTCTTGTGAGTATCCAGGACAGAATTCCCAAAAAGGAAAAGGAAGACGCATTAGTAAAAATACTCACGGCATCTGATCTTCCCACTTTCACAGTAGTGGGGACTTCAGTCATGGCCACTTTAAGCTCTCTATGGTCCTATGGTCATGGACATGGCAACATCCACTTCCACCTCACTCCTAAGGCCCCTCCCTGGCACGGAGATGGTAGTAAGTAGGACATCTCCAGGCTGCCAGCACTCACCTATCCATGCCTAGCAACACAAAAGAGGAAAACAGCAAATTAACACTGGGAAAGGGGTCGTAGTCCCTTGTCAAAGCATGCTCTGTACAGCTCAGCTTAGCTTACAGATAGCTTGGCAACCTTTTTATAACCTGGCTTTTGTGCTATAATTTACATTTTTGGCTCAAATTTGGGAAATAAATGCAATTTCAGTTAAGGGAACAGAAGGGAAGTGGGGTGGGGGATGGCATAACTCAATGGACCCAAATAGAATTCAATTCTAAAATCCTAAAACCCATTCTCAGGATTACCAAAGAATGATCTCACTGGTCCTGTCAGGGTTCCTCATGTCTCTGTGTGATGGGTCTGAGAATTAACACAACTATATTCCTTTGTGATTCATGGCTTCTCTCCATCTATCCTGACTATCTGAAGAGGTTATAGAAATTCTTGGCTGCTCTGCTCCTTATCTGCCCTCCAGGAAGCATGTGATGTATGCATCCAGATGACCAAAACCAAACTAGGGCTTTGATAAGGTTTTGCAATAGGCTGAAGTGCTTCAGCTCACAGCTAGGGAACCTTTAAAAACAAAGCTAGCTATTTTACTCTTTGCTCTTCATGGAATACATCTTGGCTTGAAGTCAGCAATAAAGTCAGGAGAAGGTTCCCAAAGATGCTTGAGCAGTTAAATTTCATCCTTGCTCCCATTGATTTAGACTTCAGGTTTCGAGAAGAGCCTATTGAAGTGTACATTAAGGATAATTTGCTTAGGCATATGTAATTAAGATTCATCTTTGCACCATTGTTGAAAGAATCGCGGTTGTTAGAGTAGATGAGCACGGAGTCTCTCAGAAATCCACACCCATCACAGCAAACAGGTAAGAAGCTGATGACAGAGAACATCTAAATTGCTTTGTTTTAAAAAGCCCCAGGATGCCAAACATCCCTCTTCCTTTCTGTTCTCCTCAAGCTCCAGCGGGAGTGTGGGTGTGAGCAGTAAGGCAGATTCACATGTGCAGAGGGAGGGTTCAGACCCGATGAAGGGACAGACCTGGAGGTCACCATCAAGTGCTCCTCCAGAGTCACTCACGCAACCACATCCCAAACTGACTGTCAGCCTGCAGAAGAAGTCTGTAAGGAATCCAACTACCGATGCAGAGTCTGCATCCTAGTGTAATAATTCACTTTGTATCTAATACTTCTACCTTTCTGCATGGAGTTATTTGTGCCAACTCTAAAGCCCATCATTCGGAGGGAGGCCTTGGAAAACGTCTTTGTATGTGGATTTGGATCTGTATCTTTGTAGTCAGGCAAACAAAACAAACAATCAAAAAAAATATGGAAGAATGGCAGGAGGGAAAGAGAACCATCTAGAAGGTAGACCCCTCGATGTCATGAAAGGTGGCTGTTGCTTGTAGTCTTTGAAGAACAGCTGATTCTGCTACTCACAAAGAAGGGCCCAGGACTGCTAAATGTAGGACCGAGTTTAGGAGACAGGAAAGCTTGCTCTCTTCCTCCCATCCCTATCTCCCTTAGCACCAGTCAGCTGGCAAGATAAAGTCACTAAGAAGCACTACTGACCTTGCATTGAATTGATGTTTCCCTCCTCTAACTTTGGTTTCAACTCAACTGTAGGCCTTCCTTTTCTGCCTACTGGCTTCATATTTTACAGAATAACACAGAGGTCCAAGCTGGTTGTTTATCTCCTTTGAGCTGAAACAAACAGGGGCCACAGAGAGGTGAGTCACGGACGTTTGAGCCAAGGCCTGCTTCCACTTTTGTAGCTCACCTTCAAGAGCTGTTCATGGCTGACTTTGAGTCTGTAATTGTTTTGTTGGTGGTGGTGGTGGTGGTGGTTTTTTTTCTTAGTTGTTTTTTTGTTTCGTTTGTAGGGTCTTCCCCCCTCCCCCTTCTTTGTCGTTTTGTTTTGTTTGCACTAAGCGTGACTGCAATGTGTTGCACTACTGAGCTGTATTGAGTCGTGACAGGAGAGTGTGTTAGGGAAGGGAAGAAGAACAAGCTAGGAGAGCACCACAGAGGAGGAAGTTCTTTCTGCTATTATTTCTCACAGAGGGAGTGAGAATCTGTGAAATTTTTGCCAACTCTTGATCAAGTCTAGAGAACTGCTAAGCTGGAAAAGAACCATTTTCTTATTGTCTGGCAGTGGGTTAGTACAGCAAGTGGAAGATATTTCAGAAGAAACTTATCCAATTTTGTTTCCAACTCAGCTTACAATAAGAGTGAGGAAGCTGGCTGATGTGACATGAAATCTTCATCTTGGCTCACAAGAAGACAGAAACTCCCCCACTACAGCATATCCCAGTGTGCCTGGGGTTATAGTGTCTGTGTTCAGATATCCTGTCACTCTGAGCATACTTTTCTATCGTGGTAAGACCTAGATCTCTGGGTAACCAAAGAGGAAGGCCATGCATGTGGTAGAGCCCTGTGAGGTGGCATAAGGGAACAGTGCAATAAACACTGCCCGCCATGAGGGGAAAGGCTTATTCTGACACAGGGTAGGCCAACTGGAAAACTGGAGAAAGGGTTGGACGTCTCCTCAGAGTCCACAAGCTGCTCCATCCTAGACCATCCTTAAGCAGAGACCTTGATATAGTGCCTAAAAGTTAAAAGTTGTTGCTCCCCCACCCAACTTTTCTGTGTTCCATTTACATTTATTGCCTTTTTAAAGCTTAGAAGCAGTCGGGGTTTGACAGCGCTTTCGTAATTACTGATGAGAGGATCTTGTGCTACCGGAAGAGCAATAGACTGTGTGGTGACTCAAACAAGTGTGGGGATGCTAGGGGCTCCTCCAGAGTTCCGGATGACAGCTCTTGGAAACTCTTGTTTGCTAAGAATCAGAGCCCTTGTAAACAGCTAATGTTGAGTTTCTTTGAGCCCTGTCCTACCTGAGGGGATCTGTCTGGAAAGCTTCCATTTCAGGCCTCTTTAGCAAAGTATCCATCTGATGCTCTCTCCTTCCTCCTTATGACAGGTCTCATTCTACTTTCCCATGTCAGAGTTTCTTTTTATAGATACAGAAGTGCCAGCCTTGCTAGTTTAACCCTACAGAGACCATTCAGAACTAACTTAAGCAGCAACTTAGGAGAACTCAAAGTATTATCTGTATTTCAAGCAGGCTCCTGAATCAGATCTCATAGCAGATGCCTGGGAATTCGTGGTGGGGAAGCACTAACAGGACATGGAGACACCCAACCAAAGCTATGAGAGGAAACAATTGACTTTTAGAACAGTCTCACCTTAACTTTCCTTGAGGCACTGGGGACAAGTTTTTCTTGAGACTTGCACATCCACCCCAGTTCCTTCACCAAAGATTTTCTTCTCCAGAGCCCAGCCTCCTTTCTCCCAGGCAGAAGTACCATAACAGGCCTGAGGGTATCCTTGCAGTGGTCCACAGAGTTCATCTTCTGTTCACATGGGTATTTACAGACCTTGTAGTAGAAGGGTTTCCAAACAGTCTGTATGAAAAAAATACATAGTACTACTTGGTACTGGGAGCTTTGTGAGACTCATCTGTAGCCTGGAGGCTTGTAGACAGAAATGTCCATGGACGGGAGAGTGCTAAGTCATTTGGAGCCAAACAGGACCGCTGGTGAGAGGATCATTGGGCAGTACGAGTCAAGAGCAGATCAAGGCTCTGAGTGCCCAGGCCCAATGGCAGTGGCCTATGAGGATGTTAGACAACACATCAATGGAGTCACATACTGAGAAGCTAAAGTGTGGGCTTTGCTGTGATGGCTGACATTGTTGAAATGTTCGTGCCACAGCAAGGGAACTACTTGGAAGTAGATCTGTTGTGATAGTGCCTTCTTGTTGTAGCAAGTCATTTATTCAGTTAGGCTTTTCTGGACCATTGCCCCCGTCTTCTGAAGAGGTCTGAGATGAAGGGATAGGACACTGCCCCTGATATGCTGTGATTTGAAGATATTTGCACTAGATTCTATCCTCTCCTTTAAACTGGAGCAACTGAATGAGAGGGGAAAAATTAACAAGGACAGCTCAAAGTTAAAAGAAACCCAAAGTAATGTGTTCTGATAACATTATCTCCCCCTCACTGCTACATCCCCCCCGCCCCCGCGCGCCCCGCCCTTCCTCCTTCCCTCCTAGATCTACTTTTTTCCTTCCTCTTAAAGGAAACTTCACATTTTCTTATTACCAAATCCAACAATTACTTCTCTTTGTTTCTCCCCAGCACTGAATCATAAGTTCATTAATCACTCATCAGCTAGGAATATCTAGTAAAGAGCCTCTGCCCTGACAATGTTGCTGGCCTTCTCTTGTCCATCACGGGTGAACAACAATGGGTAATAGGGAGACTAGACTGGCCCAGCTCTTATGGAAGCCAGAGTCTGGATTTCACACCTATAAGGAGATGACACCTATTTACCCAGAACACATAGTCTGCAGCTCATCCTAAAGGACCCTTAGGAACAAAAGGAAGTTACTGTGTTACAGCAAACAGATGCAGGTAGTACCCAAAGTTTACCTGTCTCTTCTCTCTCCTCTTTTCCGTCTTACTGCCATGTCCTCTCAACCAGACCTAAACTTCATCTCATGAATGTCACCAGAAGAACTATTTGACTCCTTGGCTTCTCTCTTTTTCAGTAGGCTGGTAGCTCTTTCAAAATTAAAACCAAGCAAATACTATTAGTGGCTAGCCCCCTGAGGGCCGAACAATTTCCCAAGTGTCTTGATGATCCCAATATCTTGATAATCAGCTCTGATAACTTGGAATTTTTGGCTGGCTCAGACATCTGTCAACTTTATTTTCATTTTGTCTCCATTTCCATTTGAATTTTAAGTGAGAGTGGAAAGGTAGAATCATGGGAAAGATTGTGAGGCTGCAATTCTAGGGTAGAGTTTGTCAGAAGTTTGTATTATCCCAAATAGAAATTTCTATACTTACTTTCAATTTAATGTTACCCTGAATATAATTTCTATTACATTTATTGTTATTTTTATAAAATAGAGTCCAGTTACTATGTCTAGTTGAGTACTCTCTTTTCTATTTTCCCACATGGATGCAGTACCAACCTGTTCCCTAAATATCTTTTTATTATATTGTTAATATGTAATTCTACTGTAGACCAAAAATATAAAAACAAATTCGCTCATTTTAAACATATACAGACTCTAGTGAGTAAAGATGAGGAGAAAAGACCAGAGAGCAGTGGTTGACTATGTTGTTAGAAATCAAAGAGTAGCCTTACCTATTTTTAACCAGTGCTTGCCGTCACACCATAGTTAGGATTGTGTTAGCATGGCTTCTACATGCTTACGTTCTGCAAGCCTTGTCTGTCTGTTTCCTTTGATGTGTTCGAGGTTGCACAATGATGCTATTGTTTTTTCTTTTGGTAATGCCTGATCTTATTATAATGTACTTTATCAGTCATTTCCTTTAGAAGAATGAGGGGGAAAGTTTTATTTCTTCTTTTAATTTAAATTTTGTTTAATGCACTGGAAATAAAATTGGACACATTTCACTGTTTAAAAATCAGAAACGAAACAAAACAAAACCCCGAAGAAAAAACCAGCAAACAAGTAAGTAACAGGATACAAAAAAAAAAAGCTATGAAAAATATTCTGTTCACGCAAAGTATACCTATAAGCTATATCTCACATGAGAGATAAATACTGTCAAGTAAAAAAAAGACAGTGTCAACTACAGTGCTGAAAACTACAAGAGGAACCTAGGTGTACAGTGTGTGGGGAAAACTGCCAATCCTTTCTGAGGCGAGATCTTTCCATTGTTCCAATAAAAACCTAAGCAAGTTGAATGTGGAAGAGGGTCAGTAGGGAGCACCCCACCTACTTTACACCAGTGGACCTCTGAGTTACTTTCTATCATGGGTCTCAGCCACACGCACGCACGCACGCACGCACTCATGTGCACACACTCAATACTTGAGAAGGATTTGTGAAAATGTACGTACCCAGTACACAGATGTACACAGTGCTCTGACAGCCCTCAAGCTCTTCTGAGGCTTAGCAGTGATGGGCCCACAACATGGAATACTGAAAGGTATTCACTGAGATCTACGTGTGCTAATAAAGTGCTTGAAGCCAGCCTGGTCTCTTCCCCAGCATCCCCTAGTACAAGGCCAGCTGCCACGCACACATGGTCAGAGAAAGGCGAGACACCCGTTACTTCTCCTAGCCAACTGGCTCATTATTATTTGCTGAATATTTGCTGGATTTTTCTGGTTTTGTTCTGTTTTAGAATGGGGTGGGAGTGGATGTTATGTCACAATCCTAATACAGTAAAGTTTTGCATCTTCCATATCTTATGCAAAAACAGACATTTAAATCAATAAATAGTTGTGCCCTAGACTGAAAGTTAATGTTTAGGAGAGGGAAAAATTGTTGGAATTTTTTCTACATTTTTTTGTGAAGAATCTTTTTTGGAAAGGAAGGATACATATTTTTGTTGTGTAATATTTTCTATTTTTGAATGCATTTTATTGGTACAAGACTGTTTTTTTGGTGAAGACATTATTTAAAAAAAGAAAAAAAGAAAAAAACTAATCGAAAAGTTTGCCCTTAAGGATATGCTGCAGTTTTGAGATTAAAAAAATAATAACTGATTCAAGATGCGTGTTAAAAGTTGGGATTATATTGTTGTTTTTGTAATTGTTACAAGAAGAAGTTTGTACCCACTGCTGTTTATTTTGTTTCAGATGAGTAAGTAAAGGGATTGTTCTTGTTTTATTCTTTTTTTAGAGAAAAAAGCTATTTATGAAATGTCAAAAACACTGGACTGTGAGTTTAAGTGTGGAAGCATTTTACCACCCTGTGTCTTCAACCAATTATGGGAAACCTTTTCTCTCCCCCCCTGCCTTAGCCTTGCCAAATGAGGAAAACATAACAGCTCTCAGATGACGGAAGTCACCGAAGCCCTGCTTTAATTTTTATGGTCTGAAAAAGTCGGAAAACCAAAGTTAAATTTGTTTCTGAAATCCCGCTGTCTATAGCCCCTTTTTTGTATAACACAGCCGGCTGGCTCTGCCTCTCTATCTTGGATCATTGCCTTCTTAGGAACGTGGGGCCAGCTCTGCCAAGAGGTGTGAAGGTGGCGAGGTCACAGGAAGTGAGGTGTGAGAGGGACCCCCAGGGCCCCGGAGCTTCTCCATCCAGAGGCGAGGCTGCCAAGAGCACACACAGCTAACAGTGCCTGGCGGGGTCGCCCCTGTCCCCCTCACCTTCTGCTTCGAAGATCCTCCAGTTACCGTGGCTCTGCCTTTCTCAGCAGCCCACGTTCCGTGGATGGGAGGGGGTGGGATCCAAGCAGAAAACATGGCTGTGGGCGCTGCGAAGGCCCCGGCCCTCAGGAGGTAAAGCAAGGGACCACTCAGCACAAGGGCTCTTGCTGCCCGCCTCCTCTTTGACTCTGTGGATCGTCCATCCATCTGCTCACTGTGAAGATGGAGAGGCAGTGCGCCCTGAGGCTGTTCAATAGCTTTTCCATATTTTTTCAACATTGAAAAAATAATTTTTAAAAACTGTGATATTTTTTAAAAAAATCATTTGGCTGGAGGGAAGGGAAAAGGGAAACACCAAAAGCTGTAACATGATTAACTGGAGATATTTATAACTGGGGCACTTTCCAGACCAAGACGTTGTTTTCTGGACCCGAAAGCAGCCAAATTTTAAGACTGTCAGTGACAAAAAGCTGAAGAGAGGCCTCCATTTCCCCTCCTTTCTTCTTTCTGTCTCAAACTCTCTCATTTTCTCTTCTAGCTTCTCTTGGTAACTGTCCAATGGACTTCATACTTCATGCAAAATCCCGCGCATGCGCGCGTGTGCACACATACACACACACACACACACACACACACACACAAGCAAAAAAAAAAAAAAACTATTTTTCTTAAGGATTGTGGGACTAAATTTAAAGTCATGTGCCTTCATTTTTTCCCTTTTATAGTTAAATGAACCTCTTCCTTTTTTACAATGTGTTGGGTTTTGTTTTGTTTTTAGTAGAAGAGGAAGGTTAAAGTGTTTGTGGAAGAAAGGATTTATAGGCATCAACTGGGAGATTTTTTTTTTTTAGCATATTCCCCCACTAAATATTAAACACAAACATCTCACTCCCTTCACGTGGCACTGTGCACACTTAGAGCATCAAGGAATCAGAATCCCGACAGCCTAATCCACTTGATTTTAGAGAAGTTCCTGAAATTTCTATTTCCTAGACTTTTTTATTGTTCTTATTTTATCACAGTGAGGTGAATGAGGCAAGTTGCCTCGTTCTCCCAACTCGGTGCTTCTGCTTGTGGGGTGGGGGTGGGGCGGGATAGACAAGGGTGCACCCCCAAAGCTCTCTGGTGCTGAAGGGCCTCAAGGTTGAGCTTCTTTCAGAAATGTGTATGGCACACTCTCAAGTGCACACGTGAATGGTGTCATGTGCACTATTTTTAAAGGACAAGGGAAGGGGCTCTGAAGTGGGTTTTGCTTTTTCTTGTGACATTCGATTTCCCTGGTGCCTTATTCCTATTCTATGCTGGCACTCACTCACCCACAGGAACACACGCTGATGTCAGCCCCAGGAGTGAGGACCTCTAGGTAACAGTTGAGCATGTGGGGACCATGGGGTATTGGGGTCAGTTGGTAGGGGAGGAACTAGATGGCTGAAAATACGCAGGGACTGCACAAGCCCGTCACAGTCAAGATTAGTAATGCTCATATGTGAGTATGTGCAATACACGCACACACAAACACACACACAGACCCACACAGAGATGCACACACTCACAAACACCAAATACACTCTTCTTCCTCTGAACTTTGCTTCCTTCTTCATTTCCTGTCTTTGCCTTCTCATAAAGGTGCTGCTTGCTGCTGCTGCTGAGGTGCCCGGAGTCCAGAATGCCCAGTAATCACTCAGGCACAAGCCTGGCACTGCCACGTTCAGCCCTTGGCAAGACCAAACCCTGGTTTCTCTTGCCTGGGGCTGAAAACTGTCAGATTTTTCTCATCAAAAAAAAAAAAAAGTCATCCAAGGCATCAGTGGATTATAGTTACTCTGCATTAAAAATGCACTTTAAAAATAAATAAAAGCTCCAGACTGTTTAAAACACACAGAGGGAACAGGAGAAAGATAAACGTGCTAGTGTCTGAACCCAGTTCAGCATATCTCCAGTTGAAACAGTATACACTATATTATGTATAAATGTATACACACTTCTATATATGTCCACATATATGCGGTGTGTATGTTATACAGGTATAGGTGCGTGTGTGCACACACAGGTGCACATAGCATATCAAGTGTTCATTACAAATCCAGATGCTCATTTCACAAACAGCAGCAGAGGAAACAAGGTTGGACTCTTGCAGCAGATCACAAAACAATAAAAACAGCCACTTGCAGTGACTCTGGTCACAGCTGTATGTTCATAAGGAATGGATTGTAACAAAGGAAAACAAGGAACAGTGTTAGCAATTGAGGAAAACTGGGACAGACCATCTTGATCCAATGGGAATGCAGTAATGTTCTCTACCATTTCATCCGTTCTTTCTGTTAGTCGTGACGATTTGATTTTCATTTTTGCCTATTAAAAATGGTTTAGATTCAAGTGACCACATCCAAGTGAACAAAACAACCACAGTGAAAGCCCTTTTCAGTAGGAAGATGTCAAAAAACTCAAAACCCTTGGCCTGGCTCAGAACTACCATGTACAAACCAGAACTCTCAACGTTTGAAATAAAACTTTAAAACTCTTTTTGAAGCACCTTAACGTGGCCATCCATTTGACAAGTGGGTGCCACCTTTTTCTTTGAGCACCTTATTGACGTATTTTGCTATCTGCTGTCTTCTGTTACTGTTGGCTGAATAGCTAGCTGTTAACACACACACATGTGCACAGACCAGACATCTGAGCATGCGTGTTCTCAATGACGTTTACCGTGGTGACTGCTGGAAGGTGAACTCATTTTCTGATTTGCCCACCACAGTGTTGTGATAAGACTCGAAGAAACCCTGCCCTGCACGGAAAAATGTCCCTTATCACGTTGTATATTAGGGTGGGAAGGAATATGGTCCCCTTTTTGCAATTGCTACTGTGTATACATACACGTGCGCACACGCACACACACACACACACACACACACACTGTATATTCAGACCTGATGTACACACACAAACATAACTCATTTGTCCGAGTGATATTTCAGATGTCTCTGTGGGTGTCACACACCATGTGCAGTTTTCCACTTCCCAGAGAATTTTGAGTGGAGGGTAACTTTTCAGACTGATGAACGGGGCACTGAGGAAGAGTTTGAAGTAGGAGGCAAGAAAGGAGAGAGCATTAAGTCAAAAGAATAATTTCCCAAGAGGAGCTGGAGGAATGGCTGTCCTTGCAAGTGGGTGTGGAACACTGCTGTCTCAGTCTGCACTGTAGAAATCCATGCACACATCAACACACACACACACACACACACACACACACACACACACACATCCCCCCACAGGGTGCGTGGTCTGGGATGAGCAGGTCAATAGTTTTGAGAGGGAGTTTGTTCCTTTTTTTTCTCTCATTATACTCTTGTTGTCAGTTATTAAACAAACAAACAGAAAAAATTGTTTTTGAAAAACCTTGCGTACGCCTTTTCTATCAAGTGCTTTAAAATATAGACTAAATACACACATCCTGCCAGTTTTTCTTACAGTGACAGTACCCTTACCTGCCATTTAATATTAGCCTCGTATTTTTCTCACGTATATTTACCTGTGACTTGTATTTGTTATTTAAACAGGAAAAAAATTTCAAAAAAAGAAAAATTAACTGTAGCGCTTCATTATACTATTATATTATTATTATTGTGACATTTTGGAATACTGTGAAGTTTTATCTCTTGCATATACTTTATACAGAAGTATTACGCCTTAAAAATACGAAAATAAATTTTACAAGGTTTCTGTTTTGTGTGGAAGAGTAATTGATGTTGCTAAGAATGATGTTTGTTTTTTGGGGTTTTTGTTGTTTTTTTTTTTAAATGTTACCAGCACTTTTTTTGTAAGTTTCACTTTCTGAGGTATTGTACAAGTTCACACTGTTTGTGAAGTTTGAATATGAAGGAATAATTAAAAAAACAAAACAAAAAAACAAAAAGCTCTTCTCTTGGTCTCCTCTCATGTTATCCTTGTGGTGTGCCTGTCTTGGGCAGCTTTCTGTGTTCCTTCACACATGGAGGTCTGTTGAGTCTGAGGTTGTCCAAATTGAGGACTATACCCAGAAAGCCAGAGAAATGCATCGGTCCTCTTGACACCAGAGGTAAGGAATTCAGGACCACTGATGGGAAAATCACTTTGAGGATCTATAATGCAAATTTTTCATCCTGTACCTTTCTCACCCTCAAGAACAACGGCATGACTTGTTTACTGCTTAACGAGTCAGCTCTCATCATGTCCTGCCCATGTGGAAATCAGCACTAGGACCTTGTACTAGTTCCTGTAGAAATAACTGCTCTCCAATGATGCTGTCTCCCCTGGTCTTTTACCCTGTGAATCTGTTTCAGAACCAAGTGTTAACAACCTGGGCTTCTAATCTGTAGCATAAAAAGGAGATTCATATATATTTTTTTAAAAATGCCCTTTGATGACTTTGGGGACAGCTAAGGCACTTCTGTGGGCTCTGCAGATCTTTCTTATAGGGAACTCCACCTGAAAGTGCTCTCCTAACCTTGACATTCTCACAGAACTTGCTCATGTGATAAGGAAAATTCAGGTCTTGTCCTTGATGTAGTCACGAGAATTTAACTCCTTGAGTTCTTACTGTCTCCATTTCAACCAATACTGTGTATAGTATAAAAGAAATTATTTCAGCCCTGGTAGCCCTTTAAATCTAACAACTAGAAATAGTCTAAAAAAATCCAAAGCAACAGTTTAAACTGTATTTTCAGTGCTGAGGGATGGTGGGTGATCTAAGTCAAGGAGTGTCCAAGTCTAGTATGTGGGACCCACAAGGACATTGGACTTCGAGCTGGGGGGCGGGGGTTGTAGGGAGCCATTTCCACTCACAAAGTCCCTTAGCACAAGCCTGGAATGGTCCTCTGTGCTGGAATGTTATTGGTAAGCTCCAAAGATGCCACAATGATATTAAACACTGATGTCTTAAAACTCCATAACTCTTGTAAATTAACCTGATACTCTAGAAAGTTCAGAAAAGATGAAGAGCTGCCAAGATGACTCAGTAGTGGAGAGTGCTTACTGCTCTTGCAGAGGACTCAGGATCAGTCCCCAGCACCCACATGGTGGTTCACAACCATCTGTAACCCTAGTTCCAGGGGATCCAGCGTTCTTCTATGGTCTCCACAGGCTCCTGTATACGTGTGGCACACATAAACATGCAGACACACAAATCTTTTTTAAAATAAATTTTAAGAAGATGAAGTGTGATTTGTGTCTGATTTCTGTGAGCATCATCATAATGCTAGCCAACTTCACCCAGTGCTTTGGTGATCTGCACCAGCCAAAGACTTGCAAAGCCTCTTCTCTGTCTGTTGGCCACACAGTGGTGTAGTTTCTATATGGGCTGTCACAATGAACAGCACATATACTATTGTACAGCATTTAGTAGTTTATACATTGATCCATTAGTACACTTCCACTGTGAACTTCAAGTGAGTTATTATTCCACCAATTTATGGTGACAAAGACTCTCCAATAAAAGCAATTAAACAAATACTCAAATCTTCTTTGATTCATACACACCAGCATTACTCAAAATTGAATAATGGATTTATCCCTTTAAGGGAAAAAGATTGTCACAAGTCCCCTTCATAGGAGAAAGTCTGAATATTTTTATTATGCTTACTACTAAATTCACATGTAATTCTCACTTATGTTTATTATAAGAATTTTTAAACATGCATGAATGTAACTTTCAATAAGGCTGTTTATCTTACAGATTCAAAACCAAAGCTATACATTCAAATGAGTGAGACTATAAAATTATTTATTTTTGCAATGGCAAAGTTAGTATGTTGGGCATTGCTTTAAAAAAGCTGTGTTCTAACACACAGTGGAGTTTGCTGCTGCTATTGATACCTGGGAACTCAGCCTCCCAGATGGTGCAAAGCAAAGATAGTCCTTCCTCCATTGCAGAATCTTACATGGTTCCACTCCCCTGGAGCAGGTAAATCATTTATGAAGTAAGCTTTTGTCCCTTGTAGTCCATATAAAACAAATATATCAAACCACAATATGTTTGACTTTTTAAAGCATTGTTTCACTTAAAACATAGTATTTGTAAAAAGCTTACAGGGAAACTGTGGAGCCCAAAACTATATCGATAGTTCATCATTGCTCAGATCCCAATTTTTGAGGACTTCTGTAATTCCAGGTTCCTTGGTTTCTTCCCAGCAAACTTTGTTTCACCGTTAGGAACCCCTGTGACAGCACAAGCAGTACCAGGCACACATGCTCATGCACGTAGCTCAGTAATACCATTAAGCACTTTCTTGTTAACTTGGCACTAACAGCCCTGACCTCGTTCTTTTAAGGCCTTTGGAAGTAAATGCTACTGTTATTATTTTACAGATGAGATATTGGATGTAAGGCACTGAGAGACTGCATAGCTCTCTCCGTCATGAAGCTCCATCATGGTCATTGATAGTTGGACGAGTTAGATCAATTTCTACTCCACACCACACTTCTCTTTCAATTGCGGTGAAACCTACTGTAGGTTCAGTTCCCAGTTTACATGAAATTAAATTACTGTCATCCAAAATAAGGCCTGTGATGAAAGTTGATTCCTACATGAACCTCCTTCAGTCGCAAGCTTCTTGACAACACTGGACCTGTTGCTGAGAACTGGACCACTTTGCAACTTCAGCTCACCATAGAAACAGCTGGAAATAGGTAAATGTGCAGCCTGTCTTTGACCTCAGACTTTGTCTTAATTAAAGGAAGGACAAAACAGAAGGAAACTACTTATGTTTCTTCCTGATGGTGACTCTGTCAAAAGATCCATAGAACCATCCAATCCCTAGAAACACAGCAACAAGTTGAATTAGAAGCTCTAGACAATTACATTTCACTGGGTTTCCTTTGTACATTTGCCAGATTTCTAGATCTCCGTAGCCTCCTAGGACTAATGGCCAGCATACTGAACGGTAGGAAGTTCTAACTGGACACCATGTCTCCAAATAAATGCCCTAATCACTGGGCATAGTCTGATTTCCAAAAGACTCAAGTTCTTGTTATAGGTTTCCCTAGCCTATTGACAGTTGTTCTTTGGGGTGGCAAGCTACAAACATAATGCAGGACTTGGAAGAATCCACAGATGGAAAAAGCTGGCTCCCCTCTTCCACCTAGCAGACAAAGTCAAGCTCCTGATTTTTTTCTATTTATATGGAATATCCTGACCTCCACAATGTGACCATTTGTGAAGAAAACACACACCCTCCCTGCCTGCCCAGAGCAGTCCTAATGGACTCTGTATGAACACAAGCATGTGATAATTCATCCCTAAAGACCAGAGGCTGAGAAGGGATCTTTTCTGAAAAAAAAAAAAAATAGCAAGTGGTGTCCCCTCCCAAAGGCTCAATGCTCTATGACTCAACATTTCTCAGTATAATCTCTTGCCTTATCAATCTGATGGCAGTCCGGAATCAGAGTGTGGCAGAGAACCAGGAGGATCCAGAATCCCTTCCTGTCAACACTTTAGGGGTCCTTACTTCGATTTCTCTGTGATCTTTCCCTGTGTGTGTCTCACCAAACATGATAAAAAGGAGAGACTTCTTCAAGCATCATTTTAAAAGGGGAAAGACAAAGGCCAACAGATTGAAGAAGGTACATTCTCCAGGTTCCAGCTTATAGAAGTATAGTGGGGGCTCCATGAGAAAATTAGATTTCCAGGAGCCATGTTTAAAAAGCAAAAGGAAGCAGGGAAGTTAGTTTGTAATAATATATTTTTACTTAACCTAAAATATCCAAAGCATCATTTTGAAATGTAAGGAATATCTTTAAATTTAGATGACATTTTATGATTCACATTATCTTCAAGCATCCAGTGTGTGTTTTAGAACTACAACAACAAGTTCTGTCTAGGATGAGCCTCGTGGCACCTATGCTGGGGTGGCCACATGGAAAACGTGGCTACTGTCCTGGGCAGTATGGACTGCCAGGAGTCAGGGCCTTAGGCACTTGTCTTCTGTGGTTCTCAGAGAGAGAATCTAGTTCACTTTCCACTTTGAAATTTGTTTTCTGTCAAATTGAATCTCGTTTTAGCAACCTGACCCATTTCCAACATCTATAGGCGCCTTTGTATTTTCTCTCCATCCCAGTGGTATTTGTAAATGTTTCCCAATCACCATAACTATGTTAAGTGGCACCCAAATCTCTGTCAGGCCTCGGTTCACCATCAACCTCCTCTGGGTCAAATCACCCGTGCTCCTTTTCATCCTTACATTTTAGTCTGTTTCCAATGTGTAAGCTGTGTTCTACTTTCAATACATTTGCATTCGTTCTATAAGAAAAGTCCTATGGGCTGCCACAGCCAAAAGTACATCCCATTTTCCCTGTATCCATCTTTCTTCCCAAGGGCTGGGGCTCTGGACCAATCTTAACTCCTTGAGAGCCATCTGATAGGAAAGTGAGGCTGGGGTGGGGATTCCCACGAGGCACAGGGGAACGGGAGATGAACAGTCTTCCCGCTCATACTTAACCTGAGGCTTTGGTGAGAGGAAAGCTCACTTCCTTCTCCAATCTGTGCTCATGAAATAAAACTACACACAGGTAGTATGTAGAGAGACAGGAAGAGGACAAAGTCTTTTTAGATCCAGCCTAAAATCGGTCCAATATAAATAAACTGCAGGCACCCCAACTCCAGCATGAGGAAGTCTGGGAGTAAGGAAGAATATATTCTTATTTCTTAAATTTTTTTATCACTCATATATATGTTCACCCCGTTTTGTTTTCAGAAGAAACAAAGTCCTTATTTTTGAAAATTAGACTTTCCTTTTGGTGGCAAAAGAAAAGTTTCTATTTAAGAGGCCCAGTGGCAGATGGATCCGGAAGAGGCAGGTCTAGCTTGGCCCAGGTACTGGGACTTGGCTCCTCAAGTAGACAAGGATTTCCTGATGGCATCCCAAGACCATGAAGTGTGAGGAGCCTGGAGTCCTCTGAACCAGCTGCATCCCTGTAGACTCTACTCTCAAAAGACCTGAAATGCCAAGCTAAAGGAGAAAGCCTGACGTTCATTGGTGCTTTGGTGTCAGGACTTTCATATAGGACTTCAACCTACACTGCCTTGAGTTCATTCAAGTTCCTAGGAAAATGTTCCTCCCACCAGACCAGGCTCATTAATCCCTATGTTCTCTGAGGAGACTTCACCACACCCTCATGGGTGTGTTCCCCTAAGAGGCCCAATCATGAGTCCTTATCTCCTAGTAGGTCTTATTATAAGTGTTTCCCCACTCAAACCTCTTGTCCTTGAATCCTCCCTAAAGACCAGTACTTTGCCTCATTCATAAATAAATATCTTGAATGAGTGAATGCTGGTAAAAATAACAATGAGAAATAAGGCCAGTGGTCATCTTATCATCTGCCTCAGCACCTGGCTTATTGTGAGGAATGTATTTCTCAAAGCCACAAGAGGCTCAGATCACCAAGTTCAAAGCCAAGCCAGGGCAATGCGAAGTTTGCTTTTATTGCTTTAATTTTGCCTTTTCAAAAGAAGAAGGAGAGAGAGAGAGAGAGAGAGAGAGAGAGAGAGAGAGAGAGAGAGGGAGGGAGGGAGGGAGGGAGGGAGGGAGGGAGGGAGGGAGGGAAGGAAGGAAGGAAGGAAGGAAGGAAGGAAGGAAGGAAGGAAGGAAGGAAGGAAGGAAGGAAGGAAGGAAGGAAGGAAGAAAAAAGAAAGAAACATTTTCCAGGATGGAAAGAGCTTTGAAGAGCACTCACTATTCTGTTTTGTTTTGTTTTGTTTTGTTTTTGTTTTTAGAGACAGGATTTTTCTCTGTGTAGCCCTGGCTGTCCTGGAACTCACTCTGTAGACCAGGCTGGCCTGGAACTCAGAAATCCACCTGGCTCTGCCTCCCAAGTGCTGGGATTACAGGCATGCACCACCACTGCCCAGCATTCACTATTCTTGCAGACAACCTGAGTCTGATTCCCAGCACCCACATGGTGGCTTACAACTGTCTCTAACTCCAGTTCTAGGAGACCTGATGCCCTCTTCTGACTTCTGGGAACACCATCCACACATGGCACACATACATGCAGGACAAACACTCATACACATAAAATAAACACCAATGTTAAAAACCCCATTTATAATCAAGTTAAAACTGTTTACCTTGGTTCTATCACAGAGAAACAAAAGAGAAGGGTAGAAGAAATGAAGCCTGAAAAGATGTCTTTCATACTTACAGACATACACACACATACACACACACACACACACACACACACACAGAGCCAGAGATGGGAGAGGGAGAGGGGGAGGGGGAGGGGGAGGGGGAGGGGGATGGAGGGAGGGGGAGGGGGAGGGGGAGAGGGAGAGGGAGAGGGAGGAGTGGGAGAGGGAGAGGGAGGAGTGGGAGAGGGAGAGGGAGGAGAGGGAGAGGGAGAGGGAGAGAGGGACAGGGACAGGGACAGGGACAGGGACAGGGACAGGGACAGGGACAGGGACAGGGAGAGAGAGCTGTCGTTAGCCAGTCTTCGATACAGCAATGAAGCTCTCTAGGCTTCTGTAGCTCAGGACATTAAAGTAGTCCTGTGGGTCAGCAGAGTCATCTTCTGCCTGCTCTCCACAGGGGCCAGCAGGGGCAGCTTGTGTCTGGACAGGGCCTCCAGGGGATGAGAGACTCCTCAGGCTCCATTCCTGTGGCTCAGCTTCCGTTCTCCCAAGGCCACTTTTTATAGAATGCATTCTAATAGACTTCTAGGATTAAACAGAGTAAATACACAGGGATGTTACTCAAAATCTACTTCACAAATGACCCATACTTAGAATCTCTTTTCTAAGTATGAACACACATGCACACACATACACACACACAACAGAAGCAAACTTGTATTCTTACCAATACAAAATCCTTAGCCCTTAATTCTCCTACTTTGTTGTAGCTTTTTAAAGATTCTCATACAAGATATTTTGATCCTATTCTTTCCCCTCTTCCAACTCCTTCCAGCTCTTCCCCCTCTCCCTGTCCACTCAAGTTTTTTCTCTCTTTCAAAACAAAAATCATTAAGATAAAAAAAATCAAAATCAAACAAAAAGCATGCAAAAAAAAAAAACCCATAGAATTTATTTTATGTTGACTATTTCTGGACATGGGATCTGGCATGAAGTGTAGTTGATATAAATCCAGTGTTACTCTCTTGGAGAAATCTGGTATCAATTGCAAGTAGCTTCTGGATTAGGGGTGGGACTCTGTGTCTACTTCCCATTCTCCACATAACTCACTGTGAGTAGTAATAGCTCTAATGAAACTAACGGGCCATCCCGCAGCCCTTACTTATTTCCTGTTCTCTTAACCACAAAAGCCATGTCTTCCTTCCAGCTCTCTTTTCTTCTACTCCTCACAGCAGATACACTGTTCATTCCTTCCTTCTCTTTGACTTCTATACACCCTGCTTTCTCCTCCTCCCCCTCCCCTCCCCCTCGCCCGCCTCCTCCTCCTCTTCCTCCCCCTCCTCCTCCTAGTGCCCATCTTCAGCGAGCCTGGCCCTTTTCTCTTTGCACATTGGCTCTCCAAGCCAACAGGTTACCCAGGAGCCTCTGCTTTCTCTCAATGCTTTCTCTCTGCTCTCTCTCTCTCTCTCAATGCTCTGAGTCAGCTCATCCACTGTAGACTCCAAACAAGACCTCTCCTCTAAAGACTCCTCAAGTCGCCCAGGATCTGCAGTGAGCTACCAGTCCACTTGCCTACCTACTCAACATGGCCTGGGAAGAGAACCACAGCACCCTTGGACTCAACGTGTCTTCATGACAACCTTTGGGCCCCACCCACAACCTGCTCTTGTCTACATTCCCCCTTCTGGGTAAGAGCACAGACTCTTCGGATATATGGGAGTTCCAATCACCCATAAAAACTCTGATGGCTATTCTTGGTTGTCAACTTGACTACAGTGAGAATAAAACCCAAGTGGCTACATACGTGTGTCAGAGGTTTTTCCTTAATTAAATCATTTGAAGTGGCAGGACCCACGTTTAATCCAGATATTTTGAGATAGAAAAGATCCACCTTTAATCTGGGCCTCCCCTTCTGGTGACATGGAAGGTGGAAGCTTTCTCTCTTTGTCTGCTGGTTCTTAATTCTTGCTGGAAAGTCCATTCCTTCAGTGGCCTTAGACTCACTTCTTTGTGATTCTGTACACTGGAGACCAGCAGAAACATCTATCTAGCCTTGTGGACTAAACAACTGCACTTCTTTTACTTTCCATTGGTAGACTGACATTGTTGAACTAGTTCGACTGCAGCCTATAAGCCACTTTAATAAATCATATATATATATAATAAATCATATATATGTATGTATATATGTGTGTATACATATATATGTGTATATTATAAAACATATATGTATAATAGAACTTATAATGTGTATATATCCTATATATTCATATATCATATATGACATATATATATGTGTGTGTATACACATACACACACACTCACACACACACACATACATTCTCTAAGTCCTATTTTTCTAGAAAACGCTGATTAATACATGCCCCATCCAGTTTTCCTCTATCCCCTCTTCATTTCATCCCTTTTACCTGCTGAGGGGAAGAACCCCTTCATAGTGGTCTGATTTACATTTCCTCTTACGGCTAGGCTAACTTTCTACAAACCTCCATAAAGTGATTTTTCAAAGATAAAAACTGAATCTGCCATACTTCTGCTTAGGCTTCCACTGTACAGCAGAGGGATGCCTAGCCTGGGCTGAGTGATGTTCAACAGCCTGGGAGATTCCACTTCAGAGGATTTACAAATAATCTCAAATTATAATTAAAGTTTTGTGTAAAGGTGCATTCTTGTTGGGAGAAACTCAGTGATTCATTACATTCCCCAAAGGAATCTGCGATGCCCCAGATTTTTTTGTCCCACTCATGCCCATCTCTCTGGCTTTATCTCCCACTGTGTTTCACAACCAAAATGCCCAACTGCTGGGGCATACATGCCAGAGAACTGCCACTTATTGCAACCCAGCTCTGAGATCAGACACAGTTAGCTCTTTCTTCTCAACAGCAATTCTACTGACTTCTCTGATTTGGAATGAGTTTATGGGCATAGACAGAAATCCCTTGAAAAGGACAAAGCCACCAGTTGCTCAGATTTCTCTCATTCTGTCTAAAGTCTCCTTTGACCACATTGCATCTCCTCTTGTGCTACTCTGTGAAGGCCAACTGGTTTACCTTTCTACTTTTACCAGGCTCCAATGTCCAAGTTCCCAAAGGGGGTGCTATGTTTCTTTTCGTAATCTCAGAACCCATATCAGATGTTCAATCTATATGTGTCTTAGAACTGAAATAGACATGCATGCCCAGTTGAACGGACACACACACACACACACACACTTATTTTTAATACAGTCACATAGAAAAGAATCCAATTTTCCAAGTCAAAGTATGATATCACAGCCAACAAAAAAACTTGCATTCATTGAGACTAGACAGAGCAATGAAATCTGTTCAGTGACACCAACCACAGAATCCATGTTAGAGTGTCACCCATGAGGTTTGTGACAATACAGGGAAACTGGAGAACATTGGCCACAAGCAGTGTGGCAGAAGTGTATAATAACATTTGGAACTTCTGACATTCTCTCGGTCTTACTGGCAGCTGCTCTAATACATGTCATTCACCCACTTTATGTATCTGATTGACAAAAATTACAAAGAGCCAGGGACTTGGAAATTGGAGCAACCAAGGCACATGGAACTTGTCTTCACCATACCCTTTGCTTCCAAGACAGAAAGTGCCACCCTATTGGTGCCAAGCCCAACTGTGCACCAGTATAGGCAAGGAGGTGGAGAAGGGAGGTTATAAGGACACTGTAGATGTGTAAAGTCAACAAATGAAAAAAATAAATATGATGAATCACTACAGTCATGGAGAAGCTGGGCACTAAGAGACACTGGAATCTCAGAAGGATACATACAAGCCACTGGTCCCCCAACTCCCATTTCTTCTCAGTAGAAGTGGCTAACCATTAAGATGAAAGGAATGGCTGCCATAGTTCATGCTGGTGCTGTGTTTAAAATGATTCCAACATCCCTTGATACAATGCAATCCATTTTTAATATGAATATTCAATTATTTCTCAAAGACTAATTATGACTCTTTGTGCTTGTGTGTTCTTATTCTCACTCTTGGTAAGACTGACCACTCTTTCTTTTCAATTTTAAGACTATTTTGAGCTCTAAAAGTCCTCTGGGAAATGCAAATATTCCTCAGACGGGTCCCTAAGCTGTTCCATTTCCATTCTACCCTACATGGAGACTCTATAATTGTAACCAGTTAAAAAAAAATAGGCCTGAGATTAATGTACTAACATTGTCCTAGAGAACCAAGTGAAGCTACAGAAATCGCAACCGAGTCATCTTGGGACAAACAGTGCTTTCTAGTAGCATGTGAGGAGAATGAACAGTAGACAGTGGGATTGTCAGAGTCACTGTCCATTATCTGACACACATTAACTGTTCACAATATCTCACTGGCAAATAATATTTATTCATATAACACACACAAACACACACACACATGCATACACATTTCCTCCTACCCCAACATAACATATGTTCTCTGCATCTGTCCTAGAGGAGCCAATATAATAAGGTGATGGATTTCTGAAATTATTTAGTGGAAGGATGATCACAAGGTGTTCACCCCTGTCACCAGTCCTGTCCTCATAGGCTGCCTTTTAGCATCATTCTCAGGAATGACTCACTAGTTTAAGACAGGTCTTCAGAATAGGGGTGGGAGTGAAAAGTCTGCTGTGAGTGACCTGGGTTCTCAGAGGGAGGCTAGTGAGGGAGGCCAGAGGCATGGGATGCAAGGGTAGTGCCAGCATCACTGACTTCCATAGTGTCTCTCCCCTGCAGACGGATGCCAAAGTAGGAGATGCTCCTGTAGAATGGGATCCCTAGCAGCAACCAGGATAAGGGGACCTCAAAGAAGATGACTGTGTGTAAGAAACAAAGTAGATAGAGCTATTGATATATACACTTTCAAATACTACCAAGAATACATGAGTGAAGTCTAAAGCCAACCATCCCATGAAAAGTCTGGATGTTTTGTCCAATTTCCAGATCTATAAACAGTACTACATAGATACAAAATATTTATCTCTTGGCTCCAGTCTCAACCTTTGTCATCTTCTGTGCTGCAAGAAGACTGCATTGCATGCATGCACTACACTAGGGGGCTCACTTGGCCTCCATGTAGAACCACAGGGGAATAAAGGAACAGAGAGTGAGAAGAAGGTATGTATTCTCCCACAGTCCATGCAGGGTGGGCCTTGAACTGGTTGTGACCTTCACTTGAAGGTCACAGCACTTTTCTACGTGACCCATCTGTATGCTCCTTCCCTTCCAAGTTCCAACAGCCACCCTCTCGTCTCTCCTAAATATGCACAAAGCTACCTTCTTCCCCTTTATGGTCTCATTATGTTCCCTCTAGATCCAATTAAAGTATCTGTGAACAACCCAGTTCCAGAGAACTATGTGTTCCCTGGTCATACCTTGACTAATGTTTTGGACAAGAAGAGAGCAAGCCTTAGAGATTATTTCTAGAGTACAAGATAGCAGCAGAAAGGATGAAGACTAGTCAGGCAACAGGGAGGGTGTCAAAGAGAAAGCCAAGGAGTGGTACTGTGTACCTGGGGGAACAACAGGAATTGAGAGCTGCCGGCTTTTCCTCTTTCACAGTCTCCATTATGACCTAAGTTAGTCTGGGTGCCTGACATGAAAATTAATCTGCCTCACATCCTTAGGAGACGATATGTCCTTCTGTGTCTTCAGGGCCACTAACCCTTTGTTCCAGAGCTGAAGGATGCTAGTGATAGCAGAAGCCATCTGTTCACCAGTCACCCTCACTGTACCAGCTCAAAGGTAAGCTGTTATTCTTGTCACCTCTTTCCTCTGGTGGACCACTTCTCACATCCTCATCTTTTCTTAGATGTCTCATTTCATAATTATGTCTGTTATGCCAGCGATGACATAAAAGAAAATACTATGGATAACCAGCCCCACCCCCATAGCAGCAATCATATTCTGCCACTGCTGGGTCATCACCTCCCTGTTTGTCAGTTCTGAATAATAACAGAAGGTCAGTGGCCAGTTCTCTGTGAATCAGGTAGATCAGCAGCCATGGCATTCCTCTCAGAACCAGGAAGAGGAAGGATGAATCACAAGACAATGAAGGTTTTTACAGATACATTGGGCATAATAATAGAAGGTCATATATTACTTTCCAAAGCAAGTGGAACTTTTTCTAACAGTTGGGACCTGTTAAGTTCCTTTGGGATCAAGTTAGGAGGATCCACAAGGTGCTTAGACAACTAAGCAGGGGAGATCTGAGGCTCAGACCTGAATAATCACTGCAGAGAACACAGCTTTGCTTCTGCTGCCAAAACATTTTCCCAATCTTCCTTCCAGTGCCTTCTCAGTTAAAAGATCAAGGCGAAGCACTTGAACCTGGGGCTCTCTTCATTTGTGGATCAGGTCTGAAGACAATAGATTTGAAGTCCAACATGGTGTATTTATTGTACCCATATCCTTGGTATTGATACACAGGAGCTTGATATGCAGGAGAAGGCAGCAGTCTCATCTGCACAGAAAACTGATGGAGTTTAAGAACTAGAAGATGAGGTGAAAGTCGGTCTGACTTTTATAATCAGTATGAAGACACATAACTCTAGAAGCAGAAGAAGTAACAGTACAAAACTATGGATAATTGTTTTCAGATGGCATACAATATAAAGCCAGGTAGAATCATAAGTCTTTTAATTTAGGATAGATGACTGGGTGTATTTATGCAGCACTCCAGAGGGTCTGAATGAGATGGGAGGACCTGCCCTGAATGTGGAATGGGCACCCTTTTGGGACTCTTCTGGAATAAGGGCTTCAACACCAGTGAGAGTGGCAGAGAGACGTCACAGTGGGTGGACACCAGGACAACTCTGGAAGGCCCCTGTCCTGGGTCCAGTTTGTATTCATTTTTTATACTGCAAAACCACAGGTGGGGTGGGCAAGCAACCAGAGTTTTATGAGGCGGTCAGCAGCTTGTTAAGGGCAATGGCCTTTAGCTATTTCTCCAAGCCATTACGTTCCAGGTACCAATTGATGGCATGCTTGGCATTACAAGTGGTGCTTAAGTAAATCAACAAATGAATATGTAGTCATCGGTCCTTCCTATTTTATTCTACTTCAGCACCATTCCTGTGGTGAGGAAGGGAGTTGAACACTAGCATCCGTATGACTTCGCTTCCTGGATGTAATCAGCCAGCTCACACCCTGCTACCATCTGCACCTTCCTGGTCCTGATGGACTATCCTCCAAACTGTGAGCCAAAACAAGTCCTCCCTTCCCTGCGCTGTTCCTGTCAGGTAGCTCATCACAGCAATAAGGAAAGAATTTCAACCCGTCATCAATGATTTTATTCAGGCGACCTGGGATTGCTAGTACCCCGACAGTAGCTGCCTGCCAGTTGCAAAGGGCCATATGGAGGAGGAAGAGGCTGCAGTTTTTCATGGAGAATGTCCAACACACCATGAAAACTACCAGGCAAGAGAAGAACATATGGCTGATAATCAAGAATAGACAATAGGAAAGACCCAGGGATGCTGTAATTAATAGGACTATCCGGAACAGACTTCAGAATAACTGAGAAATACAGATTGGGAGTTTTGACAGGCAACAAAACAAAGGACTATTTAAACAAAGGATGGATACATCAAAGGAGATGCTTGGTAACCTGGATGGTAAGCTAGAAGAAAAGACCCACTACAAAACATGGAGATATGAACAGGCAGGACATATAAAAAAGACTAGGAGACATATGGAAGGAGGGAAAGCATCAAAAGTCCCTGCAACGAGAGGTCCAGAAGGAGGAGAAAGCAAGAACAGAGAAGGACTATATAAAGAGAAATGGCTATGACTGACCCACAAACTGACAAAACCCATCAAACCACAGACTGAAAAAACCCACTTGATCTAAACCCCATACAGAATAAATACAAAGATAAGGACATCTAATTATATCATTGTACAAATGCTGAAAACTAAAGACAAAAAATGTTATACGAAAAGAAGAAAAGGCATTTTGAAGAGATGAGGATAAAACCCAGTTTCAAAATAAAATTTATGTAGTTTAGGATAATCTTTTCCATGTGCTAAAAGAAAGTACTGGTCAGCATGAGATCCTACACCTAGTAAAACACACACACCTTGTTAACAGCCGGGGCGTAGACACGTTTTAGGTGAACAACAACAGCAAAAACAAAAAAATCATTCTGTGCCTTTGCTGACCTGCACTGCAGGATATTCCTCAGGCAGAAGGAAAATGGCAGGTGGAAGCCAGGACAGTGAGGGCAGAGAGAAGAGTGGATGGAGGGGCGGAGCTGGAGGCATGTGGACTCACAAAACCATCACACTGGGCAGCAGGGCGCTGGCGGAGCAATGTGGAGGTGGACAGACAAGAAGGAGAGCTGATCTGATAGAAGGTTCTTGCATAGTCCAGGTTATAGAACACTAATTAATTAGCACTAGTATAGAGGAACTTGTAGTGTAAGTCCAGTTAAAATGTGTGGTCCCTAATATAACCGCTAAAAGAATACCAGACCACATCCCTAACAAACAGGTGTTTTATGTAATGACGCAAGCAAACTGAGGGGAAATTTAAAGGAAGAAGAGCAGCAGCCATGGGAGCTGCTCGGCAGTTAAAGGTGCTTGTTCTTAGAGAGGAACTGGATTCAATTCCCAGCACCCACACTGTGGCTCAGACATCTGTAATTCCAGTTCCAGGGGATCTGGCACCCTCCTCTGACTTCCACAGACATCTCTCCTGGTACACATAGATATATGCAGGCAAAACACTCATACACATAAAGTATATAACTCTAAATGCCAGTGGTCAGTACTGACATCATCTGTATACAAATAGCATGCCAATTGGCCCAGTTGTGTTTATAGACTCGGGTATGTATGTATCAAGAATTAAAGAAAAGGAGGGGAACAGGGTAGGACGGGGGGGGGGGGCAGTGAGAGGAAGAAAGGAAAGGGGAAACAATGTGATTATATTTTAATTTCAGTATGTATTCAATATATAAAAATTAAAATAGAATGTATATAAATATAGCATAAATTGAATATATTGAAGTTAAAATATAATATATATAAACAAATAAATAAATCTTTGAAAAGCTAAGAATAAGACATCCTTCACTCCACAGACATCGTTGCTACCAGTCCCAAGCATCTAACCTAGAGAGTAAGCCCAGGGCCAGTAAGATGAAGTATTAGGAAACACAACGGGAGAGAAAGCGAAGAAAATTTCAGTGTGCACATCCCAGGCTGCATTCCCTAAAACGTTTTCATAGCGAATTGAAGTGGATGAGCTGGGCTTAAAGGACCGAGGAGACCAGACCAAAAAGGATTGAGAATATTTTAGCTCATCACAGACAGTAGTTACAAGACAGCAAGAATTCTTGAAAAAGCCTGACGCCTGACAGCCATGTATCACAACTTTGTGATATAGGACAGAAGTGTAACCTCCCTTCTTACATACAAAACAATGGAGAAAAGTTAAGTAAGGAGCTAAAAACCGTGCAGTCAGTGCCCAGCTAGAAACTTAACCCTCCCTCCAGGTCCCCTCACCCAGCTCTTTCAGCCAATGGCCTCTTAAACTCAAGGCAGTAAATGTCTCACTTTTGCCATGTGTCTTCTACTCCCCAAATTTGGGATGCTAATTTCTCAACCTACAGTAGTATGGACAGGCCCAGTGCAGCCAATGAGTTCTTAAGACTAAAAGAACTATCAGAGCCCCTGCACCCAGCACACAACCTCTATGATGCACCAAACTCAAAGTAGGTGAATTCTCAGGGCAGTGGCTTAAAAGACAGGCAGCAGCTAGCAACTGTGCGAGACAGAAAGAGGGGCAAAATGTAGGTATGTCCTGGGAGCTTGCAGCCTAGAGGAGGGAGCAGGATGAACATAAAATAATAAATGCATTAAACCACAAGAACCGTGAAAAGGCACAAGGAACAAGGGTAGAGATCACATGAGTGGCTCTCTGAGTAGAAAGGGAATCAGAAGACACCAGGGTCGCAAGAATGGGGTGATGGGGACAGAGACAGGCCATGTCCTATCCCTTCCTTACCTTTCTAGCCAGTACAGTCACCCCTGTGACCATTAAGCAAATGAGTCCCAGCACGGCAACCATGGTTCCTCCAAGCGAGGCAGTCTGGAACTGAGCCACTACAGGGAGAACAATATAAAGGTGAGTGTCAGAGGTCAGGTACAAAGCTGTCGAATTGAAGGAATCCTCAACTGTCTCAAAAATAAACAAACAAACAAACAAACCCAAAATCCATTCCTGTCATGGGGGTGCTTGCCTTTGATCTCAGCACTTGAGAGTCAAGAGGTAGGCAGATCTCTGATTTGAGGCCAGCTTAGTCTTTATGGTGAGTTCCAGGACAGAGGTGGGATATTCTAGAGCTGTCCTCCATTAAGAATCTTTAACCTTGGGCTGGAGAGATGGGTCAGCAGTTAAGAGCACTGACTGCTCTTCCAGAGGTCCTGAGTTCAATTCCCAGCAACCACATGGTGGCTCACAACTATCTATAATGGGATCTGATGCCCTCTTCTGGTGTATCTGAAGACAGCTACAGTGAACTCACACACATTAAATAAATAAATAAATAAATAAATAAATAAATAAATAAATCTCTTTTTTAAAAAAAATCTTTAGCCTCAATTCTGTGGTCTACAGAGAATCTCCCTGGTCTCCAGTGGAGTTGGGGGACCAATCTCCAGAGGAGTGATGTGCCTTGTGGATACCTCAGAGCAGATTTTGTCAGCCTCTCCCTGTTCAATACTTGTCTTCAGGAATCATAAAATGAAACAATGTCATCTAAAAGAAAACTTGGGGAGTGATGGAAAGGTGGCTCTGTGGTTAAGAACAGTGGCTGCTCTTCTGGAGGATCTGTTTGACTCCCAGCACCTACATACCACCTCACAACCATCTATAATCCCAGTCTTTTGATCCAGAGTCTTCTGGCCTCCACAGACACCAGAATGCAGGTAATACATAGATGTATGTGCTGCCAAGACACTCACACACACAAGATAAGTAGATAAATAGCAAGTAGACAATAAAATAAAAATGTATATATACATATATAGCAATAAAAATAGGTTAATTCAACACATAAACAATAAAGTAAAAACATATACATATAGAGCATAAAAACAGGTTAATTCAAAATTGAAACAAAGATTAACATTGAATTATGCAAAGAAAAGCATATAACAGTATCTTAGCCATATAGTCCAGTTGTGAGACCCTGGAAGGAGTGAGGCTCTTGCAACCTTAACTTATGCTGTTTTCTCTGTCTTTAGTACATAGTAGATGCTTAAGGATAGCTGTGATATGCTAAAGAAGAATGAATTCTAGGATACTTCTTCCCACCTTTGCTCTCTTCTCCAGGAGCTTGGGCAGGAACCCCAGAGTCCTGGGAAGACTTGAAATAAGAAAACGCCTGGCCCACATTCCTGAACACAAGGGATCATAGGAAAGGAGACTCCAGTATCTGATCCCTCAGGACAAAGACCATGCCTGGAAACTCCAAAGTCCCAGCATGCTCCTCCTGCTCTGAGGACTTAGACATGATAGGCCAGGCTGGCCCCTTCTTGGCCATAGCCATGGCTCACTCAGGAAGAACAGGGATAGAAGACCATAGCATGCACACTACACAGGAAGCAGTGTTTGAAAGGAAACGTTAAGGTAAACTTTGATCGTTTCAAAGTATATTCATTCTTAAAACTCATGAAACCTAAACTCCAACATAATTTCAATTCATATATGTTATTAACCTAAACTCCAATATAACTGATAGTATGCAGCTCTGAGTGTGGTGATCCATGGAGCCAAAACATCTGATTTAAAAATCAGCTTTCTCACCCTGAGCAATTCCAAGCCTTAGCTTCCACCACCATCAATCAGATGGGAATGATACTCATGATCAACACCTAACATGGCATTTGCTACATGCCTGGCATCATGCTAAGGGCTTTTTCTTACAGTAGATTATCCATGCCCACATTAGCAGCTCATAAAATCTTACAGCCATACTCACTGGACAAATTAATCCATCAGCAAGGTTTGGACCTACGATGTCTGGCATCAGAGTCTGAGCACTTTACTACCTTGCTAAACTATCTTTCAGATACGATTTTCATAATCCCTTTCCTCAGTAAAACTGGCTCATGTTTGTAGAAGAATAATCATTTATGAGGGTATTTGGAAGCTTTGAAGCTTCATCGTGCAAAGGTAGGTGACTATTATACTTTTTCACTCAGCACCTGCTGTGGCCTGTTTTAAATCAGCTCAAACTTAAGAGCTAATTCTTTTTTTTTTAATTAGATATTTTCTTCATTTACATTTCAAATGCTATCCTGAAAGTCCCCTATACCCTCCCACCCTACCCTGCTCCCCAACCCACCCACTCCTGCTTCCTGGCCCTGGCATTCCCCTGTGCATATGATCTTCGCAAGACCAAGGGCCTCTCCTCCCATTGATGGCCAACTAGGCCATCCTCTGTTAAGAGCTAATTCTAATTTGCATGAGTGATACTAAGTCATTAAATGAGCACCTTTCATGTATGACCTCATCTGCAAGTCTCCTCATTTTAGATAAGATGGATTTCCTATGCAAAATCTGTGGTTGTGCATGAGAACCAGCTGGATGATTCTGGAACGTATCAGATCCTAGCTCTGCCCCCACAAGGTTCTACGTTCATCACTTTCAGTTGCTCTATCTTTACTATGCCCCGAAAGATCCTCTAATGAGTTCAAAGTGCTCCAAGATTGAGACACTCTACTTCCTAGAGTGTGTCAGGGTGGTGTGTCCTATGTGAGAGAAAGTGGCTCACTACCACCTTGCCTCAAAGGACATACCTGAGCTTTCTTGGACCTTCAGGAATATTCTCCCCTTGTAAATCCCACTAGGATACGTATGATAGGTGCAGAAGTACTCTCCCGTGTCATTCATTGTCAGCAACTGGAAGGTGAGGCCTAGGCTGGGGCCTGGGACCACCCGCTCACTGAAGACTGAAGAGACATGCCACCCCATGTCAACACTGTAAATGGCCAGAAGCTGGTCCCGCTGCTTCCAGTCGACTTGGGTCACTTCAGCTGTGTCAGAGGAGAAGTGACACTGTAAGATGACAGAGCCACCTTCCTCTGCAGAGATATTCCCCTTTGTGTCTATCGTGCCTGCTGTGGCTCCTATGGGTGAGGGAAAAGCACACGTGAGTCTGTGCCAGCAGCTGCCCTTCAACCTTCCTGAAGAATCCCAGAGGGTTCAGAGTCCAGATCTGGCTCTAGGAACAGACGTCCACAGTCTGCAGTCTCTCCTGGTGCCCCCCATAGAGACCATCATTGCTTTCCAGAGTTTTTCTTCCTCTGCCTGTCACTCAAGGCCTGAAGTCACAGCCATGGTCCCTTTCCCATGGACTCTGTTCCCATCCCGCTCCCCATGGCTGCTTCTGAAGTTTGCTCCTGCCTCCCTGCCTCACTCTCACCCATTAGTCAGAGCTGTGCTTCCTCCTTACCTGAGGAACCTAGCTTTAAGCCCTCTCTTTTCCCCTGCATGTGATGTATTATTAAATGTTGTCTTATTAAATGTCTGGCTTCTTACTACAAGGCTTCTAGCACTTTGTCCACCTTCCTGGCTAGGTGGCTGATTACTTTCATGAACTTATTTAACTTTCCCACTTAGACTATCAGCCCGACACCAACATACCTTGTACTTCTCTCTAGGTTCCAGCAGTCTAGCCTCGTGTCTAGCCCTGTGTTTTGAAATAGAACTAGGCTACTTGATTGGCATTTGGGATGTCAGGAAAATGAGAGGGGGGGAGGGAGAGAGAGAGAGAGAGAGAGAGAGAGAGAGAGAGAGAGAGAGAGAGAGAGGAAACTTGAATCTACTTCTCAGCCAGAAGTAGCAGCATATGGTTTTAATCCCAGTACATGGGAGGCTGAGGCAGGAGGATCATAGTGCATTCCAGACCAGTCTTGGAAACATAGAAAGGCCCTGTATCTGTCAAACTAAACAAACTAAAGCAAAAAAGAGGGGGAGGGGAAGAGAGGACAATGAGAAAGAGGGAAAGAAGGGAAGGGAGAAGTAATGGAAGGGAAGAGAAGGGGAGGGAAACATAGAAGATAGGAGGGGAGGGGAGGTGAAGGGAAGACAGTAGAGGAGAGGGAAGAGAGGAGGAAAGGCCTTCTCCTAGATGAAACCAACTTCTTTGCAGCCTACCAGCCTGCCCCACCTTGGTTTCTTGGCTCCCAATCTTAGTCTATTCCCCAGCGTCCCTCTTGAACAGCTGTCCAGTCAGAGTCCCTAACCCAGAGGATCTATGAAATCCTTCCTCTGCAATCCCAAACGTGCATACATCCCTTTCTCAGTGATTGCCTCTTACCATGTGGTCACACAGAGCCTCAGAACCTCATACATACACAGAAGCTGACATACATACAGGCCTAGGCATATACTTAGAGCCTTCTCTACCTGAGCATCCTGGTGTCTGTGCCAAGCCCTCCTCTCTGCTCTGCTAGTTCTACAAGCCTTACCTGTAGCAAGGAAGGCAGCCTGTATCAGCCCCTGGACCCAGACCAGGAGCAGCCAGCCATGCATGCTTCTAACCAGAGGCCTACAGCAAAGTGGATGTGGCCTCTCCTCCAACTGAAACTGGTCCACTGCAGCTGTAAGGTGAAACCAAGCCTGTGAAAAGAGGGTCTCGGAAAAACTGACTGAGGTAAGAGCAGTGTCAAACGTGTAATGTTTTCTTAACAAGTACACAAAGCCGCATAGAGTGAGCCACAAGAAAGGCCATGAAGGAAACACACTGTAAAAACAAATAAAGCATGTGGTTAGAGATACACGGGTCTTGGGCAACTCGTATATTGACTACTTGGGTAGCCAGCCAATCTGTTGTTTTTAAGTTCTCTTGATGCACTTTTTGAAACACAAACTTTTATCTAAAGCATTCAAGGGTAGGTGACGCACAGGATTCTGAAGAAGTATTTCTGATGAGTCAGTCCCCTCCCCTCCCCTCCCCTGCCCTGCCCTGCCCTGCCCTGCTGCTTCAAGTTCCTGCCACAGTAACAGACTGTAACCTGGCCCTGTGAGCTCAAATAAGCCCCCTCTCCTCTAAGTTACTTTTTGTCAGGGCAGCGGCAACAGAAACCAAACTAGGACATCATCTTTTCTTTCTCTCTCCTTCCCCTTCTTCCTCCATCCTTTCCTTCATTTAAAAGGTCCTGAGTGCCTACAGAGCATCAAGCTCTGAAGAAACGAGGGTCGACAAAGAATTGCTCAGTGCTCAAGAGTTGACCAAAGTTGGTCTCTGTAAAGCCACTGGGAGAGGAGATGGAGAGGACACTGTCAGCTGTCGCCTGGACTCTTAGCAGAGCTGTATTGGCCATGCCCCA
Organism: Mus caroli; assembly: GCF_978045245.1. Taxonomy (NCBI): domain Eukaryota; kingdom Metazoa; phylum Chordata; class Mammalia; order Rodentia; family Muridae; genus Mus; species Mus caroli. The sequence continues at coordinate 40,673,581 of NW_028227272.1, forward strand.
TGGTGTACAGCCTGAAAATCTGTATTCTCACCAGGGGAGATCCAAAGCCTCATGCCCTGCCCATCCCACCAGTGCACAAATGATTCTCAACATCCAGGCCTCTGTCCCTCTCTTCTGTATGCAGGGTCCTTCTGTCTCTGATCAGCTTCCTCCCCTCTCTGGGTCTGTTCATTCACAAATCTACACAGAGACTCATGCATCCTAGGCCCGTCCTCCAAACCTGTAGACAGTGTTTGCCTTACCAGCTTCTCCGCAGCCTTCAAGGCTTACATAAAAATACATCTCCACCACTTTTGTTGTTGTTGTTTTGTTTTTGAGTCAGGGCTTCTCTGTGAAGCCTTGACTGAGCTGGAACTCTCTGTAAACAAGGTTGGCCTAAAAACTCAGAGATCTTCTTGCCCGTCTCTCTCTCCAGAGTGATGGGATTGAAGGCATGCACCACCGCCAAAGCCAGCCTCTCCGCCACTTTTTTAACATCTGAATGACTTTTAGCCAAAGAAACAGTAAGATCCAATATGTATTCAGGGTAAAATGCTGGGGCTAGACATGATAAGAGTTGCCAAACTTGGTTACCTGGGCAGACAAACCACAGGAGCAAGGGCTGGTGAGAAGAACACAACCCAGAAAAGGGCTACAGCATTAACAGTCTGCTTTTGTATCATGATGTGTGTAGAAACAAAAGAAAGTAGATTTGTCCCATTTGGAAAATGCAAAAAACTTAAGAGTTGGTTTTAGAAGGGAAAAGTTAAAGACTTCTTGCCCAGAGAGATGCTTCCGCAGTTAAGGGTGGGCATCACCAAGCATGACAACTTGAGCTGGATCACTGGTGCCCACATAGTGGAAGAAGAGAACTGACTCCCACGGTTGTCCTCTGACCTCCTGTGATGGCTTGTATATGCTTGGACTAGGGAGTGGCACTATTAGAAGGTATGCCCCGTTCAAGTAGGTGTAGCGTTTTTGGAATAGGCATGTCACTGTGGGTGTGGGCTTTAAAACCCTCATCCTAGCTGCCTGAAAGCCAGTAATTTGCTAACCGATCTTCAGATGAAGACGTAGAACTCTCAGCATTTCCTGTACCATGCCTGCCTAGATGCTGCCATGTTCCTGTCAGCCAGCCCCAATTAAATGTTGTTCTTTTAAGAGTTTCCCTTGTCATGGTGTCTGTTCACAGCAGCAAAACCCTAACTAAGACACCTCCGTACTCAGTCGTGGCCTGTGTATACTCTCACACCTGTTCCCACTTACCCAAACATATGCACATACATACACGACTATATGTGAAAATGTTTGTAAGACTTTTCTGCTGCCGCTGGAGGGATGACTCAACAGTTAAGAGCACACACTACTCTTTCATGGAACTACAGGTTGGTTTCTAGCACATGTATCAGGTGGCTCACAACTGCATGTACGTTCAACTCTAAAGGATCAGATCCCCTATTCTGGCCTCTGTGGGCACCCACACACAGGTGACAGATACTTACACAGTTTCACACAGAGACAGAAATAACAAATCTTTTTTTTAAAAAGACCATTTACTGAAAAGGAAGATAGTCTGAATCAATCAGTGCTGGTCTTCAGAGACAGTTAGGGGTACCAATGAATAGATTGTAGAGCCAAATATTCAGGACCAAAATCATCTGTGTTTGGCGTGCTTTTAAAAATCAGGAAAGCAGGTCTGGTCTGCTTTGGGGACGAGTGGCTTCCTAGAGCAAAATGTGACCCTTTGAGGGCAGTCAGAGCCTGACTCCAATTTCAATTAGAAATTGGAATTCTAAAATGAGCCCCGTGCTCCCTTTGTCCCTCCTGTCTACTGAACCAGAGGACTAAGTAGGCCTGGTCAGACTTCATGCAGCAAGCTGGGTGGGGTAAGTCCTGGCAAAGAATTTCATATTTGCCTATGAAGGGGTAAGAAGTACCTGCCTAAATGTAAAACAATACCCAGACATCTGTTCACAGCCCAGCCTCCCCCTGAGCCAGCTTTAAGCTCCAGCTAATTTCTTTTTCCTTTTTTTTTTCCAGGAAAAAAAAATTTATTAGGTATTTTCCTCATTTACATTTCCAATGCTATCCCAAATGTCCCCCATACCCCCCCCCCGACTCCCCTACCCACCCACTCCCACTTCTTGGCCCTGGCGATCCCCTATACTGGGGCATATAAAGTTTGCACGACCAATGGGCCTCTCTTTCCACTGATGGCCGGCTAGGCCATCTTCTGATACATAATCAGCGAGAGACAAGAGCTTCGGGGGTACTGGTTAATTCATATTGTTGTTCCACCTATAGGGTTGCAGATCCATTTAGCTCCTTGGGTACTTTCTCTAGCTCCTCCATTGGGGGCCCTGTGATCCATCCATCCACTCCATCTGCTAGGCCCCAGCATAGTCTCACAAGAGACAGCTATATCAGGGTCCTTTCAGCAAAATCTTGCTAGTGTATGCAATGGTGTCAGCGTTTGGAGGCTGATTATGGGATGGATCCCCGGATATGGCAGTCTCTAGATGGTCCATCCTTTTGTCTCATCCAGCCAATTTCTTTAAGGACCAGACCTAAGAGCCTGAGTCTGCAGATGCAATGTCTCCAAGGGGAAGGGAGGCAAGAGTGGCCACGCCTTCTACAAGGGCGGTTACTTGTACAAGGAAACAATGAAAGGGTCACTCAGTGGTATCTTTGGGCTCCAGCTCTCAGCACCCTACCCCCCTTCTAGCTTAGAAACAATGGCAGCAGCTCCAGACCTCTTCTAGCTATCCTATCTTTCATGTCTTTCCCTCTAACCAAAGAGAAACAACACTGAAGACATAGGGACCAGGGGTTCTGTTCTTACCAGGTGCTAGGACCTCCTGGTAGACCCCTGTATTGTGGCAGAGAACAGCAAAAGGTTCTATGTACCTTGCGCCCTGCAGGATGCAAAGACAGAAGAGATGAGACCAAGCTATTCTCAAAAGAACTTGCCTTCCCCCCCCCCCCATATCCATTACAAAGCTACCTCCTGACGGAGATGTCTGCCCAATGGAGTACACCCAAAGCTACCTCAAAAACTCAGAGACTCAACCCAAAAGGAATGTTTAGGTGCTGGGATTTGACTAAGTCTATGAGCCCTGGAGCCTATGACTGACTCTGGCTCACAGGGAGGAGAACAGAGGATCGCTGCCTCTGCTGGTCAAGCTCCCTCAAGGGGAGATGACTGCATTCCCATAAGCTGCCAAATTCAGTGGACTCAGAGCTTCTTTGTCTTCCCAGCTGTGTAAACAGGACAGAAAGCCCTAGGATTGGTGGGCATGCAGAGTCAGAAGAAAAGTCGCTGGGAACAAGCCCCTGACCCTGTCTCCTCAGCTTCAGCCTTCTCTAGCCTCTCCCCACAGGTCTGCTTCTGACCAACACTCCCTTCCTTTTTCTTCCTGAAACTGCATGACAGCATCACATAATTAGAAAAAACTATTCAATGCACTTACTAAGGCTCAGCCAGGTCTGATTTATCAGGACCCCATCTTAGATATGGCTACAAATGGACAAATGGGGTTTTGCAATGGGGGTGGGGTGCGGGGAGAGTTGGGATCAACTCCAAATACAGCATGTGTTTGTGGGAAGGACAGCCAGGGAACCAGACCCCACAGTGCCTAAAAGGCACGAAGAGGCAGCCTCGGGTTAAGTGGAGTTCTTCCTCAACTGGCCTAACAGGATTCTTGCAGGTGACAGTAGAAGAGGACCAGATACCAACCTGAGAAAGTGATGAAGGAGACAGACAGGTCAGAGAAGCAATGTGGTGGGACACAAAGGGAAGGAGGAGCTTGGGCAAGTGAGTTTTCAGGGTCCCTGGCTAACACTGGGTTTTACAGGAGAGTGTAGAGCAGAGGGTTTAGAAGGTTCACAATCTGCCTAAATTTGGTAAGGCAAAAACTCTTGTTTGTAACTGTGCTTTTTATCAAACCACTCTAACTGTGTGAGAGCAAGAGATCCATAAGACAAAAATGGTGCTAACCTGTTAGCCCCTTGCCCTAGGGCAGATACTTCCTGAGATGCTGGAGATGATGTCCATGCAAGAGAAGAAGCCACATATTTTCACTTCTCTATACAAGTTTGGTTGACCCAACTGCACCGGATGTACTTGATCACAAATAGGAGGGAGGCGCTTAGGCAGGAAGTACGTCAGGATGTATGCTAGCCTCTGGTTGGACAAAGGTAAGGAGTACCTGGCCTTGTGGATTTGCCTTTAGAGGCACCCAAATGAATGACCTAATTCGGTGTTGCTTCTCTGGGATTTCTGGGTATGGACATGGACAATTCCCATCTTCCTAGCCAGTATTTAATAGCGCATGCTTCACCTGGATGATTGTGGATTCAGTCTTTCTCCTCAAGAGTTTCAGGTTTGACGACCCCATCTGCCTTTTTACCCCTGGAAGCTATTTCCTACTCTTTATAGCCTTCCAAGACACCTAGTTCTGGGATTGAGACACAAGTGGACATTCCCTTAGAACAGCCCTTGATCACCCAGGGCCCCATTCACCAAAATGAGGAGAATGGCAAGCCTGGGTGATTTTCCAGGGGAATAAGACCTTTAAAGACCAAGTTATTTCTCTGTTACTTAAAGCATACAAATATAAACATAGAGGAAATGTTCCTAATTACTTCAATGAAATGAACTGAAAATTAAATGATTAAGATTATAAGCAATAAAAGAAAACTAAATCTCAATCTTCCAAATATTGAGAAAAAAATCTTTTAAAATACACCTTTACACAGACCCAGGAACACATTAAACAAAATATACCATGATAAGGTAGGGTTCATTCCAAGATGTTGAGGAAGATTTAAAACTGAGAAATCCATTAATATTAAATATTACACTTACATCTTACAGCACACGATCATTTCATTTTATTATGATAAAAATCCTGAAAAAAAGTCAATAAGCATGACTGATTTTTTTAAAAGCTCAATAGAATAAGAATGAATGCATTCTTTTTTTCTTTCCCATAATTACATACATTCAATTAGCTCCAAAACTAGCATCTTTTTTTGATGCCAAAAAACACTATAGGTATTTCCACTAAAATCAGGAATAAATACCGGGAGTACGAGGCAGTCCAATGAAGACCAGCATTTGGAAGAATAATTTGAAACAAGGAAATAGCACTATTTCTAGTTATAGCTGTTGTGTATATGTTAAAGACTCGGTGGTAAAAAAGAAAATACCATTAACAATAACACTTTTGTAAGCTGGAAGTATATAAAATTAGTATAAATAAACACATAGTCTCTCTTTATGCGACCATTAACTAGTTATCAGCTATTTTGAAAGAAAACCATTTATGTGCAATAACAAGGGGTGGGGGGAGCTACAAAAGCCATATAAAGAGAACTTTGTTCCAATGAAGTTTCTATCCGTGTGTGTGTGTGTGTGTGTGTGTGTGTGTGTGTGTGTGTGTGTGCGTGTGTCTTATTCTTATCTTACTTTACCATTTATGTTTTGTTTCAAATGTTTCCGAGTCTGTGCAAAGATGTGCACTAAAGTGTGGACGTCAGAGGACACCTTGAGAGGGTTATGTCACTCCTTCTACCATATGGGTCCTGGGGATCAAACTCGGGTCATAAGAATTATAGAAAGACGCCTTAACTCATGGGGCTGTCTTGCCACCCCGAAATATAGTTTAAATAGCTTTAAAACACACACAGGTGAATTTCTTTAAAAACCTGTAACCACAAAATGTATTCACAAAATTTGCAAGAAAATGAGTAGACTTATAATATTAAGTGAGGTCTCGTAATCTCACTTCTCCTTTATATTCAGACAATAGCCAATAGAGTAATGTCAGAAAAGAGAATCCGAAAGGTTGTATATTATATATATTAGGAGATGAGGGTACCAAATGCAGGTAGTGGATGTGAGCTATGAAAGAGAACATAAAGCAAACGATTCTTCTAATTCTGACTGTATCATGAAGTTTTCATTTTTGGTTGTGGATAAGCACACAAAAACATGCTCAGTAGTGAAAGTGTAAAATCCAATATAAAGCTGTACAGCTTCCATCCAAATGGCTATTCTAGATATATAGAAGTTCATTAAAACATATAGACTTTGGGACTGGTTAATTTTAGTGTGTGATTTTTTTTTATTTGCCAAGTTTTTTTTTAAATAATATAGCTTATTTTTTAAAAAAATCATAGAAAAGATCTCTGCCTCCTGCCCTACCCCCCTTTCCATCCCCTCTACTTCCTCATTTCCTCCTTCCATTGACCTCTGGTCTCTGTTTTGTGTCCCTTCTGAGAAAGATTCAGCCATCCATCCTTGGACCCTTCTTGTTATTTGACTTCTTTGGATCTATTGATTATAGCATGGTTATACTGTACTTTATGGCTAAAATCCACTTATAAGTGAGTACATACCATGCATGACATTTTGGGTGTAGGTTATCTCAATCAGGATGATATTTTCTAGTTCCATCCATTTGCCCATGAAATTCATAATGTCCTTTTTTTTTTAATGACTGGTTAATATTCCATTGTGAAGATATAACATAGTTTCTGTATCCATTCTTTGGTTGAGAGACAACTAGATTGTTTCCAGTTTCTGTCTATTATGAATAACGCTGGTATGGACGTAGTTGAGCAAGTGTCCTTGTGGGATGGTGGAGCATCTTTTGGGTATATGCCCAGGAGTGGTATAACTGGGTCTCCAGGTAGAACTATCCCCAGTCTTCTGAGAAACTTCCAGTTGATTTCCATAGTGGACATTGGTGGGTGGGGAGAGGGGCATCCTCTAGGATGTGCCAGAGACCTGGGATGGGGAGAGGCCCCAGAGTGTCTATGGGATCAACTCTACCTGAGACTCCCAGCAGTGGATCCTGAAGTGTCCACTCCCTGTATCCAGGCAGGACTCCCTGGATAAGTGGAGAGATAAGGACACCAACCCACCCACAAAAATCTGTCCTTCCTACAAAATGTGCAGGGACATAGAGCAGAGACTGAGGGAATGGCCAACCAATGACTGCCCCAAATTGAGACCCATCCAATGGACAAGAACCAATCTCTAACACTATTAACGATACTCTGTTATGCTTACAGACAGGAACCTAATATAACTGTCCTCTGAGAGGCTCCACCCAGCAGCCAATGGAAAGAGATGCAGAGACTCACACACAAGCATTAAATGGAGCTTGGTGGGAGAAGGATTGAAGAATGTGAAGAGAACAGGGAATCTACAGGAAGACCAACAGAGACAACTAACCTGGACCCTTGGGGACTCCTAGAGTCTGAATCACCAACCAAAGAGTGAGCACACACAGGCTAGACCTAGGACCCCTGCACATATGTAACAGGTCAGCAGCTTGGTCTTCATGAGAGTACTCCAACCACTGGAGCAGGGGCTGTCCCTGAGCCTTGTTGCCTGCCTGTCTATGAATCCCCTGCCTCTCAGAAAGCTTCCTAGTCTAGCCTCAGTGGGAGAGGATTCACCAAGTCCAGCAGCAACTTGATGTGGGGTGGAGGTGGAGGTGGAAGAGCCATGGGGAGTAACACTCACTTATGCACTCACTTATAGGTGGACATTAGCTGTAAAGGATAACAATGCTTCAATCCACAGACCCAAAGAAGTGAAATAATAAGGATGGCTCAATGGGGGATTTGCAAATCTCACTGAAAAGGGGAAATAGAATAGACATTGTGGATGGACTGGGGTGGGGTGGGGACTGAATGGGGGTGGGTGGAAATGGGAACAGGAAGGATCAGGTGGAGGGAGGACAGAGGGAGGGAGTACCTGGAGAGACAATTAGAATGGAGGGAAGAGGCACCTCTGGACTGAGCTAGGGCAATGGAAACTCTCAGGATTCTCTGAGTGTGAACCTAAGACTTCTAGAAAGGGAACTGAGAGAGAAAGAAAAATCTTAAAGGAATGGAGAATGTGGAAAAAGGCAGGGGTGGTGGAAATATATTACACAAAATCAGCAGAGATGGGCAGTGCAAAAGGATGGGGGAGGGGAATAAATAAGAACAAAATATAATGCCAGCAACATATATTGTGAAAGCACCGTAATGAAACCTACAACTTTGTGTGGTAACTTCTAAAAAAGAGTGTTCTGATTGGAAAGAATAAGGCTTGGGAGGCTTTAATGATTTCTGGGCAGTGTAGTTGGTTCACTGGGTAGAAGGCAGAAAGGTCACCATATCTCCATTCAGAACATTTACTGTTTTCTGGGTCATACTCACACAGACTTGAAGTTTAGAAGTTACTGTTAATTTTTTCCTGTGGTGACAAAGTTATACGACAGTCAGGATACTTATGTTTGTGTGGTAATTCTGCTGATTTTAATTCATCTTAAATATTGGTCCTGAAAGCAGCCTTTTGAAGTTATTGAATGGATTTTACAGATGAAGAATTTTAGTTCAGATCTTAGTGGGATCAGGTGTAGGGAGAGCTAGGGAGAGAGAATGGAAATCGGCAGGTGTAAGGAGTCGCCCTCACATTGGCCATTACAAGATGGCGCTGATGGCACTGGCACCTGTGTAAACAAACCATCTGCACATGCGCTGGGGTAGTTTCCCACCCCATGTGCTCTGCCTTCCCCGTGACGACAACTCCGGCCGATGGGCTGCAGCCAATCAGGGAGCGACACGTCCGAGGCGGAGGACAGTCCTCCATAAAAGGGACGGGTTTTCGCCATTCAGAGGATCTCTCTATCAATCTCTCTCTCTCTGGCCATCTCTCTCTCTCTGGCTCCCTCTCTGGCTCTCTTCGCCACTGGCTCCTGATGGGGTAAGCAATAAAGCTTGTGCTGCAGAAGATTCCGGTTGCCCTGAGTGTGATCTTACCAGGGGGACACAAAAGCTCGCAATAGGCAGGGGGTGATTTCTAGGTTGTGCCACAGTCATGAATACTTGGTCCACAGAGTGGCACTATTAAGAAGTGTGGCCTTGTTGGGGTAGGTGTGATTTTGTTGGAGGAAGTGTGTCACCAGTGGGCTTTGAAGTCTCAGATGTTCAAACCAGTTTACTTTCTGCTGCCTGCTGGTCCAGATGTTGAACTCTCAGTTTCTTCTCCAGCACCACATCTGCCTATGGGCTACTGTGCTTCCCGCCATGATGATAATGAACTAAACCTCTGAAACTTCAAGCCAGTCCCAATTCGAAGTTTTCCTTTATAAGAGTTGTTGTGGTCATGGTGGCTCTGTACAGCAAAAGAAACCCTAACTAAGACACGTATGAATGTGGGCATTTGGCCCCAAATGGGGAGACTCCTGTGCAAGGTTGTAGGGATGGATGCACTCTAAGAGGCGGAGCTTCATTGGAAGAACTAGGTGACTGGGAGCATGGTTATACAGCATAGCCTGATTTCTAGTTGCTCTCCTGATCCACCAAGACACTAGTCCTGGCACAAATCCTTGCTGCCGTAGCCATGTTCCCGCCATGCTTTTTGGCAATGATGGACTGTGTGTTCTCAAACTGTGATTCAAGGTAATTCGTTCCTTCTTAACTTGCTTCTTCAGTTATTTTATTACTGTGATGAGAAAATCAACCCATATAATCAACCAAGACCCAGTGTGCTCAAAGCCCTTTGAGAGCATCCTGGCAGCTCATCTTCCAACTGAGTCTAGATGAAGGATATCAGTGAATGTCACAAGACAGGGAAGGGGAATACGATCCCCTAGTGTCTCTCCCCCTCCCCCAGAAAATTTTATGGTAAAATTCTTCTGCCCAATTCTTCATATTATTGCTGTGTCTGGAGATATGTCTTTAAAGAGTCTACCACAGTAAAATGGGGTCATGTGATAAACCCTAATCCTTCACTGCATCTTACATTTTTTAATTGAAAATAGATTTTTTTCATACAATATATTTTGATTATAATTCCTCCTCCCATAAATCCTTCCCACCTACACCTCTCTTTCTCTCTAATTAGAAAAGTCAAAGCCGGGCGTGGTGGCGCACGCTTTTAATCCCAGCAGTCAGGGAGGCAGAGGCAGGCAGATTTCTGAGTTCAAGGCCAGCCTGGTCTACAAAGTGAGTTCCAGGACACCCAGGGCTACACAGCGAAACCCTGTCTCAGAAAACCAAAAAAAAAAAAAAAAAAGAAAGAAAGAAAAGTCAGCATTTAAAAAAGTAATATTAATAAGATGAAATGCAAACAAATAAGACAGACCAGAATAGGACAAAGAAATAAAACAGAAGAAAAAAAAGAGCCAAGGAAAAAGCACAAGAAACACATTTTAGACAAACATACACACACACACACACACACACACACTCATATATGGAAACCCTATACTTCTGATTAGAGTTCTCACTATCTACAAGCCAGGGAGAGTCCTGAGAAGAAATCAGCCCTGCCAATACATTGCTCTTGGAACTCTCACCTCCAGGACGGTGAGAGGATATATTTCTGCGGTTGCATCTCTGCTTTGTAATTTGTAGTGCTTCCTTAGACAGCCTGGGTAAAGTAGCAGGCACACTCAGTCAAGAGTGTGTCACCTGCAAAAACTGTGACATCATTGTTACTTTAAGTCACTGCATTTGGGGTTAGTTTGTTCCACCATTATGGACTTTGAAAATTCCTCCTGGTTCAGGGGTTGAGTTTTCCTTCCCCATCGTCTGTGTCAGATGAACTGAAGCAGGCAAACTTGAGGAACTAATAGAAGGCTGGGGAGATGATGGGGATAAAGGCCAAGGGCCCCAGTTAGGGCTTGTGGTGTTTGAGATCCACTAATGTAGGTTTAAAACAATGCTCTCATCTACTTGATAAAAGTAGAAAGATAACGTCCAGCAATGCTTTATAGAGCTATTTCGTGGATGTGCCATTTGGTCAGGTGGGATTCCTTGAAAGATAGAATTACAGTAGCAGATTGCAGGCCCAGGGCCCCGTCTGACCCAGATTCTCCATTGTTAAAAGAGTGATTATAGCTCTGGAGGTGGGGGTTAGGTCTCAGGGCCTCCACCAGGAAGCACTTTTCTTAGCCATGGGGATATTGCATTACAGCTAATTACAGGCTGTCTGCTCAGATTTTTCTAATTACTTCATTTGTATTAGTCTTGATTTCTCAAGGAACCTGTACAGTTTTTTGGTAGCATCATGAGGACAAGGGTATGTGTCTCTTGTTTTTGCCTCCAAGCAGAGCTTCCTTCAGTACAGATATCCCAATAATGATCAATGAAAGTAGGCAGCCTATTGTGAGGTACCCTGAGTGAATTCGGATTATGGGTGAGTTCAAATCTAGATTTCACTTCTCACCAGCAATGGGATCTAGGCCATGCTGTCTAACCTCTCCACTCCAGGTCCCTCAACATCCCCATGGAACATTAATATGTCTCATCTAATAGGCACTTGAAGCAATGCTTGGTGTCTAAGAAGTATTCATTTCACCTCAGTAAGTATTTACATTAATTATACTGTCTAGTTTTATGTTAGCTTGCCACAAGCTGGAGTCATCAGAGAGAAGGGAGCCGAAATTGAGGAAATACCCCTGTGAGATCAGGGTATGTGAAAGCCTGCAGGACATCTTCTTAGAGATTGCTATGGGAGAGTACCATTCCTGTCTAGTGGTCCTGGGTTCTATAAGAAAGTAGGGTGAGCAATCCAATAAGCAACATTCCTCCATGTCGTCTGCATCAGCTCTTGCCTCCAGGTTCCTGCCCTGCTTGAATTCCTGTCCTGACTTCTGCCCATGATGAACAGTAATGTGGAAGAATAAGCGAAATAAATTGTTTCTTCCCCAAGTTGTTTTTGGTCATGGTGTATCACCACAGCAATATTAAACCTAAGTCATCAATTAAATGTTCTTTTTATTTTGTTTTCAGAGTTCAAGGGCTCCTCTGCACTCACAGTTGCCAGGTTTGAGTTTGAGGTGAGGAGGGATGGAGGCAGACAGGCCCAGATGCAGTTAAAGAACAGAGATTTTGGAGACCTCAACCCCACCCTGGCTTTACGTTGGATGAGTGAGTTTGCATAGAGGCCTGTGTCTTGGCACATGGCAGGTGTTGAGAGTTTCCAAGGCATACCTGACTACTTCTGTCACAATCTACCACTTTCTTACCCCAACTGGACAAATCCCAGCTGACTACCTGACTCCCAGACCTTGGTGACTCCTCCATCATAACTAAGATTGCCACTGAAGCCAGAGACTGAGGCTCTCACTACATCCATTGAAAGGGCTTTGAGAAAGGAAAAGTAAGCAAGAGCCAGACGTGGTGGCACACGCCTTTAATCCCAGCACTTGGGAGGCAGAGGCAGGTGGATTTCTGAGTTCAAGGCCAGCCTGGTCTACAAAGTAAGTTCCAGGACAGCCAGGGCTATACAGAGAAACCCTGTCTCAAAAAACCAAAAAAAAAAAAAAAAAAAAAAAAAAAGAAAGAAAGAGAAAAGAAAAGTAAGCAAGATAATTAGATGATGCTTAATTAGCAAATGGGGGAGGGGCTAATGGAAAAGTAGACCACAATCAAGAAGCTCCAAGCATAAGAATGAAATATTATCGATGGCTTGTGCCGGTTCCTGTATCTCAGATGCATGGGTTTATTTTGTTTTGCTTTTTCCCCAAACCTAGCATCACTCTGCCACACACTCCTCCCACTGTACTCTGTCTCACTGTACACTCGAATTGAGGGGACACCTGAATTAAAACCGCTGAGACCATTGGGCAGCTCCTTAGATACTAGCAGGATTAGAGGGCATTTGGGATGGAGCCTCTTCCTCATAATCAACAGCTTGTAAGATCAAGGGCTAAATCTGTACAGACTGTAATTAGTGGTCTTTGGCCCTGGCAGGAACAATGGCATACTTAACTGCTCCAAAAGTCTTTCATTGATAACCATCTAAATCTTGCTCCTGGGGCCCTAAACTTGATTTCAGATTATGTTCCTGCAAGCCAGCAAGAGGATTTCTGATAAAGAGAAAGAACATACCATTACTCTTTAAGAGTCAATTTGAATGTTCAGTCACCAGTGAGTGGAACTGTTCAAGAGGATTAAAAGGATTAGAAGGTTTGACCTTGTTGGTGTAGGTGTGACCTTTGGGGAGGGGAGGGGAAGTATGCCAATTGGGGTGGACTTGGAGGCTTCAAAATCCCATACCAGGCCAGTTTCTCTTCCTGTTGCTTGTGGATCAGGATGCAAAGCTCTCAATTACTGCTCTAGCAACTGCCTGCATGCCATCATTCTCCATACCGTGATGATAATGGACTACACCTCTGAAAATGTAAACACTTTAAACACTTTCTTTTATAAGAGTTGCCTTGGTCATGGTGTTCCTTCATAGCAACAGAACAGAGACTAAAACAATGGAGTAATATTCCTCTTGTCTACTCAGATCTTTGAAGGTGCCCCACTTTGCTTAAAAATACTCTGTGTTGTCTTCTTGAATTCTTTGGGAAGAGTACAGGTGGGAAGAAGCTAACAAGAACCAAGAATGTTTCCTGGTAACAAAACCATGAGCCAAAAATAAATCTTTCATTCTTCTACACTACCCCAAACACTCCTGAAATATCCTTTTCCACTGTGTTACACCTTCAATCTGTAATGCTTCCCAGAGTCCCTTGTGCCAAAGGCTTTTTCCTCAGCCTGTGGTGCATCTGTGAGGTAGTGAAAGCTTTGGGAGTTGGGCCTTGAGGAAGGAAGTTATGTCATTGTGAGTAAGCCCTTGAAGAGATGGATGGAACCACTGCAGGGTAGAGCAGTCTTGAGTTATTAATATACCTCCCCCATAATGGCCCACTCCTCTTAGACCCCACCTCATAAACTTCTCTCACTTCCCAGCAGCACCATGAGCTAGGAACATGAGCCTTTGCACAATATTACAGATCCAAAGTATAACAGAGCCAGAAGCTGATACTTGCCCTCACCCACCAGCCCACAAGAACCGTGGCTTCCTTACCCACCTGGACAAGAGCACTGATTCTTTGCATGTATTCCTCATCTCTGCCTGAGAATAAGCCATATGTATCCATCTTTTCACTTCTATTTGTCGTTGGCATTAGGCAAACACTTGGGCGGAAGCAGCTCCTTCTTTGCTGATACTTTCATCATACAGTCCCTGAATCCACCATACCACTCACTTCCATGCCTGTCCCATAATCTATGTTCTTTAACATTTACCCTGTTGTGGCCTGATTTGCCATCCCATGAGATGATGCATAGGAGCGTAGGAGACTAAGTGTGAGGATGAACACAGCCATCATGGCCCTACTGGGATTGACTTCATGCCACTGTGGTTGCTGCCTCTGCGTGTGCTTTCGTAGGATTTTGCTGCAGGTTCCTGCTCTGACTTTAGACATCCATGCTTCATCCACACAATCACCTATTTCTCTCTTCTTACCTGGTAGAAGTTGCTACCGTATAAATGTTCCTTGACCTGTATGAACCAGTCATCCACAATTATGTCAGTCAATCACAATTACGTGTCCCCATACTTTATATTATTTCTATTTGGATATAAATCTTCTAACTAGCTGTAAATTGCTGAAGTAACCTTTTTCTTTGTAGCAACCATGATGCAATGCTGCAAAGGAAGTTCGTGATGCCTGTTGATTGATTGACATGATAGAATGTGTTACTGCTCTTAAATTTGTTATGGCACAGAATCGGATAGCCTTAGCTGAGTCTCATAGCTGCCTAGTCAGTATAAGGAATTGGCTGTAGAGTTAAAAAGATCTTTTAATTATTATGACATTTTAAATTAACTATATACTTCCAGGTATGATTTTTTTAGTAGTATACATGATTATTATGCTAGATAGTATTTATATTTAAACATTTAGTAGTTTATGGATAAGAAAGAGACTATTTCCTAGCAAATACAAATTCATTTTTTAATTGTTCTTCCCTGTCAGCTTCACTGTTGGTAATTTCCCTGATGCAGTGTGCAATTTGACTAATTATCCTACACCAAGTTCAGATGTTTTAAAAGAAAGAGACCTTGTATTCAACCTTGGAACAGGTAGGAACCTCTTGTGCCAGGTCTTTCCTTCCTTCCCTAGGTGTGTATCCCACATCTTCCACTGGCTAACCTGGAGGATCTCCTATCTTCATTTTGATGTTTTATGAATTTCAGATTCAGAGAAGTAGAAAGGTAATACCACACTATTCGTACCTAAAATATTAGTCAATATTTGTTCTCTTCTCTTCATTCATTTGTTAAAGACTTAAAGTGTAAATATATTACAACATTTCATACTTTAAAAGGTCAGTAGAAATTTCCAAACATTATTTTTCTGTATGCTCTAGTTTGCATCTTGGATATCTTCTATAGATAAATGCTTTGGAAGCTAGCGTGTGGTAATATTTACTGGACAGTGATGGAACCTATAAGAGACACTTAGTGAACGAATATCAGGTCATATGAAATATGTCCCTGAAGGCTGTACTGGCCTTGAGCCTCCCCCTGCTATCCTAGGAGGAGGCTACAGTATGAGGTGGCAAGCCTTCTCTGACATAAGATCCCGCCATGATTTATTAGCAAGAAGGATAAGTGATAGCTCTGAAACTGTGAGCCCAGCTAAGCCTTTCTTCCTTTGACATTGCTTACGTCCTACATTTTGTTCCTCACAAGGAAAACCTGACTAACACCACTCTGCAAGCACATCACTCTTGTAATGCCTTATTGTTATATGACAACCTGGCTAAGGCTCTGATAACTAAATTACCACAAACTGTTTTTTCTCAAATAACAACATTTTCTTACAGTTTTGGAGACTGAAAGCATGAGGGGTGATCCTGGCAGGTTTGGTTTGTTCATAAGCCTTTTCCAGGGGCTTGCAGATACTGTGTGTGCTTTTCCTGTGTGTGCTCCTGTGCTAATAACTCTGTTGTCTCTCTGTGCCCAAATTCCCTCTTCTGAGAAGGATGCTAGACTGGTCAGACTAAGAGCATCCTTAATACTTTTTTATTTTAATTACCTCCCCCAGAGACTTATTTAAGTCATCTTCTAAAGTCCTACACCTTATGACAAAAGAATTTTGGTGGAACACTGCTCATTTAATAGTATACACTAACATTATTGCTAGTATTATTAGTGTCTGATCTGTATTTTATTTTTAATGTGCAGTTGCATCAATTTTATTAAATAAGGCACGTGAGATATATCTCTCCTAGGAAATATATGATTACAAACACAGTTTAAGTTATATACTAAATAGCACATTGGATTTAAAATTTATTTTTTATTTACTGTTATTGTATGTTTTTGTGCACAAAATAGCAAGCTTCCTTTTAGTACTTTCAGGCCTAGTAGGTCCCACCATCACCACTTCCCCTTTTGTATCTTCTAGCCACATCCCTGCCTAAAGTATGTGTATATAAAATTTGGAACACGATCCACACGTTAGCAAGACCATGAAATTTTAGTCCTTCTTAAGACTCACTTAATATTTTCCACATCCATCCATTTTCCTGAAAATCCATCATTTCATGTTTTCTTTATGGTTGAGTAGCAATCTGCTATGTATATGCACCATGCATTCACTATCCACCAGTTTATAAAGATCTAATCTGCTTCCATTTACTGGTTAATGTGACTAGAGCATCAAACCCTGATGAGCGAATGTTTCCATAGGTGGATATAAAGTCCTTCGGATGTATGCTCGGGAGTAGTATACTGAATACATATGTTGCTTCTACTTTAAAATAATTATTTTATTATTTTTATTTGTGCATGTACGTGTGCACGTGTGCACTCGTGCCGAAAGGGAACATCAGATCATTTGGAAACAGTTATAGGTGTTGGTGAGCCACCCAGTGTGGGTACTGGGATTTCAAACTCTCAACCTCTGATAGAATAGAGACCACTAATACTCTCTCACATACTAGTGTAAGGTCTGTATCAACTCCCATTAATTACTTGATTCATTTGTAGTGTTTGTGTTCTTCTTTTTTTCCTCTTCCTCTCTTGCTTAACTGCTATTTGAGAATAGTTGATTCTTTTCTGTGGCCTCATGGATAGATTGTTTTCCTCTTCAGTCTGAAGGATTCTTTGGAATAACTTTGGTAGCGCTTGCTTAGTTTTCATAAATTCCTTTAGTCTGTTTTTGTGTTGGAAGGTTTTGTTTTTCTGTTCAGTTATGACGGAGCGCTTACTGGATATAGTCGTGTAAGTTAGTGATTGCTGTCTTGCAGAACTTGAAGGCATCACTCCAAACCATCCTGCCTTTAAAGCTCCGATGGAAGGATCAGCTGTTCGGTTGAAAAATGCAACGTGTTGTTTCTCGTTGCCGCTTTCAATACACTCAGGGGAGATTCTTTTCTGGCCTTTTTTATGTGGCATTCTAAATGCCTCCTATATTTGGATCTGCATTTTTCTAACTGTGGAAAACTTTCTGTTATGATTCTTTTGAATGTCTTTTCTGTGCCACTAGAATGAGATTCTTCTCCCTCTTCGATATCTATTATCTGTTCTTTTCTGTGGGTCACCATGTCTGGGACTTCCCCCTGGTACCTTCTCATAGTTTTATGTTTCCTTCTTTTCATTGTTTCTCCGTGTCTTCTTCAGGCTTGGACATGCCGTACTCTTCTTGATCCAGTCTGGTGTTGAGACTTCCCACTGACCTACTATCTTTTTCATTCCCAGCATTCTGGACAGGTTTTCCTCCAGTACTTCTATCTGTAGGTTGAAGTCCTTTTCATACCTTATACCGCCTCCCTTATTTTATCCAGCTGTTCAAGTTCTCAATCAAGAGAAATTAATCATTCTTTTGAGTTCTCCATACATATGGGATTTTATCTAATTCACTCTCATTAGATGCCATTACTACAGGATTAGTAACTTGGGAAGGTGATGTTCTGCCTAGGTTTTCCCATCTTAAGTTATTGAGTTGGAGTGTTTGCAATCTGAGATTATTTTGTTCCTTGGGATTTATTATTATTTTTTTTGCCATCTACATTTTTTTCAGTTGAAGCATTTTTAATGTTTAAGAGAGAGTCAGATGTGGTAGAGTTAAGGTGCATAGTTTGAAAGATAGTTCTTCAGTTCAGTAGCTCAGGGTGCCTGGTGGGAATTCTATATTATTCCCTGAGTAGGATATTAATTATGAAAGCAACCACAGCTACTAGATATTACTGTCGTGCAAATATTGTACTAAACAATAAACACAGTGGCCTCTTTGCCTTTAATAGCTGTCGGAAGACAAAGAACACACTAAAACCAATGCTTGGATTTTCATAAATAATATTAGAATGTGTGAGAAGAATAGGGACACATAGTAGATACACTTTGAAGCGACAAAGAAATCAGAGGGGATAAAGGAGCTGGAAGGGAAGCATTGGGATAATATTAGGGTCCACAGATTTTTGAGATCATTAGCTATATGGGAGATAGCAATTAAGGAGTGAAAGGGGGAAAGGAATGAAGATGAAAGAGGAGAAGATGTAGAAACAAGAGCAGAAGTGTATGTGGTATGGGTGCAAGGCACTAACTGCTTTATAACTGACTTACTCAGCAGCCCTAAAACTCAATGTAACGACATAAAAACAAAAGCCAAAGCACCAGGAGACGCACATGCTCAAGCATGCAATCAAGTCTTAGTGAATGAGGGATACCTGCCGAATACTCACGGAGTGGACTGTTGGTACCGCTGTGCTGAGTTGAGAGGCGTGGTTCTCAGATCCTCTGGCTCCAGCAGCTGCACCTGATGCTTTGTGGGGCAGTGGGAGTGGGAGCCCTTGGCCCCTGCAACATCTGTATTGTATGCAGTTTTAGTGGGGAAGGAAGCAGGTATCTTAGTCTTTTCTTGGTAGTTGTTCTGGACCCCTGCCTACTCTGCCGCCTGTGGACTCTTCTGTCCGAGGCAAGCATAGTGTATGGGAGGGGCTGTGCTAAGCTCCATGACAGTTCCTACTGTTTTCCCCTAGGCTGCTTAACTTGAACCTGTGGTGCAGATTCCTGAAGGCTTACAACAGGGCTCTGGTTCTCAACTCTCCCATCTGCTTTTTTGTGGAGATCTTCCCTAGTTTAATAAATTTGTTTACAGACCTTCTCTCTTGCAGGATAAAATTTTACTGCGTAGTATTTCGACTGTGTTTTTCACTGAGTTTTAGTGGTGAGACTTCTAACTCACCATTGTATTGAGAAGGCCCATGTCCCTCAGTTAGGGTTTTGTTGCTGTGAAAAGACATCATGACCAAGACAACTGTTACAAAGGAAAACATTTAACTGGGGCCAGTTTGCAGTTTCAGAGGTTTAGTCCATTATTATCATGGCAGGAAGCATGGCAGCATCCAGGCAGACATGGTACTGGGGAAGAAGCTGTGAGTTCTACATCTTGATCCACACAGGCAGCAGAAGGAGATTATGTGTCACACTGGGTGTAGCTTAAGCATATATGAGACCTCAAAGCCCACCTCCACGGTGACACATCTACTCCAACAAGGCCACACCTCTTAAGAGTGCCTAAAGGCCAGACATTCAAACACATGAGTCTTTGGGGGGCCATACCTATTCACCACATCCCATTTCCCACTTTGGATGGGTTTGTCACAGAGGTAAGGGTAAGGATCAAGGAGCAGTAGCATATCCCACCAAAGGAAAGCTAAGTGCTGGGTTTCAAACTCATTTGAAAACCTGCTTCCTTGTCTGCTTGCTATTGCTCTTAGATCCAGTTTGGCTGTTTCTTTTAAATTGCATTGGGTGATGACTTCAGCCTCTTTAGTAAGGGTACAAGACTTTCTGAAGGCTTTGTTCTCATCCAGCCCTTCCCCAGAGACCCCACTTCCTCACACGCTGATGTCCCCTTGTGAACTTTGCCTGGACACAAACATTCAGCCCACTACAACATACAGTTTTGAATATGTTCAATAGTTACATGTAGGTATTATACTTTTAACCAAGTTCCTCTTTTCCTTCTTCACCCTTTTGTTCTCTAATATTTTTAGTTAAATTGTTTAAAAATAATTTCTGTTTATATCTTAATGGGTTTTCCAAGGTCTCACATAGAGGCAAATGCATACTTAAACTTTTGCTCCCTTTCTTTGTTCCCACGAAGGTCTCACCTCATTTTTCTTTTGATGAGATCTTATAAAGTTCACTCTGAATGAAACACTGGGCTCAACCTGGTTTTTATTTCATTTTCTCTTTTCTTGCTTTGTATTTTTAGATCAGGCTGGCCTTGAACCGACAGAGATGTGCCGGCTTCTGCCTTCTGAGTGCTGGGGCTAAAGATATAGACCACCATGCCTGGCTTCATTTTGATTTTATGTGCATGGTGTTTTGCTTTTATGTGTATCTGTGTGGCACTTGCATGCCTGGTGCCAGTGGAGGCCAGCTCAGGGAGTAAGGTCCCCTGGAACTCAAGTTAAAGACAGTTGTAAGCTACCATGTGGGTGCGGGGAATCAAACTCAGATCTTCCGGGTCTTAACCACTGAGCCATCTTTCCAGTCCCATCAACCTAATATTTTTTAAACAGTTATCCAGTTTTCTATTATTATATTCCTCTTTAATAGATACTTCAAAATCATTTTCTTTTTAACATCACTGGTATATATAATGCTCTAAAGAGTAGTTTTGGTCATGTGTTGAAGTAGAAGTTTCTGGATATGTCACATGATGCAGACTACTGGTATGCTCTGCTGTTACAGACTCACCTGGTGTCTTGCTAAGGCAAGACTCCTGGGAGGACACTGATGTTTGCAGAGAGTATAAATAGGACTCAACAGACAGTGACAGTGCACTTGCATTGGTAGCTTGGCAACACTTTGTTGGTCTCCCATCTTTGCTGATCTTCACTTCTTTGAGAGAGGTCTGCAGAGAAATCCTTCTGGCATCCTGGCTGATTCTGATGCCTGGCTGTTTCTGCTAGATCTTGTAACCACTGCTGATTTGTTTTTGATATCCTGATACTACTGATGTGGACTGCTGGTATCCTGACAAACAGAGATTGGAACTGCCTCAAAGAACTATTTCTAAACAGGTCCACATACCCTTGTGTTTACCATCTTTTCTTCCCTACCTTTGGGTCGTGGGCTAGAAGGGGGGGTGTCAAAACATTTGAAACCCGTTATTTAAGGTAGGTTTTTTTTTTTAAGTCTAAGCCTACAATGTGTTGTTTTTGTATTTGCTTCATTAAAGTTACAGAAGTGTGGTTTCTGGCAAAAAAAAAAAAAAGTAGGTGCCCTTGCACTTGGGGCATATTCAGAAATGAGATGTCATCTTGGTGAACTTTTCTTTTGGTGAATATGAAGGATCCTTTCCCATCTCTTTTGATTAGTTTTGGTTGAAAGTCTATTTTATTAGATTAGAATGGCTATTCCTGTTTGCTTCTTGGGTCTGTCTGCTTGGAAAACCTTTTTCCAGCCCTTTACTCTGAAGTAATGTCCATTTCTTTTCATGTTGAGGTGTGATTCTTGTATGCAACAGAATGTTAGATTCTCTTTTTGCAATCAGTCTGTTAGCCTATATCTTTGTATTGGGGGAATTGAGTCCGCTGCTGTTGAGATGTTGAGAGATATTAATGACCAGTAATTGTCAATTCCTGTTATTTTGATGTTGGTCATGATAGTGTGTGTGTGTTTCAAAACATGGGACACTCTAGAAAAAAAAAGTTCAGATTTTTATAAAACTATAACATTCTAAAATTAAGTCATGAAGATATAAACAACTTAAATCAATCTATAAAAAGCAATGAGAACAAAGCAATAAAAATAAAAAAGTCTTCCCACAAACAAAAACACAGAGAAGACAGATTTGTTGCTGAATCCTGCCAAACATTTGATGAAGAGATGACACCAATACCTCCCAAACTTCTACAAAGGAAAGGATGTTATGAAACTGATTCTATAAATGAAGCCAGAATTCTAATAACCAAACCAGATGAGGCTACAACAACTACCAAAATATTATAGACTAATTTTTTGGATAAAGATATTCATAGAAGTTCTCAATAAAATACTCACAAATCAAATTCAAGAACACATTGGAAATACTATACATTATGATCCAAGTTTGTTTCATCTCACAGATGCAAATATGGCTTAAAATATACAGATCACATCATTATCTTAATAGTTATCAAAAATGGCCTTAAAGTTCAACATAATAAAAATATCTCTAAAAAACTAGAATAAAAGGAACATTACAATGAAGACTATAAATGGCAGGTCCATAGCCAACATATTAAATGGAAGACTAAAAGAATTTTCTCAAAACTCAGGAGTAAGGCAAGCTGCCCACTCTTACCTACTTATTCAGTACAGTGTTTGCAGTGTTAGCTGGAGCCATAAGACAAGAAAAAGAAATCAAACTGATACAAGTAGGGAAGGAAGAGAGGTCAAACTATCCTTATTTGCAGACATGATTCGTTGTTGTTGTTGGGTTTTTTTAAAGATCCTAATAGCTACCAGAAAACTCTTCAACCCAATGAACACTTTCAACAATGTGGCAGGATACCATATCCACATATTAAATATTACTTAACCTTTCTATATACCAGTAGTGAACATAGTGAGAAAAAAGTTTCATTCACACTAGGAAGCATCCTTTAAGTTCAAAATCCACCGCCTTGTCTCTTTTCTAAATGAAGACGTAGCTTTCATGCTTCATTGATAAACTTACTTCTCTATGGAACAGAGGGGAATGCTTCACTCAGACTGAGCCTACGTCCTCTCCCAGGGACTGGAATCCTATTTGCCTTGTTTCTGTGTTCAAGAGAGTTTCTAGAAGGTTAGAACCAAGATCCCCAAGCTGTACTACAGGCTGCTACTGAAGAAAGACACAGCAATCCAAGGTCATTTAAAATGGTCTCATAAGTGAACAAAGGTCTTCAGAGAAAGGCACATTATCAAGGTTGTCCCTAGCCACCAGTAGTGAGTTTGCAGGGTGATATAGGCTGAAGGCTGAACATGGCTCCACAGCTCACTGTCGTTTCTCAGGATTCTTTTAAGATGCAATAACTAACTCTTTCACCCTCTTGCTTTTGTTTTCTCTCACTTGGAATATACAGTTTGCCCCCTTAACTTTTGGAGCAATACAATCAGATGGGTATTTGGGAGAAAGTGGGTTTCTTCCTATTTGGATCGTTGTTGAAAACCTTTACCCAAAGGATTCAACTTTTGAAATAGCAGCTCACTGAGAGCTGGATATGACCTAATTAAAAGTACTGTACAATCACTGACTGCCTGGGCCCTTTAAAAATTCCAGACAATTCTAAGATGTGCAGACATGAAATACAAACAACTAAAATCCCCCCTCCCCCGGGATCAAAAAACTCTGTACTCCTGCAGGAAATTATGCCTACATCATGATTCTGTATCCTGGACTCAGGAGCCACAGTGATCAATACAAACTAATTGGGTGCTAATAAGTCTAGTAGCTTCCCTCTGGTTTGTATAGCTAATGGCCTGGGATAAATCCTTTACCTGGGTGATTGCCAGTGTTAGCAAACTCACTACATTCCAATCTGAACTCAACATTGCCATCCTCACACCTGTGTGTTCTCAATCTTGGTTGGTGGTCTTCTATCTAAGATAGGTACATACAAGGCATCCTTGACCTTGGTCATTGGTCACCATCACCACCCCCATCCCCCAGTATCTAAGTGTTAAGTCCTTAAAGTTCTGGAGTTCTGTCCCCTCTTTCCATCGCTAATGCCCCTGCCCAAATGGAAGCTTTTGCTTTCTCTCACTTGGAATATACAGTTTGCCCCCTTAACTTTTGGAGCAATACAACTAACACTCAAATCTGAACTTTTTGTTGTTCCCTGAATTATATCAGCAGTTCCTCTATATTACGAAAACAGAAGGTACATTTCTGAATAGTGTGCTTCATCTGGTATCCAGGGTTCCTTGCATATACAGGTCCTGACTAGCTTTTTAGTCTTGTCTCTCTTCATTTACTTTAAACACTTCTATTGCATTTTGCTTGTTTGTTTGTGTGTTTGGTACATTTATGTATGGGCACACATGCACATACCTGTGACTTCCATGTTCAGGATGGAAGACAACTTGCAAGAATCGGTTCTCTCCTTCCGTGTGGGTGCAAAGGACTGAACTCAAGTCACCAGGCATGGCACAGCCGGAACCTTTACTTGCTGATCTATCTTGCTGGGTCCTGCATTTATTTTGTACATTATACACCTGTCACCACAAGATAGTCATTATTTTTCTTCTTTGGTATTTGCAGAGACGAAAGCAAATGCTATCAAGAAGGGTTTCTGCTCTTAGACCTTCTTTTATCTTTGCCTAGTGAGAATCCCAATTTGCTGACTCATCTTGTTTCCAGTAGCTCAGAAGCTATTGTAAATAAAAGAAAACTGGAGAGTTTGCCACTGTGTGACCCACCATGTCTGCAGGTCTGAGGCAGTATGCTGCTCAGGGACTTACTGGGTTAGTACAGGATTATTTTTCTTTAAGATGACAATGGGTAGGGAGGCTAGAGAGAAACAGAAGTATTCAATCTTGGCAGAATCAGCATCCATCAAATAACTCCTAAAGAATAAATCAAAAGAGGCTATTTGAGAAAGGTCTAGGAACCAGAACAGCTGGGTGTTTTGAAAGATGTATACTCCTCTTTCATGAGTCTTTAGGGGGACCCTGTCCTGAGTATCAGATGATGAAGTTATGTTATATCAACTCCTAGGAAGAGCATCAGCCTGTTGGGCAGAAACACACACACACACACACCAAACCAAAGAAAAAACAAAACCTGAATACTATTTTGAAGAGCATGTGGATAGAGAGAATGATTAGGAATAAATCTGTCTGTCATGTATCAGGCCCTTTCCAAAGACCAGCATCAAAGCAGTCAGTGTTGTCTTTACCCAAGCCATCTCCAAGTGACCACTGTTTGCTTCTTTTGTGAAAGAATAGCTAAAATCTCTCCAAAGGGACCTCATTTGAAGTCATAGCAGGCTCTTCTAATCGACAAACTGTGGGACTCCATCAGAACAGCTTTTAACTGAACAAGGAAATAAGAAACTAATCAAGGGCTAGGACAGCACAAATAAGAAGGCATAGTTTGGTAAGTCCCCAACTAAGACAGAAGTATGAGCGACATTCATACCTTCTTCCCCAGCTTAGCCCATGGTGGATGTTGGGAGTATTTAATTGGGAAGGATAGAGACAAGTCTCTAAGATCTTAGCAACAGCAAGATCATCCAAGACTGCCAAGCTGGGGACTGCCTTTAGCAAATGACCCATCACTTGGACACTAAATTAAGATGGAGCCCAGAGGTCTAAATGACAGAGGCCTTGAAGCCTCAGATTGAAGTTATGGATGGAATCATGTTTCTCTGAATTCTGCTTCTTTTTTAAAATTTTGTTATTGCATTTATGTACAGAAAACTTAGTGTACATTTAACCCAATTTAGTGGTGAGTTCTTTATTTTAGCCTTTGCCTTTTCCAGCTTGGCAATTCGAGTCACAGACTTAGGACCCAAGACAGTGCCTCCCCAGTGGTGGTGGATCTCGTCATATCTGCCATTTTAATTGGTCCTAATAGCTTCCACCACCGTTTTGGCCTCCTGTTTCTTGACAATGGTGGAGTCTGGCGCTACCTTCTTCCCTTTGGCCTCCTTTCCTTTGGGCATCTTGCTGGGTTAGAGGAGAGAACTGACTTCTGCTTCTAACCATGGATTCCCTTAAAAATCCCAACCTGCCCTGAGGTTTGTTAGATTCCGCAAGATGCCGAGGATCTGCAGCCTCGTTGTGGAAGTGACACGTAGACTCTTTCACCACTGGGCTCCTTCTCTCCTCTCTGTGCTCTATGCGGTGTGGCTGGGCAATGTTGCAAGCGAAACGCTCTTTGATCAGAACATTTCTGTCACATGGATCTGAGAGAGTCTCCAGGCCTTCAACACAAGTGAGTTCATGAGCCAATGAGTTTATGAACAACATAGTCCTAGAAAGAAAAGAGTTTTACAAGGACTCAGAGTTGATAAGGGACAGCCCAGATGGAGGTGGTAGTTTCCCAGATCTTCTTGGACACCGACTGGAATCCTTTCTGGCTGTCACCGGATTCAAGGGCCAGATCCTAAAATTAAAGAATGGAGAGATTCTGTTCCTGCTAACTTCCCACAGAACGTTCTAGAACACAGAGCTCATACCATTCTAATTAATGTATCCATATGTAAATGTCTCCTAGAGGAGTGGGAGTAGACACTGATGAGGAGCATCAGTGGCTCTTACAGAGCTTGCTGTGATGCCGTGGGACTCAGTCTGCACAGCCGAGTTGGATCTCAGCTCCTACATTCGTTCCATAGACCCTGTGTCGAGCAGATTTAAGGGCCAAGAAGATGGCGCAATGGGTGGGGGACTTACTGCATAGGCACACAGACCTGGTCTCAGATCCCCAGTGCCCAAAGGGGGGAAAAAATCAAGTGTGGCAGTGCCCACCTGTTATCTCAGATCTGGGAAGCAGAGACAGGAAGCTCCAGGGTGACAGCCAGCTCAGCCAGTTCAGTGCCTTCACAGGTGTGGCCATCACCACAAACCAATTTTAGAACATCTTCTTCTTTACTAAAAGAGAAACTGGAGATAGAAGTCACTATCTATGTGGAAATCTCTCTGCTGTGCCTAGCACTTTGCAAAATGTGGTTAAAGGTTCAGCTTAGTCTAACATTGAAGAGAGGACCTGTGTTTATGTTCAGGAGGCAGAGGAAGGGCAGGGAGCATTCTGACCATGGATGTATCCAACAACCCTAAACTGTAGATGGTGGTTTACAGTAACGGTGGTCAGGTCACCTGCAATAATTTCAGAAGTGTCACTGACACAGAAAGCTCCTGTAAGGAGTCCCCTGACATCACTCACAGAGTATAGCTACTGGGTATACTTGGGTATACTTGGGTATACTTGGGTATAGCTATTGTTGAGACCTAATTTGTAGCAACTTCTTGAGGAGGCATTCAGGTGACTTTCAAGCATGGCTACTGACAGTTGAGATGGCTGAAAATATTTACCAACTCTGAAGCTGCCACCATTTAAAAACTCTATATTGAAATAGAAATTAATTTTAAAAAATCATCCCCACTAAGCAAAGCCAACTCATTTTTGCAATTGCCCATATTGTCACTATTCTGCACAGGTGTGTAGAAAACAGCTTTTCTGTAACACTTAAAAAAATAACTGTAGCTGACAGCAGAGACCAACTGTCAGAACCACTGTCAGGGAGAGCTTTGCCATCCTTGGTGTGCTCTCCTGAAATGTGTGCAGCTGTGCTGAGCAAACCAGAGCAGCACATGTGGAACTGCCTAAGTCATTCCTACACACAGACTCCCATGTAGGAGGTTTTGTCTGTAACACACAGCTGAACCCTCTGCCTTGTATCCTGACTGCACTGGCTTGCTCCAAACACTCTTGAATTTGCCATTTTGTCTATCTGCCTGATGCCTCGCTCCTCAAACCCTACTATTTGCATATGTTGTGACAGTGATTGAGC
Source organism: Mus caroli (assembly GCF_978045245.1). Taxonomy (NCBI): domain Eukaryota; kingdom Metazoa; phylum Chordata; class Mammalia; order Rodentia; family Muridae; genus Mus; species Mus caroli. The sequence continues at coordinate 40,700,911 of NW_028227272.1, forward strand.
AGGTAATACCAATAAAAACCCAACTGTACATGCTCTCAATTATGAATCATTAGCCTAATATCACCTTAAATCAGTAAATAAAATAAAAATTACGAGGTTATCGGCGGCCTGTCAACACTTCTTCTCAACATTGGAGATAGAAGTGCAAGCCAACTGTAAAGACACGACGAATTTAAGTATTCACTCCAAATCAACCTGCCAGCCTGTCTCACTGGGGGCCTTTCAATGCCAATAGCATGACACTGTCTCCTCTTCAGTCAGTCATAGTATTAGCTAGCATTCTCTAGAGTAACAGAACTTATAGAATGAATCTGTCTTCATATACATAGAAAGAAAATTTATTAGAATGGCTTAGAGGCTCTGCTATTCCAACCATGGCTACCTAGGAGCAGAAAGCCCAAGAACCCAGTAGTTGCTCGGTCCACAAGGCTGGATGTCTCAGCTGGTCTTTGGTATACACTGGAATGCCGAAGAAGTCATAGGCTCTGATGCCAGTGAAGGAATGGACTTGGTAGCAAATCAAGAGCAAGCAGGCCAAGAGCAAAACTTCCTTCTTGCACATCCTTACACAGGCTTCTAGCAGAAGGCGTGGCCCAGATTAGATCTGGACTCAAGGTATCTCTTTCCTCTTCAAGATCTGGATTAGAGTTGTGTCTTCCTACCTCAAAGATCCCGATTAGAAGTAGATCTTCCTGCTTCAGATAAAGCAGAAATTCCTCACAGGTGTGTCCTCTACTTTGGGGTTTTAGCTAATTCCACATGACGTCAAATTGACAACCAAGAATAGCCACAACAGTCATGTTCTCAGAGGTGAACATTCTAAAGAGCTTCCAGGACCAGCAAACAGGAGAGAGAGGTCCAGTCCTTGGTGTGTCAGTGACCACAATGCTATTCCTCTCTCTGGAGGAACTCACCAGAACTTTTGAATTGGCCTCTTATTCCCTATTTCTCTTTCGGCCAGGGGGTGACACTGGATGAGATCCCTGCTCAAACCCCTGCCACTTTCCTCCACACAGTGCCTGCCCGACTCACCAACTCCAGAGAGGTTGGCACTCACTGTACAGGATTCTCAGCTTTTGAGGAATTTGGAGCATAGACTATGAGGCTTCCTTGATCACTCCGGGGGCCGGGGGGGAAGCAGAAGTCCAGAGCATTCCTAGGCAGCTATATAATGTCGTATTGTATAAAGAAGCCATCTTCAAACTTCCAGTCAATCATAGGAAAACTTAGCCTTCAAAAGGCTTTCAGGACACAGGGCCAAGTTTTCTCCAAAGTGATTTCGCCATTAAAAAGCCACCAACAATCTAAAAGTGGTCCTGCATTTTCATGCCTTTCTCCATACTCTGAGTTTTTACTGGACTGACTTAAGTATCCAGGCCTTGGGTACAGTTGGTTTTGAGTGGGGAGATAAAGTTTTACATAGGATTCTTTCTCTCTCCTGTACCAGGCTTTACTAGGTCCCATGTTTGCATATTTCCAAAAGTGGAAAAAGTGGTTCTCTGGTACTTAGAGTGCAAGGGATTCTCCGAGTCGGTGCTGTGTGGACGTTTTCTCTTACTCCATTGCAGAAGCATCAGGTGAAACCGTGACCCTCATCTACAAGAACTTGGGGCAGGGTCCAAAGGTCCCTAGACTTAGAGGTAACAGTAGATCTTTAGAGGGCTAGTCCTCATAGTGTGCAAACCCAAGTTAATCCACCAGCAACTGACACACACTGAAAAAAGTCAAGAAAAGACATAAACCAAAGTCCAGGTGATGAAGTGCGACCAAGGGTGGCCAACCTTGTTCTAGGGCAGTGGTTCTCAATCTTCCTAGTGCTTGCTTTTGTACAGTTCCTCTGGTTCTGATCCCCAACCATAAACTTATTTTGTTGCTACTTTATAACTAATTTTGCTACTGTTGTGAACCATAATGCAAATCTGATATGTGACACATACACACCCCAAAAGGGATTCCCACAGATTGAGAATCACTATCCTAGAGAGAGTAGGACACCTGGGAAGAGTGATTTGCCGAGGAAAAGGTTCCCAAAGGTGAGGTGATGCAGGAACTGGGAAGGGTTGTTAGAAAGACAAGGGGGCGTTTAATATACTCATAGCAGCTGTCAGGGGGGACAGATGAAGATAGGCTTAAGGATCTAGGAGGACTGGTACTCTCTGGATGTAATTCAAAGGTCACCGGTAAAAGACTCTCCACAAATATGGCGGATGTGGGAAAAGAGTTTAGCACGAATCAGCTCCTTGTTGGACATCACCAGCCTCACACTGGAGTCTTGCCTGTGAGTGGAAGTGAGGAGCATGGAAAAGCCCTTTGAAAAAGAGCAGACTCTGCTCCCTCCGCCCTGTGAGTATGTCGTGGGAAGGGGTGTCTTGAATGCAGTCACATCGGGGAAAAATGAGAAAAGAGGCGCTGGGCAGAAAATGTAAGGCGACCTTCAGCTGCCTCTATGTTGGGTCCCACAGTGTGGCCCAGAGTTCAGGAAAACCCAGAGTGTGCGGAATGTGGGAAAGGCTTTTGCCACAGCTAGTCCACTGCTCAACAAAGAGATAAACCCTAGGAGAACTTGTCCAAGACCCCAATTTTGCCTGGCATAAAATTTCTACATGTGGAGGGGATAACAAAACCTTTGAGTAAAAATGACATGGGAAATCCTTCAAGAGAGCAAAGGAAACTTTGACAGATAAGAATCAACTGAAACGAAGGAGAATTAGAATGTAAAAATGGTGCCGAACAAAATGATCTGATTTCCAAGTAGGTAAGGAGCCACACACAAATGAACACATTTTACTGTGTTATATAAGATTACATAGGGATTCAATGGTACGGGGCAGGGGTGGGAATGGAGGGAACCTCTTTTTGTCCCATAATTTAGAACACTCAGCACTCTCGTTATCACTTTGAGGTCCTTGTTTTCTTCTGACTCATTTCCTCAGGCTCGCACTGGCACGCGCATGCTCACAGGTGATAGCGTGACTGCTTAGCCTTCCCAGGCGAGTGCGAGTCTCCCTCTGTGGCCTCAGCTTCTTCAGTCCTTGATCAGCAGCTTTTGCGATCCCAAGTCACCAGAATTCTAAGTGAGATGAGGCCGTAGAGAGGTTACAGACAAAATAATAGAATACTTCTCCCATTAAACACTTAGGGAAATAATTTTCATATAAATACAATATGTGAAAATGTAAAATATATACATCATTTGACAAGTTAATTAAATTTTTAGAAATTATCCTAAAGAAATATTCTCGGAGGCATGCAGAGCCGTGTGTAAAAGAAAATGGTCATGTTTGTGCTTACGTATAAGACGCTGAAAATTGCTTAAGTGTTCATCAGTAAAAGTATGGTTCATGAATATGAAATGCTATTCTATGAAATACTGTACAGTACACTGATTCTATATATACAACTATTAAGATATCTCCCAGATATAGTGATAGGTAAAATAAGGATAAGGGATTTGTTTGTTTGAGAGGATTTCCCACATTTGAAAGCAAGACCACAGGCTATCCATGGAAGGTGGAAAGGACCAGAGTCTAGGGAACTTCTATACATACTCTATACAGTTCACCATTGCTTGTTGTTTAAATATGTAGCATATATGTATTACTTTTGTAATAAAAGTTTTCAATATTTTCATAAAGCTATGCTTAGAATAAAAATGGTTCCTCTGTCTATCATAAGGCATAAATTTTGAAGGATTTTCTTCAACTTTTGTCTTTTTATGCCCTAAAGAATTAACTAAAACCAAAGCTCCAGAGCTCCTTGGTCACAGTTAATAAATGAGATAGCTTTAAAATGATGAGCCAACACATATAAAGAACAACTCATACTTTAAAACGATGAGAGCTCAGCGTCGACGATTCGTTTCCTTTTGAATTCTTACTTACAGATGGCCTTTGCTGGTGGTTAGGAATGGTTTACACGTCAAATCTCTATCTTTCCGATCGCAAGGGAAGCACTGTGAGTTCCTTTGGTCAATGTTGATGAACCTGTACTCAGGCACACGCAGTTGCTGGCTACCAAGCGTTTGTAGATGTCTTCCTCTGCATGAATGTGACCTTGTAATGACAGCTCTGCTTCCTGACTTTATGGCATATGCTAGCATTCCAAAAACATAGATTTTTTCCCCCAACATAATATTCATCTTAAGTCATCAGACTTAAGTTTTATATAAACAGATTATATCTTTTACATTTGCCTGTGTTCTCTCTCACAAATGAGGAGCACTTATCAAAGCCATTTCATGGGAAATTATATACCGTCAGAAATATTTTCCCTAATTATAAATAAAGGAAGGAGGCTTTTCACAAAGAAATATATAGAACACCAGTAAATATATTTGGATAAGAGTCACATATAAAAAACACCAGTAAATATATTTGGATAACAGTCATATATAAAACACCAGTAAATATATCTGGATGAGAGTCATAGTATACCCAAGTGAGTTACACTGAAGAAGATGTTTTTTCTTGTACATGTTGTTTTCTCATTTAGCAAAAGAAGTTGGCAGGCGTGTGATGAGACATGTGCATTCTGGCTGTTGGGGATCAGCTCTGGAAAGTGAACTGTGAGAAGAAATGAGATATCAGCTGGGTCGGTAACGAGAACACAGCTCCGTTGGAAGACCTTGTTCTCGGAAGAGTCATTGATCACTGTGCCTGGGCTGTGTAAGTGTTGACTAAGCAGGTTTCACTACCCTGGGAAAGAAGACTACAAAAATGTTGGCATTTCCTGTGGTTAACATCTGCCTGTGTTGTTAAAAAGGTAGGTAGCCACCCTAGGAAATAGGGACAATGATTTTACAATAATTCTGAAAGTGGCAGTGGGTGATGGGCGTGGCTGGTTGTCTTAGGAATTCATGACAGTCATTCAAAACAGTTACCACTTAGAAGATCCAGGTTAGAGGGAAGGGTTAGGGTTAGGGCCATCACCTAGGCTTGTCTCAGTGACACTGGAATAGAAGAACATCCATGGACTATTTCAAGGCAGAACTCACCACCCATACATATGACACACAGTGAAAAGTTACTGCTTCCTATGACCCGGACTGACCAAACCTCTTCTCCCTCTACCATTTTAAGGAAACACTGAGAAGTGACTGATGCTCTTATGAAACATGTGGGATCTATCAGAGGAGGACTTCATGATAATGAGACACGTGGGGCAGGTCCGGTGGTGGAAGAGCACCGAGCACTCTCAAGTGCTGGGCTGGCTCCTCCATCCTGTAGCTATGCTCAAGTTTCTAATATCTGATGTATGAGTGGTTTTGCCTGTCTGCATGTCTGTGCACCGTGGCTGTGCCTGGTGCCTGCAAAGGCCAAAAGAGTGTGTCAGATCTCTTGGAACTGGAGGTACAGACAGTTGTTAGCTACCACGTGGGTGCTGGGACCCGACAGTGGGTCACCTGGAAGAGCAGTCAGTACTCTCTCCAGCTCCCACTGAGCTCTTTACAGTTCTGATTGTGGTTCTTGATTCTCCCTCACTTACTCTGTGACTTTCATTGTGTGCTGCTAATTGGAATGAGGTTCCAGAAATTCCTTGAGACCTGGGATCAATGTCCCTGCCTTCAGGGAAAATTGGTGCCTGCTTTAACCAGGCACCTGGAGGCACTACCCAACCCAGAATAACTGCAGTACCCATCTTGGGATTTCTCAGCTTATATTAGTTGTGGGAACGCTAGCCTTAATTCCAATGAGAGCAACTCCCTGTTATAAAGTTCTCAGGAGAAATTTAGCTTTTGCTGAGTCTCCAGGGTAAAAGGGACACTGGGATCCCTTCTGGGGAAACCTTTCTCTGTCTCCTTTTTCTACCAAACAGATGCACCTACTTTAGGCAGCTCAGCCATTCCTCACCTTGCTCGGAACTCATGGCTACCTCCTTCCTCCTCCCTTCTCCCGAATAAACCTTTCTCTTCATTTTTGGCCTTAAGAATTTCTTGATAATAAAACTGTGCAGTTTTTTCTTGGTGGTGGTTTCTTCTGTTTGGTGTGTGTGTGTGTGTGTGTGTGTGTGTGTGTGTGTGTGTGTTTGTTTAAGACAGGATTTTGCTGTGTAGCCATGGCTGTCCTGAAACTTGGTAGACTAGGCTGGCCTCCAACTCTAAGGACTGCTTCCCTACTGCTGGGATTAAAGATGTGCACAACTAGGATTGTTATGCCTGGCACAATAATTGTTTCATAATGGAAAGCTGGGGAGATATTTTAAATTTACTTTAGTCCACATTTTGTTGAGACTGGTGACAACTTTGAGTCCCATTAGCCTGTAGATTGCCATTTGAAAGCCTCTAATCTGGGTCGCATACCATAGTTGGCCTATATGAAAGCATGAACTGTCCCCTGACGTCAAGCAACCATGAACCCGGATTGCTAAGACTCTATAAAGCCATAAAGGATGGGGCATAACTTGAACCTTATCTCCCTGGGAAAGCACCTGTTGTCTTAGCCTCCATTTATCTATAGAAACAACACATGACCTATATGGACATTCTGGGAGCTTATAGGAGTATTCAATTGTAGTTATTAGCTTCTTGCTTTCATCCTCTCTGAGAACTACTCCCAAATGAGAAATATCCATGTTAGGACTAGAGAGATGACAACTCAGTGACTGAGGGCCTGAGGTCACTTCCCAGAGCCCACAGCAAGTAATCCACACTGCCAGTGACTCAGCTTCGGGAGGTCTACCTGACTCACCCTTCTGGCTTCTTACGGTACCCGAAGCACGTGTGGCATTTACCACACAGCCACACATAACCAGAAATAAAATAAATATTAAAATCCAAGCCCGTCTTTCTTCGAGTTGCTGTTGTCGTGTATGTTGTTACAGTGATGAGACACGTAATTGATACGGCTTGCCAACTAGAATCTGTGACAAGTGACACTAGTTAGCATTGAGCGTTTTCATTAAACCAAGCTCTGTGTCAATGGTTTTGTATTTACTACCTCACTGAACTCTTAAGGAAGCCTAAGAAGCCAGATGCCATTGCATCCCAGTTTTCTAGGTGGCAATTCTGTGGACTGAGAGGTGAGACAACTTGCCTGAGTTGTTTCAAACCCTGTGCTCAAACTCTTTCAGTGTTTGCCACGGGTAGTATGTCAACACAGCCACACTGTGCTACAAATTTTGCTTAAAAAAAAAAAAAAGTCCAGGGGGCTGGAGAGATGGCCCAGCGGTTAAGAGCACTGACTGCTCTTCCAGAGGTCCTGAGTTCAATTCCCAGCAACCACATGGTGGCTCACAACCATCTGTAATGGGATCTGATGCCCTCTTCTGGTGTGTCTGAAGACAGTTCAGTGTACTCACATACATAAATTAAATAAATCTTTTAAAAAATCCAATCACTTTGGTTTTCCCTCACTGGAATGTAAGTTGGAAAGATAAATATGAGAGAGAGAGAGAGAGCGAGAGATCTAAAAGTATAGCTGGGAGTGACAAGAACCCAGGGAGAAACAAGACAGCTTCCTTCCCACACGTCTGCTCCCTCAGAGTCTTAGCTCTGCCCGACTCTTTATTTACCACCACCACCACCTTGTGTCTGATTTTTTTTTTTTTTTTTTTTTTTTTTGGTTTTTCGAGACAGGGTTTCTCTGTGTAGCCCTGGCTGTCCTGGCACTCACTTTGTAGACCAGGCTGGCCTCGAACTCAGAAATCCGCCTGCCTCTGCCTCCCGAGTGCTGGGATTAAAGGCGTGCGCCACCACGCCCGGCTGTGTCTGATTTTTAAAAATCATTTTTCTCACCTCCACTGCTACTGCACAGTCCCTAACCTATCTCCCTAAATTCACTATTTTGTATTCCCACCCCCACACTTCAACCTACGGATCCTTCGAGGAAGATGCAAACAGAGCATTGGCTATTTTAAAACGCCACCGTTTTTAAAAGCACTCATCTCTTTATATCTAGGGCTTGCCACAAATCCTTTCCAGCCCCGCCCTCTTCCACTTGACGGAAAGGCAGAAGTCTATGGTGGAGCCCACAGGAACCTTCTGGTCCCGCCCCCACGCCTGGTCCCGCCCCCACGGCTGTTTCTCCAGCTAGACTGTGGTTTGTGGGTTTGAGCTGTCGGGTTGGTGTGTACCCTGTGTTCTCTGCCTGGCCTATCTTTACTGATCTCTGCCTAGGGGACTTCATCATCTCTTCCAGTTTGGTTGTTTTGTTTTGTTTGTTGTTGTTTCTTGAGATGGGCTGACCTCAAACCTGTGGTCCTCCTGCCTTGTTAGGGCTGGGATTACAGTCCCATGCCACCATGGCTGGTGGAGTCTCACTATCTTTGTAGGCTGCCACCATCACGTAAGCTCTGGAGAGCGGGTGCCTGATACAGGAAAGGGTTCAGTAGATTTGGTTAAGGGAATAAAGTGTTGACCTTTAGTTTTACCTCATTCTACTGAATAACAAAGATGGGATTTCCCCCTCTGCCTCTGATGTGAATGAGTTACAAGCTGGGGCATATCAGATTCTCTAATACCCCACGCTATGCTGGACATACAGGAGGTGCTCGAGAATTCTAGAATTCTGAATAAGTGTTTGACCATGAGACATAAACATGTCTCCTGCTAAATTCCAGAGCTCAGCTGACTAAAATCTCCAGCCAATAAGCAGAGCTCTGCTACAGGAGGAGCAAGGATTGCCAAAGGTCTACTGCAGCAACAACGAATTCATCACATAAAAACTGCATCATTTGGCTGGGCGTTGTAGCTCACACCTTTAATCCCAGCACTCGGGAAGCAGAGGCAGGTGGATCTCTGAATTCAAGGCCAGCCTGATCTACAGAGTGAGTTCCAGGACAGCTGGGGCTACACAGAGAAACCCTGTCTCGAAAACCAAACAAAGCAAAAAATTCTACACAATCTCCTGCTTTCTATAGATAATGTTAAAATTCTCTAAAGGGAAATAAATCGTTGCATATGCTCTCAAAGCCCTTTCCCTAGTGACAATTATTTTTTCTGGGGCTTAAAATTGAACAGATCTCAATGGTGTTTACTAAGGTCTAATTATAATGAGAGTTCTGAAATCCTAAGTGAAATTATTTGACCATATCAAATTCATGCTTGACTGTGTCTTCTCTTGAAGATTGGCGTTTCCCAGGTCTCCAGTTACACCCAACTTGCTGCTCATAGCAAACCAGTAAGTGTGTAGCACACGCTGTCAGAACAGCAAACTCGGACACCTGTGTGCCAGTTTGCTTCTGGCATTCCATTTCAGCTGCTAGCTCTAAACGAATGATCCCAACCGTGCCCCACCCCCACCCCCATTGCCCAGTAGTACACTCGGTCATTACAACACCTCAGACATGTTACTACACAGTGAAAAGGCAATGGCTGCTCAGAACGCCACAGTCGGAAGAGCGTTTCCATGTATTTAAGTCACCCGAGTCTCACGGCAGCCCTGTGTCTTCAACAGGGCTGCGGCCTTAGTGAGGAACGGAGGAAACACACAACTCAGAAACCTACGCTGTTTGCTTTGCCAGGTAGCAAGTAGCTAAGGACATCGGGGGTCCTGCTCAGGCCCTCTGGCTAGAAGCCCACGCATTTCCCACAGCTCCTCTGCAAAATGAGCTGAAGTACAGCGGCTCCTCCTGGTGTCCCCACCGCTTTTAATGTTTTATGTTTTTTATTTGGTGACTCATCCATTGACATCCGCCAGAATCCAAGTCCCCAGTGCGCCAGTTTAGAGGTTCCTGTGCCTCTTATTTGGAGATGGATTCACTGATTTGAAACGCCATTGGTTTTGTTTTATCGTATTTTGTCATTATTCACTAGATGCCTCTTTTCTAACAGAAAGGGTATGGATTCCAATGGGAGGGCAAGTGGGGAGGAGCTAGGATCTGGGAGCTGGGAGGAGCTGAGGGAGGGGAAACTGTAATCGGAATTTACCGTATGGAAGGAAATTATTTTCAGTAAAAGAAAAACAGAGACAAAATGCCATGAGCTCTGTTGAGCTGAGCTGAGGCCCTGCAACGGACACTCACTAGGCAGCTGATGGGTCCCCACAGGCCAAGCTCAAAGCTCTCGGATTCAGATTTATACTTCAGTGAAGTTGAAACCATTCACCGCATTCAGACAAGCCATAGATCTACTACACAGTTAAGAAGACTGTACCTCCGGCTACCCAGATTAAAGTCACTTAGGCCATAGCTAATAAAACACATGGATTCCCGGCCTCTGAGGTACAGCTCCCGAATCCAAGGTCTCAACAATGTGAGGGGGCTAGGACCCAGTCCGCTTGAACCCCACAGTCTTCCCAGCCATGGCCTTCCCAGCAAGTGCCTGACAGGCTACAGCCGCTGCTATTAAATTCTTATGCTCACCAAAATTGGAGGACTCTCTGATCAATACACACACACACACACACACACACACACACACGATCTCAATAAAGGGACTAAGTATAGATAAGATAAAGTGGTTTTAAAGGCTGTGTAATAAGTATGAACAAAGCATTAGAAAGGACCATTATGAAAATAATTTGTATGAAGGGCTCGAGGAAGACATTTTAGAGCATTTTGTAATGGAACTGGCCTGCTCAGATTGCCTTGGGATAAACCATTCAGAAAAGTAACACAAAAGCAATGCACAGAGGACAGCATACACTGGCCTGGAGAGAGGGACACATATATCTCAGCTGTCAGGTAGGTACCAGCATCAGATGTAAGCATGCCTTCCCTGAGAGTTTGGAGGACCAGGGCAGAGGGCAGGGGGAGGGAAGGGAAATTGGTAGGAGGCTCTGCAGGCTGTAATAACTGCAGCCAGCCTGTGAATCAACACGAGTGGTTTCAGCACAAGCCTGTCAGCACCTGAATTCTCTGGGCTGCATGTGAGCTCCACAGGCAAACTGGCGTGGTACGGCCTCACCAAGCAAGAGGGAGGAGGGCGACTGCCAGATGTGGAAACTTGTTATGATTGGTTATTTTTCAGTGTGTTGTCCTTATCCGGCCACCAGGTAACCGCTGTCAGGTACTTGGGGCCTCTTCTGCTGCATTAAACGGTCAAGTCAAAGGGCCCAAACCTGCTGAGATCTGAATTGGCCACTGCGACTTTCAGCTATGTCAGGTGGCCCAGCCTGTGATTTATTTGAAAAAGAATAATAAACGGACCATGAGTCATTTTCAGCAACCACAGCTTCGGGAGCCAAACAGTAAATTCTGAGAAACCAATTTCCACTGTGGGCAGAACCCAGCTCCTGTGTCTGATCGGCTGGCAAGCTTCGGAATAGAGAGCGCTGATAAAATAGCAGCAGGTGCAAAACAGCCACAACTGGCCAGAGACTGGCAGGCCCTGGGGGCGGGAAATGGGGAGGGGACGGGGAGGGGGCGGGGAGAATGGGGTGGGAGGCAATGGGGCTGTCTTAGCCCTGCCTCACACTGTGGAGGAATCAAGACTGACCCTCTGATCCATACTTATACTCCATTCCCAAACAATCAGGCAGGATCAAGAAAAAAGATTGGTAGACCACATGATTTGTGGGCACCAAGATAAAGGGCTACAGTCCACGGGCAAAAGAACATCACCAGCCACTCCCACCTTCCTGTGAGTGTGTTCCTGTCTCCTGTTGAGGCATTTCCCCTCTAATCCCACAAGAAGACAGAAAAGCACAAGCCTTGGCTCACTGTTGACCGACCGTCTCCCTGTGTCCTTAAACAGGGTCTTCTCCTCTCATAATAATGGTCAGCACTGTCAGGGCAGTGGTGGTGCGTGCTTCTAATCCCGGAACTCCGGAGGCAGAGGCAGATGGCTCTCTCAGTTGGAAGCCAGCCAAGGCATTAAAAAAATAATAAATAAATCACTTACAATCCCCCCCCCCTTTTTTTTTTCTGCTTCTGGGGAATGTCTTTAAAGGATGGCAGTCTGAATGAGAATGACTCCTCCATAGGCTCATATATTTGAATAATTAGTCCCCAGTTGGAAAAACTGCTTGGGAAGGACTAGGAGGTATGGCCTTTGGGGAGGAGGCATGTCATTGGGGGCCACTTTTCAAAGAGTTCACACTATTTCTGGTGTGTGTGTGTGTGTATCAAGATGTAAGCTCTCCCGTATTCCTTTGCTCCAGCATCATGGACTCTAACCCTCTGAAACCATAAGTTGAACTAAATGCTTTCTTTTTATAAGTTGCCTTGGTCGTGGTATTTTGTCATAGCAACAAAAAAGTAACTAAGACATAGAGTATAAAGTAAAAAGTGAGCATCCCTTTTTTATTTCTAACCTACGCTCTCAACGGTATACACTGCCTTCCCAGATATCGTTCCTTTAATGCTTACACGAATCCGTGTAGGTACACTCCTGCCCATATACAAATAGAACAACACACTGTAAACAATGATCGTTTCCCCCTCCCTTCTTATCACTTAATATTCAAAACTCTTTAAAGGGGTTATAAATAATCTAGTATCTGCAAAAACCATAATTTCCTTCACCCATGCCATAATACAAATCTTATCCATATGTCTGTATATACAGTGTTAGTACCTCTTTAAGAAGCCACATGTAGAGAGAATTTTCATCTTCCTAATTAAAAATGCCTCGGGGTGTCTTTACCATTGTATGACACTAGTAAAAGCTGAGTGGGTCGATTCTGGATCTACCACTCATTTGAGTATTCTACCAAGGTTCCTTACCTACATTTCAAACCCTCTCAGCTGGAGATGGGTCCTCACCGCTTCCAAGGAGGAACATCCTTTAGAAACAGATCTTTTTGAGATTCACCTGTCACATCCTTTCTCTGTCCTCTGGGCACTGCTTCTGTGTGCACCAGTTCACATTGGATATCTCTTGTATATGTGACTTCTTTCTATCCTCATTAATTTATTTTTTATTCACATTATATCCTGATTGCTGCCCCCCTCCAGGTACCCCCTTGCCCATCCTCTCCCCCTCCCCTTATCCTCTGAGAAGGTGGAGCACAACCCATCCCCTCCTTCCCCCCCCCCCCAGTCCCTCTTCCCTGGCATATCAAGTCTCTGCAAGGCTAGGCACATCCTCTCCCACTGAGGCCAGACAGGGCAGCCCAGTTAGGGGAATGAATTCCACAGACAGGCAACAGCTATAAGGACAGCCCTGCTCTACTTGTTGGGGACCAGGAAGACTGAGCTGCACATCTGCTACCCAAGTCCAGCCTGTTAATGCTCTTTGCATAAATGACTCTTATGCCGTTTTCTGGAAATGTGTATCCTCACTTGCACTTCTCTAAAACACCTCAAATCCCAAATGCATATACAAGCAGACCCTTCCCTCCATTACAGCCACTCAGTGCTCTGCTGCTGATCTCTCTGTCTGCTCAGCTGGCCCTGTGCCTTTCTCTGCTCTATCATTTATGACTCTAAAGGCTCTGTGTCCCTCTCATCAGCCAAGATGAGAGAATAGCATTATTTTTTCCCCCAAGAAGACTGACTTCCAAAATGAGCCTTCAGTGAAAAGCATACCTTTGCTGGTTCAACTCCAACTTTTTCCAGAATAATACCTTCCCTCTGTGGAAGGACATCCCCTTAACCAGCTCACACTCTGCCCTACTAGATGTCTACCAACTAGATGTCTACCTCCTGGGCAGGGGATGGGGCTTGTCCTTCATCCTTTGATGTCAACATATTCTTGACCTTTATTCTGACAACACTGTCACGTTAATGCTCTCCATGTCTGAGGGGCAGTGCTGTGGAACAACGCACACAAGAGGGCTTTGGGATCAGAACACTTGAGGTTCTGAGCCTGATTCTTATCCCTGTTGGTTTTGTGATCTTAAACAAAAGCCATTTGACCTCTCTTGCTCTTCAAATTCCTCAACTATAAAATAGGAACTATGAAAAAAAAATGCAGTCTTGGGACTGTTGACAGCACCTGGTGCGGAGTGTCTGGCTCTCAAAGACATAATAATTGTAGCTATTCTTAATGTTACTCTCCAGCCAACATCTCAGATGAGATGTTATTGGTAATGTCATATACAGTTCTAAGGTTGTTTTGAATTTGAGAACTCTATTGAATATCTTTCATGAATCTTGGAAGAGGGACTGATTCCCAAGCCTCATTATCTTTAGAATACATTTCTCCTGCCAGTGTGGCACATGATGAGCTGGGACACTTATGCGTGGTTGGAGGTGTTGTGACTATTACAGCCTTTTTAGATAGAGTCACATCTCCAGAGAGGGGACAGCCTCCATCTGCAGTCTCTAAATACTTGCATAGTCCTGGAAGATCACTGCCAGCCTCCTCCATCCTCAATAAGGAATAGAAAATGACCCAGAGGATATGGGTGAGCTTGTGAGAAGGCATCTTTGAACAGAGGTGTATTTTCACTGAGGTCATGCAGGACATTATATCACACTGGAATCCTCATCCCAGGGATGTTATGAAATGTGTGTGGCCTTTTGGATCATTACCAAACCTGTGAAGTAGGACAACAGTAGCCATTAGTGGCAGAGGACAGAGAACTATATATTCTGCACAGTGTGGGAGTGCTCCAGAAATCCCAGTCATGTTCCTTCCCAGAACCATCAGAGGACTGAGACTGCAGCAAAGCTTGGTGACCCTGGCTGGAGGATGGTAGCCATGAAGACTCTTGTCACCTTAGCTCAGAGACATCTGCTCACTGCATGGCCTCCTTCCCTGGGCCCCACTTCTGTTCTCACTTGACTTCCAGGGCAGAACTGATAGAAGGTAAATTGACACTGTCTGGTTTATAAAGCTTTGATTTCCATTTTCCAGTGTGGAAACCTCAAGCCCCTGAACTGTGCCCCTTTCCAGAGGAATACAGTTCCCTAACACCATAGTGTAACAATGCTTCCGACTTTCCTCTAAGCCTCACCCTCTTGCCAGAACTTAGAGTGGGCCCCAGAAGGAAGGTTTTTGCCAGAAGAACCCTCCAAAATAATAATTAGTGACTCTATCGAGATCTGAGCTCTGTGCTAAGAATTTTACATATATTATCTTACTGCTGAGTGACATAAAGCAAAGCTACCATTATTTTAAAAAAAAAAATGGCAACTCCATAGATTCTGGGCCTGGGCCTGGGCCTTGGCCTTGGCAGGTGAGTCTTAGACAAGAGGAGGGCTGAAGCTGTGTCAGGGTCAATCCCAGAATTCCTCGGGGATCTCAGCAGCTAGAGCAGACAAAGCTGTCATGTCTACGGATCTGCAACCCACAGAGGGGGAATTTATCTCTCATAGGTTGCCTGCCATTAACAAAGATAAATCCAGGTATTGTCATTACAGTAATGGCCTCTGTGACTTAGAGGAGCTGAAAAGAAAGTCAGCGAATGTCAAATACCTTGAAAAATCTATTCATTATGAGGTCACCTTCGAAGGCACTCCTCAGCAAACAATAGCATCCATTTCCACCCCAGACACCACTCTCTGTGGTAAATACAATCGCTAGGTGACTCTATCCTGTGAGTCCCCAGAAATTGTTTCTAATTATTGTCAGAACCATATCAGTTAACAATAAAGCCTCCAGGCAACACTCCTAGTGGCTCTGATTAGAAACTCGCTTGACTTCTTTTTCTTCTGAAGGCATTCTTCACCCTCTGCATAGTCAATTGCTCTCTCTTAGCCATGGGCCTGCTCCCTTACCCTCTTCTCACGGGCAAGGCAGCATCTTCACAGCTTAACCCTGTGGCTTGCCTTCCTTCCGAAGCCCCTCAGCACCTGCCAAGGGCTCACTTAACCCTTTTGCTGTCCCAGATAGCTGATAAAACCTTCAATTATACAGACGTATCTATACTCACTCTGGACTAGGTATAGAGATAGGCATGGGGCAGATGTTATATCACTAAACTCAGAACAAGTCTCTGAAAGAAATATAGTTATAATCTCTACTCTCTGTTTGGGGAAAAGGAGGCATGGGAACATTAAATAATTTCCCCAGAAATGGAGAAACTCACACTGCTCATAGAACTCCATCCCCTAGAACCCGTGGGGCTGAGCTGGGCTTCCCAACCTCTGTTCTTCATTGCATCCTCTTTCCCTGACCAGAGTCATCTAATAACCTCTCCTCCTGGCCTCTGATGACCTGAAGATGTTGGCTTCGTCTTAGTCTTCAATATCCATCTAGACTTCATGGGGTAGAATTCCAGGACTGTTAACAGTTTAAAATATAACATGGAAGGCGGATCCAGAGATGCATGGGTCCTACAAAGGGCTGCTCCTCCCACCATGGAAGAGCACCTGCTCTCCTCTGGTGAATTAAGTTCTTTACCTCTTCTTCTGGTCATGCCAAGTCCATTCCCTGCTAGAGTACAGACATAACAATGCTTCACCATCTCCCTCCCAGACGCTTGCCTCCTCCTCTTCTGGCTCTCCTCCACCTTTCAGTTCCTACAACCCTTAGACCACACCAGGACCCACACACACTGTTCCTGGCACCTTTTCATTTACCCATCTCCCGCATCTCTCTCATCTAGCTGGGCCATGGCAAGCTACCACATACACACGCAACTGCTTCAATCCTGTGACTACTTTCATCCTTTTCAGCTGGCAAAACCAGAACCTCACAAAAGCCTTCTTCCCTGTGCCTCCACTAGAGCACTGAAGCAGGACAAAGGATTACAAACCCACAGGCTGACCTCACGTTATAGTCATTGTCACATAGATCGAAGCAACCCTTAGTGCTTCCCATAGGCCTTCTGCTTCTCCCAGTCCAAATCATGCTCTCGAAACAGTTCCCACCTTCCTCCCTCCTCAAACCTTTACTACTTCCGCCTGACTTTGCCTCCGATATCCCTGAGAAAATGGAGTGCTGAGAATTTCCCATTTCTCATCACACATATCATCCTTCTGTATTCTGTATTGTGTGTTATGCACCCCACCCTGTTTCTGGAAAGACCCATCCCCCTCACACAACCCCAGGACACTGCTCTGCCATTGGTCCTTTACCTTGCCTACTGCATCCATATACAATCACAATGCTGCTTTCCCAACTTCCTTGAATCCTACATATTAGTTAAATGACTGTAGTTGTCTTCCATTCACAGAAAATGTATTCACACCACTGTGAAGTTTCAAACCCAGGGCAACCACTCTATGGAATTCGATGTATTTACTTCTTGATTTATACATGAATACCTGCTCCCAAATCCTCAGCACCTGGGACAGTATTGGGTTCCCAGTGGACACTGTATATAAATATGTCCAATACTTTTGGGCTAGGTTCTGGGTTTGAATCCTTGCAAGGTGACTCTGACAACATTAATCAGTATGGTAGAGGAGGGATAGTCTCATCACCAGAGACAAGAATTTGCAGGTTTGAGGGATCCACCTAGTAAGACCAGAGCCAGAAAACCAAAAACTATTTATTATCTTCCTTTTTTTTCACCACACATATCTTGGGGTGCAGAGGTCAGGGGGGTGGTGGGCTGAGAAACCGAGGTTATGTCTGTGTAACTGCAAGAACTGAAAAGCACTCCTGTCTTTGACAGGATGCAATTTAACCTGACATATGGCTGCATCGAAGGTCACAATGAGCTTCCTGTACGTCTTTTTCACCCACTAAATTCTCCCTCAGCTGCCATGCGCTCATGCCACTCACTGCCCTCCCGCCCAAAGGTATTTTTTTTCCACCCATCCAAGCATACCTGTTCCTATTTATGCATCACTGATAAATCTCTGTCCATGCAGAGGGCTGAAACACACTGCTCAATGAACAAACACTTCCATGGCACAGCCATAAACGCGTTGCTTCGGGGGCAGAGCTGGGCGGAGCTGACTGCTCTTTAGTCTTTTGAAATAGCACGAGGCTGTGTTCTGGTGAAAAATCAAAAAGCTAACTGTACATTCTTCTTTTTTTCTTCATTTACCTA
The DNA here is from genome assembly GCF_978045245.1 of Mus caroli. Lineage (NCBI taxonomy): Eukaryota > Metazoa > Chordata > Mammalia > Rodentia > Muridae > Mus > Mus caroli. The sequence goes on from NW_028227272.1 coordinate 40,718,679, forward strand.
GTCTATCCTGCCAAGACTTTTTCTTTTTCTTTTCTTTTCTTTTCTTTTTTTTTTTTTTTTCATGAGAAAAACACTCCTTTCTGACCCCCAGAGAGATCAACTGATGCCTTCAAGTGGGGAAAATATGACTGCCCTGTCTCTATTTCGCCAATCACCAAATAACTCAGCCCCTTTAAAAGCCAGCTGCGCCCGTTGACTAGGTGACCTCCAGGGGTGGTGGATTCAGTGATGAAAGATAATACGAGAACAACGCTTATGAAAACTATTTTGCTTTGGTGCTCAACCTTTGGTGGGTGGGGCTATGGGAAATAGAGCAAACTCGCCAGTGCCGATAAGCTGGTGGTCCACATTCCCGCTTCCACTCGCTCCTCATAATTCTCACACCAGCAGCGCCGCCCCAGTCTGGCTTTTTCTCTGTGCTGGTCCCCATCAGCAAGAGCACACTGACACGCAGGCAGCTCCGAAACTTATCGAGTGTGTCCTTCCTGCCTCCAACCTCGTCGTCTGTCATCCCTTATTGTCACCAGGCTCCTGTTCATTTGCTCGCTGCTCATACTAATCTAGAAGATGATCAAAGAAAAAGGTCTACCGACTCACCCCTGCCTAGCCCAGCGTAGAGACTGGTCAAGCATGTGCGTTAAATATTACTAGATTCATTCTTTTCACCCAGCTTGCTAGCTCACTTGCTCTCTCGCTCTCTCTCATTTTTTTTTTTCCAAAAAATAAATAAATGAGTTCTGGGTTGGCTGAAGATTTCGGCAATGTGACTGCTGTGCAGATGGATCCTGCTGAAGCTGGGGCGGGCTCTCTAGGGAGTAGCATGAAATGCTGGTTTTCAAAACCTGAACAGCGTGTAAATGGCAGCTAAAAAGAAAATGCAGATTGGTGCTGAGTGTTAATTGTCTCTTCCTCTCTTCTTCACACACTTCAGAGACCCAAGTGGTGGCAGAGAGGCAGGCCTGCCCCTCGTGGGATGGGATTTTTTTTTTTCTTTCAAGCTGGACTGAGAGAATAACACCTAGAGCCCAAGTCAAAACATGGATTTTTTTTTCCTTTTTTTTTTTCAAGTTCTCATCTGATGAAAGTCAGGGAGGTGCACGGAGCTTATAATGAAAGTAAGAGTCTGCGGAGAATGAGTCGATGAGATGTGACACAGAAAGGGGAAACAGGATGTCTTTGTTTTGAAATGACAGGCGATAAGCTATGGGGTGCCTGGTGAGATTTTAGTCCATAACTAGGTAGCAACCTGTCAAACGCAGGCCCCTTAAATGCATCACGAGAATTCTCACTTGAGATGATTTCAATTCTAGCTCCGTGCGTGTGTGTGTGTGTGTGTGTGTGTGTGTGTGTGTGTGCACATATACAGCAAAATATAATCGAATGCCAAAAAAAGCACTGTCATGTCCTATGAAGGGTACAATTGTAATCACACAGGTATGAGACACTTAAAATCCTCCCTTCACCTTCCATGCCTGAATGGTGACAAGGTCAGGCTTGGGAGCAGAGCCCAGTTCCGGAGCTATTTATTTGCATCTCTGAAGACTCTTGTTAACTCCCGAGATGATAATCAAGCAGAATCCTGATTGACTGTCATCTCTCTTTACGCTTTTGGTCTAGATGAAACGGGTGATTTGACTTTGTACAAACCCTCATAAGATGGAGCCAGAGAGAAGCTCCTGGGGAAACTGACTCCACCTTGGCAAAGAAGAACAGAATTTGAAATTGTTATTTAAAAAAAAAACAAAATCAATTCTTTGTGCCCCACCTGAGCTGCCATTCCCTTTGCCTGCTGATACCTTCTCTCCCTTTCCCCACCATTCCCGAGAAGACCTGCCCCTCGAGTGCCAGCCCCATTGTAGCTTGCCAGTTGGAAACCCCCCCCCCAAAAAAAGATGATTACAAATGAAAATAAGTCATTATCTGCATCCATGCTTGCCTTTGTGATAGAAAGTCGAGCTGGGTTCCACCCTTTCAGTTCACTGGTTTGGCAGGGAAGGATGGGGTGGATATTGTCCAAAGACGTGACTTCCTGTTGCTGTTGCTCCTGGGATCACACTCCAGTTTCTCTCAGCACCATTCGGTGTTTTCTAACGGAGACAGGGAGCACTCCGCCTATCATGGGCAACGGTTGACTCTGATAAGAACGAACGAGACTCCTTGCGGCTGTGTGCAAAAGATGCGAGTGTCTCAAGGAACTGGGGAAGAAGGTGGGTAGGGTAGATCATCCCAGGTGGCCCCACCTCTGAAATGGAGCTCAGGTGGGAGACAGAGAAGAATTGCCTGTTGACTCTGCGCCCCGTTATGCAGGCACCCACAGGTTAACAGTTCCATTCCAAATCCATCTCACCCCAAGTCATCTTGGCAGAAACGCCGTAGAGTAATAGCGACTAATAAATGAGAGTAGTGGTGGCCACAGCTAAAGGGAGGCTGATGTTGAGTAATGGATTTCAGGGCACGACCGTCTCCCCTGCCTATGTGCAGGGGATAAGCATAGACCTACTCTTTTGTTTTTGTTGTTGTTGTTGTTTTGAGACAGGGTTTCTCTGTGTAGCCATGGCTGGCCTCGAACTCAGAAATCCGCCTGCTTCTGCCTTCCAAGTGCTGGGGTTAAAAGCGTGCACCACCACCACCCCCTGACTGACCTACTCTTCCCATAGCTAGCACAGGATGAAGCTGCTGTCTTACTCTGTGTCAACATTAACTTGATTCCAGTGTGGCTGTGTACGAGCTTCAGGCAAGGTCTCAGAATTGCTTAAATTGTGGCTAGTTAGCTGTTGAACATAGACCAGAGCCGTTGTCACAGAGACGCCTCCGTTCAGTGACATCGGGTGGCAGACCCATCCATGAGCCTCGTATGCAGGCTAGTCCCGGCTGATCTTGGCATCTGTTAGTTTGGATTGGAAGTGTTCCTCTTCATATGCTGGTGTCCCAGTTAGTGGTGCTATTGAGAAGTGGTTAAAGCTTTAGGAAGGGAGACCTCTGGAGGAAGTGGGTCACAGGATTCATGTCCTTGGAAGGGACCACAAGTCTCTGTTCCTTTGTTCTCTTTCATTCTCTGAGAATTGAGTAGCTTTGCTCTACCAAACCCTCTCTGCCACCACATTCTACCTCAACTCAGAACTAAGTGGCAGGGAGCCAGGTGGTCCCACTTAAACCAAGAACCAAAATAAACCCTCCCTCCTCAATGTGTTTTTCTCAGGTGTCTTGACACTGTAGCAGAATTCTTACGAATCTAGCAAATTTAGGCTATGGAGAATGGGAGTTGGAGAGATTACTCAACGATCCAGAGTACTTGTTGCACTTCCAGAGGACTCATGTTCGGTTTCTAGAATCCAGGTGGCTCATAGCCTTCTGTAACTCCAGCTCCAGGAGAATTTAATGCCCCCTTCCTGCCTCTAAGGGTTCCTGTATAGGAATGGTATACACATTGACATATACATACATGCACATGCACACACACACACACAAACACACACTGATTTTGAAAAATGACACAATAACTGGGTCCATCTAAACCTCGTCCACAGACAAAACCATAACATGGCATCCTAGATAGAACCATGCTCTACGAATCTATCAGGCCAGAACCATGCAAAACTAGCTCTAGGAATCTATAAGGCTTGAAGTCAGAGCAGAAATCACCTGGTAGAACAGGAGTCAAGAGGAAACTACCTGAAATGGGCCATGAAATGATAGAAATGTTTCCAGAGTGATAGAAATGATCTCAATCAAATGTGGGTTGCATAAGTGTCTGCGTTTTGTCAAAACTAATCAAGTTATACACATAGTGTCTATACACATCACTGTATGTGAATTATACTTTCATTTTTTTGATAGGATGTTATTTCTTATGTAGGAGGTCTTGAGAGGGCAATTCTAGCACTGTTCACTGCCAGCCAGCCTTTCTGATACTAGGTGGAAAAGGACAGTGCCCAAGTTCCGTTCCAGGTGCCCTACATCCCCACTATGTGCAGAAGCAGCTCACACCAAAGCCTGCACCTGAAACTCAACCCACCACTCACCCAGCCCTTCAGAAAAGTTTCACCCACCAAACCCAGCCCTTCGCCCTTCGGAAAAGCTCTGCCCAGCAAACCCAGCCCTTCGGAAAGGTCCCTGGCTGCTCTGAGGCTGCGACTTCATTGAAGAAGTGAAAGCTAATGTGCTCCATATACCCTAAAAGTTCACTGCAGGAAAAAAAATGTTTTTATAAGTTGGGAAGAGCCACAGGAATATAGCTCGTACACCATCTCAAAATGAATATAACTGTTTAGACACATGCCTGAAAGAGATGAGATCCTTGGTGTAGTGTTAAAACTCTAATTGGGAAATCTGCTATGAGAATATCCATAAACAAGTTATTACTAAATAACCATAAGCAATAATGGTATGAATTTTACTCTACGGTACACAGGTATGAAATAATACTGCATTTCTTTAATTATATAATCTATTCTAAGCCTCCCCTAGTCTGAAAGGTTGGGCTCTCAGATCAATTTGAGTTTGTGCTGATCAACTCTTCAGTGTAGCATTACCAGCTCATAAGCTCAGATTTATCATGGATTAATCATGTGCTATGCAAACACAAAATACAAATTCCCTCTTTTCCCTCCTGTTATCCCCAAGATGTTGAAGGCAATGGTGTGTGTGTGTGACAGTCACTGCTGTCATATATGTTCATAAGATATTAAAAAAAAACCTTAGCCGGGCATGGTGGCGCATGCCTTTAATCCCAGCACTCGGGAGGCAGAGGCAGGCGGATTTCTGAGTTCGAGGCCAGCCTGGTCTACAAAGTGAGTTCCAGGACAGCCAGGGCTACACAGAGAAACCCTGTCTCAAAAAACCAAAAAAAAAAAAAAAAAAAAAAAAAAAAAAAAAAAAAAAAAAAACCTTAAGGATATAAAGATTAATTTTCTTATAGTTTCAGGGGATTCAGTCATAGTGGGAAGGACATGGTGGAGTGACTCCCCTCATGGCAGCCAGGAACAAAGAGTTAGAATGCATGTGCTAAAGACTCTCTTATTCCTGCTTTAATTCTATCCTAGCCTAGCACTGGAAGGATTTACTCACAGGAGAGCAGGTCTTCTCCTTTTAAATGATTCTCCCTGGAAAGGCCTTCACAAACACGGGGATAAGCTTTATTAATTTTCTGGGCATTTGTAAATAAAATGGAATTGAAAATCAAAATTAATCAAGACTGACATATGACTAATACATTTACTTGTATGTTAAACATAATGTATAAACATTCCAGGAACATCTCCAACCCCTCAAGAGTCTCACTCATAAATTTCAGTTCAACCATGTGAAGAGAGGAGGCTTAATGGATGCAACTCATTTCAAAGGCCTGCAGTGATAATGAGAAAAACATTCTCCTTAATTGTGGACAATCAAATACTCTTGGGTGAGGGGAGATGAGAAGCTTCAAGAGTATGACCTGAACCACTCTTAAGGTAACTTAAATTGAGAATCCTCTTGAGTATTGAAACAAAATCTCATATGGAGGAAGAAGTATAACAACCTACTGTTCTAAGGAGCAACCCAAAATCAATAGATAGTCATAGAAAACAGAGGGGGGAAAGATCATAGAAGATATTTCCAAAGTGAAAAAAGAAGATATTTCCAACCTAATTGCCCTATAGAGGAGTAGGTTTTTCTCTAAGGATGGCAGCAGTTCTTCAGCACCTGAGAGACTGGCTGTGACAAGATAATGTAAATATTGGACTAGGAGTCTTCTACATTCAGTGCTAATTGCTCATCATTCTGACACCAAAGAATATATTAATTTGCCAGAATCTCCTGTTGGTATTATCAGGTGTAAATAAAAGTCAATTATCCTGAGCCAGAGGAACAAGTCCACAGAGGAGCATCATCATCGGCCCGCCGAGCGAACGGACAAGAGCCCCAGCCTCACAGCACATAACCCTGCAAGGTTGCTACTTCCTTGGGCCCAAGGTGATCTAGTGTCAGTGCACAAAGCTTCCAACCTGATCATCTGAAGGTCAGAGATAGGAGAATCTAGATACCAGAAAATATTCATTCGAAATCTGAGATTCAAAATTGTTACAACCAATAGTAGGAAGGCTACTGTGAACCCCAATCAGGAGTTTGCCAAATATTTTATGCCCCATTTTCCTTTGAGAATCGTAAAATTTATCATCATTTTATGTAGGGAAATATGCACTTGCAGAAACATAGAATACCATGCTTATACTTGTAAGAATTTCTTCTGAACCCCTGTAGTCCACTCAAGAACTATGTGTTAAGAACAGCAGTCACTGTTATCACTTGCCTCTGGCATGCATGATGGTGTATTGGTTTTCTCATATGAATCAATCTTTCTAAAGCTCAATCAATTTTGATAAATGAACACTGTTCTTTCAATCCAGAAAATTCTAAAGTAGGAAGGAATAACAAGCTGTCTCTCACCTTGATAGGTTTTTTGTTTGGTTGGTTTTTGATTTTGTTTTTTAACTATTGGAAGAGCAAGGGAAAGAAGATAAGGCTTAGATGACAGCTCGTCTATACTTCCTGAAGGGACTATAAAGTATGTTGAACTCAGTGTGGTTGGCCATTGGATTCTCAGCCCGAGAATCATCCAAAATACAGAGATGCTTTAGTTTAAAAAACAAAATTACAACCATAGAGAAACTGGTCATTCCTTTCCCTAATCTGGCTCTGGGTTTAGGCTGGCCCAAGTCCACTGCTCTCAGATAGGTCCAGAAAAGCGGCTTCTTCCACTACGCAAATGTCTTTGTCTTGCATCCAAATTAACTTAATGCTATTACCAAAGGAGCAGGAAACATAGACGCTTAGTGACCTATTTTTGCTTATCAAATTTCCCCAGCTTAAGTTAACAAATATTTATCACATCAGCTTTTCTGTGCAGCATGATTGTGTGAGGTGATTTTTACCTCACACATATATTCATGTGAGCACTACCAAGGTGCTAGACGAGTCTGTGGTCTTATCTGAGTGAAGAGCCACATCTAAGCTCTTCATAGGGTTATTGGCATAATTCTGTTTCCCATGACCTTCTGGACCAAAGCTCTCACTTTCCTTAGCCTGGCCTCCTTCAATCACTTGCCACATGGGTCTTTCTAGTGCATGACTCCCAGCATGGAATCTAGAGCCCCTGAGAGCAACAGAGCCAGAGTGTGAAAGACAGCAAACAAGGAGGAAGTCACAGCCTTTGACAGCCTCATCTCAGGAGCTTTGCCTCTTCCTTGTAGTCGCCTACTTATTAAAGACTCTCTATCACTCAGCTTACATTAGAGGGAGAGGTTGACACAGGAGTTTGAATGCCAGGAGAAAGCACGTGGTAAGCCATTCTATAAATTGCCTACTATGCATTTCACTTTTAAGGATATATCCAAAATAATTGAAACAGAAAGTCAAAAAGATACTTAGAACTCAATGTTTATAGCTATAGTATAGTATAGTATATCCGCCAATGGTAGAAATCAGATATCTAATCAATATCAACATCAACAGACAGATGGATAAGTAAATTTGTGTACATATACATACAGTAGAATATTATTCAATAATGGAGTGGAATGTACTTGTGATATATGTTACAGTATGGCTAAGCACTGAGACACACTAAATATAATAAGACATACACACAAGAACAAATATTGTGTTATTCTACCTATATAAAGTATCTAGGATATTTAAATTTAGATACAGTATATTAGTAGTTATTAACTTTGAATAAGAAAATGAAAAATTATTGCTGAGAGTGGGAGGCTGGTTTGGTCAGTCAAGTACCTATCATGCAAGCATGAAGACATGAGTTTGTATCACCAGAAGTTAGACTAAAAAGGATAGGTGTGACCATGCACATCTGTCTTGCTACTCAAGGGGATAAAGCTAAAAGCAGAGACAGGCAGATCCCTAGAGCTCACTGACCAGTCAGCCAAGTCCATGAGTGAAGATTGAGTTCAGTGAGAGACCTTAAAAGATAAGTGGGAAGTAACCCCGGAAGATTCTTCACATTGACCTCCGGCTTCTCTATGTACCTGCACGCTCCACATACTTGAACTCATTTATACACAAATCCACTTACACACATATTACACACAATGGTTTTTTGTTTTTTTTTTTAAGTAAAATGTATCATTGCTTAATAGATACAGAATTTCTGTATGGGATGGTGAGAATGTTTTGGAAATAGCCACAGATGTCCAGCCTGGTGAGTCTAATTAGTGCTACTGAATTTCATGCTTTAGATGATTTATATGGCAAATGTTATGTTTCACCACAACTTTTGAAAAGATAATAAATATAATAGGTGCTGACAATTAGCAGAAATAACTACTTGACCATTAGCAGAGGTTCACACTGGTAATAGCTTGTTTGCCTTGAACTATGTCTTTTCCATCTGAGATAGTAACAAAACTGTAGATGGGAGGAGGAAGGTGGTCAAATTTACCTCATTAACATCTCCTTTCTTTATTGCTATAAAGAAAGGCACCACATTTCCCACAAATTCTTAATATAAACAGTCTGCTGAGACTGTGCTGAGTCCTGCATAGCCATGCAGCAGGGATGGTGTGACACAGTTCCTGCCCCTGGAGTAGAGCTAGCAGAACCTGGGCCTCCATGAGTATTGACAGTTTCTAGGTATAAGGCTTGTTTGTATATTTTACTTTATGTTCCTCTTTCAGGTCATACTTTACTTTATGTCCTCTTTGCCAAGTTACTGACTCCATGAAAATAAAAAACAACACAAGTCTGGGAGACAAGGGTGTGTCTAATGTCCTTAGAAAAATGGGAAAACCTGTGACCTTCAGGACAGCCTTTAAGGCTGTGGGAAAGAACTCTGAAAACATGAGTTCAAGAATGTATAATTTCTCAACTATGCAAAGTATAAGGATGAAATATGAATTGTATTAATGGCTTTACAGACCTAAATGAACAAAGGCAGCTGTACTATAAGCCAGTTTGTCAGAAAGATATTAAGGAGATAAAGAGACTTAGGGAGTGGTGATCACAGGGCAAGATCCAACCCTGCTAAATTGATTGTGTGTGCTTACAAAGGCAGACAGATTTCTGAGTTCAAGGTCAGCCTGGAATGGAGCAAGTTTAGGCCCAGGTATGGTGAGAATGGTGATCAGAGCCACATTCCACCCAGCTGGCTTATTATCCATGCTTAAAACAGCTGGCAGATCTCTGAATTCATTTGCCATGTTAAAACAAACAAACAAACAAACAAAAAACATTTATCTGCTGTCTTCTTTTAAGAATCAAGGGGCTAAGGTCATAAAATTCTGAATTATGGAATAATCAAAAGGGAACCTAGAGTAAATGACTGAATTGATGTGTAAATAAAAGACTGGGCTTTGGTCTGTGAGAGATAGCTACCCAGAGAGAACTGCTTTGAGAATGAACACAGATCATTCTAACCTTGATTGGAAAACCTAAAAATTACTTAAAGAGCTAATACAGCTCTTTTGGAATTGTTTTTCTAGCCACTTTTCTTTTGGGAATTTGGCAGGTTCTCTGATTCTGTCTAGCAAGTTTTCTGACTTTGGTTGGAAAACGCATGCACTATCCAGGGAGCTTTTAGAAACTTTTTTTTTTTTTTTTCATAAGAGAGATGTCACTAGCAGAGAGCTATCTCTTGAGCAGAAAACAGAGCTGTCAGCTTGTTCCCACAATTGACTTCAAGTTGTTTCTTTCTCTGCTCCCATACATCTTGCTCAGGACCCCTGACCAAGCTAAAGCTAGTACTTAGCAAGATTGGACACATTTAGGAGGATAGGCTTAGTACCAATAATCTGAAAAAGTGATATGAGAAAGACTTCTACACTGCCTGTGACAGTTTAGGAGTCATGTTTGGATCACAAGCATAGCACACCAACACAGAATCTGCCTGGCTAGATAGATCTCTTTCCATCTCAGGTCCCTCCAAGACTCAAAGCAACATCTATCATGGTTAATTTCCTGGTGTGGTCTAGCCCACAGTTAAAGACTCAGATCTTGAAGCCAAGAATGCTGGGTGGGGTTCAGACCCTACTCCACACGTTGTTGAGAGTGGCCATGAGGCATTATTAAACCTCCCTATGCTTCAGTTCCTTCTTGGTAGAATGAGAAAAAATAGTGCATGCTTGCGGGGCCAGTTATTTTATAGCAAAATGATACATATAAAAGATCTCAACAGCAACCTGGCACACACAAAGATGTACAGTCAGTGGCAGCTAATGTTATTCTAAGGCACTGTCACTTTCTGCCAAAGCTTATGAACAAAGTAGACTTGCATCAGGGTCTCTAACTAAGGTGAGAATCGTTGCCTGATAGCTGATGAGGAAAATAGAAAATTCATTTCTCCATTCAGACGTTTAGACATTCGCTAGAAGAATGCACTACACTATGATAAACTCTTACTCCATTCAGCTGATGCCGAGGGAGCAGTAGAAATGTGTGAATTGGACCATCATAGCTGGAGCCATTGTCAGAGATAAATATTTCTAAGGCAATTATAATCTGCATGGCTTCTAACATACAGTTCATTTCATATTATGAGTGATTTAGAAAGACAATGCAGCCATGTTAGCATCTTTAGCTATAGGTTACTGCATCCTGACAATGACTAATTATGAAAACCAAGACTGTTCAAAACCACCCTTAGTAGGAAAAAGATTTATTTTCATACTGCTAATGACTATGTGACACTGATGCAAGGCAAAGGAACACCTGTTTGACTGTCTCTACTGTGTGGCATGAGAGCAAATGCTATGGGAGTTACCAACCACTTACTGCTTAGACTTAAAACCCTCTAACAAGATGGGACTCATATCTAGCACCATTAACTGGGCCAATGGCTGTCCTAGGAAATAACTTAATACTATTATTCTGCTAAGTGGGCACAGTCATAAACTGCTCCCTAAGTTCTTTTCTCTATACCCATAAGTCAGCACCTCTCTCAGCTTCCATCAGAGAATCTTCTTCTTGCAGAAGATGGTGATGAATACAGACTCATAACTGGTCAATAGTTGTAGATAATGAGACTGTGGAGTGCTCATCCCTAAATGGGACATTTCTATCACATCTCCCAAGGCTGGAAGATCATGTGGAAGAAGGGAAAGAAAGATTCCAAGAGCCAGGGGTAGTATACAACTGCAGGGAGACAGTGTTTGCCAGATGTAACAGAGCTGTGACTTTATGCACAAAACCTGCACAAGACCAGTCAGTCAAAAATCCCAACATGGGTGGGTGAGGAGCTCATGAGGACTGGCCCCTGGCTGAAGAGCTGATGGCAACTGATGGCTGCTGAGGGAGGGGGAACTGATTTTCTTCAAGGATGAGACACTGAGAGGCTATTCATGGTCCAGTAGGTGACCCTACCCTGTATGCACATAGGCAACATGAAGAAGACTTGATGAGTTTGAATTAAGAAAAAGCACAAGAGGTTGAAAGAGAAAAGCAAGGGGGAGAAGTATGGGAGGAATATGAAGGGAAGCGGTGAGCAATGACTAAATCACATTGTATGTATGCTTGTCAACTAATAAAAGGTTCTTACTCTCAAAAAATCTCCATCTCTTTTAAAGATTTATTTATTTATTTTATGTATGTGACTACATTGTTGCTATCTTCAGACACACAGAAGAGGGCATCCAATCCCATTACAGATGGTTGTGAGACACCGTGTAGTTGCTGCAAATTGAACTCAGAACCCCTGGAAGAGCAGTTGGTGCTCTTAACCGCTGAGCCATCTCTCCAGCTCTCAATAAAAATCTTCTAAATTAAAGATATTTGAAAATATTTACCACAACTCTTTAATTCTTATTCTCCAGAATGCAAATATACCCTTACATACTAAAGAGAAAACTCTCTTTTGATCTATACAGTGAATTCAATAAATGTTTTCTTTATGCAACCCATAGTTACTGAATACCTACTACATGGCAAGGAGATTCCAGTACTGTTTTCTACCACTACCCCTCATAGCAAGAGAAGAAATAATACTAAAAATATTGTTGGCCACCAGTCTTTCACATGAACAACCCCAGCAACAAGCAAGCAGAAGAGACTACGCCCAGTATTAGTAACCTTTAGGTGTTAGGAAGTTATTTCATAAACTGAGCTAACTATAGGCAAGGCTTCGTTCCAATAGAACATCTGGCATAGGATACCCTGCCAGGCAAAAATCTGTGACACTGCCAGAGTAGTCCCATTTCAAATTCAGAAGAGAAACTCATTGGCACAGAGATGGAATTCCCTGTGGGTTTTACTCCTGTCTTCAGGTGCCTCTCCGCCCCGCTGAGACCTCCCTCTGAGGGACAATATAAATACACTTTTCAATTCACACTTTTTGTTTTTGACTGAGGGATCTAGAAATGAAGCCTCTCAGCCTTGTAAGGAGCCCAGCCCTCTCGTTTTATATCAAGCTAATAATTATCGAATATACGGATGAGTAAGCTGAAGAAAACTCCTGGAACGTTACGCTTCTAAAGTTCAAAATCTAATGGTCACAAAATCTGGTGACACACACACTCGGGAATCTGAAGCAGGAAGATCAAGGAAAGCCTTGACTACATAGAAATATCTAGGCAAGCCTGGATTACAACAGCAGCAGCAATCAAAATGAATGATTAAGTAAAGTCTAACCAGGTTGATATACGTACAGATGGTAGTGATGAGCTTTGAGTACAGGAGGCTCTGGAGAGTAAACCAGATCAGGTAACTTCTGGAGTAATGTTGAACCCAGCAAAAAGGAGTGAACACATGTAACCTCTCTCCTATTTGGATATTATTTAGCTTGGAGGTGAGCTGTAGTTAGTAAGTACTTAGACTGGCTAAACTTCCAATAGAAAACTATGGTCCACATAATCAACCTCCAAACGCAGACACTATGGCATATGCCAGCAAGATTTTGCTAAAAGGACCCTGATATAGCTGTCTCTGGTGAGGCTATGCCAGTGCCTGGCAAATAAGAAGTGGATGCTCGCGGTTATCTATTGGATGGAACACAGGGCCCCCAATGGAGGAGCTAGAGAAAGTACCCAAGGAGCTGAAGAGGTCTGCAACCCTATAGGAGGAACAACAATATGAACTAACCAGTATCCCCAGAGCTCGTGTCTCTAGCTGCATATGTAGCAGAGGTTGGCCTAATCGTCTATCATTGGGAGGAGAGGCCCCTTGGTCTTGCAAACTTTATATGCCCCCAATACAAGGGAATGCCAGGGCCAGGAAGCAGGAGTGGGTGGGTCGGGGAGCAGGGCAGGGGGAGGGTATAGGGGGCTTTGGGGATAGCATTTGAAATGTAAATGAAGAAAATATCTAATATGTTTAAATAAATAAAAGAAGAAAGAAAGAAAGAAAGAAAGAAAGAAAGAAAGAAAGAAAGGAAGGAAGGAAGGAAGGAAGGAAGGAAGGAAGGAAGGAAGGAAGGAAGGAAGGGAGAAAGAAAGAAGCTATGGTCCATTTGGCCTGAAGAACAGAGGACAGAATTTGAAAACCAGCAGCCATTGGAAATTTGAGAAATGAATCCAAAAGAAAAGCCATAGTCAAGGAATGAATCCCCCAACTTCTCTATTTAAATGCAGTCCGAAGAGCTGGCTGACTCCTAAGTCTCCAATCAAACTCAAAGTCCATGACTGTGGATGCAGCCAGGTCAGCTGCCTAATAGACAATTCAAAAATAAAACAAAAAAATTGAAAAAATATGACAAAATTTACATCTACCATTCATAATGTACAAAGTGAAATGATAAATTTCTCATTGGAGAACTAAGAAAATGGGGCTCCTGCTTACAATAAAGGAGCTAATGGAGACCCCGAATGATGGACAAACAGCCATGTAACTGTGCTTGGAGTGATAAAGAAAAATATATTCGTAATGAGTAAAACAAGAGGAAAAAAGGAGAAAGCAAAAGCTTCCTTTAAAAACTAAGTACAATTAATCCCAGCACTTGGGAGGCAGAGGCAGGTGGATTTATGAGTTCGAGGCCAGCCTGGTCTACACAGTGAGTTCCAGGACAGCCAGGGCTACACAGAGAAACCCTGTCTTGAAAAAAGCCAAAAAGCAAAACAAAACAAAACAAAACAAACAAACAAAAAAGCCAAACAAAAACAAAAAACTAAGTACAAATTCAATGACTAAAAGTTGTAAGATAAAAAAAAAAAAACAAAACCTACTACATGGAATTAGTAAAAGTGAAATGAGAAATGAAAGAATTTATCGATTTTAAAAAAGGCTAAAAAAAATTATCCAAGCTGAAGAAGCAAGACGGAGATGGAGGGGAAAAACCCAGAAATAAAATAAGGTCCTGAGACACATGACAAATCATATATGGTCTAACATGCATATAATTGGAGATCTTAAAGGAAGGGAATAAAAATCAGAGCATATAAATGTATTTTTAAAATAATGGCCAAAACATCTCCAGTTTTTGGTGAAGAATATATACACTGGACTACTAAACTATAGACAGGGGATACGTGTGTGTGTGTGTGTGTGTGTCTGTCTGTCTGTCTGTCTGTGTTTGCGCGCGCGCGCACACGCTTCAAAAGTCTGAAAGAAAAAAAAAACAATAAAGATAGTCTTTAAAAACGAGGACGGGGGCCTGTAGGATGGCTCAGTGGGTAAAGGTGCTTGCTGCACAAAGCATCCCAAATTCCACCCCAAGTAAAGGTGGAAGGAGAAAAGTGACTCCACAGGGTTTTCTTCTGATCTCCACCGTGCACCGTGGTGCACACACACCACACAAACACACCACCCCTCACACAATATAGACACACACAAAGTAACGATAAATGGGACAAATTGTTTTAAAAGAAAGGCATGGGCTAGGGAGGTAGCTCAGTGGTAGAGCACTCTCGCCTGGCATAAGTTTAGTTTAGATCCCAGCACAGAAAAGAAAAATCCAAAAACATTGCTGAAGGCTGACATTGTGGCGTGTGTCTGTAGTCACAATACTCCTGGGGCCAATGTAGGAGAGACCTAGTACATGAAAGAGAAAACCAACTCCTGAAAGCCACCCCTGATTCCTCCATCCACAGCACAGCGCACAGTCACAAACACATGATGATGAGAGAATTTCAAAAACGAATGAATAAAAGAAAGAACAGTAGGAGTCAAAAAAATTTAAATTATGAAGTGAACTTATTGCTGGCAGATATAAAAATACGTAAAGTTATCTACAAAGTTTTCCTGGCTCAAGGAAAATTAAAGCAAATAGAAACCAAATTTTCAGGAAGCTGGGAAGAGCATGGGGCTGGTAAAGAGAGAGGACCATTTATTCTTTGTTTCACGTGAAACTGCTTAAAGCAAAGGTGGGTGACATTATCTCATAAGAACCTGTACTGGCTATAGAGGGAGGTACACTTACCAACTCCACCAGGAAGGAGAGGATGAGGATAAATACACCCACACAGTTAAAAGTTTTCCACACTTTGGGTGAAGTGGGACAAGGTTAATTCTAAGTAAACAATAAAAACGTATACCTGTGTACTCTAAACTCCATATAAATTACTAAAAAGTTTAAAACAAAGCCAGTTAATCACTTTAAATGGATTTTTAAAATATAAATAATCCCAAAGAATTATATTGATCTAATAGGGAAAAAAAAACATCTTTGAAGGAGACCCCCCCCTAATCTTATTTCTTGCATAATTGTCAAGAAAGAGCATTGTGTCTGTGAAAGTAAAAATGGATTTTAAAAGGCTATATAAAAGGACAAAAGATGGCAGGGAATTAAAATAAGCAAATCATGGTGAGGATTAAAACCAATCGCAAAATGAATGAGTTACAGAGTGCATACTGCAAGAAACTGAAGGACAAGAGAAAAAAACATACACTAAACAAAGAAAATGCACAGGGGGTGGGAAGAATTGAGAACAGAGCTAAGAAGCGGTTCACAGTTGGTCTTCTCATGAAACAAATTAAGAAACAAAACAAAACCCATCTTGAGAATGGAGAGATGGCTCAGCAGTTAAGGCTCAGGCTTCTTCCTGGGTTCCCTGGCTCCCTTCGTGGCATCCACACGGCTGCTCACAACTCCCTGTAACTCCAAGTTCCAGGAAAACAGCACCCTCTTCTGGCCTCTGGGGGAACTGCACACCCCTGGTGCATAAGACAGATGCAGACAAACTCTCAGACACTGAAAGTGAGAATTAAAAAATAATAATAATAAAGTGTCTACTCTTTAAAATGTGTAGTTTTAGCCAAAACGGTGATAAATCATCAAAAGAATGTGTATGCTAAATCTGATTTTGTTTATGAACTTTTGGTCTTGGAGAGGAGACAGGAAGGAAATGAGAAATATTTTTACCCAGCACAAAGACTATCACTATTTCTCCTTTTCTCTTTAAATAAAGTTATAAGGCATGTCTTTGAATCTGATAAGCAAAATTTTAAAAAGAGAAAAAAGGAAGCATAAATCAAACTGCAGAAAGTTATATTTTAGAAATAAAAAAACCTATTCCACTCCAATTTTCTACTTTGAAGCTAGAAAGAAGGTTCTAGAAAATGTTAAGAGGTTTAAGTGATTATTTGAGAGTTTTTCAATTTATGCTGCTTAATGAGCAAAAGTTTACATTTGCAAGAAGTAAGACTTCATCAACTGTCTGCAAAAGACACCGGTAGAGCTGAAATCAACACTGCGTTCTTTTCTTTTTTTCTTCTTCTTCTTCTTTTTTTTTTTTTTTTTTTTTTTTTTTTTTTTTGGTTTTTCGAGACAGTGTTTCTCTGCACTGCGTTCTTTTTAATTTGTAGAAAACACAAAGTTTGAAACGCTGGAAGAGAAAAGTAAGCACCATCTATGGGAGGAAATACCTATTTTTTGAAATGACATAATAATTTCAAAGGAAAAGACAAAATTAGAGAGAACACACAAGTGTGTTTAAGTCTAGTGATTGTGACAGGCTTAAGGGGGGAAAAATGTGAATCCAAAATGTGTCAGTTGCTCCTCTTCATTTTCCCTAGATATCTGAACTTGTGGTTCATTATTTCAGAAATGACTGCTTCTCTGTCTCCCCAGTTGCTCAGCTCCTACGCTGTAATTTACTTCATTAGTGGGACGTGGCTTCCTCGGTGCACTGATTTCTCTCAGAGTTTCTAATTGTGTTTCTTCGTTGTTGCTACAGCTATTATTTTTCATTCAATTATTGCTTGCCTTCCTCTCGTCAGTAGTATGCTGTGTTTCTAGTTTAACAATCAACCCAAACCACGTGGACGGAACTTACCTCATCTCCAGGTAGAACAATCAATGCCAAACGCGTGGATGGAAGAGAAGCACGTGGAAAGGCGTTCAACTTTTTTATTCATTCGGGAAGGACAAGTGAGAACCACAGGATAGCACTTTCAGCCATTAGCAGGACTAAAATAAAAAGTACAGGCTGCACAAGTGACAGCCATGTGAAACGTGACAAGCCACAGGAAGAGCTGGAAGGACCCGGGTTGGGGGGTGGGGGTGCTTACTGTGAGCATGATAACCAGCCCAGCTACCTAGGTGCTGCTTCCGCCTGTCACGTGACCCAGCCCGTCATGTGACCCAGCCCTTTCTCTGTTACAATTTTACCCACAACGAAGGACACAGATACCCAAATGAAGACCACTGTGGCTATGTTCATAACTGCTTTGCTTATGATTACCAAACACTAGAAATGAATAGTGGGATCTTACCCAGTGTTAAAAAAGAAATGGACAATGATTAAACTATAGTATGTATATATGTTAGAATATCATAATGAAACCAATTTACTTTATACAAATAGTATATGTTAATAAAAATGAATAGATACAAAGGAACTACTTATATAAGTAGTATATTAGTGTACACACACACACACAGAGTAACTAAGTTGGTGTGGTGGCATTGGAGATAGGGAGAATGGGACAGAAGTTCAAAGCCAGCTCGAACTATCTACTACATAGTGAGTTTGAGTTCAGTCCAGGCTACGTTAGACTCTGAAAAAAAAAAAAAAACAAATGAAAAATAATAATAACTAAGCAAGTAAAAGCCAAAATATACAGAATATAGTATTTTGTTTCAATAAAATTCTTAACAGTGCAAGCTGATTGGTAGAAGCCAAAAGCAGATTAGCGGTTGCCTGGATACGAAAGTGGGCTGTCAGCAGGGATTTCCAGTGGGTACAAGGCCGTCTTGACTGTAGTGATGTTTCCAAATGTGTTAAATCTACATCAAATGTTATCAAATCTCATGTGCAGCTTGAGACATGTGCAGTTCATTATGTAATCTCCGTATTTCAAAATAATCTAGGAGACAGGTGGCAGAGTGCTTATGAACTGCTAAAATGATCTAGGTCATAGTATGAGGTATGGTTTACATGAGAGCCTCTGCCTCGGTCCTACATATGGCTACGATCTCCTCCGACGCAGCTTTTCTGCTTAAAATGGGCTCTATTGCCACAGTCCAAAGTTATGTGGGACAGCCAGCAGTTCACGGGCATGTCCCTCTCTTTGCATGCTCTTGCTTAGGGCTTTCAAGCTGTGTGGATGCTTCCTTCATTTTAATCAGACCGCTAAATCTTTAAGCTTAGTATCTAATCACCCATTCCCTCCAAAGTCTTACTCCCATAAGTATACTTAAGTAAAAAATCTCCCCAATTTCTACTTATGTGAATTGGTGTTTTATACATGAATAAGATATTTTATATTTTTAATTCTCTTATGGTACTATAAATATAAATGCTTTCATATTAATCTTGTTTCCTAGTCTGATTGTACTACGCAATACTTTTTGTATATTAGCTATCTAATATACAAAGTGGGGAGCCACTTTGAATTAACTTGAATCTTGACAATAAAACTACGTAACTGGCAACCGTAACACCAATATTTTCAAAAGTCAGTATCTTATTGTCTTTGTTATTACGTGAATAGTCAAAGCTGCCTTGGGCCTTAGTGCCTTTGCTTAACTTACTCTGGAACAACCGGAATGTTGACAAAAACCGTATACATTTTACTGACTGTGTGATTCCAAACATTTACCATTTTCTCATTTTGACATTCACACCTTGGCCAGGGCACGTCAGCATCCTTGGATGCGGTGGTACATAGCACAAAGTATACTCGCCATCCCTTAATTAGACCAGGGATGAGCATACGTGGCTTTCATGTTGTGGAGATTTCTGAATGTGTCTCCCAATTACTGCAAATAAGACAAAAATAAATCAGAACTAACAGACAGAAAATAACATCCTCTCCCTTGGAATTGAGGAGCTTTACCTGAAGATGAGAGTACATTGGGGTTTGATAGGAGATTTATATGCTTGTCCACACACACACACACACACCACTCTCACTCACCTCTCTTCTGTTTCTCCCAATCCCCCCTACTAGACCTCCAGCTCTTGACAAGCCTCTGGCTCAGCCTCAAGTAGTTCCTTTTGAAAGAGAATGACTGAGGAGTAGATTTGGTGATACCTGCCTGCGGGAATTTCCTAAACACGGAGCCGACAAGTTTCCTCAATCCTGAGAAAGTTGTTCTGCTTTCAGAGTGGTTGGCAAAAGGACGTGGGATTGCTTGGGAATGTGAGTGGTAAGTGACAAACTTAAATGAAGAATTTTGCTTTACTTAAGAGGGTTTTTTTTTTTTTTAAAGAAGTCTTTAAATGTCTGTCATTTGTGTGACAGGAGACCATGGGGAAAATGACACTGGTCAGGTGAGAGCCTGTACTTGCCTTTAAAGGAACAGGGGCAGGCAAGGCAAGCTCATCACATGGAAAACTGGGGAGACACTCATCTTTAGAGGTACAGAAAAAAGAAGGGAGAATGAAATTGGGTCCAGAGGTGCTGCCTAGATCTGTTTTCTGAGGCAGCTAGACAAGGAAAGCGCCAGCTGACAGAAACAGGAGGATGCTGGCTCTGAACACTAACTTTGGAGGACTGTGAAGGCCCCAGTGACTGTGTGCTGAACATATCTAGGGTGTGCTAATCTCAGCTCCTGGGTAGAGATGAAGGAGACTGACACTTGGACCATCGCTTTCCAAGTTATTGTTTATATTTGTGTGTCGGTCTGTGCTTGTGGGTCAGGAGGTGACTGGCGAGAGTTGGCTCTCTCCTTCCATCACGTGGATCTTGGGGATCAAACTCAGGTTGTCAGGCTTGGCAGCAATCACCCATACCTGCTAAGCCATCTCATTGGTCCACACCAACTATATTTTATAAACCAAAAATTAGAATGCTTTACCTAACAAATATGAATTTACCAACAAGATGGGATTTTATATTTTTTTCCTCTGCCCAAAATACGTAGTAACAAAAGAATAGGGGACAAGAAAGTCTCAGTGAACTGCACAAAATGCTACTAGAACATTCCATACACTCAAGCTGTATGCCATTATTCTAAAGTTTCAGTGAAGGAAATTAATACAGCTTAAGATTTCTCCTAGACTTTATTAATATTTTATGATTTTTGATGTGTGAAAGAATCTGAGACTCATTATCAGAGACATGTGAGTGCCAGCAGGGAAAGGCAAATTTTGAAGAAAAGAGTTTCACTATTTGTACCTATCCCACCCCACCCTCCAGCCCCCAACATGAAAGACTTGCCTGGGCAGGGCAGATGGCCACTCTGCCCCTGCTCTGGTTAGATAAGGGCCAGTGTGGCCCCGGTGATGTCAACTCCCTCCTGAGAAGGGAGAGGGAGTCACCAGCCTAACAAAGGGTCATTCTTCAGTCTAGCGAGCATTGGGTGTACACAGCAAAGTCTCAGCCTGCTCCTCTCTTCCCTCTCACTCCAGACGGTCTATTACTGGTCTTTGCTGGAAATCTAGCACAGCGCTCCCCATGTGTTCTGGTTGCTTATGATTCTGAAATTTAGATATTAACTTCAAAAGACAAAAAAAAAATGAATTTGTCAAAGTGCTCAAAACCTTCATGAGTGCTTACTTATGTTTCCTGTATTTATCGGAACAAAGTTGAGTTTCAAAGTTTGCTTATCATCGTCCACGGGCAAACCACACTGTGAATCCTGTTGAAGAGAATAAGATAAGGAGAGACATCACTGAGGACAGAGGAAAAGACTGGAAACCCATCCTCACCAGCCTAGAAGAGACAGAGTGAGCAAGCACGCAGAAAGCTATGAATTCCAAACGAGGAGAAAGTGAGCAGTGAGTGCTACAAAACCCAGCTACTGGTCCACTTGCATTCTCTAGACTTTCTTCCTCTCAGCAGTGTCTTATGTAACCCAGCCCTGGAAGATGACCTTGAATTCTTAACTCAAGTGCTGCAGTTATAGACATGGACCACCATGATTGATGTATACGCTGCTGGGGATCCTTGCACTGAGGGCTTTGTGTACTAACTAGACAAGCACTCTACCAACTGAGCCACACCCCCAGCCTGCTTCCTTTTTCTGAATAAACGGTCTCTACAGTTGCCATCCGTGTGCCCCTGGTCCCGTTGTTTGCACTGGTACACGAGAGTCTGGAAAGTCCAACAGACGCCCTTTGAACGCCAATCCACAATGGTAACACTGGAAAACCTGTTGACAAGTAGGTCAAGGGGGCATTACATGTCACTAGGGAGTCCCAATCCTACAACTGAAAGCTCAATTACTGTGTCATAAAACAAAACAAAAAAGACATTGGGACATTGAATTCACAAAAACAGAGTATAAAAGTAGAAATTTGACTCACAACCTGTGGCAACATGTTTAAAACACCACCCAGTTCCAAGGCACCAAGTCCTTGTCTATACTAAGCTACCCAGGATAGGGAACTCAGCCCATTATAGCTCAGACTTGCCGGGAAGTGGGTTACTTATCTCTACAACAATCCAGGGAGCTAAACAATAATTTATATAGTATCAGCCTCAAATGGCCAGCATGTCAATAATGTTGTCCCCTCTTTCCGAAGGGCCAATATGCACCTGCTGATACAAAGCACAGCTCTCGTCTCAAAGTGTATAAGACACGTTTATTCTTAAGCCTCAGGAGCCACTGTGGCCCGAAAACACAGATTCACATTGTACCCAAAAGCATGTGGTGAGATAGAAACAATTTCATGAAGTTTTTGTAGTACAGAACAAAAGAAAATAATGAATCGGGGCATTTCTAAGGTGCGTTCGTGGAACCATAAGGTAGGTGGTTCGCGGCAAAGCAGGTAAATCTCCACAATAGGTCTCAAATACTATATGGTGGTAGTCTAAGCATTTGGATAATGGAAGTTAGTATTCTGTTAATAAACCCCAAAGGTTATATTAAGGATGTTAAGTCAGACACAGAAGCAAGTAACAAGTGACTATTACAGTACTTGAAAAAATTAGCTCAAGATAATTCGGATTTAGATCTCTATCATTCCAATCCCCGGTTAGCCTTATACAATCTTTAACATGGGTGTAACTCTTTTTCCTAGAAATGTCAATCCATACAGACCCCTATTTAAAGGCTTACCAAAATAGTCTGCTCGTAGTTAGTCCTCCTTTAGCTTCCCCATCCACCAGTCTCCAACCAGCCCCCCCCCCAACCCCAGGAACACCTTCCCTGCCCCCACCATACAGGATCTCTCTCCTGGGTGCCTTTAAACCTCAAAACCATAGCGATGGTAGCTGGCTCCCCGGCCCCTTCAAGCTTCTCTTGCTTGCTGGCCCTCTGTTTATTTCCACAGAATGCTTACTTTTATTTGCAAACTCGAAGCTCTTCCAGCGCTTGCTTAGGCATTTCTGAGAAGCCAGCACACACTTGATAACTGAGTCCAATTCTGGCACTATTTTGACAAGTCGCCTTCCCTCCTGCCCACAACCAATCCATCAGCAAATCCTGTCAAGTCTGTATTCAACTCATAACTCAAATGCATGTTCTCTCCGTCTCCAGGAACACCCCTGGATGCCAGGCAGGCCCCTTCCTTCTCCATCACTGTCTCCGCATCCTCTCTTGCTCCTGCCACGGCCCAGTCTCAGACAGCAGAGGGATCCGCATATCAAGTATCTCAGCTCTTCAAAGGGTTTCATCTCCCTTAGAATAAAAGGCACAGTCCTGTGTCATCGTCACCATCCCCCTCCCACCTTGCCTGTTTCGCTCCCCTGTCACCCACCGCACGGGACAACACTGACCTTCTCAAATAAGGCAGTGCTGTGTCCCACCTCAGGGCTTCCACTACCGCTGTTCTGTTCCCTGCAAATGCTCCGACCCCTGGCCTCTACATGGCTGGCTGCTTCTTGATTTTACAATATGAGCTTAACCATCACTTCTCCCAAGAATTGAAGAAAGCACCCAGGCTACCACAGTCACCAATGTACACTGTATCTACTGATTTCTCATACTCATCACCCAGGCCCAGCTCTCTGTAGAATGCTCGCCATTACACTAGACTTCCTTGCCAGCTAGTTGTATTCATCTTCCAGTAACAGAGCGAGGATCTCTGAGTTCCCAATGCTTAAGACAGACCTGGCATCGGATCAACCCTCAGGACACATTTGCTGAGTGAATGAAGGAAAAAAATGTAATACTTGGATGATGATACTTAAAGTATTCTACTTTAAGTCTAATCCCCATGTACTAGGAGGCCCCGCTTTTCTACGTCTTCCTTTCCCACTCTGATGGTAGGGCATCCCTTCCCTTCTTCAGTACAGACAGCTCTAAGCATGTGAGAGGTCATCTGTAGTTGATAGCATCTGCCCTTGGGACCTCCTTCACCTTGGTTGCCTAGATCCTCTCGATTCTTTTCTTAACATGCACGAACGTGTGCAGTCCATCTTGACACATCTTTGTGCCTTCTGTAAAACAATTCCATGTAGTGGGAACTCAATAACTAATTTTGGAATAAATTTTAAATGCATATCAGGGAAAATTAGGGTAACATATTGCTAAGTTGAGCAAGACAGAGCCAACAATCACATGAGCCTAACAAACAGAGCTCAGAACACTTCATCAGGTCCACATGGCTTTCCTGAGGGTGTCAGCACCCCCTGTTCCCCTTTGCCCATGCTCTGGTTTGGGCTGGACACAATCTACCCAGTCTCTTTCCCTCTGTAGGGGGCATCCTGTGGGCTCCAGGCAATAACTCTGTATGGGGTGAGATTGACTACGGGTAGGCTTCAATGTCCCATGGGCAGCTTGCCAGCAACTGCAGCTTGAATGGCATTTTTACACTTGGCAGAGGATGACTTGCTGTGCCACCCCAGCACTCAAACACAGTTTGCCTGGTCGGCGAAGGCTTCTTGCGACTTTATTGAAATGATATGGCTGAAAACTCCTTCGGTACTTGCCTCCCCTAGTGTTTGGTTTGCGATAATGGCTATTTCTAAAGTCTGAAAAAAAAAGAAAAATGAAAAAAAAAGAAAAAAAAAGCTAAAATTATGTTTTTGTGAGTGAATTTTTGAAAAGGATCAGCGACTCCACAGGTTACTCCGGCTCTTTTCCCCCATCTGCTGTGACAGCAGGTGTGATTTCACAAGCCCACTCCCATCAATCACTCTCTCCAACCTGTCTCTGGTGCCTGACAAGGTGTTTATATGTATTACATGGAAACCATCACTGGATCCTGTGAACAAACAAGGCTGCCTTTCAACAACACTCTGAAGAAAGGATTCCATGGAAACCCAGGTGCCAGGTTCAGGTGCATGAGTGGTTTAAACTCTCAGCCTCACCTTTCCCCAGGAACGCCCAAACTCCGAGCTCCTCCACAGGAGCATGTCAGGTATGAGACAGGTGTGGAGCTTCCTAGAGCAAACAGCAAGCAGTACAGGGATTCAGCCAGAGTGGAAAAGCCAGTTGCTTTCAGTTAAAATGTACCAGCTAAACACAAGTTTTCTACAAGCACAGTATGGCCGCCAGTTTCTAATCTCCACATGTTTATTGAGTTGGTATCTGAGCCTCAGGCCCAAGCACTGATTCCTTCCAAAAGATCTTAAATTCATCAAATGGGGGACACTTGCAGCTGGAGATAATCATGGATTTTATTTATTCTAACTTCATCTTTTTCAAGTAAGGAACCTGAGACTCGGAAGACTGACTAAGCATCAGGATGCCGTAACGGTAAGACACAGGGCTGGTCTCACAGACTTTTCAGCTGCCTGTCATGGCTTCTCTTCATGCAATAGAAGTTCAAGCTATTAATGCAGTTTACACAAATACCCTCCACAAGGTCTTGTAATAATGATATTAATAATAGTAAAGGTTCAAATAACAGAGGCAAGATCAAACGGTTACATCCGATTTAATGAGAATTGAGTCATTAAAGATGCCATCCGTGATGTAAGAGGTGTACAATTCGGTTCATGATTCTTTTACACGGCAGCCTTTATTAGGGTTGACTGTAACCTTTATTAAGGTTTCACATACAAAAACACAGTGTATGTACAGACAGACCCTAAGAAGGAGCTGTAACATAAAATTGTGGGGGCATGGTCGCTGTTATTTTTCTAGAATCATTTTAATACCACTACATGACTTGGGGTGTTCTGCATGGTTTTAATAACATTACTAGGGGTTTCTTTCAATCTCAAGGTAGCGATCTGTCAGTTTTAACCTCTAGACGGAAAAAAAAAAAAAAACTTTCATTCTATTTTGGTCCATACTCTTTCTCTATGTAAGTAAAAATGGTGTTTGTCTATTGATCAGCATGTCTTGGTTCTGTGTGCTAGAGATCGGGTCATCTCTAGCAAACATATAAGGGAATTTGCTGAGGAGATTATGGGAAATCCTCAACTTAAAAAGCAGATCTCTTTTCCTACCTCTGAATGCTGCTCTGGGATTGTGTAATCAAGATGCTGCTGCCGTTGGTGACCATGAGGTAAGTCAGGCTGAAGTCATATGCTGAAGTTCAAAGCACAGAAAAGAAAGAAAATGTTCCCAAACAAATCAGAGGGCAACCTTCTACTTAAGGACCTCTTGTATGAGGGAATCTGTATCTTTAATACTTACCACTCAGTTCCGTTAAAGGAGGAGCTTTTTAATCAAGAGAGCTATATCACACATCCTCTTCCAAAGGCTCAGAGATCATACTTAAGACGGGGTGGAAATATTGTAAGAGCCAGAAGTGGTAGATAACCACACTGAAGTACTGTTTTTCAGACACAAGACATTTGTTGCATTTGTGATCTCATGGGGATTGTGACAACACACACACACACACAAGACCTGAATAATCTCAAGGCAGACAACATTGATCATGGAGGAAAGGGATGAGCTTGAAGTCTCACCTTTAGCTAAGATCCTGTTGGCAACTGATACCTGCTGCAAAAGGGAAAGTCAGTTCTCTTTAAAGATATGACCACAGTAGGTCAACTACACCCACCCCAGTGGATGGCCACACACACAAGAGTACATGGGTAGCACAAATAGTTAGTAAGAAAATGATCAAGATAAGAAGTTGAAGGACATGGGTGATGGGGATGTATCTGGGAAAAGTTAAGCAAAGAGAAAGGATAACTATGGTCAAACTACATTGTAATTCTCAATTATTAAAGAATATTTGTTAAAATAGAGGGTTTTCTTCTACTTGCCAAACCCCAGACAAAATCATAACTTACAATGGAAGGCACATTGAATGGTGAATGTCCAGGGGCTAATAACTTGCACTGAATCCCTCTATGGGGAAGGAGGGAAGATTGGGATGCCCCACAATGTGATTCTGTCTTCTCTTTAAGGCCCATGTAGCAAAACTCTGTGGAGTCCTGTAGTAGCTCATCTCATCAGGATGTGAACTGGAGTCCCCAAGGAAGACACGTCTGTGCTGACTGTGCTATATAGGTAGACTAATGCTGCAGAGATTGGGACCAGTGAGATAGTTTAGTGGGCAAAGACATTTGCCATCTGTTGGTCTGAGTTCAACCCTAAGAACTCATTCAGTAGAAAGAGTAACATGTCCCATGGATTGTTCTCTGACCTTTGCATAGGCACACATGCCAAATAATTAAATGTTAAAAAAAAATAAGAAGAAGAAGAACTACAGTGGTTGCAGAGAGATTGGAATGGTGACTGTCCAGGGTCTAATCACAGATTGTTTTGGGTTATCGAAACAACTTGACTGGCCATTGACCTTCGCAGAGTGTCAGGTGTAACTATTAAGTAAATCCTTTGAATGCATGAACAGATCACTTAGCTTCCACTGACTTGAAAACCAATAACATCTGAAGCCTATAACAGGGCTTTCCCCACTTTGCTGTAGCCTGCTTACCTCTACTTACTTGAGCTTTCCACCAATGGATTTAAAAATTGTGTTGCTATTTGTTATTTGGGTTTTTTGTTTGTTTCTGAGAAGATGATGTTTTTGCCTTTGAGGTGAGAGTCATGTTTGGCATGGTTACAGAAAATGCTGAACATACACATGAGCCTTTTGCCTGAGCAGCCAATGGGGGCCTAGTTAGAGCTCTAACATGGCAGAACCTGATCAACGTCAGCACCTCATATGGCATCTCTAAAATAGAAGTTGGCCGAGAGTGGTAGCACACACCTTTAATCCTAGAACTTGGGAGGCAGAGGCAGGAGGATCTCTGTGAGTTCCAGGAAAGCCAAACTAAATAGAGAAGCACTGTCTCAAACTAACGAAAAACAGGAGGAAGGAGTCAGAACCAGTCTCAGAACAGAAAAGGCTCTTCTCTTAAGATAGCATGGTCATGGCACATTCCTTTAATCCCAGCACTCAGGAAACAGAAGCAGGTAGATCTCCGTGAGTTCAAGGGCCAACCAAGGTGGCTCAGTAGAAATAAAGAAAAGAGATAAGAAAGTGAAGAAATGAGCATTTCCAATAGAGTGATGCCATTCAAATTCCTCAGAGTTTTTTTCTAGGGTTCCCCTCCCCAAATTTAACGACAACAGACCCCCTTCTTTGGATGATCCTATTTGTCTTTTTCAAACCAATTGCTTTGTATCTGTTTATCAATTTGTTTTAGGTGGGGCTATCTTTCTGTCATCATAGTTCAGTAGGCTGCCAGAATATCAATGACAGCATTGCAGAAGGGTGGCAGACTGGCCAAGGTCTACATGGTAATCAAGATTCTTGTTATTAGCATACGAAGTTCTCCAAGTCCTGTCTCCTGGGGAAAACGGAACTTCTGTGGATTAGAAAATGCAACTCCTGGAGAACGGGTTGCAGATACACTTTCTGCATGCTGAGAATCTTGAAAACCCAAATTGGAAGATAAAACTGTTCCTTTGTGCTCCAGGGCAGGGATCAAACCATTATGACAGTACTTACCTGAGAGAGGCCCGGTGTGTGAACACACAAATCCTAACTATAGCAAAAGTAATAACAGTCAATTTCCAATCTTAGAGAACATTTCCTCCCAGGAAAGCCTAAAGTGCTTTAAATCTGTTTACTTGCAAACTAAACATATATTACCATATATATTTAGCCATTTGAAAAAAAAAAAAAAAAGAACAAACCCACACACATATAATGCCACCTTTTTGGTGATGGAATGTTGTCAGCTATGACAAAATTTAATGTGGACTGGGGCTGTAGCTCAATGGTAGAGGGTTTGCTTAGCACATTACAAGGCCATGGGGTTCTATTCCCATAAAAGAAGTAAAGGAATAGAGGGAGGGAGGGAGGGAGGGAGGGAGGGAGGGAGGGAGGGAGGGAGGGAAGAAGGAAGGGAGGAAGGAAGGAAGGAAGGAAGGAAGGAAGGAAGGAAGGAAGGAAGGAAGAAAGGAAATATTTTACCACTTCTTATGCTTCTTAATTTCACCTAGGATGGGGGATTTGAACTGTCAACATGATTGGATTAAGATATGTCTTGGGTGGTAGGAAAACATCCACAGGATTTTATCTGTGAGGACATTCCTAGAAAGGTTTAGCTGAGGGGAGACCTGCACACGTGGTCCTAGACTAAATAAAAGGGAACAGAAGAAAACCAGTCGAACAACCCCATTTTCCCTTCCCTGATCTGTTAAGATGGGAGCCAGCAGCCTCCGGCTCGAATTGGCATGAAGCCAGTCCTAGTACTATGCTTTTCTTACCCAAAACTGAGAAGCAAAACTATGAATCTTCCTTAAGTTGCTCATGACCGTCTGTGACAGCAAGAAGAATACCATCTGGAGACTCCCAACCTTCCTAGAGTAAAACAATTGAAAGATACCTTATCCAGTCTAGAGTCTGCAGGCAACATGAGAGCCCCCAGACCCTTGCTCTCCAGATAAGAGGCCCCCCCCATCCAAACATCACTTCACAATCTCTCCCCTTGCCCCCATGGCCCTATCACTACAATAGCCTTTTGGCTATCAGGGAATATTGATGAAAATGAGGGCATGATCACTATCTGCAGGAGCTAGGGTGCCTTGTCCTCCAAGCAGCTGGAACTGGTATTCTGACACTGAGCTCTGACTTGTCACTAATGTGCCAACAAAGAGGCACCAAGCCGGGCTGGTGAGATGGCTCAGTGGGTAAGAGCACCCGACTGCTCTT
Organism: Mus caroli; assembly: GCF_978045245.1. Taxonomy (NCBI): domain Eukaryota; kingdom Metazoa; phylum Chordata; class Mammalia; order Rodentia; family Muridae; genus Mus; species Mus caroli. Next base: position 40,747,997 of record NW_028227272.1, read on the forward strand.
CCGAAGGTCCAGAGTTCAAATCCCAGCAACCACATGGTGGCTCACAACCATCCGTAACAAGATCTGGCGCCCTCTTCTGGAGTGTCTGAAGACAGCTACAGTGTACTTACATATAATAAATAAATAAATCTTTAAAAAAAAAAAAAAAAAAAGAGGCACCAAGCCAGCCCCCTTGTAGTTACTCACACCCATATTGTCAGTAGTTGGAAGACCAAGGCAGGAGGATTACAAGTTTGAGGACAGCATGGACTACTTATCCACCTCAGGCCTTTGTTGATCATCTTGCTTGCTGCAAGCTTACCCTCTCAGGCCTAAGTGACTTCCAGGGCATTGATCTTTATTAAAAGGCCCCCTTTTGGAAGGCAGACATTAAGGACTATGACATTCGGAAGCAACTGTATATGGGGAGAAATAAGAAAGTGACTGGACACACTTGTCCTAGTTGCTTTAACTCTCAATTTGACAAAGCCTCGAGTCACCTGAGAAGGGAGTCTCAACTGAGGGATCAACCCAAGTAAGATTGGCCCTTGTCTTGGTTCTTAACTGAAGGGAGGCCCAACCTACTGTGAGCTGTACCATTCCAGGACAGTAGTCCTGGGCTGTTTAAGAAAGCGACCTACACATGAGCCTGTGAGCAAGCCAGCAAACAGAGTTCCTCCATGGTTTCTGTGTCAGTCCCTGCCCTGTCTTCCCTCTATTGTAGACTGTGACCTATAGCATGAAATAAACCCTTTTCTCCTGAAAATTGCTTTTGGTCAGAGTGTTTCATTGCAGCAACAGAGATGAAGCTAGAAAAATAGCCGAGGATGAAAGAACCTAGTGGGGAAACCTCCACTCATATCCCGAGTTGGCGTGCACCCAAAGAATCACGGGAGACTGTCTCGATGCAAACACATGAGGTAGTTTATGACAGAGCTCCGGATGACACACACGTATCTCACACAGGAGACAGCGGTTGTCAGCCCCAAGACTCGAAAGCTAGGGGTTTTTATAGAAAAGGGTCTGGCGCTGGGAGAGGAATTGGCACAGTTTCACACGATTGGTTCATTTAAACATCAGCAAACTGGACATGCAGATCAGGGTAACAGCAGAGCATCTGGTTAACCTTTAACCCATGTCAGAAGGGCAGGAGATAGGGAGGCACCGGTCCAGTCTGGACATGTCTTTGCATTCTCTTTACCTTTGTGGCCAGGCAGCCTCAGGAATGTCTTCATGACGGGCCTGTTCTGCTATGTTCTCAGTCCCAGGCTTCAAAGCTCACAAACAACTCTTTGGACTAATTGACATGAGTTACATGAATCACAGGCCTTAAATTTCAATTTCTTTCAAGGACAGCCTCAAGTTAAAACAAAAACACTGGAGAAACCTGAGTGTGTCCTGTCATCTAATCCTGATATGGGGGTGAAGCCAATTAGCACTATTTTAAAATAATAATAGCATTTTATTGCTTGCAAGGCCTCTGCCACGTAGCCTATCTGGCTTTTCCAGTTACTCGGGAAAACACAATTTTTCCTTTCTTTCTTTTAGTTCTTTTTTTTGGGGGGGTGGGGAGGGGAGGGAGGGGCAGATACTGGCCAAAACTTAAGTGTGTTTTCCCCAACACTCAGCTTTCTCCATCTTTCTCTTAATACCCACACCACTTAATCTTAATTCTCTTAATCCCTCACCACACCACTACTCAGTGACCTCTACTGCTGAGCCCCTCTGCTCTCTTGGATGCTATCTTAAAGTCCTGGTGCTCTCACTCTCATTCCTCTCTCCTCCTCCTCCTTATCATCATCATCCTCTTCCTCCTCTCTCCTCTTCCTCTTTCTCCTCCTCCTCTTCCTCCTCCTCTTCCTCCCTACCACTCCTGGCATCAACCAAGACATTTAGCTTGCCTGTGCCATTGTTTTTCCCTCAAATCAAATTGTCCTTGAACTTCAAAAGCAATTTTTATTCTAAATAATGACCAACACTAGTGAAAACAAACAATGTGAGGGGAAAGAGAATTCTGATTTCCAAATTTATTGCAACATTAAATTCAAGTTTCCAAAATGAACTTAGTGGAAATTTTGAATATAAATATCTAAGATATAAATAAATGCCAAGTAAAATGAACTTAAAGACATTATGATCAATCTGAGCTGGAGTGGTGGAAATTTAATATTTATATTTGTCCATCTGCCTGTTGAGACAGAGTCTCACTATGACCTAGAATTTACATGCTGACCTTGAACTTATAGATGATCCTCCTACATTTTGAGTGCTGGGATTGCAAGCAGATACCAACACATCTAGCCTAATATTTACCATTTTCTAAGAAAAATATTAATGTGTTATTTCCCCCTCTCAGTTGATACATAATTACAATATTTGGGGGAATAGTGTGATGATCTGATATGATACACTGTTATTAGTGCTTCCACACCTTATTATACTTATCATTTCCTAGTGTCTGGAGCTTGGTTTCCAACTCCGAAGCTTAAGTTCTTAATAAAATAGTGTTGGTAAGTGTCGCTCTCTCACTGTGCTATGGAACACTGAGACTTTTGTGTAGCTGCATTTCTGTATCTTGGTGCCCATCGTCCAACTGCCCTCCATCTTCTTACCTAGCTTCAAGTGGTCATTACTCTTCTCACATTTTGGGGATCAGCTTCTTTGAATCTCCCCATATAAGTGAGAGTAAGCAGGGTTTGTTTCTCTGTCTGCAGCTTACCCATTTAACATTAACTCCTCCATTTGGTTACATCCATTCTACCCCAACTGATGGGATTTGTATTTCTTAATGTCTATATACTACATTTTCCTTTCATATATTTGCTAATGGGTACCTAGGTTGATTCCATATCTTGGGTATTATGAATAAGCTTATAGTAAATAAGAGTCCTTTGATATGCTGATTTCATTTGGGGGGGTGATATACTGAGCAGTGTGGTAGTTTGATACACTGGTTTCATTGGGAGATTGCCACAAACCCTCTTGGTCCCTTGACTGCATGGAACGGGTCTCTGGTCACAGGTGGGCAAGAAGTCGGTGGGAATTGACAGACAGACTCGGACACGTGAGAGTGTGCTGGATCTGAATGTAATTTGTCAAATCGAACATCAAACTTTTTATATAGAAGAAAATAGGGAAGTTGGGTGACACATCGGCAAGGTACAAAGACGTTACTGGATTCTTACACAAAACAGAGGAATGCAAACACAGAAGAACTGGCAGGAACCAACTGGGATAAAATTCAATGTTAACAACTGGGATCAAAAACAGCTCCACCTAAGGTCCACTTAATCTTAGAAGCCAGGGGCAAGGGCTTCGTGCCCTTGCCATAGTTCCTACTCTAGTCTATTGTATAGTCCACCTTCCCCCTAGGCCATTGTAAATACTTGTGTATGGGTGTAACTCAGCTATCTATAGTTCTAAGTATCTACTCTCTACTCTGGTTCCTCTTTAGGTCACAAACTTCCTTCTTCCTAGATAATGGTAAATTTCTGTGTAGGGTAGTGACTTAGCTATCCATGCCCAGGGTCGGAACAAGGACTGCCTAGAATCTAACTTAGCTATATGTCAAAATATCAATCCTTAGGAGCACTTGTAATAAAGCAATATTAAGGGAAAGCACACAGATCCATTTACCAACTAAAGCAAGGACATTGGAGCATTCTTTATACAGGATGCCACAATTCCAGGAGACTAAGTTTCCATGAACTTTTCGCCTTGGGACAGTGCCCAGGTTTTTGGGGCCTGTCGCGCTTGTCACTACTGGAGCAGATGTAGCAGGGGATGGGTGTCTTAGTTAGGATTTCTATTCCTACACAAATATCATGACCAAGAAACAAGTTGGGGAGGAAAGGGTTTATTCAGCTTACACTTCCATGTTGCTTTTCATCACCAAAGGAAGTCAGGAAGCAGGAGCTGATGCAGAGGCCATGGAGGGATGTTACTTACTGGCTTGCTTCCACTGGCTTGCTCAGCCTGCTTTCCTATAGAACCCAAGACTCCCAGCCAAGTGATGGTCCCACCCACAAGGGGCCCTACGTCCTTGATCACTAATTGAGAAAATGCCTACAGCTGGATCTCATGGAGGCATTTTCTCAACTGAAGCTCCTTTCTCTGTGATAACTCCAGCCTCTGTCAAGTTGACACACAAAACCAGCCAGTACAGGGGCTTATATACGGAGTAGTGTGGTAGTTTAATTTGGGGGTTATTGAGAATTTTCCCATCATTCTCTGTGACAGCTGTGCTAAATCACATTCTCCCCAAAAAGTGTGCATGTGTTCTTGGTCCTCTTTCCTACTATTGGTTCCCATATAGCAATATGATGAGGGTGAGCTGGTATCTCCAATGAGTCTAATAGGCTAGTGACATGAGGGACATTTTAAATCTTCTTTTGTCTGTTTGGATCATTTGCTTCTTATAACTGTATTTTTTTTTTCATTCTCCAAATTTTCTATGTGTTCTGGATATTAATGCTTCATCAAATAAGCAAACGCTCTCTCTCTCATACTTCACACAGCCACGTCCCTCCTGTAATTATTGCCATCGATGTATAGAAGCCTCCTGGTTTTGATATAATCTCTTGTATATTTTCTGCTTTTGTTACCTATGGTTTTGGAGTTTGATTTAAAAAAAAAAAAACATCCCTCTGCCAACCTCTTAAAGTGCTTCTTCTTGATTTTCTTGTAGGAGTTTTCTTCTGGTTTTGTCATATCCCATGAGTTTTCGGTGTATTGTGTTTCTCATTCTCATTTGTTTTAAGAAATTTTTAATTTATTTCTTTTTACCTGCTGGTCACTCAAGAATATATTATTTAGTTTCCACGTACTTTACAATTTCTAGAGTTCCTTTTGTTAGTCTATAGTTCTGTGGTTATGGAAATTATATCATATGATTGATTGCATCCTTTTTTAATTGGTTGAGACTTGTTTTATGATCTAACATAGAGTCCCTTGTGGAAAACGTTCTATGATGGTTAGCTTTAATTATCAACTTGACACAGCCTGGATTCTCTTGGGAAGAAAGCTTGAGTGAAGAACTGTTTGGATCAGGTTAGCCTGTGGGCATGTCTGAGGGGGATTGTCTTAATTAAATTAATTGATAAGGGAATACTCAATCTACTGTAGGTGGCCCTAGTTCCAAGGTAGGGAGCCCTGAACCTTATAAAAATGGAGAAGAGAAGCTGACCACAAGCAAATAAGCAGGCTGTCTTCATTGGGGTATCTCATGCTATGCTCAACCCTTACAAAGGAAATATTTAATTGGGATTGGCTTACAGTTTTAGAGGTTGAGTCCATCATCATCATCTTGGCAAGAAGCACAGTGCTGGAGAAGGAGCTGAGAGTTCCACATCCAGATCAGCAGGCAGCAGGAACAGAGATGTGAGCCACTAGGTCTGGTTTTGAGCTTCTGAGACCTCAAAGTCCACGCCCTAGTGATGCACTTCCTCCAACAAAGCCCCACCTACTCCAGCAATGCCACTCCTCCTAATACCATCACTCCTTAGGAGCTGATAGAAGCCATTTTCTTTCAAACCACCACACAAGCAAACGTCAATGTGTCCAGCTCTTTCTGTCCTGTATTGTGGATGTGACCTGACAGTCTGTTTTAAGTTTCTGCCACTGTGATTTCTTTGCTATGATGGACTGTAACCTAGAATTTTGAGCTGAAATAAACTCTTTTCTCCCCAAATGGCTTTTTGTCAGGGTATTTTATCACAGTAACAGAAGTGAAACTAGAATATGCTCCATATGCCAATAAGAAAAATGTATATTCTGCAGTGACTGGGCAAAATGTTCTGGAAATGTCTGTCAAGTCCATGTGTTCTGTAGTACAGCTTTACTCTTCACTCACATTTTGTCTAGACAATCTGTCCATTGATGAGAGTGGATGTTAAAAAGCTTCAACTAGTATTCTGTAGGAGTATATCTCTCTCCTAAGGTCGAATAATGTTTGGCTTATATAATTAGGCACTCCAGAGTTGGGTTCACATATGCTTAGAGTGGTTATAGCCTCTTGTTGAATCGATCCCGTAGTCATTACGTAGTAACTTTGTCTCCTTTCCTAGCTTTTGCTTAGGTGTAAGTAAAGCTAGCGCTGCTCAATTTTGCTCTCCATCTGCATGGACAATCTTTTTTCAGTCCCTGCACTTTCTTTCATGGTGTGTGTGTATGTGTGTGCGTGAGCCTGTGCCTGTGTGTTCATGTGTCTGTCTGTTTGTGAAGTGAGTTTCAGATTTTATTTCACTGGATATATTTTATCAATTTACCTTTCTCCTTGTGGAATACACAGAATGTAAGTATTTACCTTCTCCGTGGTGTCTTACAAGTCTAAGATGACTTTGAAAATAATCTGACAGGTTTATATTCAAGCCTAGACTTAAAGTTCAGAAATTCATCCACTGTGCAGTCTGCTGCGTCAGTTACGGGTTGTGCTTTGACTTTCTGAGTTTCTTAGTTTCACCATTTCTGTTTGGCTCTTCGTTTGTATTTACCTCTTTGTTGGCTTTCCCATTCAGATTGTATTAATCAAAGTTTTCCAGGAACACAGAACCACTGAGTACAACAGAGGCTGGTTATCGCAGTTGAAAGCTGTATTGTCTGATAATGGCTACATGCAGAAGAGGCAGAGAAACCAGGAGCTGTGCAGTGTAAGAACCCGGAATCCTCAGGATGAAGGGAACCAATGACAAGTCTAAGGGGAACCTGAAGGCCTTGAAGCTCCATGGAGAGTCACTAGTGTGAGTCCGTGTGGGAAGATGGTTGAAATCTGATGCCATAGGCCATGCTAGACTCACTTGCTCAAGAAGAACACAGCTTTCTCTTCCACTTTCAGGCCATCTGGGTGATCATCTTATCAGATAGTGGTGTTGACATCCAGGCCATCAAGGAGACCTCAGCTGCTTTCCCAGATGATAGTCTGCCAAGCATTGTGCTCACAGACATTCTTTACTAATGATCCTCTCAAAGGTCCAGTCAAGTTGGCAATTATAACTAGCCAATTTTCTTATGTATCTCGTACATCTTATTAAATTTTGTCAAAACCATTATTTTGAGTTATTTTTTAGGCATTTCATTAGTTTTCTTCTCTTTGTGATTATTGGTAGAGAATAATTATATTCCTCTGCAGGTAACATAACACCTTGTCCTTCTAGCATCTCTTTGTTGATATCTGTACATCTAGCAGATACAATGCCTCTACTAATTTCATAAAATAACTTTTGTAATAATTTTTTTCTTTTTTAAAAAATATTTGATTTATTTTATGTATGTGGTTTACCTGCATGTATATAAGCACACTGGTCCTTTCAGGGGTCAAAAGAGGGCATTCAGTACTCTGGAAATAGAGTTAGGGATGGTTGTATGTAGTGAGAATTTTGGGTTTGTTTGTTTGTTTTTATGAGTATAGTGTAGCTATCTTCAGACACACCAGAATGGGGCATCAGATCCCATTACAGATGGTTGTGAGCCACCATGTGGTTGCTGGGAATTGAACTCAAGACCTCTGGAAGAGCTCTCAGTGCCCTTAACCACCCAGCCATCTCTCCAGCCCAGTTTTTTTTTTTTTTAAGATTTATTTATTTTATATATATGAGTACACTGTAGCTGTCTTCAGACACACCAGAAGAGGGCATCAGATCCCATTACAGATGGTTGTGAGCCACCATGTGGTTTCTGGGAATTGACCTCAGGACCTTGGGAAGAGCAGTCAGTGCTCTTAACCACTGAGCCATCTCTCTAGCCCATAATTTTTCTTAATATTATTGGTTTGGAAAGCTATCTGGGCTTTGGTTTTAGTTGGGTTCATCAGTGTATCTCCATCTAGCATCAAAAGCTGTAGTTGATGGCTTTGAGTGGAGTATCTATGGAAAGAGAGGCAGCAAATCTACCAACATGCCAGCCATGTAGGACTCAGGGGTATCACACACCAAGTAAGAGCAGGTAGGTTACCTACTGTGTCTAGTGTGCACAGGTGACTTGTAGGCCCTCGTGAGCTCCATTAACTCAAAGAAGGCTGTCCAACTGAGACCTAGAGCTGACAATGGATGGGTAGGACCACCCAGATGCTTCCTGGGGGCCTTCCTAAACCAAGTCTCTCAGTATAGGCTGTTGAACTCCTTATTGGAGTTAAATTAAATGATAAGTGAGAGCACCTGGGTGCTTTTCTGGGCACTTGGAGAGCTGAAGTGCTCAAGAAAAATTTCCTGGCTGCTTTACAAGGCCAAGGGCAGGTACCAGGCCTGTCCTTTTGCTTCCTAAGGACCTCTGATGGGTCAAATGACTAATCATGAACTGCCTGGTTGCCTCTTAAAACTGGGAGTACATGGGTAGTATCACCCATCTGGTTCACGGAACTCCTAGGGACAGTCACCTACTATCTCACAGAAGCCCTGCCAGGAAGATTCATCCCAGGACAGTATCGGGAGGTGAGACTTCAGCTAGTAGGTACAAGATGGCCTGGGTTCCTTCATCATCTTTCATAACACTCCAAACCAACCTCAGAGAGAACTGTGAGAGTCTCAGGTTTTGCCAAGAGCAGATATTTTTGTGTGTGTATGTAGCTTCCTGCATACCCTCTCTCTGATGTGCAAAGTCATTCTTGGTTCAGTGTTGATATCAGCTAGAAAGATGAGACAGTTTATTCTCCATAACTCCCTCCTTTGCATGCCCATCATGGATCTCTGTGCTATCGTTATGTCTCTACAGTGCTCCAGCACTGAGTTCCAAACACTCAAGTCAAGATGTAGTTGTTTTGTTTCTGTTGGAGACTTCTTTTGTTGAGAAGAAGGGCACCAGGCACTCTAACGAGATGTCTGCAATCAACTTTCAAAGAGAAAGAGAGAAGCCTGAGAATGACAAACAACTCAGCATATACAAGGGACCGCCCCCCCCCATATGATTAACAGCAAACTTTTCACCAGAAAATTTGGGGATAGCAGACAATAGGCTGATACCTTTACATTACAAAAAGAAGAGAACTATGTCTGCCAAAACTCTCCCTCAAAAGTGGAGGAGAATCTAAGGCATTGTAAGATAAACAAAAGTTGAGGGAACATATTACCATTAGACCTGCCATGCAAGAAATTACTGGCAGAAATGCCCTGCATGGGACAGTGAACAGACTCTAGACAGTAACCTGAAGTTGTATAGATAAATAGAAACTTTAATTAATGAAAATAGAACAGCAATTATAAAAGCATGTATCAGTGAAATAAATGTATTATACCCTTTTGTCTATATGATTTAGGAAATAGTTATAATTCTCTAAAAAATCATTAGCCTAACAAGTAGCATCACTGTGACTTTAGGCTTCCACATTTGGTTTTCTACATAATTTAAAAAAGATTAATGCACTTAAAAGAAATGATTCATCTGTGTTTTGAGGCACACACATATCAAGATGTAATTTAATAATGCCAACAACTGGAAGAGACAGGGTCGGAGCTATAAAGGAGGGCAGTATTTCTATGTCATTGAAGTTAGACTGCTGCGCATTGCAATTAGAGTTATGTAACTTGGGGATGCTAAATGTAATCCCCATGGTAACTGCAAAAAAAAAAAAATAGCTGAAGATACACACAAAAGGAAATGAGAAAGAGTTTAAACAGTTCACTATATAAATCAACGAAACACCAAAGGCGATAGTAATGTATAAATAAGAGATTAAAAGCCACGGCTTTGAAAGATAGAGAACACATAGCAAAAGTGACAGGAGTAAGCCTTCCTTTATCAGTAATTACTTTAAATGCAAATGGATTAAAGTGTTCAATCAGAAGACAGAGATTAACAGGCTAGTTGAAAAAAATAATCCAACTATATGTCATCTACAAGAGACTCATTTTAGTCCCTAAGAAACAAATAGGTTGAAAGTAAAAAGATGGAGCACTGTTTCCTGTAAATTGCCACCTAGAGAAAGCAAGGGTAAAGAAAGAAATGTCAGCCAAAATAAACTTCAAAACTGTTTACAAGAGACAAAGGACATTTTATATTAATCAAAATATTTAACAATTATAACTACTTATAAATATAATTGTCTCTTTGGTGATCTACTAACCATCAGAATACATTAAATAAAAGCTGTAAGATTTGAAAAAAGAAATAGGCAGTTGCATATTTTAGTTGGAGGCTTCAAAATCCCACCCTTAGGAGCAGATAGACTAACCAAGTAAAGGACAAGGAAAGGATTTATCATAGTGGGGCCAACTTGACAATATTCAAGCAGACAGAGACACTATTCCCTCTGGTCACATTGGGATAGTTAACAGTCATTAACAGAATAAAACTGGAAAATTTACAAATTATAAAAAAAAAATCAAATACTCTTAGCAAACGAATGAAACAAAATCACAAGGGAAATTGGAAACTATTTCAAGGCAAATGAAAATGGAAAAAACAATATATCAAATTTATGGGAAACGGTGGGAACCATGCTAAGAAGGAAAATTATAGTTATAAACACTTCCATTAGAAAATTAGAAAGGTTCCAAATCAATAAGCTAACTTTACAACACAAAGAATTTTTATAAATTGCATTTATTTTACTTTATGTGTGCGAACGTTTTGCTGGCACACGTGTATGTGCATCACATTTGTGCACAGCATCCTCTGAGTCACTAGAGGATGCTGGATCCCCTGGAACAGAGCTACAGATAGATGTGAACCACAAATGGTGCTGGGACTCAAACCCAGGTCCTCTCAAAGAACAAGAAGTGCCCTTGACCACTTAGCTCTCTCATCGCCCAACATAAGAAACTTTTAAAAGAACAAACTAAACCAAAAGCCAGCAGTAGAATAAAATGATGAACATCAAATCATATATAAAGTAAAGACTTGTTTCAAAGTTGAGGGGAAAATCTATTTCTGTTGAAAAGATTAACCCTAGGAAATGGGTAGATTTTATTTAATGCATATAACTTCAGTTTTAAAGCTTGAGGAGAGATAGAGTAATGATGTGTGTGCAGTTTAAGTTCATTTAATACTACTAGGTTATACATTTAAAAGTACTAAAATGATGGATTGTATGTTATGTGCATTATAGCACAGTAAAAATATTTTAAATAAAAGAAAATTAGTGTCTAATGGCTACAGATGGATCTATTTTGCAGGCTGGTTCTTCATATGGCTGCTTCTCCATATATAATGAATAGAAATCATTTTGTTAGATTGCAAATCCTGCATTCAGTAAGTTTGGAGGAGAGATCAATATTCCCTGTTTCTAACAACTTCCAAGGTGAAGTTGGTCTTGTTGATCCTGGCATGGCCCATATCTTGAATAACAATGTCTTATAAAATTTATGAAGCTAAAGCAGATGGCATCTGAGATTCAAGCCATACACACCGTAAGTAGCCAGCAGTTACCTCAAAATTAGATGGGTTCCAGTAAAACTTGAAATGTGTTCTTTCTGAATGCTGAATGTGGCAAGTTCTATGAACAGTGGGTGTCCAGTTACCTGCTATCTATGCCTACATAAACAGAATTATTTGTTTAAAACAATATCAAGAATTTATTTTGCTTATGAACCTGAAATTTGGGTAAAACTTTACAGGGGCACCATGTCTCTGTTCTACATGGCACCACTTTGGCACAGTTCAACTGGGGACCAGGATAGCTGCTTTAAAAATGATCCTTTGTTCTCATTTCTGAATCTTAGCTATCAGATCAGCCAGAGCTATGGGGTGACAACCTTAGGTCATCACATAGCCTTCCAAAGTTGCTTAAGCTTTCTCACGTTATAGTGGCTGAGTTCCAAAAGCATACATCTCCAGGAAACAAATTAGAAACACATGATGTTTTTATGAACTGGCCTTGGATATCATATAACATCACTCATGCCATGCACTAGAACTTGATAAGAATATAAAGGCCTGCCCCTTTAAGAAGAGAAGACTGGCTTTCCCAGTTAATGGCAGGGTGGTCAAGTCTAGAAGGATATGATAGATGAGGTCATCTTTGGAAAATATAGTTTGCCATACCTGTCAACCACAAATCAATTCAGATAAACACACACAACTTGGGGGCTGGAGAGATGGCTCAGTAGCTAAATGCATGTATCTCACAAAGATCCCGAGTTTAGTTCTCAGCACTTCTGGGAAAATCTCAGCTACCTGTAACTCTACCTCCAGGGGAATCTGATGCCTCTGACCTCTAGGGGGCACCTGTACTCACATGTACTTGAAAAAAATATATATTGTTAAAATATACAAAATTACTAAGATTTCTCAGTGGGTAGTATACTCAGTTAACCAGAATGACAACCTGAGTTCTATCCCTGGAACCCATGTACAGGTGGGAGAGACAGTGGACCCCACAGTGTTAACCTTTGACCTCCACCCATGCCCCATGGTGCAGGTACACACATACACATCATATACATACTCTCTTCCCTGGTCTTGCACTACGGGAGGGGGGGGGGAGATACAAATTTCTCCAATTCTGGCTTATTTTCATTCCCATTTCTGTGTGTTGTGAGGAAGAAGAAAACCCTGAAACAGAGTAGAAAGTAAGGGAAGGTTAGAAGGATCATTGATTATCACATAGAAATTAGGTGAAACAGGTCAAGCAGTGATGGCAGAGGCATCAGACAGAGGTGAGACTGAAGTGCATAGGAAGTTAGACGTTTCTCTAAGGACAAGTGCTGTCCGTTTATTTGCACCCATTGGCTGCTTCGTGAGAATGTTGCAGTCACGCTACCTTGAAGGTTTCCTGGAAGAAGGACACGAGAAATGAGCTTAGTTTTCCCTGATGTTTTTTTGCCTAGACAGACATGTCTGTTCTGTGGGTGTTCTGGAGTTCTTCCCAGAAGGCAGACCTCTAAATCTCCAATGCCAATCATGGATAAGAGTTTTGTTTATTAAAAAAAAGGGGGGGTGGCACATGCCTTTAATCCCAGCACTTGGGAGGCAGAGGCAGGCAGATCTCTGAGTCCGTTCGAGGCCAGCCTGGTCTACAAAGTGAGTTCCAGGATAGCCAGGGCTATACAGAGAAACCTTGTCTAGAAAAACTAAAAACCAACCAACCAAAAAAACAAACCTATTCAATGCAGTGCTATGAATGAGAATTACCAGGTTGGTTAAGGCAAGCTGTTGCTTGTCTTTACCTCCACTGGAGGAAAGAGCCCCCTTATTTGCTTTCTTCCACTTGCAAGTCCCACACCAAGCCCTCTCATTCCGCAGAGACTCAGTATAGCTATTGAGAGACAGCTGACTTGAGACTGAGCTGACTGCCTTGAAGCACAACCTTGGGCACATCCCGTAATTCCCTCTCCTGGTGCATCTATACAGAAATAGAATGCGAATGTTTATCCCTCTTTATCTTCCTTTCAGCTTTACCAAAGAAAGTCATTATAGAAATGCAAAGGAGTTTCCTTCCCAGTGAGGCTATTTTGTGCTCTCCTCAGGGATCTCAAAATGAGACCCTTTCCCTCCACACTCATATACCATCAGGGCACCACTATCATTAGACAAAATGTGTGTGAGTGTCTAAGAAAATAGACATAGGTGGCTTAGTGACCTTTGGTGAAGGGCAAGCAGCAAGATGGGGTTTCTCTAGCCTTGACTTGCCTGGAAATAAATCATTTATGTAGCCAAAGATGGCCCCAAACTCAAATCCTCCTTCCTCAGCTTCCTAACAGTTAATATTACAAACGTGAGTCACCATATCTGACTTATTGTTCTTGCAGTTGTGACAGGATACCAGAAATAATAAAGGAAGATAAAAGAACTCATTTGGGCTCACAGTTCTTGGAAGATGGTTCATCCTTTTGGGGAAGTATGATGGTGGAAGTTGCCACAGGCTGGAGCAGCAGGAACCTGAAATCGCATCCTGACAGCAGTCGGAAAACATAGAGGATGCTGGGAAGAATCAGGGGTAAGCAACAGCTCCTAACTCCTGCCCCTACTAACCTAGTTCTTCAAACAAGGTCCTACATCTAAAAGCTTCATCATTTCCCCAAATGGCACCCCCAGCTGGTGGTACCAGTGCTGAAACTCACAAGCCAATGGAGGATACTTCACATCCAAACCATAAAAGCAGGATACTGAAGGCAAGCCTATAATGATACAAATGAACAAGATGAGACTCTAAATCCTTAAAATATCTCTGCTTCATTCTGCTTATACACTACTCTGTTAATCCCTGGTTCTTCAGATCAGACAACCCAAGTTTTGGCAGTACCTGGCCTCTTGGTACCTTGAGAGAAGAGGAAACTGAAGGTCCTCCCTAAAGCTGAGAGTTGAGTTGTAGTCTCAGAGCATTCTCAGTCTAAACATGTTACTTTGGTAATATTATGAGCAACCTTGCACACGGCAGCTAGTTTTCTCCATCTCTTGTTTCTTTGCTATGACTATCATCACAAAATTCCACAGACTAAATAGCCTAAACAAGAGGAAGTTACTTTCTAACATATTAGAAGCTTGAAGTCCAAAGCAACAATCTTCCTGAGGCCTTTTCCTTGTCTTCCACTCATCATACCTGTGTCTCCTTCAGCCTCTCCTCTGTACTCTCCTGCCATCTCTTCCTCTTCTCACAAGGATATCAGTCCTACCAGGATAGGACTTACACTGGAGACCTAATATTAACTTAGTGAATGGCTCTCATACATGAATATAGAAGGCACGAGTTACCTTATCATAGAATCTGTAAAAACAAGTGTCACGTGGCTTGATGCAGACAAGAACATCACTTAGACCATGCTTTCTAAATAAGACAACATACAAACATCATCTTGTCAATATCATTATATCTTTTACTTTTCTGTTGCTATGATAAAATACCATGTCCAAAAGCTACTTATAGAGGAAAGAATTTATTTGGGCTGATGGTCCCAAAGATGTAAGAGTCCTTCATGCCATGGAGAAATATCATAAAAAGCAGGCATGGCTGCAGGAAAAGGAAGCTGAGGGGTTGCATGGACGTAGATCCAGCCACCAGGCTCCAGACAGCAATTTTACAGACAGCTCTCAGCAAACAGTCTATGTGGTTACCACTGACAGAAAGCCCTAGTTATTTCTCAGAATGCCACTCGTTACCCTTTTTGTCTTAGAGTTATTATTGCTTTGATGAGACACCACAACCAAAAGCAAGTTGGAGAGGAAAGAGTTTATTTGGCTTACACTTCTATATCATGGTTTATCATGGAAAGAAGTCAGGACAGGAACTCAAGCAGGGCAGGTCTCTGGCTCGCTCCCTCTGGCTTGCTCAGCCTGATCTCTTATAAAACCCAGGACCACCAGCCCAGGGATGGTCTCGCACACAATGGGCCAGGCTCTCCCTTATCAATCACTAATTAATAAAATGTCCTACAGACATGCCTATAGCCTGAACTTATGGCCACATTTTCTTAATTAAGGTTCCCTCCTCTTAGATGACTTTAGCTTATATCAAGTTAACACAAAACTATCCAGCATAGCAAGTGAATTTGGAAGTGGAACAAGGCCACAAATTCTCCAAACCTGCCTCCAGTAACACAATTCCTCCATCAAGGTCATACCTGCTAAGCCTCCCCCAGCTTACCACCAGCTGGGGCCCAAGTTTTCAAATGCCCAAGTCCATGGGACACATCTTTTTTTTCCAAATCACCACAATCACTATTATGGCCATTATAACTACTGCTTTTCTGACATATGGTCACTCAGCTCAAAAAACTAAATTTTCTGCCTGCAGAAAAATTATACCCATAGTAGTTAAGAGAATTAAGGATGTCTAACTCCTGGCTCCATTTGTTAGTTTCCTAAATCATGTTCATTTTTGTGTGCCTTGGTTTGTCAGTGTGAAATAAAGGAAGGAAAAAAGTAATATCTACTAGGTAAGGTTGCTGAAAGGACTAAAAGAAGCAGTGAAGTAAAATGACCAGTCAATAGTACATGCTCAATAAATATGGCTACTGCCGCTAACGGTATTTAGATTTGCAGCTGCTCCATCTCTCTCAGCCAGTAGAGGTCTCCACCATATCCGGTGGGGACTCTGCGTGATGATGGTAGGCACTCTTTGCAGCGTCCATGCTCAGTGGCAGAGAAACTCATGAACAATCCCAGCCCTGTCTGCAGGTAGAAGACCTCGGAAACAAGAGAATGGGAAGTGTGGAAACTTCCTCAGCAAAGAGTTACTCGAACAGGTGCACATGAGTAGGTGCCCCCTGGATCTAACCTTAGTTGTATCTCAATTAGCTTGTTAAGCCAGAGTTTAAAAAATAATGGCAAGAAAATAGAAAAAAACAAAAACAAAAAAACATATGCTGTGGACAAGCAGAAAGGACGAGTTGACAAGTGTTTGTAAACTTTTGTGGAAACAAGAAATCCTGCTAAATAAACATTTAATATTGCTCGTAATATTAGCTAGCTTCTTCTTCATCATGAGCTATATCCCGGCTTCTATTGCAGTATATTCTCTTTAACCTCCTTTTCCCCAGACAGGTACGCACCTCCAAATTTAATTATTCTGTCAATTGTATTTTAAATTGTACTGATTTCCATTAACTGCTTGTGGTATCCATTTGTTGATCCGTTCCTTCTGAACCAATCATCTTCCCACCCACACACACACACACACACACAAAAAGTCCGAAAGGCAATTAAACTGAGGATGGTGAGAGTTATTCAAGAGAAATCAAAGCAAAAAGGTAAAGGAAGTGCTAACCCCGGGCTTTAAAGGGGCACTGGAGGAAAAATACACACCTACTAAAAAGTACAGTACCGAGGCAGATAGAGGCTCCGAGCGAGGGAAGAGAGCCAGGGAGAGACCCAGCTTGTGCCTCATCCATCTCTCTCAGCACCAAGGACAGAGAGCCTCTCAGCCGCTAACCCAAACAACGTTCCCGTGGGGGGTCCCTCCCAAATCCTCTAGGGAACACTGGTGCCTTGGGAAAGCAGCTATGAAACCAGGCAGTGAGGTCTGGTGAGGAAGCTGTTAGAGTAGTTCACATGTAATTTCCTCCTCAGAGGCAAAAACCAGGTGATTTCCTTCCTGCATGGAAATGATTCCATAGTTTCTGTGTCCTGGGAAAGGCAAAGTTTGCTTTTGCTTCGTTCCGTGTGTCTGCAGTCAGTCAATGGCTTCAGGAACTGAGGCGCTAAACACCACAGTCTCCAGGCACCAGAAGAAATTTTCAGGGTAAGTGGATTTCTCTTTTCATTTCTAATTTAGTGGAAGATTGTTTGATTAGCTTGGAATTCTGTGGTTCTCTGAGCTGCTCTAGGTTTAAAACATGAAACCCCGGGGAAACTGTGTTCATTAAGTGGCTGGACCTGCTTGCTCTCTTTTTAATCCCCCCCTCTCCCAAATTTGTGTCACGATGGGCTCTAGAATCTATATCAAGGCATACATAAAAGACATTAAATAAAAACCTGTTTTTATTTCCTGGGAGTTGCACAGAAGTCGACTGCATTCCTCTTACGGGTTTGACTTAATCTGATATTTTGAACTACCCACTTCAGCACCCTGGTAGTGCAGGGCCGAGGGGTTTAGAGAGACACCGTTTGCAATGTGTTTAAAGTCAAACTGCTTCCAAGTCAGAATCCAATTACCCCAACAGAGATATGTGAGCATGGCTGTGTATGTTTTTTTCCAGTGATGGTATATGATTGTTGAAGGCATTGTTGTTTAACTGTAGGATTCCCACTGCTTACGGTGGCTTATTGGGTCAACAGAGTTCTTGTAATTAGTGCACTTGTGCCACTGACTGCATCTGGTTTAGTCTAATACTTTCTCAGTGCATGAAAACAAACAACAACATAGCAATAGCAAAGTGGTACTCAGATTCTAAGTGCGTTCTGCATGCCTGTTTGCTTACTGGTGCTACAAGGTCAGTAAACTGTCCTTGGATGAGGATGAAAGGCAGACATTTGACCTGACCTTGGAAACTTGTAGAGCCAGAGGAGAGACAATGCGAGATTTCTATTCAAATACTTGTTTATTTAGAGTTGTATGTTTTCAAGGGTCTGCATGGCTCCTCGTGAACAAGGGGGTCAGGCAAAGAAAATAGTGATAGCATCCAAACAGAAGGCTTCTTCTAATGAAATGATCAAATGTCAAATATCAAATAGAGAGTCCATCCAGTATTAAATTTAATGTCTAATACATAGAAGTTTGCTATCAGTAAATATTCACTTTCTGGTTACTTGGTCTACTGTATCCCCCTACTTTATGTCTTGTTAGAATGACAAGATGTCTTGTTTTTGTAGATTGTCAAGGAAAGTAAGCATGCTTTATTGACCAGGTTCAATAAGGGGAAAAAAACTATATTATGTTAGCTTCTGGATCTCTGTAGCCACCCGTGGCGTTTCCTCTGTATATGTACCAACATATGCATATGTAAATACACCCAGATCTATAAATACGCGATAGACTTCAATGCCCTTGTGAATCTTCATTATGAAATGACTTAGAAAGCAATTTACAAGAATAAAGCACCATAGAAATGCTAAAGACTACCTCTAATAATAATGACAATATAACTCCCACCAGTTCTGTGCACAGTGCACACCTGCGTTGACTTTTAAAAGCTGGGTAAGGAGAACAAGCTACTCTGAACATGCAAGATCTTCATGTTATTCCCCACGCAGGCTTGTCTGTTTTACCCTCCACGCTGGAGGACTTCAGACCGGGGCGGGAGCTCCGGGCTCGGGTCTCTGACTGTCAACTCCACCACTGAGTGGCTTATGGCCTCAGCTAGAAATCAATCCCTCCATAACCCCTTCTCTTCATCTGCTGGAAGAGTAGTGGGGACAGCATTTGCTCTACTCTTCATGCTGTCAATATGATAGAGCTCATACATGTTAGCTGCTGGAATTATTGATTTTATAAAGGAATTGGGAAGTCTGAGTTGAAGCAAAGGCCAGAAAAACTGGGGACACTGGTGATGTTTGTTAGTGAAAGGTTATGATTTCAGGACCTGAGATGTGAAAGAAGGTAAGTCATGGAAGCTACTAGTTCATTCTGGCTCCGAAGAAAGCCCATTTCAACCTAGGAAGGACTCGTAGCATCCACTTGTAGATATATTAAGTGAGTGGTGACTGTTAGACTTGAGAAGCCTTAATCAAAGGTTGGCTCACATCACGCACTGTGTAATTGTCTGCAGAGAAAGGGGTGGGAATAAAAACTCGTTCTCTCCTGGTCCCGGAAGAATGCCCATCTTCTGTGTGTGTGCTCTTGTGGCCTTTCCTTGGTATGGGTTTTAAGGGTTTTGGTTCATGGTCATGTGGCACCATTGCGGTAGGCCTGCGGTGAGAGAGCATCATGGCAGACCGGAAGTGATGGAGCAGAGATGCCCATTTCATGGAGACCAGACAGAGGGTCACATTGTGTGAGCTTCAGAAAGTTGTCTCTATGTCTCTGTCTTTGATACTTAAAAGAAAGATGCCCAAATCCTCCCTCAGGAGATGTTGTAAACATTTATAAATGTTAAATAGGATGTTTTATTGTCAGCCTAGCCCCAGATGTAGCCCAGAAGTGGCTGTCTTTGGAAGGAGACTAAACACTCAAGGTGTCTTGGATTTATAATGTTTGGGGTTTGAGTGGTTCAATGACTTTAAGGAAAAAGAACAAATGATTGAATCCTATAAATCGTCTTTATTTATTTATTTATTTTACTTTTGAGATTATAATATAATTACATCACTTCACCCCTCCCTTTACTCCCTCCAGCCCCTCCCACTCCTCTGCCTTCTTCACACATTCACGCCCTCTCTTTTCGTCAATCACTGTCACATGCAGATTACATGCAGATGGAAGACCATTTCTCCATCTCTCTGCATCCCTTAGCTGCCTGTAGCTCTTAGTGTAGAACTGAGGTCTCATGGTCCCTCCCTCGTCCACTTTAGCACACCTACTGTTGTCCTCGTTCTGCTCATGTTAAATAGTCATGTTGGTGAGACTGTGTGGGTCGAGTGTGCAAGTACACTGAGGGACTGAGCATCACCACAGCAGGTTGTGTGTCCCAGATAATGAGAGCTCTAATCCATTCTGTCTCGATGGCTTTTAAACTAGATCATGCAGTCATCCTAAAAAGGCTAGAACACACTAAAAAGACCAGGATGAACCAATGCTTTATATGAAATTCAACCTTCTTAAAAATCATAAGCGCTGTTGTATGCAGTATATCCTAGGAGATCCGGGTTAGTAGTAGTGTTCTGGCCCTTGTCCACCTCCCCTCTCCCCATGCCTGTGTGGTATCTGTAATATGTGAGCACACATGTGTGTAATGTGATGCAGACATAAGAGGAAGGTGTCATATGTCCTACTCTGTCACACTCGGCCTTGACTCTCACTGAATCTAGGGCTAGGCTGACAACCACCAAGTCCCTTGCATTGAGCTGTCTCAGGCCTCCACAGCACTGGGGCGATAGGCAATCACTCAGTCATATCCAGCTTTTTACCTGGGCATTAGGGATCCGAACACAGGTCCTCAGTGAACTCTTCCCCACTGAGCCCACCCCTTAGCCTCTGACTCTCGACTTTCTCTTAACTCCTAACGTTCTTTGTTGAGGTCACCAGTAACTCCCTCATCACCAAGTTCATCAGATGATTGGCAGCTTTGGCTTATTTTTCTTCTTTGCCTCCCCACGCTTTCCTGTTAACAGTAAAAGCCATGGTAAGTCTTATGCGACAGTAATGCTTCTCTAGTCGGAGAGTCATTTTGCTCCCTCCCCCATTTGAGTCTAAGCAGCATCCACTTTTTGGTTATTACAATGAGTAGCTAGATCAGGGACACTGCTAAACATCAACACTGCATACATAACACCTCCTGCAAAACAAAAAATTATCAGCCCAAATTGTCCACGGTGTCGAGGCTTTAAGCATATAATTGCATTTGGGCTTCACAATAACCCCGTGAAGTAGGCATGATTTATCCTCATTCTGCCGATGAAACAACTGGTCTCTCATTATGAATTATTTGGAGAGTGATTATTAAGTTAATGAATTCTTCGGACTCTCAGCTTCATCCTGAGACTAGTTCTATCTCTTAGCACATCGATCAGAAGTATAAACAGGGGGTGGAGGAAGCTGGGGAGATCTAACTCAGAGTTATATAAGAAATCTTCATTTAAAAAGAAGAAAAAAAACCCAAAAATACAAAAAAAAAAAAACAAAATCTAAGGTGGAAAAAATAAAGTGGAAATGATTACCCGAGAGGCAGGGAGCAGTGCAGCATATCTCACTCATCTCTGCTTTCATCTCTCACACCCAAAACTCTGGAACTACCTCGGCCTGCCCACCCGCTGCTAGGAAGAGTCTAAGACCAGAAATAGAGCAATGTAAAAGCACAAATGAGAAATCCATACAGTTGTGCTTCCAACATCGGGTGCAGAGATGAGGCTTGTCGCCTCACCATTAACGCTTCACATCCCCTGCACGGCTTTTAAAGTAGCTGTCAATTCTCAGGGCGCAGGGCAAAGCCCGGCAACATGGTAACCAGAAGTCCTTGGCTTTACCTTCCTCTTCGTACTTGACAGGGAGATAAGGCTAAGCAGCTGAGACTCTAGGAAAGGAGACTGGCCGCTGCCTTGAAGGTGGCCCAGCTGTGAAAGGAAAGGTATTCTGGGCCTGAGCCTGCCTCCAAGTGGGAATATCTTTGAACAATCAGAAAGCGCTGTGTTTTTCTGAAAGCCCTTGGCAGCAGCAACGCTATTTCCAGGGTAGAGGCTGCCCTTCTCCTAATAATGAGAAAATTATAATTATTACCAAGAATTATTATTATGTGTTAAAATGTATATTGACTGCAAACAATGTGCTGTGGAAAAGAACACTTTTAAGTAGTTCTCTGAATTCATTCCAAGTTGGTCACCCTTTTTCTACCCATTTCTTCTTAAGAAGTGTTAAAATACACTTCTTTCAGGCAGAAATGTTTCAGAGTGCGGTGTAAAATGATAGCCATGATTAAGCAACCCCTTAATTCAAGAAAGCTGTGGGTGGGTGACAGGGTTGAGAATGGACCCTGATGACCACCAGCCTCTACTTCCGCCAAGACCTAAAGAGTTCTCACAGGGGCCCATGTATGTCATGTCTAAATGTCATGATGCCATGACCAAAAATATGTTAGAAACAACTTTTAACCCTTATGCCTTGGGGAAAAAATACAAAAATAAGTTCACTTTCGAATACACATATTAGCAGAACACAACCACGTGTAACTCTAGCTTTGAACACCTGTACTTACAAGCGTGTACACACACACACACACACACAAATAATTTCCAAGAAGGGAAAATATATACTGTACCAAACTGTAAGTGAGTGTGCCTCTGTCTTACTTGGGGACTGTGTCTTTTTCTCACCCCATGCCAGCTGCACAGAGATTTTTATCTAAATGCCAACCGCTAGTTTCCGCATGGACCCAGGCCACTGAGGTATGATCCTGCCTTGTAAATTATTTCCACCATGCCTGGGGTGAAAACTCTTAGGAAATGCGCTCTAACGGTCCTCCATTTTATAGAGAAGAAAACTGCTCAGAGGTGGAAATGGCCAGGTGAAGTCTCCACTGAAGCAGCCTCCAACCCACACAGAGCACAAGCCTGGTTCTCTCAGTCACCCACACATCCTTCCATATCACTGCCACCTCATCAGACTGACTCCAGCTGTGTTGGCCTTCCTGCCACTCCCCCTAAACCCTGGCCCTCCCTGGAGGCACCACACACACACACACACACACACACACACACACACACACACACACACCTGCTCCTTCTGTTGATCTCTACCTCTGCTAGCCTTGACTTCATGCTAATATAGCCAGGAAGCCTTCCTTGTTGTCTGTGTTCGCCCACAGACATATTATCCTGGACCTCTCTCCAACTCCCATTTCTGATTTATTTTTTTCCAAAATGCATATTATCACTGAACAGGCCTGCTCTTGATTATTAAATCTCTCCCCCCAATTCCCATAGAGGCTTCCTAAGGGAAGAATTATCTGTTTCGTCCCTAAATGTATTTCCAGTTCTTACAGCACTGCCTGCTATTATATAGGAGATGTCCCATCAGTATTTGTAGACATGAAACATTTTAAGCTGTATCTACATATCCTATCCCAGCTCTAAAGAGTCTGATTTAGCCCACATTGTTGTCTGTCTTTTCCTAGAAACATTTTGGAGTCGCATTCCTCTGTGTGGGCCATGGCACCTCTGAGCCAGATAAGCAGCCACATCAACTCCACCTGTGGGGCAGAAAACTCCACTGTTGTCAACCGGGCCCGTCCACACGCCTACTACGCTCTGTCCTACTGTGCACTCATCCTGGCCATCATCTTTGGTAACGGCCTGGTATGTGCAGCTGTGCTGAGGGAGCGCGCCCTACAGACCACCACCAACTACCTAGTGGTGAGCCTGGCTGTGGCAGACCTGCTGGTGGCCACTTTGGTGATGCCGTGGGTGGTGTACTTGGAGGTAAGTGGGCTTATGGTACACGCTGCTGCGGAATGGGTAAAGACTCAGAATATCCCCTGTGGTCAATGCTCAGAGGCCTGGGGAAAGAAGGAGAAGTGCTAGCATCCTCCCCCTGGATAGGGGAGAGCTGACACTTGAGGGAAGCTCATGAGAACTAGAGGCCTGGGGATGCTTCCCTGCTTGTGGGTCCAGTATCTGGGTGACTGGGCATGAACTATGGGAACCTTCCTAAAAATACTTTTCATCTATGCCAGTCATGTGATAATGATGAAGGTCATGTGATAACGATGGAGGCCATGTGATAATGATGAAGGCCATGTAATAATGATGAAGGATGAGCATCTTCATCCAGGTTCAATCTATCTAGGATGAGAGGTACAAGGGGAAGAAAATATTCTAATAAATGAAATGAAAGTTAGAATGGTCAATATATAGGTCAGATCTCCCTACCTCCTCTTCCTTGTGTTTCATCTACTCTTCATCTTGGCTTTGTCCTCCTTGGTGCTGGCTCTCCATAGATTCTGCTGCCAAAGGATCAGGCTAAACCTTCAAATTTGAATTTCCCATGCTTCCATTAGTAGTACAAAGCCCTCACCACTCCAAGAATGCACCAGGCTCTGGAGGATTCATTTTAGGAGGAGCACTTCTTAAATTTGAAAGTATTTTTATTTAAAGGTGCAAAATAAGAGTCAGAAGGTGATCAAGACAAAACATCCATTTGCTAACAAGAAAATCAGGGTGCCTACATCTGTTCAAGAAACACACTTCCTTACCAGGAAAACATGCAATTATTAAAGAGATGTTTTAAACGCCTTAATGTGCTATTAATATTTCTCCTCTGCACTGAGTGTCACTCTAAAAAGATATCCAATGAAGGATCAAAATGATGCTATGATTAAGAGAAATTAAGATTCATCAAATTAATATTTCAGTTAATATTAATAGTGAAGGTGACAGTTAATTAAGTATGACATATCACGGGAGAGTAAAAGCCTTGAACACAGACTGCCTAAGCTAGTACCCATATTAAAGAGTGACTGGGTACTAAAATTAGACTTACGAGTGCGCGGGGGGGGGGGGGTGGCACAAATAAATGAATAGGTATAGAAAGAACAGGAAAGGAAGAAGAATAAGCAGGCTGACTGAGGTAGTTCTAGAGGGGGAAATATATATTTCTTCTTCCCAGTTAGGATAATCCTGATGCTGAGGGATCTTACAATTATCTTGACTTTTCTGTCAATCCAATTGTGCTGAGTCATCCGTGGTGCCAAGGCAATGCCTTCCTCTTCTCCTGAAATCATGCAAAGAGGATGAGCCATTTACTATTTGATAGCCAATGGTAATGACAATGGAGTTCAAAACATGTAATATTTTGGTTAAAAAAAATTAGATTCTCCATATACCTTAACCCAATGATTCCTAGTAGCAACTGCACCCTGCTCATGACTACAGTTCAGGGACTCTTTGGACCTCCCACAGGATGGATGCCAGAAACAATTAGAGGTAAGAAAGATTTCAGTCCAATAAGTATTTCCATTTATCTATGACAAAATTAGGCCTTTGATGCCTACAGGAAAGTGATGTTGACCAAAGAGGGGCTCTGTTGAGCTGCCTATTGGTGTTTGCTTCAGGAAGTCTGGTTGGACCCTAATGGAAACTTTCTGTTCGTACTTATTTAGAATATGAGTATTGTGACTTTTCTGTACTAGAACAGCATGGCAATCCCCTTCTGACCACAGTTACCAATATCAATGATGTCCCCAATCTACTGTTGAACACAAGAGAGCAACCAGTTTTGTAGAAAACCATCAGAAACCTGTCCAAAGGCCTTAACAGACTCTCTGGAGCTGTGTCTCTCGGTTGTGTCCAGTGAAAACAGATGTGATCAAGCTGTTAGCCATCTACTATCCCCCAAAACAACAATGAAAAACAGCACCCCATTGTTCAGGACAGTTTTCAGAAAGTCAGTGCATGGTTGATGAAACCTATATTCACCTAAATTCTTGGAGGAGCAGAAATATAACCCCACTGGGAAATGGGTTGACTCTGGAAGACACTTTTTGTTCTTGTCAAGTTACCTCAAGGCTTTAGAGACTAGTCAATACAATTCAGTATCTGGATCTTTCTCCAGTAGTCAAGGGTTTATCTTGCTAGATCAGAGGGTAAGATTTAAAGCAGCCATGATTCAACTAAGATTTGATTGTGTCCAAGACAAAAGCCAACCTCCATGCTTCTTAATGTGTCCTGAAGATGATGCAGTTCAAGTGGCTGGTCTAGTAATTATTATTCGTACCTAAGAGGAAACAATATGGTACGGTGCTGCTGTCAGCTTAAAGATCTGAGAGCCCTCAGAGGATAGGACACACATGAGAAGAAAACTATCTGAGAGCCAGAAGACTCACAAAATCCATAGTCTGACTTGGATACATTCATCTTTTCTGAACAAAAGTGACTGGCCTTCCCGTAGTAGCATGGGTGAGGTAGAGACAATTATGCTGTATATTCAGGCAAGCCTGACTCACTTCGATGTAAACAAAACAGGTTATTTCTGTCCCATGTCAGAATTCTGGAGGGAGGTGTCTGCTGATGTTACCCGGCTGCCCTATGGTATCTAGCCGCAAAGCCTTCTATCTGTTCCCTTGGCTGTTTGGGCAAGTCACCTACTTCCTTACACTATGACAGACTAGCTGATAAAGCCTCAGGCATCTTATCAGTGTCCAAACATAGGATGGCAGGAAACAGAGAGAGAAATGGGGGAAGATGGAGGGAAGGGGTGAGGGAGAAAGGGGAGAAGGTAGAGAAATCTGAAACAGCTCAACTTGAATCGTCTTCCCAAGGAATTTCAGTCTAACTGGCCAGAATTGAGTCACGAGCTAGACAAGGCCAAAAAAGAAAAAAGTTAAAATTTAAGTTGTGGTAAAAAGGAAAACACAGAGGCTGAGAAAATGCTGTCAAGTGGGCAATAAATTGTCACCCAACACCACTTCCATTGGAATTCACTGGAATGGATGTCATTCCAATGCAGGGTCACTTGATAGTGACTTCAAATAGGGCATATGAAGACTTGAAATTACATGGATAAAATGGGGATAGTAACACTTTTCATGCCGGGCTGAAGTTAGTCTCATTTGTCATCACCTAAAAGGGTACCTTGTTGACTAAAAAGCATGATCTGTAAGGCTGTCTGCTCAAACAGTTTTAATTTTTTTTGTTTGTTTTGTTTTGGTTTTGGTTTTGGTTTTGTTTTTGTTTTTGTTTTTTGAGACAGGATTTCTCTGTAGCCCTGGCTGTCCTGGAACTCACTTTGTAGACCAGGCTGGCCTCGAACTTAGAAATCTGCCTGCCTCTGCCTCCCAAGTGCACCACCACGCCCGGCTCAAACAGTTTTAGTTGTAAGTCCAACTCAGCTTAAATTGTAAGCACAATGAGCTGGCTCCCCCTTTTAACAGTCCTAAGGTGGCACAGGCTGAAGGCATACTTTGATAAGGGTTCCAACTCCGTTTCTCCACCATTCTTTCTTCTCAGCCTTCTTTCATAGAGACCCCGTGCACAGGTAAAGTGATAAGCTATAAGCTTGATATATGTGCATCCTACCATCTACACAAGAGAGAAATTGTGGAAGTGTCCAGAGGCACTCAATTGCACTGGCTTATAACACAGAACTTTCTTGGGACTGATCACCCCGTCAGAACTATCAGCATAGTTTAAAACTGTGCCCCTTCCAAGGAACACATCAGTAGCTCAAGGTTCTCAGGGATCCCACTGGAATGCAAGGACAGCTGAGAAGGCACAGTCAACATGAGATACAGTCAGCTGTCATAAGTGTCATCTTCCTTACTAAGACGCACAGGAGCCTGCCCTCGGGAAGTGTGTAACAGGAAACTCACAGGGGCCAGTCACAGAACTACCTCTGTCTTTGTCATAGGACAAAAAGTATATGGGCTGCCTTACAAGTTGTATTTCAGAGGGCCCCTAGCTTAGCTCTTTAATTCAGTTCTCATCGTTCTCTGGGAGACTCTTTTCTAGGTAGTGCTGTGAAGTTCTATCTCCGATTAGCTCTTCAGTTTCTAATTTCCGGGCTTTACAGTGCTGCAGGCTGGAGCTCTCTCTTCAAGCACACATATCCTCCTTGGTTCCACTTGGTTAAGCACTTTTTGTGATACTCTAGGCAGTTATATAAGGATTCAGAAGGGAAGAAAGAATGCTGGAGAATATTTGAAATATAAACAGTCCCCATTACCAATGGTCGGACTTATAATGTTGTTTTTTTCATCGTTATGATGGTATGAAAGTAATACACATTCAATAGAAACCACATCTCAAATTTTGAATTCTGATCTTCTCCCAGGCTAGCTGTACACAGCACAATGTCCCATGTGTGCTGAGAAGCATCAGGAGTCACAGCTCCCATTCAGTCTCATGACCTCAAGAGGAAATCAATACTGCCATGGCTCTGTGCTGCTGAGCTATGCTTTGGGCAGGCTGTATGCATTAAGTGCATTTTCCACTTATAACACTTTCTGCTAGGTTTATTGAGAATTAATCCCTTCATTGCTGGAGGAGTAACTGTGCTGGAGTCAGAGGATTTGGGTCCCAGTTTGGACAGGAGAAAATATTCAAAAATAAGAACCACAGAGAAATAGAGAAAGTGACCCACCCTTCTGAGGGATTATAGATAATGATTGCTGGGGGTAAGACATTTCCTTCAGTGACGTACCCATTGATAAAGTGCCCATGTTTCTGTAAATAACCCCTCGCCTACACTCCTGTAAGCAATTGTAATAAAGCCCATTCTCTCTCTCTCTCTCTCTCTCTCTCTCTCTCTCTCTCTCTCTCTCTCTCTCTCTCTCACACACACACACACACACACACACACACACACACACACGACATGAAACATCAAAATAGAACAGGGTTGATTCAGGCAGGGACACACCATAGAAGAAATAACCTAAACTGAGGGTGAGGGCAGAAAGGAATGCGTAGGACAGGGAAAGTCTTTGGATCTTGAAATGATATCAATTATTAAAAATAAGGTTTTAAAAGAAGAATTGCACCTCAGTTCAAAAACAGATAATAGTGGTTTAATACCTCCCACTGGGAAACAAAGGAGTAGGGGATTCTCACGAACTCTGGATTGGCTAAAAGGGAAACTGTTAGATCTGGAAGAGCTTGGATGCCCATCCTCTAACATGATGGGCACACAGGAAATCTGGCCATAGTCTAGTGACAAGCAGGTCTGGGAGCACACACTTAAAGCTACTCACCCATGATGCCTTGCACTCACCTGGGAATGGGCTTTACCTCTGAGCTAAACCCTGATGTGGAGGCAGCTTCACGTCAGTGGGATTCACTGTTAGGTTGAACTCAACTCTGCCAAACAGGAAGTTTCAGGAGGTCTCCAGTCTGTAGTCTATCCATAGTCTGTAGTTGTTGTCATAAACCTCTGTCCCCAGTCAACCCACACACCCCGAGTGACTTGTGCAACCACTTGCCATCTTCCCAAGCAACAATTGTGGCATCAGCAGTTGTTAATTTCCCATATCAATTGGGAAAGATATATTCAATGATGTGAAAAGTTTTCATTTATAGTCCCATTTTCCCCCCACAACAAACCTGCTTTTAAAAAGATGAGAAGAAATAATCCAGAGGTTTATAGCACTGTTGCTCTTCCAAAGAACCTGAGTTTGGTTCCCAGCATCCACGTTGAGAGGCTCAGAACCACCTGTAACTCAGGTTCCAAGAAATCTGATGCCCTTTTCTGACTCCTTCAGGAACTGGCTCATACTAAAGCAGACACACATATTTCGTCTTCTCCTTCTTCTCCTTCTTCTTCTTTCTCTTCCTCTTTCTCTTCTTTTTTTTTTTTAATTTTTAAAGATTATAAATAAGATGAAGAGAAGTGAAGTGAATAATTAGAGAAGTGATTTTACTTTTGATTTTTGGCTATTCCTCTCCCCACCCCAACCCCCCCGAAAAAACCCTAAAAACCTCTTTCTCTAGAGCAGACCTTCTAAACCTGAGGCCCATAAATCACTGCATTGTTTCCCTGTATTCCAAACGAAATTTAAAAACAAGGATTGGCCTAGGAAAGTGGATTTATTTTGGGTCAGTCCAAACTACTGGCAGAAAGAAACTGATTTCTTTCCAACATGTCTGTGACAGCCTTATAATTTACACAAATCCATGAGCGAGAGAGAAAAAAAAAAAAAAAGAAAAAAAAAAGACACACTCATGCAGATCTAGCAGAGAGACAGGTTAATTGGTCCTTTCCTGACAGAACGGGCACAGAGTCCCAGGGTGCCTGCCTTGTCTCTAGTCTCAGCAGGCTGCCTCCACTCTCAGTGCAAGGATCTGTTATTTTTTATGCTGCTATGTTATTACACCCCTCTGCCCCATCTCTTCCTCTGTCCATTCCTCGTTCTTCAAGGAGTTGAGATGTTATGTCATCTATTATTGAATCGTACAGATATCAAAAATAAAAATAAAAAAATAAGACCCTGAAACAGCCCTGAAGGAAAGAAAATGATTGTGGAAGTCCTACTGCTGTCAAGTCACCCCCATAGCCTTTATCACCTCTTGGTTTCAGTTCCTTTGGAAAAGCTGGTATTCATAGTTCTAGTCTTCGCTGGCTTCCTCATTGCCTGGGCTGTCACTGCCTCTGATCATATACCATTCTGATCCTGACAATTTCTTCCTAGCTCTGCACAATTTTGGAAAAGATCACTTCATCCCTAACCAGGATGAGATTCATTTGCTGACCAGCCAAGATCTGAGTCTACATCAGAGAGGATGCATCGCGTAGGATCTAGTACCCAAAGCCCTTTTATTGACCAAATGGAAGCCACGGAGAGCTCAAGAAGGCAGGCCTCTCAGAGCAAGATTGCTTAGAGAATATTCTTAAAATTTGAAAATACTGAATCTTGAGTAGAAAGAATCCTGTTCATTGTACGCTTAGCAGAGTTGTCCGCAAGTCCATTTAAGCCTCTCCTTGGACAGAACGTGGAGTGGAAAGCATTCTCCATCCCTTACTCTGAAAGTCAGCTTTAAGTTTGGCCTCCTGTGGTGCCTGTCCAACACACTAGCTTTAGAGTAGAAAGAAGTAACATTTTTTGGGGTTTTTTTTTTTGTTTTTTTGGTTTTTTTGCCTACATGATGGTACAAACCTTTAATTCCAGCTTGGGAAGCAGAGGCAGGCAGATCTCTGAGTTCAAGGCCAGCCAGTGAGTTCAAGACCAGCCATGGCTACACAGAGAAACCCTTTCTTGAAAAAAAATTAATAATAATAATAATAATAATAGAAGTGAGATTTCTGACTCCCATTTTGTAAGGAAATATTAACAGACCACAACTTCAAAGAGAATTACAAAACAAAAGAGAACAAGCCTAATGGTTTAAAGAATATCCTATATTAATATGTATGTATGTATGTATGTATATATGTATTTATAGTGTGTGTTCTCCTTAAATGGCCTGCATTTAAAATTTTAGTCTCTAAGAGTGGTGCAGCTTGGAATATAAAATTTATTAAGAAAGAGTCCACTTTCCAGAGAGGAGGCAGACCAGAGCTAGGGGGGTTCGAAGCTCTGTGGCAACACTTCGTGAAAGACTCTATCAGGACTGGGAGTTTTACAGGTGATTTACATACTGAGGTTTTCTTAACATTTGTATAGCAGAAGCCTTTCCTCAAAGGCTCTTATCTGCTGCATGTTGGCTTTCAGGTTGGTTTCTAGTCTTCCTCTCAGTCAGCTGATGTCTTTCATGTGTTAACTCATCGCCCTCTATAAAGCCTTTCTGACTACACTCTTCACCTATTCGCCCTCAACTATGTTACTATCCAGGAACATACATAGGGCCCATAAATGGTATCATTATTAACAATTTCAGCTCTGATGACATCAGCTTAATAAATCAATTTTAGGCTTTACATTCTAGGAAAACTGGATCCAGGAGGATCACAGATGTAAAAGGAAGTACATACCATATTTATGCAGAATTTCTTGTTTTGAAGCAAATTAGAATATTTAATTTTTCAGGGGTCTTACAAGTTTTTGAAAATAGCATCAACGGCTACAAATAGACTTATGGCCTTATGCAGACACGCACCTCACAAACATGACAGCCATATTCAGCTAGATCTGTGAAATAAGTCACTAAAAAGATCTCAACCCAAAGTGAAACTTAAGTGAACATGGATTCTGTCAAAAACCTGACACAATGAACGAGGACCACAAAACATCAAATCTCCATTTTTTTAACGTCCTTTTTGTAAAATTTACTAAACATAGACTATTCTAGGGACACCCAGCTGCTTCATATAGAAAGGACTAGACATTTTTGTAAACAGCCATTCTGATATTGCTAACCCAGTAACACGTGGTTTCTCATCATATTCTTGAAGAGCCTCTAACAACTGAAAAACTTTGTATAATTCATCTAGATGGCTGTGTATTAATATAATCCTTCGCTTTTTATTAGCTGATGATATTTCAGTAATCAGAAAACACGTGTGTGCCATCTGCATTCTTTAAAACTTATGGCTTTACTCTTTAAGACATTTGGCTTAGAATGAGGAAAAGAAAAACCAAATAAAATTGGACCTTTTATGTGGTGCTGGGAACTGAAACATGAACACCCCCTGCCCCCCCCCCCGCCCCCATCATAGCTAAGAACCCACCACCTTGCTACATCCCCAGCCAAATAGGAGATGTTTTGAGGTTAAGAAGTCTGGTAATGTCTCAAACACTTAATTGTGAAGTACTTTAGAATGTTAGTTCATGTCTAAAGTTCATGTGTGGCTTTCTCTGTAAATGTTGGTTATATGGGTGTACATTCATATCTATATTCCAGACACACCACAGACTCCATTTGTAGCACAAGCAATTGTATAAAGCAATGTAATTGGGTTGTAAACAGTCTAAGATGTTTTTGGCCCCAAATCTTTATGCTGAATGCTCTTTAAAAACAGGGAGATTTCTATCATATGCAAAATTATGTGTGTTTGTATGCAAACATATCTGAAAACCATAAATAGGGTAAAATTTTTGATGGTATTTCTATCATGTTACAGCTATTAGATACTCATTTGCATAGTATTACATTAGAGATAACAACCATTATAGATGTAGACACAGAATTATATGTGATTATAAGAAATTTTTTGTTATATATAATGTAAAAATTGAGTTCTACCATGCAATGAACATAGAGACTATAAATCTAACATTGCTTTTTTGAAACAATACTAGCATTATCTTAATAGTCTTATTGTATACATATCTATCGAATTAGGTGTTAAAATATTTAATATCACAAGATTATTTATAACAAAGTGCATTTGTGTATATTTTATATGCAGAAAGGCCCAGAAACCAGGCAAAAGTGTTTTCACACATAGGGCTAGTCTTTCAATTTTCTTATCTTATATCTTAAATTTATGTTTTAAAAGTTCCTAACAAAACTCGGTTTAGAGATTTCTCTGAGAATTTAATAAATTCCTTGTGGGGCACAGAAAGCTGTGCAACTGGGGGATCAGGTCTGGAGCAAGAGTGAAGTGGAAAAATGTCCAAACAAAAAAATTTCCTCCGGAGAGCAGCAGGTGGGGGCTGCTTCCTCCCTGCTGTGGGGCCTGCATGACCTGGGTACACATAGCCTTATAATCCCCACCTCTGTCCTTGAGGCAGTCACATTGCTTGCTGCCCAGATTTCAGATTAAACTTCTTCTCTCCCTACAAGGACATGCCCAGAAAGTATCTGGAATTCCTCTTCATGCAAATGAAACATTCTCAATACTACAACTCCAACCAATAATGTAACTCTCCCCCAAGCCCCTATTCAGTCTCCAAGGTTTATATAGGCCTTGATCCTCCCTGATAAAGAGAACTGTTTCACTGAACACTGTCTCTGGAGAACCCACCCACCTGGCTAAGCCTCATGCCTTCCAGTCCAGCCCAGTGTCCAACGATGCCTGGATACCCCAAGAGGAAAAGCAGACCCAGATGGACAAATCATATCTTAACAGTTTAATCACATGCTAGTTACTCTGTGCATGGTATGAGGTGAGTACATAGAATTTTGCCTGTCACATTCAGGGTAATAAGAGAGCTTGTCCAGATACTGAGTGTCACTGTTCCTAGGGAGGGTCATCTTTGGTAATCCCATCATGCAAAGCAAATTTAACAGAAAGAACTTTGAGAAGTATATACATCCAGATTTTACATATAGTTCATCCTTAACAAAATCCTATATTTAACAATTTTACATATTAAAGTATTCTTAGGAAAAGAAACCCAATAATGAAATAAAAGGGCTTTTTAAATGTACTTCATTTAATGTTCTTAGGCGTGATAAACCTCTGTTTATCAAGACTATATCATGAAGCAATTCTATTTAGATGTTTTACATGCTGATTCCCAAATGTATTTAAAACCATGCATTTTTATTAACATACAAAACCTTTTAATGCTCTCTTGCCTTCTGTTTTTCTTCACTACTCAGGGGAAAACGACAAATGTAAAATTTAATTTTTTTTTTTTTTAGAATCTCTTTTTGAAAGAAAATTCTTATCAAAATCTCTGTAGTCAATAAAAAAAAATCCTGAAACTTAACAAAACTTTCATCTTATGATTTAATGAATGGAATTTTTTATAAACACAAACTATACTTTAAATATTTTTACTGTCCTTCTGAAGAACTTACTTTAGAAGGCCAGATGTCTCCTTTTCCCTTTTATTGAAAATAGATTCCCCCATTCCCCTCACATAATATATCCTGATTACGGTTCCCCTCTCTCTACTCCTCCCAGCTCCTCACATCTTTCTTACCATCCAGATCCACACCCTCTCTGTCTCTCATTAAAAAAATAAACAGGGATAACAATCAAATATAAAAGTATAAAACAAAAACTGATGCATCAGAATAACAAAGCAAACAGAACAAAGCAAACAGAAGGAAAAGAGTCCAAGAAAAGGCACAGGAAACAGATGGAGATGCAGAGGCCTCCACATTCACAAGCTCAGGGCTCCCATCACTAAACCAGAAGTTGTAATATACACTCACAGGGCCTGTAGGGGGAAAGAGAGCATCTATCTATCCTCAATAGCAATTTACACAACTAGGCAATTAGGGATGGCAGGACCTTTAAAATGTATTTTAAAATGTAAACTGTTCTGTTATATGTAGAATGAAGGTGGAGGTGTGCCCAATCTTCCATTTGCCTCTGGAACATCCCATTCTCCTACCTCACTCCACCCCCATCATTGGTCCCCAAAATCTTTTTTGAGGAGCTAAAGGATGGTATCTATTTCCTCTAACTTCCATGCAAATGAGGGGTGCAGTCCTTACCAAAAGGGGGACCACAAACCCCTCTTCCTATTGTATCAACTGGTTGGAGAAGAGGTGTTGGCATTTCTGATAAAGGAGTTGGCTTAGATCCCTGCATCATAATGAGTTAAGTTTGAAACTGTCATATTGGAGAAGACACAAATTTTACTTGATTTTTCAAAATGCAAAACTTGGGGCAAGAAACAAACAAACAAAGAATAATGAAACCCAGTTTCAAACAAACAAACAAACAAACAAACAGGGATGCCTAAAAGGAAAAGAAGATGTGGCTCAGTAGTACAGTACTTGGTTAAAGTTTCTGAGGACTTGTGCCCCAGCATCACCAAAAATAAACAAATAAGCCATGGTATGCACCTGTAACCCCAGCAGTCAGAAAGATGACACAGGAGAGCCAGTCTGAGCTCCACAGTGAAATCCTGTCTCAAAAACTCAGTTTATGTTTATGGAGCCTTGTTTGTGGGACAAACATTTCTGAAGATAAATATTATGCCCCCAGACCAGTCCTTTCAAACTTCCCAGGCTGTAAGAATCACTTGAGGGACTTATTATTTGGAGTGGGGCCTTCGAGTCATTTGTTTAACAAGAGCCTCAGGTGATTCGGGGTCTGCTGCTTACAATCAGTATGTTTGGCAACCGCTGCCTTAGGCTGTCTGCTGGAAATCAATAGCCAACTCCGGACCTGAAGACACTGTCTCGCTTCCTCCCACCACAGGGGATTAGCTTTGTTCATTAGCAAGTGAGAGTAACACCTCCTGGCTGCCTATAATTCTGAAGTGAGTTATTCATCAGAATTTAGGTGGGAAAAAAGTCTCTAAAGAACCTTAAATCAATCAGATTTTTTTTTTAAAAATGCTTTAATTTCTAAAATTACTTTGCCTCTTATGATCTCTCAATGCTTTGTATCTATCTCTCTGTCAGCGCTTATCACAGTGCATCGTAGTTATTTTCTAAGGATCTCTGGTGCAGGTCCCCAATCCCTCCACGCCCATTCACACATCATTCTCCCAATTTACATGGGCACTATCATCAGAGACCCTGGGAACAGAACCAGGTTTAATTCATTTCAACACACCCACTGTCTTAGTTAGGGTTTCATTTCTGTGTAGAGACACCATGACCAAGGCAACTCTTTTTTTTTTCTTTTTTTTTTTTGGGGTTTCTCTGTGTAGCCTTGGCTGTCCTGGAACTCACTTTGTAGACCAGGCTGGCCTCGAACTCAGAAATCCGCCTGCCTCTGCCTCCCGAGTGCTGGGATTAAAGGCGTGTGCCACCACGCCCGGCCCAAGGCAACTCTTACAAAGGACATTTATTTGAAGCTGGTTTACAGTTTCAGAGGTTTAGTCCTTTATCATCATGGTAGGAAGCATGGCAGCCCCCAAGCAGGCAGACATGGTGCTGGAGGAGCTGAGAGTTCTCCATCTTAATCCACAGGCAGCAGAAAGAACCTGTCTTCTGCAGGCAGCCAGGAGACTCTGATTCCACACTGGGCAGAGCTTTAGCACTAGATCTCAAAGCCCACTCCTACAGTGACACAATTCCTCCAACAAGGCTACACCTATTCCAACAAGGCTAGACCACTCCCCAGGGGCCAAGCATTCAAACAAACACTTGAGTCTATTGGGGACCAAACATACTCAAACCACTATGCCCACCCAGGCCTTGAAGCAAGCATGTGAGCAGTCAATGAAACAGTAACTTTCCAGGTAAACGGAGGGACAAATACCAGACCTCTTTATTCTAATGGTGGTAGGGTACAATGGAACTGTGCACTTCTTGGAAGGGCTTCCCAAGGTAGGAGTCTTTGAGGACAGGAGTAGTCACAGTTGGCAGGAAAGAGGTTGAAAGTTTAGCTCTTCTTATTAGTTGTATATTTTTAAGCAAAGAGCCCCTCCAGGTCTCCATCTACCTACACATTGGCCATCATAGCCTTCTCAGTGACTTGTTCTGAAATGAGGTTAGCTACCATGCTTTTAGCACTTCTGATCTTCATCCTTTTCTGTTATCTTATTTACATGATGTGGGAGATTGTAGTATAGGCTTTCACATATGAGATATAGAGATAGAGATAGAGATAGATGGATAGATAGGTAGATAGATAGATAGATAGATAGATAGATAGATAGATAGATAGATGATAGATAGAGAGTATGTGTGTATGTGTGTGCGCGCATGCACGCGCGCGTGTGTGTGTGTGTGTGTGTGTGTGTGTGTGTGTGTGTGTGTGAGAGAGAGAGAGAGAGACCACATACAGAGTTATTTTGGTTGTTTTGTTTTGTTTTTGAGTCAGGGTTCCTCTGTGTAGTCCTGGATGTCGTAGAACTCAGTCAGTAGGTCAAGCTAGTCTCGGACTTCAGAGCTCTGCCTGCCTCTGCCTCCTGAATGCTGAGATTAAAGGTGTTCACCTCCATCTCCTGGCTTACAGACTCATTTTAAGGCATAAGCCCCCAGGAAGGTTAAGTGCTAACATCTTAGTGGTGATCACTTCAATCAGCTAATCAGGTTGTTTTCTTAGCACTTGGCTACGATCAAGGAGAGAATATGATTTCTGATGGCAAATCCTGGAAAAGGAAAACAGACAGAAGGACAGCTAGAGAGGTCATCCAACAAGAGGCCATAGCATCCTGTCTCACAGGCCCATACACAACAGCCCCCTGTCTTTCCCATCGCTGTCTTGCCATACTGGGATGAAGGCAGTCAGAAAGGCGCCTTTCCCCAGACCTAAGTCTCACCTGATTTTCCTCTTCCTTGGTACCCACCTACTCCATCCCTGCCCACAAGCTGCTTCTCCCTGTTGGGGCTTTCTGTAACAGTACTCAGTGCCCTGTCAATGCCCTGCCTGGCTCTACCAAGCATATCAGCTTCAACAGCAGGCTTGATCTCTCTGAGATTGCTTCCTGTATAAGAAAGTCATTAATAAGCCGGTCATGGTGGCACACACCTTTAATCCCAGCACTTGGGAGACAGAGGCAGGCAGATTTCTGAGTTCAAGACCAGCCTGGTCTACAAAGTGAGTTCCAGGACAGTCAGGACTACACAGAGAAACCCTATCTTGAAAAAACAAAAAGAAAAAGAAAAAAGAAAAAAGAAAGAAAGAAAGAAAGAAAGAAAGAAAGAAAGAAAGAAAGAAAGAAAGAAAGAAAGAAAAAGTCATTAATAGCTCCATTAATGCAAAAATGACTCAGCCTTAAAGAAAATAATAAAAAATCCTTAATTCTGAGGCAAAAGTTAGTGACCCTGATCTCAGAACTTGGATTCAGTTTGTGCCTCGGAAGAGAGGAGTGAACTTGTATAGCAAGAGAAGAAAGACAAAACAGATACATTAGGGAAACAAGCTTTGGTTGGGTCTCTATCTAAGTGAGCCAGGAGAAGGAAAATCACGTTAAGTTATAGCATCTTTAGCTCTAGGGTTCTGGATGCTGTTTAGGTCAGCTAAATTTAACAATACATTCCAAGACGTTTATCTATAGTCTTGAGAGCTTTAGGGCATAAATGAAGGTTAGAAGTAAAAGGGAGGGTACATGTGTCCAGAAAGAGGTGGCTCAGCAGGTAAAAGCACTCGCTGCTCTTCCAAAGGTCCCATATTCAGTTCCCAGCACCCACATGGTGACTCATAGCCACCCGCAACTACAGTTCCAGGGGATCCAATGCCCTCTGCTGGCCTCCATGGGCATTATACATATAGTGCACACACATGAAAGTAGGCAAACACTCAGACACATAATATAAATACTTTTTAATGAAGTAAATGAGCATTTTCTTCTACAGGCACTAAGCCTAGATAACCCTCCATCTGTGAGATCCTATGCCTCATAACCACAGCCTTCTACTCCAGCAAGGTCAAAGCAGAGTAGAGATCAAGGAGCTTGTGGGATCTTTAAGATAAACAAGGCTTCTTCAGATAGCTAAGGCTTTATGGTCTTTTCCCAGGGGATTATCATCAGCACTAAGACGCCATGTCTGCAAAGTGCTTTGCAGGACACCAGGCATTTAGCAAGCATTCAATAAATGGCTTTTAGTATGTCAGAGACCACTCAATCTTGACCAAGGTATTTGCAAGTCTATCCCCTGCTCTAGGAGCCCCAGAGCAGCAGTGAACAAGTAAATGTCTCTGCTATTATTGAGCTGGTTAAATAACAGTCATTTAATCTCCCATCAAATTACACACGCCTCAAAAAGCTGTGATAGTGCATATAGTGAGAAACAACAACAACAACAACAAAACAAAAACAAAACAACAACAACAAAACCAAAAGAACAAATCCAGTTTTCAAAGTCTGGCATTTCAAAGTGGTAGACATTTACGGAATGGGTCATGGGAGTCGATACTACAAGTAGGAAAATTTTTAAATAAGTGCTACTTTGTATTAATCGTACCAGGCACTCATACTGACCTCCAGTTAGTGTACTCAAGAATGCCTTGTACAGCTTAGTGAGATGGCTCATCAGGTAAAGGTTTTGCTGCATCGCCCTGGCAACCTGAGTTCAATCCCTGGAACCGTTACAAAAAGGAAAGGGGAGAACTGACTCCACAGTTTTCTTCTGACTTCTATACCCATGCCCTGGCATGTGCACTCATATACATCATGTATATAATAACATGAACACATACGTTAGTAATAATTAGTAATAATAATAATAACAACAATGCTTTCTTTCTCCAGTTATCACATGTCTTCAAGTTACACCCTGTGCTGTATTTTGTAAAATGTCACAACAAACAAAACTACACCCTTCTTCTGTGGACTGTTACAGCTTTACTATAAGTTCTTGCTTGGTGAATACATGAATGAATGGATGGATGAATGA
This sequence comes from Mus caroli, assembly GCF_978045245.1. NCBI lineage: Eukaryota > Metazoa > Chordata > Mammalia > Rodentia > Muridae > Mus > Mus caroli. The sequence continues at coordinate 40,787,495 of NW_028227272.1, forward strand.
ATGAATGAATGAATGAACAACCAGAAAGCACTCAGGTTAACTACACACACACACACACACACACACACACACACACACACACTAACTCATTTATATGAAAGGAAAAGAAAAGGGAAGGAAGGAAGGAAGGAAAGGGAAGGGAAGGGAAGGGAAGGGAAGGGAAGGGAAGGGAAGGGAAGGGAAGGGAAGGGAAGGGAAGGGAAGGGAAGGGAAAGGGAAAGGGAAAGGGAAAGGGAAAGGGAAAGGGAAAGGGAAAGGGAAAGGGAAAGGGAAAGGGAAAGGGAAAGGGAAAGGGAAAGGGAAAGGGGGAAGGGGAAGGGGAAGGGGAAGGGGAAGGGGAAGGGGAAGGGGAAGGGGAAGGGGAAGGGGAAGGGAAGGGAAGGGAAGGGGAAGGGGGAAGGGGGAAAGGGAACGGGGAAGGGGGAAAGGGGGAAAGGGGAAAGGGAACGGGGAAGGGGGAAAGGGGGAAAGGGGACGGGGAAGGGGGAGAAGGGGAAAGGGGGAAAGGGGGAAAGGGAAAGGGAAGGGGGAAAGGGAAAGGGAAGGGGGAAAGGGAAAGGGAAAGGGAAAGGGAAAGGGAAAGGGAAAGGGAAAGGGAAAGGGAAAGGGAAAGGGAAAGGGAAAGGGAAAAGGAAAAGGAAAAGGAAAAGGAAAAGGAAAAGGAAAAGGAAAAGGAAAAGGAAAAGGAAAAGGAAAGTCTGTTTTCCACTACTCCAGTTGCATGGTAGGCATATGTTGAATGAAATTCGGAACACAGAATTCGGTTTGGGGGAGAAGTTTTGATACTGTGCAATTGTCTCGTGTAATCAAAGGCATCCTTCACTCTCCTGTCTCTCTGGAGTCACTGTGTGATGACTCTGTAGATCAGAAACCATAAACTCCCTTTCTAAGCAGATCTTCAAGCTTGGCATTCCTATAAACATTATGTTAGGCCTTTATTTATACAGACCCAAATGGTCTAACTGAAAGAAAGTAACTCCAGAACCAAGGGAACAAACATGATTACTTCACTTGTTTTAACTTTTCCTGGCTGTTTTAAACAAAGTATCTTTGGTCAGCGCTTCTCAAAATAGCCTGAAGATGACCAAATACAAACATCAAATGAGAGGCTAGAAGGGAAATAAACTCCAGAAGTTTGTTTGAGTAGAGGGGTAGACTCCTCCGGGTCTTACTTTGCTGTTATGACAAGGGGAACATCAGAAGAGTCTCTGATGAGGACCAGACAGAGGGCAACAGTTCCTTTGCTCATACTGGCCAACATCAGCTGGGCCCATTGGTTCCCCTGCCCTTTCTTAGATAGCCATCAAGATAGGCTCTCAGAAGAGACATCAAAAACACATCTACGAGGGCTGGAGAGATGGCTCAGAGGTTAAGAGCACCATGTACTCTTCCAGAGGTCCTGAGTTCAATTCCCAGCAATCACATGGTAGCTTGCAATCATCTACAACGAAATCCGGTGTCCTTTGCGGGTGTGCATGTATACATGCATGTAGAAAACTGTATACTAAACCTCCACAGCCAGTGACACAAACTCTCACTGGGAGCCACCATCGCCCCATAATGGTGACCCACAAGCCTCAGAGCCTGTAAGTGGCAGTGTATGGACATTCAAAACACAGCACTGTCCCTGATACATCTTGCTTATTTAACTAGGTTATGTAAATGTGCAAAATTTAAACAGGAATTAGCTTCCATATAAATGGATTCACCTAGATCCCTGATGCTTTTTGTGTTACTCTCGGGAAGCTATGGAGGTTGATTCCATGTGTACAACTAAGCAGGTGACAGCTAGCCTCACGTAGCTGAGAGCCATGCCTGCTTTCCTCTAACCCTCTGAGCCCAGCCTTCTCCCACTTAAGTTGGGATGTAGGGTTTGGGGGTCAAAGGCAGTCACACCAATTAGTCTTGCTGTTCCCACAGATGTTGTTTTATGATGTCTCCAAGCTTGACAGCCTGAAGTCACAGAGATGTTGGTTTTGGAGTCATGTTTTCTGTAAAATGTGTTCTTTGCTTCTTTCCTTAGCACACGGTGAGCTCTCTACTGGGCAGAGGGCTTCAGAGACACAGTTTTGGCACACAGCACACATTGGGCAGCTACCCAAACTCTTTTCCTAGCAGCTGCGCATCTATGGGCTAAGATATATCTATGCACATACCACTTAACTACAAGGAGCACCCCTGAGATTGGACCTCAAGTTTGATTGCCAAACCTTGGTACAGCTGGGGGTGTTTATTTTAAGATGTATGGTCATGAGCTCAGATCCAGGGACTCTGAGTCACTAGGTCTATGGGGTATTCAGAAATGTATGTTCTAAATGAGTGTCCCACTGTGAACCACTCTGAGAATCCCTGCACTAATTAATCTTGAAGATCTCTCCCTGGGCTAACACTCTACTATTCTGTCCCTTCCTTAGCAATCAATCCCAGACAGCCTGGCCTACCCTCTGTGCCTGCCAGCTCTCTGGTACTGAGGGCACCTACCACAGGGAGCCAGGAAGGTGTGCTGGCATCTGTGATGAACAGCTCAGGGGAGGCAAGGGAGTTGATTGGGTTGATTGTTCCTTCCTTGGAAAAAACACTAACCTCCTTCTTGTCTCTACTGCCCAGGTGACAGGTGGAGTCTGGAATTTCAGCCGCATTTGCTGTGATGTTTTTGTCACCCTGGATGTCATGATGTGTACAGCCAGCATCCTGAACCTCTGTGCCATCAGCATAGACAGGTAGGGCTGGGAGTTCTTTTCCAGGCTTAGGAGACAGGTGGCTCTAAATGGGTACAGAAGATACTCCCTTGAGCCATCTGGAACACTTCCAAGGGAAGTTGCCTTTGGCACATTTTTCTTTCCTGTTTTTTTTTTTTTTTTTAAATATGGTTTGTATATCGGGGCCTGGCAAACACAGAAGTGGATGCTCACAGTCAGCTAGTGAATGGATCACAGGGCCCCCAATGGAGGAGCTGGAGAAAGTACCCAAGGAGCTGAAGGGATCCGCAACCCTATGGGTGGAACAACATTATGAACTAACCAGTACCCCGGAGCTCTTGACTCTAGCTGCTGTATCAAAAGATGGCCTAGTCGGCCATCACTGGAAAGAGAGGCCCATTGGACATGCAAACTTTATATGCCCCAGTACAGGGGAATGCCAGGGCCAAAAAAATGGGAATGGGTGGGTAGGGAAGTGGGGGTAGGGTATGGGGGACTTTTGGGATAGCATTAGAAATGAAATTGAGGAAAATATGTAATAAAAATATAAAAAAAAAGGAAAAAAAATGACAGGAATTAACTGTCCTGCAGGCTTCTTAGACTTTCTCTCTTCCTGCCAAAGCATCCCCAACCCCAGGATCCTGGGTTTGCTTTCCCATTATCCTCCATGGCTTTTGTGATTCCTAATTGGAAGGCAAGGGAGACAGAATGGAAAAAGACACAAAGTAGGTTGATGGGTTGGTAGGAACTCCTATAGTTGGTCTGAGTGCTGCTGAAAGCTGGGGAGGACTTAGGGAATCTCAGAACAGGTTGAGATCTCTACCCAATGTGTCCAGGGGCTTCTTACCTTCTGAGGATGAATTAAGAAACAAAGGAAGGAATAGGGAAGAAGTTTTATTTCAGGGCATTAAGTACACAACCAAGGAGTATCACGCCCATTACATTGTATAATTAATACACAATAATAAGGGTAAAAGAGTATGGGCTTCTCAGGAGAATTGTGCTGCCTGGGGTCTGGGATAGCATCCTGTGGGAAACTCTAAAAGAGGTTAGCATTATTATTAAGTCAAAGTTGGGAAATAGATTTGTCCCAAATTGTCTGCTTCCCTTTTCTGTCCTTAAGAAGGGCTTTGGGATATGTTGTGGCACCAGATGTATGATGGGAGATAGAGATTTGGGTTAATGATATGAAGATATCATCAGAACAAAGCAAGGCTAAGTCATTTCAGTCGACCATGACAGTCCCAGGTAATCCTGGATGATCTTGTTCTTCACTGTTTGCAGGGTCCTGTGTTGTCCTGAGGCAACTTCTAGCTACTGAGCAGTTGGGTTTTTTCCTGTTTGATTTCACAATGTTTTTCTAGCTTGCCTCAGTCTGGTTGGTTGTTTGGTTGTTTGGTTGGTTGGTTGGTTGATTTTGGCAACAGAAGGGAAGAGAGAAAGGGGAATGGCAAGCAAGAGAGGCAAGCATAGCTGTATCTCTCTATAGCGGGGAGAGCAGAGGGAATAAATAGAAAAGCAGTTTTAGAAAGCATGTGATCTGTACTTGCCCCTTATGGAGTTTTTAAAAAGCAAGTAGGAACCAGTAAGACGGATCATTAGTTAAGAGTGCCCTTTTAGGAGATGGGAGTTCAGTTCCCAGCGCCCACACTGGGCAGCTCATACAGTCTGCAACTCTGGTTTCAGTGAATCTGATGCCTCCTTTGGGCCTTCTCAGACACACACACACACATGCACACGCACACACTAAAATAAATCCTTTTCTAAAGGAGAAGAAGGTAATGTACATTATCTAAATTTTGTTTTTGGCTGCTGGAGGGGATTTCTGCCATCTTGGCTGTATTCTGGGTGTGTCCTACCCACAGGGCGCATCACTTTATAGAATTCCTAAACTCACTGCCCTGTTTTGGGTCCCTTTGTCCCTCATCCCTCTTCTTGTTCTCTTCTACCCACTCTCTCTTCCCCACCCGAGTTTTAGGTTTACAACAAGACATCCTGAACTGAGACAGGTCCCCACAGGAGTCACAGCAGGCAGGGAAAGGCTCTGAAAACTTAGGTCTGTTTGACTACATCAAACTGCATCAAACTGGTGCCAGGTGGTTTATCGAAAGCCTATTCAAACACAATATAATTTGGGGGGGGGAGTGTCCTGGTGTAACACAACCCCACTGCACAAAGAAGCACAATTACATCAAAATTCAATTCAGGGCGCACATCATTTCTTCTAGGAAGATGGGTTCTGGAGATAGGCTGCCTGTACTAGCTTAAGGGCCTAGGGAAGGATTTGGCATAGTCTCCGTCATACAAATAGCATAGAGGCCATTCAGGCTATTGACCACCTGTGGTCTTAGTTATGGGAGTATCTAAGCCACATCCATTCCTAATTATGGAAGCTTGATATGGCCTGGCCCAACAAATATCACAGATCACTGGCCATTAATCACCTCCAGTTCCCAGCTTTCTGGGTTAAGAACAGACATTGCCTCTTTTCCATCGAGAAGACAATCATGCATCCTTAACATTGCTGGTTTCCCTGGTGATCTGGAAATTTGGATTCATCTTTATGTGACTCCAGATGAATTACCCTGCGTTTTATCATGAACCTTGCCAGATATCCAGCTGGACCCCTCTTTCCTCTCTGAATTCTAAATAGCAAAGTCTCTTCACTAATAATCTCTCACTGGTACCATGTCTATTCTTATTCTTAATTTTTAAAACTTATATCTCTTCTACCTACTGCTTTTGACCAATAAACACTTACTAACTCTATTTTCATATTTTTTTTTCAAATTTGCCTCTATCCTTCCTTTATTGTTTCCCTTGCTTACTTGAGGTTGAAGGGACCTCTGACTTATCGCAGCTGTCTATCTGGCCCTTCAGATCCTCTGAAAAACTTCTGAGAAGAATAGCTTCAGTTTTGTTGTCCAACTCAAAATGTTTCAGTGTTTCCAGGACTCAATATGGTATCTCTCTCTCTCTCTCTCTCTCTCTCTCTCTCTCTCTCTCTCTCTCTCTCTCTCTCTCTCTCTCTCTCTCTCCCTCTCCCTCTCCCTCTCCCTCTCCCTCTCCCTCTCCCTCTCTCTCTCTCTCTCTCTCTCTCCCAGCCCTGTTATCTGGATTCACTTTTGTCTTTTCTTATTTTTATTTTTTTAAATCTATTTTTTATGTGACTGTGGCTTTCCCTGCATGGATATGTGTACCATAGGCATTCAGTGCCCCTGGAGGCCAGAAGGGGGAATCAAATGCCCCTGGGACTGGGATTACAGAGGAGTGTGAGTCACCATGTTGGTGCTGGGAACTGAACCCTGGTTCTCTGGAAGAACAGCCAGCTCTCTTAACCACTGGGTCATTGCTACAGCCCCTGATTGCTTGCTTTCTCCTTCCTTTCCTTTCCTTTCCTTTCCTTTCCTTTCCTTTCCTTTCCTTTCCTTTCCTTTCCTTTCCTTTCCTTTCCTTTCCTTTCCTTTCCTTTCCTTTCCTTTCCTTTCCTTTCCTTTCCTTTCCTTTCTTCCTTTCCTTTCCTTTCTTCCTTTCTTCCTTTCTTCCTTTCTTCCTTTCTTCCTTTCTTCCTTTCTTCCTTTCTTCCTTTCTTCCTTTCTTCCTTTCTTCCTTCCTTCCTTCCTTCCTTCCTTCCTTCCTTCCTTTCTTTCTTCCTTTCTTCCTTTCTTCCTTTCTTCCTTTCTTCCTTTCTTTCTTTCCCAATTTTTGTTTATTCTTAGAAAATTACACACACACACACACACATCTTGGTCTTATCTACCGCTCACTCCCCACCTCCAGTTCCACCCAGGACATGTCAATTACATCTCCTTCCCAGCTTTCTGCTATCCTTTTATAATTATTTTACCCCACGAAGTCCAGTTAGTGCTACCCATATGCTGGTGGGCATGAAGTTATCCAATGGGGCATGGAGAACCTACCAAAGGCCACATCCCTAAAGAACCATAATTTTCCCTCTCTCAACTACTAGTAAGAATGGACGCTCGGGAGGCCCTTCTCCCTCCATGCTGAAAGGTACAGTATACCTGTCTTAATCGTACACAGATCTTGTGGGATAACTGATGTGCCCATGTTCCTGTGTGCAACAGCCATACTGGGTCCAGCGGAAAGCATTTCCCAGCATTCCCCACTCCTCCAGCTCTTATGTTCTTTCTGCCTTTTCTTTACCAATGTTCTCTGAGCCTTGGGGAGGGGAAGGGGGTCAGATATAGATGTTCCACCTACATCTCAGTGCTCAGGGTCATTAATTTTGAGCACTTTACATCGTAGTGTGTCTCCAAATTAACCACACCCACTACAATAAGAAGCTTTTCTGACCAAGATTGAAAGCAGCACAAATCTACAGACACAATCATACATCTTTAGGTAGGCACATTGACAGCACAACCCCTTAGAAAAGCAACATTAAGCCAGGTGTGGTAGCACATGCACTCAGAGGCAGAAGCAAGCAGATCTCTGTGAATTTGAGGCCATCCTGGCCAACATAGTGAGTTCTAGGACAGCCAAAGCGACAGAGTGAGACCCTGTCTCAAAAACTATAAAACAAATAAATGAATAAAAAGAAAAGAAAAGCAACATTAACGGGGCCTCCCTAGTGCCTAGGAGTACCCCAGTCTTGAGTTTTGTTGATGTTTCCAGTCCCAGGCATCAGTTTCCTCCTGTGAACCAGGAAGGTTCAGAGAAGTCAGTTTCCCATAAACACTATTGCACCAGTGAGCACATCTTATGTGGCCTGTCATTGTAGCACTCAGGGTCTTTCACTGGCTAAGGCCATTGATGTCTCTTTACCCCAGCAACCTACACAGCATCTTCCAGCAATGTGCAAGCTAGCTAGCAGGGAGGGTCTCCTGATCAGTTCAAAACACATTTCTCTACATCCTGCAACCAAAGTGTAGGGTATCTTAGCAATAGGGACTTACTATACAGTTATAGCAGGCAACTAAGGCCAATGGCAAAAGTCAGTATTGTTTGGGGGGTCCTCTAGGGCCTTTCTGACCTAACTCATAAGGAGGTAACCTGTGCCTAGTGATGAGGTCTTTCCATGTCTTCTGGGAGCATTAGTCATTAACGTGGGTTGCCTCTCTTTTCTCAAAACCCCACTTCTCACCCCATCCCTGCTTAACCCTTTAACCCTTTAGCTCCCAGTACTCTCCCCCTGTTCTTTCATATCATATATGTTCTTCCATCACCTACTAAGATTTTTTTTTTTGCTTCGATTACAAGATTGTAGGTTCCCAAGTGCTTCCTTCATGTGCACTTCATTTTGTTTAAGGCTTCACATGGCACGGCCACCTTTTTAATCTCCTCTCTTTCTGTGTTTACTTATGTCCTTCTAAACTGCTATACAGTCCATCACAACGACTACAGTTCCCATGAAAGCATTCTGCACTCCACCGTGTTATTCAGATACCCCGAGTCCTCATGCTACCTCGTTGTCACTCTGTGAGCTCCAGCCTGCCTTTTCTCACACGGCCCAGTGCAGTGCCCACTACAGCAGCAACACCAAACTTCCTTCCGTGAACCTAGAATAAGAACCAAAGAATTGAAATGAGATACTGAAACCAAACCACTGCATCAGATGTTTTCTTACTTACAGCACTTGATAAGCCATTTAACTGGGAAGGAAAAGTAAAGAATGTGCCTACAGCATTCGAATATAGAATGTGGGGGCTGGAGAGAGAGCTCAGTGGCTAAGAACACTGGCTGCTCTTCCAGTGGTTCAGAGTTCAATTCCCAGCAACTACATAATGGCTCACAACCATCTATAATGGGATCTGATGCCTTCTTCTGGTGTATCTGAAGAGAGCAACAGTGTACTCACATACATTAAAAAAATAATCTTTAAAAAAATAAAATACAGAATATTCATTCATAATTCTGTAAATATACCAAAAAACATTTAATTGTACAATTTAGGTGGATTAATTATGTACTATGTGAATTCTTTTTCCATAGAACTATTAGAAAATAAAATGATAGGAGTTTCATGATACTTTTAGCTATTGATACAAATGTTAGATTTGCCTTGTTATTATCTTTACCAGCCCAGCCTGAACACTTATACTGGGCTGTGTCCATATCCCCTCAGGTTCTCCCTGCCATGCCTATTACACAGCTTGAATCAAGAGTACTAAGCTGAACATAACGGTTCCTGGCTAAGGTTAGCCAATGCTCCTCCCACAAATCGGCATCTTCATGGGCATGAGAGGGAGTTAGCTTCAAGGTGAGACAAGATGTAATCTGGTTGAAGTCTCACCAGCTCAGAGTCAAGAATTTTGGCACAACGTCTCCATGAAGACTGCCTAATGACTCAGTTGGTGTGTCTATTATTATAATAAAATACCGTGACCAAAGCAGCTTGGGGAGAAAGGAGTTTATGTCATCATATACTTGCAGGTAACAGTTCATCACTGAGGGAAGTCAGAGCAGGAACCCAAACAGAGAAGGGTTCTGGAGACAGGAACTGAAGCCGAGCCATGGAGGACCCCACTACTGGTTCATTACCCCCTGGGAGGCTCACCCTGCATTCTTTTTATCAGAGCATTTTTGCTTATTAAATTTCTCTAATTTTATTTATTTGTGTGTGTGTGTATGAGAGGAGAGAGAGAGAGAGAGAGAGAGGTTGACTTCAGTGGAGATCAGTGAACAACTCTGAGACTTGGTTGTCTCCATCCTCCATGTGTGTCTTGAGGAATGAACTCAGGTCACCAGGCTTGGCAGCACACACCTCTTTACCAATGTGCCATCTTACTGCCATTCTTTTTTAAAAAACAGATTTTGATTTATTGATCGATTTTATTTGTATGGATGTTTTGACTGCATGCTTGTGTGTGCCATAACCTCGAAAACCAGAACAGGGAATCAGATCTCTCAGAACTGGAGTTATAGACAGTTGGGAACTACTGTCGGTGCTGGGAATTGAACCCAGGTCCTCTAGAGAAGAATGGTCAAAGCTTCTAATCACTAAGCAACCTCACCAGGGTTCTCACAGCACCCAGGATCACCAGCCCAGGGTGGCACCACCCACGATGTGCTAGATCCTCTTACATCAGTCACTGCGTGTGTAAGACACTGTGTGTGTAAGACAACAACCTCACAGATTTGTTCACAGGCCAATCTCATGAAAGCATTTTCTTGATTAAGATTCTCTCTTCCCAGATATGTCTAAGTTTGTGTCAAGTTGACAAAAACTATCCAGCACACCTACATAGAGATAATAATATTCCTTTCTAATTGTGGCTATTTCAAATAATGCTAAAGTACTAATAAACTGTGCTTGAAACCAAAGCACATAAGACCTTAGAGATTAACCTTATTCCCTCCCAGGTGTAAATCTGTAACTTACTGAGAGTCTATAAAATAAGTCTGTTTGCAGTCAAGATACATTTCTTACCCTCATGACTTATTATTATAAGAATCCCTTTGACCCTTCTAACCTGCTGTAATAGTTACTTCTCGTGTTGCCATGGCAAAATACCCAACAAAAACAACTACTTAAGAAAGGGTTTGTTTTGGTTCACAATCTGAGATTGCAGCCTTTCACATAGAAGGCACTACTACAGCAGGAGGATGAGGTGACCAGTCACATTGCTCACACAGTTTAGGAAATAAAGAGATGAATGCTGGCTCTCTGTTGATTTCCTCTTGTTTCCCCTTTTTATTCAGTCCAGTACCCCACTAATGGGGATGCTGCCGCCCACATTCAAAGTAAGCCTTCCCTCTTTCGATAAACCTCTCTAGAAATACCACTGCAGACATGCCCAAGGGTGTGTGTCCTAAGTGATCCTTAAATCATCTGAGTTGACAATGAGTATCCTAATACAGTGTTTTATTAATTCTTTCAGAGTTCCTTACAATATATTTGATCATATTCATTCCTACTATTCTACCTACCTCCTCACCCCTTTTCAACTTCATATCCTTTCTTTTTAATAACCCTATGAGTCTAGTTTGTGTTGCCAATATACTTATGGGTATGGGGCCATGCACTGGCATGTTGCCAACCTACCAAGGGCGATACCCGCTCAGTTAGGAGTGGGTGCTCATGAGTCCCTCCCTTGCATGCTAGAATGTGGACTAGGCTTGAGCTTGTGCAGGTCTTGTGCAGATAACCATCTCTGCTGTGGTTTCATGAGTGTAAAATCCTCATATGTAGAAGACAATGTTTCACTCCAGTCCTCTCTGACCTCTGGCACTTTTCATCTTTCTGCACACTCTTCTGTAATGATACCTGAGCCTTGGTGCTGAAAGGATACAGATGTCCCATTTGCCATCTGTGCTGACTTATTCTCTGACCCTTGACCCATTGTGAGTTTCTGAATTAACTGTACCCATTGCACAAAGAAACTTCTCTGGTGAGGTGTAAAGGCTGCACTAATCTATGAGTGTAAAGGTATGAATTTAGAGGGACCTTTGATACTGTATCTACTTAACAGAATAACAGTAGTAGCTTTACCCCTAGGGCCTGTGAGCTCCCCATCCATTGGTCAGATTTATAGCACCAGGCATTCATTTTCTCCTGAGGAGCAGGCCTTAAATCTAATTAGAAAGCACTGGTTACCCCCATTACATAGATACCACTATTGCATCCATGAGCATGTCCTGCAACACCAGTCATCATTGTACTTTACAAGATCCACAGCTAGGTAAGAATGTTGATGACTTCCCAGCTCCACTCTCAGCAGCCAACATAGCATCTTTCTGCATTCTATAAGGAAGCCAGTAAAACAAAAGTTTCCTGGTCAGTACCAACTCAATTTCCCCATGTTCTGTGACCAAAAGTACATAGTGTCTTCAGCAATAGAGTCTTATCATCAAGTTTTGGTGGTCAACCAGGAAAAGAGGACAATAGTCTGAATTGTTGGACAGAACATGCAGAATTGGGTCATAAAACTCATGTCCCCTGTGTGTTGTGAGGCAAGACGCCAACAACCCTATGCCCTCAGCCACCTGTGTACAATTGTAGCTGATCATCTGGGACTCACTGGAGGCTGATTAGATTGTTTCTGTCCTGAGGCCATTTTATTATAATGTTCGGTTGTGAATTTCAGGGCACCTTTGACCAACAACTCAAAAGAGATACCCCACACTTAAGACTTCTAAGATAAAAATTATTCTCTATGTAGGGTAACTCAGTCAAACCTTTTATCTGTGTGTGTGTATGTATATGCAAATACACACACACGTGTGTATATAAATATATACACATATATATGAGAAACTATGTTCTCATATGGCCTTTTGTATTAATCAAGGTTCTCTAGAGTAACAGAACTTATAGAATAAATATTAAAATGAATAAAGGAGATTTAGTTCTGGTCCAGCTCATCCAACAATGACTGGCTATGAACAGAAAGTCCAAGAATCTAGAAGTTGCTTAGTCCATGAGGTTGGATGTCTTACCTGCTCTTTCAGTAGATGCTGGAATTCCAAAGAAGTAGGGTCTAACTACTAGGTGAAGGAGTGGACTTGCTAGCAAGGTGAGAGCAAACAGGCAAAGAACAAAAGCTTCCTTCTTCCACACATAGGCTTCTAGTAGAAGATGTAGCCCAGATGAATGGTGTGTCTTCCCACCTCAAGATCCAGATTAGAAGTTGATCTCCCTACTCTACACTAAGCAAAAATCCTTCATAGGCATGCCCTTCATTTTTGGATTTTAGTTCATTCCAGGCATAGTCAAGTTGACAAGCAAGAATAGCCATCCCTCTTTTCAAGCATCCTTAGTGTTAGTGATCCCTCTTCACATCCCCCTTCCTCCCTATCCTCTCTTCCTCTCTCCCTACTTAAACCTCTCTCACCCATTATTCCATTTTTCTCCTTCCTCCCACCTATGATGCTAGCTGTGGTGATGCATGCTCACTAAGAGGCAGATGGAGCCTGAGTTTGAAGTTAGCCTGGGTGATGACTATTAACCACATCCATGGCTTTCTATCATCAGCCTGTATTCTCTAGTGTAGCCCCAAAACCTCTCTATGACCTCACTTACTGAAAAGGGGAGGGGGCGTTTTTAAAACTTTTAAATAATATAACATCAATCGCATAAAAGACACTTAAATGTGAGTCTTGAGAAGTCCACTCTCGCGCCTTGGGTGTATACTGCGCTTTTCCTAAATCTCTCTTTCCCCTAATGTCTAATCGGTTAAATCGTAAATCGGTTACTACCTTTTTCCCTATAAACTCTTACTCTGCTTCCTTCAGACTCAGACTGAAATTCTTTTCCGCAGTGAAGTCCAGAAGCCAGGCCGCACCAGGAGGAGGTCTCTGAGACCTCCCCAGATGGCGGCAGGCTACAGGGTACAGGGTAGAGCTGAGCCACCTCCAACCACTGAGAAAATGAAGAAGAGTAAGCAGAGTTCTAGAGAGACACTGGAACCGACCCTCCCTCCTTCCCCAGTCCCCACCCCTCCTCTCTACCCCAATGAAAGTATATGTTCAACACACACACACACACACACACTGATGACTGAGGCCTAGGGAACAGAACGCAGCTAATGTTTCATTTGACAGAGTTGGTCACATAAGGGTGTCTTTTTGCAATTTGACTCTAATTTGCAGAAGGACACTAATTTTGCTGGCCACAAACGTTACCTTTCACCACTTAAAACCCAACCAGTAAGAACAAACTTTGAGTTGTCTTCTGTCTCCTATAGGAAAACCCCCCAGAATGCATAGCGCTCCTGATAACCTAAAAGCTGAAGGAAGAGCTGTGCCTACAATCTCAATAGGGCAGGGGCTTACATTTCATAATGGACTGTCCTCAGCAAACCTCAAAACAGAGCTCCCCACCCCCCATCCTAGGAAAAAAAACAGGCCTCAGAAAAGCTGTCTCCATTCTCCTTCCCAGCAGTGTGCAATACACAGCATTAAAATCTGTTCATGTGATGCCAGATAGCTGGTCAATTCATTAGAAATGCAGTCATTCACACAGACCTTTGGTCTTCACACAATGCCAGTCATCAGCCTGACAAACTTGACCAAATGGATTCTGTACTTTTTTGGTCATGAAGCCCTGGTCCATAATAGCAGGGTAGTAAGAGATAGGGAAAAAAAAAGGAAAGAAAAGGAAAGAAAAGAAAAGAAAAGAAAAGAAAAGAAAAGAAAAAGAAAAGAAAGAAAGGAAATGATAAACAGGATTTTGAAAGCAAGTAATAAATACTATTGTCATTAGATTCTTAAGCTTGGCTCTGGATGCTTGGATTAAAGCCTCCTTTTTCCTTTTTAAAAATCAGAGTGGGAGTTCTCTGTTCACAAGCCCCCACCCCACCGCTCCGGCATCTTCCCAGCAGGTCAATCCCCTCCCACCGCATCCTGGGTCAGGGCTGACTCAAGGAGGCCGCTGAGAACGTGTCAGGGAAGGAGGACATGACCAAAGCGCTGAAAATTAGAGTCCTCCGAGAGGAGCCCCGGAATAATGCAACCAAATTCATTCACCAGAGAGATCTTTAAGTGGCTCTCAAATGGCACCCATCACACAAGCAAGCCTCCGCGCCTTTGCAGAGAGCACAATAGGTACCAGATGAGTCACAGGCACCTTGGATTTTTAGTTTGCATCTAAATAAGCACTTTATATTTGCAAAGGGCTTTCCAGTCATTTGCAAAAAGCTTTCTCCTTCAACAACTCCACCAGGGGAGTCCACAGAACTAAAGATTTATTGAGCCCCCTGTCTGACCAAATAAAAGGTGGTGAAAAGCTGCCTTCAGAGCTCTGGGCTCATTAAACCCAGGCAGGGAGTTAGAGTCAGGCCCTCCCACTCAGACCCGGCTCGTCTTTCCCCCCCGCAGTCACAGCGAGAACCCCCCGCTTGAGGTAAATGATAGCTTCAGCTGGACAGTCATGATATTAAGACCTTAATGAGCAATCGGTCATGTCGACCGAGAATCAGAGGGCGCCCCATGTGTGCTGAAGGTCCCTCGTGACAAGTCCCAAACTAGACCCTGATCTTCCAGAGATTTAGAGTCCCCCATTCTTGACAAAAGTTAGGGAAGGTCACCTGTGAAGGTCACGCCTGCAGCGCACCACTAGAAGTATAATTTCCTGTTATCCTAATTTGTGTGGATGCACAGGCAACAAAAACAAAAATAGCTATCATTTATAACAGTCCAGCAAAGTAGGTACATTGTCCCATTACACGTGCACATGTCTGTGTGCGAATGCATATGTACACACACACACACACACACACACACACACACACACACACACACACACGTGGGGTGACTAGAATCACAAAGCTATTAGGTAATAGATGAATGGAACCAAAAGTCACTGCCATCTTTTTATTTCCCCAGGGCTGGGGATGGAACCTACCACTTAGAATGTGCTAACCTTGCATTCTTCCATAGAGAGAGCTCCAGGGTTAAGTTAGCTCAAGCCACCACCAAGTCTGTGATCCCCCTGCCTCCACCTTCACCCCCTGAATGCTGACCTTATAGGCATGTGCCACCAAGCCAGCTTGTGCAGCCAATATCTCCTACAATAAACTGCCCTGGAGCCTCACCCTGGGGCCCCTAGCTGTGAAGTCACACTGCCAAGTTCAGTATCTAAGCCTATGCCTGTTTAACAGAGACATCAACAACTACCCCAGCCCTTCAACAGTGGCTCACACAAGAAAGTGCTCAACACTTGTCTGATAAATAAATTTAATGTGCACTGCCTGACAACCAGGAGGGGAAAAAAAATCACAATAAAACCTAAAACCACACAGAACAATCATGGATCTCTTAGGCTAGCCCAATAATGATGGCAATACAGTAAGAACTGCCTTTTGGATTTTAAATAGTATTAAAAACAAACAAACAAACAAAAATCATCACAAATGTAATCTTATTCAATAGCTGTGAACAGTCCTGTTAGACAGAAAATTTGAGTCAGAAAACTCCAGCCGCGGGCCTCACTGTCAAGGTAGCTGCAAAGCTGGATTTCAGCCCCAGGGCTTTACCAGAGCGAGCTTTGACTGCACTCGGGTCGGCTGAGTATTCCACAGGAGAGAGGGCCGAAAGAGCTAGATGCTGCAACACAAAGAAGGGAGTGGGACTGGGAACACCTCCAAGGGAGGTGGCCCTAGCCAGGGTTCCTTCTCCAGCCAAGCCACGCCAAGCCAAGCCTGACCCAGCGCTCTGGCCTCCGCGGTTGGCCTTCAGCAAATCGCTCAGAGAGGAAACCAGAGGCTAAACAAGGCTAAACAGGGTGAGAATGCGGGGTCCTCGCAGGGCTCCAGGAACGAAGTGGGGAGGTTTTCTGGCTCTGCCTCCCCACAGAGCCTGGAGAGCCCCCAGGTGAGTCGTGAACTTCTCACCCCGGCAGAGCTGGCGACGTTCTTGCTGCATTTTGGTGCCCTCCAATGGTGGATTTTGGAACAGCCTCGAGGTCTTAGCCACCCACCTATGACATGCTGGAGGGGGCCTCATTTATTCTAACGGCTTAATCATTTAAGAAGAAGAAAGGGGAAAAAAACATACTGTGACAATAAAAGACTGTAGTCTTGTCTCTCATCTCTTACCCCAAGTGAGCAAGAAGGTTTGACAGAAATTCTCCCTAATGCAGACTCTCTCAGACTTGTCTAATAAGATACATTAGATGTTAAAAATACACGTCTCTAGGTTTTACTTTAGAAGTACCTCATGGAAACCACTAGGGGAATAACTTGGGGACGTTCATTTTAACAGTACACCCCCACACTCTCCAACTCCCACCCCCACGTTCCCCACACCCTAACACACTGGCAATTAGCAGAGTCAAGCTACTTGGGGAAGTTCAGTTCTGAGCATTCACACTGGTCTCCCAAGTACAAACAAGTGGGGTACCAACAAACCCGTGTTTCCCTGCAGGGCTAAGACAGCTACATGTGCCTTGGACAGGGAATTGGGTCCTTGTCAAAAGCACTGGTCCTAGAGATGGGAGACCTGGCTCTGCAAGGACCACTCCAGTCTGAAACTTTAGGTCCATCCTGCCTTCCCTGAAGTTCTGGCTCCTCTCACAAATAGAGCTACGTTCAGTATAGTCTCTTGCTCATTAAAGTGATGGAGCCTCCAAAGAGCTGATGAGCATTAAAGCGTGTTTAAGACAGCATGCCATTCCCACTAGTGTGCTAGAACCATGCTGGTGAGAGCAATATTCCAGGAATGTTTCAAGTTGGTAATCAAGCCTTTGGTGGTGGCTTGACATGAGCAGTGGTGGGAGTATTTGCATAACAAAAATTGATGCATGTTACAAATTGGGGCTTAGTGTGTGTGTGTGTGTGTGTGTGTGTGTGTGAGAGAGAGAGAGAGAGAGAGAGAGAGAGAGAGAGAGAGAGAGAGAGAGAGAGAAGAAAAGAAAGAGAGGAAAAGAGAGAGAATTGTTAGCTGTTTGTTAGCACATCACTGAATATTTAGCATGTCTGGATTCTTTTACCCGTTAATTTTTTTTGCCCACACATTTTGGTGTGTGATGTTTTTGTTTATTTTCAGTTTTTATAATAACATTTTATATATAAAAAAGCAAGTATGAAAAACAAGGAGGACTTTGCCTACAGCAAGCCCAAGCCAAAGAACATGGTCGCCATCTTCCCACTCTCCAGACTTCAGCTAGCTGAGGCAGTTTCTTCATGACAGCAGCAGGATTTAAGTCTCAGCCCCTCCTCCAAAGGCTCCTGGGGTCACCATGAAGTGACCCTAGTGACCACATTTGGTTTGGAGCCCTAGCAGAAAAGAAGTCCTCAAACTGATAGGCCTGGAGGACTACCAGGTGGGGGTGTGCTGTGTAACTGCTCCAGGAGAAAAGAATAGGGCTACCATGGACCCCCTTGGAATCCATGGGGACTCTTAACAGACTTTACTAACTCAAGAACCCCATTTCTCCCTCTTCAGAAGGAAGCCACTCACTCTCATCTCAAGACTCACAGCAGTCTTTACACTGTTCTGTCAGGAACACAGGTGTTAATTCTTGGAAAGCAGCTACACAAGAGGCACAGGTGGAACAAGGGGACACACAGGGACAAACAGGGGACATCGCTCAACCCCTGCTCACTCAGCATGCATCTTGCTTTCCCTCAGCCCAAGCTTTGAGGAAAAAAGGCAGAGTACAAGGCAGAGTAAGGAGGCTCCTGCCCTAAATCTGGCATCCTGCCTCCCCAGAAACCAAAAAGACAAAAATTGTCGCTCTATATTTAGACCCATATCTAAATCCCCCAGAGCCTGGCTCAAGGATTAGACCATTCTCTCATGGCTACTGAGACAGGCGATAGCTGCCTACTTGCTTAGCACATGGACCTCTAGGGAATACTGAGCTATAAGATGCTTTGAGCTTTCTGGGAACCTAAACCAAGTGGCTAATCTCTCTCCATCGGTGAGACAAGCCCAATGATGGCTCACGATACTGACTCAGGATGTCAGTGCCATTGATCGGCACTGAAACATTGTAAGTTCAAAGACAAAAGTATCTGTATGAGAGATACTAGGGAGGCTATGATTGAACTCCCAGGGAGAAGGATGGATAGAGGGCTAGACAAAGACTGTAGGAAAATATCCACCAGCAAGGCCAGCTTGGCTGAAGCATGAGTGCATGCCAGGGATCAACAGAAGATCATGTTCACAAAGGAAGCTGAGCTCATGCTGAAGAAAATCAATTTTAGCCTGTGTGTAAAAGAGGAGCCAATGACAGTATATTTATTTTCTGCTGCGGTGGAACAAATTATCACAGGTTTAAAAATATAAACTACAACCACGTTAACCTCACAATCCCCGTAGGTCAGAACACCGCACAGTAGTCATGGTTTACAAGACAGAGCCCAAGGTGTGGGTTGTGTTGTGTTGTGTTCTTTATCTGAACCGTAGAACAGTCCTCCTTACAAACTCAGGTTGTCAGTACCATTGGGTGTCTTACAACTGTAACAGTGTGGTTCTTACTATCTTGTATGATGTCTTCCAGGCTTCTACTGGCCTCTTGCTAGTCTGTGCTGAAGAATAAACAAGGGTAGTTTGATGTTCAAGGCAGGATAGCTCTCATACGTTGAAGCTCTTTGAATTGCAGAACAACTCAGTCCCTTTTAAGGTTCACCTGATAAGGTCAGGCTCTCACAGAACAATTTCCCTTCTGATGAATCCAGAGTCCAGGGATAGTAATCTCGCCGCGGAGGGATGTTACATTATACACACAGATCTCTCTGGTATACAATGGGAAGGGATTATACCCAGAAGAATTCTGGAGTTCTTTCTGTGTTGGAGTTTTTTAGCTATGGAAGTAAGGAAGACATCATGAAATCAGTGTAAACAACCTGGTGGCAAAAGATCACCTAGGGGCTGGTGAGATGGCTCAGTGGGTAAGGGCATTGATTGCTCTTCCGAAGGTCCTGAGTTCAAATCCCAGCAACCACATGGTGGCTCACAACCACCCATAATGAGATCTGACGCCATCTTCTGGTGCGTCTGAAGTCAGCTACAGTGAACTTATGTATAATAATAAATAAATCTTAAAAAGGAAAAAGACCACCTAGATAACCTAGGAAGGCTTGGGCTAAGTGGAGAAAGGATGACAATGGATCATTATAACCTCTATTGCTTTTCTGCCTAGAACAGCTGAGTCCCTCTGATACTACACACTGGTCCCCATTTCCCCAATTGACCTTTTCAGTCCTCCATCACATCACCCAATGTACTTCCTTCGTGGTGTTTTCCATTTTATCTTGACATGTTTGCTTGCATTTTTCTCTTTCATCTCCTCTCTGAACTCTAAGGCCGATGAGTCAGTGTCACTTTCTCTGGTCTCTATCCATCCAGAAATGGCCTGCATAGAGCAGATCAGATGCTATATATAAAGTACAGCAGGGGCTGGATAAACCCTGATTCAAAAGTGAAATGAGGAAGTAAACAAGTGGTGTGGAAAGGTCAAAGGGCAATCAGAAGGTCTGGGAGTTATGTCTGGACTTCTTGAAGAGGGTGAAGAATAGAGCTAGGTGAAAGGGCATGGAGAGCCAGGGTCTGGTTCAAGCATCATGAGTTTGTCCACAGAAGTCTGACAAGCAGTGGAAATGTATGTGTGAAAAGTAACTGAAGAAAATACACTAGCCAATGAAACTAAGGGGTAGACTTTGTGTGGGGTGGTCGGTCTTGATCATCAGTTTGATTGGATTGGGAGCTACCTGTGAGATTAGTAATGCCTCCCTGGGTATGTCTGTGTGTGCATTCTGAGACCATTAGATCTCAAGGCACCTGGCCTGGTCAGTGATGGACAATTGGAAGGTGACAGAACTGGGAAGGTAGAGCCTACCCGGAGGAAGTAAGTCATCAGGGAAATGCCTTTGAAGGCTATTGGCTGGCCCTGGCTCCTGAGCAACCTTCTCTTCCACACACTCTTACCACCATACTGTTCAGCCTCACTGAACTCCCAAAGTAGGGGAGCCACCCATTCCCTAATACTATAAGCCAAAAATAACCCTTTCTTCTTTTAAGTGATTTCTCTGAGATATTTGTCCCAGCCACAAAAATGACTAACATACCGACCATGCGCATGAAAAATGGATTCCAAAATAAGCTTCCATTTGGCTATTAGTTCTATTTTCCAAACCTCTCTGTTGGAATGCTTAGCACTCTGAGCAGAATGTATGTTCACATACAAGCAGGGAGTAAGCGTCTCACTTGGACACAGTACTGATGCTGTCTGGCAAACTCTGGAAGAATGCGAATGTACATGGACCCACACCCAAAGTTCTCAGAGCGTGTGGCCTGTGAGAAGGTGGGTTGTGGGACATGTTAGGGATCATGAGGAAGCTCACCCACAACTCACTGCTGCTCTCTGGTGACTATTCTTTCTCCCTTTCTCTGTGGATCCTCAAACGAGTTCATCTCTCTTAGCCTTTCTCTTATCTTACTCAAATATTTTTCCTGTCTCTGTCACTCTTCCTCTCTCTTAGTTTTTTGTTTTTGTTTTTGAGGCAGGGTTTCTCTGTATAGTCCTGGCTGTCCACTGTCTTGGAACTCACTTTGTAGACCAGGCTGGCCTCGAACTCAGAAATCCACCTGCCTCTGCCTCCCGAGTGCTGGGATTAAAGGCATGCGCCACCACGCCCGGCTTCCTCTCTCTTTGTATCTCACTGAGAGGTTTCTCCCTCTCTCTCTCTTCCTCCCTTCCATCCCTTCCCTCTCCCCTCTTCCTTCCTCTGCTCTTCGTAATCCTCTGAATCCTGAGCTGCGGGCTGGAATGTTGACTGTGTTGGCTTGGCCTTGTGCAGATACCCATGGCTGCAGAGGGTTCATGAATACCACGCCACGTCATTCATGTCCGGATGACAGCGTTCCACGGCTCTCCTCCCCACCATTCAGCCCTCACATCCTTTCGGCTCCTTCTTCTGTAATCACTTTTTCTAACGCTCTTCACCTAGGGAACTTTTCTCTTGTCGTGTGTTTCCGTGTGAGTCACCTTCTAGTAACCTCTTTCAACTACTGCTCCACTCCTGCGTCACACCTGCCCTTGCTCTTTCACAGGTACACAGCAGTGGTCATGCCAGTTCACTATCAGCATGGCACCGGGCAGAGCTCCTGTCGACGCGTGGCGCTCATGATTACGGCTGTGTGGGTGCTGGCCTTTGCTGTGTCCTGCCCTCTCCTCTTTGGTTTCAACACAACAGGTAAAATAACTATTGCTTTCACTTCCTGAACTCATAAACTTCACATCATACCCAGATGGCTGTGAGTGGTACCTACTCAAATATTTTCATCCCTATTAAGAAGAATCATCAAGGGGATATGTAGACTGCAAAGCTTTAGCCATCATTGGGTTTAAATTAAATAGAGAGGAAGACCTCACCAATTATTGTCATGAAAATAATATAGTTAAGTTCATGAAAAGTCTGTCATCCCTATTTTGAAAGAAATGCTATTGCATGCATTGGAAGAAATGTAATGGTTAAAACGCAAAACTATGTTAGTAATTCAAGCGGAGTTTGCTAATGAAAAGGAAAAATTCAGAACCAACATACAATGCAAAGTAATATATCATAAGGCCTGGGATAAGTTATTCCCCAATAAGAATTAGTCCTGACATTTGAGAACTAGTTCTGAAATACATATTTTTAATAACATATTTTTAATAACATAATGAAAATTGTGGATTTGATAGATGGTACATAGTGCATCTCTTGAATGGAGAGATGGATGGATGGATGGATGGATGGATGGATGGATGGATGGATGGCAATGTCTGTATCTGAAATGATTTGGATTTTCACCATATGACATCAATCCAATCCACATTTACCCCTCATATGATCCATCTTTTAGCCTCATGAAATCCATCTTTTGAATGAAAGCTATTGAAAATGCATAATGAGAGAAAAGGGAAGGAAAATTCTATAATTATAATCTCAAAAAATGCAAGAAATATCAAAAAGGAAATTATATAATGACAGAAAAAGGAAGGGGAAGTTTTTGTAATTACATTCTCAAAATTTTTTTAAAATATGTTTAAAAAATTTTAAAGAAAATGCATAATAAGTGTGTTTGCTAAGAAAAAGCCCTGAGTGAGTCGTGTTGTGGTACCATGTAGAACTCTCACTCTTGCCAATTTAGATTGGCTCATTCAATTCCTACTAGATTCTAGACTTTTGTATTCCTGGTTTATATGCACTTAGTAGTCACAAAGCCACGTGTTTATGTACATGCAGATATTATTGAGATGTTGTTATGCAAAAATTCAGGCAAATTCCAACTTATAAACAATCTTCCGGGCACTGTATCCTGGACAGTGATTTTAAAAGTCAGAGAACATACACAAAGGAAGATGTCTACAGACTCCAGAACCAGAGAGCTCTAGGTCTGAAGCTAGTTGCCTGTGTCTCCTTGAATGAGTTACTGGAATCCTCTGAGCTCATCTTCCTCACTGACGAATTTAAGATGGAACTACAGTGGTGCATAAAGGGACAACCTCGAATGTATACTCGTTCCACATATTTAGTTACAAAGTTTTCAATATTTATTTTATAAAGGCCCTGTACATACAAAAGAAAAGCCCCAAAACTTAATCTCTGAAGTTACGTGACCTACGTGAACTTTATATGACATATCAATCCATGTACCCTCCTTCTCATTACTGTTCAGAATTATAATGAAACTGCAAATATCTTTATATGGGATGTAGGAGATTTTCCAAAGCAAACTTTTAGACTGGAACATAGTAGAACTTGAATGTACCAGTCCAAATGGACAAAATAAGAAATCTAGACTTAATTTTTTTTCTGTAAATAAGTTTCTAATTTAATTTTTAAATTTTACGTACTCATGTGTTTTGCCTGCATGTATGTCAGGCATGATGTTCACAAAGGTTAAAAGAGGGCACAGGATGCCCTGGACCTGGAGTTAAGGACAGTTTGAGTCACCATGTGGGTGGTAGGAAAGGAATCAGGGTCCTTTGGAAGAGCTAAGCCATCTCTCCAGTCTGCAGATACTCTTACCTTCCTCATTAAGTCTAGGCTCTTACTCTACACATTACACAACTCTACTCTATAGCCTGTATAGCGGCTTCTGCTACCTAACAGGGATTAAACTGGGATAACAACATGTGCGAATGGGTCAAGCACACCCTACCTTCTCAAGGTCAGTCCTGTTTGTCTTATACATTAAAGGTTAAGAAACCATGTTATCAACAAATGTTTTTCCTGGTGAACTCAACAATGTTCATAACATTTAGTGTGTTATCATCTCATTCTTCATTACTTGTTACTTTGTTTTGTTTTAACTGAATGACACTTTGTACTCAGGAACAGATGTACAGCCCAAATAGTGTTGTCCATTGAAATGGCTAGAGGAACTATGGGAAACTACAACATCTTTTGTGCTCAGTGTTAAATGTGCCCTAAGGGTTAGTCAGAGAGCTAAGTCAACACATTACCTCGTGTCTGTGTGCAAAAGCCCTGTAAGTGGGACTCTCACATGGGAACTGATATCACTGCCTAGCACTGCTTACCTCCTGGCTCGCAGCACAGGTCACCTGTGGGCTGAGCTTGGTACTCCTACACATTCTGGGATGCTGGCAGAGATGATTTGACTCCTTCACACAGGCACACATACATCCATAGAATAGCTGAAGCCATCTCCAGGTCTGACAGTAGACAGAGTTCTCAGCTGATGTCAACATCGCAGGCAAAGAATGATGAGCTAATTGTAGCACGGTGACACCAGAGACATCATTATTGTTCTAGAAACAAAACCCAGGAAAATCATCCCAAGATATTCAAATTGAGAATTGAAAAGACACACACACACACACACACACACACACACACACACGACTTGTGACCTAGTATGTGAGTAGCAGAAGACTCAGCTGCTTCTCTTTGGGGAGGGGGATCTCCTTTTTACTTTGTGTTTTATGCTTTTTTAAAATGTGCTTGTTGGTTGGTTGGTTTTATGTCTGAAGGTCATTTTGTGTGACTTCATTTTTGAGACAGTATCTCACTAGGTTGCCCAGAAAGGCCTTGAATTTATATTCTGCCTGCCTCAGCCTCCTGAGTAGTTGAGATTATATGCTTCTGCTGCCAAGCCAGGCTTTCTCTTGTTTTTAAGTTTCTTAGCAACACTGTACTAAAACCTCCCATTATTCTCATGTTGTGTCAAATGCAAGGTCCTTTATAAGGGCCCAGTAGGTATTAGCTGGTGTCACCGTTGTGATTATGTAACGTTTTCTGTGCCTTAAACTGCAAGGAACATCTGCTCTCCGGAAGATATAAACAGTGGTGGTTCTCTGGGTGGTCACAGGAAAGATCAGCTGTCCCTTCCTAGAAGGGAAATCACGATTGGAGCTCAGGCATAAAGAATCCAGCCTTGGTCTCCGACACAATCTGCCCCTCATGATGTACCTTCTTTTTCTTTTTCTTTTTTTTTTTTTAAAGATTTATTTATTTATTATATGTAAGTACACTGTAGCTGTCTTCAGACACTCCAGAAGAGGGCGCCAGATCTCGTTACGGATGGTTGTGAGCCACCATGTGGTTGCTGGGATTTGAACTCTGGACCTTCAGAAGAGCAGTCGGGTGCTCTTACCCACTGAGCCATCTCACCAGCCCCTTCTTTTTCCTGATAGATGTGATTGATCTTGGTCAGTGTTCTGCTTCTGTGAAGAGACAGTGTGACCAAGGCAACTCTTGGAAAGGAAAGCATTTAATTTCGGCTTGCTTATAGTTTCAGAGATTTAGTGGGTTACCATCATAGCAGAAAGCACAAGTGTCAGGCATGTGTGGCGTTGGAGAAGTCGCTGAATGCTACATCGTGGTCCACAGGCAGAGACCAAGACACTGGGCCTAGCTTGAGCATTTAAAACCTTAAAGCCCACCCCCGATGACACACTTCCTCCAACAAGGCCACACCTCCTAATCTTTTCAAATAGTGCCACTTCCTGGTGTGCAAGCATTCAAATATGGGTCCATGGTGGCCAATCTGACTCAGACTACTAAGTAGTCCTTCCAGCAACTTCCCCATTGACAGATTCATTCAAAAGCCCAATACAAATAATTCTTTCCTACCAGTTTGTTAGATGAAAGGGCCTTGGGCATCGTCAATCCCGCCTCATTGGGAGCAGAGCTGGACTTCCAGAAATGTAACGAGAGCTTTTCGTTTAAGGCTATGGCCTGCCACTTGTGCTGCTGGACCATTAGAGACCACAGAGGCAAGCTGAACCTCAGCTACTTTGAACATGGAGTTGCTCCCTTTCTTTAAAAAGGGGCAACAGGAGGAAGGCTCTTGGGTGGGAGAGAGTTCTGGGGCCTCAGGGCCTGGCAGACCAGTATTGCCCCAGCCTCACCAGAGGCCCAGCAGTCTAGCTAATCATCAAATCGGCATCCCCTAGCCATGCAGAGGAAGGCACACGCTGGAGCAAGAGGGCAAGAGTAAAGTTCTCAATGGCTCAGTCCTTTCATTTCACAGATAAGAAAAACAGTATTTGAATTTCTGTTAAATCAGATCCCCATTGTGTGATTTTTTTTTTAAAAAGAAAGTTCTAGAAAAAAAATACATAATAGCCAGTGATAGGATTTAAAACTTCTTCTTGGAAGGAGACTTAAAGTTAAGAAAATCTTATCAGCTCCTTTAGAAAAAAAAAAAAAAAAGGTTGGTATTTATTTGATTTTAGCAATAGAAATGTCACCTGGCTCTCAGAGCCCTGGAGTCAGGGAGCTTGGTTGCTCAGAAAGTTGAAAAGCAGAATAAAAGCACACTGTCTGAAGGATAGTGACTCATCCTAAAATCAGATTCATCAGCAGCTCCGTCTTTGGAATCGACTTCAGGTCAAATTCTTCAACAAGTCTAAAGTTCACCAGTCCTTCAAGTCAACCTTCTCCCGACCTCACTCTTCACATCGCTCATAGCTCAAGTTCCCAGCCTAGCTCACAGAGACCTCAAGACCCTCCTTACTAGATGCTATTCCCTGCCTCTTTTTCTCCCTTTTTGTGTGATGTGTGTGTGGTATGTGTGTATGGTGTGTGTGTGGCATGTATGCATGGTGTGTGTGAAGGATGTGTGTGTGTAGTATGTGTGAGGGATGTGTATGTGTAGTATGTGTGAGGGATGTGTGTGTGTGTGTGTGGTGTGTGTGTGAGGTGTGTGTGTGGTGTGTGTAAAGTGTGTGTGTATATGGTATGTGTGTCTCTGGGTGTGTGTGGTGTGTGTGAGGTATGTATGTTTATATAGTTTGTGTTCACATGTGAGGTATGTGTGTATGGTGTGTGTATGCATGAGTGTGTGTGTACATGTGCAGTGTGTGTATGTATGTGTGTGGTCTGTGTGTATGGTGTATATGTGTGGATGCTGTATATGTGTATGCTCTGTGTGTGTGTGTGTGTGTGTGTGTGCTGTGTTTGTGTACATGTGTGGTATGTGTATGGTATGTGTGAGTATGGTGTATATGTGTATGTATGGTGTGTGTGCATGTGTGGTGTGTATGTGTGGTGTGTGTTTATGTGCTTGTACACTTGTATAAAGGGCAGAAACTCAATTCAGGGTCTTTCTGTGTTGTTTTCCACCTTATTTAAGACAGGACCTCTCGGTAAATTTGGAGCTCACTGGTTTGGCTGCATCAGCTTGACAGTAAGTCTCAGGGACGCCTCTGTGTCTGCTCACTTCTATCCCCACACCTACCCCAAGTCCTGTGACTACAGGCACGCCTGTCTGTCATGTATGCCGGGGACCCATGTCTGACTGTCCAGCAAGCACTTCACGCACTGAGCCACCTTCCCGGTGCCCTCTTATTGCCCAGCGTAGGAACTCTGAACGTAGCATGTGCTCCATAAAGCTGGGAAAGTAGACGTGTCTTTGCCCTCCGCCCCTGCTGCTTCTTTTTTCCAATCAAAAAAATGAGATTAGAGATTTCCCACATCTCTGAGGCCTACCCCCCTCCCCCCATTATCCTGCCCCCTAGTATCCTGCGGCCAGTGAGTGCTTATGTAAATATGCTCATTTGTACATTTTCCTCTTTTTTTCTTCATCCACATATCCTTTCAGTAACTACCATGCTTCCATACAGTACTATCTTAGACCAACCATCGGACAAAGGCACCATGTCTCCCAAGGGAGCCTCAGCTGCCCAAACCAGCGCTTGAGGACTCAATAGAGAAGCATTCAGGCCTGTTGTGTGAGGCCTCCCACTGCCCTGATGAGTGGACACCATCAAACAGCACCATTGATCTCTGACTTCAGGGTCTCCCTGACTGCTGTGCAGACATGAGACCACATAGCTTGGTGGGAGGGATTCTCAAAGAGGCTGCAAAGCCTGATTGGAGTGTAGAGAGCAGATGACTCTAGCGGAGGATGTAGAAGAAGGAATGGCAGAGCAAGTTCAGCAATTGTAAATGAGACCCATCTTGGTCAAAGACCCTGACATAGCTCCTGGCTCCATCCTCACGCTCTCTTTCTTTCATGCACACAGTTGCAATGTTTTTAATGGAAAAATAAATGCTTGCACATGATAAAACATTCATAAGGTGTAATGAGATACACACAGACTTCTATCTATGTCAGACTGCCTCCTACCCTGCATTGCCAGAGCCCTCATGCCCTCTCCTGAAGTACACACTAATATTCCTGAAAGATGTTGCTTGTAACAAGTGTGTGTGTGTATGTGTGTGTGTGTGTGTGTGTGTGTACAGAGAAGCATACTACACTTACTTTTGACTGTTATTTTCAAAAGTCGTTTATTTATGGGAGTTAGCCTCCCAGTACCAAGGAGGGCAGAGAAAGGAAGAGGTCGAATATCCTGGGACATACGAGGAGCACTCAGCAAGGCTGGCAGAGAGCTAAAGCTTGAGTAAGCAAGTCCCCTGGCCCCTTCCTACCAACACATGCTGAGACTCCTCCTCACCGCAGGTGGCACTGAGATCTGGGCCAGCCACTGACAGCAGGCGAGCTGACTTCAGTAGCTTCGATGATCACGACTACATGGCTCCCTAGGGACTGAGAAGGCCCACCAGCTGCCACCCCATTCCTGCCCCCAACTCATTGTCCCCCAGAACAGCAGATGTCAGTTGGGTGATCACTACTCATGGTCCGTATGTGCTGTTTGCTAAGGGATGCTGATGTAAGGTTGGGTGAGAAAGCATCAATTTCGTGCCATCTCCAACAGCATGAGAAGATTTGGGAGCAGCCTGCAAGGATGCTGGGCCGTGCTGTCACTGAAATGCTGCCCTGAGTGCTGGACACACTCTCTTTTCACTTTAGCTTTTAACTCTTTCTCTCTGCTCTGCCCTCCCCTCCCGTCCCCTTCTCTCCTCTCCCCTTTTCTCCCCTCCCATTTCCTTGTTTCTTCTCCTCTTCTCTTCCCTCCTCACCCCTCGTCTCCCATCCCCTTTTCTCCCCTCTTTCCCTCTCATTTTCTCCCCTTCCCTTCCCCACAAATCTTGTTCCTTGTGAGTCTTTCTGCAAACTTCAATTCCAATCCCATCTTAAGTCCGAAAAACTCACAAGACATAAACAAGGATATAACAAATAAACAATGATAATTATCATGGCGACCACTTATCTCCATTATTTCTCATGGCTATTATATAAGAAATATTTTTATCATTTTGTGGATAGTGACACTAAAGCTGCGTACCTCAGATGACAATGCTAAGGTCACTCAGCTAAGAAGCAACAGGTCCTTCTGGTCTCATACACACCTTGAGCTCTCTGTCCTCAACCTATTTCAGAAGTCTAAGAATCAGAACTTGGGCTCCAAGTGGCCACTGCGTTTTCTGTCCTCTCACATCTCAGGACACATCTCTACCCAGTCCAGCCCCCAAATCAACCTTCCTTCTGCAAGTTTGACTTTCCACCTCCTTCTGCTCCAGGACAGGGCACTTCTGTGACTCATCCCACATTATCGGTAACAACTGTTGACACACCTGGTTCTTTCAGGTTGCATTGACTTAGGCCATTAGTGAACCTTTCTGAACTCCAGCCTGAGTATCTAAGAATAGAGACAATAATGCCCCCCATTATGTTTGGATAAGATTCTATTATAAAATCCTTGGCTTATTGCCTGGCACATGTTACCTTACAACCCCTTTTCCATTTCAAGATGGAACAAGTCTCCGCCCTTATCATGAGTAATGGATGAATCTCAACATCTTCTAGTGAAGAAATTGAAATCAGAGAGGCTCCCAAAGAGAAGTTGAAGGAGCACTCTGGGCCATAAATTAGGGGCAAGAACTCTCTCTCTATGTTTTAAACATTTATTTATTTATTTATTTATTTATTTATTTATTTATTTATTTATGTGTGTGCGCGCTACCATGTATATATCCATATCTGGTACCCACAGAAGGCAGGAAAAAAAGTGATGGATCCCCTGGAACTGGAGTTACAGGTGATTGTGAGCTACCATGCGGGTGCCAAAAATGAACCAGAGTCCTTTTCAAGAGCAGCAATTACTTGTAACCACTGAGCCATCTCTACAGCCCAGAGGACAAGGAGCCTTTTGAATTCACATTCTCCTTCCAGTCTCTCTTTCCATCCTACCCAGTGCTAGGAGTCCTGGGAAAACCAAATACTCGTCTTTTGTTCCTCTACCACCCACCACACCTTGAATCCACACTCTGGATCCAAAAGAGGCCTTTTTCTGTCACTGCATTCAGTCATCTGCTCATGCCTCCACACCAGCAGATGCTTTCCTGGGTGTGCCATCATCTCAGAAGCCTCTACTCCCCACCCCCCTGTTCTGTGCCCCACCCCAGCTTCCCAGGCTACATTCCTTTAAATTACAACTGACCATTTGCATGGAAGAGAGCATCTGTCTAGCTAGACTGCTGGCTTCTTCAAGGGCAGATACTGTCCTATTCATCTTCACAGCCTCTGTTCAGATCAGTGTCTGGAATATAATTGTTGGTAAACTTTTGTTTTGAAGTCAACTGCAAGAAGTACGAAGATGGATTAGCTTGCTTCCTTCAGGGCACTGACAACATAGGTGCCTGAGACCAAACATTCCCATTCACACGCCCATATCATGTTATATAGACTCATGCTCAATGCTCCACACTGAGAATAATTGTATTACCTTCTCCCCTTCTCCAACCCACAGGGGATCCCAGCATCTGCTCCATCTCCAACCCTGATTTTGTCATTTACTCTTCAGTGGTGTCCTTCTATGTTCCCTTTGGGGTGACTGTCCTGGTCTATGCCAGGATCTACATGGTCCTGAGGCAAAGGCGAAGAAAACGGATCCTCACTCGACAGAACAGCCAGTGTATCAGCATCAGACCTGGCTTCCCTCAGCAGGTATGCACCTGGCAGGAGCTAAGGGGAAGGCACAGCAGCCCTCAGCCTCCATGTGACCAACTGTGAGCATGGTGCCAGCATCCACACTTAGGAGACAGATGTCATCGCATCCCCTTCTACCCACCTGGCATTGTAGGATAGGAAATGCAATATTGAGAATGTACTGGCTCTCCCAAGATCTCACCTTTCTTGGTAAGCCGATAGCACACTTTCTAAATTGCTCTACCTCTCTTTAGCGCCTTCTACCCGCTACAGTTCAGATGTCCCACAAGGTCTGATTTTATTGAACTGGGATGGGGTCAGGGTAGCATTTCACTGTGACTGTTGTACCTTGTAGTGCTTTCTGACCTTAAACCACTCATTCCAAGAATCATCCACCCTCGCCTGTCTTCCTGATCTGCCCCTGTGTCAAGGTACTGACCAGTTTGGGGGATGGCTTTTTCTAGGCTCTACAAAGGAAGTTTGGAGTCTCACACTGATCTTACAGCTCCTTGAACTTTAGATTTTGCTCACATTGCTGCCTGCCATGAGGTGGTTTCCCTGCCATGAATACCAAATCACTTCCAACCAACTAGCAAAAGGACCATTATATTATAATGCCACTGTCTTCAAGGAGCTTGGAAATTGGACATGAAAATAAACCTCACTTCCACCCCACACACACACACACCTCAAAAAAAAAAAAATGAAAAACTCTGTACCAATTGGGATGTTTTCCAAATGTGAAGTGAAAGCAATGGAGTAACCAAATATTAAATGTAATAGAGCTTAAGAAAAATAGCTAAGCCTCAGGAAAGGGCTTTCTGGGCTGAGAAACAACTGAGTTTAGTCTTAAGACAGAACCAGTTTGGGTGTCTAGCTCAATAGATCAAACTCTCAAAATCAAAGTTCTAAGACCTGCCTAGAAAAAGACAACAGTCATGAAATAGGAGATCGTGACCTGAGGCTTAGGACACGAATAAATTGCATTCCAAGAACTGTCATACTACATAATTACATATGACATGGTTCAGTTTTGTAGAGATTATCCCACAACTGATTGTCTCTCCTTCAACCTTTCCCAGTCTTCCTGTCTGCGGCTGCATCCCATTCGGCAGTTTTCAATAAGGGCCAGGTTTCTGTCAGATGCCACAGGACAAATGGTAAGTGGGTGTGAGTTGGATCATAGGGAAAGAGTGAGACATCATTCCCTAAGACGCTGATTTGTCTTGATTTCACTCCTACCACAAAGCAGAATTCCTCACTGATCCCACGCATCTATTTGTAATATATGCCAAGATTCCAGAGTCTTCGTGAGTAAAGTCTCAGAACAGGTTTCAAACAAGGACACGCAAAAATCATAGGACTAGTAGGATAGATCTCAATGACTGGAGTAAATGACTTTCAGATGTGGTGTGAGGATGCCATCTAGAGCCACCTGCAGTAGATGGAGAAAAGATATCAATGAAATGGACATATGGGAAGAGGCAGAGAAATAAAACATCCAAGCGTTCTGATCATTACTGACGGTGTACAAAACCATGACAACTTCACGGTCACACTACACCTTGCCTTTCTAACTCAGACCAGACCTTGGCACACCTAGCTAGCAGAGTGCAGATAAGAAGCTAGAGATGTCAGATGCAAGAGCAGGGTTCCTCTTCCAGTGCTCACATCAGGAATTAAACTTGAAACACTGATGATAATGATGAAGAGTTGAGTCTTGTCCCAGTCTCTGTAATTAATTAACAGCTCTGTACATGAGCCTGATGTAGCAATTAGAGACTCTTGATATGAATGAGATAACAGGTAGATAACATGTTTAAAATGAACATGGCAGATCCATGGTCTGAGGAGATGCCAAGGCTAAAAAGGAGAGGTGCTGACTTTCCGGGAGGGATGGGTAAGTGGTGAGGTTGTATCGCCAGGAGTGTGGAGAATGAGGTTCTGTCATCTGTGGGTAAAAGTCTTTCTATCAGCCATCCAGCCACAGAGGAATCAGTGTTCACACATCAGCTATGGAGGTAGCATGGGATCTTGGAAGAATAACTCTCTTCTCATAGGACAGATATTCACATTAGTGTCATGGAAGCAGGGTATTCTCCTGTTCCATAGGCACTCCCAACTAATCGCCAACCCCAACTAAAACATGCTAGAAGTTAAATATTGTGATTTTTTAAAAAGATAATGGATGCCACCTTAATCATGAACATTATCTTGGTTGTAGATTGGAATAACATAATGTACTCATATTAATTATTAGGAAATCACATCAGAACAAAACCCAATAGTTCTGATGTCTCCAACAAAAAGGCTCACAATGTGAATCTTCCCTTGTCTGGGCTTGGTTCAGGTACTAAAGTTTCTAGCTAACCTAGATAGCAGGGCAGAGGAAGGATAAAGAAGAAATAGCTGTATATCCCCCAAAGAAATAGAAACAGTCATTAATAGTCTCCCAACCAAAAAAAAAGCCCAGGACCAGATGGGTTTAGTGCAGAGTTCTGTCAGACCTTCAAAGAAGATCTAATCCCAGTTCTTCACAAACTATTCCACAAAATAGAAACAGAAGGTACTCTACCCAACTCATTCTATGAAGCCACAATTACTCTGATACCTAAACCACAAAAAGACCCAACAAAGATAGAAAACTTCAGACCAATATCCCTTATGAATACTGATGCAAAAATCCTCAATAAAGTTCTTGCTAACCGAATCCAAGAACACATCAAAACAATCATCCATCCTGACCAAGTAGGTTTCATCCCAAGAATGCAGGGATGGTTCAATATACGGAAATCCATCAACGTAATCCAGTATATAAACAAACTCAAAGACAAAAACCACATGGTCATCTCGTTAGATGCGGAAAAAGCATTTGACAAGATCCAACACCCATTCATGATAAAAGTCTTGGAAAGATCAGGAATTCAAGGCCCATACCTAAACATGATAAAAGCAATCTACAGCAAACCAGTAGCCAACATCAAAGTAAATGGTGAGAAGCTTGAAGCAATCTCTCTAAAATCAGGGACTAGACAAGGCTATCCACTTTCTCCATACCTATTCAACATTGTACTTGAAGTCCTAGCCAGAGCAATTCGACAACAAAAGGAGATCAAAGGGATACAAATTGGAAAAGATGAAGTCAAAATATCACTTTTTGCAGATGATATGATAGTATATATAAGTGACCCTAAAAATTCCACCAGAGAACTCCTAAACCTGATAAACAGCTTCGGTGAAGTAGCTGGATATAAAATTAACTCAAACCTCTACACAAAGAATAAACAGGCTGAGAAAGAAATTAGGGAAACAACACCCTTCTCAATAGTCACAAATAATATAAAATATCTTGGCGTGACTCTAACTAAGGAAGTGAAAGATCTGTATAATAAAAACTTCAAGTCTCTGAAGAAAGAAATTCTAGAAGATCTCAGAAGATGGAAAGATCTCCCATGCTCATGGATTGGCAGGATCAACATTGTAAAAATGGCTATCTTGCCAAAAGCAATCTACAGATTCAATGCAATCCCCATCAAAATTCCAAATCAATTCTTCAACGAATTAGAAAGTGCAATCTGCAAATTCATCTGGAATAACAAAAAACCTAGGATAGCAAAAACTCTTCTCAAGGATAAAAGAACCTCTGGTGGAATCACCATGCCGGACCTAAAGCTTTACTACAGAGCAATTGTGATAAAAACTGCGGGGTACTGGTATAGTGACAGACAAATAGACCAATGGAATAGAATTGAAGACCCAGAAATGAACCCACACACCTACGGTCACTTGATCTTCGACAAGGGAGCTAAAAACATCCAGTGGAAGAAAGACAGCATTTTCAACAAATGGTGCTGGCACAACTGGTTGTTAACATGTAGAAGAATGTGAATTGATCCATTCCTATCTCCTTGTACTAAGGTCAAGTCTAAGTGGATCAAGGAACTTCACATAAAACCAGAGACACTGAAACTTATAGAGGAGAAAGTGGGGAAAAGCCTTGAAGATATGGGCACAGGGGAAAAATTCTTGAATAGAACAGCAATGGCTTGTGCTATAAGATCGAGAATTGACAAGTGGGACCTCATGAAACTGCAAAGCTTCTGCAAGGCAAAAGACACCATCAATAAGACAAAAAAACCACCAACAGATTGGGAAAGGATCTTTACCTATCCTAAATCAGATAAGGGACTAATATCCAATATATATAAAGAACTCAAGAAGGTGGATTCCAGAAAGTCAAATAACCCCATTAAAAAATGGGGCTCAGAACTGAACAAAGAATTCTCACCTGAGGAATACCGAATGGCAGAGAAGCACCTGAAAAAATGTTCAACATCCTTAATCATCAGGGAAATGCAAATCAAAACAACCCTGAGATTCCACCTCACACCAGTCAGAATGGCTAAGATCAAAAATTCAGGTGACAGCAGATGCTGGCGAGGATGTGGAGAAAGAGGAACACTCCTCCATTGTTGGTGGGATTGCAAGCTTGTACAACCACTCTGGAAATCAGTCTGGCGGTTCCTCAGAAAATTGGACATAGTACTACCGGAGGATCCAGCAATACCTCTCCTGGGCATATATCCAGAAGATGTCCCAACCGGTAAGAAGGACACATGCTCCACTATGTTCATAGCAGCCCTATTTATAATAGCCAGAAGCTGGAAAGAACCCAGATGTCCCTCAACAGAGGAATGAATACAGAAAACGTGGTACATTTACACAATGGAGTACTACTCAGCTATTAAAAAGAATGAATTTATGAAATTCCTAGCCAAATGGATGGACCTGGAGGGCATCATCTTGAGTGAGGTAACACAATCGCAAAGGAACTCACACAATATGTATTCACTGATAAGTGGATATTAGCCCAAAACTTAGGATACCCAAGATATAAGATACAATTTGCTAAACGCATGAAACTCAAGAAGAGTGAAGACCAAAATGTGGACACTGTGCCCCTTCTTAGAATTGGGAACAAAACACCCATGGAAGGAGTTACAGAGACAAAGTTTCGAGCTGTGATGAAAGGATGGACCATCTAGAGACTGCCATATCCAGGGATCCATCCCACAATCAGCTTCTAAACGCTGACACCATTGCATACACTAGCAAGATTTTGCTGAAAGGACCCAAATATAGCTGTCTCTTGTGAGACGATGCCGGGGCCTAGCAAACACAGGAGTGGATGCTCACAGTCAGCTATTGGATGTATCACAGGGCTCCCAATGGAGAAGCTAGAGAAAGTACCCAAGGAGCTAAAGGGATCTGCAACCCTATAGTTGGAACAACATGATGAACTAACCAGTACCCTGGAGCTCTTATCTCCAGCTGCATATGTATCGAAAGATGGCCTAGTCGGCCATCACTGGAAAGAGAGGCCCATTGAACTTGCAAACTTTATATGCCCCAATATAGGGGAATGCCAGGGCCAAAAGAATGGGAATGGGTGGGTAGGGAAGTGGGGGGCGCTATGGGGGACTTTTGGGATAGCATTGGAAATGTAATTGAGGAAAATATGTAATAAAAAATATTTAAAATTAAAAAATAATAATAATTAAAAAAAAAGAAATAGCTGGCTGTTATGACTACAGTGGTAGGAGTTACAGAATCCTACTTCCTATTCAAGATGGACACGTGTATCTAATCTTTCAAATATGAGAAGCTCAAATGTTAAACACCCACATATCAAGCCCATTCCCCAGGCAAAAATACATTCTATTTTTCCTAGTTTGTTTTCTATCTTACAATGGAAGTATAAGGCAGTTAACTTCTTGAAGGATAACATCTACTGCCTAAGAAAGTTATGGTGCAAATTTTAGTTTGTTTTCTTTCGTTCTTTTTTTCTTCTTTTAAATATTGATATTCAAAATTTCAAAACTGAAAAATGTGGCAGGACCCCAGGTATTTGGGAGGTAGAAGCAGGAGAATTCGAAACCTCCTGGCAAATTCAAGGCCAGCCTGAGCTACATGACACCCATTCTTAAAACAAAGAAGAATTGAATTAACTTTTTTAATGAAGAGACAAGGGGGCTAGAAAGATGGCTCAGTGGTTAAGAGCACTGACTGCTCTTCCAGAGTTTCTGAGTTCAATTCCTAGCAACCACATGGTGACTCATAACCATCTATAATGGGATCTGAGGTCCTCTTCTGGTGATAGCTACAGTGTACTCATATAAATAAAATAAATATAGGAAGAACAACAGTATGAAAAAAAAAAACAGTCTTCTCCTCACCCCACCCCACTCCCATGCTCCCAGGGACTAAACCACCAACCAAAGAGTACACATGGCTCCAGCCTCATATGTAGCAGAGGATGGCCTTGTTGGACATCAATGGGAGGAGAGGCCCTTGGTCCTGTGAAGTCTCAATACCCCAGTGTAGGGGAATGCCAGGGCAGAGAGATGGGAGTAGGTGGGTGGGTGGGGGAATACCCTCATAGAAGCAGGGGGAGGTGAGGATGGTGTAGGGGGCTTCCGGGGGGGGCCAGGAAAGGGAATAACATTTGAACTGTAAATAAATGAAATATCCAATAAAAAATGCAAAAAAAGGAGAAAAATTTAAAAACAAAAACAAAAAACTCGAAGCCTTGTAGGGTTTTCCATACTCCAGATGCCTACCACATCTCCCAGATTAACATGTTAATTGCTATACCCAGGTCTTTCTAACTCAGAAAGGCCAGACTACAGTGCTTGGGTGCCTTCCTCCTGGGTTGCTGCAATGATGGAATGTTCTCTGGGGTAGCCTATTTTCAGATGTAAAGTCAGAAGCCGATTTCTATAACTCTCTGTGGTCCCACCACTCCCCCTGTAGGGTGTACTACACAAGGGTTTCCTCCCTTCTCTTGTCATTGTCTTCCCCTTTCAGGAGCACATAGAAGACAAACAATACCAGAAATGCCAGGACCCTCTCTTGTCACATCTACAGCCCCTCTCTCCTGGCCAGACACATGGAGAGCTGAAACGCTACTACAGCATCTGCCAAGACACTGCCTTGAGGCATCCAAGCTTCGAAGGAGGGGGAGGGATGAGCCAAGTGGAGAGGACTCGGAACTCCTTGAGCCCCACCATGGCACCCAAGCTCAGCTTAGAGGTTCGAAAACTCAGCAATGGCAGGTTATCCACATCCCTGAAGCTGGGGCCCCTGCAGCCTCGGGGAGTACCACTTCGAGAGAAGAAGGCCACCCAGATGGTGGTCATTGTGCTCGGTAAGTCTGAGTTGCTAGTTTGGGTTGGGTTCGGTGGTTAGTTGAAGCTGGGTGCTGCAATTCGGGTTATTATAGCCACCTTTAAAGAACATTGGCAATTGAACTATAAAATTTCTATAATACAACTGAAAGGGTTTCTGTACGAATATTAACGCTTATGGAGACTCAAAAAACTCAATGAGATTTATGAAGCCACTTAATTTGGGCTATCATGGTGAATTATAGTATATAAATGATAATGATTGAACAGAAGCGTGTGGCACACATTAGGTATTTAATAAGTATTTACTTACTTTAAAATACAAGGGAGAAAATAGGATGGCAAAACTCTACTGTCCTATGATGTGATACTGCCCAGATCATTTAAATACAGGAACAGAAGGACAAAACACATTCATCAAGGTGTGAAAAAGTGATTGTCTTTAGGTAGTGGGTGGTTCTTCTCCTTCTATGATCCTGTATTTACCGAGTTCTCCACTGTGCTTGTGGTCAATTTTAAGTTTCCCAGTAGAGAATCTAAATTCTAACACCTAATTAATTCAAAGTTGATGAATCACAGATGTCACAAACATTAGTGAGGGTGGTTTCATCATGACCAGTGTCGCTGAGGAGCCTCCATATCCTCATACTCAGACTTCCAAGCACAGGGGCTGGATTGATCGGGTCTTTAAGGGTTTTAGCATCTTTATCTCCCTGCACAGGAAGGCACTGAACAAATATCTGATTTAATGCAAAGGGGGAAAAAAAGGATTGGCCAAGAAATTCCTAAAGGTCAAACTAGAAAGTCCATTTAGCAACAAAGGCCTGACATGGATGAAAGACATCAGAATGGGTTGCACTTCAGAGACACATGTGTGTCTAATCATACCTACTTTGTAGAGTTGTTGTAAAAAATTAAATGGGTAATACCAATGAAAGACAAGGCCAATCACTGAGTGAAAGCAATGCTAAGCAAACAGAAAGCAAGCGGCATGGAAAACTCCCAGCCAAGAGTGCCCAGTGGGGAAAGAGAGAGAGAAATACGTTGCTTTTCATGTTGCTTACTAGCAAACTCCTTATACAGCTTCTCTCTCTCTTTGCAACACAGGGGCCTTCATTGTCTGCTGGCTGCCCTTCTTCTTGACTCACGTTCTTAATACCCACTGTCAGGCATGCCACGTGTCCCCAGAGCTGTACAGAGCCACAACATGGCTTGGCTATGTGAACAGTGCCCTGAACCCTGTGATCTACACCACCTTCAACGTGGAGTTCCGCAAAGCCTTCCTCAAGATTCTATCCTGCTGAAGGAGAAGGAGAGACTTTCCCTTTACCCACTTCAAGATGCCAGGCAGTTTGGACCCCCAGGAGGGTCTGGTTGGAATGACTGCCCTGGCCTCTGGCACCCGTGGTATGAAGAAGATTCGTGAAGCAGGATAACCCGGGTTAGGAATAAGAAGCTGTGTACTCCACGATAGAGATATACTACCTCCCCAGCTTACATCTGGCTCCGTCCTGCCAGTCTTCAAATTGCTAAGTGCTAGGCAATAATTCAGAGAGAAGTTGATTTAAAAAAATAATAATAATATGTGGGACACACACAGAGAATTGTCATCGGAGACATGATGCAGTGTAGTGAAGGAAAAATGAGCAGGTCTCAGCAGTCTCGGCCTGCCAGGGGTCCTTGAAGTCACAGTCAGGAAGCCGTCTTGTAGAACACTAAGTTCCTCTTCGTTCAGGCCTGTAATTAACTGTCAGCACAGCTAACCTTAAGCATCCATGGGGCCCATTTGCTTGTTTTCTTTCACTGTGTCCTAAAATATGAAAGGCAAGGCCAATGTTTATATATCCCAAATATATATCTGTGGAATAGAATTGGCTGCATTTGATGAGGGAAATTCTCACCCCAGAGTGGACACTGTCCCACAGTGGGACTTGGGGCTTTGTTTCTACTCTTACTTGTCCTACATGTTAGCTCTGGCTACGAGGGCCCTCTGCTTTAAGTCCCTGACTTTATCAAGACAATTCTGGTGTCTTGGTTTTTAGAATCATTCGAGACAAGTCATTTAAGTGAAGAAGGTACGATGATTTCCTCTGCAGTGCCATGGCTGGACTTTGTGGTTCAGAGAGTGCCTTCGATGTGCTATCTATCATCTGACTGTTTTCCTAGCCAGGGACTTCCATCTGCTTGACAGAGACCCAAAACTTTCAGACCCTGATCCCTGCCAAGTGTTACTTGCTCCCCACCCCCAGGCTCTGCAGCTGCTGTCCTCAAAGATTTCAGTCTCCCCTTGCTTTTGCCCGTGTGAGTGGTAGTGATTTGCCTAGACTTTCAGAGGACTTCGGTACTGAGAGTACTCGGAGAAGCAGTGGTGGGGGGTGGGGGGTAAGGAGGATGGCTTTCCAAACCATCACATGGATAGAGTTTATAGCATCCTAGTCAGATCTTAAACTTTAACCCTCTAACAACTATGTAGCAAAAGCTGGGTGTGGTGTCTCAAGGGAAAAAAAAACTGCACCAGAAATAATTTGTAAATGCCAATCAAAGTAGCATTTAGAAGGAGCTCACATCATTTACCTTCTCACCTAAAAATGCTGCTTTTTATTGATTGCAGAATCAAGATCAAATTTATGGATAATTTATGAAAAGCTGTCAGTCTGAACTTCAATAAATTTACCTTTAAGAGCATTAGTAGCTAGCATGACAGATAGTGGCTACCATGCTGTTAAAACTTTAAAGAGACCAAGAACTTTCCAAAGTACCCAAGGCTTCCCCCTCCCCATCTTTATTCCCCTGATCCTAATGAGTCAGTTGTCTGCTAGTCCTGGATGCTTTGATTCGAGCACTTAAAAGTGTTATTATCTATAATAACTGGTTTTGTACCACAGTGTGAAAACCCGAATCCTCTCTGCCCACCGACTCTTATACTTAGTGTCATATGGAATGATAGGTTTATGCTACAAGCAAAGCTGAATCCTGAACAGTTAAATCTGTAAAAGTAAAGGTTTGTGATTTCTAGGTTTCCTCCATGCAAAACAAATAAAAACAGAAGAGCCTATTGGGTAAGATACTACAGAATTCTATGTAAAAAAAAAAAAATCAGAATTCTAGAGGCAGAAATCTAAGCATTGGTATCAGTACCTTTGTGAAGAAGACTGACAGCAGATAATTTTCATTTCATTTCATTTCATTTTATGTGTATCGGAGTTTTCCCTGCATGTATGTATGTGTATCACATCCATGCCTGGTGTCTGCGAGGTCAGAAGAGGTCCCTGGATCATCTGGAACTGGAGCTGCCATGTTGGAACTGGGAATTGAACCCAGGACCTCTCAAAGAGGAGCACGTGCCCTTAACCACTGTGCTATCCCTCAGACCCCTTTGGATCTTTTCTTGGTATTAAGTGAACCAACCTTTATAATAACCTTAGCTAAATGGCATCATTTAAAAGATGGAGAAACTGAGACAGAAGGAGGTTAAACATTTGTCTGCAGGTCAAGCATTGTCAATAAGTGGATTTGGATGTACAACATCTGACTCCCATGTTGACTCACGGCTTCCTGACAAAAAAAAAAAAAAAAAAAAAAAGGAGAGGCAGAGGAAGGTAGAAAGAAAAGGATAGAGTGGAGATCCTAAGATGAATCTAACCCTACTCCATGAATCATCTACTACGTCTGAGTAACTTTCCTACCTTTTAAATTTACTTCTCAACTCTGATTGTATTTGTCATGAAGTCATCTCAAAGCTGGTTTGGGGCTACTAAACACTATGAATCCTATTTTTTTATAGACAACAAGCAGAGAAGCATACTGCTCATAATTCATCTCTCTGGTAGACTATAAGCTTCTGGTGGGAGTTTAGAGCAAGCACTCGAGTGCCTAAACTGCTCGGTATCCAGCCTAAGATATTGGTCTCATTCTCCTGCCATGTTCTAGTCCTAAGCAGTAGCATAGGAAATCCACAGTCTCCAGAGAGCGATTGGTTCTGCCTTCTCCTTCACTCATATAAAAGAAAACTAAGTAAGGCTCAGAATTATGGCTCCCAGTTAGGTAAAAAGCCGCCAGCTGTACTGAATCCTACCTCACTGCTCATTCTTCTTTGACACATTCCCCCCAAGGACTTGCAAAGACTTTT
The DNA here is from genome assembly GCF_978045245.1 of Mus caroli. Lineage (NCBI taxonomy): Eukaryota > Metazoa > Chordata > Mammalia > Rodentia > Muridae > Mus > Mus caroli. The sequence continues at coordinate 40,829,203 of NW_028227272.1, forward strand.
AACTCCATATAGATTTACTGTAAGGTCACATTGTCACTTCTACCATTAAACACCTGTTTACCACCTATAACACACCTATTGGCTCCACAATGTATCTTAGTCTGTACAATGTCTACTTCCCAGAATTTTTTTCTGGCCCACGAACTTCCAAGAGAAATCACAAATGTGCCTCCAAAATTCCCACTGCAACCTCTTTGTCCCAAGACCCTCCATGCTATCTCTTCTACCTCTCTAGTTTCCACCATGATTTAGCACTTTCAAACTTGGGGCTTATTATTCTCTCTATCTCTCTGTTTGTCTGCCTGAGTGTCTGTCTTCTCTCCCTCCCTCCCTCCCTCCCTCCCTCCCTCCCTCCCTTCTTCCCTCCCTCATTCTCTCCCTCCCTTCTCTCTCTCTCTTTCTTTCTTTCTTTCTTTCTTTCTTTCTTTCTTTCTTTCTTTCTTTCTTTCTTTCTTTCTTTCTTTCTTTCTTTCTTTTCTCCTCTCATCTAATGCATTCCAACTGTAGCTTCTCCTTCCACCACTCTTCCCAAGTCCTCCCCCACAAATACACACCTCCCCTCGACACCCAGATTCACTCCTCGGTTTCCTTTCAGAAAAGAGCTGGCTTCCGAGGGACATTAACTGAACATAGCATAACAAGATACAATAACATTAGGCACATACCCTCATAGCAAGGCTGGACAGAGCAACCCAGTAGAAGGGGAAGGGTCCCCAAAGCAAGTGAAAGGGTCAGAAACAGCCCCTGCTCCCACTATTAGGAGTCCCACAAGAACAGCAAACTACAGTACCGTAACGTACATGCTAAGGATGTAGCTCAAACCCATGCAGGCTCAGTGACTTCTGCTTTAGTCTCTGTAAGGGCTCATTATTTTCATTGTCAACATGACCGCAAATCTCAGAAGCGATGTTGGCCTGAATGAATAAGGGCATAATTCTTGGGAAAGACTCTTCCAGAATCCAAAGAAATATCATACTTCCCCACTATTTGAGTAAACTGTAAGTGGCACAGGAATCTTAATGTATTCCAATCAACACTCAACACATTCAAATAAACATTTCCCTCTTCTAAAGCACCATCTCCAATACTTCATTACCCATTTTCTTAAATCAACCATTTATTCAATAAATACTTGTGTATCACCTTCTCATGTGTCAGGCACTGCACTAGATACCAAAACGCACTGTCCAGGAAGACATAGTCATTGCCCCACCTTCCTTAAGAAGTCTTATAGTCCAATGAGGAAATAGCTTACATATGTAGTGGTTACCTGCTTGATGCCAAGTTTAAAATTCACAGGATTCTAGGTGTTTGGTAAACCCAACTTTAGTTTTGAGATAACTTCCTAGACAAATACAATCAGAGTTGAGATGATATTAAAATGTAGAAAAGATATTTCAGACGGAGTAGTCCCTGGGGAACACAATTATCAGAACAAGTAAAGATTACGGAAACAACTGCAAAAAAATTACATCTGACCATTGCAATGAAGCTATAGGGATGGGATGGGCAGGGAAGGACTTCATTTCTCAAGATCTCATGCTGTTCTAGATCTGGCAGTGATCTAATGGGCCACTTGTTACATAGTACTTCTAGATCTTGGACCCCAGACTCCTATGTGTGCTGCACATACTTTGAAGTGTCCACTGCTGATTTATGTACCTATTCTCTCTGTGCTGTTATGGTTTCAACAAATGCAGGCTCTAACCTGAATTCTTTTATCTTTACTGAAGAAGGACTTCCCAGTTGAATGGACTTGATATCAGAAAGGGTTACCATTAGGAAGTTTGGAGTCTTTGGATCAGAAATCAAGGGAGGTCACTCAAAGAGATTTGTTGTTGTGAATGCTTGGGTCAGAAACACACAGAGAGGTATAAAGGTTAAGACTGTCATTTGCAATAGTTATTTGCTAGAGATCCTGACTCTCAGGTCTGTGCTTCTCATTTGGTATCTCCTGACATTAGAAGACTGGAAAAGCTTAATTTGAATCAATACACAGGGAGCAGAGAAGAGATGACAGGCAATTAACTTGATTCCTCCATTCTACCTAATTGTCTACTCATCAGCTGAGGAAGCAAGTGAGTTGCCATGACTACCTCCTGACACAAAGACTCAACGCAGGTGATGCCATTGTCAGCTCATCTCTGTGGTACATGGCTGGCAGAGGCAGAACCCGAGAGTCCAGGACAAGCACAAACCCGGGCCCACTTGTTCCATTACCCTCACCTCAATTAATCATCTGTCTCTACCATAGTACAACAAGCTTCTGTGTTGTGTCGATCTGGTTCCGGGGACGAGATGCTGCAGACTTCTAAGGATGACCACACCCTCAGGCAAAAGCAGGGATAACTCCATATTGGCTCTAACCACCTTATGGGAAACACAGGGTTCAGACATGAGTCAAGGGCTGCAGATCTAGTGCTCTCGAGGACAAGTGACTTTGGGCAAGTGATATAGCCTCTTCTGAGTGTCACTTTGCTCATGAGAAAAGTGGAGACCTAAAGTCCTGGTCTTTCTAATGAGACTATTTGAAGAAGTAGATAAAAATCACTAGCTAGTAGTTTTCTTTGTCTGTGCACGTTGCTATAGCGAAAGACTGCAGCCTGAATAATATATACCTGATAGAACACAGTTTTTAAGGTTGGTATATCTAAGATCAGGCACCAGGCATCTGAAGGTGAGGAGAACACACACATATTCCTCAAAATGGCCTGACTGTGTCCCTCATGATGCTCAATTCTGCCAACCCAACTTCTCACTCCATCTCTTCTTGCCTGGCAGAAGTGCCTTGGTTACGGGACACTAATGTTCAGGACTGCTATAACAAGGGATCTCCATGCTGTGCAATTTAAAACAATATCGGCTGTATTCACTCATGGTTCCAGAGGCCACAATTATTTAGTCACAGTGCTTGTGGGGCTGTGCTTTCTCTGAAGACTCCAAGGGAAGTTCATTCTTGACTTCTTCCTAGTCTAGTTACTGGCAATCCCCTCCCTCGGCTTCCTCCTTAGCTTTGGCAACATAAGTTTCCACCTTCAACTTCTTATGGCATTGTGTCTGGGTCTAAATTTTCCTTTTATAAATCATTGGATTAGGGCTGTCTTCACCCACTATGACCTTATCTTAACTTGCTTACATCTGCAAAGACTCTGTTTGGAAATCAAATCATTTACAGGTCCCAGGGTTTAGGACGTTAGCTTTGCTTTTTGTGAAATACAAGTCAGCCCATAAAATATGATGAGAGTTGTCCAGAAGAAAGGAGATCTGGGATGTGGATAAATTTGGGTATAGGTATGAAAGTCTTATCATCCTTAATGTGAGAGGTTGGATTTCATCCCTGGCATACAGTCCCTCCATGGTCTGGGTGAACTCTGTAAAATTTCTGGAGTTCACCTTTATTTTTAGTAGAAGTGTTCAGTCTGAGTTCCTAAGGCTATAATAAATAATACAAGCTTAAGCTATTTGTAGAAGGTTATAAATTATCTGCTGAGCCCCTAAAACCTGTAAACATGCTTATTAATAAAAGTAAAAGCTAATTCAAAAATCAACCATTTGCTTCTCTGTGTCTTTTTTTGTTTGTTTGTTTGTTTGTTTGTTTTCGAGACAGGGTTTCTCTGTGTAGCTTGGCTGTCCTGGAATTCACTCTGTAGACCAGGCTGACCTCAAACTCAGAAATCTGCCTGCCTCTGCCTCCAAATGCTGGGATTAAAGGTGTGCCACTGCCCAGCTTTCTCTGTGTCTTAAAAGGGAGAATTGAACAGCAAACTCATTGTTGGTGGGGAAGATACATGAAAATATCCTGTATTCTGTTCTCTGCCAAGCCACTCTAGACAGACTGAAAATGATGGAGGATATTATTTTTTGCCTTTAGGAAAAAACTGATAAAAAACTGAGTCTTGCATTTCAGTTGAGTAGATTCCATAAATCTCTACATTAAGACCCTTAAAAAGCTTATAATTTATCACAAGCTATAATCATGAGATTTGAAAATCAAAAAGAACGGTATCCCAGTTCTTAGTGTAGAAATCCTCTCATGAACATTTCTGATCTGTGATCATCCATCTGTATTAAGGAGCTGGCTCATTACTTCCCAAGATGTGTAACAAGTTGTCCTTAAAAAAAAAAAAAAAATCCCGCCAGGTCTGGAGACATGGCTCAGCAGATAAGAGCACGTGTATGCAGAGGACCTAAGTTTGACTCTCAGCATCCACACAGAGGTTCAGAACCATCTATAACTCTAGTTCCTGGGTATCTGAAACCCTCTTTTGGCCTCCACAGGTACCAGGCTTGCAAGTTGTGCACAGACATACACACAGGCAAACACCCAAATGCATAAAATAAAATGATACATTTTTAAAATACATTGTTTTAAAGAAAATCCTGCTATCATTCAGCCAAAATCTGTCTCCTTTTAAAACCACTCTTTAGGTTCCATCTTTCTTATGTGAATTTAAGGCAACTCTCAATGTTTCAACTCCTCTACCTCTGACTCAAGAGTCATTCTCTTGCACTCCTATCCTGGTTGATTTCCTTTGAATATAACTATTTTATTAGTTTCTCTTAAACTACGAGACCTCAATAAGTTATAATCCTTTAAATGTTGTTGAATCAGTTCAGAGTGCCATAGATTCATTATTCCCCATGATTGGAATATTCAATTTTTAATGACCCAGCTCAAATTGCATTGACTTTGTAGGGCTCATATTAAAATTCTGAAAAGGAAATTTGCATAGAGAATAGAGACGTTTAATAGGCTATGACTTAGGGATCAACACGTATAAGGGGTTGGGGGAAGCAGAGGGAGTGCAGAAAGGATGATGGAATCGCACAAAGAATCCCACAGGAAACGACGAAGTAGGTAGACCATTCCTGATCCCAGACGACTGGTCACTGGGGACAACTACCTCTAAAGAGGGGACATGATTTAGACAGGGGCGCTCTTCAGTTGAAAACTTTTATTCCATTCTAAACAACTAGAAGAACAAATCCCCAAATGAGATCTAGGAGGCACGCATCCCAGCATCCACTACAAGCTTTATTCATATACTAGACTCTAGAAGCAGCAACATCAGGGACCTAGTTAATTTTTCTTCCTATGGAAGTTTAGTAGGAGGGTCTATAATCTCTAGCAAGTCTCGAAATAACTTTCATCTTCTCAATACAAAGGAATAAAATATTGGTTCATGATGCAATATGGATAAACACATTACACTAATGCAAGAAGCCAGACACACAAATCACATCTTTTATGATTTAGTCTTATTAAATATTCAGAATGGATAAATTCACAGAGATAAAGATTAGATTGGTAGTTCCCAACATGGATGTCTGATTTCTTCCTATGATAATGAAACTGGAACCACAGAGAGAGAGAGAAAGAGAGAGAGAGAGAGAGAGAGAGAGAGAGCGAGAGAGAGAGCACGTGGTTGCATGATATTGTAAATTACCAAATGTCACTGAATTATTCACTTTAAAATGGCTTGTTTTCTATCAATTAAGATGTTTAATTGTGAAAATTAACAAATCAAAAAGGATGGGGTCCTTTAACCTGTCATATCCTCAGATTGGAAGGCTCAGTATGTTGAGAGGACAATTTCCTACAAGTTGATATATATATACTTATGCAACTCTTTCAAAATTCCAGGATACTTTTTCTTCTTAAAAAAAAAAATCTTATGAGCAGATTGTAAATTTATATAGAAATGCAAAAAACCCAGACTAGCCAAAACAAATTTTAAAAAGAAGAGATATCCAGAATAGGTAAATCCATAGAGACAGAAGGAAATTAATTATTTCCAAAAATGGGGATAAGGGGTAGAGAATTCTCACTCCCTGATTTCAAAACTGACTGTAAGTTACAGTTTCTAGCAGGACCAGTGCTACGTGCCTGGAAGTAGGACTCTAGCACTTGGGAGACCAAGGCAAGAGGATTGTGAGTTTGAGGACAGCTCAGATGAACAAGATCCTGTCTCAATAACCCAAAGGCTGAGGATGTACTCTGTATGAACATGAAATGCTCTCCTAGTGGGCACAAGGCCCTGGGTTCAATATAGGCACTATAAAAAAATAAAGTTACCAACTATGGTATTTACATACAGATCTGCCAACTGAAAAAAAACCACTGGAAGTCTAAAATCTTTACTTATATATATATGATCTTCTGTCTCGGTCTCCTGGTTGATTTTGATTTCAATAAACAAAGACAGCTTATGAGTAAAAGAGTGTTTTAAACAAACATCACTGACATAACTAGATAACAAGACGACAAACTTACACTAAGTGGAAAAAACAAGATACAAGAGTGTATAGGTACTCGATTCGGTAGCAAAGGCCTGGAGTCCCAGCACTCAGGAGACTGAGGCAGAGGATCAAGAGTTTGAGAACAGCCTGGGCTACATAATAAGCTCAAGCATAGCCTTGGCTGCATTGCAAGACCTTGTCTCAAAACCACAACCAACCAACAAAACAGAAAAAGGAAACACAAGAATTGGGGCTGTAGCTCAGTGGTAGAGTGCTTACCTACTCTGCACAGAGGCAATGCTTTCTAGCTCTAGTGGAAGAGAGGAGGTGGATTACACAATCCTATCTGTATAAAATGCACCCTAAAAGGAAATTCTATAGAGACAAATAATACAGTAGTAGTTGACTTGGGCAGGAAGTAGAAACTGAATTAACAATGAATAGAGGAGTAGACCATAGAGGAATATGCTAGCAACTCGGCTGTGTCTCCCCAAAATTCATGTTAAGCCCTAACCAACAATCTAACCATAACTGTATATATAGGACCTATAGGGACATAATTAGGGATAAGTTGTATCTTAATAATGAGGTTCTAATATGATAGTATTAGAGCCCTCAAAAGATTAAAATGTTTGTGAGGCCAAGTAGCACATAGATTCAATTTCCCCGAGGGTCACCCTTTGAGAAGGTGGTATGTAAAGCTATCAGTATAAAGCTTACGTTGTAACAGAAATTGGAGGATTTTTAGAGATGCTAAATATCACAGGACATTTGCTAAATAAAGCTGTAGACACAGAGAGAAGCCAGCCTAGGTGAAAGGCCATGTCTGTTACAGGTAGGGGGGTCATAGAAGTAGAACTGTCCATGTCTATTGGAGCCAACTTCATGACATCCTGGTCCCTGGATGCTAGACATGAAGACACAGTGTCTGGTGTCTGCTCCTGTAGGCTTCATTATTGCCTTAGTCCAATTTCTCTTCATTGTAGATGGGGTTTTTAAAACAAACAAACAAACAAACAAACAAAAACCGTATTGGTTCTTTGTGAATTTCACATCATGCACCCCAACCCCACCCATCTCCCCTTCCCCTCAGACCCACTCTCTGCCCTTCCAACCTCCCCCACAACAGAGAGACACAAGCTTACTGTGGAAGCTGTCGTGTGTCCCACAGTATACCTCTGTCCACACTTCTATGCCTGCAAATAAATGTTCACTGCAATGACCTGCTGGCCTGGTACGAGGCCCCTGGCTTCTGTCACTCCATCAATACTGGAACCTCACCGGGGATCATCTTGGATATCCTGTTGTTGTCCTGTGTTATGGAGATCCTGTAATTGTGGATTTGTAGGACTGGGTCCTTCATGCACTCCAGCAGTTCATAGATGGGGTGGGCCAATTCAAAGCTCTCCTGAGTACTGCAGATGGCTAAGGGTGTAAGGGTGGCTAAGGCTCTCCTGTCATGCCCCCAGGGCCAGCTCTCTCTTGATGACTGAGAGAGGGGTGGGGCCAGTTCTACACAGCCCTCAGATATCAACACATCCCCAAACGTTCCCAAAAGGCATCCTTCTAGTCTCTGGCTTGCTGCTTGCCCAAGCTCTGGGTTGGTGATCATCTCAGGCTAGCTCCCTGACCAAGCCCCCTGGTGCCAGACTTACTGTAGTCTCAGTCAATCTTAGGCTACTAATCACTCAGATGTTCATAGGTCAGAGCACTGAGCATAGACATAGTCTCTCCCCTCTGTGCCACCTACTGCACATGTGACACAGCAGCCACATCTGCAAGGTCTCAAGGGGCACATAGAAAGGGAACTTTCACTTCATTTGTTCACCATTGTATACTGGAGTCATGTAAGTTCCAGTTTTATGATACTGGGACTCAGCTGAAAGTCTGCCTTGCTGGGGCTGGAGAGAGGTGCTCAGCAGATAAAGGCACTTGTTCTTACAGAGGCCTCAGACTTGTTCCTCAATACTCATATGCTGGCTTACAACCAACCAGAACGTCATTTCCAAGGGGTCTTATATTCTCTTTTGACCTACATGGGTACCAGGCTCTCTCTCTCTCTCTTTCTCAATGTGTATATATATATATATATATATATATATATATATATATATATATATACATATGTACATACACACACACACACACACACACACACACACACATACCCACATAAAACAAATAAACCTAAAAGAAAATTTTAGATTTTCCTTGAGTTTTAGAAGAGACTGAATTTGGGGCTTTTAGGTGTCGGCAAGACTGCTCAGATACTGAAACTCCTGAAGTTAGACTAAATTCATGTTGTGTTATGAGGTGGTCACCAACCATCCTTGATGTGAACTGGTAAGGTCTGAACCTTAGCTATCCCTTGGCAGCTCACAGTGTGAATGCTTATTCTCCAGCTGGTGGTGCTGTTTTAGAAGGCTGTGGAATGTTTAGGACACAGGCCTATTTGCTAGAGTTGGACACTAGGGGCAGGTCTTTGAAGGTCATCCCCTACCACCAGGTTTCAGTACACTCTCCCTTCACGGTGCTGTAACGGGAGAAACCTCTGCCACGGGCTCTCACCAGCATGGAATCCTCCATACTTTCACCATCATGATAATCTGAGACCTTCTGAAATCATGGAACAAAATAAATCTTTCCTCTTTTGTGTCTACAATCTATTGACTCATGGTAGCAAAGAGTAATAAGAGACGGTGCCTGTGGTCACCTCTTTTAAAAATTGTGTGCTGAGCCCTTGTGTCCCTCCCCTCTGCCTACTACTGCCTCAGAGACTTGGTTTTTATCTTCTCCAGGTTCCCTAATGGAGCTGAGCTGAGTTCCTTGCACTCACAGGAGAAATGTACCTATACCAAGCAGTTGATACATTGTAGTGGAAATGCCTAAGCTGTGAGCAGAGGGACAAATAGAGGAGTTGCCGGTGAACGTATTCCAAGTTCAGTCTCTTTTCTGTGTCTGCCCTTCACAACCTTCATCTCAGATTTTTTCTGGTAATGCTTCTGTCTTGGGTGACTAGATTCTAAGGATCTCTGTCCCTTTTGCAATAGAATTAATACCAATGTATGCCTTCTACACAAATACATCCTCTCTCTAAGGGAGATGTCATCATCCCCGTTTTGTTAAAACCATCTTTTGCACCTTGGAGAATTCAGAAGCAAAATAAACAAACAAAAATGTAAAAAACTCTTGCAGCCTGTTGACATTATACTTCTTACTCAAAATATGAGTGTGTGTGTGTGTGTATGTGTGTGTGTATGTGTGTGTGTATGTGTGTGTATGTGTGTGTGTGTATGTGTGTGTGTGTGTATGTGTGTGTGTGTATGTGTGTGTGTGTGTGTGTGCGCGCGCGCGGGGGCATGCTTCTTTTCCTTAAGCAAAGCAGCTCTGTTCAAAAGGCTCGGCTTACTGCTGACTTTACCCTCCTCCATTCCGTTCCTGTCCATGTCAAAGCTTGCGCTCTGCAGAGAACTCCCTGTATGACCACCTCTTTCTTTGTCCGTCTTCCCCTTCATCACTGGGATGGATTCCTATTGTTTAAATCTCCCACCTCTCCCAACTTACCTTCTTTTCTAAAGTCTCACATCACAGAATCACACCTGTGGCAAATACTCTTTTGAAGTGAAAAGTTAATTTGTAATGCAAATAATTACTTCTTTATTTATCTCATTTTCAAGTGGGTATTTTCACATAGCAAATTCTCATGAAGATAAATTGGGGGCAAACGGTTTCACACTTTTGCTTCTCTGTCATTCCCTCCTTCTCCCTCCCACTTGCTTTCTGTCCTTGTCACCTCTGGTTGTCTCCAGCTTCTCCTTCTGGGATTGCTGGGGGAAAAACCCAAGAAACAAAAAAAAAACCCTGGGTTTTTCTCCCAGGCTCTGCTTTTCTTAACTGGAAAAAACTCTCTGTTCAGGGTCTTTTGCTGCAATGAAATACCATGACCAAAAGGCAAGTTGGAAGGAAAGGATTTATTTGGCTTACATGTCCATATCAGAGTTCATCATTGAAGTCAGGGCAGGAACTCAAACAGGGCAGGAACCTGGAGGCAGGAGCTGATACAGAGGCCATGGATGTGTACAGCTTGGTGGCTTGCTCCTTATGGCTTGCTCAGCCTGATCTCTTATACACCCAGGACCACCAGCCCAGAGATGGCACCATCCATAATCAGCTGGGCCCTCCCCCATTAGTCACTAATTAAGAAAAGGCCTTACAGGCTTGCTTACAATCCAATCTTATGGAGGCATTTTCTTACATGAGGTCCCTTCCTCTCAGATGACTTCAGCTCATGTCAAGTTGACATAAAACTATCTAGTACATCATGTCATGGAAGAAATCTTTGTTGTACAAGGAAAACTCACTCGAACCCACCTGCTTCCATGGAAATCCTTGAGCAGAGCCAGGTGAAGTTTCTTTTACATGGAATTGCCTATGTCTGATATCATGATGGCTTGCAACTTCCCTCTGCTGCCTGTTGTGCTTCTATTAACTCCCATTAAAGCCTTCCTTCTTCAGTCGACAAACTCTAAGAAGTGGGTGTCTTTATACCTTTTATGTCTTTTATGTCTTCGCAGGAGTAAGTGAGGACAGTAATTTCTGTTCCATCTTATAAAATCTTTGGTGGAGAAATAGGGAAGATAACATAGATTGCAAAGTATGACTCATATATAAAAGAATATGTACTCCTTATATTTAATCATAGGTCTGTTCACTGAAAATACCAAGGGCAGAACTTTTGAGCACAGAACAATCAGAAATTAATTGTACTTAGAGAAGATGGTAAGCTAGGAACCAGGTCTTTTAAATCAAGAATTGCCCTGTTCTACCCACATGGAAGCAAGAGTGCTTCACAAGATGACACTGCTATTGTGCTCCGAACTGAATTACTTCTCTTTTGAAAATAGGATAAGGACAAAGCTGCCTAGAAGGTTGGGGTGGAGGAGAGTGGAGACAAGAGTGAGGCTTGCTTAGAATTTTCAGGTGAAGGTCAAGGCGGGGAACACATATCCTGTGAGAAAGATAAAGTTCTACACAGAGAAAGGAAGTGAGAAAAAGCTTTGTAAGTGAGAATAAATCAACATACCCTCAAAAACAGGACCGAGAAGATGGAAGATATCAGTACGGATTCAGGACCGAGCTTGAAAGAATGAATCTCTTCAAGCAAGTAGAAGTTTGGTCAATAGCTCCATCCCATCCAGCTTTCCATTCTCAATATCACCTTATTGACTCTTTGCCAGAGAACACGCATCTTAATTTCTTCCGTTAAAAAGAGGTAAACAAATATAGTATTCCCTGGTTACTTTTATCTGAAAAAAAAAAAAAAAAAACCAAAACAAAAAACAAAAAAAAACAAAAAAAACAAAAAAACCTAGAGTTGCCTGGAAAGAGGGCTCTTCTCCTGGGGAAGGGCCCAGATCAGTGTGGGTTGTGCCACCCTGGAGAGGTGGTCCTGGGTTGTACAAGAAAGGACCTGCCCTTGGTTCCTTCAGTGATGAACTGTAACCTACAAGCCAAATACCCTTTTTTTTTCTCCTCAAGTGGCTTTTGGTCATTGCCTTAGTTAGGGTTTTACTGCTGTGAACAGACACCATGACCAAGGCAATTCTTATAAGGACAACATTTAATTGGGGCTGTCTTACAGGTTCAGAGGTTCAGTCCATTATCATCAAGGTGGGAGCGTGGCAGCATCCAAGCAGGCATGGTGCAGGAGGAGCTGAGATTTCTACATCTTCCTCTGAAGGCTGCTAGCAGGATACTAGCTTCCAAGCAACTAGGATAAGGGTCTTAAAGCCCATGCCCACAATGACATGCCTACTCCAACAAGGCCACACCTACTCCAACAGGGCCACACCCTCTAATAATGCCACTCCCTGGGCCAAGCATATACAAACCATAACAGTTACGGTGTTCATCACAGCAAACTAGCACATTGTAGGGACTCTTGAATTGTGCCACTCTCCTGGTTATTCAGCTATGACCTCATCCTAACTCCCAAAGAAGAGATAAAGAACTAAGAAAGGAAAGATGAAATGTCCTGCTGGCAGAAATTCTGGTTTCTACAAGCTTGAGTGTGGCCTATGAGATTACAAAAAAAAATTAGACTTCCTAGATGATTTCTTCCACCTTGCAAATATTATAAAATATACCAAACACTCAGCATACTTTAAAGATAACTTCATGGCAGCTTTATCAAACATTGACATTTTCTCATGCTCATTTCAGGTCACGTGCATAAGGTTGGATATAAGAGGTCTTCCTTGTGTCATGTTCCTCTTCTGTGGCTGGAAGGAATCACTAGCTGCCATTTGGTGTTTATCCCTTTCCTAGGCAATGCTTTGTTACATATGCATGTAGCCATACAGCGTGGGACTGTAGGCTTTCAGAATGTGCATTAAACACTATTCTCTGACACTTCCTTTCCCGCAGAAATTGATGCTTGTAGATTTAGTTCATTCATTCATTGCAATTGCTGTGTAAACATAACATTCTCCTGCTGATAGTCATTTACTTTGTTCTCAAATCTTTATTGCTTTAAAAAGCTGCCACAAGGAATGCTTTTGTACATGTATCCTTGAGCAGATTGCTAAATTTCCTCTAGAAACTAAACCTCCAAGAGAAATTACTGATAGTGGCATTTGCACATCTTCCTCTGTAGTAAATGTTATCAAGTTGTTTTTCAAAACAGTTGTATGCATTTATATTCCCATCCCTAGCTTCTGGAAGCTCCTCCACATGTACATTTGGGTTAGTAACTACAGACAATTGGTCTCCAACTTACAAACTACTAGTTATGATTCCCCAGCTTCACAGTGGTGCCTAAGCAGGATGGAGTCAGCAGAAGCCATATTTTATACTTTGATATTATCCTGGGTTAGAATCATTCAATATACAGCACAACACTCTTTAGAGGTGCAGGTAGCAGGACTAAGCTGCTAGAATTCATACTGCTAAAACAGTAAGCAACCAGTATTCTACAGGGCACTGAATTGCTAAACATTGGCATTTAGAATGCATTTTTAGCCTACAGTATTTTCATCTTAACATGGGTTCGTTGGAATATAAGCCTCATGGTGAATTGAGGAATATCAGAATTAAGTTTGCTGGCCTAATGGGTATTATTTGTTCCTAAACTCTTTATAATTTTATTTCCATTGTTGCATCATTATCTTTTCCAATTACCTATTTCTTGAATGTAAAAAGAAAATTGGTTTTTATATTGATCCTGTATCTAGCAACGTTGAGGGTCTCTAATGAAGTATGCCTGTGGTTGCTAGATTCTATAAGCTTTACTGTGTAATCAAATACGTTAACTAAAATTAGATTTGTTCTGGAAATTCTAATTTTCGTAACTTCTATTCTTTTTTCTCATCTTATTGCATTGTCTGGGATACTCAGTGGATGATAGCATGAGATAGCAATGTAGTTTAATAAAAATTCATCATTATGGGAGGATTTGAAGGAAAAAGAGGGAAGGGGAAAGACTTATATAATTAATTCAAAAAGAAAAAAATTCATCATGAATTTTCTAAGATTTTTAGTAGATACATCCTCTCAGCAATTTATGAGCATCATTTTTTCTTATGAATTAAAAATCACCACATGTACTCCTCTCCTTTATTCTAATATTACATATGGTACAATTGGGCAGGCAGAAAACACCCAGAGGCCACAAGGCAGCCTGCAGCAGGAGCCACTACAATATGAAAATATGTGGTGGAGAGATGGGAGCAAATGGAAACAGAACAGTGTGAGCATCATAAAGAGAGGCAGAAATGGAGACTGGCAGGCGTAGAGGAACAGCCTGATGTGAGTACCTGCCCCACTACCTGATAAAGCCATGGAGAAGTCCTAACCCAGCCTATGTTGCTACTAAGGACAATGTCTGCGTCCATGGCCATATGTCAGCAAGAATCTGTGTCAGTGTCCATGGTTCCTATTACTGCCAAAGGTCATGCAGATGTCCCTGATTGGGATGCCACCTGGGACTATGTTGATGTCCAAGGGCTGGCAGACCTGGCCCAGCCCCTTACTTGCTGTGGCACTGAGAGAGCTGGCCCCACTCCTTGCAGGCTATAGCACTAAGGAGAGCAGAGATACAGCCTTGTACCATGCCTGGGTACCACAATAGAGCTGGCCCTGGTGGCAGGACCACCGGTGAGCTAGAGTACAGGGGAGATGGCCCTGCCGTTCATCTGCCAAGCAATGGTATGGGCATAGGAAAGATGCTGTTTTCCCACCTATGGTGAGTGGGAGAACTGGCCCTGTTCCTCACCTGCTGAAGCTCTTGGGAAAGCAGGCCTTACACTTCGATTGAACATCACAATAAAGCTGACCCTAGTGGTGAAGAGACAGGTGAGTCTGCTCCCAAGGCATGAGAATGGGAGACCTGGCCCTATCACTTGCTGGTTGCAGCATTGAACGAGCTACCTAGAGCAGTACTGGAGAGTTTGCCCTGCTGGTGTGGGTACGGGGGTAACTGGTGGATAGATAAACTCAGCTACCATCCAGGCCCAGATCCAGGGCTTTAAGTTCACTTACCCAACATCTCTCCCATCTATGAACTGTTGGAGCAAATGAAGGGGTTGGGCCTGTGGATCCAAAGCTGCAGGATCTTCATGATGCAGAGCAACCACAGGATATCCAAGAGGTTCTAGTATTGATAGCGTAGCAGATGCCAGAGGCCTCGAACCACCAACTCGCTGCAATGAACATTTGCAGGCAAAGAAGTGTGAACAAAAGCATATACTGTAGGGCACACTGAGACAGACTACAGCTTCCACAATGAAATAGGGTTTTTGGTTTTTGTTTTGGGGGGATTTCTCGGGTGGGGGGGTGTTTCAAGGGCAGAGAGTAGATTCGAAGGGACAAGGAAATGAATGATGTGAAATTCACAAAGATTAGTAAAAGGTTAAAAAACAAATATTATATATTATTTTGTATGTTTTGTTTATAAAACAGCAACTGTCTACATTTAAAACATATCTGAAATTTATTTGAATGATTGTGATAATGTGTGAATATTTATCAAAGGTGCCTTTTTCTGAATATAAATTGATTTCCTTTTTTATTTGGTTGTACATATTTTCCAATATGAAATAATTTTGTATTCTTGAATCAATTAATATTTTAATATTGACTGGTAATAAAGAAGGAGGGATGGGGGAATCAAGAGAGGAAGGGAGGAGAATTTTACTTTGGATATTCAAACCTGTATTCAGAAGAAAAGCCGATCTTTTATCAAGGATATAATAAAATGAGTAACTTTCCGTCAGTACTGTCAAAGATAGGGCTCACCTGTTGCATGCTTTCTAGAACTTCTGTCATTAGGAAAGAGGCTTGGGAGAACTGCCCATGAGATAAAGCATTTTCTCTCAATGGGCTTCTGAGCTTATCTAAAGGAAGGCGTGGCCACCTAGAGACATCTGACTTCTCACTTCCCAGAATGAGTCATATGCAAAGGAACCTCGGAATTCAAGTAGTTTGAGTTCAGAGCATTGCCTTCCAGAAAAGAGTGCAGGAAGGAGAACCAGCAAGGGCGACTGAGTGAGAGAGATGTTAACAGCATTTTCTACAACATAGACATTCTGGAGTGTTGGAACATGGGTCTTCAGTTTATCCTTTACCTTAAAACATCCCCCAACTCCAAGTTCCTCCTTTGTATCCCTGACTGACCTTAAATGTGCAATTCTATTGTTTTAGTCCACCCCCCGACCCCCCCCCCCAACTAGAACTACAGGCCTGTACCACCATATCTGGTTTCTTTCATGTCTTAAGTGAAACAAACACAAGCACACACACACACTTGAAATAAGGTCATTGTAGTAGACATTAATTTAACCTAACAATAAGTGGAAAAACTGGTTGTAGTGGCACATGCCTGTAAACATACTTCTTGGGAGACTTACCCAGAAGGATTGTGGTTAGGAGGCAGGGTGGACTATCTAGTGTGACCTTGCCTCAAAAAAAAAAAAAAAATGGAGTGAGAGTGGGTAATGTGATATAGTTTTAACTGTCAACTTGACTATTTACAATCACCTAGAAAAAGAGTCTCAATGAACAGTTGCCTAGATCAGACTAGCCTCTGGACATATCTTGGGGAGGAATGTATTTTTCTTTTTTCTTTTTTTCTTTTTCTTTTGTTTGTTTGTTTGTTTTTCGAGACAGGGTTTCTCTGTGTAGCCCTGGCTGTCCTGGAACTCACTTTGTAGACCAGGCCGGCCTCAAACTCAGAAATCCGCCTGCCTCTGCCTCCCGAGTGCTGGGATTAAAGGTGTGCACCACCACTGCCTGGCTGGGGAGGAATGTCTTGATTTCATCAATTGATGCAGGAAAACCCAGCCCTCTGTGGGCAGCACTAATCCCTAGGCTGCAGAAGAATACAGAGTGCTGAGTATAAGTGAGCATGCGTTCATTTCTCTCTGCCCTTCACTGTGGATGTAACTAGCTGCTTCAAGTTCCGGCTTTGATTTCCCTTTGGTAATGGACTCTCATCTAGAATTCTAAACAAACTTTTTCTACCCTAAAGTTGCTTTTGCTTGAGTATTTTATCACATAAAAAAGTTAGAACAGGTAGTGTTTGTAATCACACACACACACACACACACAGACACACACACACACACACACACAGGGGTAAATGTGATGTCAAAATGAAGGTAGATATTAGTGATGTGTCCAGGAAGGAATGACAAACATGGACTCAAGCCACAAGAAATGGAGAAGAGTACAGAACAGGTTCTTCCTAACAGGCCTCCAAAGGAACCAATGTTGCTTATACCTTAACTGCAGACAGCCTGGAGAACTAGGAGACTGTAAGTTTTTACATCTTTTATTGTTATTTTTTTATTGAAAAAATATTCTTGTTTTTTTGGTTTTTTTTTTTTTTGTTTTTCGAGACAGGGTTTCTCTGTGTAGCCCTGGCTGTCCTGGAACTCACTCTGTAGACCAGGCTGGCCTCGAACTCAGAAATCCACCTGCCTCTGCCTCCCGAGTGCTGGGATTAAAGGCGTGCGCCACCACGCCCGGCTTGAAAAAATATTTTTATACAATATATTCTAATTATGGTTTCCTTCCTCTACTCATCCTGTTGGGGTCCAGGAGTTGCCCCACAAACCGCATGAACATGCATCTCAGTCAGACGAGGGTAGTTTATTGAGTATTCACCCCAGGACCACAGACCAAACTCAGAAGCTGACTGTAATCCCGAGCCAGAATCCTACAGAGCTTTTAAGCTTAAAGTTCACAAACATCTGTGCTAAGTTATTCTACCAATCAGAGTTTAGGGATAGAGGACTTCCGTAGGAACACGTCTGTGTTGTACACTTATCCTCTTCCCATGGGGTGGGGTATTCAACTGTGTTGGGGAACTTGCCTTGCCAACTGGGATGTCAGTTAGTTGCCTATGTGTCTCTTTCTGCCAAGTAGGATGTCAATACCCAGGGAGGTCTTGGGAACTCAGTTCCTACTCAAAATGGAAGTCTTATTCCAAATGGATTCTTATATTGGCACAGGTATCTCTCCCAGGTTGGGGTCCATCTCAGGGACAGCTTATAAAGGCAAAGACCATAAAAGCTCATACACAGGTACAAAAAGTGGTGCCAGGCGGTTGGCTCAGGTCCAAGTTTATTGTGGGTAACTTTACAAAGCAATTGTAACTGACCTCTATTGTGATTGGTTTCCAAGAACACCAAAGCACAGAACATAACCAAAGATGCAATCAACTTGGGCATGAGAAAGTTTCCTTGTAACAGTAATAACAGCATAAAATGACTGGCTAAACAGGTAACTGTTACCCAGGCCTTGACACCTCCCAGTTCCTCCCCACCTCCCCTTCCATCAGGATCTGCCCCCTTATTGCCTCTCCATAGAAAACGAACAGGCTGCTAAGATATAATAATAATAATAATAATAATAATAATAAAATAGATAAGTAAAAGCAAATCAAAACAGGACAAACAGAAGAAAAGGTTTCCAGCAAAAAAAAAAAAAAAAAAGCACAAGAAACAAATATAGAAAGAAAATAAAGAAATTTGACATAGACACAAATTTGTTCACACACTCAGGAATCCCATAAAAACACAAAGCCAGAAGACATAATGCTATGCAAAATCTGTAGGGTAAAATTAATTAATTAATTAATTAGTTAATTAATTAATTAAAAATACAAGTAAAAGTTTAAGAAAGCCCTGGCATGACATGAGACAAGGGACCTCCAATGATTTCATTATGTTTTTGTTTTTTGACCATCTAAAACTGGACATGCTGTCTTCCATTAAGAGTAGTTGTCCAACAGTGGTAAAGTGCACCCCATACCCTGCACTGTATTTCTGGCCCCACAATGATGCCTGCTTTCCTGGAGGCCTGCAGGCACCAATAGCACCAGGTAAGTCCCTCCCCTTCAAGCCAATGTCCACCAACTCTCCCGAAAGCACATCCAACAGAGGTTAACTACACCCCAAATTCTGTGTTCTATTTCCTGCCCCACAACTCTGCCTGTTTTCTTGGGATCCTGCTGGTACCAGGAACAATCAGGTAGTCCCTGCCCCAAGCCCTTGTCTTCTATATCCCATCCCCTGGACTCCATTTTCCAGCCCACAACTCTGCCTGCTTTCCTTGACACCTGCTGACACCAAGGACCACAAGCTACATTGGTACTTGTGACCCCAGAGGCAAGGTTAGCACCCAAAACCCCAGAGGTCATGCAGGCCACAAAAACCCCAAAGGAGACACCCTACTAGTCCTTAAGGCTTGCTAGTCATTAGAAAGCCAGGCCATTTAGGTCAAAAGACAGAGAGGAAACAGAAACCAAGGTAAAACAAAAACAAACAAACAAACAAAACCCATCCAAAACCCACCCATCCAACAAAGATAAAAAACTCAAATCCCAACATCTAAACCTACAATAACCACAAAACCAAGACAGCTAAAGGCCAGCATAAAATCAAAATTAACAACAGGCAGGAAACACGGAACCACCAGAGCTCACTCTTACTACAGCAAGACCTGGATATCTTAACACAGCTGAAGCACAAGAAAAATACCTTAATCCCAGCCTTGTGAAGATGATAGAACCCTTTAAAGGGGAAATGAATACATCTCTTAAAAATATATAGGAAAATACAATCAAACAGGTGAAGAAAATTAATAAAACTGTTCAAGACCAATAAAAATCATAGCAATCAAGGAAGCACAAACTGAGGGAATCTTGGAGGTGAAAAACCTAAGTAAGGGAAGAGGAACTACAGATGTAAGCATCACCAACAGAATATAAGAGATGGGAGAGAGAATCTCAGGTGTAGAAGATAAAATTGAAGAAATCAACACATTGGTCAAAGAAAATTTAAATCTAAAAATTTCCTGACATAAAACATCCAAGAACTGAACTCCTGACAGAAGATCTGGGACACCATGAAAAGACCAAACCTAAGAGTAATAGGAATGGAAGGAGAAAAAACATTTCCAGTTGAAAGGTGCAGAAAATATTTTCAACAAAATAATAGAAGAAAATTTCCCTAACCTAAAGAAAGAGATGCCTATAAACAGACAAGAAGGTTACAGAACACCAAATAGATTGGACCAGAAAAGAAAGTCATCTAGCCACATCATAATCAAAACACATATGTACAGAACAAAGAAAGAATATTAAAAGCTGCAAGGGAAAAGGGCCAAGTAACATATAAAAGCAAACCTATCAGAATTATACCAGACTTCTCAAAAGAGATTCTAAAACCCAAAAGGACCTGAGCAGATGTCTTACAGTCTCTAAGGGACCACATGTGGCATCCCAGACTACTATACCCAACAAAACTTTCAATCAACATTGAGTGAGAACACAAGATTTACCATGACAAAACCAAATTTAAACAAAATCTATCTACAAATATAGTCCTACAGAAAATACTAGAAGGAAAACTCCAGCCCAAGGAGGTTAACTAAATCTAAGAAAACACACATAGTAAATAATTGCACAACAGCAAAACCAAAGGAAGGGAAACACACACACACACACAAACACACACACCACATTACTACATCTACGACTACCAGCAACAACATCAAAATTACAGGAAACAACAATAATTGGTATTTATTATCTCTCAACATCAGTGAACTCAATTCCCCAATAATAAGACACAGATTAACACAATGGATACAATAACAAAATCTGTCTTTCTGCTGCATACAAGAAACATACATGAGCATCAAAGAGAGACATTACCTCAGAGTGAAGGACTGGAAAAATGTCTTGCAAGCAAACGAACCCCCCGAAAAACCTGGGGTAGCAATTCTAATATCTAATAAAATAGATTTTCAACCAAAATAAATCAAAAGAGATGGGGGAGGATATTTTGTAACCATAAATGCAAAAATCCAGCAAGATGATATCTCAAATCTGAATATCTATTCCTCAAAAGCAAGGGTATCCACATTCATAAAAGAAACACTACTAAAGCTTAAATTACACATTGAACCCCACATATTAATAGTTTGAGATTTAAACACCCACTCTCACCAATGAACAGGTAATCTAGACAGAAACTAAACAGAGAAATAATGGAACTGACGGACGTTATGAACTCAACAGATATCTACAGAACATTTCACCGAAACACAAAAGTATATACCTTCTTCTCGGCATCTCACAGAAATTGACCATATACTTGGGCTTAACAGAAACAAGAAAATTAAAATAAGCCCTTGGATTTATTAGGCCATCATGGATTAAAGCTGGACTTCAACAACAACAAAAACAACAGAAATCCCACAAACTCATGGAAACTGAACAACTCTCTATCTATAACCATTTCTTCAAGGAAGATATAAAGAAGTTAAAGACTTTCTAGAATTCAATGATAATAAATGCACAACATACCCAAACTTATGGGACACAATAAAAGCAGTGCTAAGAGGAAAACACTAAGTGTCTTCAAAAAGAAATTAGTGAAATCTCATACTAGCTACTTAACAGCACACCTGGAAGCTGTAAAAGAAAAGGAAACAAACACATCCAAGAGCAGTAGATGGCAGGAAATAATGAAACTCAGGGATGAAATCAATAAATTAGAAAGAAAGAGAACAATACAAAGAATGAACCAAAAGCTGGTTCTTTGAGAAAATCAACAAGATAAACAAACCCTTAGGCAACCTAACTAAAGGTCAGAGGAGAGAATAACCAAATTAACAAACAAAACAAAACAAAACAACCCCAGAAATTAAAAGAAGGATATAACAGTAGACACTGAGGAAATCCAAAGAATCATTAGGTCTTACTTCAAAAAACTTGTACTCCACAAAATTGGAAAGTCTAAACAAAATGGATGGTTTTCTTGATATATACCACTTACCAAAGTTAAATCAAGATCAGATAAACAAATTCAATAGACCTATAACCCCTAAGGAAATAGAAATAGAAGTAGTTGTTAAACGTCTCCCAACCAAAAAACCTCAGAGCCGGATGGTTTTAGAGTAGAATTCTACCAAATTTTCAAAGAAGAGCTAATATAATACTCCTCAAATTATTCCACAAAATAGAAAGAGAAGGAACACTGAAAAACTCATTTTATGAGGCCACAGCCACCCAGGCTGTCAAGTCTCAAGTTCATGGTCACCCAAGCAGAGTTGGGTATAGATTCCATCTCATGGGATGGACCTTTAGTCAAATCAGATACTGGTGGATTACTCAGTCAAGATTTGTGCCACCATTACACTAGCACATCTTGCAGGCAGGGTTTACAGATTTGTAGCTGGGTAGGTGTTTACATTTCTCCTTTGGTAGGGTATAGAGTTCCAATCAGTACCAAGAATACCAGCCAGTAGGAGTAAAGGCTCAATATAGGCACCAGCTTGACTTCTCTGTGTTCGGTGAATTGTGTGGATGTTATATTTTCATCAATAACAATAGGTTCTTGCCATCAGTTTATGGAGAGCGACCTATAGCCTTTACAACAGCCTGGGTTCTTTCAGGATTCCATGGAACTCCTTTGTCCAACAGTGCTATTAGATGTAACCCATTCCTGGTCCTGAAGCTTCATTTGATGTTGAGAGATCTCCAGTTGGGGCGGGCTCTGTCTCCCCCATTATCTGGTGATTTCATTTAGGTCAGCTTCTTATATGTATATAATTAGGAAGTGTCTACTCTATTAGGTTTCCATACAACCCCTAAAATGGCCCTTAATTTTAGCTGAAGAGACAGCTCTGTGGTTAAGAGCACGTATTGTGTATGACCTAAGTTCAGTTCCAAGCACCCACATGGTGGTTCACAACCATCTGTATCTCTAGTTCCAGGTGATATGACTCCCTTTTCTGGCCTCTGTGAACCCTAGGCGTACACATGGTGAACATACTCTATACAAACACTCATACACATTAAAAAAAAAGAAGGAAGAACACTATAGCTATGAACTATAGGGCAGCTTCAAAAACTATAACTGTGAATGACTAGAATACAGAAGGGAAAGGAAAAAAATGGAGCAGAAATGTTTGATTAATGACCAAGATTTTTTCCAAAGTAATGATAACAACTAAACCAGAGAATCAGAAAACTCTAAGAAAACCAAGTGTTCTAATTGTCTATATTCAGAAATACATTAGTTCTATAAATATATAGACATATATTTAAAATACCCAAAATACTATATGTAGGCATATCACAAAATAAAAAATAAATAGAAAAAGAGGAAAAGCCCCTCCATATAGAAGACAAAGATATGTACGAATTACACCAAACTTCTCTTCAGAAGCCACACAAACAAGAAGAAAAACAGTGAAAGACTTCAAGTACTGAAGTAACTACCACTCGCCCTTATCTGCATTAAATATTCATGATAATAAGCAACCCTTAAAAAATCAGAAGCAAAATGAAATGAATGAGTCTTGTGAATAGAGCTGATGGCTTAATCACACAGCAAGAAATCATTTCAAGTGATATTAAAAACACAGTAATTTCCACATCATCTCTGAGATGTGCACATCTCCAAAAAGAAAAAAAAAGCACTATAAAGACCCTCCAAACTGTTATGATATATTGCATCATTACTCACAAAATTGGCTTTGTTATTGGAACACTACTGCATATGTCTTCATGTATGGGGAAAAAATAAGCAACGACTCTGATGTCATTAGGAAGAAAGGTTTTCAGTTTAAAAATAAGATACGAATGTGAAACCTAAAAATGTCATTAAAAATAAAACTCCATCTAAAGTCTATTTTGAATTTTACAATATATTTTCTTTTTTCAGAATGTGTAGATTTTTTTTTGCCCTGTCCACTAGAAAAGGGAAAAAAAGAAAAAGAAAAAGAAAGCAGAAAGAAAACAAGCTGGAAGCAATTACAGTAATAAGCACTCCTAGAATCAAGCATATGGTCTCTAAAAGACATTCCCAATAAAAATAATGAGAGTTTCTTAGGAAAATGGTTGGTTCCAGATTGGAGACACGGATATAAATATGATCCTGTGTCTTAGTCAGGGTTTCTATTCCTGCACAAACACCATGACCAAGAAGCAAGTTGGGGAGGAAAGGGTTTATTCGGCTTACACTTCCATGCTGCTGTTCATCACCAAAGGAAGTCAGGACTGGAACTCAAACAGGTCAGGGAGCAGGAGCTGATGCAGAGGCCATGGAGGGATGTTCTTTACTGGCTTGCCTCACCTGGCTTGCTCAGCCTACTCTCTTATAGAACTCAAGACTACCAGCCCAGGGATGGTCCCACCCACAAGGGGCCTTTCCCCCTTGATCACTAATTGAGAAAATGCCTTACAGTTGGATCTCATGGAGGCATTTCCTCAACTGAAGCTCCTTTCTCTTGATAACTCCAGCTGTGTCAAGTTGACACAAAAATAGCCAGTACAATTGACCCCTTGTCAACTTGACACACAAACACATCACTAGTAAGCCTCAACCCTTACATTCTTATTCATCCCCAAGATCTAAATAACTTTAAAAGTCCCACAGTCTTTACATATTCTTAAAATTTCAATCCTTTTAAAATCCAAAGTCTTTTTACAATTAAAAGTCTCTTAACTGTGGGCTCCACTAAAACAGTTTCTTCCTTCAAGAGGGAAAATATCAGGGCACAGTCACAATCAAAGCAAAAATCAATCTCCAACCGTCCAACGTCTGGGATCCAACTCACGATCTTCTGGGCTCCTCCAAGGGCTTGGGTCACTTCTCCAGCCATGCCCTTTGTAGCACACACGTCATCCTCTGGGCTCCAGATGCCTGTACTCCACTGCTGCTGCTGCTCTTGGTGGTCATCTCGTGGTACTGGCATCTCCAAAACACTGCGTGACCCCTTCAGTCCTGGGCCTTCAATTACAACTGGGGCTGCACCTTCACCAATGGCCTTCCATGGCCTCTCACAGTGCCGAGCCTGAGCTGCTGTGTGGCCCCTTCATGCCTTCAAAACCAGTACCACCTGGGTGACCCTTACACATTACCAAGTTCCACTGCAGAAGGAGTACAACCTTGCCTATCTCTGGAACACAGCCTCTTTGTGCTTTCAGAAAACACTTCCCAGAAGATGTCACCTCAACGATGCTGGTCTCTTCTTAATCACCGCTAATTTCTTAGCTCCAGCTAACCAGCATCAATAGTCCCAGTAATGCAAAGTTTTTGCTTTAGTAGTTCTGGTATCTTGTTAATCACAGCTGATTCTTCAGCCCCAGCTAACCAGAACTACAAAATCTTCATAATCAAAACAGCAACGGCCCTGAAAAGAGTCTTTAATTTTCCCTCTGAAATTTCACAAACCAGACCTCCATCTTCTGCACTGTTCTCAACATTATCTTCCAAGCTCCTACACAACATCTGACAGAGCTCTTAACAACGAATGGATCTTCAAGCCCAAAGTTCCAAAGTCCTTCCACAGTCCTCCCCAAAACATGGTCAGGTTGTCACAGGAATACCCCACTCTGCTGGTACCAATTTGTCTTAGTCAGGGTTTCTATTCCTGCACAAACACCATGACCAAGAAGCAAGTTGGGGAGGAAAGGGTTTATTCGGCTTACACTTCCATGCTGCTGTTCATCACCAAAGGAAGTCAGGACTGGAACTCAAACAGGTCAGGGAGCAGGAGCTGATGCAGAGGCCATGGAGGGATGTTCTTTACTGGCTTGCCTCACCTGGCTTGCTCAGCCTACTCTCTTATAGAACTCAAGACTACCAGCCCAGGGATGGTCCCACCCACAAGGGGCCTTTCCCCCTTGATCACTAATTGAGAAAATGCCTTACAGTTGGATCTCATGGAGGCATTTCCTCAACTGAAGCTCCTTTCTCTTGATAACTCCAGCTGTGTCAAGTTGACACAAAAATAGCCAGTACATCCTGGAACACAGAATTCTAGAAAAAAAAAAAAACCTGAAGAAACAGCAGAAACCACTGGGATTATATCAAAGGGACTCAGAAGTCAGCAACACGATCCATCCATGGGCCAAAGATGGATCCACAAAAGCAACTTTCCTTTGGGGAAGAAAGGATTTATTTTGACTCAAATTTAAAAATATGGCCCATCATTGCAGGGTAGTCATGGCAGCTGGCAACATTACAGCCAAGTCAGGAAGATGCTTTATTTAGTTCTCTTTCTCTTTTTCATTCAGTGAAGCATTCTGGACTGTGGGATGGTGCTGTCCACATTCAGCATAGGCTTTCCACCTCAATTAACTCAATCTAGAAACTGTCTTACAAGCATGCTTAAGGAGAAGCTTATTGCAATGGTGACTATAAAGCCTATCAAATTTACAATCAATAATAAAGATCACAGCCACCTGTTGGGGTTAGTCTTGTGTGTGGTGTATTCAGAAGCCAAGTGCTGTGCCTATGTCTAGACTTCAACCTGATCTTGGAGCACAGTGCTGACCAATGTGCTATAAAGAATACTCTCCAAAGGGCTGGCTCAGTGGTTAAGAGCACTAACTGCTCTTCTAGAGGTCCTTAATTCAAATTCCAGCAACCACATGGTGGCTTACAACCATCTGTAATGGGCATCTGATGCCCTCTTCTGGTGCGTCTGAAGACAGCCACATGAAATCAATCAATCAATTTTTAAAAAAAAAAATAATACCCTCCAATAATCTCTGGTTGGTTAATAAAAGGCTGGACCCTGTAACTGGGCAAAGAAGGCAGGTCCTAGAATAGAGTGAGGAGTCTTGAAAGAGTCCACAAGGTAGAAGGAGGAGAGAAGAGTGAAGAAGAAGGTCTGTTGCCAAGAGGCAGGATGGACCATGAGCACATGCCTGGGATGTCTGTCAGTTAGAATAGCTCAGAAACTGCCCAGTCTAGGCTTACAGCTTGTTAGTAAAAATACCAAGTTTCTGTGTCTCTTATTCAGAAGCTAGAAAGAAAGGGGAAGAAAACTCCCACAAAAAATATTTTTACAGCCACCTTCTTTCTAGACCCACCTAAGAGAGAACAAAGAGCCAGCACTGAGCTCTCTGAAAAACAATTCCAATTCCACCAGGAGGGCTCCACTCTTACACACAGGCTGACACCCACTAACTCTCCGAAAATCCCGCCTCCTGATACCACAGTACTGATGTTAGAGTTTCATTTCCATTCCCATTCCCCTCTCGTACCCTGCAAGCACTCCCGCTCAACACTTTCTTCTTTCTAACAAGCCCCCTCCTATTTTCATGCCTTTTGTTTGTTTGTGACCCACTGAGTTTCTCAAGCATTGTATGCATGAGCAGAAATAGGAGTTATTTACTGGGGCATGGGTAACTTATCAATGGCCATGCCACCGAGGAGAATGGCCAACACCCATTAAGTTCCAATAGCACCTCAGGGAATAGGACCTTGTAAGCCCCTCCCCTACCCATGAAAGAATGTTGTGCAAGTAGCTATGAGCTCATGAGTACAACAGCCATGTCATGTCCAGAAGACAGCATTTCACACCAGCCCTCCCCTCTGGTTCATTCTTGTATTCTTGTCTTGCTCCCTCCTTCACAGTGTCTCCTGACACTGGTCAGTTCAGAGATAGGCATTCAACTATTCTCATCACTTTGACCAGTTATGAATCGCTGCAGTAACTGTTGCCCGTTACAACTCAAAGCTTCTCTATTCAACAATGAGAACAACATTAATATATGGGTATAAGCATAAATGTGTAGAAAGCAGTTTGCAAAAAAAGTCTCCATTTTGCCTTGAGAGCCTAGGTCCCTAACCATATATTGTTGACCAGGTTTTTAGCAATGGGCATGCGGGTGTGAATTCCCTCCTGTGGAGTGGGCCTCAGATCCAATCAGAAGGCAGTTGGTTACCATCCTACCGATCATGCTGCTATTCAATCAGTAGACACTTCTTGCTGGGCAGGTTGGTATTGTAGCTTTCAGAGCTACAGCTAGGTAAGACTCTCCATGACTTCTTTATCTATTTACTATAAAACCTAGCCAGCAACAAGCAAGCTTTCAGGTCAGTTCCAGCTTCGTTTCTCTACATCCTACAATTGAAGCATGTGGTGTCTGTAGCAATAGGCTTTTACATCACTTCTCGTGGGTAATCAAGAGCAGTAGCAATAAAAGCTGATGTATAATGAAATGGTTTTTTTTTTAATCACCACTTAGCTGTGATATCAAAAGCAAAAACCCTGACATTTGTCACCTTTGAATTCTACCTATTCAGAAAATATGGGACATAGTGGGAAGCGATGTTTGTAGAATAAAAGTCAACAAATGTTACTGAGAAGGTTAACAACTTCAAATGACAACTTTTAAAAATCATTTTTATCTCCAAACAGACACTCCAAATATGACTTTTTAGCTGGTATCTTGTCTTTGGCTTCAAAAATCACTCCTCCCACCTAAATAAAATAAATAAATTAGGGGCTAGAGACAAGGCTCAGTGGTTAAGAGCATTGGTTGCTCTTCCAGAGGATCCGGGTTCAATTTCCAGCACCAACGAGATGCTCACAATTATCTATAACTCCAGTTCCAGAAAATATGATTCCTTCTTCTGATTTCACAGGCCCAGACAGGCATATGGTGCACAGGCATAGATGTAGGCAAAACACATAAAGAATTATAATAAATTACATCACAGTTACTCTAATCAATGCCCATATCTTTGACAGATTTAGTCACAAATATTAATTCTCTCAACATCCTCCTGAGACATGAACTTTTAAAAAATTGTTTTGTTTGGTGTTTGGGATTGAACCCAAGGTCTTGGGTATCTTATGAAGTATATTCCTTTCACTGAGCTAAAAACTTCCAGTCTGAGAAAGACCATCTATTTGTGTGTGTATGTATGTGTGTGTGTTGTGTTTGTGTGGTGTGTGTGGTGTGTGTGTGATATGTGGTGTGTGTGTGTGGTGTGTGTGTGGTGTGTATGTGTGATATGTGGTGTGTGTGTGTGTTGTGTTTGTGTGGTGTGTGTATGGTGTGTATGTGTGATATGTGGTGTGTGTG
Organism: Mus caroli; assembly: GCF_978045245.1. Lineage (NCBI taxonomy): Eukaryota > Metazoa > Chordata > Mammalia > Rodentia > Muridae > Mus > Mus caroli. The sequence goes on from NW_028227272.1 coordinate 40,857,842, forward strand.
TGTATGGGTGTGTGTGTGTGTGTGTGCAGGCATGTGCACTCCATAGTAAATGTTTAGAGCTCAGAGGACAACTTTGTGAAGACTGTTCTCACCTTCTCACCTTCCACCTTGTCGCTGCAGGGTCTCTTCTTATCTCCACTGTGCAATGCTTTGGGCTACTTGGCTTAGAAGCTTCTTGCTGACTGTCTTGCTTTACCTCTCATCGTCCAGTAGAAGTGCAGGAACTACAGATGGGCTTCATGGCCTCCAGCTTTTTAACATCGGTTCTGTGGATTAAACTCGAGTCTTGAGGGTTGGGCAATGGGTGTTTTTATCCACTGATCTGTTTCCCTAGTCCTAGATAATGTCTAGAGAGCTTTATGGGTACATACTTATTATGTATGATAAATGGTTTCATTGTGACATTTTTGCACATATATAATGTGTTTTTTCATCCTAGTCTTTCCATGACCAGTCCTGACGTCTATCGCTCCTGCTGAGTCCTTCTCTTTCCCCAACAGCTGCCCTACTACGCCCATGTCTTTAAAATGCCAAACAATGCAGTTCTTTCCAATCCCTGATAATGACTAGAGAAAGATAGCTAAACAACACTAAAAACATTTTGATTTTCTTTCTCTATAGATAACTGGTATCTAGACAGGGCATTTGTAGTTAAGATATGATTTGCTAGGTTAGATGAACAAATTGAAGCTTTCTAATTCCCCACAAAATGCATGTAACTTTAGAGTCTACTCCTGGTCTGCAAATTCTAGAAAGGCAAATGTGTCTTGTACAGCTTTTGTAATTTAATCTTGAGTGTCTAGACAATGCCTGACACTTCGTTGGAAGTTGTTCCGGCTTGAATATGAAAATGTCACTTCTCACCCCGTCAGGCTCAGACATTTGAATCCGTGGTCACCAGCTGGGTGGCACTATTTTGAGAGCTTGTGGAAATTCATGGAGGGTGGGCCTAGGTGGGAGTCACGAGATGAGGCCTTTGAAGAGAACACTTGGTCTCTGGATCCTACCAGGCTCTCTGGTTTCTACCTACCATGACGTAAGGCAGAGCAGAGAACCTCTACCACACAATACTGTTGCATGGTACCCTGCCTCTCAACACTCTTAGAGATGGGGAGCCAAGTGACCATAATGGAATTCTCTGAAATCTTGGACCCCCCCAACATCTCTCTTGCCTTTAAGTTGTCTATGTCAGGTCTTCGGGTCACAGTGATGTAACCGCTGATACAAAAGTGAGTCCATTTCTCATGACTAGACAAATGGACAAATGTACAAATGAGAGATGTCAGAGAGGGTTAAGAGGCACCTGTAAGGTCAACAATAAACCTGCGCAAAGGTAGTGGAGAGAGTCCCTGACCAAAATGTTGGTCTTTAGGACCGATTGGCTGGGACACACTCAAAAGATCATCAAGACTCCATGAAAAATAAATATATGACCGGATCATAGGGATCATATACGATGGACTCTGACAATCCTCCTTCCCATCTCCTGATCAAAGCCAGAAACTCATAAAAAGTGTGAAGAGGTAATCATAAGGAAGAGGGTTCAGATCAGGGAAGTGTTTCTAAGTGGCATAATGCACAGGAAAAGGATTGGCCTACAGCATCTTTTTAGGCTGGGCTTTGAGAGACATAGCTTGCCCATAGTCTTAATAATGAGGCTTCCTAAAATGTATCTATAACACAACATTTGAAAATCACTATTCCCCTGGGAGTCGGATGGGCTAAGAAACTGGTAAAGCAGCAAGAAGAAAGCAAGGAAGCCACCTAGTGTGTGACGGAGGTGCTGTTGGCTCAAAGAACCTGGGCTGTACAGGCCCAGAAGAGATGGGGTGTGCAGAAGGGCTGAGGCAGAGAAAAAAAAAACACACATAAAAAAAACAAAACAACAAACAACAAAAACCCGCAGGCTCTCCTTCTGTCCGTCTCTCATTCCTGTTGGAGAGTGGGTTAGTCACCCTGTCGGGGTCTGCTTCTGCCTCAGTAAAATGAGGAGATCATTTTTTTCCATGATCTGTAACATTCCTTCTGCCTCTAAAAATCACATTCTGTGTGTCACCAAAGAAACCTCTGACAAGGAGGAGAACACAATCCACCCCGCCTCCTACAATTTAAATGTCCCATTTGCCTTTCATTTATATGTAAATATATGAGCTTTTGACCAAAATAAAATTACCATCTCTGGGTCATTTGAAGTCCTTTCATTATCAAAATGAAGTGCAGATTTCCATGACTAAAAAGGGAGGTGAGAATGGTGACTAGGTCATCCTGGCCTCTTCACTATCTCTGCCCTTTGTTCTTAAAACAGAAAGGGTGTTCTGCCAGTGTAAGAGAAACCCAATTTAGGGATGCCAAAGAATGAAATGTGGGTGTGCAGGAATAGACTGGGCCCTGAACAGAGGGAGCACTTGGCTAGAGCCTATAACACACAAAGGGAGGCAGAAGAGACGCCTTCCCCTTCCGAGAGTCTGAGCTCCCTAAAAAAGCAGGTTTGTGAGAAGGTTTGTTCTTGGGCTGGACGCTGACAATAGGAAGCAGTGGGATAAGGAAGAAGGAGGAGAGGAAAGCCTATGGCAAGTGAGTAAAGTCAGGTTACAGGAGGCCCAGAAACTCAACTGCTCATCTTAACTCTGGTCGGGATGGCACCGGGAGCCATTGACAGCTTTTAGCGTGGGAGATCTGCTCGAAGACATCTGGGAAAGCTTAGACTAGCCCCAGGGACAGGTAAAAACAACAGGAGGGAGAGAATGAAGGCAGGACGGATGGTATCCTAATTACATTTCCTCTCATAACACACCCTGATTAAAAACAAAACAAAACAAAACAAAACAACCCAGGGGAGAAATGTTTTCTTTTGGTTCATGGTCATAGGACATCATGGTGGAGAAGTCAGCGCACGGGGAGCTTGAATCGGCTGGCCACACTGCTTCCAGTCAAGCAGTCCAGAGCTATGTATGGTTGTGCTTGGCTCACTGCCTCCTTTTTTTTTTTTTTTAAATATAGCCAAGGATCTCAGCTCAGGGAATGGCGCCACCCACAGTGGGTAGGCCTTGCCACTTCAGTTAGCCAGGACAATCCATCACAGCCTACCCAGATGTCCATCTTCCAGGTTGTCTTAGTCAGGATTTCTATTCCTGTACAAACATCATGACCAAGAAGCAAGTTGGGGAGGAAAGGGTTTATTCGGCTTACACTTCCATGCTGCTGTTCATCACCAAAGGAAGTCAGGACTGGAACTCAGACAGGTCAGGGAGCAGGAGCTGATACAGAGGCCATGGAGAGATGTTCTTTACTGACTTGCCTCCCCTGGCTTGCTCAGCCTGCTCTCTTATAGAACCCAAGACTACCAGCCCAGGGATGGTCCCACCCACAAGGGGCCTTTCCCCCTTGATCACTAATTGAGAAAATGCCTTACAGTTGGATCTCATGGAGGCATTTCCTCAACTGAAGCTCCTTTCTCTGTGATAACTCCAGCTGTGTCAAGTTGACACAAAATAGCCAGTACAATTGACCCCTTGTCAACTTGACACACAAACACATCACTAGTAAGCCTCAACCCTTACATTCTTACTCATCCCCAAGATCTAAATAACTTTAAAAGTCCCACAGTCTTTACATATTCTTAAAATTTCAATCTCTTTAAAATATACATCTCTTTTAAAATCCAAAGTCTTTTTACAATTAAAAGTCTCTTAACTGTGGGTTCCACTAAAACAGTTTCTTCCTTCAAGGGGGAAAATATCAGGGCACAGTCACAATCAAAGCAAAAATCAATCTCTAACCGTCCAACGTCTGGGATCCAACTCACGATCTTCTGGGCTCCTCCAAGGGCTTGGGTCACTTCTCCAGCCATGCCCTTTGTAGCACACACGTCGTCCTCTGGGCTCCAGATGCCTGTACTCCACTGCTGCTGCTGCTCTTGGTGGTCATCTCGTGGTACTGGCATCTCCAAAACACTGCATGACCCCTTCAGTCCTGGGCCTTCAATTGCAACTGAGGCTGCACCTTCACCAATGGCCTTCCATGGCCTCTCACAGTGCCGAGCCTCAGCTCCTCTGCATGGCCCCTTCATGCCTTCAAAACCAGTACCACCTGGGTGACCCTTACACATTACCAAGTCCCACTGCAGAAGGAGTACAACCTTGCCTATCTCTGGAACACAGCCTCTTTGTGCTTTCAGAAAACACTTCCCAGAAGATGTCACCTCAACGATGCTGGTCTCTTCTTAATCACCGCTAATTTCTTAGCTCCAGCTAACCAGCATCAATAGTCCCAGTAATGCAAAGTTTTTGCTTTAGTAGTTCTGGTATCTTGTTAATCACAGCTGATTCTTCAGCCCCAGCTAACCAGAACTACAAAATCTTCACAATAAAAACAGCAATGGCCCTGAAGAGAGTCTTTAATTTTCCCTCTGAAATTTCACAAACCAGGCCTCCATCTTCTGCACTGTTCTCAGCATTATCTTCCAAGCTCCTACACAACATCTGACAGAGCTCTTAACAACGAATGGATCTTCAAGCCCAAAGTTCCAAAGTCCTTCCACAGTCCTCCCCAAAACATGGTCAGGTTGTCACAGGAATACCCCACTCTGCTGGTACCAATTTGTCTTAGTCAGGATTTCTATTCCTGTACAAACATCATGACCAAGAAGCAAGTTGGGGAGGAAAGGGTTTATTCGGCTTACACTTCCATGCTGCTGTTCATCACCAAAGGAAGTCAGGACTGGAACTCAGACAGGTCAGGGAGCAGGAGCTGATACAGAGGCCATGGAGAGATGTTCTTTACTGACTTGCCTCCCCTGGCTTGCTCAGCCTGCTCTCTTATAGAACCCAAGACTACCAGCCCAGGGATGGTCCCACCCACAAGGGGCCTTTCCCCCTTGATCACTAATTGAGAAAATGCCTTACAGTTGGATCTCATGGAGGCATTTCCTCAACTGAAGCTCCTTTCTCTGTGATAACTCCAGCTGTGTCAAGTTGACACAAAATAGCCAGTACACAGGTGATCCTAGGACTCAAGCTAACAGTTGAGATTAGCAGTCACAGATGGGATAATCTTGGACTCACACCTTAACTCTGAGCTCATCATCAAATCACATCCTCTCCCTGTAATATCTTGTACCTATCCCTTCTGGATATTGCATTATTCATCCACGGAATAATTTTTCCATCTGGATTTGACTGGAAGACAAGAGCAATGCACATGGGTAAGAAGGTTGAAGTGGAGAACTTGTGTGAATGAAGGAAAACAGATACTAAGTCTGGCTTTGGGCATATTGGATCTGTGGTACAGAGGCTGAATATTCAAGTGCAAAAATAAAGTAGAGCTGATCTTTTTCTACATGACTGGAAGAGACTTTTTTTAAAACAACAACAAAAAAAAAAAACAACGTGAAATTGGAGAGTCTAACCAAAATCAGATAAAGAGTTTAGGAAAGACAAAAAATTGAGCGCTCCGCCACTCTCTTCTTGTTTGCTGTCTAATTACTATGTGGGAACAGAGCTTATTTGCATCGTTTGTATTTTCTTCAGCTGGCATCGTGGGGAACAATAAATGGAATTGTGATGGAAATGTTATTTAAGTTTGCTAAATGAAAATAAAAATAAATGAGAAGGGAATAGAAAATGCTAGGAAATATGGGTAAATATTTTAGCTGTGGGGGGGATATGATTTGCAAAACTCTTATCTATCATGTAATTGGGTTCTGCGAAAGGATTTATGGCCAACGTGACTGATGTTGGGAGAATTCTAAGACAGTATTTTAATTATTTGGAAGGGAAACAGGTCCTCAGAGGAGAGACCACCTTCCTATCCATCCATAAAAGTTAAAGGAAAACTTCGCCAGACCACCAAGATTGCAGTTCATAGGCTTAAGGACTAAGGTCGCCTGGATTCCTTCGAAGAGGAGTCCTGGAGATGCTGGCCCAGTTCCTCAATCACTGGAGTCACACTCATCCCTTCACCTTTTATTTTTTTTTCCCTTTGCCCCTTTTATCCCCTCTTCTTGTGCCTTTTTGATAGCAACTATAAAGCCATGGTTATGAAATGGCTATAAAACTTTATTTGAAGCAGAGATGATTATGTGGTTTGGAGGGGGAGAGGACTAAATATAAAGAAACGAACAACTCTAAGCTGTTAAGAAAGAGAAGATCGTTAATAACATCTTGATTCTGTTAAGAGATGAGCTGAAGCCATCCGAAGCATGCAGGAAACAAGGTGATAATAAGAGAAAATGTGTTTCACAGACAAAGCAGCAGACAGCAGGGGAGAACTGCTCAGGGAAAAAGGCGAGCTCTTGGAACAGGGTACAGAAAGGATGGTTAATCTGAATCATACTGATGGAAGCACAGGGGCTATTTGAACTCCTTGGCAACTTCAGCGGGGCCTCAGAAAAATGGATCCTGAGGAAGAAGAACAAGAGAAAAGTTCACTGTGAGTTCCTCTGGCCAGAGCAGAGGAAAATGCTTTGAGGTCGGCTCTAAAAGGTGGTAATGATAGGAAGAGGGACCGAGTAACAGAAAAACAGTAATGAGGATGACGTGTTGGGTCACTGGGAGCTCACCTAGCATAACGTGAGATGTAACTACCATTGACTAGGTGACACTGTGCACAGGTCCTGGCATGCGCAGTTGTTCCCATCACCCCGAATCAGGATGGCAAGCTAAACTCTCAAGATAAGGCCTGGACTGTTTTTCAGGATGTTTGCTCACTAGAACGTAATTTGGTTCTCAGTGCCTGCCAGGGCTGTCTCTCAGAGGTGTAGCTGGATGCTTACTGTGTTTGGACCAGCTGGTTTTGAAAGGCCAGAAAGGATCATTGGAAAGGGGAGTCCTAGAAATGGATGCTGACCCTGGAAGAGCACAGGCCAATCCAAAAACAGGAGTTTTGTTGCAAAGAGAGCCAACACGGTAACCAGAAAGAATGTGTGCATGCGTAAGTCCTCATGAGCAGAACGCTTGCATCACCCCAACGTCATATGTTGGAGTCCCAGCTGCCAATGAGGCTGGAATGGTAATTTAAGTCACTAGTACAGTCCCCATGAATGGGATCAGTGCCCTTATAAAAGAGACCCAGAGAGCTCTCTAGCCTTTATTATATGAACGCATAAAACAATCCCTTGGGAACCAGAAGAGAATCCCATAGGTGACAGCCCATATTCCATGTAGATTAATTAATGTAGAATGTCATTTTATTTATGTCTTTTGTGTGGAGATTCTGGCCAAGGACTGTACCTTTGAGTGCTTAGCTTAACAGTACCAGAAGCCAACTATGTTGCCACACTGATCTCAAGACTTCTGGCCTCCAGACAATGAGGAAGAAATTTGTTTATAAGCCATCCAATCTCTGGTTCTTTGTTAGAGCTGCCTGAGTAGACTATGATGCTCTTAAGAGGAAATGACTCCAGCCGCTAGTCTTTCATTCTTACGACCTAAAGTCACCACAAAATCGATGAGCAAAGGTGATTTGTTCCTTTCTGGGGCAATGAAGAACAAGCCCCGAGGACCTCATATGGGTGACCTTCTACACTCTGAGATGACAGGGTTTCATGTACTCCAGACTGGCCTGGAGTTCACTATGCAGCTGAAGATGCCCTTGAACTTGGGATTCTTCTGTCTTCACCATTCAAGTGCTGGAATTACAGGTGCTAGCCACCATGTTCTGTTTTCTGAGGTGCTGGGATGGAGGCCCCATGAGTGTCAGGCAAGTACTCTATCAAGTCAGCTGCATCTCCAGCCAGCCTCTCCTCACGAAAGGATTAATCTCTTCTCTAAAAAAAAATCAAGTGTGTCTGCTGCATAGGTGCATCGCTGGGTAGAGGAATGGTAGTGTGTGAATGTGGAGTCAGCTCTCTCCTTCCACCTTCATGTGAGTCCTGGTGACTGACTTCAGGCTGCCAAGCTTTGTGTAGCAAGTGCAACCACTAAGCCATCTTGCATCCACATCATGCATATATACACACATGGGGCGGGTGGGGGAGGAAAGGAGGGAGGGAGGAGATGGAGGGAGGGAGGGAGGAAGAGAGAGATGCTAAAGCCACCTTTGTAGATTTTAAGCCACAGCTTGCAAATTAGGCACCTCTAAATTAAGTTCAGAGAGCAAAGTCCCTTTTTAATTGCTGCAACATTTAAAAAGTGTGAGGACCCAGATTTTTGGCTTCTCTTGAAAGACCGGGCTATGTGGCAGCACTGGACTCAGCAGCAATTAGCAAGATGTGGGTAGCAGCTGCGCTGCCTAGATGGCCACCTGCTCTCCAGCTTGGTCACCTCTACCACTTCCATTTGGGCGCACATTTAACTTGTCCAAATGAGGGCACTTCTGAGGGTGAAGGGGGTGCCACTAATAATTACCTGGAGCACAGGCATAAACTATGACTGTTAGAGCCAAGACGGACACATGACTTCCCTGTTACATTGCTTGTATTAAACTCACTTCAGTTGTCTTTGCACCCTGTAATTTGGGATTTGTCTTCTAAATTGTAACCTCATGAAGAAGAGAGACATTGAGTATGAGATGGAGGAGTGAAGCCAAAGCAGTTCAAATGTTCAAATTCAATATTGCAAATCAGCTGCAGAGTTGGCAAGGTGGCTCAGGGGCTACCGAGCCTGATGACCTGGGTTTGAGCCCTGGAACCCATGTCGTGGAAGGAAAGCCAAGTCCCACAAGTTGTCCTCTGACCTGCACACTCGTGCTGTGTGGGGTCGTGTGTGTGTGTGTGTACACACAAATACAAATAACTAAATCAAATGAACACCAATTCTACCAAACAAATCAAGTATAACCTTCCCTACTCAGGGCTGCTCCATCTGTTAAATGTGACCTTCTAGGCTCTGACCTACACACACACACACACACACACACACACACACACACACACACACGGCACTGCCAGTTTTAATAAGCAGAAAGCCCACAGTGACAAGCAGGACTAATCAAACTGTGGAGAGCAGCCTGCTTCTAATCAGGGAGGCACAGGATAGTGATTTAACTCCATTGCTCAGTTAGCCTCATGCTGCCTCCATAGGAAAATAATTCCTGATAAGATAGTCGCTTTCCATTCTAGTGTAGTCCCTTTGATGATCTTTGTTTGAACTTTGTATTAAATGGCTTTAATTATAGTATTGGCTTAAAAAAAAGTTTTCTCCTTACTTTGCTCCAGAGAATAACGAAGTATCTCTATTCCCAATATATAAGAATCCCCAGTCTACTACTGACCACTGCATTCATTTGAGATAATCAGACTCAAACCTTGCAGCCATCTTCAGGGTGTAGCTAGCTGGGGATACTGATTGACAGTTCATTTTGAACCCGTATAGGCACTAGCATGGTACCGTGGACACATCTGTGAGGACAACTCTTCCCACTGGAATAGTCCCATTGATTCAGTCATGACTGTCTCAGTACCTTCAAATCAGAAGCAAGTCAAAACAGCATGGAGGGAGGATGAGGAGGGAGACAGCTTTGAGACAGGGTCTTGCTATGAGGCCCAGGCTGGTCCTGAAATCAATCTTTCTATTCCCATCTCAAGTGCTAGAATTCCAGGCAGGTGCCACCACGCCTGTCTACTCATAAGAATTTGCTACAGTGGTGGACAGTTGTCCTTTACCTATGGGAAGCTAGAATTTAACTTGGAAGCTGAGAAGTGACATAATTTTGACCTTCAGGCAGGCTGAAGTGATTGTTTAGCTTCAGTTCACGGGGATAACAGTGAGCTACAGGCGCATTTGCTAAGTTGTCTGGCACAGTGCTCCAAAGGGGGACTTGAGGTGACTCAGCAAGTAAAGGCACTTGACAAAGCTGACAACCTGAGCTTGATTCCTAGAACCCACACAGTGGAAGAAGGGAACTCCAAGCAGCAGCGGCCCATGCCTTTAATGCCAGCACTTGGGAGAGAGACAGGCAGAGCTCTGTGAGTTTGAGAAATGATCTACAGAGTGAGTTCCAGGACAGCCAGGGCTACACAGAAAAACCCTGTCTCAAAGAAGGAAGGGGGATGGGGGAAGGGGGAAGGGGGAAGGAAAAGGAAAAGGACCCAAAAACTACTCCAGAGATTGTGAACTTACTTTTACTATACACTAACATAGCTTTTTATCCACTATATATAATGTAGAGAGGCAGGTAACGTATATTGAGTGACAACATTCCTTCAAACTTAACATTAAAATTCTTTATATTATATAAAGAATTTTAAACATAAGAATTATAAACACAAATGATAAAATCTGAAGCAAGCTTTTTCCCATAAGAAATCTTTAGGATAGTCTCTGTGCCATGGAAATTTAATACTTTAGTAGATACACTACCATTTACAAAAAAACAATACACAGCGGGTTTTTTTTAATTAAAAATGTTTATTGGCTGTTGCCCTTCATACATTTACAACATAAAAGGAAATAATTTTTTCAAATGTGCTAATAAGAAAAAGACCCAGGGAACTGAACAATGTTTAACAGAATTTTCAGTGTTTTGGACATAAATAAAACTCATAAATTTATATGGATTCTTAGATATTTACTAATAATCCTTCAATAATGGGTTTGGTCTTGGCCAAGGATAAAACATATAAACAAGTACAAAATATATTCAACATAGATCACTGAGAACAGAAACTCTGTCTCTGTGTCTGCATTCTATGAATCCCTTGCATTCATCAAGAAGTCATACCACAAAAAGGAAAAACAACGTTGGATTTCCAACACATAAAAGTACAGTAATTTCATAATTCCTACATACAATGTTCAGTAATGGCCACTATAAATTGGAAACCAAACAAATATAAGAAATGCATTTCTTACACCTACAAAAATGAATCTTTTAAATTGTATTATTTTTATAAAAACTACATGTATATACATATGTTTTGTGTACTCCTTAGAAAAATTGATAAATATAGAAAAGATACATTAAAAAAAAAAAAAAAAGCCCTGTCATGCCACCACAAAAATACAGAATTACAGAGAACCCCGGAGGGACAACCAGCCTCAGGGTCAGAAGGATGCCAATTCACCAACCACTTCAAAATCCACAGGACAATCTTATGGCTGGATACAAACAAAACAGACAGACAAACAAACAAAAACAAAAAACGAAAGGAAGAATGGGGGAAGGGGTGAGGCCGACAGTGCTTAGTAAATAAGGATGGCGAGTATGACGGAGATTCTGAACAGTCTGCTTCCACCTGCCCATGCCTGTCCCTGTTTACTCACGAGGGGACAGGCTCAGAAAAGTCAGCATTTGCCTGAGCTTACAGCTGAGTGGAATGGAAACCCATCTGCTGTCAGGCCAGGATTGGGGCCACAGAGCAGTCATTACAGTTAGACAGTTTACGATGCTGAAGCTGTTAGCTGGATCTGCACAACCAGAGAGAGCAGCTAGGCAATATTTGGTTCCTAATGGGCAAGTACAGTGGCTTTCAGAAGACCCAGGCACAAAAAGACTTGTAGCCAAATGACGTCAACAGATCACAAAAGCATGGCCTGAGCCCCGTATTCCTGGGACGGATGAACATGTTTAAGGCAGGAGAACCCTGAGTGGTAGCTGCTGTGGTAACCCTGAAGACAAAGGTATGGCCCAAAGCCCCTGAGAGCATGAGGAGAAACAAATAAAAGCCTGTGGAATCAGCTAGATGACTTCTCCAGGGAATAGCTGTGCTTCCAGCTATGGCAGCCATCTCCACTCGGGCCTCACCCATCTCACTGGTTCCTAAAACCTCAAATCCTTTCAAGGCTCTCTCATATCTAATACTTTGTCTTCAACTAAAGGAATCTCACTAGTAGAATAAACCTAGAAAAATAAAGTCACAGTTCTGATCAATGTGGGTCAAGAAATCTGCAGAAGGCCTTCCTCCATACTCCTGTGGGCAGGGTGGGGCAGATGCTCTTTGGTCCCACCGTAACCGCTGAGAGCTCAGATCTCTGCCACTTCACTGTTTCTGGAGACAGAGACAGGCTTGTATTTTCCAGTTCTCAAAACATCTGTCTGCAAATGAGTTCTTTCAGCTGTGCCAGTGTGTCATTCTTTAGTGCTTCTCGGATGGAGCAGAAAAATCCAAAGTAGTGCTCGAAGTTGTGCATCATAAGCAGGACACCAGCCAGCAGCTCGTTGGTCATCAGAAGATGGTGGACGTACGCACGGGTGTGGTTCTTACAGCAGTAACAGGAGCACCCTCTTACGAGCGGGTCAAAGTCTTCCTGGTACCTGAGAGAAGGAAGTCAAAGAGAACGAGGAAGTGAAGACTACGAAATCTAGAACCCAGGCTACCTATTCTACTGGAGAGGTTACCAATGGTAATAACAGCCTTGCTGGGCAAGGCTCAGGGGGTGCTCTGATAGACGCAACCTCTCAGGTCTGGAGGCTAAGAAATCCACAGTGGTCACTGATCCGCTCAGAGCATTCCCAGAGCCAGTGCAAAGGCACCCGATACTAGGAAATGCTCTTCTGGCAAACGAAGCTTCTCTCCCACTGGTGAGAATAGCATCAGCGGCCCCGGCACAACCTCCATACCATACGGAGGCTTACAAAGCTCACACACATGTACTGTCTCAGCCAATCTCTACATCTTCTCTTGGATGTAGACTACTACTATATACTCTTGTGGGAAGGCTTGCCTCGGGGCCTGGGTCTGGGCTCTATAACTCAACTGGGCATGCCTATAAACAGCCACCTGTGTATGTGTCTCTCATTTGTTACTAGACGATACTAACAGCCTAACTAACTGTATCGTAAGGGTTATAAAATGAGCTACAAGGATTAACCCTGATGGCTGCACACTAATCTTATTTTTGTGTTACCTTTTGTCACCTACTAAGGTATGTGACTTTTCTGAGGTCACAGAGTCAAATACAGTACTAAGATTCGTCCCCAAAACTTCAACCTAGCACTAAGAATAAACATACTACAATTTCCAATTAGAGCTACGATTCAAAAGCCAGTTTAGTAGTAAACATTCATATTACCCTAATATTTGTTTGAAAGGAAAGAGTAGTCTTGTCAATTTTCAAAAAAATACTAAATGATGTAGATATTACCACATCAGATGCGCAATCAAGGAACAATAGGCTGTAAATAGGAGGTATGAGTTTTACATTCTTTCCTAAGTTCTCAGGTCTATGCCATTATTAGACAGCCATGAATAAGTCAGAAGCCCTAAAATGTCTCCTTATATAAACCGAGCACACCAGTGTTTGAATGCACAGAGAAGCACGCTCTGAAGTCAATGGATACCACTTTTGGTAAAATGCAAAGTTACAAGACAACCCAGTTCATCCGTCTTTTTGTTTTGTTTTTGAGATAAGATTTCATATATATATAGCTCCAGTTGGTTTGAAACTTGCTATATAGATCAGGCTGGTCTCAAACTCTCAGATCTCCCTACCTCTACCTAAGTGCTGGGGATTAAAGGTATACCCACTGTGCCCTCAGTTCAGCCTTCATTGATACCTTTATAACCTGTAGATAGTCAAGGGGACTTAAGCTTTTCTCATTGTACAAACTCTACCTTCTTTAACTTTGCAATCCTTATTTTGTTCTGTCCTTATCAAAAGTAATAAGAATAAAAACATCCAGCAACGGAGTGGTCGTTTTCTGACAGCTTTTCTAAAGCAATAGTTATCTAGCTTAATGTCCTGACAAGACGAAGTACCCAAAGGCATCCGCAGAGGAAAAAAAAAAAAGGTTTTTTGGAACCATATTTGAGAAGGCCTAAGTAATGTCCAACTATAAATATTTTACGAAGTCATAAACTGAAAAGGGAACAGTTACATAAACTTAAGACAGACTGAAATTAAAAAGTCAGAAATCAAAACCTAAACTTCAAAAAATGCCTTACTTTTTCTCCTTCAGATTAATTTCAAATGACGTCATCTCTTGGTTGCAACCAGTTGCTTCAATTTTCTTTGCTTGATCCAAGCCTTTTATTTCTTCTTGGACTCCATTTTGATGCAATACTGAAGAAAAACCAATAAAAAGTCTTGAGTTAAAATCAGATAAGGAGTGAACACTAGAAAAATTTTATTCTAGTTATAATTTCACAACCTTTAACCCCATAACTCCATTCATAGAATTATCCTCAGGAAATCACCAAGAAGAAATAAATAGTACACTGCTGGATGGCCAAGACTATCCCCATGGGATCTCAAGTCCAGCTAATCATGGATCCAAGCACATGACATATATCTTGCCATCAAAGAATGATAAAAAAAAAAAAAAAAAAAGAAAGAGGGGGTTATCACTATGACTTATCACGATGGACATGTAAATAAACTGGACTTCATGACAGCCCATATTCCAAGTAGATTAATGTAGATTAATGTAGAAGATGGCTTTAATTTATGTCTTCTGTGGAAACTCTGGCTAAGGAACCCACCCTGTACCTTTGCGGGCCTAGCTGGAAATGGAAGAACATTCCCTTAACTGCATGAGGAAGACCAGCAAAATAAAAAGGTCTCCAGAAAAGAAATGACAGCAATCAGTGTGGACCCAGGTAGGCAGATGGTTCTAGAAGGGTAACTTTAGTAAGTGACAGGGCGCTGAGTACAAAGCGCTGTGGAACTGTCCCCACGGACTGTGTGCTGAGATGGAACAACGAAGCCCTGCATTTTGGAAAATCCTCACCACTTAGGGAAGAGTTGACACTTTTCTATAAAATCTTCACTAGGTAACATTCCACAGATTTTAGAGTACACACAGACAGAGACATGATTCAAGAGTTGTAAAGAAAGTGAGAGGAGAACAAGGAAGGCCTCCTCTGCAAGCTGGAGGGAAGGCTGCACACATCCCTGAAGACAGGCTTCAAGGGAACTGGCCTGTGGTCTGTGTCCCAGGTCCCTTTCCTCTTCCATTTATGTGTCAGAATCTGACACTGCTTGTCTTGACTTTGAAATAACTAAACATTAAAAGAAAATGGCAGTGCTTCAAAGCAGTATTAGCAGAAGAAAGTAGCTTTTATATCTCAGTATGACAAAAACAACCCAAAGAAGCAAAAGGCAGCACAACGACCCGACGACGACGGTGTGTCTCCCTCCCTGCGAGTTAATTGCATGGGGCTTGCAAAAGGGAGACAAGAAGTCTTTTGTGGATAAAAACAAACTGACTTTTACTAAGCTGTTCAAAGGTTTCCTTTCCTTAGATTTTCATCACAATTCACTCTGAATTTTCTTTTTGTCAGGCTATGAACAGAAGAGGACTTGTTTTGGTTCACTATAAAAATCGCATCCTAATATTGATGACCTACACATGCAGTATTGAATTCCTTGCTCTAGGTGCCAACATCCCGGGATCACAAAGAAGAAATCAAAAGTGACCTTTATGAAAGGCTGTACACATTTCTGTCTCGTGACTTGGGGAAAACTTCATAGGAAATAGGAGAAATGAAAGATAAGAGTTAGGTAAACTTCAGAAGACCCACGTGTCTCCTCAGGATTCAGCTGGCAATCAAAGGTGAAAGTCAGGGCACAGCCCCGCTCTGTCACTTGATATGGGAAAAAACTCTCAAACAAGTCCACTCCCCTTTCGATACACTCGAGCACTTCGTCTGGCCGGCTGACACCGCAGATGAGCCTGTAAAAGCAACAATGAGAACAGCGGCATGAGGCAGTGGCCAGAATGAACGCAGAGGATGCTTCCAGGTCAACAGCATATTAAAACAACCACACAAACAACAGCGGCCAAGCTCAGGGTAGCAAGCATAGGCCACAGTGTGAGGCAGGGCTCAGGGCTGGAAGGAGAGAGACATGAGCTTGATACCCAGGCTGGCTGGTTACTGAGTTGCTGTGTTGTTTAGGGCAGTTCCTTTACATCCCGACTGCCATTGTGTCACTTTAAAACAGGAGCAATGATAAAGATCTCCACAGATTCACCATGGGGGGCAGGTGAAAAGCCAAAGGTGTTATCACTTCTAATAATTGCCATTCCCATCTTTCTGACCCACTCCATGGTCAGAGCTCACTTTACAACCCATCTAAACACTGCACAGATGTCTTAAAAGAATACACTTCACTCATTTCACCATCAGCTAGCTCCCCTTTTACTGTATTTTGCAGACTCATTTAATAGTTTGTCTTGCTTTCAGAATTTCAGCACTGCCTTCAGGATCTAAGAGTCTAGCTGGCTTTCTTCGTATTTTCTTTGTTAATGAGAAGTCTGCACTAGGAACTGAAACGGTGTCTGCCGAGGCAAGGGCTAAGGCATCTGGGGGCATTAATAACTTTCCAGCAGGTTTTGCCATGAGAACAAGACATGGAGAGGGACAGCATCAGGATTGCCTGGCTGCAATTATTTATTTCAATGTTTGTTTTTCTACCCATAGCCCTTTTCATGAATTAGAGGAGAAAAGCGTTCATACTTTCTGATTCTTTAAAGGACTTTTTAAAAAAGGACTTATGTAATATTAAACAAGCAGAACCCTTAAGTGTATGCCAGCTTTCCTGACTACAGCCTTCAATTCCTGTGAGGTTTTAGAACTCCACTCCAACTGAAGCTGGCATTTCTACACACTTAGAGAAAAACAACCCCAGCTTTCAAATTCAGAAAGAGACATCTGTGAATACTTAGCACAAGAAAGTCCAGAAAATGACTAGAAAAGCTCATGCTGAGTTGTTCATCTGTAGCACAGTGAATGGGCACAGGAAAGGGATGACACACAAACAGGTGTGTGTGTGTGTGTGTGTGTGTGTGAGAGAGAGAGAGAGAGAGAGAGAGAGGGGAGAGAGAGAGAGAGAGAGAGAGAGAGAGGGAGAGAGAGGGAGAGAGAGGGAGAGAGAGAGAGGAAGGCTGGTAGGATGGCTTCAAGAGCCTGTTCTAGGGGATCCTCTAAGCTATCTCTAAGATACATGTACTTCATTGCATGTAATTATGTCTGGCTTTCAAAAAGCAGTAAGATTTCACATGTCCTGTCTAATAATAGCCCTTGAAAACAAAGTAGCATCTCAGAGCCAAGTATCTCAATATATCACAGGTAAAAAGCCAAGCCTTAATTCACATTAAGGATAAAAGACTGAAAATCTTTTTTTTTTTGGACATATAAGATTATATGTATTTTTCATAAACAATGTCTTTTGGAGTTTGTGTACACTAAATGCAGCCAAATAACAAGTGCGCTATCTCACACAATTACCATTTTTCCTGTGACAACACTTAATTCCCATTCTGTTCAGTTTTCAATACAACATCATCATCACGAACCGCCATCAGACTGCACAAGAGACCCCCTTAGCATACTCCTCCTTCTGATTATAATCATTCTTTGACCAACATCTTGCCCACCTCCTTGCTCCCACACTTCCCAGCCTTCAAGATTGATTTCGGGTTCCACAGGAGTGAGATCACACAGTACCGATTCCTGTGCCTGGCTTGCCTAACACACACAAAGTTGTGGGCTCCATTCCCAGCACTGTGCAGATCAGGAGCAATGGTGCACACCTGTAATCCCAGCTCTTGGGAGGCAGAGGCTGGAGGATCCATAGCAAGTTTGAGGCCAGGTTGGAATATACAAGACTCCACAGAAGTATAAATACATTAAGAAACAAAAACTTAGGTACTAGTGTGACATCAGTTGCTCTGAAATCCAGAATTTAGGAATCACCTCTTGTTACCATTGCAGTACTCTAAGATATATGTAACAACAACAACAACAACAACAAAAACCAACCCCACTAGTCACACCAATTAAACAAGCAAACAAAACAAAGCAACATCACTCACTAACTGCCACAAAAGCAGACTTGCTGAAGGCTCTTACTAACAGAGCATATCCTTGCCCCGCATACCCACATGCCTTGGTAGCACTAGAATGCAACATGGCTTTACTCTTGTCTCCAGGCACCAGGTTATCATGAGGAAAAAGCAGCATCTGTATTTGGCTCAAGAACGAGAGAACAGAGGGTAACATCTGCCCTCAGTTATGAGGATCAAATAAACGAATCCATGCCAATTCTCCCCCTCTACATTCTGAAACCAGGGTAGCAGTCTTGATGGTGATTTCCCAGCTGGCCAAGAATAAGACAGAAAGGACATAATCAAGACATGGAAAGGATACCCTGAGGAGACCCTGCATCACACTGTCACCAGCACCTCTGCCCACCTCCCACGAGGCTGGCCTGCATCCCAATCCAGCACTGGCCTTGGTTTGTCCTCTGGCAGCTCTGCAGTGACTGATGACAGCAAGTGCAGTCTGGTTTCTGTGACTGCTGGATCCCCTTGAAAGCCGTCCAGCAGGAAGCCCCCGACGGGTCGCTTGGCTGTCTCTCGTGCCGACCTCAACCTCTCTTCCATCACATCTCCACCCTCAATCACTCCAATGATCACACTTTTCTGGAGGACCTGAGAGAAGGAAGAATTCACTGCTTTGAACCACTGCAAGAACCTGAGACTTTCCGTTTGCATGAACTTTGCCTGGAAGTCCAATGGACAGAAGAGCTCACTGAAGGTGCTACAGATAAGACGTCTACAGGGAATGATGCACCCAAAGAACTGTTAAGGCTCTAAAGAACACATCGTAAAAACAACATGTTCTATGTCTGCCCTTAAACTAAATGTTCTCTGAGAAGGTACAAGAAGTAAGAGCATTAGTTTGAAGGACTCAACAGGCCTACTTGAAGTAACTTTCACATCTCTCCTGTACAGGTAATGTTAGGAACTAAGAGGCAGTCAAACTATAATAACTAGATTATACATTTTGAAAAAAAAAAAAAGAAAAGATTTCTGCTTCCATCTTCAAAGAACCAAATCTGATAAAACTAGTATCTCAACATAAAAAATACGCATATAAATATTAGAAACTATTCAGACCTTCTCAAGGTTCTAGCATGCAACATACCATAACAAAGGCAAAAACCTTATTCTTTGGAAGAATAAATAGCTATACAACAGAAAAAGCTCCAGAAACTTCTTGGAAAAAAAATTTTTTCCCCACCGCACCCCAAAAAATAGATAGAAAAGCACAAAACTCAGACAACAAAATGTGGGTGCTCTGCACACACAGAGCTACTGAGTCACTAGATATGAAAGGCAGGCAGGGGACAATGAGATCCTTACCTCGGTATCAAACCACCTACCAGAGACGGCACAGTGAGTCAAAAGTGGGGGGAAATAGCACTTCTATACCCAGACAACAAAGCAAAAGTGACTTCAGCTGTTAGGCAGGAGGTGGGGGTGGCTTGAACGAGCTGTTCCCTATAACTCTAATGCATTTGAATACTTGGTTCACACTTAGTGGCTGTTTGGGAAGGGCTGGGAAGTGTGGCTTTGTTGGAGGAAGTGTGTCACTGGAGTGGGTTTAAAGTTTCAAAAGCCCATGCCATTCCCAGTGTGTTCTCAATGCCTCCCGTCTGCACATCAAGATGTGTGTTCTCAGCTGTTCCTGCCACCAGGCCATCATGGAACTCTGAAACAGGAAGGCCAATTAGATGCGTTCTTTTGTAAGGTGCCTTAGTGATGTTTTGTCAGAGCAACAGAGAAACTACAACGGGGATAAGTAGGCAGTGTTTATCAAAATGCTAATGCTTTTATCTTTGAGTCGTAAAATTTCACTAACAAGCTCTCTTATAAATATATTGATTCATATGTATCAAGGTATGTTGACAAAGTAAGAACAGTACAGCTTCCTAAGCAACTGTTTTAAAAAGAACAAAGGAGAAACACTAACTAAGACAGGCACTGATGCTGAACACATGATTACATTAAGGTACTGCAGACACGCCTGTCTATGAACTAAGTATACATAAGTGAGTGTAAAGTGAGCCTTGCAGGAGACACACACATCACAAGTGCTTCTATGGGCAGGGAATACGGGAGGCTCCTTAACATAAACACAGGGACAACCACACCATTTGTCTCGTTTAGTGTAGAGTAATTCAGGGATAATTATGGTTACGGAGAGGGTACAGACAGCTTTCCTAATCTTGGTAAGGATGACAGGACCTGGGCTAAGGCAGTGCTGGTGTGATGACGAGGAAAGGCAACATCTGACAACCGGACAGGGGTAGGATCAACACGGCTGCTCTAGAAGTCCGAGGAGATGGTGCCAAAAGCAAAGACAGGAAGTAATCCCAGAACAGCGAAGGATGTGATGATTACTGTGCTCGGAGGGAGCACTCTAAAGCTGAGGATCACTGGGACGACAAATGGCGACTTTTAGCCACTGCACAAACAGTGAGTCACAGATCTGTGTGATACAAGTCAGAGTGTGCACACTACTTCAGTAGATGCCGAGCAGAACACCATCACATCCCTCTCTCACTGCCACAGCATACATGGCCAACACAGCACTCTTTTCCTGCAGCCCTGGCATGGTTCCAACACCCCGGAAGAAACCTCTTGCCATCCTCAACCTAGAGATTATCTGTGGGGAACAATGTCCAAACCAGAATGTTGGAGAGCTTTAGCAGTGAATGGTACAAGAGGATTCATAGCTGAGCAGTAGTGGATCAAGCCTTTAATCCCAGCACTCAGAGCTCTGAGTTTGAGGACAGCCAGGACTACAGGGAAACCTTGTCCCAAAAAACCAAAGAAACAAAAACAAAATGAAGAAGAACAACAATAAAAGACTAAGATTCAGTAACTGAAAACAGGAAGAAGTGTCCTGGATGCACCAAGTAGACAACTGCATAGGCCCGCCCATCCCAGGACTGTCAATCACAGCCTGAAGCAGGCCTGCCCATCCCAGGACTACCCTTAAGAAAGGAGGCAGGCATTGTTAGTAACATGAGGGTATTAGAGATACAGAAAGGCCCCAACATGTGACTAATATGCACAGTAACAAATGATAAGGCTGACCACGAGAGCTTAGATGAGGACTACTAAGCTTGTAGTCAAGACTCACTTGGACTTTCTAATCATCTTTGTCACATCCCCTTTTCCCGTTTTCTCTTTAACAAATATGACAAACAGGACAAAACCTGGTTAATAAGCCAAAACCAACCACCTAGATCCATAGCAAAACCACCATACTGGACTCCTGTGCTAAAAAAAAAAGTTCTGTTCAGAAGAAAGTTTCCCCTAATTGAGCTTACTAGCCAAATTATATTTTACTACTAATGTTCAGATTTGGCCCCACTGATCACCATAATGTTTTTCCCAGTCAAGGTCTCTCTAGATAGCCTAAGCTGGCCTTGAATTCATGATCCTTCTGCCCCAGAATCCCATGTGCCTGAGCATCACAGAAATGAGCCACTGAGTCTGACTGATCAGTGCCTTTGCTTCCCGCCTCTCTGCTCTCTAAGGAAGCATCCTTCAGCAGAATACGTATCCCTCTCGTCACCTCACAACCCTCCACTCCTGGCTTACTATGTCAGACACTCTGCTACCTAATGCAGATATGAAACCGGCACCAAACCCGAGCTACTGGACAGGACGGCTGAAAAGCAGCCGCATGAAGAAGTCAGTGCAGAGCCGTATGGCTGGGTCATGGGATAGCACATATCAATTAAAAGAGTAGTCAAGGATGGCAGGGAGTTCCCAGAAGTGTCAGGGACTGTTTCATAAAGAGATGAGTAAGTGAAACGAACCTAATAAAATCGAGAGAGGAAAAATGCCTGGAAATTTAAGAAAAAAAAAAAAATCCAGAAAAAAAAAAGTATCTGGGTATAGGTGGGCCAAAATTAAACAAATGAATGTTTTAAAGAGCTGCAAAATAATTGAGAAAGGCCAGACTGCCTGTCTCGGGAGAAGGCAGTCTGTGATGAGCGGGGGTATGCCGGGTACATAGACCATGGGAGGTGAAGTGGAGAATCACTGAATTGTCCTGGGAAGCAGAGCTGAAGGCCGGTTATGCAGAAGGGAGTATGGATGAGGGTAGCTAAAGCAGTTCAAAGGTAAGCACCGCCACAAGAGACTGGGCTCAACGGGAAGTGGGAAGAGGCAGCCTCAAGGCCTGTGTGAAGCGATGGAGTCAGGGAGGAACACACATTTGGACAGAAAATGTTCGTGGCCAGAAAGTCTTAAAACCTTTACATTCCTGGGCTAAGGAATCTGGTGAATGCTGTACGCTGAGGTAACGGTTTGGGGATGAGTAGACTTGAGAGATAAGAGCTTGACGGACACTCTACAGCCACAACTCAGCTATAGCCCAGTATGTACACAGTTCTGACTCTCAAGGTAAGTAAAAGGAAATTGACACAAACACATTTTCAAAATTATTTACCAAATAATTAAAACTAAGGGAAGGCGGTGCTGGAGACATGGCTCAGCAGATAGTAATACTTATTTCTCTTCCCAGAGGCCCTGAGTTCAATTCCCAGCAACCACGTGGTGGCTCACAACCATCTGTAATGGGGTCCGATGCCCTCTTCTGGTGTGTCTGAAGACAGCTGCGGTGTACTCACATATATAAAATAAAAAGACAATCTTTTTTAAAAAGAGTTATTTATTAATATTATTCTATGTAAGTACACTGTGGCTGTCTTCAGATACACCAGAAGAGGGTGTCACATCTTGTTACAGATGGTTGTGAGCCACCATGTGGTTTCTGGGATTTGTACTTAGGACCTTTGGAAGAGCAGTCTCATCCACTGAGCCATCTCTCCAGCCCCGAAAAGAAAAGAAAATAACTACAGGAAGGTAGCTTGGGGACAGATGAAAGAGCTTTAGATGGAATCCCAGAGAAGCCAACTTCCGGGGTTCAGCAAAGGAAACGGGAACATGTAGAGCAGAGATGCAAGGAACAGAGAAGTAGGCGGGAACCAGCCAAGGGGCATCCTGCCGCAGAAGGGAGATGAGCGGTTGGTTCCACAGCTATCGGGCAGCCTCACCTCAGACTCCTCCTGTAGTCGCAAACAGCTGTCCAGGAACAGAAGCGAGCGGTCCACAGACTTCCTGGCCCTTTTTATGGAAGTTGTTTCTCCACAAGATGCTTCCCCATCTGAGAGGCACTGGAACCAATCTGGCTGCAGGGCCTCCTGAATTGCCATGAACTTGGAAACAGTCATTTCCACTCGACCTCCAAAACCCCACACGGACACAGACTGCCGTGGAGCGAGAGATGAGGAATTAACAAGAGAAATATGAAAATAAAAAGCACATAACACACGGTGCACAGTAATCTCTAACAACTTGAGAGAAGATGTGTCAATCCGAAACCCTAGATGTGATTTAGGATTCACTATAGTCCAAATGAACTGAGTGTCCTGAGTTTAAATTTTACCTGCTGTAATGTGTTCAACTCAGATTTCCTAGACAGAGTTCATTGTTCTCTCTACTAAGTTCTTACATATATATATATGAATAGTAAAACATACTATTTTTAAAAATTCAAATTAAAAATAAAAATCCTTAGAGAAGCACAATTGAAAACGGTATTTATGCCGGGCAGTGGTGGAGACAGAGGCAGTAGGACCTCTGTGAGTTTGTGGCCAGACTGCTCTATAGACTGAGTTCCAGAATAGCTAGGGCAACAGAGAAAACCTGTCTCAGAAACAAACAATCCAAACTGTATTCTTAAGTAAAATTAAGAGTCACTGTGTACAGGAAGCGACTGCTCTTATAAGGCAATGGTGTACACTGAGCCATGCCCATGCCACCCTAAGGGGTGGTGCCAACAGAGCCACCACTCAGGCGAAGTCTAAGGAGCTACTGATACCATTCTTTATTCCCTACAACCTCTGGCCAGAGATCTAGCCTTTTGAATTCTGATCTAGCAGCAATACTGACTGAGGTTCCATTACATCTAGACACATCAGTGCTAACTCCTTAGCAGCTTTCCCGTGCTTCCAAGAGTGTTAACACTGCACACAAAGCGCCTGTATCCAAAGGCTACGTTTACTTTCCTCACAGACCTTCTTATCTGGCAGGAACTTGACCTTCTTCCACCTTCTGAATTTTTCCAACAATATTAAAATGCTGAGGATCTGTTCCTGAACTTAGCTCATCTTCAAGTAGCCCTCCTAAATCTTAAAAATCACATTCTGTTAAAATCATCAGCATAAACAGAGCGCATCAAGAAATCAACCCAGCCGTGGGGATGCCTTTGACGGTCACCATAACTGGCCTTCCCTGGACAAGACTGCAGTCTTGAGGCCCCCGAGAACACACCTTATTTGTTACATAACCAGCTGGGCCGGGGGTGACTGGATCGTGCAGGGAACAATAGAAGAGCGATTCTGGCATGCCTGTATAGACACAGAAAGAACTGTTCAAAGTGCTATAGGGAAAAGCCTGCCAGCATGTGCTGGTAGATAAAGCATCTCTCATCTCAGCTAACAGCTGGTACCTGATCCTGGGTTTATAGAAGGCCAGTGAAAAGGAGCAAAATGATTTCTTATTAATGACTGATGTTGGGGGCCCATCTCACTGTGGCAGTGCCATTCCTGGGCAAATGGTCCTGGGTTCTACACAAAAACAGGCTGAGTAGGTCACAAGGAGTAAGCCAATAAGCAGTGTCCCGGGGGCCTCTGCTTCAGTTTTTGTCAGGGTCTATAAGCCTTTAAATAAACCCCTCCACCCCACGCTGCTTTGGTAACTGTCTTTATTGAAGCAATAGACCCTCTAAGACAGAAAGTGGTATCAGGTTCAGAGGATACTGCTGTGACAGAGCTGACCCGGTTGTTTTGGGGAGCATCATGGAAATTGTGGAACTCTGAGCTAGAAAGCTTGTCTTCATTGAGCTGTTATGAGACTGCAGAAGGTAATGCTGAGGCACATGCAGACAGTGGAGGCCTGGGTTGTAAAGTTCAGGGTCCCTAGAAGACACTATCAGGGCCACTGTTAACATATGTCGAATTGAGGATCTGTGGTTCTGGTCAGCTGAAGCTGAGCTGTGATTAGTAACACACCTGAAACACTGAAGCAGAGTTCTCAACCAGCGGTGGTTACCCTTCGAGGGTCAAATGACCCTTTCACAGGGGTTACTTATCAGGTATCCTTATATCTGATATAATTGACAGATATTTACATTATAATTCATAACAGTCGCAAGATTACAGTTATAAAATAAAAATGAAGTAATTTAATGGTTGGGGGTCCCCACAACATGAGGAACTGTATTTTGAAGGACTGTGGCATTAGGAAGGGTGAGAACCACGGATCTACTGGGACAACCTCACAGTACGTTTAATGGACCCAAGATAACAGTTTTGTAGATTTTTATGTCAAAAAGAAAATAATTTAAAAACTTAAAAAAAATCTTTTAAAATGATTAATAAACCAGGGTCTAGAGAGTTAAGAGCCCTGGCTGCTCCTGCAGAGCACCCGGGTTCAGTTCCCAGTACTCACATGGTGGTTCATAGCCACCTGTAGCTCTGCTTCCAGGGGGTCTAACGCCCCCTTCTGACTTCTATGGGCACCGGGCATATGGGCATACAGTACACACATGCAGTCAAAACATTCAGACACATAAAATCAATATTTAAAAAATGATCAATAATTCACATATAAATCTCATCTGATACCCTACATTACCTATAGGATTCCACTTAAAACACAGACAAATTAAAAAAGGTTAAAATGTTTGCAGTGTTCCACCTTATTTGCTAAGTGTCAGCTATTACAATTATCTCTAGAAAGTGCATGCTAGCCATGGGCATGTAATGAAAGGCTTGTAGATTTTAAAGCTGCTGATTAAAACTGTTCTCACTTAAGGTACTGAGATTTCATACTCTCCTCTTCTGGACCAGTGAGGCATCACGGTTTCTAATGAAGAAGAATGGATGACGATGGATTCAGGAGTAATTAACTTAGCGAGGCCCACGCGCTGGGCAGTGGGGAGGAAACTGAGAGAAAGCGGTATATGGACGACCTGGTTCTGTAGCTGCCACCACTGAGGTTTTCCTCTCACTAACTGGGTACGTAACATCTGCACACAGAGTCCTTCTGGAACCCATGAGCTCTGCATCCTCTTCTCTGTGAAGGAGGCTCCTGTATGAGGAGACAGCTGTGGAGTGTGTACAGCCATGGCCTCTGCTCTGATCTCTGCATACCGTCTGCAGCAGTGGCCCCAGACCCGTTTACCACAGTCACTGCTTCCACCCTGACCTGACTTCACAGTACCCAGAGGAAGTTAGAGCCCCCTGTGGCTTGTCATGATATATTATGGAACCTTGACCCTGTGAAGCAACCAGGATCATCTTTTCCAATGAACCTTCAATCCCCAATGCTTCTTTCTTAGATGCCCCAAAGAAAAGGAGGAAGAGGAAGAAAAGAAGGTGTGGTGGTGGAAAAGGAGAAATAAATATATGAGAGAATCACGGTAAGCCAGCAGGACCTCCAAAATTTAAATTAACACGTCACAAATTACACATGCGTGGAATTTAAATTCGTCTTTACCTATAAAGCTTCCAACTCCTTTCTTATATTCTGCCAAGACTTCATGATGCTCTGCTCTGTAAGAAAAACAGGAAAATGCATGGCACAGCAAGGCCTCACTCTTTAGGTTCTCTGTACAGCACCTGACACCCTCTTCTCTGCACCCAAATAAGCCGCATGATGGTAAATACCATCTTCAACAGCAAAGCACATCACTGTTCGAGCTGTTCGACCGGCAGGTCTGGGTTCATTAGTGAAAATGAAGGTACACAATCTGCCACTGGTGCATGAGGAGAAGAACCGACAAAAACCAACTGCTCTGATCACTGGTTTCCTTTTCCTTTCTTGCCCCTTTAAAATCACTATCAACACAGTATCTCAGTTACTTGGTCATACAGTAAAATATTCAATTAAATATAGTTAGTTTGTACTTAAAACAATTTGAGTCTATCTCGTTTCCTAAAATGCACCAGGGGTCCAGAGGGTTGAAGGGGCTCTGAACTCCACGTTCTTATGTGGGGAGCAACAGAAAGGGCCTAGAGTTGGAAGGAAACGTATAGCACTGCTAACATACAGGTCTCGCTGGGATCCAGGTTAGGACCCAAAGGTTGTACAGTAGCTAATACTTCTCTTCTGATTTTAATTTTAATCTAGTTATGCACAGGAGGAAGCAGAAACCCTTCTGCACGCTGCAGCTAAGGCTGGATACCTGAATGCTTAGGTTCAGCACTCACAGGGATGAGAGTGTGAGCTGGGCCATGCCTGGGACCCCGTGGATGTTACGCAGCGTCTGATGTGTCAGGTGTGGGGCAGAGCCAGTCCTGGTGTAGAGAAGACAGCCCGGAATGTCCACCGTGCAGTCCCCTGCTTTGCCCAGGTTTTGTATTTTTCCTAGACGACAGCCATTAACGACTTTGATGAGACTCAGCTTCATCATTTGGGATTCTTCTGGGTTCTGAGAAGAAAATAGCATTAAATTCAGAAGGTGATTCACGACATCTAAAGGTTAAGTACTCTGCAAAGAAAGCAATGGACACAAAAATGAATAGCTGTGTGTCTATTACCTCTGCTTCACAGCGTTCGTGGGTATCAGGATGTGCGAACACACATGGAAGCTGACGGAAACAAAGCAAATGAAAGGACTGAAACAGAAGGTTAACTGTGACAGTCCCTCAGCCCTGAACACATACATGCACAGGGGGGCCATTCCACTTAGGGAACATGCTACTAACAACACTTCTCCAACCTGAGAGAATATTAACCAGTATTTTTCCTGTACAAATAAAAACTCAATAAAAGAGACTCCAAAACAGCATAATGGATATACATCAAAGACTACACAGCATAAAATAACAGATTATCTGCAAAATAGAATTATATTTATATATATGTATGTGTGTGTATATATATATTCTAGTTTACTCCCATAAAGGTGAGAAACTACAGGAGCAGATAAATGATTTCAACATGGGAAAGACATTTTTTTTTAAACAACTGTTGTTTTGTTTTTTTTTTAACGATTTATTTATTTATTTACTTATTAATTATATGTAAGTACACTGTAGCTGTCTTCAGACACCCCAGTAGAGGGCGTCAGATCTCATTACTGATGGTTGTGAGCACCATGTGGTAGCTGGGGTTTGAACTCAGGATCTTTGGAAGAGCAGTCAGTGCTCTTAACTACTAAGCCATCTCTCCAGCCCAAGACAAATTTTTTTAAGGAAAAGAATATATTCTTTCTAACTTCCATAAATATACCAAGAGGGTTTTAAAAACAACAGAAAACATTATTTGTAGGATGTTGTTAAATAATTAGCATTTAATGTAAAAAAATATGAGCTTTTAAAATGCACTACAGAGTTTGATAAACCAGTGTGGCTGATCATTTATAAAATGTCATTGGAGAGTTATGAGCTGGCTCATTGGGTAAAGGTGCTTGCTGCCAAATCTGTCAACCCAAGTTTGATCCCCTCCTATAGGAGAGAAAGAACTGACTCTGCCAAGTTGTACTTTGACCTCCACATAAATGTGCCACAGGACCTAGACACATACACATCATACAAACACATACTTTTTAAAATGTAAATGTCCGTGGTCATACCAACAGCTCATAAATACTATGTTACATCCTACATCAAGGATCCTTAGGAGTTCTTGCCTACTGAACCAGGGCTGTGTACATGTGCTCCTGAGTGCTCACTCCCATGAATGCATACATGGCAGAGGTACGCAAGTCCCCTGGCTCCCTAGGACCCACCCATCTCAGCACCCTAGTGGTGAGTTACAGGTGCCTAATAGCCATGCCAGGCAGGAAGTGGGTGCTGGGTATCCAGACTCACTTTACACAATGAATCATTCCCTCAGCCCCTCCCCTGAGTTTTATTAGTAGATGATTTATTATAGTTATGTGATAAACTCTAACTGTAGCACCTATATTCTAAAGCATTGCTTTCAAAGAAAGACAATTATTGTTTGAGACACAACCCAACATAGTAGGACAGATAGCTTAGTAGGTAAAAGGATTACCCTGCACATATAAAGACCTGAACTGAACCACCATGATTCATATATTTTTTTAAAAAGCTAGGCTTATAATTGCATGTCTATAATCCTAGGTCTGAGGAAGTAGACACAAATGGATCCCTGGGAGCTAGGTGGCCAGCCACCCTAGCTTAATCTTGCTAGCTCCAGACCAATGAAAAAAACCTGTCTCAAAAAAGGTGGCCCAGGCCTCATGGCTGACATTAGATGCTGTCCTCTGAACTTCATTAGCATGCACACACATACATTCACTCCTACACATACACAAAGATAGGAACAAATCAACAAGCATTCACATTTGGTAAAAAGGAATTTGGAAACACAATTACTACGATTAAAGAACAATGTTCTTATATTTAAATAAGACAGTTATCATAGTCATAAGAATATTAGACAAAATAATTAACTTCTGTATATTCCAAAGAGACTTCAGATAAATCAGAAATTATAAAACCTAGTGCAAACGTTTGTGAAAACAAGTCAATTTTCTTTGACTACAACATCATTTCAAGTAAAGACAAAGAAGCACAAAAATCACATTAGGGGGTTAGAAAGCTATAACTCAATGGGTCAAGTACTGGCCATGTAACATGAAGACTGAGTTCAGCTCCCCAGACCCCACGTAAAAGCCAGGCACATCAGTGAGTATCCATAACTCTAGAGCTGAGTGGGGTGGAGGAATGGAGAGGGGAGGCTGCCGGATGCTTGGCACTCACTGGCCTGCCAGCCTAGACAAATGAGGGAGTTCCACATTCAGTGAAGGAGCCTGCCTTAAAAACTAAGGTGGAACAAAGGAAGTGGGGGAGAAAAGTAAAAAGAAAGGGACTGGGGACTTAGCTCAGTGGTACAGCACTTGCCTAGCAACCGCAAGGCTCTGGGTTCGGTCCTCAGCTCTGAAGAAAAATAAAAGAAGAAAGGGTATAAAACACTTTCTAACTTTTCCAAGCACAGTCTCAACTTTATTCTCAATTGTTTCAACTCTGTTTAGTTTCTCATCTATCAATAAAGTTATATTAATCATATCAAAAATTAATGCTATTAGAATACAGTGAATTGTATAAATGAAGTAAGAACCTTGCTGATGGTTATTTAAACTGTTAAGAGGATGAAAATTCATCTTCAACATTATGAAAACATAACTATAAGACATTTTTACACCAGATTCAAACTCCTTATTTACTGGGTAAAACTCATTTTATATACTTAACTAAACCTGCAGCGCTCTGAAGCAAAGCTAAGAGCTGTAAAAAGTCTGAGAAGAAACTACAGTAAGGAACTACTTCAGAAAGTTCTAGAAACAAGAACCTGCTGTTTCTTCCCCTTCAGAAAATGTCTTGCTTGAATTGTTAAGGTCTGTAAAGAGTTTAAATGTATAAGAGTTGTGTTTTTAAATTAAATTCAGAGAGGGAATAAGAGCCTTCACAGAGCAATATCTGAATTAGTATGTAAATAGTCAAGTATAAGAATGGAGAGAGGAAACATATATAACCCAGGAAAATTACATAATGTCATCTTCAAGAAAATGCATGGGACGAGAGACCACTGTTATATAAAATAAGTTACACGCAGAAAGACAAGTGTCACAGGTTTTTCAGTCACATGTAGAAGTCAGAATTAAAAGAGGTCCTTTTGCACAAATACATGGAACAGAATAGCAGAGGCATGCATAACATCACTGCAAAAGTGGTGGGAAATTGTGTTCTAATTCCAAGCCAAATGCAAAGCAAAACTTAATCTAATGCAGAACTTAGATTTTTTTAAAAAAAGATAAAACTCAAGCTAGCAACTCTAAGAGCAATTTTTAAAAAAAGATTTATTAATTTTTTTATGTATGTGAGTACACTGTAGCTGTCTTCAGACACACCAGAAGAGGGCATCAGATCCCATTACAGATGCTTGTGAGCCACCATGTGGTTGCTAGAAATTGAACTCAGGACCTCTGGAAGAGCAGCCAGTGCTCTTAACCGCTGAGCCATCTCTCCAGCCCCTCTAAGAGCAGTTTTAAGAACTGTGGATCAAACAGAATTGGATTAAGGAAAATGGGCCTATAAATGCCTGACTGCTCTACAGAAGACCCATACAGGAAGTATAATTAAACAAACAAACAAACAAAACTGGTGCAAAGAAAATGGGAGTAAGTAACAATTATCTGCATAAAGGTATGTTCTCTCGATATCATATGTTCTCTCGATAGAATGAAACTCATTCTCCAAGGTACTGTTCAAAACCCACCAACCACTGTTCAAACATGTAGAGGCACTTAAACCTGGAAGCCCACACTCTTCTTGGCTTCCAAGACTCACTATTCTCTGGGGGAAGGG
The DNA here is from genome assembly GCF_978045245.1 of Mus caroli. Classification (NCBI taxonomy): domain Eukaryota; kingdom Metazoa; phylum Chordata; class Mammalia; order Rodentia; family Muridae; genus Mus; species Mus caroli. The sequence continues at coordinate 40,888,930 of NW_028227272.1, forward strand.
CCAGTTCATTCTTCCCAGCAGGGAAAAATAAACAGTCTAAAAGTCTCCATCACTCAATCCTGAGAGCTCGCTCGCTCATCCTTTCCCACCTAGCTGTGACTGAGGAAAACACTGCTTCTCCACTTAACCAGAACCACGTTGCTGTAAAGCTTGGTAACACTGGAACACAGCTGCCTACACATTTCAATTCACAACCCCTTTGCCAAAGAAACTGTCATAGAACCTATGTATATATAAAAGTACAAAAATTCATTAATAGCAAATCATAAAGAAAATTTAAGACATGTGTCTGGTACACATCTAGTTTTACCATTTATTAAAGATGAAGAGACTCAGGAGATGCCTCAATGGTTAAAGCTCTTGTGTTGCATGGGAGGAGTTTGGATCCAGAACCCATGTAAATACTACGTGGGCATGACAGCCTGCCTATAACTCCAGCCTCAGAAGTCAAAGAAAGTACCCCCCCCCCCAGAGTACAGCTATACTGGTGGGCTCTAGGTTTGATTGAGAAACCCTGCCTCAAGGAATAAGGTAGAAAGATGGAGAAGGATTCCTCATCAACCTCAGGCCTCCACATGCATGTGTGCACACAAATGGAAAAAGGTTAAAGCAGATTTGCATACTAATGAATGTGCTTGTTTATTTCATATAGAGAATTAATATCGGCTTAATATTTTATATTAAGGAGATATACTTGAATTTTTTACCTTTGACTATCTTTTGATTTTTATAATCATCAATGCTATTCCTATAAGGGTAGAAAACTGTATGTAGAATAAACATGACAGTTTACAAGACGCAACAGTCTTGAATCTAAGCTGGGGTACTTGGGGCAGCGTTTGTTAGTCACGTGGTGTGAAAACCAAAACTGCAGCAATGTCCCACAATGCAATGCAGGTGAGTGCTGCCAGACCACCTCGGATTGTTTGTCTTTAATTTATACTTGTTATATATTTAGAACTCTTTTATGTTGCAAGATTTTTATATGACCCTCCACCTTCATTTGGGCAAACTCATATGGGGTTGAGATTCACAGTTGATAACACTAGTCCCTTGAAGACATCAGCCACCAGCTCTGAGATGGGCTCCACAGTGAGAGCCTGTCTCAAGAAAGAAAAAAGAAAAATGGACAGTACTAGAAAATACACCTAAAATTTATTTTATTACACTCTTGTGTTTGTGTGTGTGTGTGCACACACATGTGTATGCCAATGTATGCCACAGTTCAAATTGGAGACCATTGGCCAGTTTGGAGGACTCAGTTACTCCTTCTACCATGTAGGGCCTCAGAAAACAAACACTGCTCATACTGCTTTGTGGCAAGCACCTTTACCCACTGAACCATCTTGCTGGCCCTGGAAAAATGTGTCTTATCAACATTAAAAAGCATAAAACATTTTTTCTGAGCTCAAAGAACCAGTGTTTCCTATCCTCAATCACTGTTCAATGCGAGATACATTTTTCTAGTTGTAACCTTTTTCTATACAAGTTTTTATTATGAATTAATGTATTCAATACAGACATAAATGTACACTCATGTGCATAGTTGTTTTGTTTTTTAAGTAATGTGCCAATGACCGGGCTATGGCAGCTGCTGAGAAGAAACAGCTCCCATGCATAAATCAAAGGATTTCTCTTGCCCATTGTATCCACTAGAAAGCTGTACCTACACAACAGCCTCCAGCAACCACAGGGCGCTTTTAAAACATAATCTGGAAGTGATGTAATCACCGACCCAAGCAAAGTTCAAGATGCAGACGAACAGTCTCCACAGCATCAAATGGTTTCATCTGCTTTCATCACCGTGGCCCGCCCCCTCCACTTACTGTGAGTTCCTTATATTGCAGGACTTGTCCTTTTCACTCTTAGAGATTAAGTATTTAGGGGTCCTAAGGAAGGACCTTAGGATGCAGGGAAAACTGACAGGCAGTGAGCAAATTTGTATTTCTGACAACTCCCTGCCCTAACACTGCTAATGCCAATCTGCCTTCATCTGTCAGAAGAGAAAGAATTTTTAAATGTTGTTTGAATGGATTATCTTTATGGACAGATGTCCCAAATTTGGCAACTGAATGCAGCAAGCATGAGATGATCACATTTTTTTTTTTTGGGGGGGGGGGACTATAGAGATCTGAAAATATTAAACATCCATTTCTCTCCCACCTTCCCCATACAAAGTTACCAATTATGTACACATAGAAAGAGACTATGAAGAGCTTCAAACAATTTGATGCACCAAGCTGATTCAGAAATGATGGATGTCGCAATATTTTAAAATTCTTTCCCTAATTGGTAGGGGAGAGAGAGATACACTAACTATACTAAACTTTATTAGGCACATGTGTTAAGAGTTTGGAAATAGCCCTCATGGGAATGGATGATGCTATCCAAACCTGTTAGAAAGAAATACAGAAGAAATTTGAAGAAAAATCCAATTATCCAATGAAAGTTTAAAAAAATAAATAAGAAGAAAGAAATAAACCCAATGAGGCACATCAAAAATATAAAATTCAGGTCTGGGGAATTGGCTCGGTGGTTAAAAGAACTTGCTATTGGTGCAGAGGAACCAGGTCTGGTCCCTAGTCAGCACATGGCAGTTTACAATCATCTGTAACTCCAGTTCTAGAAGATCAGGTTTCCCATTCTCATTTGAGGGTACCATGCACACTTGTGTATACATATATACATGTACACAAAAATATTCAAACACAGAAAAGAAAAATAAATCTTTAAGAAACAAAGAAAAGGAGGAAGGGAGGAAGGAAGGACCCAGCAGAGAATGCTGGCACATAATTCTAGCACCTGGGAGGCAGAGAGACAGGCAAATCTCTGTTAAGTTTGAGGCCAGCCTGACTATAGAGTGTGTTTCAGGCCAGACAGGGCTACAGAATGAGACACCACCCCAACAAAAAAAAAGCAAATGCTAATCTCATCCATTGAAAGGCCTAACAATCATAGTAGTTACATTTATTGGGTACTTACCATGCTTGATACATTAACTACATTAACCCTCAAAACAAATACAACACAGACCCTACGCACCTTTATTTTATAAACTAGTCAAGTGAAGCTAATACTGTGGCGGTGTGAATAAGAATGGCCCCCACAGGCTCATATATTTGAATGCTTAGTCACCAGGGAGTTGCACTATTTGAAAGGATTAGAAGGATAGGAGTTATGGACTTGTTGGAGGAAATGTGTCACTGGTTTTTAGGTTTCAAAAGTACATGCCAATCCTCTTTGTGCCTGTGGATGAGAATGCAGTTCTCAGCGACTGCTCCAGCGTCTGCCTGCATGCCAACATGCTTCCTGCTATGATAATGGACTAAACCTCTAAAACTGTAAGCAAGCCCTCAATGAAACGTTTTCTTTTATAACAGTTGCTTTGGTCATGGTGTCTCTTCACAGCAACAGAACAGTGACTAAGACAGTCACCAGTAGTAACTGGCAGAGCTGTTACTGGAATTATAGATGTCTTAGTTTTAGAGGCTATAATATAGGCTAGTGGCTTAGAAGAAACTGAAATTTGTCAAATGCAATGTTTCCATATTAACTGTGATAGTTCCCATTTTGCTACAGTGTAATTGTTCTTTTCCCATCTTGCCCCTCTGCCTCTAAGCCATCTTCTCCAAACTGACAGCCTTTCTCCAGACTCATCCAAACATTTAAACACACTTGTTCTCCAAAAATGGACACACATTGTATTATATGCACTTCTCTGAACTCTGCTTTTCATTCAGGAAAAAGTAGGTACACCTTCCAAAGAATCGCCATGAAACTAACTCTTCCAAAAGAACTAACCACCATTGAGACAGCGGAAAGTCTGAACATAACACAGCCCATTCAACAACGTTCTTACTGGTTCACACTCAAGTTAGAGGGCAGGTGCTAGGTCTATGGGGCACAGCTTTCCTTATCATATTTCCACCAGTTTAGAGTTTGGTTTAGATTCCCTGGCAGAATGTTTTACACACGTTGCTTTTCGATCATTACAATACTCCCAGGGTTTAGGTACAATCCCATTTTGCCAGTAAGTAAGCTGAATTGCCAACAAGTGGCCGGGTTCAAAACTCCAGTTCTGAATTTCTGCCCTGCCTTGAAAGCACACACGCCTTCAGTGGACTGTTCATGACAACATCCAGGCTTGGCTATTTAGGTTCAATTTTCCCTTAGTTCCATTAGCCATCCCAGGAGCCCTAGACTTTCCTATTCTTATAGTTTTCCTATTCTTATAGTTTCCCAAGTAACTGCTAAACTCAGAAAAACTTGCAGCTGAGCAGCTCATTCTCTGGCTGTAACTTGGCAATCACACTGGGAGACTCGGAGCAGGCAAAAGCCTAGACCAACAAGAAACCAAGTAATGACGAGGTGGGAACAAAATGCAACGCAATTTAAAAAAAAAAAAAAGTGGGCGCTACTCACCTTCCCTCAACAAGGAAAAGGAACACTTACCGGTTGATAACAAAACTCGGCACCCTCAGGACCCTTAAACTCTTCTCAAGAGATAACACGTGTTCCGACTCATAGAACCCTTGGCCCACTAAACCACGGTCTCCGCCGCAGAGCCAATCAGGAATTTCTGCGTCATCACCAAGCGCCAGAACTAGGCAAAGGCCCTGCTAAAGAAGCCCAGTGACCTCCACCGATGCCATAGTAACAGCGCGAAAGCAAGCTTCCCGCGCAACGCCTTCTGGGAGGAGTAGTTCCGGAATGTCTGACCCCTGTCTAGCTGCTAGGTGGCAGAACTACAACTCCCAGAACCACCTGAAAGCAGTCTGGGAGGAGGCGCAGTTGTCTCTGTTGTGGCCGAAGTCTAGGCCTGAGCTTGCTAAACGTGCTGCTGGCGCCCCAGGGAGGGTCCGCCTCAAAGAAGAAGATGGAGCTGAGTCGCTGGAAACGGTTATCAAGGAAGCTGAATCTCAAGGTGATCCCAGTCGGGAACTTTGAGGAACGTGAGCCGGCCCTAGGCGCCACACAGCCCTGAAGCCAGCCGCTTCCCGCCCTGCGCTTCCTCACTCTTCCCCCGGGGGCATCCTTACCTGGCCTTGGCTATCCTAGAGCCAGCACAGCCCTAGGAAGCATGGTTTAAGGAGCCAAAGGGTCTGTGTACTCACTAGTGTGATGGGCTGTATCCTGTAAGGATTATTTCTATCTATGGAGAGGTCTCCTAGTGTCCATCATGGTGAGAGGAATTTGCCCCTAGTCCTTACCTCTGCCACCAATTTTAGGAAACTTTCCGCACATTTTCCCCTGCCCCCTTCAAATCTGAGTTAAGGGGTCTTTGAAAGGAAAAAAAAAATCATCACACGAAATTCTCTGACGTTATCCCTTATATCTTTTTCTTTCCAGTTTTACACCAGGTATCTAAAATGAACCCAGAAGTCCAGATGGTTGTATCTCAATACTTTATCCATATGGTTATCTCTAAATTCCACAAGCATTCAAAGATAGAGCCTCCCCGCATCTCTTACCTCTTCTGTGTATTAGCACCTAAAGGCATCAGGAGGGTGGGGGAAAATGGGGGAGGGTAATTAAAAAAAAAAAAAGAGACACCATTTAAAACTTGGAACATTACAAAAGTCACAGTCATGCAAAGTCACAGCCACACCAAGTGTGCCTTCCAGAATACCTCTTAACAGTCAGAAAAATAGATGCTTTAAATGTAAACGAGAGTATTGAAATGGAGGGGCTTCAGCTTTCAGCAGCAGAGCAGTTTCACCAGCTGCTCTTACCTTTCAGTTGCACTTTCCTGTAAAAAGAAAAAAAAATCCTCTAGACACGTGGCTTTTGTGGGGGACCCAGGTAATCATTCTTGTGGGTTATCCTAAATATAGCAGCTGTGTGCACAGGGCACATTCCGCTTAGTGAAAACCATGCTCCAGATACCAGAGGGCACAGGCCAGGGTGTTAGTGAGTGGAAACTGAGGTTGCTCCATTGCATAATAGATGGGGCCCGAAATAGCATATGAATATAGATTTGATGATGCAAGGCAAAAAAAAAAAAAATTGGGACAACTTAGAACTACAAAAAGAGGGATTTTTTTCCCCCTGATAGTGCTCATTATATTACTGTCTAGAGGACAAAGTAAAACACATGAACGTATTGAAATTCAACTGAGTTTGAATAGGATCAGCTCTTTCTTTGTTGCCGTGACAAAGTTATTCAGACAGAACAGCTGCATTAATTGTGTGTAAGGTGAGCTGAAGGTGAAGTGTTAGGTAAGGCAGGGAGGATATTATATCCTTTACAGCAACTCTCTTGTGCCAGTTGATTGGTTTGTTGTCCCATTGTTTAAAAAAAACAAACAAACCCCGAATATTTTTGCAAAACGAATCCCCTTGCTTACTCAGTGACTGTTAGAGTTCTGCGAGCTTCTGGATGTCAGAGAACAGAGAGGAGGCTCCCTGTGGTCTCGATTTCTCATTTCAGGTTAATAGCTGACTGATCTGGGTAGAGATTAATTTGTTTTGTTCGTTTTAGGCTTGGTACAACAGTACAAGTTGAGTAGTTTTGTTCCACACCCCCCACTCCTGTTTTACCAGACAACATCTCAGGTGTAGGAAGGACTGGAAGGCATCTGGCTACTTCTACAAACAGGAAAAGAAAGGACCATAACAGTCTTTAAAAATGGCAGAAAGAGGTGAACTAAACAGTGTTTGTATGTGTTTCATGAGAAGTAATGTTTCTATACCCGAATATAGAATACATACTTCTATACTTTGACTCTTAGCCCTGGAGAACTAAGACATTAAAAAAAAAAAAAATGCTGATGCCTAGACTACAGACCTAGTACATTACAATCTCAAGGTAGCCAAGAGTGATAAGGATGTCACAGACAAGGCCTCCTGTTTCTTCTACTGTGGTTTAATGCACTTTCATTGCTAGTAGTGCTGAACTTGCCAGTGAGAAGTTAGGAGGAAAGGATGAAGGCTACCTTTCCATATGCTTGAGTGAGAAGACAGCTTAAAGACAGTAGTGTTGCTGAAGCTATTGCTATGCATTAATAGTTTGTATCTATTTCCTACAGTCTTCATTTGAGCCTGATAATGTGGGGCACTGGATTAAGGTAAGGCATTTCAAAATCAAACAGGAAGCATAAGGGTCAGGCGTCATGATAGATCTCCAGTGTGCATACAGATGACTGTTGTTATTCCCGTGCAATTTTGTATGTCACCTCAATTTTAGATTTTCTAACGTCTTTCATTATTCTGTTGCTTCTCGTGAGGTGGCTTAAGTATAAACAAGAAAACAAGTCGATGCACAGCCTTTCCACCAGCATGGGCATCACATGAAGAAGCCAATAGAGTAAGAAAAAAGAGACCTTGGGAGGTAAAGTTGTAGCCTTTGTCAGACACAAGGAAGACTGTTTTGTTTGTACTTCAACAAGAGGACCCATTGGCGAAAGCTACATGGCTATCACCAGAATTCTTTAAAGTCAAGAGCAGTCCAAAAATGGACTAAAAGTTTTCATCAGGAGGCATGTTTTCCATCACTGGGAATATTGGAGTAAATGCTAGAATTTCACTTAATGTTGCACTAATAAAGAGTAAGCTGGAGCATCCATTGAGAGGGGGATTAGATAACCCGCACAGAAATAATGACTTCCTGACATATGATATCTTCCAGTCCTGAGATGTGTACTTTATAACTCAGGTACCATTAAAAACACTTCATGGGCATACATCTGAGTGTCAACTTAGCAATTCATTGTAATCAGTTTATTTGTGTAGCACATAGTTCAAAATCATGTGGTATTTTCCTGAGAGAATATTCTATCTGGCAGTAGTTTGAGCAAATGTTATCTACATTGGCAGGTGTTATGGGCACCCAGCCAGCCAGCACCCAGCCTAGCTGTAAGGTTTTTAAGCTATTTACTCACTTGCTATTATTTGTTAAGTGCCTACTAAATCCAAGCTCGGGATGTTGAGTACCAGAGCTGAAATGAGACACAGGCCACAGATTATAGTCCAGTGGAGCATAAATAACTGACTTAAAGCTACTATGAGAATTGAAGTTAGAAGAGAAGTATATGATGAGAGGCATTAATTTCGACAGGGCTAGGGAAGACACCCTGACCACTGCAGAAGCCCTGTCCACAAGACAGCTGAGACAAATCACATTGTGAATGGCAGCCCCTGGAAGACCACTTAACCTCCAGGAACCCTAGCTTGCATGTCAGTGTCCAAGTCTCAGTACTGAGGTCCTGCAGGCCTTAGTGACACACTTGCTTACCACCTCTTTTAGAGGGGGAGATTTAATGAAAACTCAAGGATAAAATCCATCTTGTCTCACTTGTATGATTTTTCCTCCTTCATGGAGCTGTCAGCCGGCTGGACTCAGAGTCTTATCATCCTGCTAAACCATCTGCACAGGCTCTCTCACCGTCCTGCTCACAAATCTCCCGTCTTAAAAAATCAATAAGTTCTTATTCGACCCCGAAGTCAGTCCTGATTGTAGAATGATTTTATTTTCTTATCTAATATCTGCAGATATATAGAATGTGGACTCTTGGCTTTCCTACTTTCATTGTTCTCTCTTGTCCACGATTATTTTTGCTTACTTTCTGTTTCTTACTCAATCAGCAGCACCATACACATAAAAAAAAGTCTATTTATTTCAGTTTCCCTTCCACAGAAACAGTTACTAGAAATGACTTTTTTGACCAAATTTATCATCTCTTGATAGCTATCAAACTTCTCCACTTTAATTTGATAGCCTCAGCTCTGATATTCTAGGCACCCTCTCCTCCTGATCTTTGTCCATTGGACTGTTCTCTCTTGCTTCTCCTATTACCTCTGTGTTCTCTGCCCCCCCCCACCACCCCAGATTTTACTCCATAATGTATCACAACTCTGGGGATGCCCTCAGTAGTTAATGTTTCCTCCTAATACTTCCAAATACACTTGAGTGGCCCATCCTTTAAAAATAGCTGTGAATTTGTTATGTGGGAGGATGGTGAAGATAGAGAAAGGCCTCTCTTTAGAACACAAAAGGAAGATTGCTAGTTGCGTTGTGGATTTAGCTGAAGTAAGTAACCATAAGTTTTAAGGTACAAAAAAAAAGTAGATTTAAACCGATTCTACATTGGGGATTGTCACTACAGAAGTGAAGGAATGGAGATTTGGAAGTAAGACAGTAGCAGACCGTCTGTATGAGTAGGAAGGAAGGGAAGGTGCTCTTTCAAGATCTTATAGATGTAGAGGAGAATGGCTTGCAACGACTAAAAGACTTGATTGGATGCAGCTTCAGTGTTGTGGGAACAAGAGGAATGAAGCATGGAGATGGAGTGGTTGATTAGCATGGAGAGCTGGTTAACAGGGTTTGGGCTGAGGGATGAAATGGTCTGTACAACGTGCTTTAGGTTAAGTGGGCGGCTAAAGTAGAATTGCAGAGGATGCTGTGATAAAAGAGAAGGTCCAGCAAACCTTGAGAGTGAGACATTGGTGAGTATCCACAGTGATGGAGAAATAACTTAGAATCAGGCAGGTGCTCAGCTAGCACTAAATGCAGCATTGCATGATTTACAATTCATCTTTATCCTGTCTGACTCATCTTACTGCGGTACATCCTCCCGCTTGATTGAGCTTCCTTATTCCAGAGCTCTGCGTGCCTCTTCTCCTCCCAAGCCTTTCTCCTTCCTCTATGAAGCAGGTGCTCCCTGGGCTTTGTTAGTTGCTGATACCTCAGCCTGGAGTAGAGGAACTATCACTGAACATAGTTACCAACTGGTAAGCCTCTTACAGCTGGAAAAATAGATGGCTCAGTCGCTCTTAAAGTGTTTCTCTTCTAAGCATGAGAACCTGAGTGAGATAGCCAGAATCCACGTTAAAGGCAAGACATGGTGGTGTTTGTAATTCCAGCTAGGGAAGCAGGTGGACCCCAGGGGCCCTCTGGCCAGCCAGCATAGCCTAATTGGTGGCTCCAAGCCAGTGAGAGCTGTAGCCAAGGTGTCCTGTCCTGCACACACAGGTGCACATGTATACATACACATGCACACAAAAAAACTTATTTTTAAATCAGTCTGTCTTACTTTAGAACTGCTCTTGAATGGATTACTGTGCAGATGGCATATGGAACCAAAAACAAAAACTTGAACTTTCTAAGAATGAAACGTTTACTTTTGTTTCCCCATCGTGTTCACTAGATTGCTGGAACACAGCTAGAACAGAGAACTGAAAGAACATATGACAAATGGACACAAGTTACTGAGAGAGACTAGACCCCTCTTAGCTCTTATGTGTTTATTCTGGGGAAAGATAATACCATAAGATGAAGCACTGCAGACGTTAATTCTTAGCCTTAGTGTCATCACGTACGTAGTTTAAAGGCTTGCTTTGTTAGAACTGAGCAAATGCTCCCTTCCATTCAGTTGTCATTTCCAGACCTTTGCCTGTATCAAGATCAGTTTCCTCATCTGTCCCAAGCTCTGCGCCACTTTCTATTTAGAACCTATACAAGGGCTGGAGACATGGCTCATGGGGTAAAGGCACTTGCTGCCAAGCCTTAAGCACCTAAGTTTGATTCCTGCGACCCCATTGTGGAAGAAGAGAACTGATTCCTACAAGGTATCCTTTAATATCCACCCATACATATAAACAAAAATAGACAAATACATGTATATAATAAAGTTTAAAAAAACTACAAATTTCTAATGAAATGACATATCATCTAGTTATCTCTTATATTCATAATCTAAAAAATTTAATCAAGTCTACAAATCCACTGTTTCTTTTTCTCTTATGAGTATTAGCTTAAAAATTAAAATTGATAGCTTTATGTATGCTTGTTTACCTGTGTGTGCATACAAGCACAAATACTATATACAAAATCATCTTTCTTAGAACTCAAGAAGCTAAAGGGTAGCCGTAGGCCCACATAGTCAGAATCAGTGCATCCTTTAGTGCATGCTGTAACGTAAAGCTGGATAACCCACGGGCTTTGAGGAGCAATGCAGGAAACAGTGTCTGTAGACACTGGTGTCTCCTTCACTCAACTCTGACAGTTTGTTTTTCTGTTCCAACACCTCCTATGCCCAGATTTTATCCTTGGATTTTAAACTGTAGAGCTCTGCTGACATCAGAAACCTAACAGAAGGCAACACCAGAGCTAGATAATTTAACCTCTGGCAAGCTTTTACAGTTATTACCAAGCTCTCTACCAAGGGTAAGAGGCAAAGTCATTTCCAAAGTAGGTCAGGAACACTACAAACGCAGCAGCGCAGCATCCTGGAATATAAATCTCCTTTCTTCTTCTTCCTTTACTAAATACTTTACTTTTCTTGGTTACTGAGTGAGTGCTAGCATGAACCTGATTGCTAAGGGTTCTCTTATGAAGAAGAGAACAATTTCTGCTAGTGTTCTGTTTGGAGGCTATAATAGAAAAAAGTCAATTGTAAATGATAAAGGATACAAAGTTGGAGTGGATGACAGAGGAGAACCAGGAGGAGGAGGTTCCTTACAGTGGTTGTGGCGAAGCCCTGCTGCGAAGGTGACGTTTGAGTGAGAGCGAGGGGTGAGGGAAAGAGTGCGATGAGAATTGTTAGGAGAGATGTGTAGACAGAGGGAAAGAGTGCGATGAGAATTGTTAGGAGAGGTGTAGACAGAGGGAAAGAGTGCGATGAGAATTGTTAGGAGAGGTGTGTAGACAGAGGGATGGTGGTTAGTGAGGCCCTGGTGTGGTGACACCATCGGAATGTTACAGGATGAGTGTACAAACGGGTCAGTGTGGCTGACACAAAGTGGGCTGGTGAGACAACAGAGCTCACAGAGGGGTTAGGGGTTCAGGACCCTGAAGCACACTGTAAGGATTTGTCTTAATTCTAATTGAAATATTGAAGTGTTTTATGATTTGGCTCTCACTTGGAAAGGGACCACTTGCTATGGTGAAGGCTGTTGCAGAGGCTGTTGGGAAACTCATTCTTTGGACTGAGGTGGTGGCTGTGCAGATGGTGCAAGGAGCTCGGTTATGAGTATACGTTGAAAATAGAGTCAAAACATTTTCTAACAAGTATGAAAGAGTCGGACAGACTGAGGGACAGAGACAAAAAGAGGCTGAGAGACTGATTTTAGTTTCTGAAAGACAATACAATTTTCACTTAAAGAACTACATCATGAGTTGTCAGTGCCTGTCAGAAGAGTAAACACTCAGCAAAAACAAGGGAAAGCAAATGCAAGTCTTGGGGACACAGATGCTGGGGTTCACCTATGAAGTAAAATAAAATGTTCCCTACTCGGTCCAAAGGCTAAGATGTTTCCCCTTCCCCAGTACTGTGGCTTTGGTCGTGCTTTCATTAAACTCTTGTTGTTGAGTTAAAGCAGTCTACATGACTACAGTGGAGGCTGTCTATTTCAATTGTATTAAACCTGTGGCTTGCTTAACACAGTGCTAGTCCTTTTTACCTGTAGAAATTGGAGGAGTCAGCCTGTAGTTTCTGTTCCCTTACAAGTCTCAGTGGCACAGAAACTGGTATCAGTTGTTTGTTCAGAATAAAGTATTCAGGTTTCAGGATCCTATTGCCAATGCCCAAACAAAACCCTAACATGGACAAAGGAGGTAATGGGAGGAGTATTATCAAAATATGCCACATGGGTATTAATGTGTCACAATGAAACCCATTATCTTGGACAATTAATACATGCTAATAACAAATAAATATTCATTTTATTTATTGTGGTATGTGTGTGCACGTGCACATGGGTGTACAGGCAGATATACATCTATGTGTATATAGATCTGTGTGCCATGGCACCTGTGTGGAGGTCAGGAGTCAGTGCTCTTCTACTGCCTGTGGGGCCCACGGATCAAGCTCAGGTCATTAGGCCTGTGCACCAGAGCCTCTCATCAATCCTGTTTCCAACTTACCTAAGCCTAAACAGCATTCTTAGAAACCCTGGGAATGCTAGTTAGTACTTGGCCAATTGCTGCAATTAACTTAACATTACACACACAACTAAAATACTGCTCAGTGTCAACAAAGGGGGAAAATGAAAGAATCCTATTTGTTGTCAGAAAAGCAGCCGTCTTCTAGCCCTGAACGAGGTTACTATCATGTGATGGATTCTTTTTTTCTGTTATCCTGAAGAGAGTGGAGAAAGCTTCAGAATTTGCCATTTCGAATACCTGTTCTACCAGAAATGCAGATTTGCCTGGAAGGTTTTGGCGGCAAGCAGTAGATCTGGCAGCATGTGAGGAAACAGAGTATCATGATGACGTCTATGAAGAAGGTGAGAGGATGCATTGCAGGTGTGATGGTAGCAGTTCTTAAAGCTCAGCTCAGAACTCACTGCAAGGCACGGAGTGGAAGCTGCTCTTATCCTCACTCTTAACCTTTGCTACTCTACACCCCTGAAGCTGCTTACTCCAGAGCTAACTCCATTACTCTGTTAGACCATCTGTAAAGGTTTGTGTTTGATTCTGTGTATTTGTGTTTGTCTGTCTGTCTGTGTATGTGTCTCTGTGTGTGTCTGTGTCTTCATATTGGTGTCTGCATGTTTATAAAGATGCCGGAGGAGGCCAGAGGTGTCAGGTTCCCTTGGAGCTGGAGTCATAGGTGGTGTGAGCCGCCTGGTGTGTGTGCGCGTGCCCCCAAGAGAGCGCATGTGTGCGTGCACACATGCATGCAAGCTAGGAACTGAACTTGGATCACCTGCAAGAAAATCTGCACTTTTAAATCTAAACCATCACCCCAGTCCCACAAGGTTGTATTTAAAGCCCACTGTGTTTCCTGAATTTGAAGGAGCCACTAACAGAGCAATTTGATATTAACTGGTGAATGGTGTAAGGTATTGGCCCTATGGCACAGATGGTGGCATATTAACTTGATCTGGTATTACACTGTGAATTGACCTCTAGTTTATAAACTAGTTCAGTTCCTTGTGAAGAGGCTCTAAAACTAGTTTAACTTCCTTGCCTCCTCAAATCTCCATTTTGAAATTCAACATTTTGATTACTGAACTATTCCACTTAAGGCATTCAGGGGCTTGAGTGCAACCAGCAAAGGAGACTGGGAAAGAGAGTCTCCAAGGGAAGAGAGAAGTGAGAGGACTATGTCCTGCAAACCATCTTCTGTTTGGATTATTTGTGTCCCCAGTTACTTCATTTATCTCTATTCAATGCATACATAGTTAAGTCTTATTCCACCATATTAGACACTAGAAGTATTGATTATGAACAAGAAAGCAAAGCTGTGTTTTCATGGAGTAAGCACTCTAGTGTGGGAATGAAGACGTAAAAACAAATTATCAAGTAGTGATGTATTCAAAACATCCCAGGTAGAGGGCAAGAGGTGTCACAAGGTCAAAGTACAGACAAGCTTGGACTACATGAGAAGCCGAAGGGAACCCAGTGGGGCGGGCACTTCCAGTAGACATGGGCATGAGGAGTGAGCAGGAGACCCACTGTCCAGGGCACTGTTGGCCTGGGGAAGCACCTAGAGTTTATTCTGAGTGTAATAGGGTAGGACAGGATTATAAGAGGCTGTATTTAAATAGAGGAAAAGGGTAGTGCTTGAGGGTGGGGGTGAGGGGAAGTAAACTCTGGGAGCTGCTGAAGTGGGTTAGGTGAACTGATACTGACTGTTCTCAGAATAAAGGACAGCTGTGCTGTAAAGTCTTTCCCCTCACCTTCCACCCTGCCAGCAGCCATACGTGACATACTTTAAAAGCTCTCAGAAACCCTATAGTTGAAGAAAATTATTGTCGTACTCCATTTCCCAAGCTTTCTAGACCATGAACCATTTTTAGGGGACAGGTATTTTATCTCTGTAATACTTACTGTCCTGAGAAACTACTAGGTCCATATGTACCTGTGCTGGTGTATAGAAAGAGCATGGTACAAAGGCCTGGTTTTTATTTTCTACTCATCAGCTGCATTGATATCCTACCATAACTAGGGCTGTGGGGAGCAGTCTGGGAAAATCTCTGCTCTTAGGTAGGCTGCTTGCCTCTTTCTATTCGGCATGAGGAGCTGTGTAGTATAACTTCAAAGGAAGGAAGTATTCTCCTTTGGCTCTTTTAGTACTTCCTAGTAAGCCCTTACTGTGAGTGGCATTCAGTAGACCCAGACTGTGTTACATACAAGTTATATACATAAAGGTATAACTTATACACAGGTTAATAATTATCTCTTTCTCTGCCTTTCCACTATGTTTCTACTGTAGTCCCCATGAGGTACCTTTCAGAACCTCTGGTGGATGTCGTCTTTCTTAAAATATCTTCTTCTACTGTATTCACCATTGTTCTCGTGACGATATGTGATGATACAACTCCTGCATGATGTGAGGAAGTAAGGTGAATGACACTGTCATTACAGTGATAAGCAATCAACCTAATAAATGAGGGGGCCTCTAATCTACTAACTAAGAGCAATAGTGGGGCTGGACAGAGAGATCACTCATATCCCGAGGGAAACGGCATAAGAGAGCACACAGTCTGGATATGCTGTTTAAACAGAGTGCAATTCGAAAGGGAGGAATAATTTCTGGAATTTTCCACATGATGTTTTTGGATCTCTGTTGACTAAAGTAACTATAACTGTGGGAAATGAAGCTACAGATAAAGGGCCACTAGTATCATTTGTTTTCTCCTATTTTAACTATAAAAATATCTCATCAGTTAGTATATAGAAACACCTAATTGTGTAAGAACTATGAGACAATAACAGTGGTGAAAGCAATGCTAAAGTAAGTGGTTTTCTTCTTTGGCATCTCCATGCCCTAGACTTTGAAATATATAAAAATGATGAAGTTAGTAGTAATGGAAACATTTTCTCCTGTATTTACATATAACTTTTTTTAACATGGAAAATAGTTCTTTCTTTCTTTGTTTTTTAAATTTTATTTAATCTTTTTTTTTTTTTTTTTTTTACACTCCAGATTTTATCCCCCTCCTGGTCCACCCTCTGAGTGTTCCTCATCCCATATCTCATCCCAACACCCCTGCCTCAACAAGGATGTTCCCACCCCACCCCCTACCCCACCCCACCCCCCACCCCACCAAACCTCTAAACTCCCTGGGGCCTCCAGTCTCTTGAGGGTTTGGTGTATCTTCTCTGACTGAACCCAGACCTGTCAGTCCTCTGCTGTATATGTGTTGGGAGCCTCATATCAGCTGGTGTATGCTGTCTGGTTGGTGGTCCAGTGTCTGAGAGCTCTTGGGAGTCCAGGATAATAGAGATTGCTGGTCCTCCTACAGTGTTGCCGCCCTCCTCAGCTTCTTCCAGCTGTTCCCTAATTCAACCACAGGGTTCAGCAGCTTCTGTCCATTGGTTGGGTGCAAATATCTGCATCTGACTCTTTCAGCTGCTTCTTGGATCTTTCAGAGGATGGTCATGATAGGTCCCTTTTTGTGAGCACTCCATAGCCTCAGTAATAGTGTCAGGTCTTGGGGCCTCCCCTTGAGCTGGATCCCACTTTGGCCCTGTCACTGGACCTCCTTTTCTTCAGGCTCTTCTCCATTTTTATCCCTGCAGTTCTTTCAGACAGGAACAATTATGGGTCAGAGTTTTGATTATAGGATGGCAACCCCATCCCTCACTTGATGCCCTGTCTTTCTGCTGGAGGTAGGCTCTACAAGTTCCCTTTCCTCACTTTAGGTCCCTCCCTTTGAATCCTGAGAGTCTCTCACCTCCCAGGCCTCTTGTACATTCTGGAGGGTCCTCCCCTCCCCCTTCCCCAGGTTGCCTGTTTCCAAATTCTTTCTGCTGACCCTCAGAACTTCAGTCCTTTTCCCTCACCCAATACCTGATCATGTTCCCCTCTTCCCTTCCCTGTCCCCTTTCCCACACAGGTCCCTTCTGCCTTGTGATTGATTTCTTCTCCCTCCCAAGTGGGATTGAGGTGTCCACACTTGGACCCTTCAGCTAGTTGACCTTTTTGAGTTCTGTAGACTGTATCTTGGGTATTCTGTATTTTTTTTTTTTGTGGCCAATATCCACTTATTAGTGAGTACTTACCATGCATGTCCTTTTGGGTTTGAGTTATCTCACTCAGGATGATATTTTCTAATTTGATCCCTTTGCCTGCAAAACTCAGGATGCCCTCATTCTTAATAGCTGAGTAGTATTCCATTGTGTAAATGAACCACATTTTCTGTATCTATTCTTCTGTCATGGGACATCTGGGTTGTTTCCAGATTCTGGCTACCACAAACAAGGCTGCTATGGACATAGTGGAACATGTGCCCCTGTCGCATGCTGAGGCATCTTTTGGGTATATTTCTAAGAGTGGTATAGCTGGGTCTTCAGGTAGATCTATTTCTATTTTTCTGAGGAACATCCAGATTGATTTCCAGAGTGGTTGTACCAGTTTGAAATCCCACCAGCAATGTAGGAGTGTTCCTCTTTCTCTACATCCTAGACAACATGTGCTGTCACCTGGGGTTTTGATCTTAGCCATTCTGATTGGTGCTAGTTGGAATCTCAGGGTCATTTTGATTTGCATTTCCCTGATCACTAAGAACTTTGAACATTTCTTTAGGTGCTTCTCAACCATTCCGAGATTCCTCTGTTATGAATTCCCTGTTTCGTTCTATACCTCATTTTTTGATTGGTTTGTTTGTTTGTGTTTTTTGGTGGTTATCTTCTTGAGTTCTTTATATACTTTGGATATTAGCCCTCTATCAGATGTGGGGTTAGAGAAGATTTTTTTTCCCAATCTGTAGGTTGCCTATTTGTCCTATTGACTGTGTCCTTTGCCTTACAGAAACTTCCAGTTTCATGAGGTCCCATTTATCAATTCTTGATCTTAGAGCATGAGCCATTGGAGTTCTGTTTAGGAAATTATCCCCTGTGCCATTAAATTCAAGGCTTATTCCCACTTTCTTTTTTATATGGCTTTATGTTGAGGTACTTGAGCCACTTGATTTGAGCTTTATGCAAGGTGACAAATATAGGTCTATTTTTACTTCTCTACATACAGACAGCTGGTTAGACCAGCACCATTTATTGAAGATGCTTTCTTTTTTCCATTGCATATTTTTGGCTTTTTTGTCAAAGATCAAGTGACTGTAAGTGTGTGGTTTTATTTCTGGGTCTTCAATTCTTTTCTGTTGATCAACATGTCTGTCTCTGTACCAATACCATGCAGTTTTTATCACTGTTGCTCTGTAATACAGCATGAGGTCAGGGATGGTGATTCCCCCAGCAGTTCTTTTATTGTGAAGAATTGTTTTTGTGTGTTTCTTGGGACCAGTGCTTAGAAAATTTTTTCTAGCCTTTTACTCTGAGGTAGTGTCTGTCTATATCACTGAAGTGTGTTTCCTGTATGCAGCAAAATGATAGGTCCTGTTTATATATCCAGTCTGTTAGTCTACATCTTTTTATCGGGGAACTGAGTCTATTGATGTTAAGCGATATTAAGGAATAGTGGTTGTTGCTTCCTGTTACTTTTTTTTGTTGTTATATTTTTTGTTTTAAGAGGAGGAATTATGTCTGTGTGGCTATCTTCTTTTGGGTTTGTTGAAAGAAGATTACTTTCTTGCTTTTTCTAGGATGTAGTTTCCCTCCTTGTGTTGGCATTTCCCATCTATTATCCTTTGTAGGGCTGGAGTTTTGGAAATATATTGTGTAAAATTGTTTTTTGTCATGGACTCTCTTGGTTTCTCTGTCTATGATAATTGAGAGTTTTGCTGGGTATAATAGCCTAGGCTGGCATTGTGTTCCCTTAGGGTCTGTATGACATCTACCCAGGATCTTCTAGCTTTCATAGTCTCTGTTGAGAAGTCTGGTATAACTCTGATAGGTCTGCCTTTCTATGTTACTTGACCTTTTTCCCTTATTGCTTTTAACTTTTTACTTCTTTCTTTGTTTTGTGCATTTGGTGTTTGATTATTTTTATTATGATAGGAGGGATTTCTTTTCTGGTCCAATCTATTTGGTGTTCTGTAGGCTTCTTGTATGTTCGTGGGCATATATATATATATATATATATATATATATATATATATATATATTTTAGGGTAGAGAAGTTTTCTTCTATACTTTTGTTGAAGATATTTACTGGCCCTTTAAGTTGGGAATCTTAGCTCTCTTCTATACCTATTATCCTTAGATTTGGTCTTCTCATTGTGTTCTGGATTTCCTGGATGTTTTGGGTTAGGAGCTTTTTGCATTTTGCATTTTGCATTTTGCATTTTGCATTTTCTTTGACTGTTGTGTCAGTGTTTTCTATGTATGGTATCTTCTGCCCCTGAGAGTCTCTCTTCTATCTCTTGTATTCTTTCGGTGGTGTTTGCATCTATGACTCCTGATCTCTTTCTTAGGTTTTCTATCTCCAGGGTTGTTTCCCTTTGTGATTTTTTTATTGCTTCTACCTTCATTTTTAGATCCTGGATGATTTTGTTCATCCAGGTTGTGTTTTCCTGTAATTCTTTAAGTGATGTTTGTGTTTCCTCTTTAAGGGCTTCTACCTATTTACCTGTCTTCTCCTGTATTTCTTTAAGGGCTTATTTATGTCCTTTTTAAAGTCCTTTATCATCATCATGAAAAGTGATTTTTAAATCAGAGTCTTGCTTTTCTGCTGTGTTGGGGTATCCAGGACTTGCTGTGGTGGGAGAACTGGGTCCTGATGATGCCAAGTAGTCTTGGTTTCTGTTGCTTAGGTTCTTGCACTTGCCTCTTGCCATCTGGTCTTACTGTCTCTTACTGTCTCCTTCCTGTGGGCCTGTGAGTCTGTGATCTTAGATGTATCAGCACTCCTGTGGAGACTGGCCCTCTCTGGGTGGGATTTGAGTACTGAAGGTTGTGGGACAGCCTTAGCTCCGGGGTGCAGATGGAGACTGGAAGCCTACATATAACTTTTCACTTATTATTTATGTATTTGCTTGCTTGTTTTTTATTCTTGCATGAATTTACATGCCAACATAGCATGTGGTTGCCAACAGAGGCCAGAAAATGATGTCAGTCTTCTGAGCTGGAGTTACAGGTGTTATGAGTTGGCTTGAAGAGCCTGAGATCTGACCCAGGTCCTCTGCAACAGCAGGAAATGCCCTTACCCACTGGGACATCTCTCCCACCCCCTGTGAAGATTTTTGAATGCTACTGAAATGGCAGCTGGCTTTCAACATCTATGCTCTGACTTCCTTTACACTCAGGGTCTCTCCTTCCTATTTAGCTTTCTTGGTTCTACCTTGTCTCTTCCAACTCCTAAAAGGTGGATTTCCTTAGGGTTTTTGTTTTTGCTCTTCTCTACCTACTGTGTTCACCTGATAATGCCATCCTCTTCTAATGCTTAAAATACCATCTGTATGCCAACAACTCTTACATTTGTTCTTTCAGTTGGACCCATGGACCCATCCCATGAAATTTAGAGTGTTGCCACCAATACCATCTTGACCTTCCAATTTGGTTTTCTCTTTCTCACAACCCTCTTATGGCTTCTCACACTTAGAATGGCAGACAAAAATACCTAGAGTTGGATCAGGACTCTGAACAAAAGCGTTTCAGCTTCAGGACATTTGGGGCCAGAGTATTATCATGGGCAGGCTGTCTTATGAACAGAGTGTTTAGCAGTGTCCTAGCCTTGACACATTGGATGCTGTTATCACTTCCCCTGATTGTGACAATTCAGTGTTGCTGTATTTCAAATGAGGGGCAACATCACAACCTTGTTGATAAGCACTGCTTTCAGCCTGGATTATCACTTCTTCTATCTCACCATTATATCTCCCCCACCTCCTCTCGCTCTCTCTCCTGAATTTCTCCAGCCACACTGCCCTCCTAGTTACTTCTCTGGCTCTCTAGACACTTGTGCAGTAGGGCCTTTGAACTTTCTTTCCCCTGCCTGCATGGTACAGCATTGCTTGTATGTCCATATGGCTCACTCAAAACCATCCTTTGCTCAGATATCTTCTACTTAATCCCTCAATTTAAAACTACAACACAACACCCAGTCTCCATTTCTTGTTTCCCTGCCTTGTTTTTATAATATTCATTTGTTATTTAACCTTGGTTAGACTGCTAGATTCATGGTGGTAACATTTTTCTATCCAATTGTGTTCCTTGTTATATTCCAGTGCTTAAAATAGTATTTGTCCATAATGGGTGTTCAAGCACACTGAGTGAGTGAGTGAGTGACTGACTAACTGGATGAATGAATGAATGAAAACAGCAAATAGAGGAAGCCTGTAAGTCACTGAAACACTAAAAGGTGGTTTTGTTCTACTGACAGCTCAGGAACTAGTCAATGACTGGCTGGACAACAAACTTAAACAAGAATTAGCAAGTGATGAAGAAGGGGAAAGCACTGTGCTGAGCAGCCCCCCTGTGCCAGACACCCATGGCCATTTGAAGTATGACAGGTTTGATGGTAAGAACGTATCTGGTCCTTCTAAGCTTTGATATCTAATGAATGTTTGTATGAAGTAGTTTTTATTGTTGTAAATAATAAATGATACATTTGGCTTATGGATGTTTGGTTTATCTTTGAGAGTTTAATTTTTCTTGATTGAGTATAAATCCCCTTTGCTATATCCTTGGTTAGTTCCTATTGCTTTTTAAAATTAAAATATTACATTATTTATAATTTTGCCTATAATTTATGTAGCAATTAAAAGTGCCTCTTGCCCATATATCATCAGATAACTATTTACTTTGACAGAGAACACACTGGAACATTCACATATCATCTTATAATTATAAAATGCTTTGTATGCTTTGATTCATTTTCATTTACAAGAGAGGCTATTTCTTTTCTCGGGATGTTTCCTTTCTTTTCCTCTTTTGTACAAAGCTAATGTCAGACAAATTAAATAACAGACTTGTAAAGGATCTTCTCCTGTACCTCAAAGGTTTGGGGTTTTTGATTTTGTTGTTTGTTTTCTGCTGTGGATAGGGTAACATAGTAGGGCAGCTTTCTACACCTGACTCAAGTCAGCCTTGGTGAAACCAGCTGATGGCATTCCTCTTGCTAGGACTCCAAAATCCCCCACTAGGGAATCAGTCATGAGCTCTGAGAGCTAGAGGATGACTTTAATGTCACCCCGTCTAATTGGTCAGAGTCCTTGGTCACTAGGCAAACCTACTACACTATACTGAATCTACAAGGAGTTACACTACACTGCTGTTCAAATAGCTTAAAGGTAAGACTAACCATGCCCAGCCTGGGTAAGGATGTGGAGGAGCTGGGAAACTCCCTTAGGACTGACGGGATGTAAAGGTGCTTTGGATGGCAGTTTGAAAAGTTTTGTATGGACACATAGGACACTATGTACCTATAGTATGAATGGCTATTCTCTAGCATCTTGTAGAAGAAAGTGGATTAAAGCCAGGGTAATGTGTGCTCGAGAATGAGCTATACCACTGAGCTATATCCTAGGATCAATTGAGGGTTGTTTTTACGCAAGTGAGTTTTTGTGGTTGTTTAGGTTAAAGTAATACCTTTTAAGTCTGGCTGTGAAGAAGCGCTTAGTGACTTGGGTGAAAGCGGTTCCCGGCGGATGGAGCTTTGTGCTTGTATCTGAGGTGGTTGCTGGGAGGCCACAACTGTAATCACTACTTCCTGCTGGTGAAACAATCACAGCCTTGTAGTTTTTGGAATTTTTATGTAAATATGAATATTATTTCTTAATTCCCCTCTTGGTTGTTTTTTTACTCCCAGATTTATGTGGCTATTTGGAGGAAGAGGAGGAAAGTGCCACTGTTCAGAAATTTATAGAGCATCTGCTCCATAAAGAAGTGGTGGCTTCTGAGATGGTGGAAGAGCT
This sequence comes from Mus caroli, assembly GCF_978045245.1. Classification (NCBI taxonomy): domain Eukaryota; kingdom Metazoa; phylum Chordata; class Mammalia; order Rodentia; family Muridae; genus Mus; species Mus caroli. The sequence goes on from NW_028227272.1 coordinate 40,911,628, forward strand.
TGGAATGGAGGAGAACCAAGGCAAGAGGCAGCAGAAGGATCCTCGTCTTACCATGGAGATGAGACATAAGCAGGTGGGAGGGAAAAACAAAATTAAAATGGATAACAGGAAGCAGTCTTTGTGTAACACATTTAATAAGCTTAAATAAAGACTTAGGCTTTATTATGAAAAAGGGTGCCATCTGTGGTTTGGTAAGGAAGAATAAAAATAAAATATAAGAGCTTCAGAAGAAAAATAATTCTCATAAACTGAGAGTAGGAAAAAATTTATTTAAGAAATAACCAAAATTAGAATAATAGATTTTGACCAGTTGAGAACTGAACTAAACTTTATTAGTGTGAATGTGGCGCTTCCGATTATAAATATGTAGATTGCATTTGCTCCAATTTGGTCTTTGAATGGTGACATTAATATATTATCATGAATATTCTGCTAGATATTATAAGGATAATTCTTTTCTAGACAACTAAAATTCACTCATTTTGTGATTATAATTTGAAAAGGAGGACAGATCTGAATTAAATCTAGTTCAGCTGTTTTGAATTGGAAAGGCATATGGGAACTTTCCTTCTTCCAAAAGGAATAGTAGGTAATAGAGGAAAAGGCGAGCTCTGCCTCGCAAAAGAATTTGGGGAACTCAGAATGACCATGTCTTTGCCATAGGACAAGGACTAAGACTGAAGTAGCACTAATATCTACATATGTATGCTGTCTTTTTATAACACTTGATTTCTAAATACAAATTATGAATATTCACTGTTTTGAACCATTAAGGTATACCTAGCCAGCCATGGCAATGGTGGAAAAATGGGAAGATGTAGGATCCTGGGTTGATGGAAGGAAGGAAGGAAGGAAGGAAGGAAGGAAGGAAGGAAGGAAGGAAGGAAGGAAGGCAGGCAGGCAGGCAGGCAGGCAGGCAGGCAGGCTCAATAACACATATGCCCATTATCTGTGAGTCTTACCACAGCTAGAGGGTAAAAAGGGTAAAGTTAAGAGAGGAGCCAGCCTCTGAAGAGTTAGCATTGAAAGGAATGAATGTGCATATTTAGAATTATCCACAAAGGTCTTGTTTTTGGTTCCCAACTGTGGCCACAATTGCTGGCATACTGAAATAAGAATACAAATGCATAGAGCCTGGTAGTGTTCCCTTGGCAAGCATCTCTGTTCTGTCCTTCAGATTTTAGCCACCCTAATGTATCCCTGCTCTTTCTTAAGTGGCTGTTAAAGTACAGAGCCCAGGAGGGAAATGGCCATATATACATGGGGCAAGCTTCAGAATAAGAACACACGGGCTCTGAGCCTTTCCTCACACTCAGCTTATCCATCATGCAGTTCATCCTAGATGGGGAGCGTCCTTTCCTCTAATTGCTTGTAGAACTTTGTACTTGTTCTCACTCAGGGAACAAATGAATGGCTTTGTTTTTCCAATAAGCAGTGGTGTTCTGGGTGAGGATGTTTCAAATTGGTTGTATTCCGATCTTCAAAATGTGTCCTAAGTGTCCGCCTGTGCATTCTACTTGTGATTTCTGAAAGGTCAAGGAAAATCGCTTAAGACGTGAGAAACAACTGCAGTCCCAGAGAATGGCAGATGCCCTGAAAAAAGCAGCCTTCTTGGAGGCTCAGAGTCTAGTGCAGGAAGAGAAGAGAAGGAAGGCTCTGCTGGCCAAGAAAGAGAAGGAGGACATTCAGAGAGAGATGGTAAAGCTGCGGAGGGAGATACTTGAAAGAAGGCACACTGTGGAAGAAGCATGGAAAATGTGAGCCGTGTGATTGATGTGCAGGGGGGAGGATGTCTGTTTAAGCAAACACATCAGGAGTACTCTCAAGTGCTAGGAATGTATTACCACTGCAGATACTAAACAAAAGAGTGCAGCACCTACTGTTCTACTATCCTAACAGATTACTTCTGCGTTTTCATGTTTTCTCCTGGTCACGGACTCCTTGCCTACTTAATTGCAACCATCAAGTACATTTGCTTTGTTATTCTGCAGTACCAAGCTTGCCTAGAGTCCTGAGATATGTGTTTTATCCCACAGAGTAGCTGTACCATAACACAGTGGCCTTGTCCTGTATTGCTGACCATTTTGGCCTTTTAATGTTTACCAACAGGGTTAAAGAGATGGCTCAGTGGGTCAAAGCACTGAATGTTTTTCTAAGTTGTCTTCCAAAACCTACATTAGGTGGTTCACATCTACCTGTTAATGCCAGCACCAGGCAATCTGATGCCCTCTTCTGACCTCCACAAGCACTGCACTTACACACACAAACCACACACAGGCTCACACATATATACAGAATTAAAAAGAAAATAAATCTTTTAAAAATGTACCAATATGCCGGGCGTGGTGGCGCATGCCTTTAATCCCAGCACTTGGGAGGCAGAGGCAGGTGGATTTCTGAGTTCAAGGCCAGTCTGGTCTACAAAGTGAGTTCCAGGACAGCCAGGGCTACACAGAGAAACCCTGTCTTGAAAAAACCAAAAAAAAAAGAAAAAAAGAAAAAAAAATGTACCAATATAATAATGCAGTTGATGGTCTTTACTGCTAGAACCTTGCCGTGCCTTTGAATTATGTTTTTAGGATCTATTCTTATGAGTGTAATTAGTGGGTTAAGGGGCATGGATCTTTTGTGACTTTTGAAACATTGCCAGATTACTTTGCAAATGAACTGTACCTGTTGACAGTGTCACCAGCTGTGGCCCAGTGCACCACACTCTTCTCTGTACTGGGAGGTGTCACTTTCAGTATTTTTTTCACATTTAATAGGCATCATGGTAAATGGTTTGCATTTCTTTGGTTGCATAGGTTTTTAAAGGTGGAACATATTTCTTTCTTGCTTCTGTGTGGTTAGTAACTGTCCCCGCCCTACTGTGAATTGTGTTGGGGTCTTATTTGCTGATAATCATACAGCAAGTCACTCCCTGACTACTGATAAAGAAGAGGAATACCTGACATAAGAGGAAAATGGCAGTAGCCCTCACAGGATGTAGTCCCTTATCCATCTTCATGTGGAAAATGAGCTTCACAGGTGAAATAGCTAATGTATTGATTCTGAGAAATAGCACTGATGCATGAACAGCAAAAATCTTCCAGCAACGTGACTGAAGTCTCTGAAACTCCAAGCCAGAAAGACCTATTAGGTAATCCTTCCACCCCGTCAGGCCACGCGACTTTCCCCCCTGTGTTCTTGATTGCTCTCATTCTGCCCAATTTCAAACAGCTCAGCATGGACGTGTGCTTCACTCCCTCAAGTGCCGGGCTCAGGCCTCCTCCAAATGCTGCTCTTTCAGAAAGCAATCACGAGTGTTTTAGTGAGTTCTCACTGAGGTCAACCCTGCTTTTCAGATTGCTCTCAGGCCTTGAAAAAAATAGCCTGACCTAAAATAAATCGTGAAAACAAGTACCATTTGATGGTAGCAGACTACAGTGGGCACTCAACACTTGCTCCCTGGACAGGCATCTCTTACCAAAGTTAAGTCTTACCCGTGCTTAGAGTGACACAGATAACGCACTCTGCTTCTAGGTGGATGAACTGATCTGAACTTCCACACAGCAATTGGGTAAATAACAAGAGTCATCAAGTGGTATTTTCCTTTGACCTAGGAATTCTAGTTCTAGGGAAAAAAAAAAGCCCTAAGAACTGATTAGAAATGCAAAGATTTTTATATAGTGATAACTAAAATAGCATTATTAGTAGTGATAAATAATAAATGTTACAAAATTAATAGACAATGATTATACAGTGAAGCAGGATTGACATGTTATTGTTTATTCCCTTGTGGAAATATGAATGGCTCTTTACCTCTCTAATATTCACAATTAATCAGATATTATTTTCATTATGGATGTTATTTTAAAATGCAGATTGGTGTTCTAGAACTGTATTGCGTGTGGCACTTGCAGTCTCACTAAGGGCCTTGTACTTGCAGTCTGCCACTGAGCTCTGTCCTAAGTCCTAGAGCTGTACTAATTCATGCCCCCATGACATGTCGATAGGGCTTGTTCTTTTGTCTCATTTGTAAGGTATCCTGAATCTGCTTTACTTCATAAAGAGATTTATTAATTACAAAAAGAAAACACCATTAGCTGAAGGGATAGAAAGATGGCTCAGTAGTTAAGTGTATCTCTTGGTCTTCCAGAAGACTAGAGTTCAGTTCCCAGCACCCTCCCTGAGATGCTACACAACCACTACAGCTTCAGCCCCAGAGGAGCTGGTGCTTCATTGGTGCTTTGAGGGCACCTGCTCACATGTGCTATGCATTCACACAGGAATATCAATAAAAATAATTTTGAAAATCAAATAAACAATAGGTTAACACTAGATCATCAACCTTAATCCAGTGAAACAGTCTAGTATCACCAGTAATAAGACATGACAGTGCATGCCTCCTATATAAGTAAAGATGAATGACATAATGTCTGTATTCTAGATTCCTCTTTACTTGAATTTCCACAACTGTAAAGCTCCTGAAAGCCTAGGTGACTACCTGAGCTTTCATAGCTGATTCCTCATGGCTTGCTCCACATCATTAATAGTATATCTTTGTGTACATATATCTGTAATTAGTGCCTATAAAAAGACAATATTGGGAGCTAGGGGGTATAGTTCAGTTTGTAGAGTGTTTATCTAACATGCACAAAACCCTGGACTTGATCCCTGGCACCACAGAAAAAGTAGTGGCACATGATTGCCGTTCCCCATTTGGGAAGTAGAGACAGGAGGATCAGGAGTTCAAGGACAGCCTGGGCTACATGAGACAGTCTCCAAAAAAAAAAAAAAAAAAAAAATAGAAAGAAAGAAAGAAAAGAAATCTATAAGATCACTTGAGTTGGTAAGTGTGGGAGGATGCCTGCAGGAGGACAGGGTGGAGGGTAGGAAGATTCTCTAGACTCCATTTTCTCTTTAGTAATTTTTTATACTATTAATTTTTTTCCTAGAAAGCCTATAAAAGCCCATGATAAGAATCTCATTCCTTCTTTACTTACGGGTTCATTTGGCTCTCTAATAAGAAGAGATACAGGGTGGGGAAGATGGCTCAGGGGGAAAGTGCTTATTTCACAAGCCTGACAACCTGAGTTCAGTCCCCAGAAGCAACTAAAAAGCCTGGTGCTGTTAGAAGTTGTTCTGGTTTGTAAAGAGACTACCATGACAATTGAAGTGCCTAGCAAGACAGACCTTACCCCACTGCAGCCTCCCAGTCTTTTTCAGCTAGTTAGTCTGAAGAGAGTTGGTAAGAAAGAGGAGGGGATAAGAGTTGCTGCTCAGGGAACAGGATCACTGGTCCAGGCCATCAAAGTCCTAGAACAGAGAGTGGACTTTAGTGTAAACTAAGACTTTACCAAGTGGGGAGGAGTAAAACATTTGCTACACTGCATTATAAAAGTCTATAAGATGGGGGAGACACAAAGGTTTATTCCTTGCCCCAAACACAAGGTTTATAGTATTTGATAGAAAAAACTAATCCTAGTCTTTTCTATCCCTAGCAATCCTTCAGCAGGATGGGTAGCAAAGGCAGGATAGATACCCTAACTAAGAAATGCAGCGGCAGAAACAAGAGAGACCCTGCCTCAAAACAAGGTGGCAGAGAAGCAATTCTCAAAAGTGGTTCTGTGACTCACACAGATGCTGTGGCACATGTATATCTTCCTTCCTTCCTTCCTTCCTTCCTTCCTTCCTTCCTTCCTTCCTTCCTTCCTCTCTCTCTCTCTCTCTCTCTCTCTCTCTCTCTCTTTCTCTGTGTGTGTCTGAGAGAGAGAGAGAGAGAGAGAGAAAGAGAGAGACTCTGTCTCTCTTTGTGTGTATATGTGTGTAAACGTATACAGAGAGACAGAAAAAACTTTATAGATATTGACAAACTTTGTTTGATCAAGGTACAGCTTAGTAGTAATGTCAATAAAAATGCTTCATTAAAGCACCTACTGTGCTGTTTGTCAAAGTATATAATTTATTTTGTTTATATATTACAAAATACTTTTTAAAAAAGTCACCCAACTCTGGAATATTTAGTATTCATTCATTCCAATGTAGTAGACTGTAATTACTCATTCTTAAAGCTGATAACTATTTTTAAATTGTTACTAATAGAGAAAAGAAAAGACAAGAAGAAAATTCTCAGAGGAATCCAGAGGGAAAAATGATGGAAAGTACTCGCATACATCTGGATGAGGAAAAAGTTGCAAAAGAAAGAAGAAGAAAACTGAGGGAGACACTAATCCAGACTTTCAAGGAAAATCAGCAGGTGAGAAATCTCCAGGTGCCTCTCCATTCAGCATCCTGTAGCATGAATGACAGGACACTCCATCAGAGATGAAATAAAGTATGCTAGGTATGGTGGGTCACACCTGTCAGCCTGTCTCACCTGAGGCTGAGGCAGAAGGATCACCACAAGTTCCAGGCCAGCTTTGGCTACATAGTAAATGCAAGCATAGTTAGTGCTCTATGGTTTTAAGTGAGGGAGGAAGGGAGGGAGGGAGGGAGGAGGGAGGGAGGGAGGGAGGGAGGGAGGGAGGGAGAGAGAGAGAGAGAGAGAGAGAGAGAGAGAGAGAGAGAGAGAGTGTGTGTGTGTGTGTGTTAGTGAGTATGTATGCTAAGTCCCTGCGAATCCATCTTAAATATGTAAATCAGCCCCAGCATTTGTTCCTGCTGACTGCTGACCTGGTGTTCAGGTCAGTGCATCAGTGCATCGGGTCTGATCGAGATGTTCTTTCATACTGTGGAGGTGTGGGCGAGTCTCCAGGAAACCGAGACCATACTGAGGATTCCTTCTGAATAACTTCTTTAGAATAGCTTTTAACTCTGCTCTTCAGTGGTATTTGAGCTTCTGCTTCGACAGTGTCAAGGATAGTCCTGCCTGGGTTATGTAGTCGGCGGCTTAAGAACAAGTCACTTGCCTTCTGATATCCAAAATCCAAACGATGATAACTTATGTTTCTTCTTCTCTTGCTAATGACTTACCTACTTTTTATTTTTCCTTTCTTTTACTTTATTTAGAGGAACTTTTATAGAAACAATAACTAATGATTTTCTTCTTTAAATTTGTTATTAGATATTTTCTTCATTTACATTTTAAATGCTATCCCAAAAGTCCCCTATACCCTCCCCCAACCCTGCTCCCCTACCCATCCACTCTCACTTTTTGGCCCTGGTGTTCCCCTGTACTGGGGCATATAAAGTTTGCAAGACCGATGGGCCTCTCTTCCCAATGATGGCCAACGAGGGCATCTTCTGCTACATATGCAGCTAAAGACATGAGCTCTGGGGGTACTGGTTAGTTCATATTGTTGTTCCACCTATAGGGTTGCAGACCTCTTTAGCTCCTTGGGTACTTTCTCTAGCTCCTCTATTGGGGGCCCTGTGTTCCATCCTATAGATGACTGTGAGCATCCACTTCTGTGTTTGCCAGGCACTGGTATAGCCTCACAGGAGACAGCTATATCAGGTCCTTTCAGGAAAATCTTGCTGGCATATGCAGTAGTGTCTGGGTTTGGTGGCTGACTATGGGATGGATCCCCAGGTGGGTTAGTCTCTGGATGGTCCATCCTTTCTACAAAAAGGCCACCAACAGATTGGGAAAGGATTTTTACCAATCCTAAATGTGATAGGGGACTAATATCCAATATATACAAAGAGCTCAAGAAGCTGGACTACAGAAATTCAAATAACCCCATTAAAAAATGGGGCTCAGAACTAAACAAAGAATTCTCAACTGAGGAATACCAAATGACTGAGAAGCACCTGAAAAAATGTTCAACATCCTTAATCATCAGGGAAATTCAAGTCAAAACAACCTTGAGATTCCACCTCACACCAGTCAGAATGGCTAAGATCAAAAATTCAGGTGACAGCCGATGCTGGCGAGGATGTGGAGAAAGAGGAACACTCCTCCATTGTTGGTGGGATTGCGATCTTGTACAACCACTCTGGAAGTCAGTCTGGTGGTTCCTCAGAAAATTGGACATAGTACTACCGGAAGATCCAGTAATACCTCTCCTGGGCATATACCCAGAAGATGTTCCAACTGGTAAGAAGGACACCTGCTCCACTATGTTCATAGCAGCCTTATTTATAATAGCCAGAAGCTAGAAAGAACCCAGATGTCCCTCAACAGAGGAATGGATACAGAAAATGTGGTACATTTTCACAATGGAGTACTACTCAGCTATTAAAAACAATGAATTTCTGAAATTCTTGGGCAAATGGATGTATCTGGAGTATCATCCTTAGTGAGGTAACCCAATCACAAAAGAACACACATGATATCCACTCACTGATAAGTGGATATTAGCCCAGAAACTTAGAATACCCAAGATACTATTTGCAAAACACAAGAAAATCAAGAAGGAAGACCAACGTGTGTATACGTCATTCCTCCTTAGAATAGGGAACAAAATACCCATGGAAGGAGTTACAGAGACAAAGTTTGGAACTAATGACTTTCTAAAGCTTTCAAATTTTTATTTTTATTTCCAAAGAGCTAGCACAGTAGATGGTTGAATTATCCATTGGAGGAAGGTTACTTAGTCCTTCTCAGCCATAACTGACTAACTTTATATTGACAAATACATATGTCCCATGTCATTTCCTTTAGAGTTGCTGTGACTAAAACACCGAACAGAAGAAGAGAATGTGAAAGAAGCTTCATTTTGGATGATGGTTTCAGAGGGCTCAGGTCATGACCCCAGGCACTAATGGAATATCATGGCTGCAGGAGCATTTGGTAGAAGACAGGTGTTACAGCACAGCACATAGGAAACAGAGCCAACTAGAAAGTGGTCAGAGATGTACCCTTAACATCCCCAAATTTCTAGGATTTGCCAAAATAGTACTACCTGCTATGAACCAAACATGCAAACCATGAGCCTCCAGGAACATTCCAGACTCAAGCCAGAGCAGCTTCTCGGGCTACTTAGGCAGCTTTTTCAATGAAGGGCAATTGATCAAAATATGAATTAGGGATTATAACATTTCATATAAAATGAATTACTTGGCAGATTTGTAAATGAGACCATTGGATGAGAAAAGATAAATATGTATATTTTCTATCCCCCGTAACACCTACAGTAGGGCCTCAGGCACTGCTAAAATTCATGAAAGTTAATAGAAGGAATACATAAGTGACTGGCTCTAACAAGAGAAAAAGGAGTGGTGGGAAATCCAGGGGAACTTGACAGATGTAGGAGTAGACAGACATATAAAGGCCCTGGAAATCGGTAACGGGAAAGTGGGTGTGACGTGGACAGCTAAGATAAAAGGAAAAAAGTAGTCAACATGACTTATTAAGAGATGGACATATTTCATGTAGACATCTTTGATGCGTAGGAAGTTATCATTATTGCAATATTAAAATTTTAATCACTTTTAGTTTCAGAAATAGAAGGAAATGTAAAAGGTTTAGATTAATATTTGAGAAAGACTTAACTCTTAAATTCTGTATCCTTCAAGAGTTATGTGTTAAAGACTCCTAATAAAAAAGCAGAAAATGGGCCAGGCATGGTGCCTCGTGCCTTAATCCCAACACATGGGTAGCAGAGGAAGGTGGGGTGAGTGTCACACACACACACACACACACACACACACACACACACACACACACACGAAAAGAGGGCTAGAGAGGTGGCTCAGTGTTTAATAGTATGGACCACTCTACCAGAGGTCCAGCTTTAATTCTCAGCACCTATGTAGCAGTGCACAACTCTTTAACTCTAGTTCCAGGGGATGCCACACCCTCTTCTGCATTTCACAGGCACCAGGCATGTAAGTGGTATATAGACATTGTGATGGTTTGGATAAGCTTGGCCCGTGGGAATGGCTCTATTAGGGCTTGTGGCCTTGTTTGAATAGATATGGCCTTTTTGGAGGAAGTGTGCTTTAAGGCTTTCTCTGGTCAGGCTTCTCCTAGTGCGGAAGAGAGTCTGCTGCCTGCCAGAGATAGTCTTTCCTAGCTGCCTGTGGGAACACAGTCTTTTCCTGGCTGCCTTTGGATCAAGATATAGAACTCTTGGCTCCTTCAGCACCATGTCTGCCTGGCTGCTGCCATGCTTCCTGCCATGATGATAATGAACTAAACCTCTGAAACTGTAAACCAGCCCCAATTAAATGTTTGCATTTCTAAGAGTTGGTCATGGTGTCTCTGCACAGTAATCAAAATGCTAAGACAGACATACACTCATAAAATAATAAAAGAAAATAGGGAAAGAATTTATATTCATGGGCATCTTGAAAAGGCACAAGGAAAGCATGCCATGATAGCTTAGCAACCAGGCAGAAGTAAGACATGTATTTCCTAAAAAATTTTAAAATTGCAGTGGATTCTATTCTACGTTTACGGTAAAAATCCTATGTGTCGTAGATGTACTGAATGTTTTAGGTGGAATTGCAGAGTTCACAGCAACAGTAGTGGCTCCTCTAAAGCTGGTTGCTTTGTTTGAAAAGGTCATATCTTCCGGGCATGGTGGTGCACGCCTTTAATCCCAGCACTCTGGAGGCAGAGGCAGGCAGATTTCTGAGTTTGGGGCCAGCCTGGTCTACAAAGTGAGTTCCAGGACAGCCAGGGCTACACAGAGAAACCTTGTCTCGAAAAACCAAAAAAAAAGAAAAAGAAAAGATCATGTCAGTGTGTTTAGAAAAGTGAGAACATTTGAGTGATGGTCCTTGCTTTGCCACAGATTACACTTGGTTTTTTTCTCAGACATTATTATGTTTAAGTTCTAACTTGAAAGTTGCTTTTGGTGTTCAGAATACATACAAAAATTATCTAGACAGTTTTTAAATCCCTGTCACTGGCCTTTCAAGTGTTGAGCACATCTTGTGATCAATCTGAGAAATGGTTACCTCTGAGAGAGACCATGTCATAAAGTCACTCACATTTCCAGTGACACCCTTTTCCTGTCCCAGGACTCATCTTGGGAACTGGTGACTCGATTCTTAGTTTCCTCATTATGTGACAGATCTTTGGTCTTTTCTTGCACTTATAAACTTGTTTTGTTTGTTTGCTTGCTTGCTTGCTTGCTTTGGTGTTTTGTTTAAGAGAACTGGTTAGACATTTTGTGACATCTTTCTCAATTTAGGGTTTCTTGTGTCTCTTGCTTGGAATGAGATTTTCAGTAAGAATACCATGAGGAATGATATGGTGTCTTTCCCTACATGTCAAGCAGTAGATAATTGTGAGCACTTAATCCAACACGTGTCTCCTGACACGTGTCTCCACTAGTCACCATTATCCTCTCATAATTGACAGGAGAGATTGTAAAGGTCTGTGAGTGTCCTGTTGTTCCACTGTCACGCAGAGTGGGAGTATCTCATGGTGGGTCCTGCCTGCAGACCTGTTAGTGTGCTGTCTGCCTAGTGCTGCTGTTGTGTTTCCCCCTATTTCTCCTGTATGTATTGTCTTAAAGTCTGTGAAAAACAACTGGCCCTTCTCTCGCTTATTTGCTTGTTGGTTGTGTAATTATTGATTTTATTCAGTATGAACTATTGCTTTTGATTTTACTCTGGGTTATATTACTATTTATGTTGTAGCTTAAAGTGCCCATCTTTGGCCTTTGAGAAGCTTTCAGGTGGCCTTCTTTGCGTTTTGAGCACACATCCATTCTTTTTCAGGTGTTTTTATTGGCATCACAAGATACGCCAGGTTCACTTGTATTTTCTCTGCCATAGTGCTGTAGTCAACATGTGTACATAAAATCCAGGTTCCTTTTATGGGAGAATGATATTTAAAAACAAAGCCGGGCGGTGGTGGCGCACGCCTTTAATCCCAGCACTTGGGAGGCAGAGACAGAGGCAGGTGGATTTCTGAGCTCGAGGCCAGCCTGGTCTACAAAGTGAGTTCCAGGACAGCCAGGGCTATACAGAGAAACCCTGTCTCAAAAAACCAAAAAAAAAAAAAAAAAAAAAAAGAAACAAATTAAGACTACTGTGCACACTGCTTCTGGACGGCCATTGTTTTTATACTTTCTTAGTGCATAGAAGTAGGAAATATACTTCCTGTTTATGTCTGTCTGTGTCTTCTCTCTCTCTCTCTCTCTCTCTCTCTCTCTCTCTGTATGTGTGAATGTGTTTGTCTCTCTGTTTCTCTCTCTGTGTCTCTTTGTATCTGTCTCTCTCTATATACACACACATATATATATATATATATATATATATATATATATATATATATATATATATCCAGGAGAACAGTACAGGGATGGGAATCATGTTATCCTTCCCTTGTTTGCAATTTATATTTGAACTGTCTGAATTTGTATTGTCATTGTGAATTCATAATAACATTTTTGATGTAGTCCAGGTTCCCCCCCCAACCCCCCTCCCCACATTTGTAGCACTTTCCCCTGACTGTAAGAAAGCTGGCTCATTTATCTACATTCTGTTGACTTGTACTTTGGTCCTACTTTGATGTAAACGTTGGTTGAGACTTGCTAATCCAAGAGCTGAGTGTGATGGGGAACTGGGTGTGGCAGGCCACATCTATGTTCTCAACACTGGGGAGGAAGAGAGGAGAATCAGGAAGTAGTTTTACTTTTAGCCTTACAATTTTCAGTCAAAATATTATTTTTCCACCATTACTTAAGTTCTTCTCTTCCCCTTCAGTATGATTACATTGTTTATTATGATATGGATCTTAATCTTCTTTCAATTTCTTTAGTGAATGTCTAACATCCAGTAAGATCTACCTGCCTGATTGCTCATATTTTACATAGACAGAGCTGGAAATAGGATCGTCTTTGGTAAATTCCAGCACAGGTCTGGTTCTGCATTCCTGCCCAGTTCTAAGGGAGTCAGCCCAAAGCTGCCTTCACTGGCCATAGATGAACCAGAGGAAAATGCCCAGTGACTCCTGTCAGGGTCAGATAACAGTCTGTGTGCTCAGAATATTTCACAGCACAGCCCTGATAGAGATATTCATATAGAGTATTATCACGGAAATCTCTTTCTAGAAATTGCTCCAGTTTAAGTCTATCATTCCTTGTGCTTTGATTTTAGATTTTCATTGTATCTCTAAATTCTTAACATCTCATTTAAGCCATTTATTTAGTTAGTCTGGGTTTGTTTGTTTGTTTGTTTTGTTTTGTTTTTTTCTTTTCCAGACAAATTCCCTGGGGTAGCCCAGACTAGCCTGACACTTGCTGTGTAACCCAGGCTGGGCTCAGACTGAAAGCAGGCCACTTGCTTCAGCTGTTCCAGTGCTGGTGGCCACATAATTAACAGAGTCCTGAGAGGAGCTGGGCTCTGCTGTTGGCATGCATTCAGGTGGCACTCAGCATCCATCCTCCTCAGCTTTCCCCTTCACTGTGTCAGGAGCTTGTCTTTAGATAGCAACTTTCCAGTAGAGCCTCTCCTATTTTCTCTTTGATCTGGCAGTGAAATCTCTTTGGGAGATTCAGCAATTCATGTGTCATAGCTAATTAGCAGAAACAACATGGGATTAACCATGAAATTCTTAACACTGTTTGGAAAGTGCCTTCTTAATTCTCTATTCTGAAATACATTTTTGTTTAATAAGATTAGAAACTCTGTGATCCCTTCTGCTTGAGAAAGTCTCAGAGAACAATGGAAACTAGGGTGATATTAGCCTAAATCTGCATTATCTGGGGAGTATGTTTTGATTTGCTTATTTGGTTAGGTTTTTCTGCTAGAGGGTAAGATAATAATGACCCACAGGAATCATTGTTAATATTATGCCTGTGGCTTAGAGCCTTCCAAAAATCCATCCTAAACTAGACCAGGAAAGCATGGCAATACATGGAGGAGGAAACCTGCATTTTTTTCCCTGCTAGGATGCTGGAAACTGTAGTTAAGTGACGCTTTATACAGCATGGTTCCTTTCCAAAGATCTTACTGTTATCAGAAGGCCTGCAGAGCACTGAAGCAAAGCCATTTCTGTAGTGACACAGCTACTGTCCTCTCTGCCGTGTCAGGGAGGGAGCCTCCTTGAAAAATCAAAGTGCAGAAAGAGAGAGAGAGCTGCAAAACGTGTGCAGTGTGGGCCTGGCGAGCCTGCCTCTAGGTTATTGCCAAAGGCACTGTGTGGGAGATAGCTCCTGACATGTCTGAGATGTGTGGCTCACTTTTATGTATCAGCTTTATAGAAAATCCCCACTAAAATTTACCAGTTTTGACAAGGAGCTTGCTTGCTCTCTCTCTCTCTCTCTCTCTCTCTCTCTCTCTCTCTCTCTCTCTCTCTTTCTCTCTCTCTCTTTCTCTCTCTCCCTCTCTCTTTCTCTCTCTCTTTCTTTTTTGTCTCACCTCATGAGTAACCCAAATTGTCTGTTCTCATGAGAGGACCAGAGCTTAGAGCCAGTGTTTGTCCTTCCAAAGTGCTGTAGGCCTAGAGGCTCCTGTTTTTCCAGTGTTTGTTTCCAGTATTGGATCTTAAGCCATAGCCTTACACAGTCTCAGCAGGTAATCTAGCAATACCTCATCTTCAGTGTGCTTGTTGTTGTTTGTTTGTTTTGTTGTAAGAAGATACCCATTGAAATCTGCTTTTAAAAATTGAGGAGAAAGCCAAGCAGTGGTGGTGCTCGCCTTTAATCATCCCAACACTTGGGTGGCAGAGACAGGTGAATCTCTGATTTTGAGGCTAGCCTTGTCTATAGAGCAAACTCTAGGACAGCTAGGGCTACACAGAGAGACTCTATCTCTCAAAAAAATCAAAAACCAAAATAAAATAAAATAAAATAAAATAAGGGGAAGCCTGCGGCATAAATTCAGGCCATTCTCTAAAAATTTACAGGGTAGAATAATGTTTTCTTAAACACTAGACATTTCTGGTGAATATTTATAAAAATCTCCTGTGGGTGAGGACAGTGACACCACTCACTGTCTTACTGTTGGACAGTGACATCACTCACTGAGGACATCACTCACTGTCTTACTGTGAGGGCAGTGACATCACTCACTGTCTTACTGTTGGACCACCAAGGAACTGAAACCAACATTTGTCTGCTGTTGTCTGAGGTAAGATGTGTTCCCAGCATAGTTTGTATATATAAGTACCTAGGAGAAGGTAAAGCAGAAAGCAGGGCCTAATGGAGCAATGAGCATATCTCAGAGGAAACAAGAAGGCCATGGGGAGTGCTGGTCAGCCTTCATAAAGACATGGTAGCATGCTGAGATGTAGTCAGGCTAGGCTGGGAAAGGAGCCCTGTCCCACAGTGATCAGGCAAGAAGCTACATTATAGTAAGACTCACCAGTTGCTTCCTCAAAGTCTACTCCTTCTAGAGCAACCCAGAATAACTAGTCAATAAATACAGTATTATTGATTAGAACTTCCTAACAGCATTCAGATTTTACCAAACATCCTTATGTTATCTATGCATATTGACACATTTATGGATAAAATGTCAGAGTGTCTAATGTCTGGGAGTTTAGACTCTGCAGGTGAGGAACAGGTGTAGGAAGACAAATGAGCCCCTCCCCCTTCCCAATAGTTTTGATAAGTTGTAAAGCTGGATGAAGGCTTACACTTTTGCTGTGCTTTTGGATATGCTTGTTCAATCTAAAACCAAGGGTTGTAAAAAAATAAGTATAAAAGAAGAAAGAATGAAATTGAATAGAGAAGTGTCTTCTGGTAGAGGCATTCAGGCCTCTGGAGTTTTCCATGGGATCTGACAGCGAGTGGCTTAGCACTGTGTCCTGGAAACTTGATGAAGTCAGTTAAGGGATCTAGATAATTGGCGGGGGTGGGTGGAATCATGATTTCTTTTCTTTGGAGGGTGGGAGGTGAATGATGAAAAGAGGAGCAGGATAGTCATAGGGCGCTTCTTCTCACTTCTAGAATGGAAGCCTAGGCCTTCTTCTTTTTTTTTTAATTAGGTATTTTCTTCATTTACATTTCCAATGCTACCTGAAAAGTACCCCCATACCCCCCCCCACTCCCACTTCTTGGCCCTGGTGTTTCCCTGTACTGAGGCATATAAAGTTTGCAAGACCGATGGGCCTCTCTTTCCAATGATGGCCAACTAGGGCATCTTTGCAGCTAAAGACACAAGCTCCCAGGGTACTGGTTTGTTCATATTGTTGTTCCACCTATAGTGTTGCTGACCCCTTTAGCTCCTTGGGTACTTTCTCTAGCTCCTCCATTGGGGGCCTGTGATCCATCCAATAGCTGACTGTGAGCATCCACTTCTGTGTTTACTAGGCCCCCGCATAGCTCTCAAGAGACAGCTATATCAGGGTCCTTTCAGCAAAATCTTACTAGTGTATGCAATGGTGTCAGCATTTGGAGGCTGATTATGGGATGGATCCCTGGGTATGGCAGTCTAAGTTTGGAGCTGAGACGAAAGGATGGATCATCTAGAGAAAGCCTAGGCCTTCTTACTGAGGCAAAAGATCCTTTTCAAGTCCTAGGCTCTTTGTAGCTCCTGCTGTGCCTTTTTTTTTTTTTTGAACAGTGATTCCCAAAGGAAAACAAGGCAATGAAGATTTCTTCCAGTTGCAGTGTGGGATGTCTGTTCCTTTCAGAATGGGAGCAGAAAGGAGTCCCTAGGGTGTTTGTGGGAGGGTAACCTTCTCTCTGACATTTGAACCTTAGCCAAGTCCCCTAGACCACAGGTTGTACCACAGTTAGTTCCATTCAGCAAAAATAAATTGTAAACTTGTTGACATTTTTGTCCTCTTTACAATTCATTGTTTACTTTTCCATGACAGAGAATTTTGATGCAATTATCACTGAGCTTTCTGACAAAAGGGAACTAGCTAAGGAATTTTGATGAGTTACCCACTTCATTAATCAGAACGAGCATCTCTAGTGACAGGGTTAGAATTACAATGAAGATTAGATAGCAAATTGCTGTTCCACGTAGTGTCAATCATCTGCCGTGACAGCGGTGTGATTACACTTCAGGGAAGAGCTTTTCTTGCCAACAGAACAAGGGCAACTCCAGTGCAGGTAATAAATTTAGCAGGGTGGGTTGTCATTTCTTCCCTCTAGTGGAAACCTTAAAAACTAAATGCTGTCTTGTGGAAGATTTTAAGGGGAAGACAGCATTTCACTTTAAAACTTCTCTCATTGTAATATTGTATTTGAAGAATTCTTCTAGGTAAATACTTAGGTACAGTTCATCCCCGTCATGATTTACTCTGCTTCATTGACCATATCAAGCCTGTAATAAACAGATGGTAAAAGCTACAGGGAGAACAAATGATTATATGGACACCGTCAGCAACTACAATCCCATACAGAAACCAATGTGTTAAGAAAGAAGTGGAGAGAGGTCATGTTAGTTACCAGGCTGGTAAAACTTTCGAGTTCTCCTGGCTTGATTGAGCAGAATGCACTCTTCTTCCAACTCAAGTGTGCTTTTAAGAGAAAGGGGCTAGAGCACTGTCTTAGTTAGCATCTTACTGCTGTGAACAGACACCTCGACCAAGGCAACGTGGCCCCTTTGTTCTATTACATTATTACCAGCTTTCTGCTTCCTATCTCCTTCACTGCCTCTGCTTGGCTCTGTAGATTGACCTTGAACTCAGAGATCTGCATGCCTGTCTCCTGGGATTGATAAAAGGTGTGGACCACCACGCCTGGTAGGATCTTTCCCCACAGTCACTACTCCTTTAATTAAATTTAATATCCTTGAACACAGGTTCAGCTCCATTTCAATTCCTGGTACCCCTTTAATACTCGAATCACATATTTTATATTTTTCCTTTCTCAGCTTGCTCCTTTTCATTAAAACACTTCATAAAAGTGGACTTTAGTAACCACACAATAGAATTTATACCCGACTGTTTTGAGACTGCCTTTGTCAAAACAATTAATCTAAATCTCTTCACCTTAGCCTCAGGCAGACTCCCTGGACAATGGCAGGAAGCAGCCACATTCTTCACCAAAATACCACAACAGTCTCTGCCACATACTGAAATTCTTCTCCACTGAAACTTCTTGGGCCAGGTCTGCACAGTTCAAATCACTCTCAGCAACAAAGTCTTCCATATTCCTACTGGGATAGCCCATTAAGCCCCACTTAAGGGATCCCACTGCTTTCCAAATCCAAACTCCCAAAATCCACATTCTTCCAAACAAAGCATGGTCAGGCCTATCACAGTAATACCCTATCCCTGGTACCAACTTCTGTCTTAGTTAGCATTTCACTGTTGTGAACAGACAACTCTTGTAAGGACAGCATTTAATTGGGGCTGGCTTACAGGTTCAGAGGTTTAGTCCATTATCATCAAGGCAGGGACATGGCAGTATCCAGGCAGGCATGGTGTAGGAGGAGCTGAGAGTTCTACATCTTTATCTGAATGAAGACTGCTAGCAGGATACTGGCTTCCAGGCAGCTAGAATGAGGGTCTTATAGCCCACACCCATAGTGACACAGCTACTCCAACAGGGCCACACCTTCTAATAGTGCCACTCCCTAGGCCGAGCATATACAAACCATCACAAGCACCACTGTACCTCTAGACTGTGAACTGATCAGGAGAGACAGGAGCAGCAGGCAATTTACTGGGGATGTGGGGATGACCTTTAATTCTCATTATCTTGCCCGGATTTAGGATCACCTCAGAGATACACCTGTGTGGGACTTTGCAGAGGTTTACTGGAGGAGGATTGGAATGTGAACAGCACCAGACCAAATAAAAAGGAGAAAGCCAGCTTAGGTCAGCATTCATCCCTCTCTGCCTCCCGACTGTGGGTACCATGTGCTGATTTCATCAAACTGCAACTACTGCTAGACCCTTGTAGCTGCCTCCTTTCCCTGCCATGATAGACTGTGCCCTTGAACCTAGAGCCCAAGTAAACCCTTCTTTAAATTGCTTTTGCCAAGAATTGTCTCTGCAGTAAGAAAAGTGACTAATACCAGAGTGAAGGGAACAAATAGATGCTATCTGTGGAAGCATGACGCTTCTTGTCCCTTCTAAGTTAAATGAGAGGACTGGAAGTGTATTCCTTTTACCAGTGTCTTCAAGACACTTATCAGACTCATTTTTACCTAAGGAATATTTACTATGGATCAAGAATAACTAAGCAGTGATCTTTGAGTTATCCTTCTTCTTCTTTTTTTTTAATCTAAATTTTAATAAGATTGCTTTTGAGGAAGCAGGAGGAAAAGCCCAATAGCAATTTTATTTGAGTAAAGCAGGGCTCCAGGCATCTGTCCTGGAGCTGTTGTTAGCTTCTGCAGTCAGCCTCACTCCACACCCTGGAAACCTACCCTCTGCTCCCAGGGTCTTAACGCTCAGATGTTAAAGGAGCATATTGACTACAGAGTTTATAGGCTCTAATTTTGATCTCCTAAATTCAGGTAAGTATCTAGAGACAGTGTTCTACCATAGTAGGCTATATGTAGTTTTTGTTCAATTTCAAAACAGAGAATATACCCTTTACTGTTCGACTAATTATCTATAAATTAAAGACATCACCAGGATGCCAGAATGTTTGAGTTTTAGCCTTGCTAATGCTTTACTTTGTGACTTCAATTATCCAGCAATCTCTACCTAAAGTTGAAACTCAGTGAGCTGAATCACAAGAATAGTTACACTTTCTATTTTATCATAATGATCTACAAATAAATAAAATAGTACATGTAGAGCAATAGAGGGCTAGGGATGTAGTCTGGTTGTATATTATTTCCTTATGTGCATAGTCCAGGTTTACTCTCTAGTAACAATAAACAAACAAATGATTAGACAATTAAAGATGTAATAGTACATAGAAGTTACTTTGAACTTTATAACAAGAGGGACATAATAATCCAAGGAAATGATCTGGAAAGATGTCTGCGATTAAGAGAAGAAAACTGGCTGCTTTTCCACAAGACCTGGATTATGCTCCCAGCATCCACATAGTGGCTCACATACATCTGTATCTCCAGTTCAGGAGAACCAACACCTTCTTCTGGCCTCCACAGACACCAGGCACTCAAATGGTACACAGACATACATGCAAGCAAAGCAGCTATACACATAAAATAAAAATTCCAAAAAATGTTTTACAAGGATACGAAAAGTAATATTGTTATCAAGTTGGATTATGTTTGGACTATTTTATCATAAAATATGTATGACCCAAGAGTTGAGAGACGGAATACAGCTGTGTATAGATTATTTCACTAAGTCAACCAGGAGGAATTTGCTCCTATTTTTATTTCTGTGATCTAGGACTTGAGCCCGGGTCTTGCACATGATAATGCAAGATCTCTACCATGGGACTACATCCCCGGCTCAAGAGGAAAATCTCAGGGAATATGGTAAATAGGCTGAGGATATTTTCTTTCGATAGTGGCTCCTATTAACAAAAATGCAGTGTTCTGGGGCTGGAGAACTAGCTTAGTGGTTAAGAGTACTTGTACTTTCAGAGGACCTGAGTTTGGTTCCCAGGATCTACATGTAGTTCTCCACGATCCTTAATTCCTGTTCCAGGGGATCCATTTTCTACTTCTGAGCTCCTTGTGCACCAGGAACCCTCATGGTGCACATACATACATGGAGGCAAAATACTCATAAAATACACATAAAAATAAAATATATGCATCTAAAATATCATAAGATGGTCTATTCTGTAAGATAGAGAAGAAGCAACCCCTCAGCCTGGCAGCTGTGTGGCCCCTTGTTATGGGTGAAGACAGACCTACTGTGCACCAAGTCTGTCCTTGTCTCTCTTCTTCCTCCTGGCCTCCCTCCTCCTCTTATGTAGATTTGAAATGACACAAAGGGAATAAGGGCTTGATTTATGTTGTTCATAATTTCCCCTAGTAAGGTATTAAAACCCTGTGTGTTTATCTAAATGGGAATGTAACTGATATCCTGGATAGAAAAAAAATTCTGGCCAAGTAATATATTTCCATGAAATGTAGCATATGTTCCTTTATATTTTATTGGTCTTTTAACATTTTATTATTATTATTATTGTGTTTGTACATGGTCTATAGAGGTGGACATGTGTATAAAAGTTAGAGAATGGCCTGGTTAGTTTTGTTGTCAACCTTATACACCTTAAAGAATTACCTCCATCAGATGGCCTGTGGGCATGTCTGAGACCTTTTCTTGATTGTTGACTGATGTAGGAGGGCCCATCCTACTATGGGTGGTGGCATCCCTAGGTAAGGGTGCCTGGGCTGTATAAGAAAGGCAGCTGAAAGTGAACCTAGAAGGAAGCCACTGACTGGTAGCATTCCTCCATGATCTCTGCTCCAGTTCCTACCTCCAAGTTCCTGCCTTGGCTTCCCTCCATGATAGACTGTAACATGTAAAATAAATAAGCCCCCTTTGCCCTATGCTTTCAGTTGTGACATTTACCACAGCAACAGAAAACAAGCCAGCACTGAAGGCAGTTTTGTAAAGCCAGTTCTCTCCTTTTGGGGGTTCTGAGAGTAAAATTGAGGTTTTCAGGCTTGCAGGACAAGTGCCTTCACACAGCAGAGGGATCTTACTGGTGGCCCATCTTTTATTTCTGTTTTCCATTTCCCTATAGCTTTCCAAGAGTAGAGATTAAACTTTGTTTAAACTCCCAAACTGAAACACAATGGCGGGTGTGTAGTAAATGCTGAAGTAGCATCCCTTAAGTGTTTTTAAAAGAAGAAAGTAGTGAGTTAGTCTATAGCCATCCTGTAAAGCCACTTCCTGTGAGGTCACTTTCAGTTTGATCCCATACTTTAGAGCCCCTGCCAGGTTTGTCATTCCCAGCTAAGAGCCCTATGTCCTCTCAGGAGTCCCACCGTTTCATGGAAATCAGTAAACCAGAGATCCTGCTAAAGTTTGGGGAGAGTTTGATTGAAGAGTACAAAGCTCGCTGGAATACAGTGGGAGGAACCCTGCAGCTGGGGAAGACTTGGCCATAGACTAACTGGGAAGTAATCCTGAAGTAGGCAGGGCAGGGACAGACAGTAAAGACAGGGAAGTTAATATAAAGACAGGAAAATGTGACATAGTCTGGTTGGTGTTGATGCCAAGAAATGATAGCAGAGGGAGCTAGAAAGAACAGAATGGTTTTGCATTTGTTTGTTTGTTTGTTTGTTTTTATGAAGATGGTGTATATAGACAAGAACTGGGTGGGCAGTGATTTCTTTCCTCAGACCTGGATCATGAGTAAAGCACATTCTGGAGACTTGGTAGATAGACTTTGTCTAATTTGCTGTTGGCTACCTAGGCACATGAGGGCTAGAAATCTCTAGGCCAACTTATCAAAACCCTCATAACATGATTAGTGGTAGCCCAGATAACCTAGTCATTTTTAACTGTCTAGTTTTCAAGGAGCAGGCCCCATTGTGTTACTTGTGTCCACTCGTGTAGCACATAAGTGGTGCTTGGGACAGGACTGAACTAAAGGCTTAGTATTTGAAGCTCTCAAGACACCCTAGTGGGGTGGGTCTTAGTGGAAACAGCTCTCTCAAGCCTCTTAAGACCTCTAGTTCCTGTCTAAGATATGAGCTGCTATCCCAGTTTAACATGGGACCAGTGCCTTATAATGAGGATTATGTATTTTAGTTTGTAATGAGAATTCAGTATTTTAGTTTAAGGTCTGAAGCTATGAGTACCTCTGATGCCTAACTTAAATATTCCTCATCCCTATAAACATGAAAGAATTGAGCTTTGGTCCATTCCATTCAATCACAGGTAATGTTGGTGTGTGATTAGTGTGATGGGAATCTGAGGAGAGGGCTGTCAGTGTGGCATATCTGAAACACAACAGCTGATTGGTGGTGATTTTCCAAATCTTTCCACTTTAGTGTCAAAAACGGTATTTCTCTGCCTGGCACAAGCTGATTCTGGATCATAGGATTAAGCTGGGGAAAGCGGGGACTCTGTCTGACTGGAAGCTTCAACTGAAGGTCCTGAGAGCCTGGAGAGACCATACACGATCCCGGAAGTTGGAACGAGAGACCAAAGCCTTGGAAAATGACCTTAGGGAAGAAAACAGGTACCATTATTTAGATCCTGAAAATCCTTCTGGTGTACATATCAAGGGCAGCTTCCCTCTGAGGAGCCCAAGAATCAAATTCAGAAATGCTGTCCACTAGAATCATCTTACGAGACAGTGACCTGTTCTTCTATGTTACCCCCAGCTAGAAAGGCCTAGCTGAAAATGAGAAGTGAAGCAGATTGTCTGAGGTCCTGATGGAGCTCATTCCCTTTCTGTAAAGGAAGGCCATGGCTTCTAATGCTAACAGCAGCACTGTGCCATGGACCATCTCACAGTTCTGAAGAGGGAGTTGGCTTTATTTGCTAATAAATCTCATTGATAGAATCGCTGTCTGTGCATAGAATGTTAATTAAGGACACAGGGAGCATCCATCTGGGAGGCCAACCTGCCAAGAGTAATTCCTCCCACACTGCTGTCTTTTGTTCCACACCTTATTTAGAGGTTTCTGACGCTTTTATACCAAGTCTCTCTTTATTGGTGCTGTGTCACACAGAATTTATTTATTGTCAAATAAAGCTTTTTCATTTTATTATCTTAAAATTAAATACATTTTCCCTTTTCATTTCCAAGTTTAACTTTGCATGCAGTCAGTGTGTGTGTGTGTGTTACACTTGTATTTTGTTGCTTGATGGTGATGGTGTGGACCTTAGGGCTTTGCATGTGCTAAATGCATATTTTACTACTGGGATGCACAGCTTCAGTCCATGACCTTTTTATTCTAGAATGAATGTCACCTAGGTTGAAGGAAGCATTATCTTCTTATGCGTAATCATTAACAACATCTCTGTCATCTATTCAGGATGAAGAATTATGTGTGTGTTATGTGGAAACGTGGTTACATTGAAAGGCATAGCTGTACAGCCATATGATGGCATCAATCCTGGGAAGTCATGTAGGCGTTGGGTACATGGTCTTTTGCCCTATGTGAGGAAAACAGTATTGAGGGACAGTGCAGGCGTTCAGCAGTGTTGTATGGTGAGGAATATCTTCCCTTCTACCACTAAGAAAGCAGAGCAAGATGTCACTGGCTGGGTATGTGCCTCAGGGTGTCATTGGGATGGAAGTGTAAGCGTCCGGTTTGGCTGGAGGTAGTCAACCATGTGGCTTCGAGGTCATCAGCTTTTGAGAAGCTGGTTTGCTTTCCTGGTTGCTTGGTTGCACTCTTTATTTCTTTATTTTTAATCTGTATGTTTTTGTGTGAGGCCACATGAGTATGTGTGTACTACATGCATGTAGAAGCCACAAGAGACCATGAGATCCCTGGAGCTGGAGATAATGGGCGATGTGAGTCCCCCTGTGAGTTCTGGGAACCGAACCCAGGTCTCTGAGGTGAGGTTTGCTGGGTAAAGAATGTAAACTGGAGACCGTGTAAGGGCATAGAGCGGAAAGTGAAATGGTAAAGTTAAAAGCCGCCTTCAAGCATCGTATGCCAGAAGAACTTGTACAAGAAAAATCTGGAGAACTCAGGATTCCATTCCAATTAAACAGTTTAAATTTTAAAGCACTAAATGGAGATTTCATAATAGTATAATGTGCCAATTTTTTTTTAAGATCTCAGAACTTTTAGTCTGGTATCTGAATTATTTTCAGGTGTCTATTTTTAAATGTTCAGAATGGGAACTAAAATTTTTTTAAGTGCTGAAGTTAGAAAATATTTAACTTATAATATTTTTTTTTACTATAAAACCTTAGAACAAAAAATATCCTAGAGCAGGACAGCACCTTAGGATTGTCAATCTAGCCTCTTGTTTCATGAATAAGGAAAAGAAAGCCCCGAGCGTAGAAGTGTCTTGCATAAATCCACTCGGAGCAAGTGTGTTGAAAGCCTTGTCCTCAGGCCTCCTGACTCAGAGCCTTTTCCACACAGTACTGCCTCCCAGTTAAGCCAACCAGCATCTTAGATGTGCTTCCCTAGGCCAGTGATGGGTTTCTGCTACCCTGGAATTTGGTTTAGATTGTGACGTAAAAACTGAGAGCTGTCAGATGGTGGTAGGAGCAGACGGGTGACACCCAGAGAGGCTCCTGCCCTTCTCAAAAGAGAAGGGGGAGGCAGAATGGGGGAGGACTTGCATGAGGGAGGACTGGGAGGAGGGGAAGGGCTGATACTGGGTTGTAAAATGATAAGTTAATTTAAAAAAGAGAAAGAGAGAGACAGGCAGACAGAACAACCAACCAAGTATGCGATGATGTGAGAAGTGACTGAGAGGGAAGGAACTATTCATGCAGACCGTATGAGTCCCCAGCTCTCTGTGCATGGAGTATTGTCCTAGACACCACTGTAAGAAATTCAGATCCCAGCCATCTTCATTGGCCCCACTGAGGTTTCTCCCCATCTTTGGATGGACACTGACTACAGTGACAGGTGAGCCAGAGAGTGAAAGACGGCCCCGTGGCTTCCTGAGTTTAACTGGACGCAGTCTTCATCCTCTGAGGAGAACTGGTAGTAGAGTGGTCATTCACATGGGAGCTTACAGCTCACCCACTGACAGGACACATGCTGCTGAAGTCCACAGCCCTGATTTCTGCACCCACAATTGTTTTGTTCTCTGCAGGGCCCAGCCCTGTGGGCTTTCTTCTCTGTTCTTCCCACTTGCTCGCTAAAGCAACAACAAATCCCTGTCTACTTATTCATAATTTAGTAACCTCCTTTGCTTTCTTTTCTGAGCCTGTGCACAGTCTCACCTGCACTTACTCTACAAATGCATCTGGCTTTCCCTAGTAGGAATGTGGTCACTCTATTTCCATCCATCTCTTTTCTTTCCGAAGTAGTGTTGGGTTAGGGGTGATGGTGCATGCCTAGAATGTGAACAATTGGGAAGAGAAGGCAAGATGAGCAGCAGCTGGAGGTGATCCTTAGCACATAGCCAGCTTGAGGCCAACCTGCAAGACTATATGAGACTAGCCTCTCAAAAGTAAAATGAAATCAAAATATGCTTACTATAACTAATGGTTTTATTAAGCTTCAATATAACATCACACAACAAACATTTCCACATTCAATTGCTGAGGTAATAACAACAAAGCTCTGCTCCTCGTGTCTTTGACATTGTAGCATTGAAATTAGCACATTCACTTTCACAGGTTGGTGTCATAGCCTTCATTCCCTCTCCTCTTCCTTGAATTTATAGGCAACTCTACAGGAAACTGGGAATAAGCAGGGCTTGTTTCAGTATCTTCTGCCACTGTTCTTGAGTCCTGCTTCCCTGTTTTCTCTGGTCCTTCCTAGGAGGTGCCTGCCCTAGGCTGTACCAGCCGCCTTCCTCATCTCCTGTGCTGCAGTCTTCACACCAACCCCCTGGCCATGCCTGAATATGCCTTAATCTCTCCGTATCATTTCTCGAGACTCCCACTTCTTCCTTCCTATAATCTTTGTCCATAATTCTTCATTTCCAACACTTCTGAGTTCAGCCTTTTTGGGGGAACCATATGCAGAGCTTCTGTTACTTATGTCCCTTCCCGTCTCTGCTCGCCTAGTTCCCCGGGTGAGTGGCCATAGGCTACATGGCATATGCACCCAGTGAAGCCCGTAATAGACCTGTCAGAGGACCAGACTTGCACTGCCTGACTCACTTTCAAAACTCCTTTAGACAAAAGTGTCTTATAGTTCCTGTTTCCCTGGGGGCTGGCTACCTAGTGCATTATCGAATGCATTAGCTTGCTCTTTCCTATTCCTGCTGAACCCGCTCATCCCAAATGCAGCTGCTTCCGTCACTGCTGTTCTGATGTTCTGCATCAGATTTTGGTAGTCAGTCAAGTCCTTGGCATGTGGATATATATCCCCTCCCACTCCCTTTTGAAAAATTCAATACCCGGGACCCACATGGTGAAGAAAAGAACAGACTCCTGCAAGTTTTCCTCTGACCTCCATATGCCCACTGTGTAAGGCCTGCCTAAAACAACGGAAAAATTACAGCATGGTTTAGATACTCAATCGTATTGCTGTAAGATAGCATTATTACTCTATTATGGATTTCATTCTGTATTTTTACAGTTTGTTTTATATAGGTAACAAAAAGAATTAAAAAAAAACATTTGGAGACTAGGCAGTGTAGAGTTCTCAGCACCGTTTCTAAGGGTGAATCTGAAGCTTAGAGGTGGTTGGCCACTTGCCAACTCTCCCCAGTCTGCTTGGTGCTCTCCTGACTTGGAGGTTCCAATGGCACACTTCTCACCAAAAGCACCATTAGAGGTGTTGGTCCTAGGCAGCATGGTTCACACTGGAATTCCTGTTTAAATATCTGCTCTTCTGTGCTCTTAGGTCTGCAGAGACAGGCTTTCTTTGCAGACAGTTATGTAATTATGATGATCAATTTATACGCTCCTGCTAGAAATGTTCTGATTTAGCTCACAAGCATATTGGGACAGGCTGCTATCCATAAGGCACTCTGTCCTTCTGGTTATCTGGGAAGTATGTCTTAAGCCTTTTCTTCAGGTAAACTTACCTAAGCAATTGCATCTCACTAAGGTTTTATGAAATTGAGGTGATTTCACCCCTCTTTCAGAACTAGCTACATTTTTAGTGCAATCTTTAAAAAAGTATAGAAGTTGGTTCATATGGGATGTTGTCACTATGCCAAAATGAGATGCAGAGCAGCAGGCATGGAAACAGCCTGTCTCTCGTTTCCTGGTGTCTGTCTTCGGCCCTTCCACCTTAGCTGGCAAATACAGAAATCGTGACTGCACTCCAAGGCTCCTGTTCAGCCATAGTAGAGTGGGCTCTCAGCACTGGAACAAGTGCTGGAACAATTTTCTTCTCAGCAAATATGCCTTTCTTCTACCCTCTTAGCCTTGATGTAGTCATAAAGAAGGTGTTCCCTGTCTTTTGTAGCATCTAAAGAATTTTACTGAAGGTCCAAAGCCCAGTGCTGCTTTGGGCTGTTCATGCTGTAACAATTCTGTTAGCATACCAGGAGCCTCTCCCACTCATCCTTGAAAAGACTGATGTAAATTGGATGTCACGTTAATCAGACTCAGCAACATGCATCTTCTGTCCTAAAATTTATGAATTTTCCTCACTGGAGAAAACTAGAGACTTTTTGTTTGTCTCCCTCCTTTTACAGCTTACTTTTTTCCCTGCTACTCACTGCCTCTTCTAAAATTGTATCAGACTCAGTCTTGTTAGATATGTATTTCCATTATAGATGCATGCATATTTATTATCACCCACAGTGTACTTTTACTATAGAAACTATCTGCCAGTCACCGAGTAGTTGTCAACCATCATCAAAGAATTATAAAGATCAATTAAATATAATGATATATGCTGTTGGAAGATGTCCTGGTCACTTTTTCTGCTGCTATAGCAGAGTATCATAGGCTGAATAATTTATGCACAATAGAAGTTTATTTGGTTCCTAGGTCTTGGGGCTTAGAAATCCAGAGCATAGTTTTGATATGACAAGGGCAAAGAAGCACACAGCGGACAGATAGGACCTGGTAACCCACCTCCAAGGTAAGAACACTGGGCTTCCTGGGGCTTCCATGACCTGATTAGTTAGTGTATTTAGTTATTTTTTGGTCTGGTAGGTAACACTGAGCCTCAGCCCCCCAGCTCCTTAATTACCTTCCGAGGCCCCAGTTCTTCATATTGTTACAATAGGAGTTCAGTCTCCACATTTTTGGAAGGTGTGCTGAAACCATGGCAGCCAAGTTGCTTGTGTCTCAAAGCTGTATTAGAACAGACACAGCAGTGCATTTCTGGTAGCAAGGATAAATACTATCTGGTGAAACTTTGTCTCACTTATATATACTTTTGTTCCATTTAAGATTACACATAAACTTCTATATTAAGTTATATTATAACATTTTTCACTGTAGTTAACCAGCAGAGGTCAAAAGTCATGTAAACATTTAAAAAAAAACTATAGAAATAGGGCTAGAGAGACGGCTCATCAGTTAAAAGCACTTGATGCTCTTGCACCTCCAGATGTCCCTGAATTCGGTTTGGGGTACCTACAAGTGGGGGTCACAGCATTTTGTAGTTCCAGGGGGAACTGACACCCTCTTCTTTTTAAAAGTCTATAGAAAAATGTTCTTCATACTGACTGACTTAAATGATTATGATTTTCTTGATAGGGCCCTAGAGTGCATATATAATGTTTAACAGTAAAGGGCTATGGAGAACTTATTATGTTTACAAGCAAAAATCAAAAAGGCAAATAAATAATATTCGATTTTATGTCTCCATATGGACACCCAGTTCCACATAATCAATCACATAATAATTTCCAAGGTTACAGTAATAGCTATCCTTGAAATAGGAGGGAGATACAAGAAACCTCTAGTCTTGTATTCCATGTGTGTGTGTGTGTGTGTTTATGTACATGTGCACACATGCACTTGCATGGTACCTGCATATGTGATGTTCATATGTGTGCAGATAGAAGCCCAAGATTGCTGTCATGTGTCTTAAATTGCTCTTTACTTTATATATTAAGTCAAGGTCTCTTGCTGAAGCCAGAGCTCTGCTAGTCTGGTTAGCCAGATTGTTTTAAGGATTCCTCCTTTCTATTTCCTGTGTTTTGAGATTATAGACAGGCTACCACACCTACCTGGTACTTACATGGGTTCTGGGATCTAAACCACAGACCCTACATGTGTGTGACAAATGCTTTACCCACTGAGCCTTCTCCTCAGCTCCAAGGCTTTAATTCTTGACCAGCTTCCACTATGATGTCTCCTGGGGAAGATTCTCATGAGGGTATACAATAATCCACTCCTAACTCCAACCAGCCAGGTTCAGTAATGTTTAGAAGCTTCCAGAGCCAAAAGGAGCTCTTTCTTAGGTGATGAACAAGCGCCATCACAGCTGGACCCTGCCATGCCCTTCACATGTGTCCAGTGCTTAGCTGCTGTCTTCAAACAGAGTCACTCATTAGGTCAGGACTTTGGTAAATGAGTCTGCTCCTGTGCTTCTCTCCCTAACCAGGTCTGTAGCAAGATCATCTTCAGAGGTTCACTTAGTCTTTAATTAAAGTCTTAATTATTGGCACTATTGAGTAATGATATGGTTAGGCTATTGAGTTTTCTTTTAACTACCTACCTTAGGTTTCCACCCTTACCTGAATCTCTTTCCCTAATCCATTCTTCTTTTCGAAATAGTTATGTATATACATAATAAAATTGAATATGTTTTATTGGGAAAGTAGAACAGTACAATTGTGTTTTCTTCTCGAAGGTAATGCTTAGGTATTGGTGCCTTTGATGAGAGACTGCTCTGAAGAATGCAGTTATTTCCCTACTGAGACATATATAAATGTGTTATTGTTAATATTTTATTTTGCTTTATCTTATTTAGTTTAATGTAACATGATAAGATGAAGCATTTCAGACTTGTTTGACCTTATGCTTCATTTGTATTATCAACTAATGCTATAAATGGCTTCTTTGTTTTAATGAAAGTGCTTTGTCTCTTAGAAAACAACAGCTGGCTACTGAGTTTAACCGGAAACACATTCTTCGATACTGCTTTGGTGAATGGCAGCGTTGGCATGGTTCAGAAGTTATCAAGAGGGAGCTGGCTCTCGCAAAGGAGCAAACTAGGAAGAAAATGGATGAGCTACTGAAGGCAGCCTCCCTCGGGAAACTCAGTTCTAAGGGGTCATCAGGTATCGGTCTCGTTGCTGAGGCAGTGGCTGTGATGGACCCAGCAGTAGGAAGTGGAGAGGTATACTGTTT
Source organism: Mus caroli (assembly GCF_978045245.1). Taxonomy (NCBI): domain Eukaryota; kingdom Metazoa; phylum Chordata; class Mammalia; order Rodentia; family Muridae; genus Mus; species Mus caroli. The sequence goes on from NW_028227272.1 coordinate 40,942,170, forward strand.
CCTTTGTTTGGGTTTCATGTATACCATGGACTTAGAGCTGAGCTTCACACTTCTATAACATCTGCAGTCAGAGTCCCTTCTTCACCTATCCAAGGGTTAGGGCTGCTACAGTGCACCGAGGTTACCACCCACTTTGTGATTATTTTCTTGACCCGATATTTTTTTTTTCAGTAGTTACATGTCAGCATTGGGCTAGCTGGAAGATGGTAAGGACATGATACAGAAAGGGATGTGTCACAGCTAAGTTGAAAGACCTTTGGAAAGAGATGGGTAAAGCACTGCTGACAACTCTTGAGCCCCAGGTGACCTTCACACATGTTCTTTTGACATAATGGAGTTTTAAATGTTTTTTTCTAATAAAAAAGTCTGCCAGGTAGTGGTGGTGCACGCCTTTAATCCCAGCACATGGGAGGCAGAGACAGGAGGATTTCTGAGTTCGATGCCAGCCTGGTCTACAGAGTGAGTTCCAGGACAGCCAGGGCTACACAGAGAAACCCTGTCTCGGGGAAAAAAAAAAAATTGTCCATACTAATTGTGACAGTTTGGTAGAAGAAAATCACCAAGAATTGTATTTTGAAGCCAGTGGTGATGATATATACCTGTCATTGCAATTGCCAATCAGCCTGGGCTTTTTAATAAGTTTAAGACCAGTCTGGGCTGCGTGATGAGACCCTGTCTCAATAAACAGCCAAATCTATATAATTCCATCATCTTGAGTTAACCTCTAGTAACATGGAAGTATAGCTATGTATTCGTTTCCCTATTGAGGCATATATAAATTTCTTATTGTTAATATTTTATTTTGCTTTAAATTCCCCTCAACCAAGTCACTAAAGAAGCTAGCCTGCCATAATCAGGAAAGGGAAGACTAGGGTTTGTGTTGCTTTGCTTTGTTTTGTTTTGTTTGAGACAGGGCCTCATATAGTACAAGCTGGCCTAAAACACATTCTGTAGCAAAGGCTGGACTTGAACTTCTGATCCTCTTGCCTTACTTCCCACATGTGGTATTATACAAGGCTGTTCTGTTGTGGCTTGTTTGTTTGTTTGTTTGTTTGTTTGTTTGTTTGTTTGTTTTTAAAAACTATTGTGCTTTCCTATAAATACCTTTTGAATTTTCTAAATAGAACATGGTCATTTTTATGTTATTAAATATACCTTAGCCATAGTTCTTCATTGCTCAGAACTGGATCTCCTAATCAGAATTTCTGGGAATGGGACACTAGTAATTTACTTCTTCAGGTGGACCTGTTACCTACTCTGGTTATTACGGTCTACAGTTCTCTGCTATCATTTTTTAATGCCCACATGACATTCTGTAGTAACCCTAAGCTACAAGTTGTTTAACTTATAGGTGGCTGAAATTTATATTGTTTTCAGTTTGCACTATTTCAAACACTGTTTCACCAAATATCCCAATAGTAGCTAAGTCTTTGCATACATACATAATGCTTTACTTTGGGTAACTATTTTAAGACAGAATGTATATTTTTTATAGTATAGTTTCTTTATCATTTGCCTTTTTATTGTTAGTGAGGTGAAACATTCTTATATTGGCTATATATACATATAGATGTGGATATAGAAAGGCAGGCAGAGGTCACTTAGCCTTTCTATTTTTAGGACTATTGATGCTTACATCATTATGTGTGCTACAGACCTTTTATCCACTTGGTCATTTGCCTTCTTGATTTGGTTCTGGAGTTTGGTGCTGTGCCCCGGCTGTTCATTTTTTATGAGGTCACTCCTAATAGTTCTTCTTGCTTGTTGCACTTGTCTTGTTAGAAAGCCTTAGGAAAGATCTCTGCCTCCACCCTGCTCATAGTACAGTTAAGTACTTAACTCAGACACATAAAATTAAATTGGGCACCTGAGGGTCTCAGCCTTGCTTTATACCCTGATTACTGCAAGCAAGCAGACTGGCTTTCGTCTAGTGTAGTCTCTCAGCAAATAAGGATCATAAGAATACTTATTGGGGCTTATGTAACGTTCCAGGCCCTTCCAAGGCCTTTAATCTACCTTTATATCAGCTAGATAATTTTGTCTCTATTGAGACCCAGAAAAGATTTATAGCTTAAGAAATAGCTATAAATACCTCCCACCAAGTTCTACTGTTGTAACTTTTAAGTGAAAAAAGGCAGCAGAAAATATTTTTCCTGTCCAAAACAAAAAATTTACTGTATAATATACATACATATCTATATATGTTTATATTTCAGAAATAAAGCCTCTAAGTATCTGAAAAAAAAGTTTTATCAAGCAAATAATTTTATGGAAAAAAAACCACCCAGGGACTAAAATAGACCTTGTAGCTCACAAAATAAACTCCATCTTTTCTGGATGTACAGTAAAACATGAGCAAATGAAAACACAGAGTCTTCAGTTAGATGCTCAGTAATTATGTAGTCATTGGAACTCATGTGCCAAGAATGAGCATGTTATACTTTGAAATGTTTTGGAATTATCATTACCTAGTAGGTGGTTTCTTCTGACCCGACCAGGTTGCGCTGCCCTTTCCCTGTGAGTACAAACTGTACCCGGGAGGGAGCTCTGCGTGGTTTTCCTGCTTTTACCTTTAGAACTTACCAGGATCCAAAAGAAATCTTTTTGCTATACTGAAGGCTTTTACATCGTCTTGCTGGGTTAATAACAGGTCATTACCACAAGGTTTAAAAGAGGCTAAAGCATCTACCCTGCTTAATGCTAAATTACATAAGCAGGTGTTCTCATGAAGAAATGTCCGCTGACATTTTTAAAATAAAAGGTTATTTTAAAAAGTCTTTAACATGTCAGAGTTCACATGTTTCACATCTCTCCAGCTAGGTCTTGGAGAGCATTTCCATCATCATGAAATATATTTTTGAGTATCTAAGGACAGCTTGCTGTTGGTGCCGAAAGTTTCTGATACTGGCTTTTCCCTGCTTATGCCGTTGCACATGGCAGAACTGGTAGCTGATCCGATCTGAGCTCATGACTCAAACATTCTAGAGGAGACACACTAACATGACATGAATTTTGGCCAAAATAATTTTGATGGTTAAGAATGATTTTTTTCCTTCTCATTCAGATACTTTGTCATTAAGTATGAATCCTATCTATAAATGGAATTCACATCTTTGAAAGGTATTCTGTTGTATGCTAATACAAGCTATTTAATACACTTGTTCTTAGGTAGTACAGCTATTTGCCTAGTTCTGGATTTCCAGATACTTTCCCAGAACAGACAGTTGGGGGAAGCTGAAGACTGGACTCTAAATCAGACTTGGATGCTGAAATAAACTTACATCTGTACTTTATTTAAGGATGAATTTAGTAAAGGCAGGACAGGCCTTCAAATAACGGAACTGTAGCATCTTAAGAAATAGCTGAAAGAAACCTTTTTTTCTTATTAAGTTCTTACTGTTGTTACATTTAAATGAAAAAAAAAACTCAGCAAAAAAGTTTTTCCTCTCCAAAACAAAAAATTACTGTACAATATACATATATACATAACACACATATTTAGACTTTAAAAGCTTCCAAGTATGTAAAGAGAAGAAGGAAATTTTCAAACATCTTTGCGGAAAAATTTTCAGATTTCCACAAAATTTTAGTCAATTTTTACATTAAAAAAATTTTAGGGGGGTGGGGGAGAGGATAAGGGGTTTTCAGAGGAGAAACCAGGAAAGGGGATAAGATTTGAAATGTAAATAAAGAAAATATCTAATTTTAAAAATTAGATATTTTAATGTTATCTAATTAAAAAAGGAAAAATATATAATATAAGAAATAAAATTGCTTGGTTGTAAAATAAACCATAGAAATTCATAAGGAAAGGCCGGGCATGATGGTGCATGCCTGTATAACCCCGGCACGTCGGCAAGGAAGGTCATTAATTCCAGGACAGTCTGAGCTCTATGAAATGCTGGCTCCAAAACCCAAAGCAGCATCAGCCTTGACCCTGACAGCAGCCGGCACAGCTCTGACCACTTTCCTCACTTACACCTGAAGGTAATCCCAGTTGTACATTCCAATTGGCTCAGCGTGCCAAGGCTGATGGTGTCTGAGGCACTCAGGCCTGGAGAAGGGCAGCTCTGGCTGAGGTACAGCGTAGCTGTGCCACCGAACAGAACAATACCAGTGAGACCACGGCAGGAGCTTGTCTCATCAGTGTTTGAGTTAGAATGTCATCTTTTCCCCTAGGTCACTATCCTGTCCCCTTTGTGGGAAAGGCCACCTGTGGAGAGCAGTGGTTGTACACTCAGCCATTCCCCAGAAAGCACCACCAAGGGTAATGTTCAGGGTCCTCTCCCACATGTCTCTGGGAGCACACCTGGCCTGGAGCAGTGCAAGACTGTAGCAGCTGAGACCTCTGAGCAGCCAGGTAGCTGTGAAAGGCCTGGGACCACAAGCCAGGACGCAGAAGCTGCTTGTGTGAGGCATCTCCACCGTAGCCATGTGTACCAGCAACAGCTGATTGAGAAGCAAAGGAAGAAACTTGAGGAACAACAGAAAACCATTCAGAAGCTAAAGGAAAACCAGCGGTTGGCCGAGGCCCGGTGGGCAGCTGAGCGAGCCCCGGCAGTCACAGAAGGACAGAACTGCCTTCAGTCAAACCCCGGAGGAGCAAAGGACCTGCAGGCCACCTGCCAGAGGCTTCTGAAGTATGTCAGCAGGGTCAGAGCACTCGGAATGTGTTTGGAGGGCTTTCCTTTAAGCTCACTAGCTTTACTTGGCTTCCTGTATGCTCCCAAAGCCAGGAACCTCATGTATGCTGACTGTCCCATGCCAGGTGTACAGAGATAAGCAAATGGCCGCCTAGACGGATACCATTTTACAGTGAGCCCTGGGTGGTTGTAAGATGAACACTGGAATTATGTAGGAAAAGAGAAAAATACGTGTTCTAACTAAGCTTTTGGGTTTCTGATTGTTTAATGCTGAGAGATGAGGGCAGACAACATGGTCCCCAGCACCAGCCCCAGGGCTGACTCATTGACTCACTTCAATTTTCAGCTGTTCACAGTAAAACTCTCTATCTTCAGACTTAGAATGGGAGTCTAAGTCTCTCAAAAGTCCTGAAGATGGTTCCACATGTGCTTGTCACGTCCCCCATGTGTGCGATGAAAGATTGTTTAGGAGAGAAGTTGATGAGGGTGGGGGCATCCTTATACAGACTTTAGTCTGGGTACTTGTTAACTGGGAATTACATTGAACTCGGTATAGTGCTTTGAGTTTTTCAGCTATAAATTAGGCTTAGAAGGAAGCTAGTTATTGATCACAATTGTCTTTCTTGTCTTTTTCTCCTTAATTTCTTTCACTTCATCTGTTCCATCCCCTAGGTGTGAAGATAGTAGGACTGATTGCAGAAAACCCCTTTCTGCATCCAGAAGGACCCTGAAGCAGCCAACAGCACCCCATCCCTTACTGAAAGGCAAGACTGCCCCAGTGATCTCCATGATGGTTGCCTTTTCCACTGGAGTAGTGTGTGTCTGGGCTGGGTGCTTACAGCTCTTGACACTTGGTAGAGCCTGGGGAAGAGCCAAGATTTGTAGCCATGGGAGGAATGGAGTGCACCAGGGAGCCTCCACTACTCTTTTTCCTTCTCCTTCTGCCAACTCTTATGGCCTTCCCATAACTACCATGTGCATGAGTATATGCACATGTACATGCACCACACACACACACACACACATACACACACACATGTATACACACACACACATACACACACACACACACACGGGGGGGGGCGTGGAGAGAATTATGCAAGGTCCATCATTTTTCCTCTAATTTGAGGTTTGCATTGTGGGGGGAAAGGGGGAAGTACACAAATGAAAACTCTGAGTAGCAACTAAGGCTAAATAAACATTGATAAAGTTCATCTGCCGTTCTATGTCATCAATGCCAAAATACCGATGAGTTGATAGCAATTCAAGTCCCATGATTCTGTCACTTTATGACACATTATATTTTAATAGTAGCATTTTGGTAATGAGATGTATAAACGAGGTAGTTTAATTTGATAGTATTTTAGATGCATATGGAACTCTTTATATTTAAAAACTTAAGCTTTAAGATAGAGGCATTCCTTAACAACATGTGTTAGAGGCATTACTCCTTGTAATTCTACTAATTGAGTTTGTCACATAGCTGCTCGTGTGTGTGTGTACATGGGGTGGTGAGTTCTTTGGCAATAGATTTCTGTAAATCTGAGGTTTTTAAGCCTATCGTAAAATTGCAGCCCTGGCAAGAACTAATGACATCTGAAGGACACTGTGTGTCTAGTCAGTTCCTGTCAATGAAGAGATTGCCTGGCTATATACCAGCCATCTGGCAGGGCAGCAGCTAATGCTGTCCTTGCCCACCACTAAGGCTGATCAGGAAATGTCCAGTTCATTGTGATAAGTTTTTGAAATTATTGTTTGATCAATGACTTAGCTGGGATTTCAGAACCCCAGTCTATTTCTTAAGTAGACTTTAATGATTCAATCTAGGAGAGATGGGGAGAGCTGTTTTCCGAGCCTCTGCTTCTCGGGCTCTTCACTTTAATCTCTAGTCTATTTCTCCTCCTTAAGGACAGTCTCCCTGCCATCTGTGCTAGCACCGCTAATCCTCTGAGGCAAAGCAGACAGTTCATAACTGTAAGAAATAGCTTGCTGAGGTTTTTGTTTATTAATTCTTAAAACTTGGACTTAACTTCTTTCCTCTGTAACGTGACCCAAGGAACTGAAAGTACCAGTGAGCTGGCTGGCTTTGTGAGGGGAACTCAATGCTCCTGAGGCCTGTGCCCTTCCTGGGCCAGCCCTGCCTGAGTACAGTCATATTATCAGACCATCTTGCACATTTGTTTCTTTTGGATCGATATTTAATAAACTGTCAAGAACAGGAGTCTGACACTCAAAATCATTCTGATGCCAGTTCTCCAAATGCCTGGTTCACTTCCATTCCCAGCCCATCTGGGTGCCTGGGTCTTACACTACACTGAAATATATTCCCCATGACCCTTACAGACACATGGACAACAACTTCAGAAAAATGAGTAGCCGCACATAAGTGACTTTTAAGGAAATTTAAGGAATTTTTCTACTGTCCAAGTGCTTGTTAGCTGTAGTTACATTTGTGTTTGTGTGTTCATCACCAATGTATTAAAATTCTGGCTTCTGGGTTTCATATACTAAGTCCACCATCCAGGAACATTGTCTTATTTAAACCAATAGGTATATATTCTAAAGAAATATGAACAGAGATGTAATGAGCATATATATTGTTCATCGTTGCTGATTTTAGATCTTTAACCTGTTGAATTAAATAAGCTCCATATGTCAGAAGGTTCAACTTACAAGAAAACTGTAATGGTAACTCTAAATGTGACTATAATATGGAGACATTTATTTTACAGAGTGCTTCATATTTTTTTTTTTTATATTGGGACTATGTTACTATTTTTTAGCCATGGAAGAGAGAGCAATTCAACGAGCTGAACGTAGGCAGATCTTGGCAGAAAAGAAGAAAAAACAAGAAGAAGACAAATTGGTAATAAATTCAGAATGCAAACTGAGGCAAGAAAAGCGATTTGTTCAGATTTCAAAACCTGGAACCTTATGTGTCCATGCCTTCTGAGACAGTAGATTAGAGCAACTTGAGAACAGCTGTGGCCTACCCCTCTGATTTCAGTTTTAGGAAAATAAGAAAGGTTTCACTCAACATCATTGGCAGAGCAGAAAGGAAATGTTACAAAAGTGAATGGCAGCTAACAGATTGGAAGGTTCACAGGTAACCAAAATTAGCATGCTGTATGTTGATACATTGTATATTGATTGTATATTGGCCCAATGACTTCCCAAAGGACAGTAGTTCTTATCCCCCAACATTTGACCTAGACTGTCAGAAGGAAAATTTTCATCTATAAGAGAAAAATAACAGTTCTGTTTGGGGTCAGCTAACCAGGTTTCTTCACAGAAAGTAAGAACTGAAAATAGTCACTTTTATCATGAAAGTAGACTGCTATATTCATGGGCAGGAGAAGGTCCTTTCAGAGAGACCCTTAAGTTATAGGACATGCTAATTGAGTCTTTCCTTCCTGTCACAAAATGCATACATAGTCCAGGAGGACAGGCATTTGGTAGACACTTTGCTGGCTCAGGACCAAAGACCTCCTCCTTTCCTACTCAGAGGAAGGATTCTGAGTTTTATGTCTTCTGATTTCGTTCAGGCTCAGTTAAAAGCCCAAGAGGAAGAACGCCAAAAGAAGGATGCAGAAGAAAAGGAAGCCCAGCTGGAGAGAAAACGAGAGGAAAAGAGGCTGAAGAAGATGGTTAGTAGAGTCTTTGCCAGTTGCCCCTTTGTTGAAGACCACTGCTAGTGATCTCTCTCCTCATGATTGTGTTGGCCATAGGTGTACCTAGAGCATAGGATGCTCTCAGCAGAGGTGGTGAATGGGTGGAGAGAGCGATGGACAGAAGAAAATACATCTCAGAGACGCTGGGAAAGCAAGTTATTAAATGCTAGTTGAGAAGATAGACCTTACATTTGGAGAAAATACAGTAGTAGTCTTTGTTGGGTGCTACAAAGAACAAAAGGAATCAAGAAGTCATATGAGGCAAAATACACATAGATTTTAGAGACAGTTAAAGCATTTTCATCCTTTGCTAAATCAACATAAATCTCTAAAAGCAGCTGTTTCTTTCCTTAAAAACTGGTGAGAGATTCTAAAACACATTTCCCCAACATGTGTTATATTCCATGTCGTCCTAGTAGTTCCTGAAATAGTAAGTTGTTTTGAGAAAGTGTAAATTCGGTAGTCAGATGGTTTTAGAAAATGCTGTTTAAGATAAACAAAGTTCCTTAATTAGTTGACTTCCCAAAACTTTTGACATCTTCCCAGACATTATGAGTCTCTAGAAAAGAGACATAACATACCAAAGTAATATGTATATGACTACAAGACCCTTTTATTTATAACACATGGTATAACATATCATGAAACAATTTAAGGTCATACTACTGTAAAGCACCAAAATAATTTTAAAAATATACACTATAACAAAATTGTCTCTCATATCTGTTCACTGTAAAGAAATAAAAAGAAGAAAGAAAATATCTCTGAGCTCAACACTAAGAATTAACTGCTCTCATATAGTAGCATCTTAGTGTCTACTTGGGGCCTTTTTCTCTGTGCATCTCTCCCTCTCTATTAATAGATTTATCATTGTCTGCCTGTGGGTATATATAGCTTTAAATGTATTTTCTTTTTAGACTCTACCATGAGTAGAGTAACTTCAGAATTCTTCAGGGCTACCTAATTAATAAATACAATGATGTTCTTTATAAATATTTGTTTGGGATTAATACAGATTTACAGAAAATTTGTAAGGATAGTATCATATTGTATATCTTTCTCATTTAATGTTCTCCAATATCATCATGAAGGATTCATTAGAAGTCATCACTGAAAACATTGTTTTTCCATAAATATTCAAGATCTACTTGGAGATACCATATTCCTGAAGCTGTCTTGTCCCCTTGGGTCCTCTGGGCTGTGATAGCTTCTGTCTTTCCTTTTTTGTCATGACTTGTCTGAAGATTTAAAAATTATCCCTCCATTGTGTTTGGTATTTTTCTGACCATTCCTCTGCACTAGTGGGCTTTTGTGGTGATGCTCGCTCCATCCTAACTTATGGCAGCACTGTACCTGAGATCCAGATGAGCATCTCTCCTGATGTGTGCTTGGTGAGATAGCCAGGGCTTGATAGGCTTCGTCACTGTAGTTTCCAGTCTTCACTTTTCACACTTTATCCCCTGAAAGTGATTCATTAAGTCCAGTATTCTCTCAAGGCGAAAGGAAGATACAGTTCAGCTCCATGCCCTCTGAGGAGGTATATCTACAGCGAATACTAAGAATTTTCTAAATAAAGTTAGTCACTTCCTCCATTTATTCAGTCATCTTTTATAGGACTGTGGATTCATGCATATTTGTTTTATACTTTGGATGATAAGGTACTGTTATGGCCATTATTGTTTAGGTAGTGGTGTCAGAAGACTCTTTGTAGACTGCCCCTGGCTTCCTCGGGTGTGCCCTGTACCGCTCTGCTTTCTGAATACCTTCCTCTCTGAAGGCTTTCATCTCAGAGCTTCACTGCCAATCTCTATAATCAGATGTTTTCTCAAGATTCCTCTGTTCTACATGGTATCTGGAAAAGAAAGTCTAGGTGCTGAGTACTAAGTTACTACTGGGATATTCTTGATTCTAGAATGCTGGTAGACAAGTAGATGATATACATGTATTAGGCCATGCATACACATCTGATTATAACCATCCCTTCATATACAATTAAAGTGAACTCATACTGATGTCTCTAACTCTTTTCTTGGACCAGAGAGTTTATCATACACATCCCATCTTGTTTATTTGCGGATGCTCTGACAATTTGAACTTTAGCTCCATCAATTCAAATGTATATAATTTGTTAATAATGAGTTCACGGCTAATTTGGGCTCTGTCTCAAAGTCTGTCTCAGAAGTATTAATTTACCTGGGCACTCTTAGCTGTTGGATGTGACATCCCTGTTGTTGATCCTATGTAGTCATCCGTGAGCGGTCCTTATATACTCAGTTCACTGAGAATTTTTATTATGAAAGGATATTGAATTTTATCTAATGTTTTCATCTATTGAGATGATCATAGAATTATTATTATCCTAAAGTGGTATATTGCATCTACTGATGTGTATAGATGGTCCTTCCATTCCTGGAGTAATTTCACCTGGGTGTGGTATATGATACTTTTAATGTAATCTTGAACTCGTCTTGCTACTGTTTGGTTGAGGATTTAGAAAGTGATATTCCTCAGGAATAGCGGCCCATATTTTCTGTTCTTATGTCATCCTTGTTTTGCTTCAGTGTCAGACTAAGGCTGGCCTCACAAAATGAGCTTGAAAGTATTCTTTCCTCCTTAGCTTTCTGGAACAAAGTTGGTCATGGTGTTTACCAGAACAGGAAGCAAACTAGCGGTATCCAATCTGGAGTCTGTCTTTTAGCAAACATTTTCGTTATTTCTGTGCTGCTAACATTAAAATGGCACTGGCATAATTGGATTAAAGTATGCTGTCTCCTATCAGCTGTCCCTCTCCTCCATGTCTCTTCCTGTCTTCTCTGATTTTAGTAAGCATCTTATCACCTCTACTGAGTTATTTGCTTTCCTTTTATTTTGGTATTGACTAGTGCTTAATAACCTCTGTCCATTGTCCCTGAGAGCTTCACACCCTCACATTTCACTTTCTCCACACACCCCCCCCCCATTTTCTCTTGTCATATGGGTCCTGTTTTGTTTGTACTGTGCTGTGAATACTAGGTGTCCTGCTGAGGTTCCTGCCTTACACAGCTGCTGTAGTGGTAATAGTATGGCTGTTAGCTTTGGCCTTCCATTTCTAGTGCTCTTTGTACAGATCTAACATCTTATCTGTGTCATATGTTTTTCTTCCTGAAGAACTTGACCCATTCTGCTCCTGTTGGCAGATTCCCTCAGCGTATATAACCTGCCTCCTTCCTCTCAGACAGTCTCAGTCCCACATGTTCTTACAGGACCTTTGTTCTGGTTCAGGTCCATGAGGAGGGAGAGAGTAGAGAGCCCTGGAGTATCATAGGATACTAATCCTGTCTTCTTACACTGGCCCACCTACTGACAGAGTTAGGGTCAGCATGAGGACTTTAGTCTGTAGCAGGTGGTGAATTTTTTCCCCTCTCCCATCTTTAACACTATATCTCATTTTAACTCTCTAAAATATACCATTCATCTAGATATGGTTGGTTGGTTTGTTCGTTATTTGCCTTTCTTAATAGTTTTAAGCTTCTTGGATATACAGCTTTGTGTTTTATCACAAAATTTAAACATATTTTTACCCACCATTCTTCAGATATTTTAGCTGACTCTTCATTCTCCTTGCCAGTTTCCAGGCACACCAGTGTTAAGTTTCTCATATGTGCCAGTTTTTTACTCTCTTGCTACTTGGCAGTTACTATGACTTCAAGTTGCCTGGTTCTTCCTTCAGCTGTGCCCCTATTAATAAGTACGTTGAAGACACTCTTCATTTCTGCTCGCATGGTTTTAATGTCTAGCACTTTTGTTGTGACCTTTATGGTTTTCATGTGTTCTGCAATCACCTGTCTGATACTGAATGCTGTCCATCTTTTCTCCACTTTGCCTTCGGTTCTCTAGAATTCTAACAGCTTCACTATCTTTGTCATGTCTGTCTTGTTCTGATGATTGTTTTTATCTTTTCAGACCTTACTCTTATCTTTTGATAGATCATTGGTATATTATTGTTGAAAGCCAATCATTTGCTTAGAGCAATAAGAATTTAACCATGTAGGGCTTTAGTGTGAAGATTTGTGTTAATCTAGGCAGGGATTGGGCTTTGTTTGATGTTTATTGTTGCTATGGTTACTACCATTGGCTTTTATTGTTGCTATGGACACTAGAGGCTTCACTTTTTCAGTGCCTTTGGCTTTGGGTCTTCACCTGGTGCTGCTCCCTAGTCCCTCCTGTTTCATAACAGTGTCTGTGAGTAGGTGCTGAGACGGGTGTGAGGGAAGCACTCTCTCCTACATTTCAGCCTTGGGCGTGCCCAGTTCTGGCTCTGGAGTTTCTGTTCCTGCTATGTGGAAGTACTGCTGCGCCTTACTTCCCCCTTTCTCTGTGACTGCAAGCCCTTCCCTACAGCAGTTGGTTGGTGGGAAGAGATCACATCTGGAAGACTTCTCAAAGTACCCTCTCGACACAGTGTGGGCCCCCTCTATTCCCAGGTGGTGCAAGCAGAGAGCCTTCATTCTCGGGAGGAAGAATGCTCGATCCTCTCCCCTTGACAGCCTATTCAGGAAAGGTCCTCTTAGTCTCCATATCATCTCTGTGAAAACATATTGGGGTTCCTAGAGGAGAAATCTACAGGAGAGTGGGACCACCTTCATGAGCCTTACCTCCTCACATGATGCACTAGCACCCCCACCTACACGCACATACACCAAGCACTGCACCAACATCTCCTCCTTAGCAGCTCAGTATGTGTAGCTTCTGCCTCCTCAGGCAAGCTAACGCTCCCGTGCCTCCCTGAGTGCCTGTCTTTCCAGTCTGGGGATGATTACATGTCTCAGGTCATCTCACAAAAAGACATTAGTTCTGATCCCTGAACAAACCAAAAATGATTTTTAAAAAACTTACTGGCCAGGAGAATATTTTATCTCACTATACCAATCACCAACCTTTCCTTTTTAAAAATGTCAGCCCATAGCAACAGACAAAAAGCCTTTTCACGTAGACCAGTTTCCATTCAGACTGTAACCCTCTAACTCTGAGAGCAGTGCATTTGCTGCCTGGCTGTGATTGAGCCTTCCTTGAGAGTGATTTCAGCTCTCAATGTACCTGTCAGTTGTCTCCTTTTCCTTCTGTGCAAACATGCTGTGCACAGCAAGCTTGCCCACTCTGCTTGGCACATGGTCTTCATGCTTTTGAGGCAGCATATTCTGCACAAACAGTTCCTGGCTTCCCTGTAGACTTCACATAGCTAGCCCAGACACAACCTCCAAGGCCACGCTGATGCTATTCCTATGAACAACAAAAACTCAGTGGCACTCCTGAACCAGTGCCTGCGGGGACTTTGTCTGTTAGTTGCATGTGGCTGGAAGTCTTTGAGGGAAATCTGGTTTAACTTCTAGTTGGCAAGTTTTTGCTCACTGAATTTATCAGCAGTCTGTCCAGTAGAGGTACCATATTCTCTAGGTAGATGAATAACCCAACTATTGTGATAGCAGATTATCTCAGGTACAACCACATGTATTTATCTGAATACAAAATATAAGCCCAGCTGTGCATGTGAAGGACATGTGTCTTGGTTTGGTTTTCTATTGCTGCAATAAATGGTATGACCAAAAGCATTGTGGAGAAGAATGTATTTGGCTCATGTGAAACAGACCATTATTAGGGAAGCCAAGGCAAGAGCTGAAGCAGAGACAAGAGAGGTCTGCTGCCTGCTGCCTGCTGGCTTCCTGCCCCCACTCAGCCTGGTTCCTTATATTTCCCCCCAGGGCCACAGGGACCTGGGCCCTCGCACATCCAATCAAGACAATGCTCCACTGACTTGCCTACATATAGTCTGATGGAGGCCTCTTCACTAACTGTAGCTAGTGTCAAGTTGACAAAAGACTGATCAAAACAACATGTAATACTAAGTTTTAGGACAAAGGAAGTCTTCAGGGAAAAGACCATGATAAAGTGGCCCTCCACATTCAGAAGAAAGGGGATGGGTTAAGGGGATGGCAACAGCTCCATGACCCTAGGACCCTGACAGAAAAGCACACCAACTGAGGCAAATAAGAGTGCCATTCACAGGTCTCACATGACCTAAAGGTAAAAACCTTCTCATAAAGTCCCAGTTCTCTCATTGGATGCATGTTTTCTACTACTGCTTAGCAAGCTATTGCTCTAGAGCCATATAAAGATACTTGGGGGATGATGGGTTTTTTGATGGCCTGGAACCCACTTTATAGACCAGGCTGGCCTTGAACTCCCAGAGATCCATCTGCCTCTACCTCCCATGTGCTGGGATTTAAGGTGGGCACCATATACCCAGCTTATAAATATACTTTTAACTAGTAGGAATTTGAAATCTGTTACTGAAAAGGGTAATTTTATCACAGAAAATGACATTTTCCATGTTTAGTAAACATATTAGGTTGATGTAAAATATCTACTTCTGTGCCAGTCTTTGCTCTGGGTGTTGGAGTCGAGCAGTGAAGACAGCATCTCTGTCTTGAGAACCCATCTATATTAGTTTGGAAAAATCACTCAGCATCTAAAGGTGTAGACTGGGAGGACACTCGGGGAAGCTTGGTACAAAGGAGGTCCCCACAGGACACACACATGCATGTCAAATAGCCCGTGAGACACACACAGCTGGACAGAGATGCTTATATATCAAGACTAGAATGTGGAATCTAGAAGATCCAAATATGCCAGTGTTTTTGATGATCTGAAAGTGACTAGAATCAGCATGGGGGCAGGGTGGACAGAGATGACTGCAGGGCCGCAGCCTAGGATGAATGAATATTTTTCCAGAGGATGAGGATCTAGGAGAACCTAAGATTAGAACAGTAAGAGCAGTGTTTGTGTTGGGGGAGGAACGATGGTAGACCCAGCGCAATGTGCCCGAGCTCAGTTCTGAAGGAGACAAGTGACCCTTTAATTTAGAAACAGGGGCATCACTCATGAGCTGGACAAGGGTGCTTTCTGTGGCAGCTTGGGAAAGGAGCCACTTTCCAGTGGGCCGAGGCTCGGTGAGGAATAGAGTGTACATGGGGGTCCAGTGGGTCAAAGGGATTTTTCGCTGGTGGTTGCTTTTGGTTTTATTTGCTTTTTTTTTAAATTGGCTTTTATTTGCGTGTTCCTATTTTGACTTCTATGATGCAGCAGTAACAGAGAAATTAGTGTTAAAATAGACTTGAGTGCTGTATACTTCCCTTAACATACTGTAAAACCTTAATCTTTCTCTTGAGACATAGTGGCTGATACAGATGTTGGCTTGTTTTTTTTTTCTTCGAGACAGGGTTTCTCTGTGTAGCCCTGGCTGTCCTGGAACACACTCTGTAGACCAGGCTGGCCTCAAACTCAGAAATTCACCTGCCTCTGCCTCCCAAGTGCTGGGATTAAAGGCATGCGTCACCATACCCGGACACAGATGTTGGTTTTGTACATCATTTGTAATTATGCAAAATATAATTTAAATCAGAAGATAAACCCATATTTAATACCACTTTTAACCTGAGCAAACCACGTGCTCTTTGAAACCTTACTGTGTAAATCCCCAATATAAATGCTTTTCAAAGCAGAATCATACTATGTCAACATGTCAGCTGAGTAGATACAGCTGCCATTCACTTCCTGTACAAGGAAGTGGAAAATAAGTCAGCTGCGAGTGTGTGCAGGCAGGTAGGTCCTTTAGACTGAGCCCAGGGCTCTCCAAAGGGTGGAATCAGGCTCACAGGCTGCCTGCAGGCTGCCGCCCAGTGAGGGACAGTGCGCTGCACGTGGAAAGAACCCCGTTCTGTCTCCTCGTTCATTCTTCACCCTCCTCCTACTCAGGAAGAAATGCTTATCTACAGTTTTCATGCCTGCCATCCCATTCAAGAAGCTTCTCAAGGGTCTGAAATAAAGGTTATAAAGGTTATTTTGATGTAATTCCCTGAAGAATGTAGACATTTCATTTTCAGGAACTTGTACAAAGATAGGTAATTGCATTGGAAGATGAGGACACTCTCCCTTTCCTATTAGAAATAATCTCTCTCTCTCTCTCTCTCTCTCTCTCTCTCTCTCTCGCTCTCTCTCTCTCTCTCTCTCTCTCTGCCTCTCTGTGTGTGTCTGTCTCTCTCTCTCAGAAGGCTCTCTCTCTCACACACACACACACACACACATACACAGTAGCTTGCAGCATCATTCACTTCCTGTACAAGGAAGTGGAAAATAAGTCACCACTGCACTTTTCATGACATGAAATTAGAGAAGGAAAAAGGAACTTGAATATTGCTATATTTCTGGCCCACGGGTGACCGCCACCGTGAGAGCAGTGTGCCGTCTGCTTTAAAGTTGTGTTTTGCTGCACTCACTACATCGCAGTCAATGCTTCTCTCCCACCTTGATTACAGACTGCTTTTATTAAAAGACAGAACTAGATAATGGTATCTGTAAGGTATACTGTTAAGTTCCTGTCATCTTTCTTGGCCACACCGCTCAGGAATGCATGTCTTTCTTCTGTGAGAAGCACAAGGTGCGTTCTTTCTCAGGGAACCACCAGGGGCAGTTAATCTTGCTGCTCAGGACAGAAGGCTGCTCTGTGATGATAAATACTTTCAGCTTACATCTGGACTTACTGTTCACTTCGGAAAGAAAAATAACTCAGTGTTAAGAAGAGTCTTTTAGACTTTCCGTGGAGTTTCTTGTCATTTGGCCATCATGATTTATCTGTAAGGCTGTACATCATAATTCTAGTGCCGTTTGCATCGCTGCTCTTTCTGTAATAAGGAAAGGCTTCCCGATCTCTCCCTTGACTAGATGTTTTGACTTTTTAGTCATGAGGGAAGTGGTAGCTCATTTCTGTAAACACTATTGGATAAACCCAAGAATGCATAGCTTACGGAGTTACGACCAGCATTCCCTGCCCTCTTCCAAAATCCTTTAAAAAATATTCCAGAGTTTTATTATAATGATCAGCACATTATTTAACTGTTAGATGTTGTACTGGCTAGTTTTCTGTGTCAACTTGACACAGCTGGAGTTATCACAGAGAAAGGAGCTTCAGTTGAGGAAATGCCTCCATGAGATCCAACTGTAAGGCATTTTCTCAATTAGTGATCAAGAGGGAAAGTCCCCTTGTGGGTGGGACCATCTCTGGGCTGGTAGTCTTGGGTTCTATAAGAGAGCAGGCTGAGCAAGCCAGGGGAAGCAAGCCAGTAAAGAACATCCCTCCATGGCCTCTGCATCAGCTCCTGCTCCCTGACCTGTCTGAGTTCCAGTCCTGACTTCCTTTGGTGATGAACAGCAGCATGGAAGTGTAAGCCGAATAAACCCTTTCCTCCCCAACTTGCTTCTTGGTCATGATGTTTGTGCAGGAATAGAAACCCTGACTAAGACAGATGTTAATTTTGTTTCCTTTTAAAGTGAAATTCTTTCTATGGTTTTTAATCATGGAATTTTTGTTTCTTTTTTTTCCCTCAGAAAGAACTAGAGAAACAGAAGAGAATTAAAAGAAATCAAGAGTTGGAAGCAGTAGCCAAAGGTCATTATGAGAGGGTCTTGCTAAGGAAAAAAGGCCTGGAGCCCTGGAAGAGACTGAGAATGCAAAGCAAGCACAACGTTGAGGTGATGTCACCATCATGGTATCAGCCCCAAGTTAAAAAGTAGCCTTTCTCAGATAGCATGAACACTCACTCAGGCTTTAGAGTGAGGGGAACTTAGTGATTTTAAAAGCCAGACAATAACTGCCTTGAGTATGTATGTTTCTGTTTTGAGTAAGAGTCCAGATTTGATTATCTAAACACTTGTAATTTTACAGGTTTTGAAAAGTAGAGTGATTTTATTAGAGATCGCCACTATAGGAGGAATAGAGGTGACTAGATTTTATCATGGTTTCTAACAGAGAGAAAGTCATAGGTGTGATTTCTGCTATGATTATGTCCATAGACAAACCCAGAATCTCAGTGCATTACAATTACTCATCTCTCAGGAGTCTGCAGGCCACTTGTGCTTCGTTCCCAGTCTCTCCCCAGCCCTTCTTGCTGGTTTCAGAGCTGCTCAGGTTGTTCCTTCCACCTAGCAATTAACTAACAGGTATAGCAAGCCAAATTACATAAGCCCTCTGTCAGCCTCTGCGGTCCATCACCCTGCACTGGAGTCCTGTCTCCTGGGTCCTTTTGATCTCCATCAAAAATAGAGAGTGTTGAGTCCAGCATAGGTAAAGTTGATTGCAGAATAAAGTGAAGAATACTCCCAAGGGGTGGCAGTGCAGTGACCAAGAGACCACAGTGTCTCATTTCACATTTTAAGGCAAGCATTCTATGCCTAAAGTGTCTAGGAAAAGCAGCTTTTCCTGAGGGACATGGTCTGTGCTGATGTGACTCGGCTAGGAGAAGGCAGTGTACATCTTGATTAGAAGGCCTCCACGTAGACAGTAATCACTGTGGCTTAGAAGTCAGTTATCAGGTCTGGAGAGGAGGCTCGTGGGTCGAGTACTTGACGTTCTTGCTGAGAACCAGAGTTCATTCCCTAGCACCTTTGAGTGGCTGTCACCTGGCTGTTTCTTCAGGCTCCAAGGAATCTAATACCTTCTTCTGGCCTCTGTGGGCATCAACATACACTGACACATAATAAAAATACAACAAATGATAGGTCACTTTTGATTCTGGCCATTTGGAATGTCACATCTCTTCCCAGGGCTGAGATATTCACTCAGATCCCACTCTTTTGAGTGGTAATCAGCCCCATACCTCAGTGCTGCTCATTATGAGGGGAAGGTTCATTACCAGTGTCCTCCAGGCTGATAATCTAACTGGTCTTCTAACACTGCCCACTAATATTTTACTGAGCAGAGCAAGCGTAAGGCCAGGCTCAAGGTCACTAAGAAGGATGAGGCTCCATCTACTCCATCAGGTGGTGCTATGAAGTCACACTGCAGAGAGTACAGAATACTGTTATAGAGAGCAGCAGTCTGCTCTGCCACAGGGGTCCTTGAAATCTAACACCAATGAAATGGCTCACATTACCCTAACAAACTTATCCGGTACATAGAACATTCAAGTAATGGTCAAGAAGTTCAAACAGATGGGATGTTATTCTGTCTTTGGCTGTCAGGTTTTACGTGCCACAGAGCCCCATGTGATGACTGCTCTGGCCTGGAAATATGACTAGCAGGAGATCTGGGATGCAGCATGTTTACAGTAATGGGTGGCTAGGTTAGATGAGACCTAGAGAAATGTGTCACTGTTCTAGAAAAGACTGCAATGAGAAAATCTTTTCTCCTGCCTGTTGAAGGAACACAACCATCTCTTTCATACACAAAAACTGAATTATATTTATTTTGGATGATACTCTCAGCCACTTAAATTGGAAAGACATTAAAATGTTCATCATGTTATTTTTGTATCAATGGTTTTGTGGTTTATTGATAACGTCTAAATTTCAGTCCTGGTGACAGGTCATTCTACAAACTAATTGAGAGTATTGGCATTTCCTCAATTGACAGTGGTTAAGTACATAATAAAGAGTGGTCTCTTATGGAATTGCTGTCCAAGTTCCAGCAGAGCAAACTGAGAGCACTGCCAACCCCCCAGTCCAAAGGTTAGCGGACATGAAGGGATGGCTTGACACTGCTTATTCCATTCCATACCCAGCCAGTCTCTGGCCTCCAGGGAGTCAGCACTGTAAGAACATGTATGATGCATGAATCCCACGACCTCCACAGAACAAAGCCGGTAGTCTCAACTCCGTTATTCTTATCTAGTGCCTGTCTAAACCTGCTATGTAGCATCATTTTCCTATCTATGTATGTCTCCTTAAGTGATTTAAAATTCAAGGAATAAGTTCCACTTTTCATTAAAAATTTTCCCAGGTAGCAGAAAAGTATCACTCTTTGGCTTTACAAAGAAGATGCCTGCTCAACTGGTTCCAGTATAGCCAGGAACATCTGGCTACGAAGACAGCCAAGGCTGATCAATTTTACTCCCAACTATTGTATAGAAGAAGCATCCGGAGCTGGCTCCAGGTAAGGACAGGGGAAAAACACTTTAAATGCATCTCCTTGAGCCTTGTGTGATGACACTTACCTATGGTCTAAGCACTTTGGAAGCTGAGACCTTCTCTCAGAAAATCAAAACTAAATAAACACCCCCCCACACACCCCGTTCAACTCCCCATTAAAACAAACAAACAAAAACCAAGCTGAATGGGCTTGATAATGCCACACCCACTTTGGTTTTTCAAGAATACGGAGCCATGAATCCAGTTCATTCCTTTGAAACATTGTCAGCCTTGGGTAGTATAAAGTCTCCAGCACATGTCACTTTCCTCATAAAGTGTGTGTGTGTGTATGTGTGTGTGTGTAATGAGTCCTTCAGCTTTTGTTTCTTAATATCCCTTGGTTTTCTGTCTCACAGTACTTAGGTGATTTTGGAAATTTCTCCCATCAGTCTGACACCTATTACTGTTATAGTAAATTACAGAGGATATTACTGACTTGGCTGCCTTGTTATTCTTTCAACCCTTTGCATCCTTTTGTATTTTGCTTTGTATGTCTCTGTTTCTGCATTTTCTCATTTGTTTTTACTTACTCTATGTGTGTACTGATATCACTTGTCTCATTTCTATCGTGTCTTCACCCACTAGTATGTCAGTGATCTAGAGAAAGAAGTCAGGAGACTCTGTGCCTACTTACTGCAGAAGAAGATTTTCAAGGCCTGGCTTACCACTGTCAGGGAGCTGAAGATGGATTCCCAAAGAAAGCTTAAGGTTGCCGCAGAACACTGTGACAGGTAAGGTGTGGCGCTCTCACGAAACTGACTCCCCAGCTGCCTGGAACATCATCTCCTGCTTGCACGGTGAAGAAGGGGTGTGGGGGCTAGGAGAGCCAGGCCCTCAGAGACAGGGGAATGCTAGCTCCCGGTGTACAGTGTAGCAGCAGCAGCACAGGAAAGCATCTGTACAACAATGAGGAAGCAAGCGTGTCCTGTCCCCCTCACGGGGGCTGCAGGGACCACGTGTGAAATCCATGGAACATGCCTAAGCAGATGTGTTCCTTAGTAGTCATGTGGTTTTCAGTTTTTAACATTTTTATCACATGCATGTCTGGTGCTCATGAAGGTCAAAAGATGGCACAGGCTCCCCTGGAACGGGAGTTAGACGTGCTTATGCACGCCATGTGGGTGCCAGAAACTAAACTCGGATTCCTCTGCAAGAGCAACATGGACTCTTAACTCAGAGGTTTTTTTTCTTAAGCTTGACGTTTTTAAACATTGTGGAATATAGCACCAAATTTTAAAGTGCTTAAACCATACAAATATAGCTAGTAATTACTAGACACCCGTGTCACCATAACTGAGGTCAAAGTGGAATATCACTGTCACTTTCTCCGTCACAAGTCCCTCCTACAGGTAAAGAAATCTGCTGATTTGTAGCGTGAACCTTCTCCTGCTCTCCCTAAGCCCTCAATACCATGTGGTTCCTTGTGTTGAATTCCGTGTATAGATGACCTATTATTGATGTTTAAAATACAGCTAGGTCTTACTTGTTGAGAAATAGTGTAGTCCACACAAATATAAGCGAGTATATGCTTGCTGTCTGACTTCAGAACTTCCCTAAGCATCTGCACAGAAATGTTAGGAGTAGACAGAAACAGCCCTTTTTGACAGTCAAGCAGTTATGTAGTGGGTCTCCCTCTCCTCCCAGCCTATCCTTTATTTATTTTTTTTTTTTTTGATTCTTTGTTTTCACTGTGTATGAGCACCTCTTGCGTATCTTGTTATACCAGTATGGCCACATATAGCAAAAACTGTTCTTAATTTATAGGCACTGGAAATCAGTGGTCTGGGAATAGGCTAACAAGTGGATTATAGTTTAGTGCAAATAGAGATTAACCATGCAATAGTGATAGTATTCAGGGGACTTGCCTTTGAATAAAATGCATCTGCTTTAGAGGAAGGCGAGGACACAGTACCTAATGACTCTGCATTCATAACCTTTTGAACCTACTCATCACAGGGCCGGTGACATCCTAGTGGGTAAAGGTGCCTGCCACCAAACCTGATGACCCAAGTTCAGTGTGTGTCCTCTAACCTCCATACTCACACTGGCATGTGTGTGCTCCTGTGCATATGTACACACTAATAAAATGCAATAAAAGATAAAACTTTTAGAATTAAACACAACTTTACAATGAGTAGGAACAGATTTTGCCTTCTGAGCTGTGGTGGACACTGAACAAGGAAGCAGTAGTGTATTAATGCACTGCTCAGCCCAACTCCAACTGCTGTGTCCTGAGGTACAGCCACTGTGAATATATATGCACTTGACCTCCTTCTGTGTGCCCGAGGATTCACTTGGGGCTTTCAGAACACAAAGTCTGACATATGGTCACTGTACTACCCTGGGGGCGTGAGTTCATTCTCCAACAAGGGAGCAGCACACACCCAATGCAGCTCACTGGGCCCCACACTGGGTTTCCTTGCTGTAAGTCACCCTGCCCCACATTGTCTTCCTGCTCTGTCTCCTAGTTCACTGTTGTTATAAGCTCAAAGACACAATAGCAAGATAGTGTTGCTTTTTAGGGTTCGAGGGGGTAAGTCGGGATAGGAACTGTGAGAGCAACAAGAAAGGAAGTCCATTTGTTCGGGTAGAACCTCTGCTGTGACATTGTTCTTCCCCACTTTGTTCCTGCTTCCTCTGTCCATGCCCCACTGGCCTCCTATTCTGCTCCTCAGGCACAGCGCTCACTTCAGCTCAAGGGCAAACACAGTTTTATCCTTCACATTGTTAAGCTCTGCCCCATGTCACCCACTGACCAGCTCATCTCAGTGTGTCTACCCATTCATTGTTCTACGTATTCCCTGAGCTAGGAGATTTCAGAGTAGACTAGGAGGAACCAGAAAGCCTGGAGCAGAGTGAGAAGAGAGGAGCTGTGAATGGCAGGGGAGAGAGACATGTGCTCAAGCCTGGGAGTGGGCCCTAGAGATGACCACAGGAAGTTCGCACTGGTGGGCTGAGCGGAGAGAAGTCAAATGCAGTGAAGCAGTTCAGTTTAATGGAAGTCAGCATTATGCAAAACATCAACCAGCAAACAGCCATAAATTTAATAATGACTGAGGTGAATTCTTGAGCCTTGTTAGCTGGTTAACAGGCCAGAACAAATATCACTGCCTGTAAAGCCTCGGCAGCCTGTGCTTGTGTACCGACCTATAACCATGTGATTGTGTGTGGTGGATGCTAAGCTTGACTCTTGGCCTTTACTCCAGGCCTGCCCTCTGCAGGTCCCCTTCTCCACAGCTCAGATATTCCTCCTGAGACAGGGCAGCGGCTGTGTTTCTCCACCACTGGCCCTTCCCATACTCTGAAAGGCTAGCTGTCTGAGTGGGTAGAGCCTGTTAGGCCTTGCTCAGCATCCCCAGTGGCCATCTGGTGTAGGCATGGTCACTCCTCAGAAGGCAGGTAGGCTTCCCACAGACACCACTCCATTTCACTTTCCACCCTTGGCATTAGCAGATTTGTTCTTAGCAAAATTCTAGCTCCTTTCTGTTGTAGTTGGGGATGAGCTTGCCACTCAGGTTTTAAACTAACTGAGCGCTCCCAGTACAGTCAGTCATCTTTACCTTGACAGCTGTCTGCCCAAGCCCATCCTAATTCCTGGTCCTGGTTGGTCGATATACAGGCTGTGGCCAGGCCAGCTGAGGAGTCCCAAAGCCAGCACTGTTAGCATTGGGCTCTCTGTGCAGCGTCACTCACCAGTCACCCCATCTATTCTTTTCAGCAGCACTGTGTGCTGTCAGAATTCCCATTGATTTCCCTTTCTCCCTTTTCCCCCTTAAAGGAAGATTCTCATGCTCACACTGGAGACGTGGAAGGCATTTGTAAAACTCACCAAAGAAGAAAGAGTGAAGGAAGAACGCCGAGACCACCTCCGCCGGAAGGTCTCCGAAATCCTTCCAGACTTCCAGATGCTGGTGCCTCCGTGATGGCTGCATCCAGTAGCTACCTGCTTGCCCGCTGAGGGAAGTCTCCGGTGCCTGGACGTGTGCAGGCTATCTCCACCCACACACCAGCTGAGCCCGACCTACTTTCTGGATGTGTCATAGCCAGGGGAAGTATCTTGGGATTTGTTCTTCCATCTTGACCTCTCCTGGATTGCTAGGCATCTGTTGTAATGTCTGTCACTGTGGGTCATCCAAAGGACCACTGTTGAGGGCACCATGTTGAGTATATTTTATATATTCTTAGTATAATAAACTTGGGAAGGATGAATGTGCCTGCCTGAACTTACAGAGGGGCGTCCTTATTGCTTGCTGTGAGCTGCGGTATGGGTAACAGTGGAGACAAACAGAAAGCAATGAGGACAGAGAGGGCATGGGTGGCCAGTGTTCTGTGACCAGAACACGAGTGACAGGTGCCCACCAGGGCCCACGCTCTCAATGGCAGAGCATGATTAAAGGTACTCTACACAGCTCAGCAGGCTGCAGCAGCTTGTGCTGATCTTAGAGCAGCTAGGACAGCCAAGCACTTGGTACACAGCAAGGCAAGCTCCAGCAGGGACCACCCAGCCCCTCATCTGAATGTCTAGCCATGTTCCCAACCCAGCTTCTAAGTAATCCATCTGCTTTGTCTGCTTGGCCTGGCAACTTACACTGAATTCAAAGAATGTTCTAATATTTAGGATTCTGTAAAGATTGATCAAATGTTCCCTTCTGTGAACTTTTACACAGAATCATCTGCTAGCAATTTTTTCATTATAAAACTTGTCTTTATTGTGACAAATTCAAATAGTCCACAAATGCACACAGTAAAATGCAAAACCTCCTCATAGCCCAGAACAACTGAATTGGTAAAATAAAACTGTCGAGCGAATGTGCTCGATCTGAAACCACCCCAGCTGCACGCCATGCAGAGTGGCTCTGGTCATTTCCTCACGGACAAGAAAACGCCAGGGCAGAGCTGAACTGCATGCAGCCCACACACCTTTTTATGAATACCATGACTGCCATCTAAAAACAAGTGTTTCAAAGACTAATGGCTACAAGAAAAATGGAACTAAATTCATATTTAACCTCACTCCATGTAAACCACTGCTTATACCTAATTACAGCACACTTATTAAATATTGGCATTAACACTAAAAAAATCAAAACCACACACAAATATTAATTTAATGCCAAGCCTAGAGATAAGGCTTACTAATTCTTTAAGTAAACATGTCCTAAATAAGTCATATAAAAATCAAGTTTTCTATCTTAAACTTGATCTTTTCTTCACCCAAACGTCAACCAGAAACTGCTTCCTTGGGACATATGTTGGCTGGGTCACCTGGACAGTGCCAGCTTACAGACCTCTCTGAAGAGACCAAACGCTTGATAGGCATAGTGAAGACATGAGCTGAAACACTGCTGCTGCTACCTAGCACCTGAATAGAAAGTACCTGACCCACAAACCCAGGGAGGAAAAGAGGAAGATGAAGTGTAGGGTCTGCAAAGGCCACCGGACAGGGATGACAGTGAGGTAGTCAGGAGGCCCCACAGCTCAGAGCAAAACACTTTAAGGACACACCAACAACCACAGACAGTTTTCATAAAAGAAAGCACTTTATTTTCCTTTTAAACAACGTGGTCACATTATTTTGCACAAAAGGCAGGAGTTTGTAAAATTCCCATTTTAAAGGCTAAGATGTAGATAAAGGGACAAAAAGAGTCGAGGCCAGCCCTCAGCCTCCAGCTTGGCTTCAGGAATCCCACTTCATGTTGTAGGCCATCCATATCAAATACTGAATTTAATATTAAAACCATTCTCAGTATTCATTTACTCTACCATCAGAGTAATCAGATCTGATTACTGAAATCAGATCACGAAAAGGCCCCAAAGACATCACACACATCATCCAATCACCCAGACTCCGGCACAAGCTTGAGCTGGCTGCTCTGATGTGGCATCTTGTCAATGGCTCTGCCTGAAAGACTTTCCTTTGTACCATTAGAGCAGGCTAGCTCTGGGTTTGAAGCTTTGCCTTTTAAGTAGGGGTTTTTAAAGGTGAAAAGCGACACCAGGACATCTCCAGTACTTAGAAGTCTCAAGCCCAAGGTGGCGAGAGCCACGTGCTCTGCTCACCACTCTGCCTGCTGTTCCTACAGTGAAATGCTCAGAGCCAGCTCACAGCAACAGGACTCAGTCTGGCCGCTTCTTCTGAACAGTTCCATGAATCTCAGCAAACACTCACAAGAACACACTGAGTTTCATTTAGTGTTCAGTTTAGTCAGCATGGCTTTCATTCGCACCACACGGCCCCTGTGTGTTTAACATGAAACAGTTCACCTGCCAAACTTACGCTGAGCAAACCAGGCTCCAAGCAGCACAACTCGAACCCGCTGCTTGTTCGAGAAGGCTCCTTTTCGAAAGGCAGGGTACCAAAATATGGCTAACAGGAAGTTCCGTCATGCTGGGCGTGGTGGCGCACGCCTTTAATCCCAGCACTCGGGAGGCAGAGGCAGGCGGATTTCTGAGTTCGAGGCCAGCCTGGTCTACAAAGTGAGTGCCAGGACAGCCAGGGCTACACAGAGAAACCCTGTCTCGAAAAACCAAAAAAAAAAAAAAAAAAAAAAAAAAGGAAGTTCCGTCACAGAAACCTACTCGGCTAGTTTAAAGCGACGAGTGAGTGCATGGAGCACTGCTTTTATTAAACGTCATGGTTAAAGCTGTGCTTCTACAGGTTTTCACTTCTGTCAATTGAACCTAATAATAAAAGCTGATGTTCTACCCAAAAGAAGGAAGTCAGTTAGGCATATCTCAGTATTACATAGACTCTTACTGGCGTTGTGTTTTCTGGCAGTGGGAAGTTCTTGAATACAAAGTTTTCTTTTGCTAAAAATATTAAGAGTACCAAGGAGTATTGCGTAAGAGAGCAAGCTTACAGCAGTTGCCTTCCAGGCAGGCGGTACAGTGGACAACAGTCAGTGCATTCATCAGAGGAAAATGCCACTGGGAGAGCAGAGATTTACAATATCCTAGCAACTATGTGGTTGAGGGAGCAGACAGCACTGTCCCCAAAACACATTTAAGGCTTGCTTCATTTTCGCGGTGTCAGAGTGGCCTGCCGACGAGGCAGCGAGGGTGACCTACACAGTACTTTGTAAGCTCCTAAAACACTTTCCTACCAAGGGAGGGGTCCCTCCTTCCTTCCAGGCTTCCTCCCTAGTGTTTGCCCTTGAGCTTTTCAGAAGCCAGCTCTGTCTTCTTTCCTGGGAATATACACGACGGTATGGCAGTAACATAAAGGATGGGAACATGGAGGGATCTTTATGAAGCTTAGATGTAGGACAAGAGGACCTGCTTATCTGAAGTCACTTTGGTGGGGAGTTCTTGCTCCCATGGTCAAGGGACTGCTAGCTCATCCACAGATGCTTGGGACAGCCCACTCACATTGGAGCCTTTTTGAAGACTCCAATGAAAAAATCTTCTACTGTCTGGAGAATGCCCGAATCCCACAAACAGCTTAAGATCATAAAGCACAAAGGTCTGACTGTAGACTGTCTCTTAGAAACCAACTGCAAAAAGCTGTGTGCACAGTTCCCATTTCCCCTCTACGGAGCAACAAGGCCAAGGCAAATTTAAGGTCTCACAAATTATCCTTGATCTTTGGAATCCCAGAAACAGTACATGTATAAAAAACAAACGAATGAGCGGACTGAGAGATCTACAAAGCAAGGATCTTTACAGGTTTGAGCTTCGTTCTGCAAACCGTCAAGGTTCTCCAGAAACGTCAGCTTTGGAGGCTGGAGAGATGGTTCAGCAGTTAGGAGCACGTGCTGCTCTTCCAGAGGACCCGAGTTCAGTTCTCAGTGCCCAGGACAGCTGACTCATGGCTGCCTATAACTCCAGCTCCAGGGGGTACACACACACACACACACACACACGCAAAATAAAATCTAAAAAGAAAAGTCCCGGCTTCTTAAATCCCATGAGCTACAAAGCCAACAAGGAATCCCTGTCCATTTGAGGGAAACTGAGTGGCCTCATTCATGTGACCCTTGAATGGCAAACTCAAGAGGCAGCAGGCACATGGACTGACTATCTGATTTCTGTAAATTTTCTCAGCAGTTAGACGTTCAAAGTTGGCTATGTACCTGACATTCAAGAGACATGAAAACTACCAATTTCTGCCCACATATGCTGTCTTTGACATTACTACCATCTCTCTTACCTAAAACCCACAACGACAGAAAATAGTTGTATCCAAGCCAACTCTCATTCTAAATGAATGTCTGACTCTAGACCAGGGACAGGCATTGCCGTAGAAACTGCAGTCAGCAAACATCCCCAGGCTCGCTCTGGCTTACTCAGTGAAATATGGAGTCTATTATTTATTAAACAATAGCTCTCTGGGGAGAGCAATGACAAGCCTGAATGAAAATGTGGTACCTGTCTTCAGGAGAGCCCTGGTTAATGGCAAATCTCAGAGTGGCGCTCGGCGCTAAGGGCAGACTAACTCAAGAGGTGGGGCATTTCCTCAGTGTGTACAATCAGGCACAGAACAGCAACCAACAACAAGAAACCCACAAAGTACTGTTTCGCCTCTATGAAGCAACAAGGCCAAGGCAAATTTAAGGTCTCATTGCATACACTAGCAAGATTTTGCTGAAAGGACCCAGATATAGCTGTCTCTTGTGAGACTATGCCAGGGCCTAGCAAACACAAAAGTGGATGATCACAGTCAGCTATTGGATGGATCACACGGCCCCCAATGGAGGAGCTAGAGAAATTACCCAAGGAGCTAAAGGGAACCCTATAGGTGGAACAACAATATGAACTAACCAGTACCCCGGAGCTCTTGTCTCTAGCTGCATAGTATCAAAAGATGGGCTAGTCGGCCATCACTGCAAAGAGAGGCCCATTGGACTTGCAAACTTTATATGCCCCAGTACAGGGGAACCCCAGGGCCAAAAAGGGGGAGTGGGTGGGTAGGGGATTGGGGGGTGGGTATGGGGGACTTTTGGGATAGCATTGAAAATGTAAACGAGGAAAATACCTAATATAAATTTAAAAAAAAAAGGTCTCACAGATTATCTTTGGGATCCCGAAACAGTACACGTGTAAAAGACAAATGCTTTCAAGATGGAGTTTTCCTCCTGTTTCTATGGCAGAAAGAGGGCCCAATCTGCAGACTTCTCCAAGTTTCAGTTCTGAGACACAAAGGAATCATCTTAGTCCTGGGGAAGAGCTGGAAAGCAATGCTCTGTTCCGTGCTGGGGAGCGCATGTGCCGTGCTCTTCTCTCCTAGTGAGATGCGCGTTCCTAGGGAGGTTAATGGGTAGTGTGGACCTGGGAAGGTGTCAGTCACCCCGTAGAGAGTTCATGGCAGGCTGATGTTCCCATTCAGTGCCGTAAACCTACAGCACTGGAAATACACGAACAATAATAAAAAAATCAAGCCCTTGATAGTAAGCAGCCTCCACAGCCACAGAAGAGGGGCAGTGTTCTCAGAGGACAGTCTCCTCACCTTCCAGCCACCACTACCAGTGTGCTAGCGCCTCATTCAGGTAAAACATGGAAGGAGGGAAAAACTTGTTAGGATTATAACTATAAGATGATATATTAACAAATAAATAAATTTCTTCCCATTCCACACTGCGCACATAATCATCATCTTCATCCGCTGTCCTTCTCAAGACAAGATGACCTTTCTTGACCCTCTTGTCATTGCTAACCTGTGAGAACAAAGTCTAACACGGAGAATTTCCGTCACTGTACAAACTGATTGTCTTAATAGTATCGGTGTCAATGTTCTGACCAAAAGGTGGTCTGCTTCGGTCCCAGGGATTTCCTGATGCCTGATTCCTCTGAGTGCTTGACTGGGCTGGAATGTTTCCACATCCCTCCTCAGGTGGCCATCATGGCTGCTCCGTGAGGTAGCCAGGCAGCAGAAGCCCCCATACAGATGAACCTGAGACTCGGGAAAAGTGACTCTACCAAGGGGTCATATGGCTATTAAGAATTGAAAGGAGGGCAAGGAATGCCCCGAGTTCTGGCTAACATCCTTCCTTATATGAATGGTTTGAGTGATCCACAGCCTCTGTGCAGCATCTGGTGCCTGAGTCAGCAAGGTGACAGGAAGGAATGGCTCTGTCTCGCAGCTTCAAGACTAAACTCCCGTAAGTTATAAAGGCAGAAGAAAAATGGCCCTTTCTCCAGTCCTCTCTCCAAACCTGAGTATAGCCCTCCAGTCCCTCTGAGAAGTGGGCGGTGGAAATGAATCCTGCATGGACACTGACATGTGAAATGGAAAGGACAGGAATGTCCCGCAGAGCTGCGCGGAAGGCACTTCAGACGATGTCTTCGGCAGGGGTGTGGACTGTGTGTGTGCCTAGGGTGGAGAACTGGAGCCAGTTGCGCAGGAAGCCCCTGTTGTACTGGCCTGTGTCCACGATGAGCCCGCAGAGGAGCCGGCGCCCGGTCTTCTGGCGAAGGGCCTGCTGCACTTCCCTCTCGGTTACATTGTAGCTGATGTTTATCAGCTGGATGAGGAAGATGTAGGCCATGCCGGCTGTGATGATCACAGAGTACCACACACAGGTGAAGGACAGGGCTGAGCTGTGGAGGAAGGGGTCTTTCTGAACATTTTGTACTTGTCAGTAAGGACTCCAGCGCCTCTCCGGTCCCCACCCCCACCCCCTAACCCTACCAAAGGATATCGTAGTATCCTCAGAATGCCAAAGCCCCATTGAAACTTTTCAATTCTCCTTTGGATTGTTAGTACATGTTTTTCTAGCTACATTCTAGTTACATTTAGCAAAGGATGTCTTATTATACTTTGCAGACAACAAGGTATTCAGCACCTGTTTGCTGAATGAATGAGCAATTCTTAATTGTAACTGTTATAACTAACTAGGGAGGAAACAGGTTCCAGGAGGCATTGTTGGTGTCCTCTAAGAAGCTGTAGATGGTAACCTTAGAACAGGGCTACTGTTATGTCTGCAATCTAGTGCTGACTGAGCACAGAAAGGATAACTCTCACTGTCAACAGCCTTTTACGTATTAAGAGCCAGGCTGGAGCAATGGCTCAGGGTCCTGGGGACAGTTCCTAGTACCCTAAAGAGAGTTAGCACACAACCCCCTGTAAATCCATTCCTAAGGATCAGATGCCCACCAGATGCCCCCTTCCAGCCTCTGTGAGAAGTCATACATTCACATAGATTTACATTAAATAACAATTTTTAAAAATAAATATCTCTAAGAACCTAACATTCCAAACAAAATCAAACATGGCAAGATCATCTTCCGCACTCCCTCATGAGCTACAGGGAGGGGCATACACACTTGAAGAATTAGCTGGAAAAAGACACACACAGACTCTTCAATTGTAAACTACATAGGAGTTCACAGATGATAACCCGAAACTTCTCCATAAAGCTGAAGCGACAGGAACCACTACAAGGATGAGGTGAGACATAATGGTGGCACTGGGCACCTATTCACTTGAGTCAACCCACCAAGGACACAGGCATTCTGTCTTACAACTTTATTACCCTCATGATGGCAAGGAATTCCCAATGACTTTCCATAGGTCTAGAGAAGAAAGTTACCACGAGAAGAGAGGGCTAGTTGTCGCCCTCAAATATCTATAATGTCCAAATCTAGACTACTACGAACTAACACCACGCAGGGCTGTGTGGTAGCAAAAACAGAGCTGGCTCTGAGACCTAAGAGTGAGAGGAAAGAAGAGAACCAATCCAGACCCCAGAGCCCTCATGCTGAGTGAAGAACTTAGAGAATGGACAGGAAGCACCCAGCAGTGGAGGGGCCCTTGGTGTGTGGCATGGAAGTTGGCAAGGGCACTCCTGCTCTGTAAGGGCGAGAGTGCTAAGGGGACCCCGGTGTGTGTGGGGGAGGGGCACGAGCACCCTTGGCATGTGGAGGTAGGAGCAGCAAAAGCGCTCCTGGTCTGTAGGGGTGGGAGTGGCGTGAATACCTCAGTGTGTGGGGGGTGGATCAATACACAAGAGCCCCACTTACAACACTGCATGGAAATCTGAAGTTTATAAATGGGTTCCCACCTAATGATGCCTAAGAAATCTTGACCTAGATAACACAGTAATCATGAGTGGTGAATTTAAAAAAAAAAAAAAAATTAGAACAAACCATGAGAGGTTAGAGAGAAAAGAAAGGCTACACAGATAGGAATGTCCCTCAAAAGGAGCACACTGCGACCTCAGGCACAAAGAAACTTCCCAGCTGTGGAGTCCCTGATAGAGCCAAGCCTTGTTTGTTTGTTTGTTTGTTTGTTGAGGCAGGGTCCCTCTATGGAGTCCTTGCTGGCTTAGAACTTGTTTTGTAGAACAGGCTGCCCTCAAACGCAGAGAGACCCTGCCTCTGCACAT
Organism: Mus caroli; assembly: GCF_978045245.1. Taxonomy (NCBI): domain Eukaryota; kingdom Metazoa; phylum Chordata; class Mammalia; order Rodentia; family Muridae; genus Mus; species Mus caroli. The sequence goes on from NW_028227272.1 coordinate 40,974,804, forward strand.
TAAGCACTAGGACTAAAGGTGTGTGCCATCGATGATGCTTCTGACGTTACCCTGCAAGCTCACTCATAACCACTGCAGTATTTTGCTGGCAATGCTAGGGGTGCCCACCATCCCCAAGGCCCATCCTAGGCTTTGACTGAGAGCTGCTGCCTTAGCTTAGGAGCAAGTAACCCTCACTTGTGGCAACATTTACTACTTTGTCCTGACAGAGGGTTGCACAACCTACCTGTAATTAGCGTAAACTCCAGGACAGTAGAAGAGGGCTGTGAAGAGGCTTCTATCCCTACAAATGGTGTTCAAGGTCAGCGATATTCCGTAAACCGAAGTGAGCAAGAAGATGGAAAGGGCAAGTATAAATGCTTGATGGTTTGATTCTCCGACGCAGCTATTTATCCTCAAAACAGCAGGGGGGGGAGGGACAAATACATTTGTTTGAGAATGTCTCCTGTAACTCACGTGATATACAAGAAAGCCTTGAAAAACCGACAGTAAGAACTGCAGTTATGAAACAGCAAATCATTATCGTTTCCGTCTTAGGGGAAAAAAACAACCTGTCTACGGCGTGACAAAGTCTCACATTCTCTATGAAAGGATAGCACCATTATCACTTAGTTTAAAGCTGGAACTAATAACACAGCAAAGACAGCTAGCAAATCTATCCATACAGATACAGAGCTTGCACACATGCAGTGTATACGCCTATGTGGGGTTTTTATGGAGTGCTAAGGACAGAGCCCAGCTTATCGTTTGACAAACACTATCATTGGGCTACACCCCCAGCCCCTGTCCCTAAATCTTAGTAAGTGAGGTCTATTACCTAGCCGTGAGGAAAGTTTATTTAGCAGTTATGAAAACTTGAAAAGTCCTGTCAGAAATACCGGCACAAAATAGCAAACTATGTTTAGTCCATATGAGTGCAACAGAGGCTCGGAAGCAGTCACAGCTATGGTGCAGCGTGGCAAACAAGGTATTAGGAATCAGGTCAGGTAAAAGATGGTCCTGTGTCATGGCCTCTGTGAGGGAAGGGTGCACAAGCCGGCCATCACTACTGCACAAGCATCACAGAATGCTCAATGGCCAGAGGTGTCCCATGGGACAGGCTGTCAGACTCTGTAAGCAAGCATTTGGAAATGGGCCACCACATTCACGTGCATGCGCACATAATGGGAGTAAATGATAAAGGCAAAAAAGTGCCCATCTAAAAATGAAAACACCCTTTACAGAGAAAGACAAGTCCCAGAAAAGGCTGCCCCTGGCTTAGGGCCACTTCAAGACCTCTAGCACCTCCTACAGTCTCCCTCCCTCCTGTTCTCTTCAGGCCTAATGTAGTTCAGTAGCCCACACTGCCCAGAGAGCAATACAACTACAGCCTTGCCACTCCCAGTCTTCGCAGCTGAGTGCTAACACTCCCTTCACTCAGTCACTCACTGAGTTTTAGAGCAACACCTTATATGGTATGGGCCTGATGTGCCTTCCTTGTCACAGGCCAGCTGGAAGGTACAAAACAAAGCCTATCTCCTGGCAGGTAACAATACAGGGACATTTGATAGGACGGCAACTGCACAAGGGTGAGTGGAATCCCTGGTTGCATAAAATGATGAAGGATATACAGCCAGCGAACAGTCACCTGAGGACAGGGACCGCCTCCCAGAATTCTCTGTTCAAGAGGAACAGGGGAAAAGACAGATACCAATTATGCTATAGTGTCTGTGTGTGTGTGTGTGTGTGTGTGTGTGTATACACTTGCGTGTGGAATAAAAGTTTGATGCTGGTATCTTCTCAATCATTGTCTACAGTATGTTTTATTAGTCAGGGTCTCTTACTGAACTTGCCAACTTGCTAATTCAGTTAGATGCAATGGCCAGCAAGCTCCTGTCTCTGCCTTCACAGTGCTGGGATAACAAGCACGCGCCACTGAGCATGGCGTTCATGTGAGGGTATAGAGGAAAGAACTCAGGGCCTCGTGCTTGCAGAGCAAGCATTTTACCAACAGAGCCATCTCCACAGTTCCTGACTAAATACATTTTTAAAAACCAATTAAAGGGAAATTGGAAGGGAAAAAAAGAGATAGGAAAGAAAAAGAAAGGAAGGAAAAAAAAAAAAAACCCTCCCGAAGTTTTTCTACTAATCTTCAGGAAATGACTGAAGGCACTAAATCTGAGAGACTCACAAACCTGATGACTAAGTGGGAACATCCTCACAGCCTACAAATATCTACAAGGTGTAAAACTGGGGAAGAGACATTTTAGGACACCATAAAAGAAGATCGAAATGGCTAGGATATGGATTTAGTTAGTTTCTGGGAATCCAGATTTTTCCAACATACCAGACGCAATGATGGTCCATTCTCCGTACACAGATACCGCATATCCGGCAATGCCATGCCCGGGCGGGTCGTACTAGCTGGCACTTGGCACACCAGTCTTCCTTCACTTTGGCAGGGCTGTCAAGCCCCACCCTGGAGGAACCCCTAACATCGTCCTTCAGTGTGCGGTTGTTGAGGCTCCCCGAGGCATCTGTGCTGGGGAACCCTTTGGTCTTCTCCTGCCCTTTTTTGACCGGGCATTCAATTTGGCTGTTGCTTGGGGATTTGTCATTGCATGCTGGGTTGCTGAGGTAGCCTGGATTCTTCTTGGCTCGGTACAAGGCTATGAGTATCAGAAATAACCCGCAGGTGAGGAGGGCCAGCTGAGTGGGCCCCACTCGCCCTTGGGGAACCACTTCCCGCAGGAACACATAGTACATGTAGCCCAGTGAGAACAGCCCGAGGCTCAGGAAAAACAGCGTCTGTTCTTTCCTTCTGTGAGTGAGGTAGTAATACCAGAGTGCCAGCATGGGAAGGGAGGTCAGAACCACCACCCCCAGCAGGAAGTGCCAGGAAGCCACGTGAAGGAAAACTGGCAAAAGCACAAGTGGAGGGACGATGCTAATATTGACCTTTTTGGCTCCTCTGAGCCAAGGAATTCGGAGGCGATCAGAAATTGTATCCGTGATTCTTTCGCAAGTCTCCGGCCGAAGTGATTGACAGGTAAGCCATCTATTCAGAGAGAACAGAGAATGTGTTTCACGTGGATCTGGTGAATGAAAACCTACAGGGCCCCAAATGTCAAACAGCAGCAGAAATGAGAAGACACCAAAGCCAACGTTTTATTCTCACAGTACTAAACACAAGCTTTTCAGATTCATGTATCATTTTTTTTAAAATAGGAAGACAATGCTTATAAATGTTAACTATCAGCCATCTTTCCTAAATACACAGCTACATACACATATTCTGGACAAAGGTCTAGACCTGAGTGGTGTACACTCAAATGAATCTTTAAAATAAAATCTTGACAGTGAGAATTCAAAAGGCATTAGGTAAGCGGTAATGGTCTTCCAGGGAGGTCTTAAGCTCAGGGGACAGACATCAAAGGTGCTTAGTGGGAAGGTGTGGGCTGTACTTAACCTTGATGGTCACTTAGCAATGGAAGGGAGTGCTTCACTGAAGAGAGGTAGGTGCATTCAAAGCCTGTCCTGTGCCCTGAGAGTGAACCAGGCTGTCCTAGACAGGAGTCTGCTTGAGCAAAAATGAAGTGCAAACTAAAATAAGTCTGATGACTACACAGAATGGGGTCTGCTGACTTTGCAGGGAGGCATGCTGCTATTTGAGTGTTCCAATTTTAAAACAGAATTCTCAACACCTAAGTACTAAGAAGTGAAGCTGCGGGGTGTGGTAGCACACACCTTCATTCACAGTTGCATGAGGGCCTGGGGCAGGAGGATATCTGAGCCCAGCAATTCAAGGCCAGAGCAAACGATATGGCAAGACTTCCAGAGGGAGGTCTTGTAAGAGGTGATTTGGTCACAAATCACAGGAAAATCTTCACGAATGGGATTAGGGCCTATATAAGAGAGGCCCCAGGAGCCTATAAACTCTTCCACCACATGAAGCTATAGCAGAGAACGCCATTTATGAAGCCCGTAGTTGAACTGTGTTCTTTAGGAGGCAGGATTGAGGCGCAGTAGAACAGAGTATTAACTAAAGTGTTTGGGGGGGGGGGGGGTGCACAGCTTCTCCTGGATGCAGGCACCAGTGGGAATAAAGGAAGGAGGGGCTGGGGAAAAGGTCTGGTGGGCAGATGCTTGCTGTTCAAACATGAGGACGCGAGTCTAGATTTCCAGCATCCGTGTAAAACGGTAGGCGCAGTGCTAAGAAGCATTTGTGACCCCAGCACTAGGGAGAGAGCAGTGGCTCCCCAGGGCTCACTGGCTACCCAACCTGCCCAGTCTGCGAGCTCCAGAAACCCTGACTCAAAAATTAGGGTGGGGATCTATTTCACAAGACATCTGACACATCTCTGGCCTACATACAACTACATATACAAACAATAACATAATAACAGTAAAACAACGACAGTAACAACTACTACTACGTTAGGGCCTAGGTTGATGGCTCAGTTGTCATGGCAGCAAGAGGAACGAATTCAGATCTTCTGTACCCGTGTGAAAATTTGGACATGGGGCTAGCAAGGTGACTCAGTGGATAAAGGTGCTTGTGACCATGGCTGATGACCTGTGTTCAGTCTTCACGGGCCAACGACTGGCAGGTTGTCCTCTGACCTACACATCAAAGCCACGGAACTCACATGCATACTCAGGCCCATGCATTATAAAATAAAAAGGCGTGGGGGTATGAACTTAGAGTCTAGTGCTGTGGGGAGTGAGGGGAATAGACAGGGGGATTCCAGGAAGTTGCTGGTCAGCTACTCTGGCCAATAAAGGAGCTCTGGGCTCACTGAAAGTCTCTGTCTCAAAAAAATAAGGCAGAGAAACTATTCAGAAAGTCACTTGACATTAAACACTGTCTACCAGGAGCACATATGTGCGCACACACAGAAACACACACAATACATATAAACACACATACACTGACTTTAAAGAAAAAAAAAATGTATAACCAAAGGGGAAACATAACTTGAAGATCTGAAAAGTTCTTGGCCTTCTGAACCTGTCTTTACAGTAACTGCAAGCCTGTGTGGAGGAGAGCATCTGAGATCAGTATGGATGGACCCTGGGGTATATACCAAGGCAACAGGAGGATGACCCTTTAAAGCTCTAGGCAGAAGCCTCCAGTGCCTGGGACACAATGGCAACGTGGTTTCACAGAAAACGGCTCAGAACGCCCTTCTGAAACTTCAGGACCCACTCCCTAGTACCACATCAAATCTCTGTTCCCCACATTCCTCATCCCACAGACACCTCCAGGTGCAATATAGGCTACTGAGGCCACTACTCCCAAGGGCATCAGCGGTAAATGTGGGTGGCATCATTTGTTCCCAGTTCTACAGCCCCGAAGAATACAAGAGCCATGGAGGCATTACTCTATCCATATCAATGTCAAACAATGTCCCAAAGAATGTCGAGGCTGAGGCCAAGAAGTACCACAGAGCCCTCATGAGGGTGTTGCCTTGTGTACCAATAGGTATGGGACCACTGCAGAGAGCCTCACCAGGCAGTGCCTAGGAAAGCTGTAGGGGAAGAACTGACCAGGACCCAAGATGGTGTAGCCAGCCACCCACAAGCTCTGTGCAACCACAAGACTCCAATGCATAAGAGCTACAGTAGGAGCAAAGTCATACTTCTAGCTCAGCACTGTGTCTGGAAGGTAGGATATTTGCATCACAAATGTCATTTGTCCTGTGGGTATGGGACGTGCCATTCCTTTTCTTTCTCATTTCTCTTTCCCACCCTGGGAATGTCTTTCAAAGAATGTCCCACTATTGTGTTTTGAAAGTTCACAGTCTGTTATTTCTTCTTTACTTTTTATTAGTTTATGTGTACAGAGTGTTTTGCCTACATGTATATACCATGTATTACATGTGTGCCTCATACCCACTGAGGTCAGAGGACCATGCCGGCTCCCTTGGGGACTGGAATTACAGGCAGTTGTAAGATGTCACACATGGGTGTTGGGAATTGAACCCTGGTCCTCTGCAAGAGCAAGAAGCACTTCTAACCTCTCTTCTGCCAACAGCCTGTTAGTGACAGGCCCACAGCTTCATGCAGAGTCCTTCGTGAGTTTCACCCATTTCTGATTTACTCGATGCCACCCAGACCACTCTGCAAACTTAAGATGTCTGTGCTGACATTTGAATGATTAAATACTGGAGGTTGTTAGGAGGCACGGGGTATGTTTTTCATGTGAAGACATTCTTTGGAGAGGGCAGAGGTAGACTGCCAACGAGCCAATATCAGTGGCTAAAATTCATGTAGTTCAAACCTAGCTCTCAATGCAATCTTATTCAGAGGTGGGGCTCTTGGGGAGTGTGAGGTCAACAGGACAGACAGAGTGTGGATGAGATTAACATCCACACAAAAGAAGACCAAGAAAGGCAGGGTTTTCATCCATTCTGCCGGGTGGGGATGCAGTGAGCAGATACCACCCGTGAGGAAGAGGGGCCACACTAGATACTAAATCTGCCAGCACTTGGACTTTGGGTTTCTCCACCTTTAGAACCGTAGACAGTCCACTTCCATCACTTGTAATGTACCCACTCTGAAGTATTTTGTTGCAGCAGCCTAAGTGGACTAAGACAGGCGAGAAAGAAAAGGTAGTTTAGGCAAAAATAACTGTAGGCTTTTTTTTTAAGGCACGACACACCTTAAAGTGAACGGGAGACATCACCTGGAGTCAGAGTAGTAGGAGTGGTGGGAACTGGCAGCCTGTCTCCAGGAAAAAAGATAGGGCAGAGGAGAGAACTCAGGACAGCTCGGGCCCCAAGGGCTAGGAGAGAGGAAGAGTTGGCGAAGTTAGTGGCAAAGCCACCGTCCTGAGTGATGGCCATTATGGAACTGGCATCCACTCTCCATTCCTTAGTGCAAAGTGCTCTATTTTCTTCAGGATGGATTTTAGACTAAGTCTCAAGAAGCTATATTTAAGGCTACCTATTTAAAAAGAAATACTATAGAAAGAGACAAGGAACAAAGAGGTAGTGGGCTTTACGAGTCAAGAGTGACAGAAGACTGCAGTGGTCCCCATGAAAAGCTGTTCTTGGCCTGATTAACAATCTACAGTCACCATGACTTTGTAGCCAGAAGGGACAATTTCTGGGAAAAGCTTGTCTCCAACATCCCTCTTCCTATCACTTTATGCCTTCCACAAGCAGATGTTTAAAATATATATATTTAGGAAAATGGCTAAAAGCAGTTTATTGCTGCTTGATACAAACTGGTTTTAACTGAGGTTAAAAGCTCTCTTTTTAGATAGCAATCTCCATCGCTGAGATTGTGGTCAAAGTAAAGGCCAAAGATAAGACAATATTCCAACCAGGATTGTGTTGCTACACACAGAAAAACAGTCACTCCCCACAAGGTATACATGGCCTCTCTCTCTCTGGAAATATGGGGTGAACTGAGAACAGAGAAGCTATCTTTCACCCTTCAAGTTCCATGTGACCACGTGAGAACAACCCCATGCATGGGTCCTACTAAGATCACTGAAAATATAGAACTTTCTGGAGTGTTCATTTAAACTTGCAGTGTGTGTGCTGGATTGTGTTTATATACTTACTATCCTCCATGATCCTTTAAAATGAAAACTGTTAAAATCCTCACACCTGACAGCAAAAAAAAAAAAAAAAAAATCCTCTATTTTAGATCCTTTGGAATAGCAAGAACAAACCCCAGCATTCTGGATGGCAAACCTGAAGGAATATATATATGTAGGTCTCAACAGAACCAGTGGGGTCAGCATCTGGAAACTGTAAGCTTACCTGTCACAGCCTTCATCGAGGTCTTGACAATCACACAAACAGGCAGCCACGTGGTTCTTTTCCCCATTTCGATCTATGTATTCGCAACAGCACAAGGGCTCCAATTCAGGTTCTTCGGTTTTCTTTTTTTTGACTGGCTTCATATTGCCCTTTAGTGTACGGATTTGTACCTGTCACCAAGAGGCATAAGAAGCTCTCGGAAGGTAAAGGTGGCAAGAACTCAACTCACATCCTGTAAACACATCTTTGCTTCTCATTAACGCCAACGCCTGAGCAATAAAAAAAAAAAATGAAAAGGGGGGAAGGGTCCTGCTTTCATCAGGCTTTTCGGGCTCCGCGTGGCCTGACAGGGGGGTTCCTTGACTTCTGGGGCTCTGAGCATCTTCCCCTCCCCTTCCCAGCTAGGCTAGCAACATCTGGGCACCAGCCGTTCCCATGGCGACAGCCGACCACGCGGCCCGGGACAGCAGAGCTAGGGCGGCCCAGTTCACCTGCGAGTGCCGGCTCGAAGGGCCGGGCTGTCCCCACCCCAAGGCTGCGCGCCGAGGAAACTCACCCTCGCAGGTGCAGGCAGCGACGCCCTGGCGCTGCAACCACCCACCGGCCCGGGGATGCCAGGAGCCCCAGTAGCCCCGAGGTCGCCGGTCCAGCCCACTCCGAACCCGCCGCTCCGAGGGCGTGGGCGGGCCTGGAGAATGACCTTGGCGGGGAAGTTACCTGCCCTCCGGACAGAGGCGGGGACCCGGAGGAGGACCGACTCCCCTGGGCGCGGCTGAGCCTGCGACCCCGCACGGCGGGCTCGGGCGTGCCGGGCGGAGTCGCCCACCTGTGAGCACCGCCGGTGCGCGCGCCTGCCGAGCGAGCCAGTCGCCCCCGGTCGCCGCTCCGCAGGTCGGCGCGCGCTTCCGGGTGCCCCGCCCCCGGCGCCGGGATCCCGCCGCCCGCACGTGCGCCGCCTGCCCACGAGGCTCCTCCCCCGCCGCGCTCTGGCCGGGCCACCTCGCACCTGCGCCGGGGCCCTCGGGGTGCCGCCGGGGTGCGGGATCGGACCCCGGCGCTCGCGCGCCGCCGGAGTTCCGCGGGTCGCCAGCGGTCCTCCAGCGCCGGCAACAGGCGTTGGGGTTCGATCCGCACCGTGGCCGCCTTCAGGGGTGCCACCCCACGAGTCTCCCGCCTTCCCTTGAGGCCCGCTGTGGACCCCAAGCCCGGCTTATCCAACTTGTTCTCGCTCGCGAGTCCTGGAGGCTGGGGCTGCGTTCCAGCCAGGCCTTCGGTGGTACTTTTGATTCAGTAGTCTGCGCATTTGCAATGAAATTGCCCAAGAGACTCCCCTCTGGGTTTGTATTGCAGCACAAATCTGTAAGAACTGTGGGCCTACCTACAGGTTTTCCCTACCCCAGGCTTTCTAGGTTTTGGTTTGGTTTTTAAGCAGAAACAGAAGAAAAAACGACAACTTAAACATTTCCGGTTTTATTTGAAGTCAATCCAAACATAACAGATTAAGATCTCATTAATTCTACGTACATATTTAGTGTTTTATCTACAAAGTGACGTGGATAATCTTTGAGGTATATGGTGAAGTGCTTTAAGAGAAACCACAAAAGCATTCACTTTGACAGTTAACATTTTTCTAAATTTAACAATCTGAAGTTTTTAATCCAGTCACTCAAACTCACAGCCAGAGACTTCCTATGTTCTTATCACAAACAAAACAGAACCGAACCGAACCGAACAGAACAGAACAGAACAGAACAGAACAGAACAGAACAGAACAGGAGGTATTACTCCGAAGCCCCCTTCCCCAGGGAAATTAGTTAGGATTCATGAAGAGAAACCCTTCCCTTTAGCCAGTATTTTTATTCCCTACAGGCGTCTCAAAAACATTGTTAGCAATGACATTTGGCTTTGGTGACACTGAGGAAAAGGAAACATTGACTAAAGGCAATGGATATTCAATAAAAATAAATATATGTGCGTGTTCTAGAAAGACAGCTAGAAAACAAAACAATAAATAAGTCCTGAACATTTCCTAAATCCCCGGGGACACAACTAATTTCAAGTCAAGTCGCCAAGTCCTTATTTTCACAAACCACTGATACTGACACAAGTGCCTGAGTGGCTTTCCTGAGAGCCCAAGCTTGTGCCTCTCAACTCCGGTCAACCTGCATGTCCCCTAGTCTTTATTGCTGAGTGCAAGTTTGTGTCCAGGTTATAATTTGCCAGCAAGACAAGTTAGCTGCTACTGAAAAGTGATTAATTATTTTCTACCTGATGGGCCACCTCTATCATGGGTGTTGCTAAGCTGAATCTAAGCATTACTCATGGACTCAATTTGATCTGTCATGGAATGCCCAGATTTTATAATAATCTTACGACTTCTAAAACTGAAAGTAGTTCATTATGAGCATTGATGTCCTATATACTTCCTTCTCCTAAATTACTGTTCAGTCTTTTTGATATATAAAGGATACTCTCACCTTTGGTACATATACATACATACATATACGCACACACATATGTATATATGTACATGTATATATGTGTGTGTATACATATATATCCCTTCATTCAGATACAACATGGCCAATGACTCTTTCGGACATACAAAAGGTCTGACCACTGGCCTTGAGGCCAAGTCAGGAAGGCACTGTAAAATTTAAAGATACAAGCCTGGAATGTATGCACTTGGAAAATGATCCTTTAAGGTGATAAATGATTGAGGGGTTTCTTCTTACCTTTTTAGGCTCTTAAACTCAGTTACAAACGCAGCCCCCCCCACCCCACCCCACCCCGGGCACACAGGGACTCTGTGCTAACATAAATAAATTTAAAGGATCAAGTAGCAAGCCTCACTATGGAAGAATAGCCATCCTACCCACCGTGCCTTCCTTCCCCTTTTGTGTCACAGAATTTCAATTCCAAAATATATTTCATGGTTCACTGGAGAAATTCACAGCTTAAAAGTATTTATAAGAAGTGAAAAGATAGAGTCTTAAGGCTATTGGAGAGTAGTCATTGAGTAAATGTTATTTAAATACAGCTTTCCTGGTAGAAATCCTGGTAATAAAAATATCAGAAATGTCCTTATGACAGTGACAGTCTTCATCCTCCGATTTCCTTCCAGATGTTGCCTTCTAGGTCCAGATGTCTCTTTGGTTTCCACATTTCAGCACTAGCTCTCCACAGCCACCCCAGACTTGTTCTTATTTAGTAAATCAAAGGTTTTTTGAAGCATAATGAGTGAGCTCTTCAGCTGCAAACAAAATGATCAAAAATCAGACTTCAATTTTTGCCAATTACTTTACTCCAAAAGACATGAGTATATGTATATGTATACACATATAATGTATGTATTTGATTCAAACATCTATAATAGATAGATAGATAGATAGATAGATAGATAGATAGATAGATAGATAGATAGATAGATAGATATAGATATGCTCAAATAAATCAGATCATCAATCCCTGATTCTCCAGTATGTGCTATATGAATTCTAGAGAGTTCTTACCAGGTACTAAGGGCCATATAGTTTTCCATGCCGTGTACTTCCCAGGAAGCCTCTCTGATTATCCAGAGGGAAAGACTTGTTTTCTTAGACCTTCCTCAAGGCTCAGTAGTGTTTCCACTCTTCTCTGAACACATCGAGCCCCACAGCTGAGCCATGTCTTCCTAATCCACTCAAGATTCTCTTCCCAGCTCTGAAATGTACCTGTACCTACTGACCCCACACCATCTTCCCCAAACACCCTGCCTCTGAGCTCCCAGAGCACTACCAACTTCACACTTCTATACTATTTAACCCTGCACTTTTAAAAACAGACTTGAAAGCCTGTAGGGTAACTGACTTCTCTCATAAAATTAAAGCAACTCGAGACCAAGAAATATACCTTATCCCTTACTGTATTGGTTCATTTGTTCATTCAACAAACCTGGATTATCTGTTTCAGGTTGGGCACAGGGCTAAGCATGAACCTCACAAAGCTGAGCCAGATGTTCCCAAAGAGCAAAGGGGCTCAAGGATAGAAGAATTTATAGAGGTGGTTACAGAACGAAGAGAGAAGGATTCTCTTCTCTATAAGGCATGGTCATTCACTGAGTGAGAGAATAGCGTGAACCAAAAGAGAACGATGAAGTGGGAGAAGAGTTACTAAGCAACCATAGACAAGGCGTGTCTAAAGACTGCCTAGCTGAGAACCTGCCCATTCACACCCCTGAGGAACAAACCGGCCTACCTGTTCCAACATCACTATGGAATCTTGGAGTACTCCTTTTAGACGGTGGGCCTGATCTTTGTTCTTTTGAATATTTTCTGTTCTTGAGAACCTGTCAGAAACTAAACTAGAAGACAAAATTTTTTTTTTAAATCATGAAAGCAGCTGCTTATCTTTTATTTACAGAAAGTATTGTGCCCCATGAATTGCAAATAAAACACAAAATCAAACCCACCACCACCCCGCATCATCCCTGGTCGGGTAATGAGGGGAACTAAGTGTGTATGACAAGATATAGCAGGTCAAAATCTCTAGAGTTAATCTGTAGAGTTTTCTACAACAAAGGAACAGGCAATGGAGACGGGCCAGGCTGGGGTTGGAGACTTACTTTAAAGATTTTTCTCCCTGGAGGTGAAGCTGGTAGAAGGACTGGGTGGCGTGTTCTATCTTTGACAGCTTCAGAAATAGTGTCACATTCAGCAGAACGAGCAGCAGCAAGCTGTGCAGAGTAAATGACAGTTGGTTAACCCGCACTGACCTGCCCTGCAGGCTGGGCAGCAGAGGTAGCCCAGCACACAGCACCATAGAGTCTGTTGTGATTGGAGAGGATGAGGCAGCCTGGACTACAAAGCCAGACCTCACCCCCAAGACTCCCTTCCACCACTAAAAACTAAAGAGGGTAAAATAATATATATGTGAAAGCTTTCAACTATATACGATCTACACCATTTTCTATAGTTCAATAAATTATCCCGATTTCATAATATGAAATAAGTACTTTCAAGTATTGTATAGATGCCAAAGAGAATGATGGGAAATGGCTAGGGAGATGAGAAAATTCCTTGAATAGCCTCAACTCGCAGATGGCCTCTGACCCCTCTCCGTTCTCCGATCAATCCCAGCCAGTCCTGTGCAGCTGCCAGTTTTAAAACTGACCAGGTAAGCTTTCAAGGTCTATTTTTGAGTTACACTGGCTTAAGCAATTATGCACCCATAATACTGCATTTTAAAAATGAAATGAAGATCAATATGCAGCTGATTTTAGGGACATCACAACCTTATCTTTTATTCCCAGTGGAAGCAAAAAAAAAAAGTGCATAGATAGATAGATAAATAGATAGATAGATAGATAGATAGATAGATAGATAGATAGATAGATACTCTCTTGGAACAAAGAAAGTACCAGATAAATCCCAAGCATATATTAAGGGTAAATATAACATTTTTACACTCAAAGTAAATGTTTTATTTTTAATATCAGCCTTTCAAATGAATACAGACCTCATTACACACGTATACAAACTGATAAGTAGTATTATATGCCTTTATTTAGTTCTGTTAAAAGATTTACCTGCCTCAAATTAGACTTATTGGGTCTGAGGGCATAGCTCAGTGGTAGAATGATTACTTAGTATGCACGGGGCCCTGGCTTTGGTTCCAGGCAGCACAGAAAAAGAAAAAGTATATAGATAGTATGTGAAAAAAACTAAAGGTAACAAGGAAATCAAATCTGTAAAATTATCATGGCACAGAAGTGATGTGTACATACACATGTATATATATTACATATATACACTTTCCTACAAAATAAGATAACATTTGTCATTCAAAAATGTCATAGCAAACTGATTTAATTAGAATCTGAAGACCTTTTCTAAAACCCAACAAGAGATCTGAGGGCGGTGGTGTGTACAGGTTGTCCCAGCATTAGGGAGGTTGAGGCAGGAGGTCATGAGACAGTTCAAGGCTAAGACTTCATAGCTCCTTCTCAAAAACACAACAGCAAACTCTAAACAGGATAACAAGTACTTTCTGCTTGTTCTGAAATCTGTAGTAAGGAAAACCAGCTAAGAGCTTCACTCCAAAAATTATCACCCAGTCGACTACAGAGTCAAACAATTCATATAATCAAGGGACTCCCCTCAAGGTTCACATGCAGCCATGTAGAATTAGAACTCTGAGGTGTAACTTGCTAGGTAGGTTCCCATAATATACACAAGCATCAGACTAATCGCCTAATATTTTTCACAGTGTGGTTGTGTTGGAGTTCGTCAAAAGACATTCACTCACAAAGACCACAGAGACCGCCATCACTGCAAACTGCATGAGGATTTTTATTATTCCAACATGTTGGGGACCCGCCCCACCCCCAGCGTGCAGGACAGAGGAGAGACCCAGAACAAAGAAAACACACTTTTTATACCTTTGTAAGGGGCAGATTTGAGCAACATGGTTCTCATTGGTGGTAGTAAGTAACCCTTTCAGGCATTGGTTGGTTTGTGTAGTGACTCAGTAACCCTTCGGCCTAGTGACTGACTTTGCCTGTCCCCATGGTGGGTTACTATGATGTGGTCATCCTTTAGCTATTAACGTCCCAGAGAATTCTAGCAAGGCCAGGGAGGTCTACAGTCTTCCTCAGAATTCAGTGTGGGGTGGGGTAGGGGATTCTCTGGGAGCTGCTATCTTGTTATGGTTATTTCTCTGAGAACAGCTAATATTATTTTGGCAGTTGCAAGCTTAGTCATTTTGACCGCTAAAACTATGTTTTTACATTTGTTTAGTCAACCAGCTTCCTTATCTGACTCTGTACTTGGCCTGCTAGTTCAGTTTGGAAAGCCCTTTTCTAAGGGGGAAGGTACTGGGTGGTCTTGAATTCAATTTGGATATTACAGTTGCTATATAAGGATAACCTAGAGTGTGTGCTTTAAATTCTATCACTACCTGCTCTTGTTTGAAGCCCTGCACCCACATGGCTGCTCACCACTGTCTGTAACTCCAGTCCCAGGGAATCCAGTGGCCTCTTTTGGCCTTTGTAGTCCCTAGGCATGCATGTGGTACACAGAGGTACATGCAAACAAAACACCTATACACATGAAAATACATTTAAATATTTTTAAATGTTTTAAAATTTTCCTGTTCACTAGTCAAAGTCTTCTGAAATGACCTTTGAACTCAGGGCTGAAAAAATCTGCATTTTAGCCAACTCCTAAATGACTCTTACTCACATAAACATGAGCACCCCTGATCTATTTATGCATAGTAGAATCATTTTATTAGAATTTTACCAACATGTATTTTCTTTAAATTTACAGAACTTCCCATAAAAACCCATAGGGTTCATATAAATAGCTCAGATTGTTTTTTTTATATGCTGAGCATATATTTTATATTCCCTTAAATTTTATAATTCTGAAAACCTATACATTAAAAACTGTCAAACAAAACATATCAGGCTGATTTTTATAGTTTAATGTGATCAGTAGCAGCCATTTCTACCCAATAAAGCACAGATGCAGAGGCTGATGAGATGGCTCAGTGGTTAAGGACAGCTGCTGCTCTGCAGAGCCCTAGGATTTGGTACCCAGCACCCACAGAGCAGCTCACAACCCTTTGTATGTAACTCCACTTCCAAGGGCATCTATGTCCTTTCTGCCCTCGGTAGGTACTGCACACAGACACATATAAAATAAATATAAGTCCTTTTTTAAAAACCCACGAGGGGCTGGTGAGATGGCTCAGCGGTTAAGAGCACCGACTGCTCTTCCAAAGGTCCTGAGTTCAAATCCCAGCAACCACATGGTGGTTCACAACCATCCACAACAAAAATCTGATGCCCTCTTCTGGAGTGTCTGAAGACAGCTACAGTGTACACACATATAATAAGTTAATTAATTAATTAATTTAAAATTTTGTTTAAAAAAAAAAAACAAACCACGAATGCCTAACAATTCTTTGGGGACTTACTTAAAAACTAATAATATGAACACAAGACGAACAAGGAATACTTACAATACACTCATCACCACAATAAGGGCGGTGTCACAACTGTCCACGGCCTTTCTCTTTCCTGTAGGTGAGAGGTGAAAGCAAGGCCTGTGAACACTGTTTGAAGTTAATAATCATCTGACATTAACTCGAAAATGCCACTTGCAAAGATAAAATGGTTAGGGTGAAATTGTGATACCCTGGCTAACAGGTAAAACACGCCTACAATAAGAGAGCCCCGGACAATTCGAGATATGTAACAAATTAGTTTACTATGGAGTTAAAAAGTCAGTGGATGATATACAGCTAAGTAACTATCTCTGCTAAGAACAGTTGAGTTGAGCTAATACACAGCGTTTCTCTCCTTAAAAAACAAAACAAAACAAAAATCACCAATCACTGGGGCCTAATCTTTACGCTTCAAAGTATAAAAAAGCCATTGACCTTAATCAGTGGCTACGTGTGATTCTGCAAAGCTTAAAAAAAAAAATCTAGTGGAGGACTGGTACTATAGGGGGATTGGAGAGGTTGGCAACTTTAGACCTCTGAGACCTGGGATAGCAGTAAAGCAAGGACACTGCAAAACTGGTGGTCAAGCTCAATCTCATCAGTTTGCCTAGGCTAGCCCTCGACAGTACACTCCGAGTTAGACATCAGACATCTATAGATGTTAAGCAGGAAATAAACAGAAGCTTGGGGCTAGTGGCTCATGCTGGGGACAGAGCCCGGCACACTGTCTGAAGAGACTTGGTACAGGGCCATCAGACATAATATTTTATTAAATATCAAATCGTTTTTCTTTTTTGAGGTAGCATCTCACTATGTAATCCTGGCTGGCCTGGAACCCACTAGAGAGTCCAGGTTGGCCACAAACTCACTGAGATCTACCTGCCTCTACCTCTGAGCACTGGGACTAAAGGCATGTACTATATGAGTACAGTCAATCTAAAAATTTTAAATGCTGTACAGGCCAAATAAAATACTCTACGTACTATATGCCTGCCATGTACCAACTGTTCCTCCTTTAGGCTTCTATAGTAGTAGCTGCTGTTCAGAAATTCAGAGTATTAATATTATCAAAAAGAAGAGGAAGGCAGGCTCCCTTAAATGACATTTCTCATAGACAAAAGGCGCCTCACGCATCCTTAGGCTAAGTCGTTTGTCTGTTTAATAGCCGCAGCTACCTGTAACATCGACTTTGGCCTCGAAGCCCAAATCTGTGGAAGAGTGCTGAGAGGACAGCTTTGGAACGGGCTCTGCTGTCCGGTTCAAGGTCCGCCTTCTCCGGCGTAGGCTGCTATGTTTTCCAGCATCTTCAATGGATTGACTCAACACAGACTCTTCCATTAACAAATCGGATTCTAAGAAGAATTTTTAAAAAGATAAGGATAAGAAGGAAGCTTTCTCAACTGTAAGACCCAAGTGGTGTGTGTGTGTCTCTGTGTGTGTGTATGTGTCTGTGTGTGTGTGCATGTGTGTGCATGCATAGATGTGCTTGTTTGGGCCTTGATAATCCTCTCTAATCAGACCTCAGGTTTTACAGACTAGATTCAAACTTTATTCTTAATTAAAAGCTTTAGAGATGCTAATGACCCTACAGTGAGGCTTCATTATTCTAGGAAGAATGTGTATCAATAAATGATGGGGTCAGAGGTGGAAACTTGCTACATGCTCTATTAAATATTAACGGAATGGCTTCACTTATGGAAACAAGGGTTCACACACATCCACGAGCTCGCTAGAAGGATTTCCAAGGCAGGATCTCTCAGTGCTGCTCAACCCTAGAGGAGAGAGTAACATGTAGAAGTTCTAACGTTTGGAGAGAAAATTCTGGTAAAGGGAATCTTGAAACAAACTAAATATCTTATTTTTATGTCATTTATTTTAGTTCTTCCCTCTGCTCAGCCGTTACCATCAGAAGCTCGTTAGCCAGTGGACAAGCTCATGTTTAAGCTTCACTTTCTCTGTAGCTGATGAGAAGTTTAATAATGAGACAGCCAGAGGGAAAAGAGCCGGAGGACTGATAACCAGCAGAGACTGAAGCATACATGCAGCCTTCTGTCGCTGGAGATGACCGACCTCAGGCTCTTCCCTCACTGAAATTAATTATGTTCACATAGGTAGTGTTCCCTTCTGTATATATGAAGAAATGTCCCAGCACGACAGCTGCATTGCTTCCCATGGTCAGCTCCCAGTGCACCTCCAGTAAATCCTCATCTAAACACGGCACCAGTGCCAAGTGGGCCTAGGCACCATTGCCAAGTGGGCCTACAGAAGCCCAGGAAAGCTGCAGTCAAGGAGACAGGTGGAGCCCTGGGGTCCTGCAGGTGTGAGTGAGGACAGGAGGATCTATAACCTAATTTTGGAAGCTCTCACTGTGGTCAGCATCTTGGCTACTCACAGAGACAGAAGCTGTGAGCTTGGACAAGTCACTGAACCGCGCTCCTAATTTCCTTAACAGTAAAGTGGGGGAAAAGCAACCATACCTATACTTCACAGGGTTTCTGTGAACGGGGAAATGCTGGCACTGCGATGTAAGTAAACTTTTGTTGTGTGACAGATTATATATATACACATATATATATATATACATATATATTATATATATACACATATATATACATATACATATATATATGTCACACAACAACAATATATATGTATACATATGTGTATATATATGTATATATGTATATATATACATACATGTGTGTGTGTGTGTGTATAATAAGCATTACATCAGTGTTGTTAAAATCCCACTATTGGCAGAGCAAGTAAGGTAACGGAAGCCAGGTTGGTGTAAACCATTCCAGCATCAACATCTGGCCCCTCTACTCGTCCTAATGAAGAACAGCCCATTTGCTAATAAACGAGACCTTGGTAAATACAGATGCTTTACAGACCAAGCTTTTTGAAGTAGCTCTCCAGTGAACTCCAGGAATTCTTCTCAATTAAAGACTTGATAAGGCCCCATGGTTGTTTCCTGTACTTCACGTCTGTGGAGACTCTAATGGGATGAGAAGAAAATAATATTTCTTTAGAGACAGACTTTAGCCAGCAGAGGAGATCGGAGGAGTTCAGGGGACTGTGGTCACAGACTACTTTAGCTATTTCACTGCAATGAAACGTGAGGCTGCATTCTGTGGAGAGCCAAAAGAATTAAATGCCATTACTATTATCAAATAAAATTTGTTCTTCTTTTAAAAACATTGTGAGCTGCTAATAACCTCATCAAATTGGAATACTCTACCCTTGCCTAAACAGCAATGAAGGCTGCGGTAAATGCTAAGGAATTAAATAAATTTCTAAATGCCTCAGGGATCTCTAGTGATCACACACTAGTCAAAAGTAATTCTACTAATTAGAGCCAAGCAAAGCCTTCGATGGCCCTCGCTCTTCAAGGTGCCAGCCTTCTTCATTCCCACTGCAGCAGAGGACCTTATGGCTCGCCATGCATTCCCCTAATCTCCTGACCCCTGAGACCCTTACACTGGATCACAGGACGAGTTCTGGCCAACTCTACAGCTTTTTCTTCCTGTAGCAACTGAAGGACGTTTATTCTGGACTGTGAAGCCCCAGGATGCCAAAACCTTTATGAATTTCGGTCTTGAGTGCGGGTTCCCACCTCTCTCCCGACCACTGCTGGACATGTGATTTAGGCAAGAAGCAAAGCTTTGGGGTGCTTGGCTAAGACCTCAGGGCTGGCATTACACAGCATACCCCGGGTTACTCATGCACGCATGCGCCTGCGGGGACTCACCTCAGCCTGCATCTCTGTTTTGCAGATCTCACGATACAGTATCTATTCAAAGTGTAGAAGTAGTCGTGATAGGGCACATCGTGTGTCAGCACTTCGGAGTCTACCAGGTAAAACTGTGCTTCCCGGCTCTCTTTATACAGGGTCTGCCGAAGTAAGGTAAAAATGCTTACATGCATATTTTCAATGTGTTTGGGGTCCCCAGCAATTTAGAACATATACACTGAAGTTCCTTCTCACAGATATAAAACACATCAAAAAAATCAAACGATAAAGTCGGACAGAGTGAGAAACAAATTGCATAATCTTTCTGTGGTTCTTGGCTATAATGAGTTTTAAGTTAAAAAAGTAAGTTGACAATTCAAAAATAAATTGAATAATACATGGGCCCTAACTCTCACATTCATCAAAGTTAACAAAGCCAAACATTTTGTTGTTGTTGCTGCTGCTGTTGTTTTTTTAAAGCCAAAGTATGGAGCAACCAGACAAACATCACTCTCCCTAAATAGAACTGAGGGGATCTGTCAGCTAAGCCTTTCTCGGTTAAGCACACCTCTACCCATCACCGAAGGAGGAAGGACCGGCTTCTAAGTTTATAGAAGATTCTCCTATTCCACAATCCTGATCGCTTTTTGTATAAGGGAATCACATTTCCTTAACCCGGATGGGAAAACTGTAACAGCGCACCTCTTCAGTGTGCAGGGCTGTGTGCAGGGCTCTTCAGGAGTACTAGATACTCCTGCCCAGACTGGCCAAACACACTCAGCTCTAAGCCAATGCCGCTCTAGTCACTGAGAG
This sequence comes from Mus caroli, assembly GCF_978045245.1. Classification (NCBI taxonomy): domain Eukaryota; kingdom Metazoa; phylum Chordata; class Mammalia; order Rodentia; family Muridae; genus Mus; species Mus caroli. The sequence goes on from NW_028227272.1 coordinate 40,995,093, forward strand.
GGGAGGGGTACTGGCTTGTGTTTATGACTTAAAAGCAATTTTCCCCGTATGTCACAGCAGCTGTCTGGTGCCTTGGGTTTCTCCCCTGATATGATCTTATAAGTTAGATTTTAGAAATATTTAAAATTTTCTATTATGCAAAACTGTAGACATGTGCAGAAGGGGACACAGTGACCCCTCACGAGCTCATCACCTACCTCCTGCCATGTTAACTATTATCTTGTCTTCCATGTGAGCCCCACCTCTGCCCTCTGCCAGCACCTCTCCACGGCTCCAGATTTGTTTTCAAAGACATCTGAGGCATCAATATAATTTTTGGACAACACTTCAGTTTATATTTTTATAGATTTGTTTGTATGTGGCTTTTAATGTCAGCACGCACTCAGGAGGCAGAGGTAGGCTGTGAGTTCAAGGCCAGCCTGGTCTACATAGAGAGTTCTAGGACAGCCAAGGCTACACAGAGAAACCCTGCCTCAAAAAAACAAAACAAAACAAAATAAATAAATAAATAAATAGCCTGTCTTTAAAGTGTAACTGCAGGCTGGAGAGCACAGCCCAGGGATGGAGGGCTTAGCTAGCATGCCTGAGCATTCTCCCTTGAGAACTCCTCTGGAACCTGGACAGATGAATCACACACATACCTGCTTTTCTGTGGCAGCAGTATACTTCCCAGTTAGCGGGTTGCTGAGGACTACGGTGTAGGTCATGGTTCGCAGCTGATTGCCTCCAGATTCAACTGTCCAGGGGGTAGATACCACATCTAACCAGAGCAAACAAAGGCTTTAAGTGGAATCAAAGGTGTAGTTTGAGAATTATCTAGCTACAAGCAGTCCTAACCCCCATTAATGAAAAAGGAAGATTACATATGAGTCATTGTTCTTATAGGTGATACACATCAGGGGCTTCTGAACGATCTTCATTTATAAACCCCTTTCACCAGAGAAGTTCTTCTGTGACTCTGGGCAACAGGTATATAAAATAGGTATACAAACCAGACAATTACTGATAATGAACCATACAGACATCATTGTAATGTAATTATTTAGTTTAGCTATAACTTTGCCATTTAAATTAGAGACAAGCAAATATGCATGTGATTGGATAAGTTCATTTACTTCTACACAGGGATGTACATTGTAGCTAAGGATTTGGTACACGGGATGCCAGAGTGCCTTCAATGTTTTTCAGAGTCTCATAAATTGATTTGATAACAGTGGGCACCGAGGGTGCCATTTGCCATACACGTGTGGTACAGAAGGAATGAAATACGTTGACAGGCATTTCAGAAATTGCTAAGGTTGTTTTTTCCTAATCCTATACCTCAAAATTCATTATATAATTTTTAAGATGAAAGTCATGTCAGCAACTCAAATAGCATTTTTCTTTTTCACATGCAACATTTAACACAGCACAATCCAGAGATATCCTAACTTGATGCTGAACTTTTAAGTATGATGGTAGGAAAATCATGAAAGTCTTTATTATCCATACTTAAATCATTACATTTTCCATGAAGGCAGAAAGCTGTTTGTATGAGCCAAGGTTCTGCAGACAGTGTGTATGCTGACAGTGTGCGTCATCACATCATCCACCGTTACACACATTTTATGCTCAGAACCCAGGCCTCAGCAAAGTCCTTAACAACAGAGCTGCCAGAAGCGCCTCAGAGCCATTAGACCGTGGACTTCGAACTACGTTTTAGTTGTCTGAGTTCAGACGCCTGTTACTATTGATGGATTTTGGGGACCTGCCTTCCACTTTCATTTACAGGACTTCACATGTGCAGTCAACAACACCCTGTTTAAGAAGCTGTCGCAGGGACTGGAGAGATGGCTCAGTAGTTAAGGGCATTTGTTCTTGAAGAAGTCCTGGGTTTGATTCCCAACAGCCACATGGTGTCTCACGAGCATCTATAATTCCAGTTCCAGAAAAATCTGATGCCCCTTTTGACCTCCATAAGTACAGGTATACACGTGTGCAAAACACTCAACACACATAAAATAAATCTAAAAAAATAAAAATAATTTCTTTCTTTAAAGCTGTAACATACACACATCTCTCATCTACTTATTTCTAAATTGTTAATATGTTTTTAGAAGACGAAATTAAAGGTTGATTGATCTAGAAACTTTTTAAAATCCAAAACCTGTGGAAATTATGGAAACAAGACCATGACTGTAATACCAGAGACAGTGAGGCTGCGGCAGGAAGATGGGGAGTTTGAGGCTAGCCTGAGCCATAGAAAAAGACTATGTCTCAAGGGAAAAGTACAAACACAGCAACACAAGCACGCCATCACTAAAGAGAAAATGTTGAAAGATATTTGTCATATTTAACAATGAGACTTTAACAACTGTGCTTGTGGGGAAACCATGTCACAGATGTCATCGGTTGTTAGGTGACAGAAGTTTAGATCTCGGTTGCAATTCTCTAGTTATTATGACTAAAACACACTTCTCATAGACACCGCCTTAAACTCAGCAGCATTTGTGAAAATCATTACATGCAAAGGCATCGTGAACTCTATTCAAAGATCTGACTCCACAGTGAATGGACACAGGGATGATCATTCCCTGGTTTAACTGCTACATCAGCCTTCTCATTGCAGGAGCCCGGCTTTAATCCCTCTCCTAGCATCAAAGGGTTAGCTTGAAAACAGGGCCATTTTTGCTCAGCTTCTTTTTTTACAAGTAGGCAGATAGGTTTAAGGCAGGGTCAGAAAGCCTTTGAGTCATCTGTCAGAGTTTCACAACTAAATGTAGTTGTGAAAGGACATCATCACACACCGTGGAGTCTACCGTTCAGAATGTGCTATAAATATAACATGTTTAGGCATTCATAAAAAAGGATATATTCCAAAGTACTTTTCAGGCTACTTGGTCCTATGTCAGCCTACTCCAGGAAAACACAAGTAGTCCACAGCCAATCAGAAACAGGATCAAAAGTTATCATTGCATCTGTTATTAAACGTCCATACTGTTAAATAAAGCAGAAATCAAGTTCTGTCTCCCCACACATGTTAAAGTGGGATTTTTACCACTTTACCAGCAAGGCCTACTGAATTATCATTTGTGATAACATCCTCTGGTTAACATAATATTGTAAGAATTAATACTCGATACTGAAGAAAAATTCTTTATCAGGTAAAACATCAAGAATGAAATTGTAAAAAAATAAAAACAGACAAAAAGATACATTCTCTTTTTTATGGTGCTAATGTTAAAAAAAATAAAAAGACAGGAATGGCAGAATACTTTAAGAATTCTTTGTTTTAGTAAACAATTTACATTGATGAGACATCACACCAATTAGGTGACTGTTATATAAAATCCGAAGGAACAGTGTTGAGGATTCTGTGAAAAGCCAGAGTCTCTGTGCATTGCTGATAGGATGATAAAATGGCACAGTCATAAAATACAGAACTGGATAAGCCCCCCACCCAAAAAAAAAATAAACAAAGTTACCCTATGATAAAACAATCTGCTTCTACACAACTAATACACACGGAGAGAAAATGAAAGTTGGGACTTAAGTAGACATCCACATATTAATGGCCTGGGTAGCTTTTTTTCACAGTAGCTATATGCTGTAAACAGGCCACATGTCATTTGTGGATGAATGAAGACGCAGAATATGATGTTACACATGCATATATTGAATATAATTCAGCCTTTAAAAGACATGGAATCCTGCTATGTGCCCTCTCATGGACGGATGCACATTAAGTAGAAAACTTCTTGGTGAAAAACAAATGTTATATACACTCATTTATATGGAGTAGCCCGAGTTGTTAAATTCACAGTGTAAAAGATGGAATGGTGGTCCCTCGGGAACTGCGGAGGGTCAGATGGTGATTTATCGTTTGTAGGTTCAGCATTTCTGTTTGGGTTGATGAAGAAGATCTGGAGATGCGTGCGGTGATAGCTACACAACATTCAGTGTATACAACATCTCTGAACTGTTTGCTGCCTCTACACCACATACATTTTATTACAATTTTAAAATCTGAGGAGAATCCCAAGGAAAGTAAATACAGATGTTATTATACTAAGTCATGAAGATTCTCTGAAGGTTTACATTTATCTAATCGGGGGAAAAATATTCTAAATTGAGGTTTTAATTAGAAGTAATGGCATGCAACTGTAAATAGAAATTAAAGAGACTGCCAACTTAAAAGTTCCTTATTGAAATAAATTAATCTATGGGGCTGGTGAGATGGCTCAGGAGATGGCTTCATCATTTTTGTTGCTGTGATAAGATACCGTGACCCAAAGCCCCCAGCCACGTGCCTCCTCCAGCAAGACTGAGCAGAGAGGGCCACTTACACTTCCTAAAAGTTTCACAAGCTCTGTTAATGGTGACACCAATTGGCGACCTAGGGTTCAAGTGCCTGCCGATGGGAAACATTTTTCACTCAAACCTTGATACTTGACCTCCACACATATGTGTCATACACACGCACACACACACAGTGGGAAACACAAAAAGAAGAAAGACAGTGTTGATTACTGGGTAGCAGGTTCTAAAAGTAACAGTATGGTTTCCAGTCAGGAACAGATGATCTTTTAGAGAAAAGTATCTTGACTCATTCTAGGTCTACCCTGTAATGTGCCCATAACTGTTCAGGCTTTGAATAAGCCAGAAGCCATTGCTTCCTAATGCTTTTTATGACACCAGAGAGTGGATATAACCAATCATGCTGAATCCAGATAGATACTGGATAACAGATGTAGTTGTGTTGCAAAAAGCAAACTTTACTTCCTATCAATTTGTAATAACCTGTGTGCTTTATAGCCCTAAAATGGGCATGACCTCATCAACAACCACTGGCTAGCCAATACAAAATGAATCATACCTTACTCTTCACAAGACCCCAGCTCCCCAGGTAGGAATGAATAGCAAAGTAGAAACCAGATTCAGAAGAGATGCAATATGTTAAATATGAGCTGCTGAGCAGAGAGCAACTTACATCTCCTAGATACTTCATATTTTTAATGGAAAATAGAAACATTATTCTTAAAGCCATGAAGCTCATGAAATAATCACAAAATCCCACATCAGCAGAAACCCTTTGCTACTCTACTATGAATAAGAACCATCCAGCTTTGGACCTGGAGTCCATATCCATATCTTATCAGTGGATATGTACTTGTGCTTTTGTGAAGGTCTCAGATAACCTAATGGTTAACAAAATCCTCAGGTTACAGAATTGACCATGTGAAATGGCTTACCTTGTACAAATGTCTCCTGCTATTGCATTCTAATTTTATATGGTTGACTCCCAACATTAACAAAGAACCTTCGATACATATTCATTTTAAAACTTACTATAAACTTATTTGAGATATTTAACAATGTAGAGCTTTTGAGCAGTGAAACTGGTCTGAACGTGTAGTCAGCTCCCTAGACAAAGCTGCAATTTTATTATATTATAGGTCCTTGGATCAAAAGGGCACAGGTCTGTTATTTTTCACAGGGGAAATACACATGGCACTAAGAATCACACTAATACATAAAACTTCTTATCAGCTAAGCAGCCTAGGCTTCGCCCATCTACCCCTCCACAATGGCAATGACCACATGGACTTCCATGCCTCTGCCAAGATGTGACACAGCATGCATGCTTTGTGTCTAGCTTCCTTTGCTTAACACTGTGTCTGTGCAGGTTACTCCGAGTCATAAGCAGCAGGAACTCACCGTCACTTGCTTTATATGGTACTCTTTAGTGAAAAGGCATAATTTGTAAGTCTATTACTGATGGGTGTTTGAGAGCATAAATGACACTGCCCTAGGCCCAGTGAACGGCTTTCCAAGTGAACATGCACCCATTTCTGATGACTGGGAACCTCAGAGTGTAAGCATCGAGTCCAAAAATTCACAGCTGCAATAAATCTACCCGGCCACTTGGCCAAGTGGTTACTTCAGTTTACAGTCCACCCGCACCCAGTTGTCACATAATGGAGTCCTTTCTAATAGGATTCAACTAGACTGAGTAGATACATTAATGAGTAACTGCGGTTTTTTTCAAGGGTACAAATCTTATACATTTTAAGTAGCACTTAAGTAATTAAACAATTATATTGATCACATGTGAATTTAACCAAACATTTAAAACTCAATGCCTTAAAAATCAAATTGTGTCTAACTTCTTCTCCCCAGACAATATCAGTTCCAACCCTCCAAGAAAAATCCTCCCAAACTTCTTGTTAGGTAAGAACAAAGGACCAACCTATTATATTTCTAGAATTCGCAAATCTCTGCATAAAGTGCGAGCTAGTGAACAGCAGTTCAAACATTCTCTCAGCGCTGATGTGAAAGACACGGTTGATATAAAGTCTTCCTTGAAGATCTTTCTCGGGAATATTTTCTAGAAAAACAAAACACAAACCAGAGGAGAAGAAATTAAGGAAAGAGAATTTCAACACTTCTGGGGAAGGATTTGTTTTGTTTGGGTCTTGATACAAAATTGTTTTTAAATATGAGTATCTTACATCAGAAATCTGAAAGTACAAATTGGAAACATCTATGTTAATCACAAACATAAGTACTTGACTAAACAAGATCGCAATTTTCAATTGTTAAAACCCACACTCATATAAACACTCATCTGGAATAATATCAAACTCCTTCTATAAGATACTACACAAATGGGTGTTTCATGTGATAAAAGAAATATCTACCACAGCCATTTCAAGTCATACCACTGAATACATTCAGGAAATATGACATCTCCAGTGGTTCTATTTGCTGTGTGCACTAACACATTTGGCCTGAATGAGCTAATTTGGTTTACTTCTGGCTGGCCCAGATAGGGATCACTCACTATACTCTGTGTATTCTCAATACCCTACGTTAAAGTGGAAATAACACTTCCTCCTGAAAAGTGTTCTTCAAAGCTGAGTATGGTCCAATAGAACAGCACTTGCTCCCCCTGGGAACCTGATAGCTAAGCATCTGCTGAAAATTACCACAACCAATGAACTAATGTGTGTTCACCTCTGATGTCCCTTGGAAACAGCCCAGCAGCCCATGTTCACATATATGTCAGACACTGTGCGAATCCCCTTCCAGCCCTGACACATTTCAGCCTTATACAGTCCTTTGGAAGAAGTGACATTATCATCTTCCTCTACAGAGGAGGAAGGTGTAGCATGGAGAGAACTGTCAAGATGTCAAGATCAGGAGTGACTGCTCTGGAATTTGAATCCACTCCAGCAAGTAAACAAACAAACAAACAAAAAAACACCCTTCGTTTTACATTGCCAGAGTTTAACTGAAAAGACTATTTAAAAAAAAAAAAAAAAGGAAAAAGAAAAAAGAAAAAAATGGAAAAAGGCAGAAGCAGAAGCATGGTATATAACAGAAATAGTAGAAACAACCCAACACAAAATTTAAATGACTTAATGACAAAGGACAGTGACTTGATATTATCTCAAGGCTTATTCTCCACCCATACACAATAAAAAACCATGACATGAGCTCCAAACCTCAGCAACCAAGCTCCAAGGAGATCTGGGTAGCGTCTCTGCGATATTGACCTTTGGAAACCAGTGTGCTTAAACGAAAGAGGGCTGTCTACAAACCGGAAGCGCAGAGCTCTTGTGTTCTGACCCACCACGATTACATTCCGTCTCATTATTGATTTGTGTGTAAAGAATTTACAAACGCCATGCAGGTACTGATTTACCCTCTTCTTCTAAGAAACACCATTTATAGGCAAAACGATTCACTGGGATTTCAAAGGGCTCCTCCAGTGTCAAAATCATCACTGAAATTAGGCAATTTGCTAAGGTTCTGTAAGAAAGCCTCCCTGCCAGGCTTGGGGAAAAGCTTTCTCTGACACAGAAGTATTAAACGTTCATGATAAAAAAAAAAAAAAAAAAACAACCCTCAAATATTCACAATGGAAGCAAATAAGTATAGATTCAGTAGAATTTCTGCAGGAAATTCTTTGTACTCTGGATCCAGCCCAGTCTCTCTAGTGTGCTCTAATCCCTGGTTCCTTCTCATCATTTATGCTTCTTCATTATGATCCTGAACCCTGGACTCCAGACAGCTGCTCCGGTCATTTTACCTAATGGCCTTCTGTCCGGGCTGGCCTGCGTTCTTCACAAATAACCTAGAATAGTGGCTGTGGGTAAGGGTGAGGTGCTCTTGGCTCTAGTGAGTGGCTCAGTGACAACACTGAGCTGGCAGGGCTCCCTAGAAGCCGGCTTTTACCTTCGTGGGGCTGGGGGGCACATATGTCCCAGAAAAGACTAGCTCACACTCTATAAACAGCAGTGCCTGAGAGCTTCTCTTTCTCCCACATGCCCACCAATACCTGTTGGGTGTTTGTTTGTTTGTTTGTTTGTTGTCTTGATGATAACTGTGCCAAATGGGATGACATGGAATCTCAGTGTAATTATTTTGGGTTGATTGGGTTGGGGGTGAGAGAGTTGTCTGTTTTTTTGAGACAGTTTCATATATCTGGCCTCAAACTTGCTACGTGGCAGAGGATCCAGTTTTCCCTGAGAGCTAAGAATGTTGAAGATTTTCATGTGTATTTTTTGGCCATTTGTACTTTTTTATTTTTGTAAAGTGGTTTTTGGCTCATTTGCCTACTTATAAACTGAATTACTTGGTCTTTGGCTGTTTAATTTTTAAATATTTTTCCGGACACTAATCCCCGTTTGACGTCACAGGCCTTCCTCTCGTCTTGTAGGAGGTCTTCTCACTCTATTGATTTTCTTTTGCTGTGCAAATTTCTAACAACTGGACGCAGAATGCAACGGGCCCCAAGCTCAGCTGATATCTTCTCCGCACCCAGACGCAGCCTCTCTTCTTTCAGGGAGCCCTGAGATTATAACTTTTCAAAAGTCAGTTTCTTATTCATATTGAAAATGGAAAAATTACATGTATGTACACTCATCAATATAATATTTTCATGTTTCTCCTAAGCCCCATTAGGTGATAGATTCTGAATTATGGCTGATAAAAGTACAATTTGCTATATCAGTATCAGGAATTAATAATATAGTCTGCATGGGAATTTGTTGAAGGAAATAAGTAAATGAAATAAATTATTCCTGCTTTGGATTTCTCGTTTATGAAATTCTTGACATTTCAATTCTCTGCAAACAACAATACCAATTACACTGCCGCAGCACAACCGGTTGGCAGGTGGTATTTTTTAAATGCAGAAAAGTCACTGCTCAACTCAGGAGCAGAGTACTGTTGTCAATATAGAAAAAAAAAATATACTTCTTTAAAAAAATGTCATCTTTGGGACTGGAGAGAGGGTGGCTCTGCCAGAAGACCCAAGTTTGGTCTCAGTACCTACACTGGACAGACAGCTCACAGCCCCCTATAACTCCAGCTCAGAGAGATTCAAAAACTAACCTACCTCTGTGGACACCAACAGTCACATGCACACACACACACACACACACACACATACACACACACACACATGCATGCACACACACTTGCACGCATGCACACATGTGCGCACATAATTTCAAACAAATTTTTGAAGTATCAGTTTGAAGGTGGCCAGTAGAATAATTTGGAATGAGGCAGATGAATATTGGGGAAACACGGTTTACATGAAACCTAAAACATATGCTGCCCCTTGTTTTGAGGATGCTTAAAAATGTCCTACATAGGTAAGGATTTGATTGGGGGAGGGGGTATGTTGATTCCCTCCATGAGGCAGTATCATGATACTTTGTTTTAACTGGTTCTGTGGAGGGTATATGGTTCTAGAGTGAAATACACACATACACACACACACACACACATCCAATGTTCCTTCCCAAAAATTGTAGCATAAATGCGATGGGGAAGGTAGCGTTTTTCTCATTTTTCTATGTGATCAAAGTGCTTCATTTTAGCCAGTGTGGTGATGCTTACAGAATCCTAACACCCAGGGTGGGACAGGAGAGTCATGGGAAGTTCAAGGTCTACCTGAGCTTTATGACCAGCTTTTCAGCTTTTCAGGACAGTCTGGGCTACACAGTCAGACCCTGTCTCAACAAACAAACAATGACAACTGACAACAGACCTAACCAGTGTTTGGCTTGAAGAGCTCTCCACCCAGCAGTTCCCGCTAAGCTTCCACGTGGATACCCAAATTTCCCAAGTTGGTCTACTTCGTCTGACTTTCCCCATTTTCTTGATAGTTTGTTTCCTGCCAATGTCTTCATCATTTTACAACCTCCAGAAAATTAAAAATTAAAAAAAGAAAAAAACACAGATTCATCACTATACTCCTTTGGAAGATCTGATGGGCCTGAGACTCGAAATTCACTTAGGGAAAACAGTGGAAATACCCAAGTTATCATCTGATGATCATCTGACAAGAAAAACCCAACACCTTAAGAATACTAAGGGGAAAATAATGTAGATGCTCACTGCTAAACCAGGCAGATTTTAAGGAGGCACCAATAAGGAACACAAAGTGACCGGGGCTCACGCACAGAAACTGCACACCACTTTCTGTTATCCCTAGATGTGTGTGCGGCCTTTGAGTTTTAACGTTACCCTGCTAGAAACTCAATGATGCAATGACTTTAAAAGGACGATTCTTTTAAGAGTAGGTTTGAACAAAGAGAAAATAACTCCTTGTTTTGGTGTCACTTGCATACTTGGCCACTGGGTGCCATGATAAATCTTCCTAGAGTCCTGGGTCTGGCCAGGCAGCACATGACTAATTCACACCCACGCACCCTAATGCATACCAGCAGGAGGCCTAGTCAGGCCTCACTATTCATCATACCAACAGCTAGTGCACTGACTTCAACGCGGGCCTTCATAGTTTCAGGAAAGACTTCTTATAAAACCTACTGCATAAAACCCATAGGTTATGAGAGAAAATTGAAAGTTGCCAGTAGGTTTCCCATAAATGTGAGGAATTTATTTTGCTTGTTTGTTTGTTTGTTTGTTTGTTTGGGGGAGGGTATTATAGTCTCAACTATTCTCTACTTCCCTCTTCCTCCCACCCTAACCTCCTGGGCACACACTAAGGAAAGAGCAAGAAGGTATCTATCCACAGCCAGCAAGAGTGTCCTCACCAGAAAGCAATTCGGCTGGGCCTGATCTGTGGCTTCTGCCCTACAGAACTGTAAGAGCCTACATCGCTCTTGTCTGAGCCGTGTGGTATCTGTCACAGCAGCTCATGATGCCTGATATAATGTGCAAGCATGGAAGGGGCATGCTGGGCAGGCTTGGCATATGTCGGTCCTGTTCGATGAAGCCCGGGTACCCTGAGCAGCAGCTGATCTCCCTCCTTCCTCTTCAGAGGGTGGCTGGCCTGATTGATGGGGTCATCCTCATCTTCAGCTCAGTCAGCAGCCCTGTCACCTCTGGCACACTTAAGCGGATTATCCTCTAACTTGGCCACCATTAGTGTTGAGGGTGCTATTCTGGTCTCTCTGACTTGCTCTTTGTTTCGTTTTTGTCCTTCCCTATTTTATTACAGTAGGGATATCAGGAAGGATACTATCTGTTGAGCTTTTGCAACAATATAAAGCATACAATAAAAATGGCAGCCAGAGCGCAGCACATTCAATACCTTTGATACGAAAAGAAGGACTTTCTTTTGGCAAAGGCTCTGATTATTCATCAACATTAGAGTCTGGCTAAATCTATTGGTCTTCTTAAACCAAATATTTGGTTTTATTTTATTTTTTTCAAGTTATTTGGCTTAATGGCAAGCACCTTTACCCACTGAGCCACCTAACTGTCCCCATAAGTTATTTTAAATACCATGCAGAATATATAAATGTCATATACAATATTATTAGCATTTTATTTGTAAAAGAATTCAAGTATAGGATGTTCCTTTAAAAGCAATTTGATTATAGCTGTGTAGCTTGGTGTTTCTGTGGGACTCTGAACAGAGAGGGAAGGCTGTTTCTGATGTTGTTGCCTGCCCTGGGAAACCTTGTCCTGTTGCCTCATTCAGCCTTGAGACAAGGTATGTGCCTAGTCTTACTGCAACTTGATATGCCATGTTTAATTGATAGCCCTGGGAGCCCTGCCCTTTTCTGAAGAGACATGAAGAGGTGGATGGTGAAGGGGGATGTGGAGCAGAGGGGCGGGGAGCAGAGAAGGAAGGAAAAACTGGTCAGGATTAATAAAAAATTTAAAGGGGTTTGAAAATAAACTTAAATTTAAAAGCTTCAATATACACTGACTCTAATAAAAGAGTTCAGAAGTGATATCAGACGTATGACCATGCTTCTGCCTTCAAAGTTATCTCTAAATATTTCTCAAAAATATTCTAAAAGATAACCAAAGTTAAAAGCATGTAATATCACCCATACAGAGTAGAATCGTAATCATTAAGTAACATCAATAAGGTAATCTTTTAAACAGGGTTGCTTTCTAGACATTTTTATTTCCTTTTATGTATCTCAGGTTTATAGAGTCTTGGTTGGTTGGTAGGTTGAGGCAGGAGATCTCTATGTACCTTGGCTAGTCTGGAACTCATTATGTTAACCAGGCTTACAGAGATCCACCTGCCTCTGCTTCCCAAATGCTGAGATTAAAGGTGTGCATTTCTGCACCTAGCAGATATCCCTTTGGAAAAAAGAAGAGAAAAAACAAGTTGGGAAATGCCGGCCCTGGTACTCATGCCTTTAATTCCAACACTGGCAGATGCAGGAAGATCTGAGTTCAACAAAACTGAAACGTGAGTTACAGGCCAGCCAACCAAGACTACACACACCTTTAATAGTCATAGTCATAGCCATAACCTTAGTAATAAACTTGGCAAGTAGTTTAAATGAAAAGAAGACTGGACGCAAAGATCTTGTCCTCCATCCAACCTCTGCACAGCTAACTCATGCGTGTGTTCAAACAAAACCCTCAATTTCCTGTTTTTCTCTAGGTAGAGGAGAGGTAGATCAAATACAGTCACAATGGGAATATCCTACCTCAACCTGCAGGAGAGGCACTCAGGCTTGCTAGTAAGAGATTTGCCTTTACACTAGTACTGCTCTGTGTCCACTGCATGAAAGCTGTGTGTGTGTGTGTGTGTGTGTGTGTGTGTGTCTGTGTGTATGTCTGTGTGTGTGTAAGAATGAGGTTTGAGCAGATTTATTTGTGTGTACACGTGTGCCTGTGTCTGTGAAGTCCAGACAACCTTAATTGTGGTTCCTCAGAGACAGGCACCTTTATTTCTGAGACCTGGTCTTGCCTCTCATTGGGACCTGGAACATATTGATCATGAGAGGCTGCCAGGCAAGTGAGACCACGGATCTGACTGTCTCCACCTTCCTGATGTTGGGCTTGCCGTGTGGGTTAAATTCAGATCCTTGTGTTTGCACTGAGCTAGTTCACCATGCCCTAACTCTAGTCCAGAAAGCTTGGCATTTTAAGTCACTCTAACAAACTCCAGGCTCTGAGAGAAATAAAGACGGGGAGACTAACTAGCTGCTCTCCCATTTTCTACACACATCCATTCCTTTTCTGGTTCTCTGTAGCATGAGGATGCCACAATCAAATTCTCACTCTGTGAACACGCACACACTCGCGCTCACTCTCTCTCTCACACACACACACACACCTAACACCCCTAACACAAAGGTAAACGTTAGAAGACATCCCTGGACTTGCATTAAGATTTTCATTCTTTACCTTCGTCCACAGAATCTGAAGTGCTGCTTTTATCCAGAGAAAGGTACTCATTCTTGTTCAAGTCCAGTGACTTGGAGGGTGCTCTGCTTAACCTCTTTTCTGAAGCTAGCGAAGGACTTTTCCTCACGTGTCTCTCGCTCTGGGAGTTCTCTTTGCCTAATCCCTAAAAGATAAACAATTCAGTTTAAAAGAAACAACAACAAAACATAAACAAAAACCTGACTTGAAGCGTAGATCTTACAGCAAGAACTTTAATATTAAATATGAAGAGTACAGGGTTCAAACGCTGCTCTCAGGATTGAATGCTACCCTTGATGTGTCAGGAGGCACCGAAGACCTTTCTTCACACAGTGAAGAAGAGCAAACATATGAAGAATGTCACATAGAAGGGATTCAAAGGAAGTCACCAGCGTGTGAGTGGCTGGAGCACAAAGGAAAGACAACAGAAGACCACAATACAAGGGAATAATCGGGACTTTCGGGACAGACTGGGAGAGAAGCCAAACCCAGGTTAGTTTCCTTAGCCGGTGCCCACCTCTCTCGAAAGAAGGCACTAAAGTAGAAATGGAAGGACCATAAAGATATAGGAGTCATTTAGGGGTGCAGTGGGGAGAGGAGATTAACTTCACAACAAGCCCAACTGGTCCTACCATTAAGAGACTAAGAAACAGAAAATTAAACTATAACAAAATACAGTATGTATACTTCTTGGGCATGATTAATGAGGACAGGTCATTTCTATAGTAACAGACATACTGGTAGGTAGAGATATTAAACGATGGGCATTAAATGTAAATGCTATTGTTACGTTACAATTCAAATAGAACTAACTATGATCAGTAAGACAAGTACAAAATATGTATTAACTATACAGAAACCTTCCTCTTTGCCCTGTCTGTGTGTACATGGATAAAAGAGCATACAAAGCATATATCCAACCCTTCTCTTTCTGCCCTACAAGATCCTTGCCCAGCACTGAATGGATTCTCAGCTCCAGGGAGAACACAGGTTTTAACCATTGGTCAGTCAGGAAGCTGAGTGGTAACTGGGATCCAACACACAACTTATTAAAGAGTTACACCACCGTATCCAGGTGGGAGTAACGTAACAGTCCTCCCTAAACTTTCAGAAGTCCATGGGCTGGAGAGACGGCTTCATTGGTGAAGTGTCTGATGAACAAGCACAAGGACCTGAACAATCCTAGAACCCATATAAAAGCCATGTGTGATGGTGGCTCACAACCACCCTTAACGAGATCTGATGCCCTCTTCTGGAGTGTCTGAAGACAGCTACACTGTACTTACATATAATAAATAAATAAATCTTTTATTAAAAAAAAAAGAAAGAAAGAAAGAAAGTGGTATCTAAATACCTTCTTCTTCACTAAGAAAAAGGTTCATCAAAACGTTTTAAAGTGCATGGGACACATTGCTATGCCAGGAAAAAGAAAAGGAAACATGAAAGATTAGTGGTCAGTTTAAAAAGACAGGAGCTCCTCTGAAGGGGCTGAAATTGGCAGAGGAGACGCCAAGTATCAAATACCAGGGACAGTGAGCCAGGTGTGTTTGTAAATACCTACACCCTCTGTACCAGGGAGAGTGAGGAAGAAGACAACACAGGTTCAAGGTCTGTCCAAGACACATGACAAGACTTCATCTGGGGGGCTGGTGAGATGGCTCAGTGGGTAAGAGCACCCGACTGTTCTTCCGAAGGTCCGGAGTTCAAATCCCAGCAACCACATGGTGGCTCACAACCATCCGTAACAAGATCTGACCCCCTCTTCTGAAGTGTCTGAAGACAGCTACAGTGTACTTACATATAATAAATAAATAAATAAATAAATAAATAAATAAATAAATAAATAAAAAAAGACTTCATCTAAAAAAAAAATCACGACTCCAAGTGATTGAAATTCAGTAAATTTTAAAGCTAATACATGTATGAGACTTGGAAAAAAAAATGAAGTTCACCAGCTAACTAAAAAGCTCAGTTGGACTGTCATATTTAATGTGTTATTTAAGAAGTTTCTACTAAAAAGAAAAAAGAAGCGTTCCCTGTAACCAAGCCTGTGCAAAACAGCTCCTCTCTCCCCATTCAAAACACATTTTCTCCGTCATACGCATATTCCTTACTCTTGAGGTAATTCTGCTGACTACAAGTTCCTTGTTATATTTTAAGCAGCACTTAGTGTTCTTATATATGTTGCTTAAGGACCTGCTGGTAGTTTGGTGCCTTAAGCCATCTTTGAAGAACAGCACATCCTATCCCTATGTAACCTCTGCTACTCAGAGATAGCCAAACATCCCAAGCTTTCGGACACTCTCAGTACGCTGCCTCTTTGACTTGCTCTAGTCCTGTGATCAACAGCACTGGGTACCGGGGTGGGTTTTGAGGAGCAGCAGATACTGACTCTTTTCGGTGAGCTCCCATCCAAGGACTCTGTTTCTGAAACTCTGCTAACCGACTCCTGTGTGAAGCTGATGGCCTGGGAGAACTTCTCATCTCTTTCCCCAGCGTCATCCACGCTGCTCCTTCCTGGACTTCTGTAGGAAACACAGCATTGCAGAAGCATAAGTTCATCCCCACAAACACGGTCCTTCACGCTCTCTCGGGGGTGTTTGCTAGCCTAACGCATCTCAACGAAGAATAGGTGATTAAGCTACCTTCTTAAAGACACCAGCTGACTTTATCCTTGAAAATAAAACATATGTTCATATGCAAATCCAAACAATTCAGAAACTACTAAAAAAAAGACGTAATGAAATACAAGTAGCCCCAGCTCATCCGATGTGTGTGGCTTATTAAAGTTGCATTGTAAAATCACAGAGCTTCAAAGTTTGGGAAGATGTTTGAGTTGGGTGCCATTGGGCACCAGAAGGCAGTTTTACATCATCTTGCTTCTGACTTAGTCTCAGCGGAGGTAACCAGGCCTTCTAGGAGGAGGAAGCGCCTCCTGTCTAAATATAATGGTCATCAGTCAGGCTGAGGCAAGACAGAAAGACAGGAAAACAAGGGAATGCTGGGAGGGAGATCGGCCACTTCACTCTGATTTCTGGTTTGTATTTCCTTCTAGCTGGGCATCAGGAAACTTCAACCCAAATGACAAAATCCAGACTGCTGGAAACAAGGCAGGTGAGGTGGCACAGACCTGCAATCCCAGCTCTCAGAGGCAGAGGCAGGGAGATCTCTGCGAGTTCAGGGCCGGTCTGGTCTACAAAGGGAGTTCCAGGAGAGCCAGAGCGACACAACCCTGTTCAAAACAAAACACCTATCTTGAAAGCTAGTCCTAGTTTTCCTAAACTCACCGGAAATAAGGATGTCCAAGCATCCATCTGTGCTGACTCAGGATGAGAACATTCATGTCCTGGGGCTTAACCGCACCAGCATGCCTCTCATCCCTAAATCTGAGCAGTGTACCACATAAAGTCACATTATAGTTTCTTTTACAAAAGAAAAATTTTAAGTAAAATAAGTAAGCCCGTTATATATTCTTATTTAATTTCTAAATCTTTAACTTTTAAACCTTTTTTAAATCATGAAGCCTTGGGATGAATTATATACCCTTTAAACAATATAACTTTTAAAAGAACAGGGCCATATATTCACATACATTCACTGTAAAGAAAATGACTCATTGCTCTCTTGAGAGGTCCCACACCCATGTCTCAGATGTGTTCCTTTTCCTTAAAAGTAGCTCTTGTCTCCCTGTCTCTATTTTTTGCTCCCTCCCCCCACCTTGCGCTTAAATCAAGCATGGACTAGCACCGGTCTCTCTTATCTACTTAACAAACCTGGTTTACTCTCACTTGTCCTGAAATTCTTTTCTGTGCTGAGAATCCAACTTTACCAGAGATCCTGAGTTCAAAATTCCCAGTCACCACGTGGTGGTTCACAACCATCTGTAATGGGATCTAGCTGATGCCCTCTTCTGATGTGTCTGAAGACAGCCACCGTGTTCTCATATAAATAAAATAAATAAATCTTAAGAAAAAGCCAAAAGCTAAGAAGTATTATATTCCTATCCTAGTTAAGGTTACTATTGCTGGGGGGGAGGGGGGAGTGAAGGGTTTATTTGGCTTACCCTTCCATATCACTGTTCATCTTCAAAGGAAGTCAAGACAGGAATTCAAGCATGGGCTGGATCCTGGAGGCAGGAGCTGACGCAGAGGCCGTGGAGGGGACCTGCTTATTGGCTTACTCTCCATGGCTTGCTCAGCCTACTAGCCTAGGGATAGCACCACCCTCAATGGGCTGCCCCGCCCCCATCAATCACTAATTAGCGAAATGCCTTACAGCTGTCTCTTAGAGAGGCATTTTCTCAGTTGAGGTTCCCTCCTCTGATGACTCTAGCTTGTGTCAAGTGGACATAAAATAAATCATCACAAGCCCTTTTTAACTCTGCCTGAATAATGATTAGTAGGCCTGCTACCAGCTCCCTCCTGGATAGGCAGGATGGTGGGACTCCATGGATGCAAGAGAGAGGAAAATGAAAAAAATAAAATAAAATAAAAAGATCCTGGAAATAGCTCACCAGTTGAGTGTGGAGATCTCGGCAGCGTAAGGAGGATGGGAGTTAGAAAGGAGAGAGGAAAGGAAAGAAGGGAACGCAAGAGTGAGAACAGAGACAAAGAACATGGAGAGCTGAGGTTTGAAGCAGACTTGCTGTTTTCAGAGGGAAAGGGAGCAAGGGAGAGCCAGGCATGAGGATCCTGCTCCCATTTTCTTAGAAAACAGTCACCCGGAGAAGACAAGACAGCTTCACTGGTGACCTCCAATGTACATGAGAGACTCGGTCTAGATACGTATTCTTTCCTGCTTCAGACGCTACGAAGTTCACAGGTCGGCAGAGACCTTGAAGGCCACTGAATCTAACTGCTTCATGTTCATAGATGGGGAAACTGAGGCCTGGGAATGTCCAAAGGTTTGCCTGAGATATCTCAGCTACAAAGCACAATCCAAATGAGATCCTACTGACTCTCAAGATCCCAAGGCTCTGCGTTAGTAACCTGATTTTCTACACCGTTTCGGTACCTAAGGAGTACTAGTAAACTTTATTAATGACAGCAGGGTAATGGAAAAATGTGAACTTTACAGGAAAGTTATAAAATATGCATGGGTAGCCGTGTGAAAAAAGACTATAAAATATTGATGTAAACGGAGACAACATAGGTTGGAGCAGACTGCCCAGAGGAGAGGAGCATCTGTGTATGTATTCAGACTTTCAACATATTTACATTATAAGATTTGGAGGGCTGCAGAGATGGCTCAGCCACTATCCGATAGGCAACCAACCAAAATGGCAAATGTTCCTTGGATCTTGGCTTCTCTCATTTAGCATAATGCAAAATGCTACAGAATTTTAATGTATTATCTTTGTTTATTGAAGCTATGGTCTCAATTAACATTGATAAGGTACTTTTTTTTTTAACTTGGAGAGTTAGTAAAATATTCACACTTCTTAGTGAACAGCTGTCCAAATAATCTCTCTACTAATTTCTTTATCACACGATAGCAGCACATGACCCTGACATTGACATTGCTTGCATCCCCCACGGCATGGTCAGCTCCTTTGACTAAGGTGATCGGTGTCTACTGAATGCAGGACACATGCCATGGTGTTAGGGAGACTTTGAGGAAAAGTCATGAAACCACCCTAAACCTCAAATTTCTCTAGTGTCTCCTGTGAGCTCGGAGATCTCACCAGCCCCTGCTCCAGATCCTTAATGAAAAGGCTTTCTAGTAGTAAATTCTAAGAGTCATAGCCTCATCTCTAACATTTCTTCACGTCCCTCGCGTGCTTACCAACTTAGCAAATGAGTCTCTTCTCTCCCAACTTGCACTCTACCAACAAGAGGGCCAACCGCACCAAACGATGAGTTCAAAGAAATTCAGAACTGAAACGACCTACAATAATCCCACTGTGATGGGTCATAATGCACTTTGACATTCTACTTTGCTTCACTGTACCTTGGGTGCACATTTTCTTCAATTGATAACAAGTGTTCCATTTCTTCAGCGTTTAAGCCTAGCTCCGTGCCATAGTTCTGCTGGAGCAGTTGCCAGAACTCCTGTCTGGTCAGGCTCTAAGATGACAGAAACATTGCGTGACTATTGGAAAATGCAACAGATAACGTAACTGTAATTCAAAGCACAAAGGCCAAAGTCAGAGGAGCCGTGGTGTGAGCAGTCAAGGTGTGGCTCGGATAGATCCTGGCCTATTTGTCTCCCTATTTTCTATTTTTAAAAAAACGGGTTAATGGGAGCTGGGCATATAGCTTAGTGGTTGAGAACTGCATACCATCCACAAGGCTCTGCAGAGCTCCATCCCCAGCGCTGAAAAGGAAAGGTTAAATATGCCCATTTGATAAGAGACATTCAAGAGGAAGTCCCGTAAATAAGAGCACTGGCTGCTCTTTGAGAGGACCTGGGTTTGATTCCCAGCACCTGCATAGTGACTCACAACCACCTATGACTCCAGTTCCAGGGGATCTTGTTCTGGCCATCTCAGGCATACTAGTGGTGCACAGACCTATATGTAGGCAAAAATGTAAGAATAAATAATTAAACCAAGAGGTAAATCGATAAACAGATAATCGTTTCTCACCCGAGACAGGGTTTAACCACATTCTCCAGGCCGACCTTGGGCTTGAGCTATTCTCCAAAGAAGTTGAAACTAAAAGGCACATTCCACTTAGAAAATGGTGGGTTTTCAAAGTGTGAATTAAAGTGGCTACTGTGCAGAAGTACACTTCAGTAAAGATGCTTAAAGTGATTTTTTTTTCTATAAAAGTAAGTTACTTATCATTTCTGGTAATTACTGATCTGAAATCCATACAACCTACGCTCACAGTTCAGAGCTGTCCTAAATGTCAACTCAGAATCAAAACTTTTAATTCACAATTGTATCTGAATATTTTAAGCATTTTTAGAACTTTGCACACCAATGAGCTCCAAATTACATCTTCCTAAAAATATAAAATGCAAGAAAACAATCCTCAGAATACTAATTTACTTTTAGTAAAGTCCAGCTTGCTTCCTTTATAGACAGCATGACAGTGGTAAAGTCACCAAGTCCAGCAGAGAAATGGACCCGTGGTTAAGAGTGCTTGCTGCTCCACCAAGGACCAGTGGCCACATCCTAGCTCCCACATGAGGCAAGTCACAAACATTTGAAACTCCAACTGACACACCCTTCGGGATTCCATGGGCATCTCACACACACACATACACACACACATCGACCCACTTTAAAAAAACCTTAATCACCAAATAAAGCAAGCTGTAAACTATTTGGGAAAATAACATCATATCATAGTAACAGACTGGTCTCCGGGAACCTTGCAATTAATTACATGATTAAGCAAGACAAGAGAGAGAGAGAGATAGTGTGGTACTTGAAGCCACTGTCAATATGATCTTTCATCCATTCCACAGGTCTTTATTGGGAATGAAACCTGTGGCACTGCTCTAGATACTAAGGGTATAAAAACAATCTCCGAATTTAGTACTTATGTCTGAAGGATACAGGGCACTCTTAAATAAGATGCACATGATCATGTGCTAATGGGCTGGTAGAGTCTATGGGATAGGGAAGTGCAAAAGGAGTTAATATTATTGAGGACCAAGGTGGCCAGATGAGGCTCCACCGAGGAGATAGGCTTCTGGGTAAGCTGGGGACAGACGGATGTGGGGAAGAAAAACTAGAAGAGATGGAGAGAAGATGGCCAACCCATAGGGAGGGCAGAGATGGACAGAAGTAATATTAGTTATGAAGCTAGCAAGTAAGTCATCTCCTAGCCCAATCAGAGAAATGTTTCAAAGTTAGGAAGTAGAATGTAAAAATATATAATGGGGTCAAATGTATACAGACCCTGAATTCAGCCCCGGTATTCCCTACAACAAACACCACCGCCCTTTCCCTCCTCCCAGGAGCAGCTCTGTGTCCTGGTTTTTACTAGAGGACTCTCCTTACACTTCATGGAACCAGGGAGCTAAAAAGGAAAATGTCTGGACTTGCGGCAGCTCTATCCCACTTTGCCAAGATGACCACAAAACCAGCTGATGACAATTCAGATGTCATTATCTACATTTCAAAAATGTCAAAAATATTCAAAAACCTGCAATAAAGGAGGCAAGCTAAGAAAAACATGCCTCTTTGCTTCGAGCTGATTATATGAACACGGAGTAGATATCCCAGGATGGAGAACTCTAACTGAAAAATCACACATCTAGAAAACAAGTTCTGCGATGCTCTCTATTTCCTACAACTGTCTTTTTAGCAGATGAAGTCTTCTCAAGTAGAATATCCAGAGAAGAAAAATATAAAGGCCCATTAGTGACAGTTGAGGAAGCTCCTGTCCTTGGTCCTAAAGGGACTTGCCTTCTACCCCAGAGATTCTGTGTGGATTCTGTTTTCATAACAATAATTCATCCTGTGAATTAACTAAGCCTTCCAGGGACATCATCTTTGGAACCGTTTTCATATCTCGGAAGGACGGTTAGATAGCTTTACAAAAGAAGGCGATTTTTCAGCACAACTGTGTTAGATTATTAACCGTTCACAAAAACTTTTTTTTTTAAACAATAGACGTTGCCGAAGATAAAAACTAAAGCAAACAAATGACTTGGTGGTGAACACTCAGCTTCCTAACGGTAAAAGACATGCAACTGGCGAGCAAAACCTGAGAACAAAATGCTATTTAAGTTAATTAGCAAGATAATTTCAACATACATTTTCATCCATTAGTTAAATGTAAATACATCATTGGTTAATGGGAAACAAAACAAAACTCATTTAATTCATGGTGCTGTAGATTTGCTAATTTGTTAAAAATGACTATTTCTGCAAGGTTGTCCAGCTGTCTCAAAAACGTGACTATTTACAATCACGCTATTCAAACATGCCAGTCTGATAGTCGCAACTTTTTCAGTATTTAGCAGCTGAGCCTTAAAAAAACAAAAACCAACCTAAATATTATTTGAAAGTCGACCACCTACCTGCAAAGGAGCAGAGCGGCTCCGGGTTCAGCCTGCAGATAGATAACTTGAGCAAAATAGAGATGAACCAAGCAGTAATCAGATAGGAGTCAAAAGTCAGCAGATCAATTTCTGGCCCAGAAAGCTTGGTATTCTAAGTACTCTATGGAGTCTTTATCCACAGTTGGAGCTTCAAAACTTTGATAACAGCTAAGCAAACTCGCTACTTCAGTTTCCTACTCTTTACGGGGCTCTTCGCCACGTAAAAGCCAAGTTCCAGTGCTGTGTGAAGCTTCAGTTGTTGCTTCCTGGTTCTGAGCACCAGCCCTCTTTCCAGGGGGCCGGTCAGCCTGCAGAGCTGAAGTCACACCTCACTCGACAGGTTCCTAAGCCACGCCCACTGGAAGAGGCTAGGGAAAGAATGTTTTATTAAAGGGACGGTTCCGAATTTCTTCTACTGTACACACCGATTAGCGACAGGATGCAAATGGAAAGATCTTACGTGTGCTCAAATAATGTAGAACACCTACTGCAATATTATTTTAACCCCACGTGAAAATTAACTATGTTAAAACTTAACCTCCCCATGACAACAGTTTTCGATTTAACTCTAGCGAGTCATTGATACCTGTTCTTATTCCACATCAGCACTGACCAGTATTCACTTCAGACCCCTGACGTCACAGCTAGCATAGATCCTATCCTGAGTACCCTAAATGGAATGTTGGGGAGTAGTCGGAAGAGCCAGCTCTTCAGGTGAGGCATTCGGCATGGCTTTCGTCACTGCAAAGTTTAAGGTGACGTCTCGATTACTCGATGATTCTTTACCTTGAAAACATCTCTGGCTTTAGTTCATTCAGAACAATTTCCTGGCAGAGTCCTGGACTATAACGAATAGGACACAGAGTCTCATCTACCAATTTTAATTTTTCCAAAAGAGGAATGTTTCAAATGAGAAATCAAGACTTGCCCTAATTTCTAACAGTTCTCTCTGCTAATTTAGTAAAGTGTACAGACGGGTCAAATGTTGCTTGACTGACTAGCAAGACCAGCTTTGAGAATACTAACGTCTAATGGCTTTACCAGAGTGACACTGAAGGGTCCCACACCCTCCTAGTCAACCTAGTGTGGGTGGCACACACCTTTATCCCAGCATTCAGGAGGCAGAGGCAGGTGGACTGGAGGCTGGCTTCCACTATGAAACTTTGGTATATTGTACTGGGTTCTCATTGGTTGGAACTGTTAGGTACACATGCTTCCTCTGCTGACCAAATAACTGTGGCAATGTTTATCTGTCATTTTTGTTCTTGTCCCTCTTTCACTGACAACAGAAATAATTTGGGGAAAACAAACTTACTGGTCGATAGAATTGTTAGACACCAAAATTTAGTTTGCTTAAAGGAGAAAATAGAACCCCCCTCCCCCAAAGTTGGACCCTGAAGAACACCCAGGATGCAATGCATAAGTAGAAAGGAATGGATGTCAAGAAGGGTTCAGGGAAAGAACAGAGCTAAGGGGGAAAATCCAGTTTCCTCATGGAGGAAGAAGACCAAGGTGCCAAACACTGTTGAAAGGTCAAGCAAGGTGAGCATGTGACCAGCAGTGTATGGCAAATGCCAGCATCCAGAGGATGAGGTCACCTGACTTGGGTCACTAAGATGAGGTATGTGTGCTGTGGAGCTGGAGGGAGAGCGGGGTCATGGGGAGCAATGTGTGTCAGACTGAATCACACGGCCTTTGCACTGTGGAACAGAACCTCGTGGGTTCATGCAGAAAAGGGACCATGTTACAGTCATGCTCCCAAAAGTCACCTTTAAAACTCCATGCAGCCACCTCAAGATAGATTAGTGTTAGAAAGAACTGTCTAGGTGAATGATAAGGACCTTGGTGACGGTAGACACGATAGGCAAAGAAGATATAAGAAACAAGGGTTTGAGTCGGGCGTGGTGGCACACGCCTTTAATCCCAGCACTCGGGAGGCAGAGGCAGGAGGATTTCTGAGTTCGAGGCCTGCCTGGTCTACAAAGTGAGTTCCAGGACAGCCAGGGCTATACAGAGAAACCCTGTCTCGAAAAAACAAAAAAACAAAAAACAAAAAAAAAAAAAAAGAAAAGAAAAGAAACAAGAGTTTGACCATGGTTCTGGCTTGGATAGCTAGGCTGAAGTTAGATGGAGCTGTTCTGTCAACAAAAAGAATGATGGTGATGATGGTGAGGATGGTGGTGGTGGTGGTGATGATGATGATGATAGGAACAATCTAGGAATGCATATTTTTGCCCTGCAGGCTATAAGCAAATATAATTAAAAGTATAATGTTGGTGTCTTTTTCATCAGGCAGATTTAAATTCTGCATTTATTAGATTTAGACTACCACCAGAGCCAAGTAACTCTCAAGAGCAGCCTCAGCTCTGCCAGTGTCCTGGGCTTGGGCTCAGGCAGGCTGAGCTCAGCTAGACAGGCTCACACGCTGGAAATGCCCTCACATATCACAGGGACCCATTTCCTAGAGATTAGAAAGCTTCCTGCCTGCCACTCCGGTGGAATCAAGCAGTCGTCAGAAAGTCGATGACAAGCATGACGGAGGCGAGGAGCTGGCTTTCAGAAACAACTTGTTGATAGCTTGTCTTTGCCTCACCTCCTTATATGTCTGTGCTGATTAAAGTCTGCCTGTGTGCAAGGAGACACAGTTAATATCCTGCCTGTGACGGATATGTAGAGCCTGGCAGGTGGAGACTCTGGAGTTAGAGGAGACGGATGTCACCAGCTATCTGGTCTCACTGAGCTTTGTCACTGACTATAAGACAGTGAACGAGACAGTCACGGCCTTTGTCTTCCAAGCAAGGAGAAACAAAACAAAGAATTGTAATTGCAGCCAGTGTTTATAAAGAGGAAATGCAAATGGAAGCAAAGATAAAGGCTACTTGGGGTTTATTAAGGCAACTCGGAACAAGGAGTGGGAAATCAGAGATCGAAATTTGTGGAGGGTGTTTGAAGACTACTGGACACACCCAGCAGGTAGAACATTTAAGAGAAGACATTGAAACATTTGAGCGAAAGGACCCAAATTATGAGTCCCTATGTAAACTTTTGAGGCAATAGTTGTTAAGCAAGAGACAAAAATAAAGTGATAAAGCCCCCTTTATCACACACACACACACACACACACACACACACACACACAAGAGTAAAAATAAAAGTCACAAAACCAAGCCAGTCACAGGCACATATTTTAAAAGCACAATTTGGCTGTAGTATTGTTGAGGCTTGGACAAACTGTTTCTGGAAAGGGCCATATAGTAAATATACGCTTGGTGAGCCATATGGTCGGTCTCTGTTGCAGATGCTCAACTCTGCTGGTGTCATGTGAAAACATAAACAAATGAGGATGGCTGCTTTCCAATAAAACTTTATTTATGGGCACTGAACTCAGAATTTCATATGATTGACAAGTATCAACAAGTGTCATTCTTTTGTGTGGTGTGTGTGTTGGGGTGCACACACACACACAATTTTTAAAAATGTAAAATCAACTAGGCATGGTGGCACTTGGGAGGCAAAGACAGGAGTTCAAGGCTAACTTGGTCTGCAAGGTGAGCCACTGTCTAAAAAAACCAAACCAACAACCCGCAGGAGTTAGGACTGGCTGACTGGCTCCAGTGTGGGATGTGGGCTGGTTTAAATGAACTGAAGCTGGGGTGGAGAAGAGCCTGGTTCTTAAACTATGGTTGCATGGTTCACTACCAAAGCTGGAGAAAGCATTGATTGCAACACAAGAGTGCCACTGCCACTGTCATGTGGTCCTCAGTCCCGGGAGCTAAGTGTGCTGGGTAGAAGTGCTAAGCGAGACTAGGAAGGGCAAAGTCTGTAGAAACTGAAGTGCTATAAATCACTTCAGAAACGGCTGCAGACAAACACCAGACATTGAAGACCCCTGTCAGGAGTTAATATTGGAAATACACTATCCTTGCCTGTGTACTGTAACCAAGGAGTCTTATGAGTTGGAAAAAAAATAGTTCTATTAAAAACATTTTTTTCTACTTTCTTTCAATGAGAGATCTCATGTACCCCAGGTTGGTCTAGAATTTGCTACAGAGCTGAGGATGACCACAAACTTCTGATCCTCCTACTTGTCACTTCCCAGTGCTGGGATCGCAGATACTCCGTATTCTGTATACACTAGGCTACCCTCTGCTACTGAGCTACATGCCCAGCTCCACCGACATTCTCTTTCAATGGCAGCAGTATGAGTCTAGCTCGTTCCTCCTTCTGTGTACTTTGCTGGAAAAATAAATAAAACGAATCCAAAAGCAGGCTCTTTAAAACATAACTTGGTCAAATAAAAATGTTTCTATAAGCCAGGTGTGTTGGTATAGACCTTTAATCCCAGCACTCAGAAGGCAGAGACAGGTGGATCCCTCTGATTTTGAGGCCAGCCTGGTCTATGTATCACTGTTCTAGAACAGCCAGGGCTATGCAGAGACACCTGTTCTCACAAAAACAAAGCAAACAAACAAAGAAATCTTTTTTTTTAATCAATTTGTCTTTAAAGTTTTCTCATTCAAGAAATAAACAAAATTTGCATATTTACATTTAGGAATTTTTCTTTGTTTTTTTAGAGTATCACACAAGATCAATAAATCAAGAGCCAGATTGGTAGCACATGCCTTTATCAATTCTTGGGAGACAGAGGTAGGAGGGTCTCTGGGAGCTCAAGACTGGCCTTGTCTTTATAGTGAGTTACAGGCCAATGCTACCTTAAAATGTTACAATAGGTCCTTGCCTCAATAAAAAGAAAACAAATCTAGCTAATGTACATTTTATCAATCTAAAAACAAAGACAATTAAAAACTGAAAGCAAGCCCAAGGTTTTAGTTTGGGCTGGCTTGCTTGCTTGCTTTTTTTTTTTTTTTTTTTTTTTCCTATTTTATTTTATTTTTTTGCTCCATGATCTTTCTTTTCTTTCATTTTCTTTCCTTTTCTTTCATTTTCTTTTTTAATTATTAGATATTTTCTTTATTTACATTTCGAATGCAAATATCCCCTTTCCTGGTTTCCCTTCTGAAAGCCCCTATCCCCTCCCACCTCCCCGTGCTCACCAACCTACCCACTCCTACTTCCTGGCCCTGGCATTCCCCTATACTGGGGCATAGAGCCTTAACAGGACCAAGGGTCTCTCATCCCACTGATGACCAAGAAGGCCATCCTCTGCTACATATGCTGCTAGACCCATGGGTCCCTGTATGTGTACTCTTTGGTTGGTGGTTTAGTCCCTGGGAGCTCTGGGAGTACTGGTTGGTTCATCTTATTGTTCCTCCTATGGGGCTACAATCCCCTTCAGCTCCTTGAGTCCTTTCTCTAGTTTTTCCATTGGGGACCCTGTGCTCAGTCCAGTCAGTGGTTGTCTAAGAGCATCCACCTCTGTATTGTCAGGCACTGGTAGAGCCCATCAGGAGAGAGCTATATCAGGCTCCTATCAGCAAGCAATTGTTGGCATCCACAATAGTGTCTGGGTTTGGTGACTGTGTATGGGATGGATCCCCAGGTATGGCAGTCTCTGGGTGGCCTTTCCTTCATTCTCTGCTCCGTACTTTGTCTCTGTATCTCCTCCCACAGAAATTTTGTTCCCACTTCTAAGAAGGACCAAAGTATCCACACTTTGGTCTTCCTTCTTCTTGAGCTTCATGTGGTCTGTGAATTGTATCTTGGGTATTCCAAGCTTCTGGTCTAATATCCACTTATCAGGGAGTGCATACCAAGTGTGTTCTTTTGTGATTGGGTTACCTCACTCAGGATGATATTTTCTAGTTACATCCATTTGCCAAAGAATTTCATAAATTCATTGTTTTAATAGCTGAGTAGTACTCCATTGTGTAGATGTACCACATGTTCTGTATCCATTCCTCTGTTGAGGGACATCTGGGTTCTTTCCAGCTTCTGGCTATTATAAATAAGGCTGCTATGAACATAGTGGAGCACGTGTGCTTATTACATGTTGGAGCATCTTCTGGTATCTGCCCAGGAGTGGTATAGCTGGATCCTCAGGTAGTACTATGTCCAATTTTCTGAGGAACCACCAAACAGATTTCCAGATTGGCTATACCAGCTTGTAATCCCACCAGCAATGGAGAACTGTTCCTCTTTCTACACATCCTTGCCAGCATCTGCAGTCACCTGAGTTTTTTATCTTAGCAATTCTGATTGGTATGAGGTGGTATCTCAGGGTTGTTTTGATTTGCATTTCCCTGATGACTAAGGATGTTGAACATTTCTTTAGGTGCTTCTCAGCCATTTGGTATTCCTCAGTTGAGAACTCTGGGTGCCCTTGCATTTGGCTCATAGATGTTCAGAAATGAGATTTCATCTTGGTAGATCTTTTTTGATGACTTTTGGTTGAAAGTTGACTTTATCCAATATTAGAATGGCTACACCCCCTTGTTTCTTGGGACCATTTGCTTGGAAAATTGTTTTCCAGCTCTTTACTCTGAGGTAGTGTTTGTCTTTGACACTGAGGTGCGTTTCATGTATGCAGCAAAAATGCTGCGTACTGTTTGTGTATCCAGTCTGTTAGTCTATGTCTTTTTATTGGGGAATTGAGCCCATTGATGTTAAGAGATTTTAAGGAATAGTGATTGTTCCTCCCTGTTATTATTGATGTTATTTTTATGTTTGTTTGGTTATCTTCTATTGGATTTGTTGAAAGAAGATTACTTTCTTGCTTTTTCTAGGTGTAGTTTCCCTCCTTGTGTTGGAGTTTTCTATTATCCTTTGTAGGGCTGGATTTGTGGAAAGATATTGTGTAAATTTGGTTTTGTCATGGAATATCTTGGTTTCTCCATCTATGGTAATTGGGAGTTTTGCTGGGTATAGTAGCCTGGGCTGGCATTGTGTTCCCTTAAGGTCTGTATGTCAACTGCCCAGGATCTTCTAGCTTTCATAGTCTCTGGTGAGAAGTCTGGTGTAACTCTGATAGGTCTGCCTTTATATGTTGCCTGACCTATTTTCCTTACTGCTTTTAATATTCTTTCTTTGTTTTGTACATTTGGTGTTTTGATTATTATTTTGACAGGAGGAATTTCTTTTCTGGCCCAATCTATTTGGTGTTCTGTAGGCTTCTTGTATGTTCATGGGCATCTCTTTCTTTAGGGTAGAGAAGTTTTCTTCTATAATTTTGTTGAAGATATTTACTGGCCCTTTAAGTTGGGAATCTTTGCTCTCTTCTAGAACTATTATCCTTAGGTTGGGTCTTCTCATTGTTTCCTGAATTTCCTGGGTGTTTTGGGCTAGGAGCTTTTTGCATTTTGCATTTTCTTTGATGGTTGTGTCAATATTTTCTATGGTATCTTCTGCCCCTGAGATTCTCTCTTCTATCTCTTGTATTCTGTTGGCGATGCTTGCATCTATGACTCCTGGTCTCTTTCCTAGGTTTTCTATCTCCAGGGCTGTCTCCCTTTGGGATTTCTTTATTGTTTCTATTTCCATTTTTAGATCCTGGATGGTTTTGTTCAGTTTCTTCACCTGTTTGATTGTGTTTTCCTGTAATTCTTTAAGGGATTTTGTTTCCTCTTTAAGGTCTTCTAGCTGTTTACCTGTGTTCTCCTGTATTTCTTTAAGGGAGTTATTTATGTCCTTCTTAAAGTCCTCTATCATCATCATGAAATGTGATTTTAAATCAGAGTCTTGCTTTTCTGGTGTATTGGGGTAACCAGGGTTCACTGTGATGGGAGAACTAGGTTCTGATGATGCCAAGTAGCCTTGGTTTCTGTTGTTTATGTTCTTGCATTGCCTTTTGTCATCTGGTTATCTCTGGTTGTTAGCTGGTCTTGCTGTCTCTGACTTTGGCTTATCCCTCCTGCAAGCCTATGTGTCAGTACTCCTGGGAGACCAGTTCTCTCCAGGAGGAATTTGGGTATGGAGAGATGTGGTACAGGGTCAGCTTGGGTGCAGACAGAGACTAGAAGATTCTTGGTTTCTGTGTCCTGTTGGCTCTGTAAGGGTCCCTCTTGGGCCAGGGATTTGAAGAGAAGTGGTGGTCTTACCTGTGCTCGCAGTGTGTAGGCAGTCCTGGGAGACCAGCTCTCTCCTGCAGGTATTTGTATATGTAACTCTGTGGCTCAGTATCAGCTGTGGGCACAGAGGGAGACTGGAAGGCTCCTGTCCCAGGCTGCCCCTTGGTTCCTGTGCCCTGAGGGTCCTACCTGCACTCACAGTCCTGTCCACACTGCACTCCTGGGAGGCTTGCTCCCTCCTGGCACTATTTGGGTAGGGATCCCTGTGGCAGAGGATCTGCTACAGGCGGAGAGGAAAACTGGAAGACCTTAGTTTGGGTTTCTATTGCTGTGATAATGAATGTGACAAAGTCAACTTGTGGGGAGAAAAAGAGTTGATTTCATTTTACAACACTCAGGTCAAACTCCATCCCTGAAGTGAGGATAGAAACTCAACAGAGTTCAGTTTAAACAGATGCATGTGTGTGTGTGTATATGTATGGATGTGTGTGTCTGTGTGTGTGTCTCTGTCTGTGTGTGTGTCTGTGTATGTGTGTTGAGACAGAATCTCTCACTGAACCTGGAGCTCAAAGACTGACTCTGACCAGCAAGTCCTAGGGTGCCCTTGTCTCTGCCTCCTCAGCAATGGAATTTTAGATGTGTACTGTATACCTGATTTTATCTGAGAGTCCAAACCTAGTGTCTTGGTTACCTTTACTGCTGTGAACAGGCGCCGTGATCAATGCAACTCCTATAAAGGACAACATTTAATTGGGGCTGGCTTACAGGTTCAGAGGGTCAGTCCATTATCATCAAGGTGGGATCAGGGCAGCATCTAGGTAGGCATGATACAGGCAGAGCTAAGAGTTCTACATTTTCATCTGTAGGCAGCTAGTGGAAGACTGATTTCCAGGCATCAAGGGTGAGGATCTTAAGCCCACGCCCACAGTGACACACCTACTCCAACAAGGGCACTCCCTGGACCAAGCATATACAAACCATCACATTCTACTCCTTGGTCTTCATATGTCTCTATGGGGGCCATATCTAAACATAGCATAATGCAAAAATACATTTAGTTCAAATTCAAAAGTTCCCATAGTCTATAACAGTCTCAACAATGTTAAAAGTCCAAAGTCAAAGTTAGTATTAAATGAAAGTTTACATGTCTAGTGCTAAGAATGAAGTGATCAAAAGGTTTGACAAGCTCAAGTGAAATGAAGATAGTGGTTCTCCAAACATGTAAACCAAGAATACAGAAGGCATCATATGTGTGTGTGCGTGCACATGTACACACACGCACACACACACACATACACCATAAATTGTTAACTTTTAAACTGTGTTTCTCTTATATGTTTAGTCTCTTCAGACTTAGTTTCATTTTGGTTTTTCTTTGTTTGTTGAGATGGGGTTTTCCTAATGTGCCCCAGGCTGACCTTGAACTCTCAAATCTCCTGCTTTGGCCTCCTGAGCATCACAATTATAGGCATGCACCTCTACCTCATCTCTTCTTTACTCTCGATAGATATGGTTAAAGTTTGTTGAACTTTAATATTTTCCAAGAAAACTTTTCATTCTATTGATGCCTACTTTGCTGTTCTCAATGACTTTCACCTTGGCTCCAATGTTTATTATCTCTTTGATTCTGTTTATATCAAGTTTATTTGCTTTCCTTTTTCTAATTTCATAAAGCCAAAAGGTAGGTTGGTCATGGATTCAAGATTCGCCTTTTAGAAAATATATATAGCAGTGTTTAGAGTTTAATTTCCCCTCTAGACGCTGCTTTGGTCTTGGCCTGTGAGATCTGATCTTGCTGTGTTTTCATTTGGCTCCAGAAAGGATTTGGAAAGGTTTTGATAATTTCCTGTGGGGAAACCCTGCTATTTAAGGTTGTAATCTACAGCGTACAGATAGGGCACAAAACGGAGGACTCCCTTTTCCAGCAGGGCTTCCTCTTCTCTGCCTGGCCTATGTCAGGAGCATGACCCTACGCAGTCTACCTGAGGAAGGTTATGCAGTCCTTGGCAAACTTACAAGTTCAGTTTCTTCTTTCCCATAAGCACCTGCGGCAAGCACCTGGGACTCTTGGATCGCTTCTCCATGCAAATGAGGCATTCCCAGTACAATAAGCACCAGCCAGTGATTTACATTCAACCTGGAAACTCCTTCCCATTCTCCAAGGTTCATTTATACCCCTTGTCCACCCTGATAAAGTGTGTACACACCAGTGTTTTCTCTGAAGATCGCCTAAGAGAGCTGTCTCATTGAATACTGTCTGAGAGAGATGTGACACTAAATCCTCAGAGAAGGCCTTTGCCCTGCAGCACTCACGGCTGCACAGGGATCCTGTAGACCCCACTGCTTCCCCGAGGGAGGAAAAGCACACAAGAAACCACAATTCCCTTGTGATTTCTTCTTTTTACCCAGTGGCTCTTTAGAGATCTTCTATTTAACTTTCACTTTCTAGTGAACCTCTGGCTCCAAATCTCACTCCATTGTGACCAGAGAATACATTCCAAATTACTTTAATCCTTATGAATGTACTGAGGCTTACTTTACAATCTAGCACTATGGTCTCTTTGGAGAGTGTCCACATGCTCTTGGGAAAATGTGTATCTGTTGTTGTTGGACAAAACATTCCATAGGTGTCCTCTGGTCCTTGGTTGGTCCTGGTTAGTCAAGTTGTTCTTCTCTTTACTGTTGATCTCTGTAGTTGTTCCCATCACTGAAAGTAGGGTATTGAATTCAGCTGTTACTGCTAAATTGTTTTTTTCTTCCTTCGATTCTATTTGATTTTGGTTTATATACATTAGGGCTCTGGAATGAGCGGCATACGCACGTACAACGTTTATGCATTCCAGATGATTTGGCCCTTCTACCAGTGCAGGTGCACGCTCCTGGCCTATCGCTTTAGGGTTAAAGTCCACGCGGTGAGATGTTTCTCATCAACACTGGTCTCTGTCTGTGTGTCTTATCTGCTTCTTTCACTTTCAAGACGTCTGTACTTTGAAGCTATTCTGCCTCAGGCATAACACACAGTTGGGTTGTGTGTTTGTTTATTGCATCGGTCTTCCTCGGGTCTTCAGTGTGCTGTCTGATTCATTTATATTTATATGAGGGTTTACGTAACAAAGTGTCATTTTTACTGAGTGTCCTTAGAGGAGGGAGGCTCAACTGAGAAGATGCCTCCAATAAAGTGCAGCGTGTAGAGAGTTTTCTTAATTAGAGATTTATGGGGGCGGGCTCAGCCCATTGTGGGTGGTGCCATTCCCAGGGCTGGTGGTCCTGGTTTCCTTAAAGCAGCAGGCTGAGCAGTAACCCCGCCATGGCCTTTGAATCAGCGTCTGCCTCTAGTTTCCTGTCCAGCTTGAGTTCTTGCCCTGATTTCCTTTGGTGATGAACTGAGATGTGGAAGCCTAAGCTGAATAAGCCCTCTCCTCCCTAGCTTGCTTTAGTCGTGGTGTTTTACCACAGCAATAGAAACCATAATATTTCCATTATTAGCTTCTTATGTGTGAAATACATATTTTCTAGCTAATCATTTTACTTCCATTAATGCTTCTGACTATTTTTTATCTTGGTCGTTATCTTAGGGATCTTAACGAGCACAGTCACTTACAGGGGTTGGGGAGATAGCTCAGTGGTACATAGAGGAGGCTTTGGGTTCAACCACCAGAACGGCAACAGTAAGTATGGAGCTGGGGAGATAGATCAACAGATAAGAATGCTTGCTGGGCAAGCATGAGAACCAAAGTTCAAGTCCCAAACACCCACGTAAAATGCCAGAAATGGCTACATGTACCTCCAGTGCCAGCCCTGGGAGATGGAGACAGACAGCCCCTGTGCTTGCCAGCCAGCCAGCCTAACCAGCCAACTCCTGGATCCGTTTGACCCTGCCTCAAAGCAGCGAGATGGAGAATGACCAAGGAAACCCTCAGACATCCTCCTCGGCCTCCGTATGCGTGTGCAACTGCGCATGCCCATATGCACGTGCCCGCGACGAAACCCCTTTTAACTGCTATAATTCACACTTGTACTGCATTTACTCATCCATCTAGTTGTGTAGGAGTGTGTGTGCATGTGTGCCGCAATGTGCATGTAGAAGTAAGAGGTTAGCTTGTGGGTGTCAGTTCTCCCCTTTTCGCCGTTTGAGTCCTACAAATCAAACTCCGATCATCAGGCTTGGTGGCACGCGCCTTTACCCACGGAGACACTTTCCCAGTTTCTGAGTTTTTCAATTTTCTTCCTCTTCTTCTTTTCTTTTTACAGGTGTGTGTGTGTGTATGTGTGTTGGGGGCGGGGGGAGTGATAGGTTCTCACTATGTACCCTGACTGTTTTGGAACTCTTGTCTGTAGACCGGTCAGGCCTCGAACTCAAGGAGATCTGCCTGCCTCTGCCTCCTGAGAGCCAGGATTAAAGGCATGAACAATCACACCCTGCTCTTCAATTTTTCTTTTTGAATTTGAAAAAGAACGTAAAAATAACTATAGATCTTTTGCTTTAAATTTTTGAACTGTCGTTAGAATTGGATTCATGAAAATAAGAAAGGGCTCTTGGCAAATCCTACTTAGATACACAGTAGCCCCTAGTGTGCCTTCTTACAAAATGCTTGTGGAATGAACACTTACCTTATCTAGTAATACATTCTGCCACAACCTAAATATGATCAGGTAACTTCTGTCTCTGGCACCAAAAGATGTAAAGAAAAACTACAAAGAAAAAGAAGGAGACAAATTTAGTACTATAAAAGTTCAGAGGGGAAGCATCTGTCGTGAAGGTCTCTGGGGTCCTGCTATGACCAAAGCCGACTCCCAACTTTCAACAGTTTTCACTTACCCTGTGCTAAAAGAAAAACAAATAATTCTTGCATAAATAAGATGTCTTTATAAACCCTGTCCTATAACACATAGTATCTTATAGAAAATTTTCAAGCACAATGTTTTTTTTTAACTAGGAAAATGGGCTAAGACTGGGTAGCTGTTTGTTTATCATAATTTTCTCAAATTAATCTAAATAAATTCATAGACTAAAATGGAAAGTTTTTATTCTAAACTTTGAGATATGGTGCCTGTCATGCCTGTTAACTGAGCCCCATATAAACTAAAAATAGAAGTGGACTTCAGAAATGTCTATATTAGTGATACAAATTTTAAGTTATGCAATTTTTTCAAGTTTAAAAAAAAAATCCAAAAATATTGGATCTCTGTTAACAGTGCACATAAAACACCCAAGTTAAACTTGGAGGCCTGTGATGGGATAAAAACAAGAAAGTGATAAAATGCTCAAACTATAATTTTGTGTCTCCTTTTAACCCAATGTATTTCTCCACATTTAGCTATTTTTGTGAAGTCATATTTAAAATTTACATCACGATGAGAAAGTGGAGCCACTCTCTTCCATCGGCCTGGTCAGTGACTTCCTATCACAAAGTGCTTATCTACAGGAAGGGAAAACGAGTGATTAAGAAACTTTTACACGTTGATTTGGGCATTAATGCTTTCACAGATTTTTCAATTCATTAACCTGAGTCCTCCAGGCAGTGGTGGCATACTTTAATCCCGGGAGGCAGAGGCAGGTTGATCTAAATTAGAAGCCAGCCTGGAGTACAGAGCCAAGTTCCAGGACATTCAGGGATAGATAGAGAAACTCTGTCTAAAAAAAAAAAAAAAAAAAAGCTGAGACCTAGATATATTCTTTCTTTGTTGTTGTTTAGTTTTTGTCTGTGGTGGATTGCTTTTCAAGACAGGATTTCTCTGTGTATCCGTGGCTGTCCAAAAAACCAGATATATAGACCAGGCTGACCTTGAACTCAGAGAGATCTGCCTGTCTCTGCCTCCTGAGTGCTGGGACTAAAGGCATGTCTAGCTACGAATATATATTCTTTGTAGAAGATACATCCTAGCACACTCTAGGCAGTTTTGTGTACACAGCATATAACCTAATGATTACTAATGCCCCTGTAGCCTGTGGATTTCTTTATTTATTTTTATTAGCATACAAAGAAGTGGATTTCATTGTGACATCATTAAACAAACATAATTGTATTGTATGTTATTACCCTCCCCCTGTCTTTCCCACCCTGGGCTGTCCTGCTTTCTCGACTCTGCAAATAGTAACTATTTAAACATACAAGAATCTGTTATAGAATATCCTGGGTCTCCACAAGACATTATAACTTCAAGAGCTACCTGCATTCCCGATGCTACCTGCGTAAAACAGATCTTCCTCTTATTAATCTGGCAAAGGTGGAGAAGTGGCTCACCTTTTCCCCCTCCGCGATGATCTGGATAGCATTTGGGATAAGTCGAGCAGTTTTCTCCTTGGTCATAAAGGTTATATTCTTTAAAGCAATAGAAATCTAAACACACACATAAAAAAAATGCTTTTTAAAAACTGAAATGCATATTTTCAGAGGCATATAGAACCCCAAATACCAAGTGTTGCATTAATCTAATCCAGAGTATTTGGCTGAAAGCCCTGCTTTAGGGGTATACATGCACATGCTGTGTTCTCTGTGAACATGAAGCTAGTGTCATTAGAGGAGAGGGGCTCTGGGTCGGTCAGACATGCTCCCTTCAGTGTTACGTTCATCAATACGAGGATCTAACATTAGGACTGGGTGTGAATGATGTGGGAGTTCAGGGTCCACATTTTAAAACCTCAAGCACAATCTAGACAAGTCTGTCAGGTAACCATGGTTTTGACAGCCAAGCCAGGCCCCTTCCAACCTAACTGCATTAAGCGCGAATAGGGTTTGATGTGTTAAAATTAGAAAAATACATTACACATTTATGCATACATAAACATATGATACTTACATAAACATAGATATACAAATATAAATGGCTTTGCTTTTGAATCATCTTAAATACATTCCTTTTAAGAATACTGTTTATTCTAACTATGCAGTTATTTCTATCAACAAATCAAATGCAAACATGTCTTACTGTAGTTTCCCATCTGAAGATGTTGCTATAGAAACACAGCCAGTTTTCTGAAAGGTACAGCCTCCCCTGAACCAAGATATCCTTCTGAAGAGCGCAAGCATAATCTACAGAGACAAAGATAAGAGAAGGGCATTCACAAAAGTCCGAAAACAGAATAAACCTTATACTACTTCAGCTGGTGGGATGCCATCCCTGTCTACTCACTCATTCATTCATTCGTTCATTCATTTGTTCATCCATACATTCTATGCCAGCTATTTTGTTGGGCACTAGGCTCATCAGAAATGACTTCCTCACCATCATGGACTGTGAGCCAAAATGAAGTGGTGTCCTTCAAGTTGCTTTTGTTGGATTTTAAAGCAGCAACCAGAAAAGTAACTACTACAGTCCAGGAACACAGTCCTCCATGGTAGGGAAGACCCAGGGTGGGAGCAGGTTGCTCAGTGATGGAGAAGCAGAGAAATGGGAATCACTATGCTCAGCTGCTTTTCCCCACTTTCCCTTCAGTTACAGGACCCAGCTCATGGATGGAATGGTGTGACCCACATCCAGACACACCCAGAGGTGTGTCTCCTAGGAGATGCCAAATCCAATCAAGTTGATAGTGAAGATACAAAGACAAGTAAGATGATGGCCAAAGTGTAAAGATATATAACAAGAGTTGGTTATACAGCTGTCTCTGTGTGTGTGTGTGTAGAAGCGTTACCAGGAATCATTTCCCTGAATAAGTAATCTTTAAAAAGAATCCAAAGATCAATAAAGAGGTGACAGAATTGTGATAGACCAGGACATGCACAGGCCCCATGGTAGAAATACACAGCACATTTGAGAGCTAAGAGACTGGGCATGGTGGCACACACCTTTAATCCCAGTGCTCCGGAGGCAGAGGCAGACAGATCTCTGTGAGCTTGAGTATCACATACTGAGCTCCAGGCCAGTCAGAGATATATAAAGAGATCTCGCCTTTATTGTCAACTTGACACAGTCTAGGATTCCCTAGGAGAAGTATCTCAGTGAGAGACAGTCGAGATTGATTAGCTGTGGCCATGTCTTAGGAGACCGTCTTGATTACACTGGCTACGGTGGGAAGACTAGGCCACTGTGGGTAACACTGTTCTCTGGGTTTCAGTTCTAGCCTGTGTAAGAGTAGAGAAAGAATACTGAGCACAAGCCAGCATGCACGCGTTCCTCTTGCTCCTGATTATGGATGTGATATAACCAGCTCTCTCCCTCTGACGGACTATAACCTAGTACTGTGAGCTGAAATAACCCTTTCTTCTCTAAGCTGATTTTGTCAGGGTATTTTGTTAACGTTTCCATTTTTCAGGGAACAAAGACAACGGGTCTAGTTTGCTTTCTGTTGTTGCAATAAATACTCTGACCCCAAGAAACCTGGAAGAGAAGGAAAGGGTTTATTTGGTTTACACGTCCACATCACGGTCTGTCATCTGTGAGGGAAGTCACGGCAGGGACTGGTGCAGAAACCACTGAAGAACACTGTTTACTGGCTTGGTCCCCACTTGCTCAGCTTGGTTTCTTATACAACCCAGGACCAACTGCCTAGGGTCAGAACCGCCCACAGTGAGCTAAGCCCTTACACATCCATCAAGAAGCAGGAAAAGCCCCACTGAGACGCTCACAGGCCAGGTGATGGTGACAATTCTTCATCTTCCCAGATGACTCTAGTTTATGTCAAGTTGCTAAAAACTAACCAGTGCAGCTATCATGCCTCTAAGATTCACCTCTCACTTTCTTGCCTAATGCAAACCATAGCTCACAGTACAAGATATGAAGAACTTCTGTGAGGTGACTCTGTCAACTGCTACATTTTAAAACGGCATAAAGTAATTTTTTATTTTTTTTATTTGAAAATAAAAGTTGTCAGGCATGGGTGGTGCACACCTTTAATCCCAGCTCAGGAGGTGGGAGGATCTCTGTGAGTTTGAGGCCAGCCTGACATGGTGAGTTCCAGGACAGTCAGAGCTAGGTAAAGAGACCCTGTCTCAAAATGACACAAAGCAAGAAAGTTAACTAAGCCTCAAAATATTTAGCCTTAGTTGTGTTAAATTCTAAGAACTGAGCAAAGTAGTTAGTCTTTCAGGGGGGAAAAAAAAAAGCTGAGATGCCACCAAATAAAAGCTGTTAATAAATAAGCCAGCAGAGTAGGTGTCCCATCCACTACTATGTATGTCCCAAGCAGACGGGGGTCAAAGGTCGCCTTTCAGGTGTCATGAAATTTTTATCTCACTGAAACATTTTATCACTCAATGCTTCTCAGAGATACCTGGTTGGCTGAGAAGAGAGTGCTAGCCCCTCCCCAGAGCTCTGACTACATAGGTCTGAGGCAAGGTTAAGGTGACTGTCTCAGGCTGTCAGATGGTGCCTGCCCTGCACTGTTTCTGTACTATTTTATCCTAATGATACTGAAAGACAGAGCACACACCTGGAATGTCTTAACAGAAGCATATTTGATATATGCTGATGGACATTTCAGTAATTTTAAAATGTGGCTTCCTTAAAATGAGGGCTATCATAATAAATGTAGACCACAGGAAAAATTGCTTAAAATTGTGGCAAAGAAAAAATAAATACATATAAAAGATAGCAAAGGCATTGTATCACACATAAAAGGTAGAGCGCTTTCTTTTAAAAGGGGTTATGGATTTTTTTGTGCTCCCAACACTGTTACTTATAAACGAGTATCTACTATAAAAATAATTGCCACTTCAGGAGGTAATGTCCCACCTGATCAGTTATATTAAGGACCTGATTCGCCTAGAATGAAATAAGAAAATAAGGCTTATCAAAAATCATTGTTACAGACTTTGTAACTTCACAATGGCTTACCAGAAAGCTGTAGTAAAGCTGAAGAAATTAACCAACCTCCTTAGGTCACTCTGACACATCGTGCTTTATTCAATTTTATACTAATAACATGATCAATTATGGCACAATTAAATGGCTCCAATGTCTATAAAGATTTATTTTCTTAATCACAAAATAAACGATACAGAACAAAGCAGGAAGAGAGTCCAGGAACGAATCAATACAATATACATTAAATCAATACAATATGCATTAAGTAGTAGACAAGGCGAGATGATTCTCTGCCTTAGTAAGAACTTAGGATGCAGGCATAAGTCCATAAGGAAACTAACGGGAGAATGTGCTTTCTCTTTTCTTTCTTTTTGTTGTTTTGAGACAGGGCTCACTATGTACCTCTAACTGACCTGAAAACTCACTCTGTAGACCAGGCTGGCCTCGAACTCACGCTCTGCTTCCCAAGTGCTGGAATTAAAGGAGTGTACTACAATGCCCAGCTTTGAAAAAAAATATAGTAAATAAATGTTTAAAAATAATAATATCAGGAAATACATGTCTCCAAGTATTCTACTTTACCATAGTGACAGAGGGAAGCACTGTGATGAGGGAGGGTCTCAGGAGGCAGAGGAAAGAGCCCTTACAAGAACAGTTTTGTTTTGTTTTGTTTTGTTTTGTTTTGTTTTGTTTTGTTTTGTTTTGTTTTGTTTTGTTTTGTTTTTCAAGACAGAGTTTCTCTGTGTAGCCCTGGCTGTCCTGGAACTCACTTTGTAGACCAGGCTGGCCTCGAACTCAGAAATCCGCCTGCCTCTGCCTCCCAAGTGCTGGGATCAAAGGCGTGCGCCACCAGGTCCAGCTTACAAGAACATTTTAAAGTTTGCTTTTCTAGAGTTAGTATTTAAGTGACAATGAAAAAAAAAACCCTCTCCTTTTGGTATTTTGTTAGCTTTTTACTTGCAGAAAAAAAAAAAAAACCCTCATACCCTTGGCTTCTCTCAGAGCATTTCCTGTCCAATGACTTATCAATTCTTTTCCTGCTCCCTTGAGACAGGTTTGAATCTTTTCAAAAGCCAAGGAGGCTTCTCACCTGCTTCACAGCCCAGGGTCCCAGGAGCCATCCAGGAAGATAAGAGCCTAGCTTTGCTGGGTAACTGACAAACTACCTCTGTCATACAGATGTGAGTTTATGTTTCCTACGGCTGTTGCAGCTGTTTTCCCTAATTACTAGGTAAAGTTGAGATGGATTAAATGTGACACATGGTGAATGTCAACTTGGCTCATTTCAGGACTGGTCTTCCTGTCTCTCCCCCACCCCCACCTCTGCTCCTCCCCCTCCTTTTCTTTCTTCATTTCAGACAGGTTCTCTCTCATAGAGCCTAGCCAGGCTGGCCTCAAACTCACTTTGAACGTCTATTCCTCCAGCCTCCACCCCTCCAGTGCAGGAATTACAGTCCTGTGTCACCACATCTTGTCTGCATGGTGCTGGGGATGGAGCCCCTGAGGCAAGCGCTCATCCCACTGAAGGCCTCCCCAGTACTCAGCTGTATCTGTCCTAAGGAGGTGGTTTCCAAGCCCCATGTATCTGCAGGGCTGTCAGTTTTTGTGATCTCACACCCACACCATATCCTAAGCTCTGTTTTGTTTGTAGGCTTTGCTTTGTTACTGTTGTTGGTTTTAGACAGGGTCTCTCGGTGTACCTACGATTGGTAATGAACTCACTGCATATCATAGGCTGGCCTGAAACTTGGCATCCTCTGCCTCTAAATGCTAGATTTGCAGTGTATCAACATGGCTTGCTCACACTCTAGTTTATGTTTAATCAATAACAAATTGCTCCTTTTTTTTTTTTAATTCTCCTGCCTGTGTGGAGAGGTATTCTGAAGTGGCAAGAGAATTAGTACTGGATTATGTGTCCTCAGTACAACACTGCCCTGTCTGTACCTCTACCTTGTTCACCTAGATAATCAAAGCACTCAAACTGTAAGCTTTGAGCAAGATCACAAAAGAATCGTCTTCCAAACAATTCTTTTAAAAGGGTAAATAAATTTAAAGGTATGAATACCACTACTTAAAAAGACAAAACAGAACAACAGTGCATACAGCCAGTGCCCGCTGGAAGGGGTAGTAGTTAGACATGGGTTTACTCCCGCCCGCCCGCCCGCCGCGACCCTCCCCCCTCCCCCACCTCGTACAAGCTCCTTTAGAGATGGCAAAGACAACATTTAATCAATTAAATTCAAAACAGGACTGGACGTGGGACGGGAAGGTGCATTAGCAGACAGAAAGATTTTACCCAGTTTTAGAAGACTGGAAGCAGATGCCAATGAATAAGCCCTCCTATAAAACGAGTGACTAAAGAAAACCAAAAAAAGAAAAAAAGAAACTCCAAATATATGTAAGCTATTTGCATTTTAGTCATCTCCCCCAAGGCCCCTTTCCCATGTCCTAGCCTCACCCGACTCAGCACTGAGGGTATGGATATGCCCCCTAAAGTGTAATTTTTTTTCTACAAGTAGTTACTGGCTCAAGTTCATTATAGATTTTAATAAACATTTCTTTGATCAAGACTAGTAAATAAAAGACAGAAGGCTCAAGTGAGTACTGAGAATAAAGAAAAGGCCATGCTAATGCAGATGCTTGGACATTTTCTAAGATGCCTCTGGTCATCCCACAGCAAACGCCTGATGTCACAACTAGACAGCGCTGGGGCTACTTAGCACTTGGACTGGCAAACTGTTTCCAAGGGATAGTTAGAGACAGCTGTAATTTTCCACTTATGCTTGAGAAAAATTAGCTAACAATCTAATTACAAGGGCTACATCTATCAGAGGAGGCGAAGGGCCTTGAAATGCGGTTGTCAGCGTTGAACACCAAACGGTGCTTAATTAGCAACGTACATGTTTGAAAAAGGTTTTCACTGTGACAGTACCGCTTTATCCATCTGTATGTCAGCTGTGAGGTGAAACTCTCCTCAGCCATGTAGGTATGGAGAGTGAGAGGTGAGGAGACCTTAGCTTTAGGTACGGAACTCTGCTATTCACTAGGTCTCAGCTGTAGCTTCTTCCTCCCCCTCTTTCCTCCTTGTCACTAATGACCAAGTCCAAATTTGATTAATTTCCAGCTCCTATATTTTCTTTATTTCTTTCATTTTATGTACATTGGTGTTTCACTTGCATGTATGTCTGTATGAGGGTGTCCAGTCCCCTGGAACTGGACAGACAGACAGTTGTAAGTGGCTATGTGGGTGTAGGGAGCTGAACTCAAGTCCTCTGGAAGAGTGGCCAGCCGGTGCTCTTAACCATTGATCCGTCTCATGATTTTAAGGAAGGGTCTCTCATTGAACCTGAAGTTCACTGATGTATCTAGCCATGAGCTTTACTGATTGGCCTGTCTCCTCATCCCCCTGCCCCCTGCTGCAGGGGTCACAGGAGAGCACCCCACACACATGGCTTTTATATGGGTTCTAGGATTGTTCAGGTCCTTGTGCTC
The DNA here is from genome assembly GCF_978045245.1 of Mus caroli. Taxonomy (NCBI): domain Eukaryota; kingdom Metazoa; phylum Chordata; class Mammalia; order Rodentia; family Muridae; genus Mus; species Mus caroli. The sequence continues at coordinate 41,038,937 of NW_028227272.1, forward strand.
GTTCATCAGACACTTCACCAATGACACCGTCTCTCCAGCCCCTGGACTTCTGAAAGTTTAGGGAGGACTGTTACTTTACTCCTCCATAACTGTTTAATTATTTAAGAATTTATTCATAACAATATGGACTCATAGAAATTTATTTGATTCTTTGGTTCGTTATCCCAAATCGTTATTTTGTTGCTTAAGCTATTCTGACTTTGAACATCAGGGGCTGTTCCAAGTTGCTGCCTGTTTCCGTTTTCTTAACCTACCCTTGGTACCGGAACCATAGCGTGCTCTGTCCTCACTGGTCTCGAGCTGTTACGGCTCCAGAGGCTTCTTCTGGGAGAGGGATGTTTGAAGAAGTCAAGACCTGAGCTCTAGACGAGTTCCCTGCTGCCAGAGTCTTAGCCCACAGAGATAGGAAATAGACAGGCAGAGTCAGCCCTCCATAAACATGGCTTCTACCTTCTCAGACTAAATCACAAAGGTATGTTTAAATGTTTCTTTTTAAAACATTACTGAACTTGCACAAACTTGTTTTCAAGTCACGAGTCCCTAAACTCATCGTGTGAGCCATTACTAGTAATCCAGAGATGATTTAAACTACATGAAAGGCTGTGCTTGGGTTCCACGTGAATGCCACACTGCTTTACATAAGAGCTTAGGTATCCATGGACCTTGGCATCTGAGGGGACTTCCTGGATCCAATCTCCTGAAACAGCCAAGAGCAGCTATCTATACTGAGTCACTCATGACTGGAATGGGTTCACTCATTTATAACACAAATAGTGTCATTGTTACAACCAGGGTGTCCCTGAGACCTTGGTTATTTCTAAAAATTTTATGCAGCGGAGTTCCTGCATAAAGATGCGGTTGATGAACAGTCGTGTAATCACCACCAAAATACAGAGGCATCCCGGCACCCCGAAAATGATCCCTGTGCAGCCATTCTCCCCTTTATATCAGGTTCTAAATGTCTACATTAACCATGGCGACTGTACCAGTCAGGAAAACATGCAAATATCTAACCTTTTAAAGAAAAACACACACACACTGAAAATTTTATAAAAGACAAAATATTAGCTAAATTATACAGATAGAAGAGCCAGCTCTTTTCTCCCCACTTTCCTGGGTGGCTCGGCAGTGCTACAAGGAGTGTACAATGAAATTAGTATCTTTTGAAATGGTCAAACTCACCAGGGGGTGGTGAGAACACACTTGTAATTCTAGTGCTTACAAGATAGAGGCAGGGGGATAGCTCCCAGTTTGAGGTCAGCTGGTCTACATAGAAAGTTGCAGACCAGCAGGAGTACATAGACCCTGTCTCCACAAAACAAAACAGGGTAGGAACCAACAGGATACGTTTTAGAACTGTTTCTGTGAAAAGCCTTCTGTTTTAAGTGGGAGGCTAGCAAGAACATTTGTAACACATGCAAAAAAAGTTGTAATTGTTTTTAATAATTAACACTTTGCCTTCCATCACAACAAAAGGACAAAACTGGCTCTCCTTTCCCTCCAAATCTTTCAGTACCCACCACCACTTCTTTCAATTTCCTATTTGAAATTTTTATTATAAAATTATATTGCTTCTGCTGGGAGCAGTGACATAGGTCTGCAATCACGGCACTTGGGAGGGTCAGGAGCACAGGGTTATCCTAAGATACAATGTATCCAGGCCAACCTGGATACATAAGACCTGATTTCATTCCCCAGAAGCCATATACAAATCCAGATGTGGGGGCTCAATGGCTAAGGGCACTGGTGACTCTTCCAGAGGGCCCAGGTTCGATCCCCAGCATTCACATGGTGGTTCACAACTATCTGCAACTCCAGTCTTAAGGGGCCTGACGCCCTCTTCTGGCCTCGGAAGGCACTGCATGCACATACACTTGCAGGCAAAACAACTATACCCACAAAAATAATAAAACTTTAAAAACCATAAAGCTGAGTGTGGTGGTGTGCTTGGAATCTCAGCCCTGGGGAAGAAGACAAGAGAAACGCAGCCAACTGGTGAGCTTCAGGTTCAGTGAGAGACCCAGTTCCACAACATAAGGTGAGCTGATTTGGAAGGCAATCAACATTGGCCCCTGGCCTCCACACACATGCACACCTACATGCCTGTGTGTGTGTGTGTGTGTGTGTGTGTGTGTGTGTGTGTGTGTATACACAAAACCAGATACAAAATAAAGCATTTCTATTATAAAAGTGACTAAACTTCTTACTGGGAAGCCTAGCACATATAAAATTCTACATGAACCATAACATGAATAATGACTTATTCCTAAATTTATCCCTAGAACATTCTTATTAAATTGATTTATCAGTGCACTTGTTGAGAAGTGTAGTTTTCTCAGGAGAGCTGCCATATGATGAATATCAGATCTAAATGTTCCTTTCCTAGCCTTATATAGTGGTACCGGAAGAAACCATGGGCTCACATTTCTCAGTTAATATGTGATATCTCCTAGATCAGAAATCACTGTTCCCTGGTTACACGTGGCATAAGCTCATCTAACTGTAAAACAGGACACTGCATTCCCTGTCTAGCGTGAAGGCCTAAGAGTTCCCTCCATGCTGTCCGTCATGTCTGTCTGTCTGCCGCGTCCTGAGTACCTGCTATCAGCTTCTCCGAGTCCGGCAGGTGTGTGAACTGCTGTCTGTATTCCTCATTCCTGTCTTTATAGGTGGAACTCGAGATCTGAAACAATAAAAAGATTAGGTTTCTGCTTACTTACACTTGTAATCGCTTAGAAAACACATTCACACATGAAACTTAAAAGGCACATCCTTTCCGTCAATATTATGTCCTTATATGAAAGACCCATGAACACTTCAGAAGCCATCCCTGTGACGCTTCTGTGAACACGGGACAGGTCATGAAAGCTAGGAGCTGTGTCAACAGAGGAGGCTGGGCTGATGGAGAAAGAAAGCAGAAAATCTGTGTTTACAAGTAAAGGGAGGAAACCCTAAAGTCATCTGGGCAGCCTGAGAGCGTGGTCCCACCTGGAACAAGCCAAGCGTCAGACTAGCGAGGGCTTTGGCAGACGGATCTAGAAGGTAAGGAGGCCATGGGGGCTTGACATTGTCCATATGCTCCTACCAAACAAAGCTGCAGACATGAGGAGCGGCCAGGAGACAGAGCTAGAGTTACTTCCACATTCCTGCCTGGACACACAGGGAGACTCTGTCGAAACTGGGTCAAATGAGAAGAGCTTAAACTTTGGCCATATTACCTAACGTACATACAGATCTGCCAGAAGGAGGAAAGGCATTTCTGGGTCTTTGTGTTTGAGCGTAACATTTAGCAATCTTAAAGAGAAAAGATAAAGCAATAATAAATCCAGCAGGGATATCCATTCCCAGGCGTTATAGGAAAAACCCAGATTTACTCTAAGCAAGTTCTTAAACAAACAAACAAACAAACAAAAAAATCAATAGCGGGCGGGGAGAAAACAATCAGAAGGCAGAGATGCTAATGAGGCAGGTGGGTAGGGCAGAGAGCAAGGCCTAGAACTTGAGTAAAGCCTTACAAAACTGCCACACGGAAAAGCACTCTGGCAAAGAAGGCTGGAACTTCGGCTGAGGCAAACCCAGACTGGCTCACGCCACAGGCACAGGTGCAGAGGCACTCCAGAGCCTCAGAAAACAACCCATGGCTCCTAGTTATAATACATCTCACCCTGGGTGGCAAGTTAAGACACAAATATGACATACACCATGTCACGTTTTATGGAGAACGACACATGACGGGCAGATCGTGTACAGAAAAGCCCAGATCCTTTGGGAAATGGCAGAGCCTGCCCCGGCTTGCCTCCTTTGGAAGTTCATCTTTCTGAATAAATTCTCTTCTTGTGCTTGCTGCTATCTAATTGTCTCTGGTGAACTGTTTGTAGCAAGATGCAAGCATCTGGAACCCTGCTGGAGATAATCTCTAGTCCACAGAATCACATACGCCATTTGAATCATCCAACGGGCAGTTTAAAAAAAAAAAAAAAAGCCTGGTGAGCAGCAGAAGAGAAAAAAATCAATAGGTAATAGAAACAATCCTTGAGCGGCCTCAGGCACTGGGTGTAAAAGCCTAAGACATCAAAGAAATTATCCCCCAAATGTTCAAAGAACTAAAGAAAACCACAGTTGATGAACTTAAGGGCCTATGAGATAATGGGTCAGGGTTGTTCTAGCTTCCACTGTCAACTTGACAGCTCAGAGCCATCTGAGACAAAAGCCTCAACTGAGGAATTACACAGATCAAATTGGCCTGTGGGCCTGTCTGTGAGGGATCAGCTTGATTGTTAATTTATGCAGGAGGGCCCAGCCCACTGTGGGCAGCACCATTCCTAGGCTGGTGGTCCTGTGATTTCTGAGAAAGCTAGCTGAGCAGAAGCCAGTGAGCAAGACAGCAAACTGTGCTCTTTAATGGTTGCTGCTTTGAGGTCCTAGTGGAGTTCCTGAGCTGACTGCCCTCGATGATGAACTGTCACCTGGAAGAAGCAGCCAAATAAAGTCTTTCCTCCCTAAGTTGATTATGTTTGTGGTGTTTGTCACTGCAACAGAATAACACTGGAGCAGGAGGTAAAGGTATTTGCTTCCCAGCCTGATGACCTGTCTCAGTATCCAGAAATCCAAATGGTGGAAGGAGAGAGAACAGACTCCCACAGATTATGCCCTGGCCCTACACACACACACACACACACACACACGCACACGCACACGCACACGCACGCGCACGCGCACGCGCACACACACACACACACACACGCACGCGCACGCACACGCACACGCACGCACACGCACGCGCACGCGCACGCACACGCACACGCACACGCACGCACACGCACACGCGCACACACACACAAATGCACACATCCTTGCTGGCACACAAACACACACACACACATTCTCGCACACATACACATCTATACTTTAAAATATTTCTAATCAAAATTAAAATAATTGCCTAAAATATTTGACACACATAAATAAATGGAGAATATTTGTCAGTTCAATCATATTCTATGTATTAATGTAATCAGACCACATAACAGAGGTTAGGATGAAACTGGGAGAAAGCAAATGTCTGGAACAATCTAAATGCCATGCTTAAAAACTCAGAACAGGAAAAAATTTTTTAAGTTTAAAAAAAAAGGAAATAAAGAAGAGAGTAAATTATTTTTTAAACACAAAAACAATAAAACATATAATTGAGAGAGAGATAGATCATTATTTTAAAACAACCATGTGGACAAACTTTCAGCATGACTGATGAAGAAAAGTAAAAAGAAGACAAGATATGAATTATTGTTATTAATAATTAAACAGAAGATAGCACTGTAGACACTACAGATCTCAAAGGAAATAAGGGGAAATCCGTATGCCTCTATACATATAAATGTATCACCTTGGAGAACACTCTGGTTTCTCAAGATATACAGCTACTGTAGCTCACTCAGTATGAAACAGTTCATTTAAGTTGGCCCACAACCTCCAAGGAAACTGAATTTATAATTTCAAATTTCTCCAAGACTAGATGACTTCACTGGAGAAGGCTTGAATGTTTAAAATGTCAATTCCAGTTATGCACCATTTTTTCAAAATATTAAGTTAGAAAGAAAGGACCCTGATATAGCTGTCTCTTGTGAGACTATGCCGGGGCCTAGCAAACACAGAAGTGGATGCTCACAGTCAGCTAGTGGATGGATCACAGGGCTCCCAATGGAGGAGCTGGAGAAAGTATCCAAGGAGCTAAAGGGACCTGCAACCCTATAGGTGGTACAACATTATGAACTAACCAGTACCCCGGAGCTCTTGACTCTAGCTGCATATGTATCAAAAGATGGCCTAGTCGGCCATCACTGGAAAGAGAGGCCCATTGGACACACAAACTTTATATGCCCCAGTACAGGGGAACGCCAGGGCCAAAAAAAAAAAAAAAAAAAAAAGGGAATGGGTGGGTAGGGAAATGGGGGAGAGGGGGGAGGGTATGGGGGACTTTTGGGATAGCATTGGAAATGTAATTGAGGAAAATACGTAATAAAATATATTAAAAAAAAAGAAAAGAACAAATCTCAATTCCTTGTGTAAAGCAAGAAGTACTCTAATATCAAAACTAGATAAAAAAATATTAGAAAGACAGAAAACAATAGAAAAATATGCTCTGGAGTACAGATGCAAAACTTCTTAAAATGTGAACAAATACCCTCCAGCAATGTAGAAAATGAATAATACAACATGACCCAGGGACCCAGGGCTGGCTTAGTCGGCAAAGTTAATCAGTGAAATCAGCTAAAAAAATAAATCATATCATTTCACTTGATATAGAACAAACGTTTGAGATAACTCAATGTCTACTTGTAATTAAAACAACCAAACAAATAAACTATCTCCAAATTGGGAAATACAAAGGAAGTCCCTCAACTTGAAATAGTGCATCTACAAATGACCTGTGGTTTATAAAATACGGTAATGGTGAAAAACGTGATTCTCACAATAAATTGAGATTCACTCTTTTTAAATCTAAATATTGGAAAATATGCAGAACTAGAACTAGATTGAGATTTTTTTAGGATTTTTCAGTGAAATCATCAAGACTTGGAGATGTCTTCCACTGTGTCAGTATAGTGGTTTGAATCAGTACCTCAAATTATAAATTTTAGAAACTTAATCTGCAGCCTGGAGTAGTGCCTACACCTACAATCCCAGTTCTTGAAAGGCCAAGGCAGGAGGATCACAAGTTTGATTTTCAAGATATCTAGCGAATCCCAGGCCTGCTTAAATTATAGATAAGATTTTACACACATGTGCATGCATGTACATAGACACACAGACACATACACACACACACACACACACACACACACATACTCACGCACACACAGAGACAAATTAATTTCCAAGGCTGGGAATACAGTTTCGTGGCACATTTGCTTACTATGCCTGACGATCTGCCCAGTATTAAACAAACAAACAAACAAACAAACACACCCTCCCTTTCCAGTACAATCATGTCTGAAAGATGGTGATACTGCAGTACACTGGTACTGTTGTCATGGAAGTAAGTTAATCACAAGACAGTTGATTTCTTCCAAAACAAACTTGGCCTCTTTTGCTCTCCTGTCCTGCCTGGGCACAGGTGACAGAGAGACAAGTCAAACACAAGATAAACAATCAGGAGTCTACACTGCAGCCTCAGACTGCAGACCCTCCAAAGCTCTGGAACTGAAAGATACTTTCCTTTTTTCTTCTTGCTATAAATGAGCTTGTCCTTGGGCTCATCATAGCTATACAAAGTAAGCTAACAGATGATTTATTAGCCATGTTTTCAACCAAAAGAAATGTAATTTTCTTTCGTACAATGTATTTTGGTCTTATTCTTTTCCCTCCCCACCCCCTTCCAGATCCTCTCCACTTCCCTACTCACCCAACTTCATGTTCTTTCTCTTTCAAAAAGCACATAAACAAAAAAACCCAAAAGAAAAAAAAAGTACAAAGACAAAATAAAACAAGTGCACCAAAAACCATGGAGACTGTGTTTGTTTGTTTGTTTGTTTGTTTGTTTGTTTTTAAACAGGCCCCCAGATCTTAGCACAACTGACTCTATGATGGAAATATCACTCAAGCCATAAAACTCAGCATGAAGACAGCACCACCTGGAAAGATGGAAACAAAGGGCTAATCCATCAACGTCCACAGTTCCGAGAATGGCTCTCAATGTACTGACCTTGCTTTTGGCTTCTGTAGTTCCTCTTCTGGCTAGCTGTTCTTGTTAAGTGAAGTGTGTCAACCCAGGATATGGTGTGCGTGGTTAAAAGTTCACCCTGAGCAAGGCTTGGAGATACACTGGGATCCCACACAACCCAGTGCAGTCGATGACTGTCTAATAAAGACTGTCTACTGGCTTAAACTCATGTCTGAATAGTCTCTGCTCGATAACCAACCCACAAGGCGACTTTGCTCAGGCCTCCTAGCTAACGTTACTTCTCCTTCCCGTTAACTCTCTCTGGGTTCCTTCATACAGTCTTTTATTGTTTTCATAGCTCCTCTCACTTCCTAACACAACCTGACACATTTGCTTATTTCTAGTCTATCTGTCTTACACTCTGACTGTAGCTTCTAGGGTGGTTGTAATACTACCCGGTTCACTTAGCACAGCAGTTCTCAACCTATGGATTGAGACCATGGGAAAATCTGTATTTCCGACTGTCTTAGGAACTGAGACAGTTGTCAGTTATGAAGTGAAAACAAATCTATGGTTGGGGCGTCACCACAATGTGAGGACCTGTATTAAAGGGTCATAGCGTCAGGAGGGTTGAGAGCCACTGGCTTAGAACATGATGGTCTGTCAAAGACACTCAAATAAATGAGTAGGGCCATCTTCATCTTCATTCATTCACTCACTACGTTTGCCACTGCTAACAGAGTGGCTCTAATGGCGTATTCTTTAAGTTATCCTGTGAGAGGTTCACTGACCCCCCCGATTCTCGTGTCCCTTCAGGAACAGGAGATTCTATGCACGTTCTCTACCCTTGCTTATCCTCCATGTCCATCTTCTGAAATCACCTTCCATTTTGTCCCCTTTTGTCTGAAGCTGCTCAGTTTTACCATCAGCATGGTAAAACTGAGCAGCTCCGTGGTACAATCTGATATATATATATATATATATATATATATATATATATATATATATGTGTGTGTGTGTGTGTGTGTGTGTGTGTATATATATATAACATATCATGTAGGATATCTTATATCTTAGATATATTACATATTATACAAATATATAATACACGAAGTATTAATATTATATATTAATATGTAATAAATATATAATTAATATGGTGTGTTAATATATAATATATTTCATTTATTTTTTTCTACTTTTCTTTCTTCTGCTTCGATTTTCCATAGCCCTTGTATTTGCTGTTTTTCAAATCTGCCTGGCATTTGAAACTTTACTACCCATTTATATTTTTATGTATTCCTGTTAAATCCTTACTTGATGGTTTGTTTGTTTGTTTGTTTGTTTGTTTGTTTGTTTGTTTTTTGCAAGTCTGTGTAGCAAATCTGAGGGCTTGCATGGGGAGCGAGGCAGTGCTCTCCACTGAGCTAGAATCTCCCCTGATACTCCATAGCTGTATTCTACCAGTTTTGGAACCCGGGTGTGTCATCTGTCAAATTTCCTTCTGCTCACTAATAGAGTGTTAGGCTCAATCCCCAAACTCTCGGGAGAAACTCACTCCCATGCCACCTAAGCCCAGTTTAGCTAGATGAGTTCTCTTGTCTTTAGTTTGAAGATGTAGGTAGATTTCTCTCCTTGCCAACATTTCACAGATGGCACAAGTCTTTAAGAGTCATGGCTTTTTGAAGCTTTTCTCGGTCCTAACCCATGTAAGTTCGAGGGATGCTCTCCTGTCCCGGGCCGAGGCTGCCGTGGCATTAGCTCACATGCCTATAACTCAAGCACTTTATTCTTCCTCCTAGCCCTTAAGCACTTTCTTTGTTGTGGTGTAATCTATAATCCCAGATAAGCATTATGAACATGACTGTAGCAGGGATGGGAAAATGGCTCGGGGGAAAGCGTGCTGCACAAGCACGGGTACTTTCAGAGCTCCAGCATCCATGTACAGGAAGCCAGGCACAACAGCACACACGTGTAACCCTCAGCCTTGGTTCACAGGAAAGAGAACGGCAGATCCTGGGGGGAATCTAGCAAAATGGGTGAGCTCCAGGTTCAATCAGAGACCCTGTCTCTAAAGTAGAGAAGGCCAGCAAGATAGTTCAGGGGGTAAAGGCACTTGCCACCAAATTCGATGATCTGAGTTTGATCCCCAGGTCCCACATAGAGCAGACTCACACAAGTTATCCTTTGACAATACATTCCATGGCATACATGCCCAAACACGTACATGTACATATATACAAAATATATGAAATGAAAGAAAGTTAAATCTGGGCTAGAAAGATGACTCAGCAGTTAAGACTCTGGCTAGTCTTCTCGAGAACCAGGGTTTGACTCCCAGTACCCTCGTTGTGGTTTACATCCCTCTACAACTCAGTTCCATGGGACCTGAAGCCTTCTTCTGTCCACCCCAGTCACTGTATGCACACGGTGCACAGTCATGAAAGCAGGCAAAACATCCATACGCATAAAATAAAAGCAAATAAGCCTCAAAAATGTAATTTAAATCTAAAAACATACACTAACATGGAGAACAGCCTAGGAAAGCCATCCAGCACCAACCTCTGACCTGAACACCTGTATGCACCAACACATATATGCATACAGCAAACACACACATGTGCGCACGCGTGTGCACACACAGTTTACAACAGTGTATTCTGTATCTCTTGATAGTTTTACTAAAATGTTCATTTAAACATTCCCCGCCTCTTATTGCCAAAAATATTAACTCCTTTTTTTCTTATAGTTAAATCTAAAAAATGTTAGACAATACCTCCTCAATTTATAAAAGTGCTTAACATATATATATATATATGATATATACATAAACATTTTCAAATAGAATTAAATTAAAAGTGATTCTGAGAGAAAGCTTCCTTTTTAAAATGCCATCATAGTAAAATGCAGCATAGACTTTATAGGTGTGAATAACATGGGCTATACTCGCCCCAGAAGACAACGGGACTACAGGGCAGCTTTCCTCTAAACTTACCAAAGTACCTCACAAACACAATAATTAATCCTCAGTGGCCTCCTTGGCCTCTTTTGACAAAATGCATACTTCAGCTTTAATTAACCCTACGTGTGCCTACGCATCGGGCCTGCAGGGAGTTTTCTCCCCACTTTTAAGCAGAACATTGTAGCTGCCAGTAATGTGAGCATGACCATAAGTCAGCAAGAAACCACAGAACTAAGATGTCTGGCTCCTTGGACAACCTAAATTACAACTGGACTGTGACTAGAGGCTGGCTTAAGAATTTCCATATGCTAAGCATTATTTGAGTATAGTATTTTAAAATGAGTATGCTTTATTCTTAAATGTTTTAAACAAAAGGATAGAAGGACATGATTGACTTGAATTCTGAGCACTTTCAAAATTCTCCGACTCCATCTTCTCTTCCTATTTACTTTCTAAGATTTATATCACCCCTATTCTATGTGAGGAATTTTAAAAATCATAGTGATTTAAGGAGAATACATAGACTTTCATTTTAGTTACAAATTTCAGAAGACTATAATTTGTTCACTTTTAAAATAAAATCACCTACTAAGCCAGCTAGTAAGGAAATGAGTTTACAGTTGACAAATATTTTCTAAGGGGAACTTAACCGAATATCAAAGTAAGACAGGAGGGCCAGTGATCAACACCTTATTCACAGAAGTACTGCATCCAGTTAAGTCAACCTCTAAACACACATAACACAGAACCCCAGAGGCCCCTTCTTACTCCCACAAGTGACTAACTGCACATCACTTAGAGAGCTAACTCAACAAACAGCCCTGTCGCAGAGCTGTCCGCTTGGCCTCTGGGATTTTAATCCACATGGAATATATCATTATTTTAGTTGGTAAGAAAAAAAAAAAAAACTCTCCTTTTTTTTCCTTTTGCCATGTACCTTTTACTAACAGGTAAAAGACAAAAAGTATAAATATTTATTTGCCATTAACTTTATTTTCAATTTCACTTGTTATCATTTTTGGTTTCATGAGGTACAAAAGTCGACAGTGAAAGTTATTTCTCATAGTCTAGGATTAAGTACTGCAATTTGTATAAGTAAATAAATACATATATACACACACTCATATATCCCAGCTTTGATCACAAGAGTTAAGTAGAAAACCTGAAGCTATGGCTCTCACCATCAGCAACTATGAAGACTTAGTCGTACCAATACCCTGCATTTAAGCAGTCTTACAAGAAAGACAAATATTAGCACAGCTATCTAACTGCATACCATTCGGACTGACCTATATTGTCAGACTGTGACTCAATCTCTATTTTACAAGTGATTCCACTGAAGTCAGGTGGGCTGTAGGGCACCCTAGATCACTATACAACAAAGCCACTAGGGGCAGAGCAGACGCTATTTTATCCCCAGTGTTCTATTTTCAAGCTAATTCACTCAGGTGCTTCACACTGCCCTCCAAGTTCACTAATGTGGAACAGTCGCCCGGATGAATTACTGCTTTTTCCTTAGTTCTTGAAACATCAGTCTATGACCTGTTTATCAGACACCTTCCAGGAGCTGTGCCACAGCTTTGGTAATGACAGCGGCTCCTCCCATAGGCACATAGGGTGCCAGGAAGCCTGTCCCCTGGAGATCCACAACTCTGGTTGTGCGTCTCCTGGTAACCCTGTGGGACTGAAGGGTAAGATCAAAAACGCAGATCACTGGAGGAAAAGCAACAGGGCTCAGGGCAGGACACGCGCCAGGTGTTGGAGACACATTCATACAACACAGAGTACTAGTGGTGGAGCGTTAAGTCAGCATTCAAAAGTCCATGGGTTAGATCCCTGGAATTCAAAGAAGAAAACAGGGGAGGGACCAGACAGCCCATAACAAGGAGTTTGACAAGCAGTACAACCCTACCTGGCACTGCATCCTCGAAAGAAATTTTGGTAGCTATGATGCCGCATGAAACCTGACACTTCATCTACTTTTGCTTGAGCCAACCGACTCACGAACTGTGAACTATGAACAAGAGCCAAGAGGTGAAGCTCTGTCCTAACGTACACTAGGACCTTGGATTTACACCCATTAAAGAAAATTTACATAAAAGAAACTTATTAGCCGGGCAGTGGTGGCGCACGCCTTTAATCCCAGCACTTGGGAGGCAGAGGCAGGCGGATTTCTGAGTTCGAGGCCAGCCTGGTCTACCAAGTGAGTTCCAGGACAGCCAGGGCTATACAGAGAAACCCTGTCTCGAAAAGCCAAAAAAAAAAAAAAAAGAAAAAAAGAAAAAAAAAAAGAAACTTATTAGAGTTGTATCTTATAGAGACAGACAACTGTCATCCTTGTAAAGTAAAAAGGGACACAGCTCTTGGTTCCCTGACTCTGAAATGGCCCTGGCATTCTTGATTTTGGTTAAATAACACATTTCCTGCCTCATGAGAACGTTCCTGCTACGCTATCGGGTCTTCCTCGTGTTGAGTCTGAATTCTGTGAACTCTGCCTTTTTATTGCATTGTACTGATTTTCTGACATTATCAGAAGAAAAGAAAATCAAACAACATGGAAAAGTCCATGGTAGAAACCAGATTCAATTAAAGTAGGTGGAAATAAAATTTCTTCCAGACTTCCTAAACATCATTTCTCTTGGTTATGGTACAGTTGTATGTTGCGTAATGAGTTTCTTCAACAGTGGACTATTTAAATTTTTTTAAAAAGTAGACTATATACTGATACAGTTAACCCCATTCTTCCTCCTCTCTCCAACCCCGACCACTCAGAAAGCTTCCAGATAAATACGCTGGGGTGGTTCTATAGAGGGTGTGGTTTGATGCTTTGGTCGGGAATCTGGGTGGCCACATGCTAAGGTCCATGTCCCCAATTGGTTCTTGATTGATCGATAAAGATGCCAGCAGCCAATGGCTGGGCAGAAAGAAAGAGACGGGACTTCCAGGTTCCTAGGAGACAGGAGAGGGCAGGAAGGGAAGATACTTGGGAGAGAAATCTGAAAGCCTCTTGGACAGCAGGACCTTTGGGCTTCACAGAAGATAACCGGGCAACTAAGCTGAGGGCAGAGTTAGAGGTGTTGAGCTAAGAGTAAAGAGATGGGTGTACTAGCTGCTAAAGGCTTAACCATCCACTGAGCCAATAAGAGAGGATAAAGATGAGCTAATGCTTGTGTGTCTTTCGTCTGCAGATTCAAAGATTCCCTGGGCGGTTGGTTGGAAGTGTGGCCTGCGCAGGAGCATAAGGCAGGGTAGTAAAACTCTCGCAACATGATTCCATGAAATTATAGGAAGCTAAAATAATTCCTATCACCTAGTCACGCTGCACCAGTCTTAATGTCACGGTGCGACACATTGCTCACCTGTCTGTGGCAATGCTACTGCAGATGAACCTCCTGAAGTGCCAGAACTGCCCGCCCTATGAAGGTCTAGCATGCAATCTATGGACGGTGCATCATAATTGATCATGTGTGTCTGTATTAGTACACTTTATGCTGGCTGCACAATGATGAAGTCAGCCGACAGTACCTTCCTCGGAGCACGGGTTCACACTAAGAAATGACTTAACTACACAGACACTGGGCCCTTGAATTAGGCCGCCCAAGTGGCTATGCTACCTGAGTGCTGGTATTCCTTGCTGCTTCCCAGGTATCTTCATCAAGCAGTTACTGTATCTTCAGTGACCTCATCAACTTACATAAGCCTATTAAAATATGACAAAAGCATACTGAGGGAACTCCAGAGGAAGAGGTGGAGAATCGTGTTCATAGCTGTGTCTACCAGAACTCTGGTTAATCTTGAGCAGGGTCTTTAAGGTTTGTTTCTCTGGTCTAGAATGTTCTGGTGTTTGGCTCAGTTCCAGAGGTTCCTTAACTTCTGGGAAAGTCTCTCATATTCTCAAGATGTCATTCTGATCTTTAAGTTCATTCAATGTGAATGTATACAAAAATTCCTAAGACTGTGAAATTATCTTAGAGACCGAAACAGAGGCAATGAAGACCTTTGATGCTTTGCAAATTTTAAAACATGTAAGTCATCTGGACATCTTGTTAAAAAAAAAAAAAAAGAACATCTCAATCTAGTCATTGAGCCCAAGATGTTGTATTTTATCCAGATCATAGACAGTGACGGTTCTGTTGCCCCCTACACCTTCAGATGCAAGCGTCTGGTTTCCAAAGTCTTATTCTGTTGCTCTTTCCTTCTATAACTGTCTTGCTTTAAGTCATCCAAGAGTAACCATAGCTACTTAACCCTCAGAGCTATAAAATTTCCTCAGTTACATCAATATCAGCTATAAAAATAAGCTTAGCCAGACTTCACACAGAGAATGAGAGATCCTGGAACACATAGCCCTAAATGGGATGTCCCCATCAAATTCTCCCCTGCCCCTTAGAGCTCAGGGAAGCCACAGGAAGAAGGGACAGAGAGAGTGTAAGAGGCAGAGAGGATAGAGGACACCAAGCAAACGAAGGCCTCTAAGGCAACATGAGCAAACTCATATGAACCCACAGACACTGAGGCAAAAACACAGAACCTGCGTGGGTCTGCATCCATGCAACATGTAGGTCCTCTGTGTATATGTTGTGGCCTCTAGCTTAGAGTTTTTATGGGACTTCCGAGTGTGGGAACAAGTGGGTCTCTGGTTCTTGTGCCTTCTCTTGGGCTCTTTTCCTTCTGTTGGTTTGTCTTGTCCAACTTCAACATGATACTTTTTTATTTATCTTATTATATTGTATTTTGTTACATTCTATTATTACTCTTTTCTAATGAGAGTCAGAAAGGAAGTGGACTCAGACGAGCGAGGAGGTGGAGAGGGGCTGGGAAGAGAGTGGTAGGGAGAACCACAATCAGGATATATTACTTAACGGGGGAAAAAAAATCTGTTTTCAACAAAAGGGAACAAAACTAAGTCTCAGGAGTCCAAGGCTAGCCCTAGCTGCATAGCAAATAGGAGACCAGCCTGGACAACTTAGGATGCTTCTGTCTCTCCCCTACCCACAAAAGTTTCTAAATGATATATAGCTTTTTTTCTAAGTGTCCAAGAATGATATAGTTGATACAAATGGCATGATTTTATTTATATTATTTTAGTGTATTTCTTAGCAATAACATATTTTCCTTAGGTTGTGGCTAACCAAAAATAAAACATAGCCTTATGATGTTAAGTCTTTTACTACGAGGAAGTAAGAGCTTACTAGCTATGTGAAGAGTCAGAAACAGCCATGTGCTGACTTTTTAATTATAAAGAGGATGGCAGCCTGTTGATAGCCTCTTTATAGCCTGTTGATACCATGTCCTTTAATGTCTATTCTCAAGGATACAGGATACCCAAGGTGGGTTTCCCATAAACCAATACTGGAATTATGGTTGCTGTGTGACGATCTTTAAACCTCATTTCTAGTTGTAAGGCATGATATTTCTATCAAATACCAAAATCCTCATAGGAATTGCTGGCTTTGGAATGAGCCATTAAAATAACAAATGTTAGCATTCACACAGTGACAGGCACGTTCTTCTATAACACTCCACAGTCTCGGTGTGCCTACTGGGAAGTCATAGTCTCTTTTTATGTGGGGAAACTGGAAGGATAACAGAGTCACACTTAAAATGGATCTGAAGATCTAACTTAAAAACCCATCTTCTAGCCATTACACACTGCAGAGCATGCATTGTGAAGCTGTGCTTGCCACGGGAACCGATTCCTTGAATGAAAATTACATAAAATAGCTTGTTTCTGAGTAGGACTCAGAAACATGGTTTATGCGATGTTAGCGTCTTTCCAATACGGCTGATAACACTAAGCACACAATCCAATTGTAAGGCAGTATTTTCACAAGGAGACAAACAGATCACTGCACTCCACCGACCAGACAACAGTGCCTTCTAGTGGCCAAACAAAAAATAATGAGAAATGTCATTGGGTCGCAGAAGTCACAACATCTGAAATCTTGAAGCTAATCACAAAGGATTAAATAAATTATTGTAGAATTAAAGAGAATTTGTATTCAAGATTAAAAGATACTACCCAAAAGCTCCAATCACCGCTCCAATTGTGTGTGCTCGGTCCCTGTTTTTTGGCTGATACTATATTCTCATCCACAACAGGGCCGGGATTTTCCTCGGGCTCTTCCTGTAGCTCGGTAGCCAGACTTGAATCCCCTTCATTTACTGTCTGCAAAATAAACGCCAACAATTTAAGTTTCTTATCCACAAATGGCATTTTAAAAGAAAAACGTGTTCTGAATATATAAATTACTTTTAAATTTCATTTTTAAGCTTTCTTTTTATAAACACCTTAAATTATTTATTTGTGTGTGTCTGTCATGTGCACCCCGAGGATCGAACTCCCGTGGTCAGGTTTGGGGGTAGGCACCTTTAACCCACTAACCCATCCTGCCAGTCCAGTAAATTAACTTCTAAAGAAAAAAATATTTGGGGCTGGTGAAATGGCTCAGAGGGTAAGAGCACTAACAGCTCTTCAGAAGGTCCCGAGTTCAAATCCCAGCAACCACATGGTGGTTCACAACCACCATAATGAGATCTGACACTCTTTTCTGGTGCATCTGAAGACAGCTACAGTGTACTTATGTATAATAAATCTTTTTTTAAAAAAAGAAAAAATATTTGAACACGTAGAAGATGGAAATTAGTGGCTGGAGAGATGACTCAGTTGGCAAAGTGCTTCCTGAACAGGACTGAGGACCCAGACTTAAACAGCCCCACCCCCTACCCCAGCATCCACATATAAGTTGGGCATGAGTCTAATGCAGATGGTGATGCAACAGGTGGACTTCTGGGGCTCAATGGCAAGTAAATCTTGTTGAATTGGCTAGCTCTATGTTCAACAGAGACCTTTATCAAACTATAAGGTGGGGGTGACTGACAAGATAGCCCACATTGACCCTTACACATATCCATACATCACAAATACATATATGCTCACAAAAGACAGGAACTAATGTCTTTGCTTCCTACCATTTGTCATTTATACATGCAGCAGACATCTTCCAACCACGACCATTTGCTAGGTAGTTGCTGGTACTAGAAATACAAAAATAGGGGGCTGGAGAAATGGCTCAGCGGTTAAGAGCACTGACTGCTCTTCCAAAGGTCCTGAGTTCAAATCCCAGCAATCACATGGTGGCTCACAACCATCTGTAATGAGATCTGACACCCTCTTCTGGAATGTCTGAAGGCAGCTACAGTATACTTACATATAATAAATAAATAAATCTTGGGGCTGGAGCAAGCAGGGCTTGAGCGAGAAGGAAAAAAAAAAAGACGTTTAAAAAAAAAAAAGCAATGTAATGAGAGTATGGCCACTTTGGAGAATTGTCTGTAATGCCTGTATTTGGAGGGAAGATGGGGAGGATGATGGACAGCAGGCATTATAAGAGATCATGACGCACCAGGCTCCGTGAACATCATTACTATTGCTGTTCTTTAGCCTTTGTCATAGCAAGACCATTCCTTGGGGTTACAAGGAAAAGCACCCAGGGCACCAGGCAGTAGATCAAATGTGTTAAGTCTACCCAATTTAAGCCCGGGTTCTTAAATCCTATGAAGTAACCATGGAAGGTGCCAACCCTGGTAACACTGATTTGTGGCTCTCTGGAGGGAAAGATTCACAAACCATGCTAGGGTACAAAGAAGACCTGCTTTACATGAAGGACTCCCACCAAAGAGAAGGGATCGACAAACCTGGACACAGGGGGAAGGAACAAACAAAAGTCTATAATTTGACCCAGTTAGAAATACAGTATTTATTAATTTTTATAATGATTCCCTCTTCTCCCAAATCTTCAGATCGTTTCTCCAATTTCTTACGTGTTTGTTTGTTTGTTTGATGCATATGGTGCTTTGCCGACATGTGTGTCTGTGCACTGTGCGCATGTCTGCTGTCCTCAGATGTCCTGGAACTGAGTCACAGATAGTCGTAAGTCACCATGCGGGGGCTGGGAATTGAACACCAGTCCTCCGTAAGAACAACGAGTGCCCCTAACCACTGAGCCATCTCTCCAGCTCCGTCATGAAAATAACTTAATGAAAAAGTTGACTTTTGTGTCTCCATCACATAGCTTCTGAATTAACTTCAACGCTTGTTGAAGATACATCCACTAGCAAATCCCCATGGCTTCCATCAGCATGGTTACTGCTCATGCTCTCTGGGGAGTTATTTACACAGAACAAACAACAAGGGTTGCTGGGCTTGCTTCACTTCGACCTTGGCCATCAACATCACTGCCCTAGGTTGGTGAATAGTTCAGCAGGTGAGGACATTTAGTTGCTAAGCCTGAAGACTTCAGTTCAATACCCAGAGCCCATGAGGTGAATGGAGAAAACCAACCTCTCAGGCTGTCCTCTCACTTCAACACATGCGACATGGCTCACACACATACACACACACACACACACACACACACACACACACACACACACGTTCGAGCTCTCCATAAATGAATGAATAAATGAATGGTACCTTATTTAAATTATTCATGGTCACCTAGGCCCACGAAATGCTACTGCCCACGTTTTAGGTGTGTCTCCTCTGTCTGCCCTCCACAGACAGGTCCTGTGTCTTGCCTCTCTGGTAGTTTAGATCCTGTCAAGGTGACATAGCACTATCAAATGCAAACGTTACCGACAAGAGCTCAACTGAGCCAAATCTAGACTTCGTGATGCAACTGTTGCATGAGGGCGTGCGTGTGTGGCCTGCCCTGCCCTCTTTGCTGACACAGAGGCCACAGTCCTGGAAAAAGGTCATTCCTCTCTTGAACCTAAAGCAACTTGGGTTTGACTGAGTGTGCAGCAACGGGCGTTCGGACATTTTCTGGACAGCATCGAGACATACTGCTCCCTGTGCTGGAGTTCTGCAGAGGACTGCTACTTTTTCCCTTAACCAGACAACCCTGGTATAGGGCAGGCCCGAAGGGTTTGCACAACTGGCCGAAACTTCGGGAAGTCCTCTTAACACTAGCAGTGAAATGC
Organism: Mus caroli; assembly: GCF_978045245.1. Lineage (NCBI taxonomy): Eukaryota > Metazoa > Chordata > Mammalia > Rodentia > Muridae > Mus > Mus caroli. The sequence goes on from NW_028227272.1 coordinate 41,058,544, forward strand.
CCTGGCTAACAACCAGCTGCACCGGTACATTTTATAGATTCTTGGATCATAACCTGAGAGTAGAATGAACAGTTTCACTGATACCTGGAGCATGAAGCAAGGCCACACATATGTCTATATACACTAAAGCCGTAAGACAAGGCCTGCCAGGCGCTCCTGATTCCTCTTCAGAGTTCTAGATATACCTGTAGTGTACAGAGCTTTGTTTATCAAAATACAACGGAGCTCTTGAACAAGGTTTTCAATAAAATTTCACTTTTCAACATGAATTTCAGGGTTCAGGTCTCAGAGGGAACACAGGGGCCTTTAGTTAAAATTCAATTAAATAGTATGGGGGAGCTAGCATAGTAGGTAAGACATCAAGCATGAGGACCAGAATTCATCCCCAGATCCTCCCCAACACACACACACACACACACACACACACACAGGCTCAGCATCCTGGCATGTTTGTTATCTCAGCTTTGGGACAGTGAAGACAAGCAGAACCCTGGACTCCTTGGCCTGTTGACCAGCCAGGCTAACCTGATCTACCAGCCCCAGGAGGCTCTTCATCTTGCTCTGGGAAGGCCTTCCCTGCCCTCCCCCAGAGACCTCAATTATGTCAGTAATAGACATATCATTTCACACTCTTACGGTTTGAGCATGGCACTATCAGTTCTATGTTAGCTGTATTCCACAGAAGGGATAACACACACACACACACACACACACACACACACACACACACACTCCTTACTTAGCTATTAGGTACAGCCCTGCCTGACAGTTGTTGTACAGAGTTCATCAGTATCCTATTTCATAGTAATGATTTGTCAGTCAATTGAAATAAGGCATTCATTCATTTATTCCTCCAACAGTTTTTTGAACCATACCCTTCACTACACTAAAATACTTCTCTGAAAGAAAAATATCTACACACAAGCACCGTAATACTGTGAGGATACTGTTGAGAAACGCGAGTAAGCCCGCAATGAAAGGCTTTCACCCTAAAGCTAATAACCAACTTATCCATTTGTCAGATAGGATAATAATAAACAAACGACAGAACTAGTTGAAACCAAAAACTTGATTGAGACTTAAACTTTGTGAGCCCCGCTAACCAACGACGGAGAGGCTGGCAAGAGGAATACCAAGTCAAAAATCACAATGGAACCAGACTCACTGGGGTCTGGGGCTGAGACATCTGAACTCGGGCATCTCAGGGACCAAATTCAAGCACTTAACACTCTGTCGCCTAGCCAGGAACAGGCTCGCGGGAGACACAGGAAACCGTTTCCTTGGTAACAACTTTTCGAATTACGCCAAAGAGTACAGAGGAAAGGGAAGGGAGGAATTAATTATCATAATCGGAGCGGGTTCAAACAACCGTGCAGAGGAAACTGCAGGCGAAGCCACCTCTCGGGAGCCAGCCCCTCGAGGCTGCTTACCTGGCGCGCCGTGAGAGCGCCCTCCATCGCCGCACCCTCCCGCGACACCCCGCACGCGCGTCCCTGAGAGCTCCCGGGCGGGAGAGGGCCGGCCAGGCGCGTGCCCGACGCGCGGTCCTGGCTGCAGCCCTCGGAATCCCCACCTCCAGATCAGGCCGAGCGCTTTGCGTCCTCTGGCGGCAATTAATGACTATTGCCTTTGGCGAAGTCCTTAAAGGCTAATCTGTGAGCCAGGGCGTTAACCACCCTGGAATCAGTGATGAGCCTTGAAAAGCAGAGGGTTTGTTATTCTTTGATGGTCCTAGAATTTCAGCTTGGAAGAAGAAGATAGTGTTCTGCAGATAGGATGGTTGTTCTCTAATATGAATGTACTAGACCTCATTAAAATGTACAATAAAATCTAATAAAACAGGCAGGGCGATAAGAAGTAGGGAGGCAGGAAAACTGTGACTTGGGGATCAGCCTGACCACACTCAAGTTCAAGACCAGACTTGGGCAACAGGGAGACTCTGTCTCACAAGGGAAAGGGGGGGGGGGAAGCAAAACAAACAAAACATCTAATAAAATTTTGTTTCTCTTTTATACCAATAAAACTCACTACGCAACACAATTAAGTACTAGAACAAACAGAACTAGATAGAGCCCCGTGGAGAGGCACAGCCTGGTTTCTAGCATTGCCACCTTAGAGTAAAAATACGAGGGGTTTGGAGAGGTGGTTCAGGGGTTCAGTGTTCAGTGTGCTTTCTGTCCGTGCAGAGAACCAGTGTTCATTTCCCAGAACCCTCATCAGGCAACTCACAGACTCCTGGAACTCAAGCTTCCACCAGTACTACACTTAAGTGCACAACCTTGCATTCACGTTCACACACACACACACACACACACACACACCTCTAAAAATTATTATTTAAGGAAAATAATGGTAAGGATATTGGAAAGTGTTCGGGTGAACAGTGTTAACATCTACTTAGGCTTGAAGGATGGATGGTAATAGAAGCCACCAATTGGAAGAAGAAAAGGCGCTTAGGGCTGGGGTGGTAACAGGCTGTGGTTATAATGTTAAGTGTAAGAGCAGGTGGCTGACTAGAGGAGCAAGATAATACCACAGAGTAAGAAAAGCAGAGGCTTGGAATTGAAACAAGAATTACTGAAAGAGTAAGACAGTAGCAAAGAGAAAGGGGGTGATAAGCAAGGACCAGAGTTCTTCAATAGGAAAAGAAACCTCAGGCAGGCAGGGAGGCATGTGTCAGCAATCATGGCACTAAGGAGGTGAGGGGAGCAAGATTGGGAGTTCAACGCCACCCTCCACTGGACCTTGCTACATAATGAGTCTGAGGCCTCAAAACCAGCACCCCTCAAAAAAAGAAAAAGAAAAAGAGGAACACGAACTGTAAGCTGGTGGAAGGATCTAATACTTCTATCAGAAGTCTCAGGTACAGTTCTCAGTCATGAATTTCCAAGCTGGGATTTAAAGAAAGAATGAAGGAAAGAAAGAGACCTGCCCTTTCCATGGCTTTGGTGGCACTTGGGTGACTATCACTGCATGACACTTTCACTCCAAACCTTAGTATCAGAGTGTGAGAAGAGTCATTCACTATCTCTTGTGATTTCCATGGGCCCCAGATATGGAAACAGCACAGGTGGAAAGTTCTGGCTCACGGTCGGTCTCTCACAAGACGGCGCTAAGTGATTATAGGCAGCTCCAAGCCACTGAACCACCTGGCTGAGGCTGATCCTGAGCTGGGAGGATCCACTTTCAGAGAGTCTCACTCACAGGGCTGCCAGCCTGGCACTGGCTCTTAGTCTGGGGCCTCGGTTCCTCTCTGCTAGGGCTTCTCCATAGGACAGCTTGAGTCCTCATGCTTCGGCCGTGCCTTTCCTCAGAATGTATGATCCAAGAGACCTAGACGGCAAGTACAATGCTTTCTATGACCTAACCTTGGAAGCCGCATATGTTCACACTGCATTCTACCGGGGTCGGTCTGCACTGTGTCACTAACAGGGACAGGACCACAGCTACTTCTGGTGACACTGGAGAAAAAAAAAAACAACCTGAGTGGGCTGCAGAGAGAACAAGATCCTCAGAGGAAAGGCAGGAGGTCGTGGGAGTTTAGAGAATTTTCACAGAAAATACAGAGAACTTAGAATTCAGTTTGTGTCTCACCTGGAATTCCATAGAACACTTAGGAAAGAGGCTGGGGGTTGGAGGAGGGAGAGTGGTGATAAAAATAGGAGTTGAAAGAGTGTGTGTGCACTGCCAGGACCAAACACAATCCTGGGACCTCCTATGTATCCTGTCCCATAGAGACCCATTGGGCCAGGCTGCTATTCTACTGCTGTGCCAGGGAAATGTTAGTGATCCCCCAAAACTCACACAGGAGCCGATCTGATGTAACTCACGGCAGGGTCTTTATTCTATTCGAGCTAGCTTCCCCACCCCGACCTCCAACGCACTACCATCATGAAGGGCAGTAGTTTTGGTGGTGGGGGAGTCCCGAATGTCTGTTGGGGTAAGACTTTATAATAAGCAGCAACAAAGAATACGTGTGCAAGCATCTAATTGGAAAGCTACTGTCGCCTTTCACATAATTGGTTGGTGTTGGGAGTCATATCATAAACTTAACTTCTGCTTCCCTCTGCATTAGTGGTCATTAGGCAAGGGCTGGGCTTGTAACCTGGGGGTGCAGGTTTGCTGGGAGAATAACCTGGAGACACTGCTAAGCCGGGCAGTGGTGGTGCACACCTTTAATCCCAGCACTTGGGAGGCAGAGGCAGGCGGATTTCTGAGTTCGAGGCCAGCCTGGTCTACAAAGTGAGTTCCAGGACAGTCAAGGCTATACAGAGAAACCCTGTTGAGAGAGAGAGAGAGAGAGAGAGAGAGAGAGAGAGAGAGAGAGAGAGAGAGAGAGAGGTATTCTTGGGGTTTAGCATAAAGACTGGAGCTAGATTCCGTTTTATTGGGGGCAACTTGGAAACTAATGCTCGGTACCAGCTTGTTAGTTTACCAGAGTTCAAACTTAGGTCAGGTTCTCCAAAATGGAGTCTGAATTTGAAAGTTTTGGCATCTCACTACATGTTTTAATTTTACTCTTTACTAAGTGAAAGTTCCCTGAAGTATAGTTCTCTAATTTACGTTTCATCTCGTGAAGAGTTTTAAGGAATTTAGACGCTTTGCACTGTCATGTTTTGTCTTGTTTTTAATCTTATGAGACAGGGTGTCATTAACTAGTCCAGGATAGCCCAGAACTCCTAGAAATGTTATTGCCTCAACTCCCAAGTGTTTGAGATTACAAGTGTGTGTGCCACCACACCTACCTTCAAAAATCCTTAACGGTCAGTCTGATTAGCTTCTATCCAAAACTCTCAAGAAATGCCACTAATAATTTTGAATCTCATATTTCTAGTCTTGTTACTGCATAAAAGTGAGTAAATACATGGGGTGGGATAGCTCAGGGCTTAAGTGTACCCATCCAGTAGTTACAACGGTCTCTGATCTTAGTCTAACACCCTCTTTTGGCCTCCATGGGCACCAGGCACACACGTGGTGCATATGCACACATGCAGGCAAAACATTCACATACATAAAAAATACATCTTTTTAAAAAGCATATCTGTACATCGTTTAATTTTATTCCTAACCAAAACTAAAGAAGAATTGTACACAGACAGGACGAGAAAGAAGGCAAACGCGAGGAAATTTTGTAAGCTTTGAAGCATGTAGAAGAGGATTCATAAAACGGAGAAAGCCAAGTCTCAAACCGAGTACGGGGAAAGCCCGAGGACCCACCCGACTTGCACCAGAATCCTCAGAAACCTGGGGACCAGCTACAGTAACACGCCTCTGAAACGAGAGGCCAGTGAGAAGTGTGTACTCTCGATCATCCACTCCGTTCCTGTAGCAAACAACTTTTCAGATATACAACGCATCCTTAAAGCCACGGCTTGCCAAGAAACCGTTTATTGAGAAACAAATAAACCAAACTGTGGAATGCAAACAATGGAAAACAGAGAGCAAGGAAGAGAACTGCCAAGAAGATGCTGCAGGCAGTTTTTAGAATGGCCAGTGTGGACTGGTTCTGGAAGGTGACCAGTTTAGACTGGAGCAGTCCCACCTAAGAAAGAATCTAGACGAGCGCATCTTCTCCCAGATCGCACAGCCTCCTCCCTTCCTTTTCACGGAGAGAATTCTACCGTGAGCCAGAACGCGACCTTTGGCTTCTGTTTCCTTCCTTGGTGTTCTGCTGCTTTAGCCCGCAGTGTTTGCTCGGTCACTCCTGAAAGCTGGAGGCTGCTGCAGAAGGTTTGGGAATAGAAAGCGTTAGACAATCCGTTCTCTGGGCATTATTTCACCAAATACTCATCTTTTGGTCAGTTGCTCCAAGTACCAGGGACTTGTGCCTTCTAGGACAACCTCAGACACTGCACACTGACTTCCCTGGAAAGATACTCATGAACTTGCAAGTAATCTGAAGTCAAATCATGGCCCACGGGCACAGATGGGTACAATTTCTCTGAGAACCTCTATGTCCGTGGTTCTCAACTGGTAAGTCGAGACTCCTTTGTAAGTCAAACAACAATTTCACAGGGGGTGCTGAAAACCACTGCGAAAATGCAGTGATTTACAGTATAATCCCTAAGTTTCAAAATTACAGGTATAAAGTAGCAACAAAAATAATTTTATGGTTGATTGTCGGGGAGTGATTCCCAACATGAGGAACCATATTAAAGGGTCCCAAAGTTAGGAAGGTTGAAAACCACTGACCTATGTAATAGTGCAAAAATAAGTGACTTTTTTATGAGGTAAAATTGGTTCTTGCTATACAGATCTTCTTCTTTACATTAATATAGTTAGGGATACAGGTGTGAATGACCCAGCTCTAAATTAAAACAGGGAATGATTAGTGCAAAAGTCAAAGAAGTGTCTACCTTTGGGGGAAAGAAAATGGAAGCAATTGGGTAGGAACATATAGAGGTTTTCTATGTTATACCAATGCTCTATTTCTCAAACAATCCATAATACATATTATACATATATTAAATAAAATGAACAATTAACAAAAGTAATGGTCATTTAACATAAATATTGCCTGCAGCTGTTTTTTGTTTGTTTGTTTGTTTGTTTGTTTGTTCTGAGGCAGAGTTAAACCATGTAGCCCTGGCTGGCCTAGAACTTTCTATACATACAGACCGTCTGTCTTCCAGTTCAGAGATTCACAGGCAAATGCTAGGATTCAAGGCAGGCAGCATTCTGCTTGGTCTACATCATTGCTTGTTGGGCGTTGCTTAAGAAAATCTTATTATGATTTGTATAGATTTTGTAAAATGAAAGCCGCCAGAACCGACTCACAGCCTGAGAGGAAAGACCCAAGAAAGAGTAGAGGTTTAGGAGAAAACGGGTAGAAATAAAGGTGAGATTTCCTGGAGCAGAAACACGAGTGCCGTGGGCTAGAATGTAGAGCGTTGAAATAAGGTTTAAGCATAAAGCTGAGGTTAGGATTTGAGTCAAAAGGAAAAGGAAGGAAAACAAGCCAGTAGAGTTCCTAGGTTGCTTGCTCCAGGTTCCTCGATGCATGTTTCATTAAACTGTGAATTATTTAAATCCATCCTGAGCCAGTTTCTAAGACGAGATGTCTTATGCTATCTAATGCTGCACTATGACATCTGGCAGTAAATAAACAGGTACAGTTGCCTTGACTGCCACTTCTCTGGGTAACCCTGCCAGTCCTGGACCTTGCTCTGTAGTCCAGACTGGCCTCAGACTCATAGAGATCCACCTGTCTCTGCCTCCCAAGTGCTGGGATTAAAGATCCATGTGCCACCACCGCCCAGCAGGTTTCTGTGAATCTTGTAAGAACCACTTTGCTATAGCAAGGGTATAAGCAATGTTTCCCAACAATTATCAACAGTAGAGTTAGATATCACAAAATGTATTGATTTTTTTTCTAATTTGTATTTATTCTTTAAAAATATCATATATGGGCAGTAGTGCTGGTGGTGCATACCTTTAATGCCAGCAGCACTCAGCAGAGGCAGAGGAGGCAAAGGCAGAGAGGCAAAGAGAGAATCAGAGAGTCAGAAAGTCAGAGTCAGAGAGAGGCAGAGAGGCAGAGAGGCAGAGAGTCAGAGAGGCAGAGAGGCAGAGAGGCAGAGAGGCAGAGAGGCAGAGAGGCAGAGAGGCAGAGAGACAGAGGCAGGCAAATCACTGAGTTCAAGGTAACCTGGTCTATAGAATGAAGTAAGTTCTAGGATAGCCAGGGTTGCACAGAGAAACCTTATCTCAAAGAAAGAAAGAAAGAAAGAAAGAGAGAGAGAGAGAGAGAGAGAGAGAGAGAGAGAGAGAGAAAGAAAGGAAGGAAGAGAAAGAAAGAAAGAAAGAAAGAGAAAGAAAGAAAGAAAGAAAGAAAGAAAGAAAGAAAGAAAGAAAGAAAGAAAGAAAGAAAGAAAGAAGAAAGAGAGAGAAAGAAAGAGAGAGAGAGAGGGAGGGAGGGAGGGAGGGAGGGAGGGAGGGAGGGAGGGAGGGAGGGAGGGAAGAAAAGTTCATATATGTATATAGTGTATCTTGGTCAAATCCACCCCTCATCCCAGCTCCCTCCAGGATGCCCCTGGCTCTGGCCTTCCCATCACATCTCCCTCCTAACTTCATGTCCTATTTATTTTAGTTCACTGAGTTCAGTTAGTGTTGTCTGTATTCACACGGGTGTGGGGTCACCCACTGGGGCATGGGGAACCTACCAGTGACCACATTCCTAAAGAAATCCATCAACCCCAGCAACTGTCCACTGCAAACAGCTCCTGTATTCAAGCCTCTTCCTAGAAAGCGTACATTTTCAGGAACGACATGATCTATTTCTTTGGCTCTAACATACCACTAGAGTACTATTTAATGAAAACTTCTAAGGACCATTGGCAATTTAGCAGAAATAATTCATGGGTAAATGTTCATTCTGCCTAGGAGAGATAAGAACAGAAATTGTGTTCACAGGAGTAGGGAGATGGCTCTACTGGTACAGCAAGCTGTGTTGTACAAGCTTGAAGACCCGAACCCATCTAAGAAGACAGATGCACCAATGACTGTTGGCCTTTGTGGACCTATGCAGATCTATCTGCAAGACCTGAGATTTGAGGACCTTAAAGAACGAAGTAACGTACAGTCTAATGCTGTAGACAATTTTACTTTAGCTTCAGTGTGCTTTTATACACGGATGTAACAAAGAAAGCAACGATCCAAGGAAGGTTGTTTGAATTTAGAAAAGCAGGATGAGAGAAACATGTAAACAAATGCCAGTAAGCACATACTAAATATTAACAAAGTAGCCCTTTCCCAGAATTTTCTCAGGACAGACCAATTTAAACACAACGGCTGGGCACGTTCTATAGATTGCATCTGGGGAAGCATGAAAGCAAGGCAGAAGGTCATATCCAGATTCAGGGCACAGTGAGGGCAACAGCACTCAGCAGATCCATTCACCAGACTGGGTTCTTTAGCTACGTCCCAACACCCAAAGAGAATTAACGTGTCTTATAAATTGAATGCAAATATTTCTCACAGGAGGCACGGAATCACATCCAAGAACAATCCAGGGGACAAAATGCACTTGAGGTAAAAGTGCCTTTAATCCTGGAACCTCTCTCACAGTTCCCTGAGGCCTTGTTCGCCCACATTCTGACATTTCCTCCTTTTTTATTTCTTTTTTAAAAAGATTTATTTATTTATGTGAGTATACTAGTGCTATCTTCAGACACACCAGAAGAGGGCATCAGATCCCATTACAGATGCTTGTGAGCCACCATGTAGTTGCTGGGAATTGAACTCAGGACCTCTGGAAGAGCAGTCAGTGCTCTTAACCGCTGAGCCATCTCTCCAGCCCCCGCCTCCTTTTTATTTCTTAAAGCAAGAATAGCCAGTGCGGTAGACAAAGCCAAGTGCTCGTGGGCGTTCATCTCTGTTTGGAGCCATGGACACTCTATGAGAAGTATGAAAAGACATATAATAAGTGCAGCACTAGGTGCAAGAGCACAGCACATGATCCTGTGCCACCAGGAATGAGGTTCCATGACCTGTAAGGCACCAGCAACCCCTTCTGCTGTGGCTTGTCCTGAAATTCCAGGCAATTGTTTAGAGAAGGTCTGGAAGATTTTATCCCAAAGGGCAAGTTCCCATGCACCTCTTGTAAATGATGGTGCAGCTATAAAGGCTCTGTTTAAATCAAGCAGAGGTTATACTGTAACTAGTAATGCTCCAGTCACATCGAAGGGCTAACTGCTTGTGTAAATCTAAGACCGGTTCCCCCAACCATAAGACTGCTGATTACAAACATCCTGTAATTTGGCTTTCGGTTGTCCATCAAAATGTGCTTGACGTATAAATTGTCCTGTGACCATCTTTGCTTTCTCTTCCCAGTTAACAAATGGAAGCACAGGAGGATCAGGTACGGAAGCCCAGCATGGCTCAGCAGTAACAGCTGCATTGAACAATGGCAACATAGCAAACCCAGCAATTCTGCAGTCAGACCCTTTCCCTAAGATTTCATCACGTTTTTTTCCCCTCGGGCACTAGTTTTTTTTTTTTTCTTCTGAGTCATTATCAGGAGGGAGGGAAAGAAGGAGGGAGGGAAAGAAGGAAGGAAGGAGGGAGGGAGGGAAAGAAGGAGGGAAGGAAAGAAGGAGGGAGGGAGGGAGGGAGGGAGGGGAGGAGAGAGAGAAAGAGAGAGAGAGAGAAAGACAGAGACAGAGACAGAGAGACAGAGAGATTGTAAACCACTATAATTGTAAACCTGTGCTAAAAATTCACAGTATGAAATTAATGCTATTTTAAGGTAGCTATATTTGTTGAAAAGGCAGAAGAAAATACAAATATCAATGATAATCTTTGCCTCAGATTTCAAAATGGTACATTTAGAAATAAGCACAGCCTAGAAAACAGAATCTACCTGTGATTTAGGTTCTAGAACAGAAGAAAGACATTGGAGTACACACACACACACACATACACACACACACACACACACACACACACACACACATATACATATATACATACATATATATAAAATATACACACATATACACACATATATACACACATATACATATACATATACACATACACATATACCTATATGGGGACTTGAATCCTCACTTTGGTCAACCCCAAAAACAACAACCAACAAGGGGGATGAGAAGGTGCCTTAGTGGGTTAAGAGCACTGTCTGCTCTTCAAGAAGACCTAGGTTCAATTCCCAGCACCCACCTGGTGGCTCACAACCATCTGTATCTTCAGTTCCAGGGGACTCAGTGTTCTCTTCTGGTCTCTGCAGATCCTGCACTCATGTGCTACATGGACATACATGCAGGGAAAATGCCTATACACATAAAATTAAACGGAAGGGAAACAATTTAAATGAACAACAGTGTTAGATGTCCTGATGGGGAAGCAGTACACTTCTATTTGGGGGAAAAATGCCAGAGAATAAGAGCAGAGTCCTGTGCATGCTGGGTAAGCACTCTGCCACTGGCCCACATCCCTGGCCCTAAAGCCTGCACTCCTCTCAGATCCTTGGAAGGCCTTCTTGTCATGAGCACATCTCAATTATACTCTGATAATAGGTGGCATGCCTAGGCAATCCTAGCTGCTCACTAAAAGCATCTATGGAAGACAGAACAGGCAGAGTTCTGTCAGCTGGAGCAGGGCCTCCAACAGAGAAGCTCTCAAAATGACATTGTGAAGAAGTCGTCTCAGGTGACTGAGAGAGAAAAGCAGGAGAGAAGACACCCATGGGTGTGTGCCACACCCACTCCAGTGAAGTCTGTGTGGCAAGTCCAAAAGCTTGGCTGCAGTCCTGAGGCAAAACGTTTCACGGAAACTTAGTCTCCTGGAGCCTTGGCATCCCGTAGCACGAATGCTCCAAACTTGTCCTTGCTATAGTTGGTGAATGGTTCTGTGTGCTTTCTTTCAGTATTGTTTTATTATAAGTGCCTCCAAGGAATGATTTGACAAATACCTAAATTAGGTTGAACTTTGCTTCCTGGCCTTCACCAATGTCCTAGACAGTCCTTGAGCTGACCCTGGGCGTGGAATATAGTAAGAATGCTACCTATTCAGACGAATTGCCTCCAGTATTGAAAGAGAGATAGTGAAAGAAATCAGGCATTACTATCTACTACATAGAGTTAGAAATCTCAGGGAAAGCTTAGCAAAGTAAGTTTAGAATTCTTATTATAGTCATGTATGGCAGACTACATTACTTAATAGAAGAAAGTTCCCCACAAAATCCTTAGAGTAGCAGCCAAGTCACTCCCATATTCAGGAATTTACCATGGTTTAGGAAGAAGATCAGGCTGTGGTTTAAGGAGGAACTAAAGTATTGCATTATTCATGAGGTTAGCTAAAGCAGAACTCCCTTGCACATATTTTCACTAGCCCAGAGGAATAGCATAGTTAGGATTTACTAAGAGCTGGTTGATGGTGGGTTAAACAATAAATCAGAATTAGAACTATAGCTTGGGCATGAAAGAAAGCCCTTGCCTCGGAAGGGTAAAGACCTCACACTTGACTTCTAAGAATATAGCTAACCTTAGATAGAGCTGACCTTGTCTCAGTTGTTACATTGCCTAGTTCCTGTCAGTCTTTATGTATGCATTCTTCTGTTTTGTGTAAAGAGTCATTAAGCATCCAGTAACTTCAATGCTTTCTTCTGTAATATAAATTTGATGCTTGCTTTGAGAAATTACATTCAGATCAACACTCCCTTATGTTCATGTCTGTTTGTTACCCCACCAACTCCTTGCCCACCTGGGTACCAGGACCCTGATTCTCCCACACGTTGAGGGGCCAACTGAGTCCAGTCCGTAACAGGTGTGCACCCAAAGTTTAGCTTCAGCCTGATCCCACAGGAACTCTGGGCATGAAGGCCACCATAGACATAGAGATCCCGAGGCATGAGGGTTGGGTAGTGTCCTGGAGGGACAGGGGACATCCCTCCACTGCCCAGTGTGGCAGCTCCTATGGCCCAAGGCCCATTTCAGTGATGTGAGTCTCAAGCAGTCAGCTTCCAACTGACCCAGAAACAGGGCAAGGCTAGTTCTTCAATGGAGACTGCTACAGATCAGTGTGTGTGTGTGTGTGTGTGTGTGTTTGCGTGTTTCCCTTTGGTCTAACTCTTCAACATTTACTTTTGACTTAATTTTGACCATTTTAATAGTCTTTAATATATTATTTAATATGTCTGTGTGTCTGTTGTTTGATTGTGTGTATTCTGTATGTATGTATGTTTGTGTGTGTGTGTGTGTGTGTGTGTGTGTGTGTGTGTATGCACATGCATGAAGGATGGAACCCATGTCCTCTCACACAGAAACCCTGAAAATGAGCTAAATCCCCAGCCCTCCAACAACCGTCTTGTTAAATATCTATGTATTTTAATTGTTGTTATTTTCAGATAGTCTTACTACTTAGCACTTAGCACAGGCTGGCCTTGAACTTGTGATTCTCCTTTTTCAGCCTTCAGAGTAGGGAGATGACCAACACATGCCACCACTCTCAGCTTGATCATTTTCCTCTTTATCATCCAGAAATAAAATCAATAATTGACATACATTATTTATAAATAAAAGATAACAGGGCTGGAGGGATGGCTCAGCAGGTAAGAGCACTGACTGCTCTTCCGAAGGTCCTGAGTTCAAATCCCAGCAACCACATGGTGGCTCACAACCACCGGTAATGAAATCTGACACCCTCTTCTGGCATGTCTGAAGACAGCTATAGTCTTTGAGCCAAAGAGAGCAGGGACTGAGCCAGAGGAGTTGACTGGAGCAAGTGGGGCAGACCAGAGCAAACGGGAATGACCAGAACAAGCAGAGGTCCTAAAAACTGAATTCCCAACAACCACATGAAGACTCACAACCATCTGTACAGCTACAGTATATTCATATACATAAAATAAATAAATAAATCTTTAAAAAATAAATAAAGTGATCTTATAAAAAAAGATATCATTCAGCTCAAATATAAAAGAAGTGCCATGAAATATGTAACTCAAAATGTCAATGTGCAGGCATTTCTACAAAGAAAATATAATTATGGGGAGTGGAGAGCTGACTCAGTGGTATGCATCAATGCATGCAGGCATTAATTAATTAATTAAAAAGTAAAGTCAGATATTTATGCTATAACAGAGTTACTGTGATGCTAACACCCCAAGCCAGAGCACTGAGAACTTGAAAAGCAGCTGGAAAATAAACCAACAAAGAAAATCATGTAGAATATTGCTTCCCCAAATGGTGAACAATTCTTGAATAATTTCCCCCAAGAAATGAAATATACTTTCTCCTTATTGTGCATATTACTTACGCTCCTGCAATTTAAAGCATCTATTAAGAACCATGCCCAGAATACTGTGTGTTTCTATGGCTTAGTTGTAGACACAGAGAATTATAAGTAGCTTATGACATTGTCTCAGAGGACACGGAATTTATGAAGAGTGCATAGTGACTCTACATTCTCTCATGTGTCAAGATGCCTGGTGTCTCTGATCCTCATCACTAAATACTGTCACTGGCAAAGAGATCCCAGTGGCACACACATAGATTTCACTGTTTACTTCTGAATCTTTCATTTCCAAAATGACCCCATTGAGAAAACCTGAACTTTAATCTTTGTATGTGTCTACTTGGAATTAAGGCGTTTTGTTTTGTTTTGTTTTGTTTTGTTTTGTTTTGTTTTGTTTTTTGTCTTTATTAGGGTTTCTATTGTTGTGAAGAGACCCTATGACCACAGAAACTCTACTAAAGGAAAACATTCAATTGGAACAGTGTATTAGTTAGAGTTTCTATTGCTTCGACAAAACACCATGACCAAAAAGCAAGTTGAGGAGAAAAGGGTTTGTTCAGCTTACACTTCCATATTGCTGTTCATCACCAAAGGAAGTCAGGACAGGAACTCAGTCTGGAACCTGGAAGCAGGAGCTGACACAGAGGCCATGGGGGTGTGGGGGGGTTGCTGTTTACTGGTTTGCTTCCTCATGGCTTGCTCACCTTGCTGTCTTATATAACCAAGGACCACCAGCCCGGGGATGGTCCCACCCACAATGGACTAGGCCTTCCCCCATCAATAACTGATTGAGAAAATGTTGTATGGCTAGATCTCATGGAGACATTTTCTCAACTGAGGCTCCTTCCTCTCTGATGACTCTAGTTTTTGTTGACACACAAATCCAGCCAGTTCAGGCAGGCTTACAGTTTAGAAGTTTAGTCCATCATCATCATTGAGGGAAGCATGGCAGCACGCAGGCAGACTTGATGCTGGAGAGGTAGCAGAGAGAGATTCATCTGTATTGGCAGGCAGCAGGAAGTGTCACTGGGCCCAGCTTGAGCACTGAAACCTCAAAGCCCACCCCCAGTGACACATTTCCTCTAACAAGGCCATACTCGAATAATAGCATCACTCCCTGGTGACCAACCGTTCAAATATATGAGTCTATGAGGGCCATTACTATTCACACCACAACTTTCTAATTTGCTTTGGAGGATGATGTGATACGATCACAAAGTAGTGGTCAATGAATATTAGTGGAAATATAGTTAAAGGGGGGGTGTCTTAGTTAGGGTTTCTACTGCTATGAAAAGACACCATGACCACAACGTTAAAAGAAAAACATTTAGTTGGGGATGTCTTACAGTTGAGAGCTTTAGTATATTATCATCATGGTGGCATGCAGGCAGACATGGTGCTGGAGAAGGAGCTGAAAGTCCTACATCTGGATCCAAGGCAGAAGGAGACTGTGTGACACACTGGGCACAGCTTGAGTATATGAGACTTCAAAGCCTGCCCCCACCGTGACACACTTCCTCCAACAAGGCCACACCTACTCCATCAAGGCCACACCTCTTAATAGTTCCATGCCCTGTGGACCAAGCATTCAAATGCATGAGTCTCTGAGGGCCATTCCTATTCACACCATCTTTTGGTCTTCCTAATGGTAGGAATGTGGTACCTGGGCTTGATGGCAGGAGCCATCTTTGACCTGCTGGGCTTTAGAAGAGTTACTGACGGCCTTCCCCCATCAAGTGGGATCTTTTTCTCCATCAGTTAAAAAATTTAAAGATAGGAAAACATGTCAGCAAAAAGTGAAAGTTCAGTGACAAGCATTACAGACTTTAGACAGAAGGGATCCCAGAGCTGGACAGCACTGACCCTGAGGAGTTGGTTATTGGAGTTCAGGTGGCCCCTGGTGACTCTCCCTACTCTCCTATTGGATCTAAGGTGGTCATGGGCCCCTGGAGTAGGGATTGGGACTTTTGCTTCTGAAAGGATGTACTGATAGGATTGGCTGTCACCACTGAGGAGATGGAACCCCTTGTCTCCTCTGGTGTTAACCAAGAAAGAGAAACTTAAGGCAGAGAAGGAGATGTGGAGACTGATGCCCTCCCCTCTTTCTTTCCCTGGGGCCCACGGACTCGTTACCTCCCACCCCCAACCTCCCCACTCCATTTTAAAACAGAAAGGTGCAGGCATTTGAAAGAATTTGGGGAAATCACAGAAAAAGAAAGGTATCTGGCCTTCCCTTGCCTATCCCTGAAAAAAAAATGCAATTAAAATGGCTCTGGTTTTAACCTTGGTCTGGAGCAGGTTATCTGAGAGGCAGCCTCCTTGCAACTGGAGGGAAAGAATACATTTATCTCTTGAAGATAAATTACAAACTGTTAGAGAGGAGAGTCTGAATAGACTGTGGAGCCTGCTCTGTTCAGAAGAAATGGAGCATACCCCGTTTTCCCACTCTTCATAGTCCAACTTATGGGTGCTTAAGCCCATGTACTTCTTCAGGTCCTCATGTATTTTGAAGCCTCTTGCATTAGGTAAGCCTTACGTTAAATACCCTTGTTTGCTTCTTCTCACCCAACTCCCATGAATCCATCTTTCGTTTCTCTTCTGCTTAACATGCATAATGCACAGATGATTTCTAGGGAATTCATTTTTCCTAAATGTAAGATTTTAGAATGTTTTATTTTTAGTTGTGCGTTCATGCATGTGCATGCACACGTGGTGTGTGTGTATGTGTGTGTGTGTGGGGGGGGCATGCAGTACCCACAGAGGTTAGGAGAGAACATCAGACTCCCTGAAGCTGGAGTCATAAGCAATTGTAAGCCGGCAGTCAGAGGAGCTGAGAAAGAAACTGTGCAAAAACAGAATGTGCTCTTAACCACTGAGCCACCTCTCCAGTGTCTCATAAGGTGAATGTCGGGGATATGGCACAGGTGACTTCTGCTCACCACACATGTAATCTTCATTCTTGTATTTGCCCTTTCCTTCTTACCTTTTTTTTTTTTACATTTATCACAATTTTTTTTTATTATGTATTTTCCTCAATTACATTTCCAATGCTATCCCAAAAGTCCCCCATACTCCCCCCCCCACTTCCCTACCCACCCATTCCCATTCTTTTGGCCCTGGCATTCCCCTGTATTGGGGCATATAAAGTTTGCAAGTCCAATGGGCCTCTCTTTCCAGTGATGTCCGACTAGGCCATCTTTTGATACATATGCAGCTAGAGACAAGAGCTCCGGGGTGCTGGTTAGTTCATCATGTTGTTCCCCCTATAGGGTTGCAGATCCCTTTAACTTTTTGGGTACTTTCTCTAGCTTCTCCATTGGGAGCCCTGTGATCCATCCAATAGCTGACTGTGAGCATCCACTTCTGTGTTTGCTAGGCCCCGGCATAGTCTCACAAGAGACAGCTATATCTGGGTCCTTTCAGCAAAATCTTGCTAGTGTATGCAATGGTGTCAGCATTTGGAAGCTGATTATGGGATGGATCCCTGGATATGGCAGTCTCTAGATGGTCCATCCTTTCATCACAGCTCCAAACTTTGTCTCTGTAACTCCTTCCATGGGTGTTTTGTTCCCAATTCTAAGAAGGGGCACAATGTCCACACTTTGGTCCTCATTCTTCTTGAGTTTCATGCGTCCTTCTTACCTTTTGAGTTATTTTTCTATTTCTGTGATAAGACATCATGGACCAATGCAACTTTTACATGAAAATGTTTTGGGGGGTTCACGGTTCTAGAGGGTTCGTTCATGGCCATCATAGTGGGGAGCATGGGAGCAGGCAGACAAGCATGGCCCAGGAGCAAGAGCTGAGAGCCAAAATCCTGATCCAAAGGCATAGAAGGCAGAAAGTTAACTGGGAATGGCATGGACTTTTGAAGCCTCCAAGGAGGCCACACCCCTTACGCTTCCCAAACAGCTCCACCACCTGGGGACGAAGCTTTCCCTTTTGTGTGTGACAAGGTCTCAGGTAGTCCAGGTTGTCTCAACTGCCCATGAATCTGAGTTCCACCTTGAGTTGATCTTCCTGCCTCCATTTCCCAAATGCCGTGATTACAAAACACAATTACATGACACAATGCCCTGTTAGAGGCCATTTTCTACATGTAATAGATTGTGACTGATTCGTAAATTGTTTTGAGGAGCTCAAGTAGATTGTCACTGAGTCAGGAGTGAGGATGACTTAATACAGGCAATGTGGTTCATGCGAAATTCCCTTTGGTATAAGGTACCTCAAAGGGCAAAGCAGTAGCGGGGGCCGGGGGAGGGCGGGTAGGGGTGCGTTTGCAGCTGTATGAGTTCGTACTTCAGGACCTCTACGTAATGTCTGGGTTTTTTTTTTTTTTAAATCTTATTTTTTTTTTCATTTTATCACTTTGACTGACAATCACATGATTCAAATATCCCTAATTATGAAGTACTGATTTAGATAGGGTTACTATTGCTCAAAGAAACACCATGACTGAAAAGCAAGTTGGGGAGGAAAGGGTTTATTGGGCTTACACTTCCACGTTGTGGTCCATCACTGAAGGAAGCCAGGACAGGAACTCAAACAGGACAGAAAACTAGAAGCAGGAGCTGATTCAAAGGCTGTGGAGGGGGTGCTGCTTATGGGCTTGCTCCTCGTGGCTTGTTTAGCCTGCTTTCTTATAGAACCCAGAACCACCACACCAACCGAGGGGTGACCCCACCCACAATGGGCTGAGC
Source organism: Mus caroli (assembly GCF_978045245.1). Taxonomy (NCBI): domain Eukaryota; kingdom Metazoa; phylum Chordata; class Mammalia; order Rodentia; family Muridae; genus Mus; species Mus caroli. Next base: position 41,076,999 of record NW_028227272.1, read on the forward strand.
CCTTTCTCATTGGTCACTAATTATGAAATGCCTTACAGCAGGACTTTATAGAGGCATTTTCTCAACTGAAGCTCTCCCTTTTCAGATAAGTCTAGTTTGTATCAGGTTGATATAAAACTAGCCTGGCCATTGCCACATCTGAAGTTTTTACACACACACACACACACACACACACGAGAGAGAGAACGAGAGAGAGAGAGCGAGAGCGAGAGAGAGAGAGAGAGAGAGAGAGAGAGAGAGAGAGAGAGGAGAGAACGAGAGAGAGAGAGAACGAGAGAGAGAGAACGAGAGAGAGAGAGAACGAGAGAGAGAGAGAGAGGAGAGAACGAGAGAGAGAGAGAACGAGAGAGAGAACGAGAGAGAGAACAAGAGAGAGAGAGAACGAGAGAGAGAGAGAACGAGAGAGAGAGAGAGAGGAGAGAACGAGAGAGAGAGAACGAGAGAGAGAGAGGAGAGAACGAGAGAGAGAGAGAGAGAACGAGAGAGAGAGAGGAGAGAACGAGAGAGAGAGAGAACGAGAGAGAGAGAGAACGAGAGAGAGAGAACGAGAGAGAGAGAACGAGAGAGAGAGAACGAGAGAGAGAGAACGAGAGAGAGAGAGAGAACGAGAGAGAGAGAGAGAGAGGAGAGAACGAGAGAGAGAGAGAACGAGAGAGAGAGAACGAGAGAGAGAGAGAACGAGAGAGAGAGAGAGAGAACGAGAGAGAGAGAGGAGAGAACAAGAGAGAGAGAGAGAGAGAGACAGACAGAGAGAGAGAGAGAGAGAGAGAGAGAGAGAGAGAGAGAGAGAGAGAGAGAGAGAGAGAGAGAGACAGAGCCCACAGAAGTCAGAAGAGGATGCTGGATCCCTGGAGCTGTGAGCTGCTGGACCTGGGGGCTGGGAACCAAATTCCAGTCCTCGGAAGAGCAGCAAGCAGTCTTTTTTCCTTTTCTTTTTTTAAGACGTATTTATTTTCTGTAAGTACACTGTAGCTGTCTTTAGACACACCAGAAGAGGGCATCAGATCTCATGACGGATGGGTGTGAGCCACCATGTGGTTGCTGGGACTTGAACTCAGGACCTTTGGAAGAGCAGTCAGTGCTCTTAATCAGTGCTCTTAACCTCTGAGCCATCTCTCCAAACCCAGCAGCAAGCACTCTTAATTGTTGAGATGTTTCTCCAGCCCCACATCTGAAACTCATTTGATAATGAGTTTCTACAAATCAGGTCACTAGACACCTGATAGTCTTTTAAAATATATATTTTGGGAGCTCCTTCATTTTACCTAATGCTAAAATAGTTAATCTGGTTTTTAGCTCACAGGTACTATTGCTGAAATACTTGTTGGCAGGCTTCTTTTATGACGCTGGGTCTATCCTCTTATGATTTCTGTAATCTGAGCACTAAGAGATAAAAACGAAACAGATCTGGCCATTTCAGGATGAGTACCAACCCCGGCAATATTTACCCCAGAGCGTCCACCGAAGTGGCCACCTCTAAGTCTCGCTGCCGTGCACACTGATATCTCTCTCCTCGTCCTGCTTTTGCTCCCTTTCCTTTCTGTTGACTCCTATTGAGCGACTTGTACCCCAATTTCCATTTTAGCAGTTGCTCCCAAAGAAGCAGCCTGCAATGTGATGCGTGGGGAACGCAGCGCTAAATCACTTTTTAAGGGACTGCGACAAAGGGGCTCCATAACGACTTTAAAATAAAGTGCACGATTTGAAAATAAAGGCTGCGAGTATGGTTTTATGTGATTGAAGGCAATTTTGAGCTTTTACACAAGGTGTCCCAAAACTCTTAGTGCAATTTTAAGTCATCAAGTAAATGCTAAATGTACTAGCTATTTGGGAGTCATGAACATAGAAGAGCTGTTCAGATGACGGTTAAAATCTGAACTAAAAACCATCATGATAGAGTAAAGAAAAAGGAGTTTTAAATCCCGGACAAATTTTTTAAAATGGGATTGAATTATACTCCTTGTAATTATATTCATGAACTAAGCCTTCAGAATTGCTTCCTTTTGCTTCCTTTTAAGATTTCCTGTTTCTAGAGACACGTAGAGAAGAGGAACTACTATGCCACTAAGTGTATCCCCGGAACAATCATGGAATCATTTGAAATCCATAGGTGTAAAAATACCGCTCAACTTTCATGATTTAGGAAAACTCTGTCCCACTGGCAGACAACACATGTGACTCAGCGCAGTACTGTTGAGTGCTCATACCAACGGATGTCAAGATAAACAGCAAAATTGTACAATACTGAGACTGTGATAAAACTATCGCATGTGTGAGAGCATCCTTATGTCACTTTAAGTCTCCCGTGTTACCCTTTATAGCTATGTATGGAAGCTAAGCATTGTCCCCAGATTTGCCCCAGTGATAAGAATGAACTGAATTGACTCCACTACCTCTTCTGAACTTTGAAGACCCCAAGTTGGTTTAGGGTAGGGTCTAGACATCACCATTATTAACACACTACTATATGCTTGCTCTTATCTTTGGACAACTGGGAGAACATCTAATTAGAACACATATGTGATCATTTAATACCTTAACTCTGTTTTCAAGCATTCATTGCTACTTTGAGGGCTGAAGGACATACTCAAAAGCAACTGAACACATACTTGTATGAATCTGCCTGTACTACTACAGAGGAGACGGTTAGCATTCTATGCCTATGTGATCTGGCTAGCTCTTCACTCTGTTCCAAGAATAGGTAAGTTCTCAAACCCTCAACAGTTAACCTGACAAAACAAGCTACTGGCTGCAAAGAAAGCAGAAAAAAAACCTCCTAAATTGAGAAGTTTGGCGTCTAGGGGACTCCAGGTGATAAAGCACCTGCTTAACAGGCCAAGGCACTGAGTTGGATTCTCAACATCAAAATAAATAAGTATATAAATAATCTAAATTTAATAAGATTAAATTCTACTTGCAGTAGAAAAGAGCAAGCTAAAAAGGCCAAACAAAAATAAAATCATTTTATTAGGTAAACATTAATAATATTTCTAACTTATTGTTGTCATTATTATTAGTGTGGGAATGGACGTGCCCCATCGAGTGTATGAGGTCAGAGCACAGCTTTATAGTTGGTTCACTTTCTACCTTTCTATGGGTTCTGTGGCTCACACTCAGATGGTCAGGCCTTCATGGCAAGCACCTTTTAACCTGCTGAGATTCCATTGGCCTCTGGGAGTACTTTTCATTTTATTTTATTTTTTAGTCCTATTTCTGTGTGTGCTTTTACCTACATGTATGATTATGTGCTGTGTGTGTGTGTGTGTGTGTGGTGCTGGAGAACATCAGAAGAACTCATTGGATCCTCCGGAGCTGAGTTTTGGAAGATTGGAAATCCCACAAGTGGATGCTGAGAATCAAACCCAGGCCTCTAGCAACAGCAAAACGTGCTCTTATCTGCTAAGCTGCTTAAGAGTATTTTTAAACCATGATGTCTCAGGGTAAAAATGAGTTTAAATACTTGAAATTCCTTAGTCATAATTATGAATTTTTCAAAGTAAACTTACCGAAGTATAACATTCCATACATGAAGTATAACTTGCATAAAGACTTGAGTCATGTCATTTTTTAAAAATAGGTTTTTAAAATTATTTTTTGAGATTATAATTATATCATCTCCTCCTTCCCTTTCATCCCTCCAAACACCCCTTCTTGCTTTTTCAAATTCATGGCTCCTTGTTTCATTATATAGGTATATGATGTTTTATATAACATTTCTTGTATGTATGTTGGCTGATATATAATCGCAAAACTATACATGAGATACTCTATAAAGTTTTAGCACATGCAACACATATGAATTGCTACTAAGTTAACACACATAGGCCTGCAGGACCCAGAGCATCACTAACACCTGAAACCCTTTTCAAGATGTCTCTGTTACTTCCCTCTTTCCTCAGTGCATGCAGCTGCTATCCTAACTTCAAAGTTTGGTTTTGAATTTTCTATGTTGGGTGTTTTTTGCTTGGATTTTTTAAAAAGACTTATTTGCATATGAGTATACTGTAGCTGTCTTCAGACACTCCAGAAGAGGGCATCAGATCTCATTACGGATAGTTGTGAGCCACCATGTGGTTGCTGGGAACTGAACTCAGGACCTCTGGAAGAGAGCAGTCAGTGTTCTTAACCACTGAGCCATCTCTCCAGCCCCTGCTTGGCTTCTTTTTATGTTACAGTTGTGAATTATACCTGGCATATTCAGTCTCATTTCTGTAATTCTGTGTGACTGTACACAACCACATGTTCTAGGCAGTGATTCCTTGTGTCTTTGTGAGAACAACTGTCAATGGAAGGTTGGCAGGGGCTGTCACCGGATGACTGATGTGCTCTGCCTCCTGGTGGATACCGGAGATGTGTTTCCTCCTCTACTTCCCAGAATTCCCAAGCAGCACTGTGTCCCTCAGGCTAAGGTTTGTTAACTTGATTTACAATGACTGTTTTTCAGGACAGGCTTTTCTTTGTAGCCCTGGCTGTCCTTGAACTTCCTCTGTAGACCAGGCCAACCTGGAACTTTCAAAGCTTCATCTGCTTCTGTGTCTTGAGTGCTGGGATTAAAGGCATTAAAGGCCACCAAGCCTAGTGACAATGACTTATTGTTTCCTTTCCATTCTGTCCATTTTGTGCCCTTCCCTCCCTGCAACTGATGTTTCCTGGAGAAGCTAAAGTTAAATACTTGTTTCAGAGCCAACGTCTACAGAAACTAATGGCTGACTTCTGTGCCATTCTAACACTCACTTGAGAAGATTGGTTCCTTGTGCTCTTAGAGAGTTAAAATATGCTAGACACACTGAGATATCACTTAGCACACTAAAAAACAACCCACTCTGTAATGAATAAGCCTTTCCATGAATTTCTCGTGGACTGAACATTTCTTGGACTTCCCATTGGGAGACACCCATTGTTAAAACAATCTGTAAGGCACTCAATTAGTCCCACATATATATCCTATCAGTTATTGTAGTAGTTTGAATAAAAATGACCCCCATAGGTTCATAGGGAGTGGCACCATTAGGAGGTGTGGTCTTTTAAGAGTAGGTGCGGCTTTATTGGGGAAGTGTATCACTAGGGTTAGGCCTTGAGGTCATAGAAACTCAAACCAGGTCTGATGGCATTCTCTTCTTGCTGCCTGTGGATCCAGATGTAGAACTCTCAGCTCCTTCTCCAGCATCATGTCTGCCTGCATGACACCATGCTTCCCATCATGATGAGAATGGACTGAACCTCTCAACTGTAAGCCAGCTTCAATGAAATGTTTTTTCTTTTTGCTTTGGTCATGGTGTCTCTTCACAACAATAAATCCCTAAGTAAGACAGTTCTGTTTCTCTTGAGAACCCCAACTAATAACTTTGGTTGCCAATTTGACTGAATCTAAAATCAACCAAGAGTCAAGTGTCTGAACACACCCAGGAGAGATTTTCTTGAGTACATTAACTGATCTGGGCAGTACCTTTCAGTGGTGAGCTAGGTATAAGGAGGCCCAAGAGAAAAGACTTTTGCTTTTTACCTGCCTGCTCTCATGCTGGGCAGGCAAATTAAATTCAATGACTCTGTTGCTAAGGCCGCAGCCTGTGGACTGCAAAGTCATCAGATTCTAGACTTATCCAGTGTAAGACAGCCATTTTTGGACTACTCAGTGTATATTTTATAAACCAACCTAATAATCCCCCTCTGGCTGTGTTCTGTTCCCCTAGACAGCCCCGACTAACAGGTTGAGAGATGTCTATATTAGTAAAGCATATTTCTGATGTGTCTGTGCGGCCATTTCCGCAGATGGTTAGTATGCCAACTAAGAAAGGCCAACTCTAACTGTGGTTGGCCTCATTCAACAGGCTGGAGTCCTGGTGGAACAAAGGCAGGAGGAAGAAGACATTCAGTGCAAACTCCTGTCTTCCTGAATGCCTGTTGCTGTTGCCGTTACTCATCCAGATTCCAGCTGCTCCAGCCTTTCCACAAGAGCTCTGGAGGTTTCCTAAGTCCCTTTTGGACTGAGGCTTTCAGCTTCTTGGACTGAGTAGCTACCAGGTACTGTCTGTTGAGGACATAGATGGCTACTGTTGGACTCCACAGTTCCAGCCATGCAAGCCTATCTGATAACCCTCACATATGCACATCTAGGTAACATATTGGAAAGTAACAATGGGCATTGGTAAATGGCTATATGAGATCTAAAATTGTTTCCATTACAAGACTTAGTTAAATTGACAAAAATTGAAACGAGCATTATGGATTGCCTCTAACTTTGAAAAAGTTAACTCACTTATAACGGGAAAACTGCTAACTGTATTTCCCAACTGCCCCGTGCTGTGACTGTAGGATGCTGTACAGATGGTTGTGAATGCCACAATCCAACCTCAAGATGCGTGTAATATACTACAGTAAAACACTTCCAAAAGGACATACTGCAACATTAAGTTAAAATACACAGTGTAATGTTTTCTCAGAGCTCTCACCCCGCCTTCCCCCCCGCAAAAAGAAAAGGGAAAGAAAAGTTAATTTAAATCCACTTTTTATTTTTCATAGATTTTAATAATTATACATTACTCTTAACATAAAGATAGCGAAGTCTTAAGGATAAGGAGGCAATTTATATAGCCTCTTCTATTCATTGTTCAGGATGGAAGTTTCCAAAGGGCATAGATATGAGATTTAACACTGGAAAAATACATATGAAACTTGTTTAACCGGCTGCACTTAGGACCAGGCACAGCACAATAAATAGAGAACTGCATAATCTTTTAAAAAGACTGCTATATTTTAACACATCCTTACTAAAGACACACTATCAGTGAATAATCTCAAGTTCTACAGTGTGGGCAAAGGGAAAGTTACAGTGAAAATCTGGGCATTGTTTCTGTAGCCTCTTCACACTCATACATCAACAGTCTTAGAGCAAGGAAGAAAGCACATCTCAAATCCAGGACAACAAAAACAAACTTGGTCAAGTAGTTTCTTGGGATCATTCATTCTGATCACAAGCCTGGGTTGCTGGTAGGTATAAGCAGACAGGTTTTGAAATCTTTCTCATCTCCACTAGTCAGGGCTTCTGGATACGAAGCCACATTGGAAGCAAACTGATTAAGCAGCACCGTTAATCCACCTCCCAACAAGCCATTGCATAATCCGTATCTGTCAACAGTGTTTAATAGTTGGAAGAATATCCTGCTTCAGCAGCAGTCCACTGTGTAGACATGCACTAGCAAGGATTTACACATTACATCTGAAGTGTATACTGACTGTGTCTACCCAGAAGACCATAAGAAATGCACCACCTAATAATTTAAACAACATACGAAGGCTTAAAATAAATACTTCATGTTATTACACTTGTGTACTTGAAAGTGTTAGCCATCTTCCGATAGCCTTTCCCCCTCCTGAAGAGGAAGCGTGGCGCCAGCACTATCAGCTGGAGAGAGTGAACAGGGAGCTCGCTCTCCAAGCTCTCTGAAGCGAGCCTTATTATGCAAGTATGGGAATTATTATTTAAACACACTGAAACAGCAAGACAAAAATTGATCTTTCCTTTTTTCTTTTTTTGTTACCAGTTAAATATAAGAACACCTTTTACCTCTATAACAAGAAGGAAGTTGCTGTGACCAGATACCTTTGAGAAGCTTTCTGAGCACGTGAAAGAGAAAACAGAAAATATTTTCTGCAATTGGTAAACTTGCTGTTTTCAGAATGTCAACAGGCAAACAAACACGTGACACATGTACCTTGTGAAAACCATGCCACCCTGGCCCCAAACTCCTACAGCAGTGGTTGTCCAGGAACCGACTGCCTGCAGGCACTGCAGTGTGTCTGTGGTATTCTAATCCCCATCCCACCCCACTCTGAGAAGCTTGTCTGACTAAGTCTGAGGAGAAGAAAGGCTATGATGTGGATCACATTTTTAATGATTTTTAAATTGTACTTTAAAAAAAAGGTTTCCTAGTAATTGAGTATATAAAAGTCTCTGATATTAAATTTCTCTTAGTGAAATAAAATATGCTTTAACAAGATGATGTCAATTTAAGTTTGACCACCTGGTTCTTTTTTTTTTTCTTTCTTTCACATTTTCAGAGGTAACTGATTTATCTATTATGTTCAGTCTTGCAAATGTCTGTTTGAAAAACAAAATAGTTCCCAAGTGCCCCACAAAAATGGTCCTGATTGACACAAATAATTGGAACATTAATCTTTTATGTTTTTAAATGGAAGTATTTCCTGCAAAATGGTTACTCAACAAACCACTAAGTTGCAAGTGGTCTGACTACAAAGGCTGAGTTGTCTCCTAAGTACCCATCCACGGTACGGAGTTCTGGCCTTCCATTCCCAACAGAGTACATGCAGTAGTCCTGTTTACAGTTTACTGGAGATGAGGGACGGGGTAGTCACCTTACATACAAGTTTACAGTATGGATCATGTTACAATGTATATCTTACAATGTGTATCATATGCACTACATTCACCACTTCAGATAAAGGTAAGGGAGCTAGCTCCTTCAAACACTGAAACAAAGGAATGTTTGTTTTATAAGACCTACCAAAGAAACAGCAAAATGAACGAGAACACACATAGGCACTAGTCTCAAAGCTGCACAATATGGAAGCAAAGGGTTGGAGATGAGAAATTCAGGAAAATATACACGTATGAGCTTGCCGCGGAAGAGGGAAGAGATCACAGTTCTAGTCTTCAAGGCTACGGAATGCATTCTGCATATCTTCAAGAAGCTGTGCATAGTCGGCCTTGATCTTTGCCTCGCCATCTTTCACTGGATCCTGAAAAAGAAAATAATACAAATTTACCTATAGAAAATAATTTTCAAGATGTGTGATAGTTTATTTATTAATATGGAGTATCAACTAGTAAATCACAGGTAAGCCCAATTTTCTTTTGAAGTGGAAATGTGCAAATGGACTAAAACAAAACCAAACATTTCATTTCTGAATTTTGCCTGCTATTGACACTCAATGATCAAACTTCAGCGCTGTGTAAACTAGTGGGAATCTTGAAGCATCACACATTAGATGTATGTGTGTATACAACAAGAGGAAGCTAAAATTCAGTGACTTTCCTCTTCAAGGCCTGATGGCATCACATTCAGATGGAGAAGGGAAGCATGGACAGTTATCTAATACAGCTCTAAGACAGCTCATTTAACTGAAGCCAGTCATCAGGTTAAGCAGCAAGTGCCATTGCCCACTGAGTCACCTTGTGGCCTCTAGACGTGGACCTCTGTTTCTGAAGTATAAATACATCCAGAGCATCATGTGTAATGGATGATTATTGTGTGTGCCTGTAAATCATGACTTGAGAAATAATGAAATGCAATCTAATTCATCAAACCTTTAAAAATATTCATACATTTGTGTTTCGACTGGTAAGTCACTTAACTGGTTAAATGTTGTAAGAATGTGGAGGCTAGAAGAGATAAAAGGCCCTCTAGTTAAGAAGCTACTGTCCAGCCAAGACTTCACTTTAAACTGCTAGTAGCTAAGAAAGAGGAACTACATTAGGAGTTATTTTGGATATGATATACTATAATTTTTTTTATTAAAAAAACCATGCACGTGTGTGTCTGAATTATACCTGCATATCATTTATGTGCAAGAGTCTTTGGGGGTCGGAAAAGGTGCTAGATCCTTGGAATTTCAGGAGCTGTAATCCTCCACGTGGGTGCTGGGATTGAACCCAGGCCCTCTGCAAGAGCAGGAAGTGCTTTACCCGACAACCATCTCTTAGCCCCACAGACATGACACACCGCTATCTTTCCCACTGGAATTCCTGAGTGAAGCTAACTTGGAAGACTGCTTTGGTTTTATACAACCTCATGAAAAGAGCACACCAGGGGCTTAGAGAGAAAGGCTTGCTGCTTTAGTTCTCAGCACCCATACCAGGTATTCAACACCTACTTCTGGCCCCCGCAGGTATTCACACACCTGTGGCACAGGTATGTATGTAACACACATATACACATAAATAAAATGAGAATAAATCTGAAACATTTCATACTTCAGGTTTGGAACTCAAAAAGGGCAGGAAGGAAAAAAAGGCAGGACAGGAGGGAAGGAAAGGTAAGAGGGAGGGAGGGAGGGAGGGAGGAGGGGGGGAGGGAGGGGGAGGGAGAAGGGAGGGAGGGAGGAGGGAGGGAGGGAGGAGGGAGAGAGTGGGGAAAAGAAAAGTTGGTTTCTTTCTAACAAAAGGTGAGGTAGGAAGAAAATAGACCTTGAATTTCATGGAGGAAAGTTTATAGAGAATCTCCCCCATGTGTTCCCGGATAATGGACCATGTGATCTTATTGTCACTCTGGGCAGTGGTCTCCACAGCTCGGCGGGCCATGTCATAGAATGAAATCATGTTGGACAGCATCCCCACTGTCTTGTAGAATGGACAGAACCTAGGGAAACGAACAACAGGGAGTCAGCAAAAACAACCTACAAAGCAAATTCACACCTTTACTGCGTGAAACTTTAGTTATGAATGACTGGCCATCAGTCCGCGCAATATGCATTCCGCTGTTATTCACTAGATGCTACATAAGGACTGAAAGAGTGGGGAATGGCATACACGGATATGAATACGCGTGCACTGAAAGAAATGCTGACTGTTCTGCTGAGACTGTCAACCAGAGAATGATGGGGCAGGACTGCACTCTCTTGAGACTAATCAGCAGTCAGAGTCATACACGCAATTCAGTATGTAGCTCAAGTGCTAACACAATTGTGTAGCAGACTCCCTTGTGACCAGAGAGAAGGTTTAAGGCATAACAGGAAAACAGAGAACTGAAAAGTTGCTAAAGTTACCCTGGTCTCCCCCAACCCTGTGCCCGCATATCTTCCTCCCTCATTTTTTCTCATTGTGCTGAAGCTGTCACCTCCCCCGACCCCACAGACTTCTGTTCCCTTTAGTATATTCATTTTTTATCTATTCATACCTTTTAAAAGCATAGACACACACACACACACACAAACACACACACGCGCGCGAGCAAAAACTCAACTCCATGTATCCTATTACAATCTTTCTAAAGAATTCTGCCTGTTTTCCGTAAGTAATGGTTCCATTCACAGAGCACGGTCCTAAGGCTGATACATTGGCCTACTTTTGACTTGCCCTACATTCTGTTCAATCCTTTTTTTTTTTTTTTTTTTGGTTACATATTTTTTTTTATTAGATATTTTCTTTATTTACATTTCAAATGTTATCCACTTTCCTAGTTTCCCCTCTGAAAATCCCCTATCCTCTTCCCCCTCCCCCTGCTCACCAACCCACCCAATCCCTCTTCCTGGCCCTGGTATTCCCCTATATTGGGGCACCAGAACCTTCACAGGACCAAGAGCCTCTCCTTGCATTGATGACTGACTAGGCCATTCTCTGCTACATAAGCAGCTGGAGCTACGAGTCCCACCATGTGTTTTATTTGATTGGTGGCTTAGTCCTAGGGAACCCTGGGGATACTGGTTAGTTCATATTGTTGTTCTTCCTATGGGGCTGCAAACCCCTTCAGCTCCTTGAGTACTTTCTCTAGTTCCTTCATTGGGGACCCTGTGCTCAATCCAATGGAAGGAAGGCTGTGAGCATCCACTTCTGTATTAGGCACTGACAGAGCCTCTCAGGAGACAGCTGTATCAGGCTCCCTGTTCAATCCTTCTATTTGCTCAGTTTTTATCTTGTGTGTTAGTCCTTGCCTTCCATGTTCTCTAAGAGCCTCTGCTGCCCACTGCTGTGAACACCACAGTAGCCTCTAGCTGGACCATGAGCTTTCTAGGATTCTGTCTCCAGCATCCACCTTTCCATAAGGAGGTAGGGACACATACATACATGCCACTGTGCTTGGGTTTGTGTGGATTTGGGGGACACAAAATCAGGTACACTGAGCCATCTTCCTAGTGTTCTCTCTCCCTCTCTCCCTTCCCCTCTTCCTCTCTCTCTCCCTCTCCTCTCTTTTTTAATGGAGTTAAATATGATTAAAGAGAGAAGGCTAGCTTAAGACAAAAAACTCAAATTCTTAATGTTTAAAACAGGTTTAGGTTAACTCTAAAACAGCCACAGCACTAGTAGAGAAAATGAAAATGGGCAAGCACAGGGAAATGAAAGAAGGTAGGACGGGCACTCGGCAAGATGACTTTTTTTTTTTTTTTTTTTTGTAGCAAGAAACATGAGACGCTTATGAAATAAGGAGGAGAAATCTAAAAACCACCCCTTAGGCCAGGCCAGTAGGAAGTGGCAGGGAAGGAAGCTGAGGCAGGCCAGGTCTGCACACAGAGCCACAAGTCACTCTAATTACAGCCGCTTGTGAGTGAAAGTACTGTCTACCAAGCAAACTGAGACAAGGGGCACATTAGAGTCTGCTATGAACATCTACAATAGCAATATACTGAACCAGAATGCACTCATGTGAGAAAGTTTTCAATGCACAGGCAGCTCTTTGCCAAAACACAACAGAAAATCCTGAAATAAACAAGAAAATTAGTGCAGCGAGCATACCTGTCATAAGGAGTGTACCCATTTTGCTGTAGGAAGTCATCTTTAATAAGTTTTGCTACCTCCAGAGTGATTTTATCCGTCTCTGCTAAAGAGGCCTAGGAAAGAAAAGGATACCTTAAGAAATTTAATCCATTGCATGGGATCAATGGTAACAATTAGTAAGTATATGTCAACATATAATCATTTATCACTAATAAAAGAGCTTTATGCTTTTTAATAGTAGGAAACCAGCACATAAATATAAAATCTAGCATTTAGCAGTTAGGCACAGTGGGCTCATGCCTATGATCTCAGAGTGCAGCCAGCTGAAGCAGGAGGGTTACTCGGAGTTCTAGGCTAGCCTGGATAGCAAACTGAGTTTCAGGCAGGTCTGAATTGAACCTCTCAAAGTTCAGCAGTAGGAAGGATATCACATTGCTGTGAGCTGTTTTTAAACTTACCCCTCTTGCATCCCTGAAACCCTAAGCACACAAACTACACTGCTCCCCTTCCTAGTTTAGACAACTGACAAGCAAGATCACACTCTGTACTAATGTATTGCCTATTCATTCACTAGTAGGTAGAGATATTGTACTAATGTACTGTGTGTTCATTCACTAATAAGTGGACAATACTGCTGTCAACATGATTAGGCTTACTTTTTTAATTATTGTTTTATGTGTATGAGCATTTTCCCTGCACATATGTATGTATATGAGCATTTTGCCTGCACGTATGTATGTGTACTATGTGTATGCCTGACTCCCGGAGGTCAGAAGAAAGCACTGGATACCTTGAAACTGGGGTTAGGAATAGTTGTGAATCACCACACGAATGTTCTTAACGACTGAGCAATCTCACTAGCCCTTATTATTTTTGAAAAGCATCTCTGTGTATGTGTGTACAGCTGTGTGTCCACACGATTCCAGAAGCAGAAGAGTCTCAGATGCCCTGGAACATATGACTGTAAGCTGCTTGATGTGGGTGCAGGAAACAACCTGGGTTCTCTGCAAGAGCAGTAAGTACTCTAACCACCGAGCTCCTTCCCCAGCGCTCCCTCCAGATTTATTCTTTCTACTGTATGTGTATGGTGCTTTGTGTGCATTGTGTCTGTGTACTGTGTATGTGCAGTACTTGGCAGAAGCCAGAAAAGCAGCATCAGACCTTCTGGAACGGGAGTTAAAGGCAGCTATGAGGTGCCATGTGGATGCTGGGAATTGAACCCAGGTCCTCTGGAAGAGTATCCAGTACTCTTGGTGGCTGAGCCAATTCTCCAGTATCCAAGCCCCACATGTTTTTAACATTTATTTTCTTAGAATCATATACAATATATTTGATCCTATTCTTCCCTTCCCTCAACTCCTCCCTGATCTTCCCCCACTTCTTTAAAGAACTTCTTAATACCCTACCCTGTCTCTGTTACTTGAATCCAGTTTTTAAGTTTGTTTGACAGAATAAACAGTCCATAAAGTTAGTTTGTTCTTCACATTCCAGGATGTTTAGAACTATAGTGGACAATAAGTATTCACTTATGTGAGGTCTGTTTTATTGGCATGCAAAGTTATAGAGCCTCAATCACTAAGTATCACTGCCTACAATGCTCTACTGTTGGTAATCACCCAGGCAAACATGAGATGATACCATTGTTGCTGGGCTCACTGACAAGAGGAGAAAGGGAGGAACAGATCCCAGGCACCCCAAGGCACTCGGGGGTGACTTATGTGCACTAGCACATTAGGTAAGGATCAAGTCTTTCACAGCTTTCTTTTTTAAAAGATCTCTTTCATCTCTATTTCTTTCTTCAACCACACATATTTTAAGCATGCATCATGTTTTGTTTAAATCATATAAAAATGTATATTTTATTCTGAGAAAGCATTTTCATTATTTAGATCATTCTCTGGTGGTTTTGGCATGGTGATTTAAAGATCCACCATGCTGTTCTTTGCTACATAATGTACTTCTTTCAACCTTGGCAATTTCATTCTGTATGCACATTCTCCGCCCCCCCCCCCACCCCCCGACAGAGTGTCTCTATCTAGCCCTGGGTATCTTAGATCACTTTCTGTAGAGTAGGCTAACCTTGAACTCACAGAGACCTACCTGCCTCTGCCTCCTAAGGAATTAGAGGCATGTGCCACCACTGCCTGCTGAATCTTCCATTCTTTATATTCTATCTTTGCCCCTGTTAGAGGACAATCCAATTTCATCTAATTTTCTACTACTGTATCTCTCTGCTAAGGACTCAAGGCCCCCAGCACTGACTACTGTGGCCACTCCAGATGATGTACCCATCAACTGTACACCAGACCCAGACCTCACAGTACTTGGCAACACCCAGCTGTACAATTTTGCCATTCAACTAGTGCAGACTATTGCATCATTGTTGTTTGAAAGGCTATCTATAGGTCTGTAATATTTCTGTTTCCTTTTTTTTTTTTTTAATGTCTGCTCTATCCTTTGGTTACATTTTAGACAGTAGACCATCAATTTTATTATAGAAAACTTCCTTTAAAAATTTATTATATGGGGCTGGAGAGATGGCTCAGTGGGTAAGACCACTGACTGCTTTTCGGAAGGTCCTGAGTTCAAATCCCAGCACTCACATACCCACATGGTGGCTCACAACCATCCATAATTAGCTCTAATGCTGTCTTCTGGTGTGTTCGAAGACAGCTAGTGTACTTACATACAATAAATAAGTTTTTGGGCCGAAGCAAGTGGGGACTGGAGCAAGCAGAGGTCCTGAGTTAAATTCCCAGCAACCACATGATGGCTCACAACCATCTGTACAGCTACAGTGTACTCATATACATAAAGTAAATACATTGAAATTTTTTTATTATATTTATTTTGTGTGTATGAGTGTTTTGCCTGAATATATGGTTCAGTATACCCATGTGTACCCAGTGCCACAGAGGCCATAAAAGGGTATTTGATCCCCTGGAACTGGAATTACAAATAGTCATGAGCTGCCATGTGAGTGCTGGGAACCAAATGTAGATCCTCTGAAAGAGCAGCAAGCACTCTTGACCACTGAGCCATCTCTCCAGCCCCACCGTTGCTTTCTCTTGTTTTACTTAAGGAAAACTGCAGAAGACCTTTTCTAATCCTAAATAACAAAAAGAGTCTTATAAGATTGGTTTTCTTTAACATTTATATATGTATTGTATATATGTAAGTATGGATGTGTGTGTATATTCTCTCTCTCTCTCTCTGTGCGTCATAACACACACATGGAAGTTAGAGGACAACCTTTGGGAGTGGGTTCCAGGAATTGAACTCAAGTCATTGGGTGTGGCGGCAGGGGTCTTTGTCATAGATCTGTTTTTTCTAAGGCTGGCTAGAGAGATGGTTCAGAAGTTAAGAACATACAATGCCATTTCCTAAGACCCAGATTTGATTCCCACACCACCTCATAACTGTCTACAACTGTCTGACACCTCTAGCTCCCAACAGCATGTGCACTCTTATGTGCATACCCACATTCAGACAGCCATGAGCTGCCACGTGAGAGAGAGCTGGGAACCAAAGGCTCATACACAAAGTAAATCCCCCAAAATTTTGTGTTCTATTAATGTGAAAGTGTTTCCTTTCATGCCTAAAATGTTCATCTATCTATTTGTAGTTTACCTTTGCATGTGGAAATGGGAAGCAACCCACTTTGTTGTCCACTGCTGACCAAACCAAGCCATCCTCCCCTCACCTGATCTGTGACACACTATGCAGTACTGACTGAGGATCCAGATATGAAGTCTACCCCTGCCCCTGCTCTGTCTACTAGTGTGCTTGTCTGCTATCTCACCAATACCACACTGTTTTTCATTACTATAGTTTTCTGTTAATACCCAATAGGAGAACATCCCTTCCTTATTTATTGTTTTATCTCCCTAGGAGTGAATGTCTAGGACAGCAAATAAACTTTAGAATAGTTAGTGTCTAATCAGAAGATCTAGCGACAGTGGACTGAGATGTAGCTCCGCAATAGTGTTTGTTTAGGATGCATGGGGTACAATCTCCAGTGCTGAAATATGAAGTCAGCTAGAAATGTGCTTGCAAGTGCATTGACTTTATAGTTCAAACAGAAGTGGTATCAAACATTAATGTTAGTGCATACATGTGTGTGAGTGCTCATGTATGTGCATCCATGCTGCAGAGAGTTGTGGAGGCCAGACAACGACTCTGTGATGCGTGTTTTACCCTTCCACCTCTATGAAGATTCTGGGGATTGAACTCGAGGTCGCCAGGCTTACAGGGCAAGCAGCTTTACCCACTGAGCATCTTTCTGACTCATGAAATACCTTTTCAGTCCATTCCAATGTGTGGACTGTTTACAGATAGCTTTCTCCTAGATTAATTTAAAAATGCTTTTGATGGAAAAAAATACAATTTTACTTAGATCATACTCCCCCCCCCCCCCCGACTCTACCTTTTTTTCCTTTTTTAAAATTTGAGATGAGTCTAAAAACATAAGCAGGTTTTACTCTGTAGCCTCTGGCTGTCCCAGGACTATGTAGACCAAGCTGGCCTCCAACTCAAGTATCCAGCAGCCTCTGTCTCCCAAATGCTGGGATGACCTCTAGTGTTCACTGCTATGTGAACACTATGTGCTCTGTGACTATATAGAAATTTCTCTTGCTTTCTGTTTATCTTGAATTAGGACTCTTACCCAACTCTTACTAATTCTGCATCTCTATTATTTTTCTATTTAGATGAGGACATTTACAATAATGACATTCCTCCCTTTATAACAGTGCTAGTTAGTTTTTAATGTCAGCTTCAAACAAGTTAGAATCATCTGTGAATCATGAAACTCAACTGAAAATCATGCCCCTACCAATTTGGCCTGTGGGACATTTTCGTGATTAACGATTGGTGTGGATGGGCCCATCACAGGGGTGCACCACTCTGGGTGGATGGTCCTGAAAAGCCAATAAGCAGCACTCTTCCACAGTTTCTGCTTCACTTGCTGCCTCTCAGTTCCTGCCCTGGCTTTTCTCTCTGATGGACTGTTATCTGGAATGACGAGACGAAACAAACCATTTCTCCTCAAGCTGCTTTTGTTCATGGGGTTTATCACGGCAACAGAAACTCTAAGACAATACTCTTTTTAATTGAATGAAACCATTTCATTATTTAGGACTTCCATATCCAACTGAACAGTGAGAGTAAGCATTCTAGTTTCAATCTGGATAATTTTTTTTAATGCATCTGAAATTTCTCCACTCTGTATTAAGTAAGACTCCCATGTCGGTAGATTACTGGTATTCTCACTTACTGTGTGTAGCATGTATGTACTGTGCATGTGTACACGCCCATACGGAAGGCAGAGGACACCGTGTTTCTTCCTCTACCACTGTCCCCATATTCCCGTGAGACAAGAGCTCTCATTGAACTAGGAGCTTACCACTTGGCTTTTTGCATAGTTGGGAACTGAACTTTTAGTACTTAAGGTTGCACAGTAATTGTTTTATCCGCTGAGCTATCTCCCTGGCTTTTTTTTTTTTAAGTATTTATTTCAATTTCTATTCATGTGTATACTTCTGTGTCTGCTGTATGGACATGGGAACATGCAGAGGTCAGTAGATGGCATCAGATTTCTGAGAACTGGAGTTTAGGGTGGTTGTGAGTGGCCAAACATGAGTGCTAAGAACTGTACCCAAGTCCTCTGAGAGCACTGAGCGCTCTTAAGCAGTTGTCCAGCCTTCCTGACCCCATGTTTTATTTAAGACAGCATCTTGTTATGTTGCTTGGGCTACTATAAAACTCCTGGGCTCAAGTATCTTTCCATTCTGTGTCCGCAGTAGCTACTGTACTGTACTGTACTGTACAATATAGGCAATCGTATGTAAGTCGCTGTACAATATAGGCACACACTACCATGTGGAGATTAGCATATTATTTTTTACAGAGTTATAAAGTTCTATTCCTTGCTTTGTAAGAGATTTCTAAAATTAGAATAGTAAACTTCGGGCTGGAGAGATGGCTCAGTGGTTAAGAGCACTGATGTCTTTTCTGAAGGTCCTGAGTTCAAATGCCAGCAACCACATGGTGGCTTACAACCATCTGTAATGAGATCTGACACCCTCTTCTGGATTGTCCAAAGACAGTACAGTGTACTTATATATAATAAATAAATAAATCTTAAAAAAGAAAAGAACAGTAAACTTCAAATATTGTTTACATATTGGTTGAGGTATCATTCTCCCATTACATTTATTATACTGGCAAGTTAAGATGCACTATGTTTTACATATGGATGCATACATGTTCACATGTGTGTAGAAGTTTGCATGTGCTCAGTGTGCCTACATGTGTGCATATGGAAGGAAGAGGCTGATGTTGGTGTCTTCCTCAGTTGTTGTCCACTTAATGTTCTTTTCACTGAACTCGGGACTTACCGGTAGAATGGTGGCCTAACCAGCCCCAGGGATCCTCCTGCCTACCTCCACACTGCTGGAATCACATGCATACACCAGCACCCATGGCCTTTCACATGGGTGTTGGTGATCTGAACTCAGTTGCCTGTAGCTGTGCAGCAAACACTGGACTGAGTCATCTCCCAGCTCCTAATGATACATTTCTGCATCACATTGGCTACACTCTGCTTTTTCATGATGGATTGTATTTGTATGCCCTACTAGGTCTAATAAGTGAATATTTAATATTTTAATCTGTATTTATAAACAAAATGTTTTTCTCAAATTGCTTTTATCTGGTATTGCAGGGCTATTTCTTGCTCCTCTGAGAGAATCAGAATACTCTGTAAAGACTAAATGTATAATAATATATATACAGCATATATATAATATATGCTGTAGATGTTAGCTATCTAATAACATTATCCTTTGTTGGAAAAAATTAGGAGGTTATTTCATCAGATATAATAAAAATAACAGGCTGTGGCATGGTGGCACATACCTACAATTCCAGTACCTGGGAGGTACGGACAGGATGATGAATGTGAAGCTAGCTTACACTACATAGTAATAATCTATCTCAAAAGAGGGAGGGGCTTAGGGAGAAATACTAAGTCCTGGCTAGTTCTTCATGTGACCTGAGAAATCATTCAACTGTGAGATTTAAAATGACTACAGTTATTTACACCATCTTCATCTGGAATAGCTGGATCTAGGCAATCGTAATTAAGTCACTCACTGAAGGTCCCATAGCTAACTGTTAGAGGAACTGGAATCTCATCCTTTGATTCCCAGTGCTACTGCTCCTACAAAAGTTATGTTAGCGGGCTTTAAGTTCATATCTGATTTGACCGGTGATGGCTGTCTTGTTTTCACCTGGCGTGAAGCCAGGACCACGCTACATGCCATATGGAATATAAGGCCCAGTTAGTTTTAGCGCAGGTGAGCTTCAGAATTGTGGCACTCTCCCTACCTTAGTACCCTGAGTGCTGAGATTAGTCAGGAGCCATTACTCCAGCCAGGCAAGCGCCTACATAGTTAGAGTTCTGGAGCCTGTATGGCACCCAGTGCAGCCCCACGCACCTTTCCCACGAGCTGCACAATTTCCGCCAGATCCTCTTCTTCCTGCAGGATCTCCTTAGCTTTGGTCCTCAGAGGAACGAACTCCGTGAAGTGCTTGTCATAGTACTCGTCCAGGGCACGCATGTACTTGCTGTAGCTGATGAGCCAGTTCACAGAGGGGAAGTGCTTGCGTTGAGCTAACTTCTTATCCAAGCCCCAGAACACCTGATGTAGAAATACAAAAGTTAGGGGTTTCTTTTTCAAAGCAGTGCAGTACATATGTCCCTAATAAGTACTTTCTAACTTCCTGGGCCAATTATGTATCATCTTAGCATATGTAAATATGACCTCAATATTAAATTGTGCAAAACCCAATCAAAACTAAAATCATATTTCTCCATTTTCATGGTGGGTAATAACTGTATCAAATGTGACAGTACAAAGGAGAACCGGTGCAGCTGGAGATGACTGCGGCAGAACAACAGAAGGACCAGGGGGCTCACTGAGACGGAACAGACATTTACCTTGATTAAGATCCTTTAAACGTTCTGAGGAACTCAAATTATTATCACTTGAGTCAATTAAAACTTAACATAATTTGAAACTAATAGTTCTGAATCACACACATTTTTAATTGAGGCTTCTTTAATGATTAGCTATCCACTAAAATGTATGCCTTGACCTGACCCAGGTAAACAACTGTCTAGGCAGAAACCACATTTTCCAGCCTTGCTCTCACCGGGTATAGTTAACAGACAGAGGGTAATGACTGCATCACTTTCGAGCCTATGGTTCACTATGTGGATGTGCTTTGCCTACAGTTGTCCCCGGCAGCAGCTAGATGCAGAAGACTACCAGGCTAAGCAGTGGGAGAGCAGCGGGAGGAGAGCCAGGTGCTCTGCATGACGGGAGATACCCACTTTCTGATGGGACCTTGGACTGTCCTGTGATGTTTTAGCATCATGCAGTGTGGGGCCTATTTAGTTCTATACTTGAGAGTTAGTTTATTGGGTAGGATAACTAACTAAAGAAAACCTTGCTACAGGGATATATCCCAGGCTTCTGTTATGTTTAGTAGAAACTGTGAAGAACTAAGAAAAAACGTGTTAAACTTTCACAGTGTTAAGGATGCTGTTAAAACATTTTTTTATTATTATTTCTGCCTGTTCTTTAGTGATTAAATTAACTATCAGATGATCACTTAGCTAAATTACAACTGGGGTATGGCAGAGGGGAAGACATACCTGAACAATACCCAGAGTTGCAGAAGTGACTGGATCAGAAAAATCACCACCAGGTGGAGAAACCCTAGATTAGAAACAACATATAGCCATGAGAAATGTTTATGAAAAACAATTACATACATCATATATTTGAAAGTTAAAAATACAAGGATACTAAAACTCTTATAAAAATAATATATAAACATCATTTTTTTAAAAAAAGTTAATTTTGTTTGTTTTTATTGCTAGAAATGGAATCCAGAGCTTCATGCCCACTAAGCGCATGAGCGAGCAGCACACTACGCCCCACCCTATTGAAAAACATAAACAAAACCCACCAATCGCCGTGTGTGCACATCTGCAGAGATGGTACATCCGTACCATGGCGCACACATAGAGGTCAGAGGACAGCCGTGGGGTTGGCATTGTTTGAGACAGTCTGTTTGCCCTTGCATGTGCTGTGTCTGTCTCTGCAGTTTCCAGGGGTGCTGGGATTTTAAAATGCCCTACAGCATCCTGTTTTAAGTGGACTCTGGGAATTCAATGTTGCAAGCATTTAACCTAGTGAGCCGCTCCCTAGACCTTCATGTCTGCACATGCTTAACTTTAGAAGTACATGACTCCTGGAAGGAAGGACCTTGGTGAAAATAACAATGGCAATTACTGAATGCCATCTGGTCTGAGAAGTGAAAACAATCTCTTAGTGTAATTAGTTTCAAATTCTAATACAAAGATGTATTCTGAGAGCTGTAAGGCTTTATGCAGTAGTCATAAATCTATACTTTGTCCTTAGCATGAGATAACCTCCTCTTAACATGCCTTCAGATTTTAAAGTTAGTTCTAAGATACAATGAGTTGAATTTACAAAGTCATGGAAGTCACACCCATGAAACCCAAAGATACAGAGACGGCCTGAATTGCTTGCTTCACGAAGTGCCTTTGAATCTCTGAGTGCAATTCTGCTTAGGAAGCTCCACTCCCAGAGCAGTGTATATATATCCTCCCTTCTTCTGCCCTGCTCCCTTCTCCTGCGGATACAGGTGTGTGTGTGTGTGTGTGTGTGCGCGCGCGCGCACGCGCGCAGGCCAGTGGATAACTTCATGAATTGATCCTTATTTTTTGAGACAGAGTCTCTCACTTGGCCTGGTGTTTACTAAGTGGTCTGGGCCGGCTGCCCAGCAAGCCCCAGAAACCCCTCACCCATTTCCACTCCCTATGCCTGGCTCTGGGATTAGAGGCATGCGGCAACACGCATAGCATTTCTTTTTTTACTATAGGTTCTGCAATCTCAGATCCTCAAGCTTGTGTGGTAAACACTTACTGACTGAGCAATCTTCCCAGCCCTCTCTTTAAAAGAAGTGATGTTCTTTTCCTTTTGAGAAGTCAACAGCACGAGCTGGGCATGGCGGGACATGTCTGTTGGCAAAGGCAAGACAGCTAGTCCCAGGCCAGCCCACACTACACAGAAATCCCAGGTCTCCAGGGAATCAACAAATACATAAAGGAAAGCAAACACTTGGCTGCTTACGCTCCTACAATGCTGACACTCCCTTCTCTCTCAGGGTTTCCAAGACATTTCACTCTGCCTGCTCGCTCATAGAAAGAAGCCAGCCGGGCACCAAGGTATGCAGGGTATCCACTATCTGAAAGACAGAAAGAAAAGTTCAAACGAGAGTTCGAAGGCAGCTCCTAAAATGTTCTCACTGACAACCAACACTAGACTCACCTGCAGGCATCTCAGCTAAGCGACCAGAGATTTCTCTGAGGGCCTCAGCCCATCTAGAGGTAGAGTCGGCCATCATACTGACGTGGTAGCCCATGTCACGGAAATATTCTGATAGTGTAATTCCTAAACAGAGAAGAACACTGTTAAGTTATATTGTCAGAAAACAAACTACTGGCTTTTCTTGGTGTTTTACTTTATCAAGTTCCCTAAGAAACTTTAGAACAACAGGCATATTAAGATTTGTGTTAGCCATTTCCCCAAGTTTATTTTTCTAGGCACACAACTGAGGCATACTTCCAAGAATCTTTTCCATTTAGGTAAGATATGTAACTGACCTCAATCTAAAAGAATGTGATTAAAAATGAAATGTTCCATGGCCAGACATGTTATACATTTTTCTACACTTCCTAAAGCCCTCAAAACATGTACTGAAGACCAAAGAGCCACTTTTGACCTGGGTTCATCACAGACTGAAAAAAGAGCATCCCAGCCATGGCTATGGCATACAACTATAATTTGGGGGTTGTGTGTTTGAGACAGGGCTTCTCTGTGTAGCCCTGACTGTCCTAGAACTCACTCTGTAGATCAGGCTGGCCTCAAACTCAGAGATCTACCTGCCTGTGCCTCCCTAAATGCTGGGACTTAAGGAGTGTGCCATAGCTGAACCTACTCTCCACAGGAAAAGGTTTTATGCCCTGCTCTGTTTATATAATTAATCCAGAAATACATTTCCAAGCACATCTTGTCTGTAGCATACATCAAACATGCATATTTAACTCAGCTCGAGACATCCTCAAGTCCTCAAGTCTCTAAGTCTCTGATATGCAGACCCAGTCCTGTCCTATACAGTAAACACCAAAAAATGAAGTGTCTGGGTCTTGTTGTTTATCTCAGCCAAACCTTCCTAATATAGGATTCTAATCTATTAAAATGTAGTAACTCCTACTCTATATACTTACAAATATACTAAAGGAGATAAAATACATATAAATATTATATACAACTCCAAGACAATAGAAACATATAGTCACATGTTGTCTATAGTCTATAAACAATAGTCTATATTGTCAGAGTCACCTAATGTCCCAACTTTTCTTTTAGCAAGAATAAAACGACCTCATGAGAAAAGAGAAAAAGTCGCTGGAAACCAGCACTTTATAATGTACCACACCATGACTCAGAATAAAAACACTAAGTATAAAGTGCTTTTAAAAACAAGCCTTAAGCCGGGTGTGGTGGCGCACGCCTTTAATCCCAGCACTTGGGAGGCAGAGACAGGCGGATTTCTGAGTTCGAGGCCAGCCTGGTCTGCAAAGTGAGTTCCAGGATAGCCAGAGCTATACAGAGAAACCCTGTCTTGAAAAACAAAAAAACAAAAAAAAACAAGCCTTAAAGAACTTAATATTTAGGCTTAAAAACAATAAAAATACACCAGATATTCTAATGTAATGTTTAGAACAGATTTCTTTTTAAATTTAAGATTTATTTATTTATTTATATATGAGTGCTCTATCTGCATGTACACCTGCACGCCAGAAGAGGGCATCAGATCCCATTACAGATGGTTGTGAGCCACCATGTGGTTGCTTAGGATTGAACTCAGGACCTCTGGATGAGCAGCCAGGTCTCTTATCCCCTGAGCCATCTCTCCGGCCTCTAGAACAGAGTTTTTAATACAAGCACAGATGTGTTCTACGTCTATGATGAAATGCTACCAACATCTGTACTTCATATTAGATGCTCTGTAGAAAACATAAATAGACACGAGTAACCAAGGCTCGCTAATCACCAACATACACTTTTCAGTGCCGACAAAGAAAAGCCAAAAATAAAAACAACCAATAACTCAGACCAAAACCAACCAACCAAAACCAAAAACAAAAACAAAAAAGATGGAGGGATAATGTGTCTGCTTAGCACTTATGAGTTCTGGGGTTTGGTCCCTAGCACAGGGTGAGGGGGTCAAAAGACAAACTGAGTTGCACTCACAGATTCAAAAGGAGCACTTATCGTCATTGATCAAAGAGCCTGTATAAATCAATATGAAAGACAACTACCCTCCAAAAGGAAAACTGACAGCAGGTAGTTTATAAAATGGTTAATGAACACAGGAAAGAGCTTAGTCCATTATACATTATAGACTGACTAGGATGTAATAAAGCAACAATTGTTAAAATGTCAACCATCCATTCCAGGTGCTAGGCACTTTAGTTGCTTCATGTTTTCTGTTTGCTAACCGGATTATCAAGGGTGAGATGAGAGGCAAACTTTCTCACAGTTACCACAGCCCTTGAATGGCTATCAGAGTCAAACCATAATCATCACAAAGGTACTGGTTAGGTTACTATTACTGAGGCTGGAGAGACAGTGCAGCAGTTAAGAGCACTTACTGTGGCCCTCGCAGAGCCCCTGTTTCAGGCTCCAGCACCAGCCGGGCGCCCTTAACTCCAGCTCCAAGGGGTCTAATGCCCTCTTCTGGACTCTGCAGGCACTGCACTCATGTAATGTCACCCCTTAATTTAAAATACAAGTATCTTAAAAAAAAAAAAAAAAAAAAAGATGCTTCTGCTCTCTCCATATAAAGGACAGGGCAACCATCTGGAGAGCGGTAGCTTTCCCGTCTTCAATAGTACATGAATGTGCCACTTTCTTCCCCCTTTCCTCAGTTATAACAAAAGAGTGAATTAAGCTGCTGCGAACTGGCACACTGGGCACACATGCTACGAAGCAGAATGGCCAGAGCAGGAGGTCCTCGGGCCCAGGTTGGCATGGAGGAAACATAGGAAGATGGAGGTGCAACACAGCACACGCAGGCACTCCCTGTCTGCATGCATTACACAGCTTGGGGGAGGGCAAAGGACTCACTACCAATGGCTCTCTGTTCACTGAAGAGAAACAGTAAAATAATTACACAACTGCGTGCTGTAACAAATTTCACAAGTAACCATGAAGAATTCCTGCTCTCCTGCACCAGCCACAGCCAGTTCCACCCATCTTACAAAGATGAATAATGGTCCCAGGTGGTTAAATGAAAACAATGTAGAAGGAAGTACACTGGTGGCGAAAGAGCCTGCCAAAGAACAGACGAAAAGTGTGGTAAGAAAAATCAAACCAGTATGGAAATGTAGGCTTCAGTAGAGGCAATACTAGGAACGGACACATGAAAGTCTAAATAAAAGACAGGATAGGAAATGGTGATCAGTAGGGCTCTAGTATGTCTAATGGAAGAAGAGGTTGCAGATAAAATTCTCAAGTCTTTCAAAATAAAAAACAAATTCAGAGACTGACATGGTTCATGTCTGAGGAAGACGTATCTAAGCTATCAACAATGCCAAATATTCTAAGAAAGCTATGAGACTTAAATTTAAAGAGAAATTCTCCGGACCAAGAAAAGTTACTTCTACAAGGGGGAAAGTCATTCTCAGATTTGTGCTCCCAAAATACTGACTGCGTGAATAAGTGTTCTCAGGGAAACAACACTGATCCAAGAAATCGGCTCTCAGCCAAACCACGCTTGAGGTTTGGGTCGGCATTCCTTCTATTTCAAAAATGAAAAAAGTAAGTATTGCTATATTACCCCAGCAGATCATAAATCATGAAGTCTATGAAAGTCAACACATGTTAGTAAAAACTACCAGGCTACAAAAACTACCAATAATTTTAGTTCAGAAACACAACTGTTAAAGGCAAAGGGGGAAAAAAAAAACCTTGGAAACTTATGAAGAAAGCAAGAGTTCAAGGAAAATGAAGATTTCCGTGAGTCTTTCTTGCAGAAACTTCCAAAGGACATATAATAAAACAAAAAATAGAGAAACTAGCCACAGGGAACACTGGCTCCATTTAGGGAAGGCCAAAGTCTAAATAATACTGGCTCTCTATTTCTAGAACAAAGTAGAGAGTTAATAATTCCTAAAAAAGGAGAAATGAAGGTCCTAAGCACTGAGGCTGAGGGAGCAAAGATGAAAAGTGTGCAGCACAGCACATTTCTTATCTTTTATAGTCCCTAAAAATAGCACGTCATAGGCACATAACTGTATTTACATAGTACAATGTTAAAATACAGATAAATGATACAATTAAGAAGATAAATACATTGTTTTATGAGCATTAAGAGATCTGGAGGCAGCTGGGCGTGGTGGCACACTCCTTTAATCCCAGCACTTGGGAGGCAGAGGCAGGCAGATTTCTGAGTTCGAGGGAAGCCTGGTCTACAGAGTGTGTTCAAGGACAGCCAGGGCTACATAGAGAAACCCTGTTTTGAAAAAAACCAAGAAAAGAGAAAGAGACAGACCGACCTGGAAGCTTGGGTACAGCTCAGGAGTGCTTACCTCGGATGTGCTCAACCACAGAGCAAAGGCAGGGTGGGTGTACAGGGGAGGTGAGGGAGAGGAGCAGGTGAAGAAGACAACACCACCCTCTGGGGCAGCTCAACACACATCTTACGTTTGGGTCTGGGCAGATGGCTCGGAGGTTAGGAGCTTCTGCAGAAGACCTGAGTTCTGTCCACAGAACCAAGCTGGATAGCTCATAACTGCCTGTAATTCCAGCTCTAGAGGATTTGACATCCTCTCTGTTCTCTAAGGGCACATAGACATGTGGCATAATATACTCCACACAGCCTCTTGCCCATACAATCTTTTATTCTCATGATACATATAATAAATCAGATATTTCTTAAAAGCCAGGAAAGTGATTGCATGGGTTTTTTTTTAAGAGATGAAGTTCTTGGGAAAGAAAAGCTGGGTGCTGGTGTTAAATTCTTCTCTCCCAGCCCCAGACTCACCAGTGTAGATGGAGGCTTCTCTTGCAGCCACAGGCATGTTGGAGGTATTGGCTACCAGCGCTGTCCTCTTCATGATGGACTCTACTTTCCCATCAACCTCCATGGTGAGCTAAGGGTGGGAAATCCATTAGTGCGTGAGCTCCAGTCTCAGTATAACACTCTAACATTTTACATTTCCCCCCATTTACAAAGACTGCAACTTGTTTCTGTTTAATCCTTTCGTCAGAATTCCCTAGGACTATCCCCATCATGCCAACCTCTCTGCCCTGTCCCACAGCACCGTCTGACAAACAGGCAATCTCATTTGGACATTTCAAATGGACAAAGGAAATCCATTATTTCATGAAAAAGGACATATTACTACAGTAACCTAGATCACAGAGCCCACGAAAAGCTTCACATTTAAATGGTCAGTTTCTTAGGGTTTGTTTTTTAGACAGTGTCTCACTCTAGAAGTAGTCCAGGCTAGCCCTGAACTGACCCTTCTGGCTCAGCCTCCCAAGTACAGGAATTACAGGCCACCATACCCAGTTAAAATATAAATGTTTTAGATGGCCTAGTCGGCCATCACTGGAAAGAGAGGCCCATTGGACTTGCAAACTTTATATGCCCCAGTACAGGGGAACGCCAGGGCCAAAAAGGGGGAGTGGGGGGGTGGGTATGGGGGACTTTTGGGATAGCATTGGAAATGTAAATGAGGAAAATACCTAATAAAAAATTTAAAAAAAAAGAAAAAATATATAAATGTTTTTTATTTTATCCATCTTACTTTTCTCTTAAGTGAGAACAAAGAAAAATTCATTTTCCTTTTTAAAAATATACAGATTAATCAAAAGTATTAATTTAAAATTCTTTGAGAGCATCTTGACAACTGAAAGCACCACTCTTTGCCATGGAGCATAAACTGTTGTCAGCGATGGCTGACACGCAGCGTTTCCTCTAGACGATTATAAGGAGTGTTCTAGAGACAGACCTCAGGGAAGTCGCGGAGAACTTCTGACATCTCGTTGCCTCTCTCACCGCAGCCGACATAGATGATGACGTCACTGTTGGAGTACTTGGAGAGAGACTGGGAAATCACAGTCTTCCCACAGCCAAAGGCACCCGGGATAGCAGTAGTTCCTCCCTGAACACACCTGAAGGACAACAAACAAAAAATGAAAAGAAATGCTTATTATGCTGCTAGCTTGCTAACGTATACTGCTAAACAAAGTAGGCAACTGATGGAAAATTACTCTGAAACATTTCTATACACATAGAATATACTGACATAATTATTAGCAGCTCATTTGTGCCTAATAGCATATGTCTTAAGGTGGCTATAAGCCAGGTGTGGTGCTGCACGCCTTTTATCCCAGTACTCATGAGGCAGAGGCAGGTGGATCTCTGTGAGTCTGAGGCCAGCCTGGCCTACATGGTGAGTTCCAGCACTACATAGAGAAAGTATGTCTTAAAAAAAAAAGAAAAGATGGATGTGGCAGTTCTTGCCTATAGTGCCAGCATTCGGGAGGCTGAGGCAGTAGGATTACCGATGAACTGAAGGCTAGCTTGAATTGCTCAAGTCTGAGGTACAGAGTGACACACTATCTCAAAATAACAAAAGACAAGTATTTTATTATGATAACCATCTTTATCACTTACAGTGGTTGGAAAGTGAAAGTGTGTTCCATAGACACCCGAGGAAGTGTCTTATGAAGCTGTACGAATACAGGGAGATAACAAAAGAGCCCTGATGACATTCATGCTTGGACAAGTCTGTTCACTAAAGACAACACAAGAATTAAAACTATAAACCATGTACGAAGCGTATCTGCTTCATAAGGGGTAGAAAAGGGTCTAGGAAACTTACATCTTACCATAAAGTTTACTTTAGTCAGGAAGAGTGATAGGCCATCCTCAAAGAGCTAAGGTTTGGATGAGGGCAGAGAGTACAGGAGAGAAACCTAAGAAATACCGAAGCTTACAGGAGTTGGGAACAGATGAGAACGGAAGCGGGGGGGGGGGGGGGGGGCGGCGCATAACAAGGCAATATTCAAAGTTGTGACAAGTTAAAAATGTATTGCCCAGTTCAGGGAACCAGCAATGTTAAGGGCAAGACAGAGTTCCCATGGGTCAGAGGAGAGGCGCTGGTGTCATGTGTATTCTCAGGAGATTGCAGGGACACACAGAAAGGATAAACTCTAACCCTCAACCCCCCCCCCCTCCTCTTCCCTTTCTTTCTCTCTCATTAGACAGGAGACTGATGAGAAGTGGCAGAAGAGGGAGACACACTTGAGGAGCCCAGAAATGTGATAAACCCCAAAAGGGGTGAAACTTCATAGTCTCTGATTGCTCAGTAAAGGAGAAAGGGGAAGGAGGAGGCGTGGAGTTGAGTATCTGAAATACACAGAGACGCATGAAGCAGCTGCGAGGACACAGCAGCGTGCACAGAAATCAATTTCTACGGCTCATCTGGTTTTCCTCAGTGGTGCGTGCAAAGCAGGAGGGGACAGCTGAACGGATCCACAGCTGGGATGCTGCCAGGCGAGTCCTGGCAAAATACAAAGTTTTATTATACCACTAGGAACTCTTCCTAAGATTCAGCCTGTGGAGTATATTCTGAATAAGGAAGGACACAGAGACAGGACACAGTGAGCAGTAAGGAAATGAAAGCCCAGAGATCTCTGTGGGAAAGAAACAGTAAGAGCAGCCCAAAGAGCGACTCTGAAGCGTCAGGCCTCCAGTGAGAGCAGGGGAGGCTGCTCAGGCAGTGGCCGGGTGCCTGCTTGGCCAGTGGAAGGGACTGCCTTTTCTATTTTATTTTTAACTAATGAGTTTATAGTGATTCAAGGTTGAGGCAGAAACCAGTCTTTTTTGGAAATTAAATGATGAGGTCATTGTAGAAAATACAGGGGCTGGTGAGATGGCTCAGCGGTTGAGAGCACCAACTGCTCTTCCAAAGGCCCTAAGTTCAAATCCCAGCAACCACGTGGTGGCTCACAACCATCCTTAACAAAAATCTGATGCCCTCTTCTGGAGTGTCTGAAGACAGCTACAGTGTACACACATATAATAAATAAATAAATCTAAAAAAAAAAAAAAAAGAAAATACAGTAGTGTATAGTAAAACCACAGGTGTCTAATAAAAGAAAGTAAAATTTTCTAGGCAAAGAAAATGGAAAAGGGAACACTGTAAATGACTACTGCTGGCAGCATACAGAGACATCTGATCTTAGAAATTAACAATTCATACCAATACCAATTTATTAATTCTAGGACAACTTAAAGTTACTTATATTCTTTGTCACAGATCATGTTTTGCAAATTTTCTTTTTTCAGGAACTTTTTTAAAAAATATAATGTTTGACTATGGAGGAAAAACTTTGCCTATTTAATTACTGGCAACAGATGTAACTACTTCACCACTCTGGCCTAGGTAAAACCTACCACAGTATTTAGTACAGAGAACTCATATCTGCAAAGATTACAAAAAGACAGATATATATAATACCTTGGGGGCAAATGGTGGGAGACAGCAAACTTACGGGAAAAGGGCATCGAGGACTCTCTGGCCAGTAAGCAAGGGGTGATTGGCGGGCAGCTTCTCAGTGACAGGCCGCACCTGCCGCACAGGCCACACTTGGACCATGCTGAACTTCTCCTTCACACCTTCAAACTCAAGCTCCAGGACAACATCCTGTTAAAACAAACCAACCAAACGGTACAACCTTAAAGGGAGCTAAATCTGTGAATCATTCTTCCTGCAAACTGCAAGTAAGAAAGCCAGGTTCGCTTGCAGACAGAAGGCTGCTTTTATAAGTAAGAAGGGAGATGGATAGTTTATATTATGTGTCTTTACATATGGCTGCATTTCTTTTTTTCTGGATACATCACCGTCTCGCTGACTGATATAAAGTATGGTAGGAGGTCTGTGGAAAGGAGCACATCAAGTAATAAAGAGCTACATACACTGGACATGGATGACAGGGATGACAGACAGCTAAGTCCTCAGGGCAACACATGCTCCCCGGATCAGGGAGAAGTGGAAGTTTCACACTTTCTTTTCACCCTGTTTTACTGTAAAAATCATATTGCTCCAATGTGAAAATACATGCCCAAAGCCCCAAAATATTTATTTTTAATATTTTTAAAAGGAAGTGATAATATGACAGCATCTTTGAACACTGAGACTGTTTAAAGCGTTCACAAGTTATTCTAAATTCCAGGAGAAATCTGTAGTCTGGAGAAGACATGAGTTCTGTACTCTCAGGCAATTCCTCTAGGATGAGCGAGTTTCTCAGCTAGTGAACAAGTCTAGACATCTGTTCTAGAATCTCACACTGACATGTGTTCTCTACATGTTATAAAGCACACATTTATTTTTGTAAATACTTTTGAAAAACTGCTTATTGCATTTTACTACGAGGACATTACATGTTATCATGGTCTTCTCAATAAAATTATATGCCAATAAAAATATATGCCAAGACTGCTATGACTCTATTAAATCTGACTCTGTGACTATAAATAAAATTAATAAACTAAGTTACAAATGATACACTTAAGTAAGAATTCACACAATCCACTATATAATTAACTATGTGAATCCTGATTGACAGTTAAAATCATGTCTATTCTAAGCTTAGTGAATATGAGATTTAGGCAAACCCATCAGTTAAGAAGACAGAAAAATATCATAGTTCTTATTAAAAAGGTATATTCTTGTTCTTGTATTCTCAAGTCCAGGTCAAAACAAAATTACCCTTAAAATGACATAGCTCAGTGGTAGAGTGATTACCTAGCATATGTGAGCCTCTGGATTTGTTCCCTATCATCACAAAAGTAAGTAAAATGAGTGAATAAATAAATAAAACAGGAGTCACTCAGAACTTACACATTAGAGATGCTTTGCACTGAAGTGCAAACTTCCATGTACGAGCAGGCTGCTACAGAACAAAGCCCAAACAGTACTTACAGACGCATCATAATTCCCAGGCGGCGCGATGTAAGTCACACTTCCTCTGTTACGTGGGGGCAACATGATTTTGTGTTTGATGAGGGAGTTCTCATTGACAATCCCATAAATGTCTCCACCAGTGATATGACTACCAACCTAAGGAACAAATGCACCCGCTATTAATGTTCTAAAACAAAACAAGACATTCAAAAAGCCCAGGTAGACATACCCTTACTTTAGTAATCTGAATCATTTGCCTAACTTATAAAGAAAGCATTAGTTCTATAGTAAATTAAGTGCACTAAATATTAGACAGCAGATCTATGATTTATATTTATTTGGACTAAGACTAAAACAGTTCACTAAATGCACAGTTCATCTCATATTCTTTCACCAATTTTAGGAATTTCTGGTTACTCAGACATACCCGTAGGTTTTTGCTGGGTATAAACTCCCATTTGATATCTCTGCTGAGAGCAGACACATTGACTCCTCTGGGGATGTAGATACTTTGGGTCTGACTGCTGATATCCGACAGAGGTCTCTGTATACCATCAAAAATGGCTCCCATAATCCCGGGACCCAGCTCGACCGAGAGAGGTTTACCAGTGCGGAGTACGGGGTCTCCAACAGAGACACCAGCTAGGAAAAGCAGTTAAGGAAAACTTAAAACAAAAGTTTGAAGATACTATTAATAGGAAATATCAGTTTAAAAGGGAAATGACATTTACGAAGATATTAAAAGTTCCCAAGATCTTTGATAGTTCAGCAATATTTTGCAGTCTCTAAGGACAAAATATATACCTAACACTTCTAGTTATTAAATAACCATATCCAGAGAGTTTAATCAATATGTATATCCTAACAACTGACTATCAGTGAAAGCATGGAGTGTAAACTGAAAAGAGGAAGAATCAATTTCAGACCTAAACAACCACAGTTGTAATGAACAGAAGGGTGCATGTGCTTTTTTGGACACCGTATAACTGAGTATGACTGGAAACCTACTACCTGCTTATTTCTGCCTCCTTGGATTTCAGCTCAGTGTCACAAACACTCATGATGCCACTGACGAGAGTGCAATGGACAGCCTACTTTCAGTGGTTAAGCATGTCTAACATTAAGTGTCTAATGTTCTGGTGTGAGATGACGTGGTCATGGTCACCACCTGAGTCTGCTGCAGCTGCCCAATGCCTCTGCACAATTTGGGAGTCACAGGTTTAAGAACAGAAACAAAAACCTCTCCTTAACTCATAGTTTGACCATACTACTGAAGAGCAGTCTTCTATATAGACAAAAAATTTTAAAAGTTGAGAAATTCTTTAGAAAGAAAGGTGAGTAGACAGTGAAATACCTTGTTTTATATTTGTTGACAGTACAAATAAACAGTCACAGATTAATCTAGGAATTTTTACTTTTCAAAAGTAAAAATGCTTACACTGTAGTACTATTTAAAAGAAAGACTATAAATCATCAAGGTTTTATTATTAATTGATTACTAAATCACGATAATACAGTATTCTGGAATTATATATACCTATAAAAAAGGAGTAAGAACATCTATGAATTCTAGTCTCCAAAGAAAGGTCTCCAAAACACATATTCTTATTATCAGTATCTAATAGGAATTTTAAAAAATCCTACAACCAAGTTCAAAGAATTTCTCCAAAACCATGCCTGTATCTCTAAATTGCATCATTAACATTTTACTATATTTATCATGTTACCTTCATCTTCTGCAATCCAAATATCTTAAAAAGGTAAAAAGGAGCACTTGGGAGGCAGAGGCAGGCAGATTTCTGAGTTTGAGGCTAGCCTGGTCTACAAAGTGAGTTCCAGGACAGCCAGAGCTACGCAGAGAAACCCTGTCTCGAAAAAACCCAAAAACAAAAAAACAAACAAACAAACAAAAACAAAAAATAAAAAAAAAGGTAAAAAGGTATACAGAATACTTTATATAGTATGCTCCTTATGGGAAGAAAGGACAAATACTTACTCGTATTTGCTAAGATACATGATTGAAACTAGAACAAAGTATATGTGTATAAAAATGCCTTAATGAAACCCATTATTTTATATGCTAAGGCAAACCTAGAAGTACAGAATAATACACAATAATTATAAGTAATAAAAGCAAAGAGGTCATTTGTGTCTTGAAGTCAGACAAACAGAGGCCATAAAATGTAGGGAGTCTTATCACTGCATACACTTTCATTAACTTAAGTCTACAAACCACGTGAAGAAGAGAGTAACTGTGGCACCGTGAGGTCGCTCAGTACTCGAATGCATGCTTGGCATGTATGTGGTTCTGTGTTTAATTCCCACCTAGTCATCAAGTGACTAGACAGCAGATAAAGGTGGAACAATAAACACACACACCCCAAACTTGGTTTTAGCCATGATTTCATGCCTAGAGGCTTCCAATTTGGGGTCAGGGTGATAGCTCAGCTACTTAAGTGCTTGCCTTGCAAGCATGTGTGAATTTAATCTCTAGAAACCATGTTAAAAAGCATAGTCTCCCAACCTCAGCCCTGGGTAGTCTGAACCAGATTCTCAGGGCTGGACAGCCAGCAAGTAAAGCTTATTTCCCACGCTCCATGCACTATGAGAGCTCTCATCTCAAACATCACATTGACTGGCAGGCAAGACTGTTTTCTGGCCTTCACATGCACGTGCGGCTGCACACACATGAACACAGAGATGTCTAATTTCCTTTTTAGATGACTTTTACGTTAGCACCTACTACTCCTACAGTGGAGCAGTTACCTCCAAGCATTCTTGTTAGAGCAGCAATAAAAACAAAATATGCTAAAACCCCAAGAATTAATGCTGACCCTGAGAGTTGTGTCAAAGACATATGCATTTCCAAAAGACGTGTAAGGCTTGCATTTCTTTACACTTTATTTTTTTATTTTTTTTATTTTTTTTTTGGTTTTTCGAGACAGGGTTTCTCTGATAGCCCTAGCTGTCCTGGAACTCACTTTGTAGACCAGGCTGGCCTCGAACTCAGAAATCCACCTGCCTCTGCCTCCCGAGTGCTGGGATCAAAGGCGTGCGCCACCACGCCCGGCTTACACTTTATTTTTATTGACAATAAATGTTTAGTGTTTGTCTACTGTGTAGCAGAGTACAGACCTGGGAGGAGAGGACAGCCATGCCCCATCATTTTCCTCCTCCCTCTTTGCATGACCTACAGGGATCCATCAGACTCACCCTGCCGGACTTGGCACCAAGCACCTCTACGTGCTGAGGTAGAGCATCTTGTAAGTCCCCTCCTCAGTTTTTCACAGAAAATTAGAAATAGATATTATTCTTAAAAATCAGTATTGTAGCAATATTAAGGATTTCTTAGTGCTAAAGCTATATTATTTGTTAATGATTGAGAATGGTGAAGGATCTATATGTATTTATTATTTTAAATAAAAATCATGACTGGGTAATTTTGAACACATGAGCCAATATTATTATCCTATTTATGCTTTCTTCTGCAATATGAAACTTCTAAACAAATTCCCAACTGGATTCCCTGAAGTCTATGACACTGAATGTTAAGAGCAATAAACATTCAGAAAGTTATTTCTAATTTCTTGACTAAGAACACTAGATTCTCAATAGTTCTCCCTTCAATATGTTCCTTTATGACATGTTGTGTCATGCATCTATTTTGTGTTAAAATTTTAACCCCCAACACGCAGAAGGTGGTAGGAAATTGACCAGAGAAGGATACAAGTTTCTTCATACACCTGAATGGTGGCCATGTCACCTTCCAATCGAATAATTTCTCCAACCAGCTCGCTGTGCCCCACTCTCACCAGCTCGTACATGGCAGCACCTGCCATGTCACAGGCTGTAACCACTGAAAGAACAAGAGACTGTTGATCCAATGTTCTATGAATAATTACAGCTAATTTAAAATCTAATACACCCATTAGCATGCCTTCTCATTTACTACTAAGGAAGAAATAAAACCCTATCATGGAATAACCTTTACAGTTTCACATACAGACTTATTTTTAGTAATTGATACAAAGAAGGAAACAAAATAGCCTTGTTAGGCTATAGTTACTGATTAAAGCAACATAAAAGCAACCTATTTTAACACATGAAGTCCTAAATGAAAACTCTCATCTTGTAGTACTGAAGTTCATTTTGAACAACCTAAGCTACTTTCATACATGCAATGAAAGGTTTTGGAACAATTAACAACAAACAAGCACACACTAACATTGGAATTGAGAGCTTTAAAACATCATACAGTAATTATCAATTTACTGTGCTGTTATCCCTTGAAAGATAAGTAGGATTTTTACTTTTTACTACTTTAAGTCAGTGATTCTAAAGTTTCCTTGGCTGAGGACCTTCAATAAACTCTCATTCTAGTATTTAAAAAAACAAACAAAACAAAACCCTATGCATAGCCAGATGGTATGAATCTACAACCTTAGCAGCTGAGAAGCAGAGATGGGAGGATCAGGATTTCAAGCCAGCCTAGGCTACTTGAAATCCTGTTATGAGATACTACCAGTAGCTCACACATGCATATATAATTCCTCTTCTCAAACCATAGGATGTTCATAACCACCCACCACCACCGTTTCAACCTTCAGTTAAGAAAGGACCTCTATTTTTTTTTTTTAAAGATTTATTTATTGATTATATGTAAGTACACTGTAGCTGTCTTCAGACACTCCAGAAGAGGGCGTCAGATCTTGTTACAGATGGTTGTGAGCCACCATGTGGTTGCTGGGATTTGAACTCCGGACCTTCGGAAGAGCAGTCGGGTGCTCTTACCTACTGAGCCATCTCTCCAGCCCCAGGACCTCTATTTTTAATATTTTTTCACAAGCAGGCACCAGAATTAGAGCTTGCTATGTTAGGCCATGCTGTCTAGCAAGCAAAAGTTATCTTTCTGGAAGGAGAAGAGGGTGCTACATTTGTAGAAATGCATAGGAATGAATGAGCCCATTCTTACTGCATAGTCTGTGGTTACAACCATGTGACAGTCATTATTGCAGTGAAAAACATGCTAAATTAATTTGCTCTAGAGAACAACGAATTAAGATGACCTGAAATATCACATAATGAATTTAAGAATCATATTTCATAAACCCCAAAGGATACCATTGGTCTATTAAGAAGTACTTGGGAATTAGCCATCGGCCCAGGGACAGCCTGGGGCACATTTCTTCACATCCGCTTTCCCTAGGCTGGCTATGTTCCTTTGCTTTTCCCCTAAGCTTTCTCATGTTTAATCTACCTGTCCTATCACCATCACAGGGAAACTGTTTCTGTGATCATAAGAGAGATGGGGCACAGCGGAAGGCTACTCTCTGCTTCTTGCCAGCGAGCTCAAGCTCACTGAGTTCTTGGAGAGAAGGCGGCAGAGCTCATCGACAGAGGAAAAGTCTGCCGAGGAGGCACATCACCTTCGCTGTCATTAGAACAGGGCACAGATTGTAATATAAAACTTAAAGGAAAATATGTTTTAGTATCAATGAGCAGGTTGTACCTAGGCTACTATAGTTCAATATTTGTTAGTGGGACATTCAGAAAAAAAAAAAAAAAAGAATACGAAACGAGATGGTTATTTTAAAAGCAGAGTTCCAAGGTTTGACAAAAATGGGTATAAAATGTAAAACTACTTTCTATTCTCAGTATCAGGCTCTCTCAAGTAACTGTGAGATACCTGGAAAAATTACTCAGACAGATGTATTATCACAGAGGAGAAGTTGACATTACCAAGAAAGGCTCTGAAGATCATTATTTAAGTTCAAATCAGTAGAGAATAACTGAAAACTTATTATACATATGGCACTGTATTCTAAAAGCTATAAACCTTAAAGCTTTTATATTTCAAATTAAACAAAAATATGTAAGCTTTATTTGCCTAACAAGCATGGTATCACAAAGTGGCTTATCAATGGCGGACCGTCAAAGGTACTTTAGATTAGCGCTTGGTGACCATCACGGTGGCCATATTAGTTTACTCTCATAGGCACCGTGAGCTCTTACAAACCAAACCATTTATGTAGATCGGCAGGACCTGTGCTTCTCCCCAAGGCACCTTGAAAAGATGCCGATCACAGTGAGGCATCCTTGCTCTCAGCTGCTGCACATTACTTACCAGGCCCTGAGACTCCATGCACATAACCAAATGTACTTTCTTTATCCTCATCGCGGATTTTGGGTAGCTTGGAGAAATCCATTGTGTTAAATTTACCTGAGGCAAAAGAAGAAAGTAAACCATAGTTACAAACTCTAAAACTAAAGAATCAGCATAGATGGTATATTCTCCAGTCATAAAACTATTCAGAATAGAATTCGACATCACACACACACGGGGTGGGGGTAGGGGAGTTTATTTCAAAATAGGGTTTCTCTCTGTAGCCCTGTCCTGGAACTAGTGCTGTAGACCTGGCTGTCCTCCTCAAACCCAGGAATCTGGCTGCCTCTGCCTCCTAGGGCTGCTGGGATTAAAGGTGTGCACCACCACCACCCAGCTCAACATAAAATCCTTAAAATTTAGTTAAAAGTACCTCATTCTTAAATAAGCAACTGGTATATGTTATAATAACTAAACTGTGTTTATATTTCATATTCCATAGAAAATACTAACATTTCCTGGTAATTTATCTATCCTTTTACTATTCATATCCTCCTCATTATTCCCTCTGCAGTTACTCTGATCATTCATGAAGTTTCAGAGCTTTGGAAAGGCTGTTGCCTTTGAGAGTCTTTTTGCTAGAGTATCTAGTCCAGTACTTCCTTTAGGATTCTGTTCAAGTGTCACCTTCTTCATGAGCCACTGTAAGCACTGTTTTAAATATATTGCCCCTGCCTTAACTTTTCAATGCTTTGTTCATTTTTTAATGTTGAGTGTTTGCCCTAATTTCTGTATGT
This sequence comes from Mus caroli, assembly GCF_978045245.1. Lineage (NCBI taxonomy): Eukaryota > Metazoa > Chordata > Mammalia > Rodentia > Muridae > Mus > Mus caroli. Next base: position 41,116,493 of record NW_028227272.1, read on the forward strand.
GTTACATATGTAACTGGGGCCCCCAGAGGCCAGAAGAGGGCATTGGATCCCCTGAGACTTAAGTTACAAGCAGTTGTGGGCTACTGTATAGGTGCCAGGAACCAAATCTGGGTCTTCGGGAAGACCAAGTGCTTATAACCACTGAGCCAAGTCTCCAGCTCCACCCTTGTTTGATTTAGTTTCTTATCATAGCACTTTTCATAGGGGGACAGACTATGTATTTTATATTATACCTATCTTTAACACTTGTCTCAGAGCACTTTCCCTTTCCTTCTTTTAGTAGAACAGAAGCAGTTTAATTGAGGAGCCTGACAGAGCTGAGTGGTAAAAGCACCTGCTCTTGCAGAAGACCCAGGGTCAATTCCCAGGTCCCCCATGGCGGCTCACAACTGGTTGTGACTCCAGTTTTAGGGGGTTGACACCCTTTTCGGGTTTCCTCAGGTACCAAATATGCACATGATGCACATACATGCAAGAAAATACTCATACACATAAAATAAAGAGAATCTTTAAAAAAAGAAAACTTAGTTCAACAGCTACTTTAGAGAAGTACAGTCTGAAAATGGACAACTACCCATATCCAAAGAGAAAGCAGAAGCCAGGCTGCTGACTCACACCTGTGTTCTCAGCACGGGGGAAGCAGACTCAGGAGGACTGTCATGACGTCTGAAGCCAGCCTGGACTGCAAAGTAAGCTGCAGACCACCCTGTACTACAGAGCGAGCCTGGCTAAAAACAAATAACAACAAAAACAAACGCTCACACCAACAACACCAAAAAGGGAAATTGGTGATGGATTCCACAAAATTAGTCTTACGGCATTCAGCAATAAAATGCCACTTCATATACATTTAGTAAACGGTCACAGACTGCAATGTTTAATGAAGCCATCTTGAAGGTCAGCTGGTATTTGTACAAACAAGGAAGGAAAGAGTGAGTGGCAAAGGCAACCCAGATGAGTCAAGAATAGGAGAATGGAGATAAAATATTCAGGAACAGCAAACAGACCGGCCTGACTGGTCTAAAAGCTTATGTTAGGGCAACAATAGGGACCCAGCATGCAAAGATAGGTGATACCGACTATGGGCCTCTGCGTGAACGAAAGGAAGTAGCGATTTAGGGAAGGCTTGCGTGCTGTTGCTCTAACACATTAAATCCCGGAAAGACTGCATGTAGGCCGAGAGGCTGAAAACACTAGCTAAGGCTTGAATGTCAATGGACTTCCATATCCTGAGTGTTTGCTCTGTTCCTCCCAAGGGATAGGCTCCGTGTGAAAGAAAGCAAGAGAATAAAAGCTGCAACTAAGCATGTGACTATTTTCAAGGAGCTTTTTGCTGGTGTACCCAAATGGACTACACAGAAAAATGATTTAGGTGTTCAATTAAGGTATAAACACTGTATTGGGAATGAAAGAGAAACTGACTCTACTATTGAGAATGTGGGTAAATGTAGATCAATATGGAGAAAGCATACATATACAAAAAGGTTGTTAGAAAGCAAGTTTTGAGGACCCTTTAGTCCAGATAAAAAGAACATAGGTAAGAAAGCCAACTCCTGAGCTTTGCTGAGTAAGGCAACACTGAGGGGTAATTTCCAGTATTTGTGGAGATGCCAGAGGATCACGCATCCCATATACACAATTTGTAATCCTTTAGCCAAAGTATCAAAAGCTGTGAGTCGACACGGGTGGGTCTTGAGTGTTGTTTCTCAGGAGCTGTCCACCTTGCTTCTCTGAGAAAGGGTCTTTCCCTGAGGCCCCGCCCGGCCTTACAGATTTGCTCAGGTTGGCCAGCCATTGAGCCCCAGGTATTCACCCGTCTCAGCCTCCAGAAGCACATGCTACGGCACCTGACATTTTGGTGGGTGGGTGCTGAGAACTAAACAAGTCCTCATCCTTGCACCACAAACATTTTACCAATTGAACTATCTTCCCATCCCTGAGAACAAGATTTTCTAGGAACCACCAGATAATGAAAAAAGCCAAGATTATCTGATATCCTCTTTTGGCCTTCACAGGTAACCAACATACAAATACACACATTAAAAAAAAATTCCTTCTGGGGCTGGAGAGATGGCTTAGTGGTTAGAATGTACTGCTCTTACAGTGGAGCCAAGTTCCGTTCCTAGCACTCACATGATAGCTCACAATTGTCTACAATCCACTTCCATGGAATCCAATGTCTTTTCTGACTCTGTGAGGTCCTGCAAGCATGTGATGTGTAACACACACACACACACACACACACACACAACTTCAAAGAAGTAAACAAGGTACTGAGGTCATCTTGCAGACTAAGTTCTTCCCTGTATAGTATCTGTGACACATGATCATCTGCTCAGTAAAGTGGAAACAGCATGAGTGCTGGAGTCAGCTGACTTGGGATCACATTTAGGTTCCTCTAATGACATGCTGCAGGAAAACTTAGACAAGTCAAAATCTCTTACCTTTAACTAAAAAACAAGAATCATGCTAGCACTTATTCAAGAATTGTGATTTAATTATACATTTGGTCAAATGTTCCTTGTGAAATGCTCACAAACACTGCCGTACCAATGCTACTCGAATAGCAGCATCTCAATTTTGAAAACGCCATTTACGTCCAGAAGCGCCTTCTTTCACGACGGCTATGCATGATTTCCTGTCCATCCTCCTGAGCACCTTCTGTTGTTCCTTGCTCAAAGACAGTCTTTATGGTCTGCCACTCCTTGGCCTTTCAGAAAGTATTTTATCATATTTGTATTGACTGCTTTAGAAATGGAGCAATAGAAATAAGACATATTTCAAATCCTGTATAAGTGGAAAAGAATATTACTTCTTTATTTTAGAAGACAGAGACCAAGGCTTTGAGTTAAAAAGACTGATTTTAAATTTGTAAATGAGAGCATTAGAAAGGTGAAATTCCTTTGATTAGTCTACTTCACTTGTAGAGTCCAATAGAGCTATGGTAAGACAGATAAGATATATCACTGGTCTGCCTGAGAGGAAAGGGGTATGGAGAGGAATTTAATTAATGCAAGTCAGGATTGCCTGATTTCTAAAAAGTATGTCTAATGCAACAGCAACAGCTGCTACTGCTTTTAAATTTTATTTTTATTATTTTTAATGGTGCATGCATGCTTTTCTCTCTCCCTCTCCCTCTCTCCCTCCCTCCTCCCTCTCTCTTTCTCTTTCTCTCTGTGTGTGTGTATGTGTGTGTGTGTGTGTGTGTGTGTATGTGTTTACAGGTGCCTGTGAAGGCAGGGAAGGGATGGAGTGGGGTGTGAGGTCAGGTTCTCCTAGCACTGTTGTCCTAAGTGCTGTATTTCAGGCAGAAAATATGGTGTAACATTCAGTCTTCCCTTTAACCAGCCAGATAATATAGGAGATGTGTGTATTCTCAGAAGCAGCACAGGCTGACTTTACATGGATGCATGGTGAAGACAATGGAAGAGTGGTTCACGGAGGTGACCTGGAGACTACGGAGATGGGCAAGGATGATCAGACTACACTGTAATGCTTTCCTAGAGATGCTTCAGTTCTCTTGAGCCATGGAAAGGCCATCTAAAGGCTTCAGGAAGCCAAGCAGTATCTTCTGTAATTTTTAAAATAACAATTTATAGTCTGAGTCCTCCCAATATATGGACAATGATTATTGGGAGGGGATCACATGGATTTGTGAGTTTATCAGTGGCTGGAGAAGTATCGCCACCGTAGGAATTTTGGTGACCTATTGTAGCTGGTCTTTGCTACTTTTGGAGTTCTTCTTTTTCCTACCCTTTATCCCCCCCAGTTTCACCTCCTAACACTAAGTAGGAAAAAACAAGGACAGAGGAGAGAGAGAAATTAGGAAGGTTCTTGAATCTAATTTCTTTCTTTTTGTTTCTTCTTTGACCCCAGCTACTAACAAACAGTAAACAACCTCCCCAAGTGGCCACCAACCACCAACCCTGCATCTCAGGGAACCCTTTTATGTATCCTCTGAAAAATTCTCAGAATTCCAAACATCTCGCAACTGCAGAAATTATCTGCAGTTGACAAAACCGAGTTTCTGCTAGAACTCGAGGCACATCCCAGCCGCTGCAGACAGCCTGAAGCGGCCCCACATCCCTACACCTGGGACTAAAATCAAAGCAGATTCTTGTATTATTTCTGTGTTTTTTTAAAGAAACTCAAATTCCAGAATTCTTAAAAATGTCACTACGACCTATCTTTTAAACTTTTAAAAAATGTTTGAGGCACACATTAGGCATCAGAAGCAATAACATTAAGACAGAGAATCAAAAGCCTCAGTGGTAACACTACGAGTTCACCTCTAGATGACCAGACACGCCTTTGCTTTCATCTGACAAATACTCTTAAACCAGCAAATCAAGGTGTTCTTTTTTTCCCCTTTCCTTCTTGGCAGGAGGAGAGGAAATGTTGGGACAATTCCACCCTCTAAAAATACAACATAGGGGCTGAAGAGATGGTTCAGTGTTTTAGAACACCTGTTGCTCTCACAAAGGACCTGTGTTCAGTTTCTAGCATGTGGGTCCTACCATCCCATGAAGTCGGAAGTCACCGCCCACCAGGTCTCCAGGGTTCCAGGCCTATGCTCAACTGGAGACCAGGCTGTGTGTGCACAGTTCACCGCCCCACAACACCCACTGTAATGTCGATTCTAGGGAATCCAATGCTCAGAGGACACCAGGCATGTATGTGGTACACATACATACAAGCAAACAAATATCCATACGCAAAAAAATAGAAACATTTTAAGGCCAATATAAAGAGAAAATATAATCATTATGAGCAATTTAGCTCTCTCTACTGTGCAAGGGGAAAAGAAATCTCACTCTGTAGAAGAGGCTGGCCTTGAACTCAAGAGATCTGACTGCTTCTTCCTCCTGAGTGCTGAGTTTAAAGATGTGGGCCACCACTACCCAGCAAACAGCAGATTTTTTTTTTTTAATGTTAAACATGGGCTGGAGCGGTGGCTGAGCAGTTAGTAGAGCAATCTGTTCCGGTAGTAGTTTATTTTTGTGCCCAACATTCATGTTAGGTGACTCATAACTCCTATAATTCCAGTCCAAGGGGATCCAACACCTCTGGCCTCCTGCATATACGTGCATCTTGGGCACCTGCACACATGTGCACAAGGCCACACACACACAAAGGTAACTAAAAATACAAAATAACTTTAAAATATTAAAAACTTTCAAAAGCATTTTCAATAGGAAAACTAAGTCATAGTAAATTACGAGTTAATTGTATTCCAAGCCTTCACAGTAGAGGAGCCAAGTATACTATGATTTAATGTTGCATGAAACTCCTTCCTTACACAGTTACCCTGCTGTTCTCAGGGATATACAAAGGAAACCAGGGAATAGCAGTGCTAGGGACGTAACTCAGTGATAAAGCACTTGCTAAGCAGGCTGGAGTCCCTGGCTTAGAACCCCAGCACTACAACCCACAGTCACGAAGAAAACGTGGCACAAAAACCAAACCAAAACAAAACAAAAAAACAACTCAATGATTACATTAGGCTTTACCCTTAGCTAGTGGACTCCTACTTTACTTACGAATAAAAAGCAAATACAATTTAGAACTAAGATTCCCTTAATTATAAATTATAGCCCCCCATATTTGCGAAAAGTGGAAAAGAAAAAAAAAAAAATCTGTGCTGTAGAGAAGGAAAAATCCAGAAGGCAGCAAAGGCAGCCATCTGACTAGTGAGTCATCAGACTCTACCCACGAGCACTGCGGTGATAGCACCAGAGGCCAGCTGTCCCAATATTTTATAACAGGATCCAAATGGCTGCTGGCTAGTGTGCTATACCTAGCAATGTCTTTTATTCTAAAAACAATTCCTTTAACTACCAGAGTTTGGGCTGGAAACAAGGAGATGAGAACACAACAGTCAACACTAGGCTTACAAGGCAATTCTCATAAGATCTGACCCACTTCACTGACACTTGGTGTTATTTAATGTAACAGTTAAGAAAGAACATACTAACTCATTAAAAGACTAGCTTTGGAAAGCACAAGGAGGTTGTTAGTTTGTTTTTAAAGGAAAAAAAACCAGTGGACTTCAATAGTTTATCATTATTTTGATTGTATGCATCAAAAGGCATCCCTTGTGGCATGTCATTAAATGTATGCTGGATGTAACCATCAAATCAGGACTGGTAGGGAGGTTTCCACAGCTCCATTTCTCATTAACTGATTTAAAGAGAGGGACTCGTGCCAGCAGCCCAGATTGCTTTCAAACTCCTAATCTCACTGCCTCAGCTTCCTGATGATGGGGTTACAGGCATGAACCACCTAGCCTGATCTACATTGGATTTTTATCTGCTATTTTCCTGCACAGAGAAAAACACCCTAAACCTGCTTATGATTTTTATGCTTGCTCAAAATTCCACTTAAAAACTTTACTTTGGTCATGTGTAGTGCAAAAGACTACTGTAAGCTAGTTACTTTGTGAAGGACTTTCTTATTCATCTCTTAGTAGCTCTATAAGAAATGTTAAATGGCAGATTTATTTCACTATGCATACCCAGACCCCTCTGCTTTTCTTGCCAATGAAACCCTAACTTTGTTAGAATTTTGGGGAGTCTATCATGGTAATTTCAGTTCCATGAGCAATGGCCTGCTTGGGAATAGTCTGACTAATAAAAGGCAAGGGGAATCTTTCAGAAGCGTATGAGCAATTTCTCTTCTGTTTTAGAAAATATGGGCAAATAGAAATAGCCCTCCCTCGGCAGCTGGTCATCTGCACGGGGTGCTGAGCTGTAGCAAGTCTGGGACGTAGAAAGGAGCTAATTTGGGAAGGCAGGCTACCTTGCTACAGATGACAACATAGAAGGTCAAAAGGTTGTGGGTCCTGTTCCTATATTGATCCACTTAATTGGCCAAGATAGCAATTAAAAAAATAGAGAGAATTTCAGTAATAAATATTTTATTTATACACATTACATAGTATCATTAAAAAAGAATGAACAGATCAGGAGGTAAACTTAAGGTCATTGGTGAAATAGATTATGAAAATTATTAAACTTTCTAAGGAAATGTGTAGATAAAGCTGGGAGTCAAAGAGGAGAGAGAAACACAACAAAATGACAGGGAACATGATGACTAACAAGTGCGTGCACACCTACACACACACACACACACACACACACTCCTACTTCAGCTCTGAATCAAAATACAAGCATTTCTGAAAAATAAGTAATTAAGAATTAAGCTGGGAACAAATTTTAATTTATCAGTTAAATAGGCTCAAACTTAGTTGTTAGCCTTGCCTATAGTTGTTTTTAATAGCATTTCTAAAAATGGTCATAAATTTATTTTCTTTTCTGCATATTGCAAAAGAACTGCATACAGCCAAATGGACTTAAGTAGGATTATGTAATATTTTAGAACAATGGAGATTGAATGCAGCAAATCACTTGAAGAGTTCCCTTAGAAGGTAAAAGAATGAGGTTCTGAGTTAATGGTCAAAAGAATGATTAAATAGTCATTAAAAAAGAAGCAATTTGAATTTATTACTAAGGAACATGGGAAGCAATTTAGTAATATGCAGCTAAGCCCTTAAAGGTTTTATTTCTGTTGCTGTGATAGAACGTCTCAACCAAAGGCAACTTAGGAGAGGAAAGGACTTATTTGGCCTACAATTCCACTCTACCATTCAGTCATCATTGAGGAGATATCTAGGCAAAAGCTCAAGCAATTAGTCAAACAACATTCATAGTCAAGAAGGGGGTGAGGGGCACATATGAGGCTGGCTTCCTTGTATGTATGTAGCTTTGAGCTGTCTTACAGTTCAGAACCCATCTCAGGGAATGGTGCAGCCCACAACTGTCTACTTTTAATTAACAATCAAGACAATCCACCATAGCCACGCCTACTGCCAACCTGATCTGGATAACTCCTTATTAGGAAGGAGTCTTTTCCAGGTGACTTTGGTTTGTGTCAGGTCAACAGTTAAAAAGTCCACAGACAGTTTTCAATTCAGTGGGCAGGAAATCCTCATTTCTAATGGTTTGCTCAAGTGTATTTCAGTTACTAACAGCTACAGTTTATTAAGTTGACTGTGGGTCAGAAAAACTTGGCCATTCGTAGAGGTTTTAAATGGTGTGACTTGCTAAGGAATTAACTTAGTATGTGCTTGGTCTTCAAAACTGCTACTGTGTAGTACTTAAAACTAGCTACTACTGTAATTAGAAATCAAGGTGTGGCAGCTCACTGCCATACCTTGAGGCAAGAGGAGCCATTACAGGAGGGCAGTGTAGTGAGACTCTGATCAAGAAACTAACAAGCAGAGAAGTGAGACGGCTCAGAGGGTAAGTAAAGGCTTCGGCCTCCCACACCTGAATGCAACCCTAGGCACTGACATGGAGGAAGGAGAAAAGTGACTCCCAGGAGTTGTCCACTAACCTCCACATGCTTGCCAGGGCATGCAAGCACCACCATCCACATGCATGTGCAATACACATACACACACACACACACACACACACACACACAGAGTAATTTTTTAAAAAAATCAAAAAGAGCATGCCTTTAATTCCAGCACTTGGGAGGCAGAGGCAGGTGGATCTCTGTGAGTCTACAGAGTGAGTTCTAGGACAGTCAATGTTACACAGAGAAACTGTGTCTCGAAAAACCAATAAATGAATACATGAATGAATAAAATAAAAAAAAAACAAAAACAAAAAAACAAAAACCAAGCTGCTCAGTCAATGCCTGTCTTTACTGCTGGACTGAAGTGCCAGGCAAACAGGAAGGCACCTGCTCTTGTCATAAAGCAGTCCGGCTGTCCGCACAGGACACAAACACCACACATTATTTAGTTACAGTCTTGGCCGAGGCATGAGTGAAACAGGAACTCCTATTCACTGAGGGAAAAATGATAGCCCTGAAAAATGTACTGAATACAACTTGGCCTAATGCCCAATGACCAAGATTTCTAAAATCAGCACTTCCCCGAGACCAAACTGAAGCCAAATATTATCACAGAATGAATTTCTGAGTTAAAAGGTATTATTAAACATCCTAAAATACTAGAGAAGTTAATATATTTATTAACTATATCAATTATAGTAAGTGCAGAGTCTAAAGTCTATTATTTAGATTAGTAATATTTAAAAATTTACACTTAACTCAAAAAATACAAAATGTATACGTAGAAAAACGAACAAGTGACTTTTGACAAAAATGTAAATTTAGTAGAGAACTCCCATCTCTTCAACAAGTGACAGTTGAACAGATGTGCACACCCAGAAACCAAAACCAAAATATTTTAACCAATACCAGCACTATATAAAAATCAACTGAAAATGAATGGTAAGACTAGATGTCAAACCTGTAACTACAAAATGTTCCTTGAGAGCCTGAATTAGATAGGTCTTATTTATATAACATAGACAAATAGCAAACTGACAAATTGGGACTTTAGAAGAGTAAAATACTTTACTTCTCAAAAGATATTGTTAGAATAACAGAAGTTACCAACTGTGAGGAAATGTTTATAAAGCAGAAATATAGTATCTTTTTTTTATAGTATAGAATAGAGTTTATTCAGGGCATGGGGAGGGAAGTTAACAGGGTAGTAGAGGCAGAGAAAGGAAGAGAGAGAGAGAGAGAGAGAGAGAGAGAGAGGAGAGGAGAAAAGGCCAGCCATGAGCATGTGGAGAGAGGGCAAAGGGGAGGGGGAAGGGAATGGGGAAGGGGTGAGGGGACAGGGAGCAAGAAGGGAAGAACAAGAGAGCTATAATAATTTTTAAATATAGTTTCAGAAAAGCAATGGTTTTTCTTCACACTTATTTTCTAATTTCTCTTCATTATTTATTTTATTAGAACAGATTTTCATCATTCACTATATTCTGATTGCAGTTTTCCCTTCCCCAACTCCTCCCAGATCCTTCCCTCTTCCTCACCTACCCAAAAGCACACCCTTAGAAAAGTGACCCTCAATACTCATGAACAAGAAGATAATGTAGGTTGGTGAGATAGCACAGCAGATAAAGGCACTTGCCACCAAGACTGCTGACCTGAGTTCAATCCCTGGGACACAGGTGATGGAAAGGGAGAACTGGCTCTCCAAAGTAGTCCTAAGCCCTTAGACACATACTGGGACATGCACATGCACACAATCTAAACATTTAATGCAAAAGGCAGTCCAATTAAAACAGGCAAAAGGGGCTGGTAAGATGACTCAGCAGTTAAGAGCACTGACTGCTCTTCCGGAGGTCATGAGTTCAAATCCCGGCAACCACATGGTGGCTCACAACCATCCATAATGAGAAACTAATAAAAAATAAGTAAAATAAAAAGTAAACAATAAATAAATAAATAAATAAATAAACCTATGGGCTGGAGCAAGTGGGGCCGGAGCGAATGGGAGAAGGGAAGAGGTTGAAGGGAAGAGTTGGAAAAAAAAAAAAAAAGAAAAACAGGCAAAAGACTTAAACATATTAATACACACAAACGCAAACACATACGACAAGTAACTACTTGAAAAGCTGCTTTCTATCACCGATCACTAGGAAATCATGAATTAAAACCAGGATAGGATACTCATAGAATGGCTAAAGTTTTAAGGTAGTATTAGTAAGGGTTAAAAAAAGAAATTTGGCATATAACGCTGGTAAGAAGTTAGGCATGGTGGTGCCAGCCTGGTCTTCAGAGCAAGTTCTAGGACAGCCAGGGGTACACACTGAAACCCCTACTCGAAAAACCAAAATAATAAAAATATCTTGGATGAGGGCTTAGGAAAATCCTACTGTATTCTCAGTCATAAGAGCTTGTCTTCCGACCCAGGCTATGTCCCAATGCTTTGGTTATAAACTTGGTACAGGTTAGTGGTTGTAAAAGCCAGACAGAGTGAAGGTACTGTCTTGTTTTGTACAGCTCTTACTTAAGGCAGTATTAATTGCAATTTTTACCCACAGCCTAATTATCTCTATTTTTGGCTGTTTCCTCATGCATTCATCTTCCCAGTACAATGCCCTAGGAAGGATGAGATCATGTTTAAAACAAACATAAACACATATCAATGAACAATAGCAGGTTCTGTCAATGTACATTCAATTCAATCCCTTAGGAATCTTGCCTGAGTCCTGAGTTTCTGCTTTGCATCACATCAAGAGTTTGGTGTCAATCAGCCTACCTGCCATTGAGACTCTACAATGTGTTATATTTCAAATAATTTATGGAGTTTGTAATTAATGTGAATGAAGTCTCTCACTAGCTCATTGTTAGTACCTAAAGCTGGGGTCCAAGGGATGCTGAAAACTCAAGCTATCGTATTCAGCTGTCTAGTGTGTGTAACTGAAATACCTGACGTGTTCTTCTGATAAAAACAAACCAGTATCTCTCACTGTTGTTTACTAAGAATTATTTTTTACTCTCTTTGGGCAATATAAATTCCAATTTCAAATAATGAAACCCCAATATGAATCAGACAAGTAGCACTAAGTTGTAACCAGAATAAAAGTGATAAACCTGACGGTCTTATTCTCAAAGTATATTGATTCTGTATAAATAAATGTGTGCTATCATACTGGTAGAGCACACACAATTCAGGAAAGTCAAAGGAAAGGACAAAGGAACTGTGCTAAATTAAAGAGCAACATGGTGATATCTACCAAAAATTAAAAATGTCATTCTTTTCTCATGCAGTTAGTTCATTCTTAGTTTACTCTATGTGCACAAAATATTTTATTATTCATTATAGCATTTTCTTAGATGCAAAGACTGGAATCTCCGTAATATGGAGACTAGGAGGGGTGAAATGACTAAGGCCTTGTAAGCTTAGTTAACCTGGGTTTGATTCCCAGATCTTACATAAAGTGGAAGGAGAATCAACAATATAAAGACTAAATAACTTGTCATAGAATTTGTATGCTTAAGGGCGTTAAAACAGTAATATTTCTCCCTGAGTTCACGTTTCTATGACTTATAAGTTGTGAGTTATATTATAAACATTTAACCATCACATGCATAATTGTCCTCATTTGATGAATGGGGGTAAAAACAAGCATCTTCTTAGAAGGGTGCTGTGGGACTTCCACGAGTAACTATAACCCATGTGTTAAGAAAAGGCCTTGCCACTTGTGGTGGCACATGCTTGGGGTCTGTGGAAGAGTTGGTGGCAGAAGGATCAAAAAAACCCCGCCTGGATCAGCAAAGCTCCCAGCAATGTCCATATGACAGTGTAATGTCCATATGACAGTGTAATTAAATACTCAGCTAGCACTTGAGAGGACGCTTTAAGTACATCGGTATGGAATGTCTCTAGGATAACCCCGTTAAGGGGAAGAGAGAGGCTCAGAATGCTATTCAAATGCACTACCGTTATGGACAAATACATGGGGTGGAGCTAGAAACAGGGAAGAGAAATGTCTGAGTATGTAATTTCCACCATGCTTATACATGTATTACCCACTTAATAAAAGTACTACAGATTTTTGTACAGTTTATAACACAGAACACACATACACACATGTATACATACACACACACACACACACACACACACACATATATATATATATATAGAGAGAGAGAGAGAGAGAAATATACAATCAAAATAAAATGGTAATAAAGAATTAAAAGCAGCAGCATGAGATATAAAAACTGGCATTTTAAGTATGTGACAAACTCCAAACCATCTGCCACTTCCTATTATGGTTTGAAGCAATGCATCAACTTCTAATTTTCAGAAAATAATTGAAATCGAGATGTGTGCAGTGGCATGCGTCTGCAAGCCCAGCAACTGGAGATGAGTTTGGTTTATACATCTAGACCCCATTTCAAGACAAATCAAGAATTAATTAATTGCAAAGAATTTAAATTTTGCTTTTTAAAAACTTAAGTCTTTTCATTTTTATTATGTGTCTGTGTGGGAGTATGCGCATATATTTGGCAGGGCTGGTGAAGACCAGAAGAGAGTGTTAGATTCTCTGACCTGGAGTGAGAGGTAGTCATAAGCCACCCAACATAGGTGCTAGGAACAGAATACAGGCCCTCTACAGAAGCAGTACAGGCTCCTAACCCTGTTATAGCTCTCTGACCAAATTCCCCAAACTTGCTTTATTTGAAGTTTTCTTTTTTAAAATTTATTTATGTATGTGAGTACACTATAGCTGTCTTCAGACACACTAGAAGAGGGCATCAGATCCCATTACAGATGGCTGTGAGCCACCATGTGGTTGCTGGAAATTGAACTTAGGACCTTCAGAAGAGCAGTCAGTGCTCTGAACCCCTGAGCCATCTCTCCAGCCCTATTTGAAGTTTTCTTAGAGAAAGTTAATCTTATAATCTGTTGAACAATAAGTGGACTTTTCTCACAATGATTATTCATATGATTAAGTCAGGTGACAGAAAGTACACTTGTGTAATATGCTTTTACATTTCCAAGGCATAAAACATTTTGCAGTATTAAATACCAACAACAAAAAGAATGTCAATTTGAGCCTTATCTGGTAGTATTTATTATTGTTTGGATATGTTTTCATGACAACTCCTTATTAGGTGTCCCATGGTTATCAGAAATAAAATTAAGAATTTATGGAGTTACCAGGATATTTTATTCACTTCCTTCTCCAATACCTAAGACAAAATGTATTTCAAGTATCTTCCTGTCTAGTTAGTTCAAATATTATTTTTCATCTTGTTAATTTTTCTTTAGCCTTCCTGGCCTTCTGTTTCTTTTTAAAAATGTATTTTTTTATTACTTTCAGCCCTCTCTTTCTCTTCTTCTTTCCTCTTTTCCAGTGTTAACAGGACACATAAAACTCATGTCTTACATATAGCTTTATAAAAATAGAATCTTATTATATACATACACTTCTTTATATTTTACCTTTATCACGTAAGGAACATATTGGAAATCCTCTCAGGATATACTTAGAAAGCCTTCCAAGTTACCAGGAGAGATTCGACTCCTACTACAACGTTTCAGAATATGACTGTGCCGTAATAAGCATAACACTTCTAATAGGTGTTCCCCTGTTCTCAGGATTTTAGCACTGTCACCACTGTGGCAATCAACATCCAAGTCAACAGGCTTTTGCTTGCTTACTGGTGATTTTATTTCATGGAGGCTGATGAAAGAATACATACACTTCTAATACTAATACTGTTTGCTTACAAAGCAAACCAAAAGCAAGGAACAATTCATTTCTCTATCAGCATTCAAGGGAATCTTCCCCCCACATATCCCTGCTAGCATGGTTTGTCATTTATTTTTTACTAGCCAGAGACATAGTAATTCACTGCTACTCTATCAATTGCTAGTAAGGTCATAGTTTTCCCATTTGTTAAGCTAAATGTTAAATGCTAAGTTTTTTCTCCTGTGAACTTCTGACCACATCCTTCTCTATAATTGGTGGACTTTTTAAAGTTTGTAAGACTTCTTACAAATACTAACTCTTCACGGTAGATGTATTTCAAGTGTTTTCTTTTAAGCATTTGTTGTTTCCATTTCTGCTACAAAATTATTTCTATGTAGTTTCAAAGTCTTTTTTCCTTCCCTTCCCTTTCCTTCTCTTTCCTAATTTGGAGGTATTCCTCCGTGGTCTATGTATACATAAAATTTGATTAATATTTTAAATATGTATTTACATTTAAGTTATAGACAACTTGATTCAGTTATGTTTACCACATAAACATACCTCCCTTCCACACTTAAGACTCACTCTGTCATGATGGGAATTTCCTTATACATTCACATACACACATATTTACATATATATTTGAGACAGGCTCTTATGCACCCCAAGTTGACGCTGACATCAGCAGGGGATAACCTTAGATTTCTGACCTCGCCCCCACTTCCAGATCACAGGCATGCGGCACCATACATGCTTTAAGTGGTGCTGGGGACAAGCCAGAGCTTTAAGCATGCTATGCAACCACTCGGCCTTTCACTTCCATTTCTTAGAAAGTTTTGTACTTATGTATTTAAGCCTAGGAGTACATATACAAATAAATGAATCACTCTGTTATATGAGTAAGCCAAAGCATTTTATAAGGTGTTCATGCAGCTTTAAAATGAAAGAATTATTTCAATGTTTACATTTAGATCAGATTAATAAACTGTAGCTGGACCTGGCTGCACAGGCCCATGACATCATTACCTGGGAGGGGGAAGTAGAAAACAAGGTTTCCTGGGGGTGGAGCATGTTCAAGGTCAGCCTGCACAACTTAGTGGAACCCTGTCTCAAGATGTAAAATGAGACCAGGTGACTTTAATTATATAGCAGAGGCAGGTGGCCCTCTGAGAGTTCAAGGCTACCCTGGTCTATGGTAGCTAATTCTAGGACAGCCATAGCTAAATACTGAGACCCTTTCTCAAAAATGAAAATTTAATCAGAAAATAGCTATAATACACCATTAATTGCTAAATGTTAATGTAAATGGCTGTCACCACAGCAACTAAGTTTTTAATGAGCAGATAAAAATAAAGATCTGCTACTCTATAAAGATATATCGCCACACATTTATTCACCATATACTACATATATTATATACAGTGCTGTAAATCAAAGACTTTCCCTTTCAGGGAAAAAGAAAAAAGAAGGGAATGTGTGAAACATAAATAATCTTCAGAAATTAAATAAAAGGCACTACTGATCACAGATTATTTACCAATACATATAAAAATGAATGAAAATGGGCTGGTGAGATGGCTCAGTGGGTAAGAGCACCCGACTGCTCTTCCAAAGGTCCGGAGTTCAAATCCCAGCAACCACATGGTGGCTCACACCCATCCGTAATGAGATCTGACTCCCTCTTCTGGAGTAGGTACAGTTGACTGAAGACAGCTACAGTGTACTTACATATAATAAATAAATAAATCTTTAAAAAAAATGAAAATACACACTATATCACAGTTACTCTTATAGTGAACTGACATTAATACAAATATTCAATTATTTCTTAGTAAACTATTTTCCTTACAGTATTTTTTGTTATGATTAAAGAAAAACATAAACTCGAAAAGCTGTATTTCAATAATTTTATTTACTTATATTTCCCATTGCAAAACCACTAATCCTTGTGAATCACTAAAGAAGAAAAAAATTCTTACTCTAGTTCATGTCCATACTGTTTCTTATATTGACAAAACTTTAAGAGTGGAAAAATGGTTTCCTAAAAAAACTGATTCCATACATTAATGATCATAAACATTAAAAAATTTAATATAAAAGCCTAGTAAACTGTAGCTAGAAGCAAAATGAGGGAATTCTGCTGCTATCTCCCATCTTCTACTATTGAGCAAGTTTGGAGTCTGTGGGAGTCAGATATGGTGGCACTTGAGCCTGTAGTAGACTGACCAGCCTTAGTCTGGTGCTTTGAAAGCAGTGTGAGTTACAGCATGACCAGTTTCAAAAAACACACTCAGAAAAGTTCTTTTGGCACTATTTTTTCATTTCAAATTTTAGTGCATTCATTGTAACAGAACCCTTTTGTGCTAAGAGGTTTGGTTTGCTTTTGCCACTTTTGTAGGGCACTGTATGTCTCTCCTAGAAGTTCAGGGGGTACGACTGAAGCACGTCAGTACAATTAGTAAGAGCTTCTGTTGGTAGGGTGGCATATATCTGTAATTCCAGCACTTAGGGTAGACAGGAGGATGACCATGATGAAGGCTAGCCTCAGCCTCCATTAAAAAAAAAAAAGCTTATAATGTGTGCACTAAACACTGTATGCCCATAATCTATTTTAATAATACCTATGGGCTAGATTTAAACAGAAAGAAACTTCATTTTAAGTGCCCAAGGTCAGACAGCTAATGACAGGGAAGCCTAAAACCTAATCCCAGGCCTCTGTGATTGGGAAATCTATTCAGGTAAAGTTTGAATATACTAATTTACACTAACTGCTGTCTAGCTTTGAAACTACTCTCAGATTATTTAAGGTCGTCTCATCCGATTCAAAATACCGTTTGGGAGGAAAGTTTCTCAGTATGGAGCCCTGAAGCTTCCAGCATTGGCTGCACTTAAACAGACATATGACCAAGATGGAGAAGCTGAATGAAGATCCTCTCACTTTAGGGCTGAACCACAGGCTTTACCATTATCAATAAATACAACACACTGTGGAAACAAGTTGGTCACTGTACAAATAAAGTCCATACAAGGTTTATGTCTATTCTATTTAGTACTCGGAAAATTGGACTAAAAAGTTAATACTCAGTACATAGCCTTTAAGGAACATAATTTGTAAGAATTAAAGTGGTTTAATTCCCTTGTTAGTCATTCAATGCTTGTTCAATAAACAACCCATCAGGGACTTCAGTATTTTGTTTGCTTGAACATGGCCTCTTCCATCCACTTCAGCATCCTTGTGCAGAAGACACAATAGAGACAGGCGGTTCTTTAACTGCAGGGAGGTTTACTAAGGAATACCCAAGCTACCAAAAATAGGGTATATGTATAAATAAAGAAATACAAAATATTGGGTAGTAGCCAAGGACTGACTGGCTTCCTTGGCCCAAAGGGGAAGGACCCATTTTCACGGATGACGATGCCTGTGACAGAGCAACTAAGGGAGGCCAGAGGAAGACACAAAGGGTGTTGGGAGCCCAACTCTTAAATCCTCCATTTTGTCCCTCCCTCCCTGTCTGTCTCTCCCCGTCTCCATATTCCCCCTCCCCTATGAAACAAGGTCTCACTGTGTAGCCCTGGCTGACCTAGAACCCACTTTGTAGACCAGGTTGACCTTCAACTAAAAGAGCTCTGCCAGACCCAGTGGGGAGGAGATTAAAGGAGTGAGCCATCATATCTACAACCACACAGAAATCTCATTAACTAATATAGTATCAGAAACACCTTCCAGTACTCAAACCATCTGTGTGTGTAGATTGTCAAATTCTTCTTTAATATTTAATCTCTTTAGCTGTTTGGTCACTAACTCCTACGGCTAATCTTCCAGATTTCACTCGAAGTTTAAGTTACTGAGTTCCCTAAAATGGAGCAATTAACTGTGAAGGAAAACTGCAGACTCATCCACCAGCCTCTTTCTTATGAACTTCTTTCTCCTCCACAAATACTCAGTGCTTTCAAACTGGTTTCCTCTAGCCCAGTTTGGTGCACCTGCACAGAACTGGTCTGGACTTTTAAAACACTTAGGAATTCTGTTTATTTGGTGGAATGTCACATGGGCATGAAAGCAGAGCCAATTTTTTTTCTCTCCCAGAGAGATGAGGGAACCTCACTTTAGAGAAAAATGATGGATAAAATTATATTTCAAGCTGAGGAGATGACTCAGTCGGCAAAGTGCATGTTTCGCAAGTATGAAAATCTGAGTTCAGCTACCCAGGTGCTTTGTAAAAGTGTGGTACTGTCCCTTTAACCTGGGTGCTCAGGGCAAAAGACAGAAGGATCCCTGGGGTTTAATGGACAGCTAGGCTCCCAGAATCAGTGAGTCCAGGTTCAGTGAAAGAACCTACCTCAAAGAAAGGGGGGGGGGTTGAGGTGACGAGAGCAACAGAGGAAGGCACCTCTGGCCTCTAGGTGCAGGAACACAGACACAAACAAAAAGGTTTGTGTCAACAAGTGAATGGTTCAAACAACTGTGGTGCCATCCATACCACAGAATAATGATTAGCAATGAAAAGAATGAACTCTTTAAGAATCTATCATTTGTGCTTGTTATATAAACAGATCAATTCCTATTGTCTAGTCTGGATCACAAGCACAAATGGTAAAGTGGGCAATACAAAATCACTTAGGCAATATTGTAGTAAAAAGTATCAAATAGGCCAGTCTTTCTTTTTTGTTTTTTCAAGACAGGGTTTCTCTGTATAGCTCTGGCTGTCCTGGAACGCACTTTGTAGAGCAGGCTGGCCTCGAACTCTGAAATCCGCCTGCCTCTGCCTCCCCAGTGCTGGGATTAAAGGCATGCCCCACCACGCCCGGCTTAGGCCAGTCTTTCTATCTTGTTAAATCGTTAGGAGTTTAAGGTTTTAGCTTTTAGCTCTCAAAAATAAGAAAATCTGGAAAGGGAGGGGGGGGGAACCACCAATCACTGTAAGATAATCATTCCATGTTTTTCCTATTTTTTTTCTTTCTAGTATGAGGGTTGGACCCAGTACGCCAAGCTTACATGGAATGGAAGCAAGAACCATATCCCCGAGCCCCCAGCAGAGTTTAAAACAGATTCCTCAATTACATTGCATAGAACTAAGATTTAACTGAAAATCTTATTTCCCATAAGAAAATGTATCATTTGGGTTATAAAAGTCAAATCTGTGATTTTGTAAGGTCTTCTTCGGCTTCAAAACAGGGAACGTTCTAAGTTTGTAGCACAAATAAAAGAGTTTAGCCCCAAACTGAAGAACATTCCTTCAGTCAAGTGCATTGTTTGAGGTTTAAACATTGGCTACTACGGTGCACATAAAATGGAGTACAAAGGGTTTGGTAACCCTAGGCAAAACCATTTCTGTATTTTCACAAAATATTAAGCACTCAAGTCTGAGAAGGGTGACTTGAAATTTTTTAACAAATGCAAAAGCGAATTAAGAACACAAGCATTACTTCTGACTGGGAAGGGCAATTATGTAGGACTTAAAAGAAATGTCAAAAAGGAATGACCCACAGGCAGAAAACATGAAGGCAGTAATGTCTAGACTCGATCTTCTAGTCTTTAAACTATACACAAATGGATTTGGATTAATTATGTTTTCAGCCTGATCAGTTTCCGTAAAATTACTTCCCCTTCGGGAAAACCTCGCCACTTTCCCATAAGCTAGTCTGGGTCTCCAGCCCAACAAGGCAACACCATCTTTCATCACCTTCCCAACCAACCGAGACTGTCGCATTACCAACACCCTGTTCTGAGGAGAGTACAACCACCTTCTCTCCGAAGAAAAATGTGTAAGGCCCGCTCTTACCCTTCCAGTCTCATCTGAACACTCCCTGAACCTCTGCAAGAATGTCGGCAAAACCCTTAGGATCACTGAGAACGCACTTTTGCGGGGAAAGCCCTTCAGTGTGACTCTGCAGTGAGGGCCATCTCAGTGACATCCCCTCCCAAGCCTGTCTCACCGGAGACGCCTCTGCCTCCCGGGGTTTTCCTACCATCCGGATCACCCGGGCCATGGCCTTTCCCAAGGAAGGAGTTTAGAGGAATGGGACCCGTCGGTTGTTGCAGACCCCCAAGAAATGGCTAACACAATCCTACCACCTGAATCAGCCCCAAAGGCTCCAAATAGGGAACCATAATGGCCGCACTCGCTCTCAACCCAGGGAAAAGGTGGGCATCATAATCCCTCGTCAATGGACTACGGTGATGAAGGGCCAGGGGTCCAGCAGAAATGAGCTCCTCGTCGGTGCAGGAGGACAACGGGAAGGGAGCCCCAAGCATCCGCGGGCCGCGGTTCACACACCCTATCTGCTCTCACCCCGTCAATCGTCCTCACCAGCCACGAGTTACCTGTCGCACCTCACCTGCCCGGGCTCGAAATGCAGAATGTGTACCTAGACGGGACCCAGAGGCTCTGTCACTGAGAGAGGGGAAGTCTTCAGCTGCAGGAGGCGGGCCAGTCCTAGCTAGTCATGTGACCTCAAGCCCCACCCCGCTTCCCCTTGCCGGGCACGCCGGGCCTCGCAGGCTTAAATCTTTGCGGACCGCCTTGGATGTGAATGGTTCCGCGACTTCAGAAAAGCGTTAGTTTCTTTTTCTTTCTTTCTTTCTTTTTTTTTTTTTACAATGACGTGGGTTACAGAAACTACAGTACAGAAGACGAGGATGGCAAGGGTTAAAGTGCATTGCTAAGGAAGTGACGCTAAGTCACGCTCTAGGGACCGGAAATGGCCATGAGTCCCGCCTCTAAGGCCCCAGTAAAATCCTGGGTTGGAAGACGTTAAGCCTATCACGTGATTAAAAAAAAAAAAAACCTGTGAGGTTTGCCTGGTGGAGGATCGCCAAGTTATCCGGACCCATCGCTACCTTTTGAATTTAAAACACATTTACTGCAAGTTCCCATGGGCTTTCTTACATTGAGAAGAATCCGTTTTACAAAACCCTATTAGTCGGCCAGAGGGTTTGAAGGTCACTGGAGGGCTAGAAAGGAATCGGGGTCGGGGGTGGGAAAGGCTGATCCTGCTGGTTTGAAAGCGAGGGAAGGGTGGAAAGATCCGGATTTTGCCGCCGGAGCCTACCAAGCCAGATCCCCGAGAGAGTGTCGCAAAGGGTGGGAGGAGCTAGCGGGCTATAGGCCCGGCCCCTGGAGAGCGGGGGGCGGGGAATCCTGGCGGCGCCGAGCACTGCGGCTGCGCGCGACGCGGCGGCCGCGCCGGCGCGCTGAGGGACGGGGTGAAAGGTCACAGCGCGGCGGCGGGTCTGGCTGGCGGCAGCTGCGGGCGGGAGCCGAGTGTCCCGAGTGCACGTGTGGAGGAGCGGCGGCGGCAGCGCGGCGGCAGATTTCCCCGCGTTTCCCGGAGCCTCAGGGCCTGGCTTGGCTTCTCAGCCAAGAGGCCGGCGTGTGGGGTTGAGTGGCCTGAGCTCAGGGCGCGGGCGGAGAGCTCCGGGCGACGAGGACGACGGCGTTGGCGGCGGCGGCGGCTGTAACGACGGCCTCAGCAGACGGGGAAGATGAAAGGGTGAGGAAGGGCAGCTGGCGCGGGGGACCCGGGCGGCCGGGGCCCAGGAGAGGGGCGTGGGTCGATGGACAGGGAGAGCGCTGCGGGGAAGAGACGCGCGCGAAGCCCGGGCGGAGGGACATGGCCGGGCTTCCCCGGTCCCGCGGCTCCCGGAGGGGGGCGGAGGCTAGGCCGGCTGTTGGCGGGCCGAAGGGCCGACGGAGGCTAGGGCGCGAGTCCACGGTTTCACGTGTGTGCACCGCCTGAGATCACCGGGAGGAGGAATGAGGCGCCCGGGGGCCTCTTCCCGGGAGCGCACCACCGAGCCACCTGAAGGTGCTCCTCCAGATCCGGGAACCGCGCTGTGGCCGCAGGCTTTGACACGTTGCGGTTTTTCTTAAGACTTGTGGGCCGTGCAGAACCTTCTGGAGGGAAAAGGAATTGGAATAAAGAGCACGGGGGATGAGTGCTAGGAGCTAGTGACTCAACGGACTTGGGTTGGGTCAGAGCGAGTGGAGGAGGGCGGGCGGGAGGGGAGGGGAGGGGAATGAACTCAAGCGGTGTAGACTTTGGGGTGCCAAAATGTTTAAGGAAGTAGCCATGGATCAGTAGGTGGAGCTATTGCTTCAGTGGTGTGTGTGTGTGTTGCCCGCCCCCCCTCCAGTGCAAGGACGAGCTGCTGCTTTTGCTCTTCGTTAGCAAAGTTGAGGTTTAATCTTGCAAATCTTCCGTAACATTAGAAGTTATTTTGGTTTAACTGTTCCCGTTTGATAGGAAGTTTCCATTGATTTATATACTGTTAACAGTATTTAGGGTCGCGAGTTTTGGAGGTTGCCTTTACAATCATTAGAAGAAAAAAAAAGAAAGCTTAAACATATTAAACGGCCTTTTCTTTCTAAGTCAGCTGAAAATTATAACTACAGTTTCAGTTAGTTTCAGCATCGTTTTATGGAGAGCGAAATAAATCGTTTCTCCAAACGAGCTCGTTCTGTGTAAAATGAAGGTCCCATACCTCTGAAATGATTCTGAGAAAGTTTTGATTTTAAATCTAAGTAGAAAACATTTTTTCTAACCTCTGGTTTGCTTTAAATGTTAGTTTTTCATTCAGTGTTTTTTGGGTTTTATTTTTGGCATTTTTGGGGGGATGTTTTCTCCACCTGAGCCACGATCCAGGATGCTTGGCAATTTTTAAAAATATGATCCAGTTGTTTTTAGAAAGCTTTATTTTTCTAGTAGAGTACGACTTTGATGCTGTCATTTTTTTTCTACTCATTGCTACACACTCAGAACACACTTGCCATGTTCTGTTACAGTAAAAGCAATGAAGATAACAAGACTAAGAAATTATTCTGGATGTTTAGGTTAAAAATCTTGGGTCTAGTTCAATTTCAAGTGTAGGATTAGTCTTTCTGATACTTGACAATAGAAGTGGAACCACACCGTGGTGCTGTTGACAGTCTATTGGAACTTTTATCTAGTATACTCTTGACCAATTCTACTTTATTAACTAACTGGAGTTCTTGGAATTGAAGCAAAGTATTCGGTGCTCTGCAAGTACTCTGCCACTGAGCTACGTCTCCAGCACTTTATTTTGAGGTAGAGTCTCACTAAGTTGCTCAGGCTGACGCTGAACTTGGCAACAATCTTCTTGCCTCCCTTAGCCTTTTGAGTTGCTGGTATTAAGGGCTTGAGCCACCAGCACCAGCTGGTTCTTTGTATTTAAATAGATATTTAAGTGTAACACGATGGAGGCAGATGCCTAGAAATGTGTTACTGGGCAAACTTGGAATTGTTGAATCCATATTTTAGGCCAGTAGTTAGGCTCAAAATTAAGACTCCTTAAGTAAATTTTTTTATTTTTTAGGATTGAGGGCTTAGAATTGGGTTCTGGACTAACAAATTTTAAGATGATTTCACAGGTATATTTGATTTTTCCCTAACTAACTCCCAATAAGCATGGGACTTAAAATTTTCCTTTCCTTCCTTTTTTAGATACTAAAGAAATGAAATCAGGGTATAGTGCAGTTTTGCTTTGTTGTTTTGTTTTATTAAGATGTTAATGTCCTTGAGATACAGAACTTGTATAAATGTCTTCTGTGTTCAGTTTCCAGACTCTTCATTGGAAAGACTCTATTCCATGAATTTTCTTTGAAGTTTTATTTGCTAAATTTTTATTGTATATTGAGCTTACCAAACATAGTTAAATAGATGAATCTGAAGTTTAGAAAATTGAAACACCCTCCTATGATTTAAATTTTGGGCATTGAAACTTTTTAAGCTTACTTTAAAAAATGTTTTTATTTCATATTTTTTACTTTAGTATTCTTATTAGTAATAGCAACAGGATATCCAGTTATAAATCATGTATTTTCCTTATCTCCATAGTAGATAAATTTGCTATTAATAACTACTGTATTTTTATGTACATATCTACATTATGTACATAACTACATTATTAGACTATTTGCTCTTTCAACTGAGGCCTCTTGTTTTTATGAACCAAAGACATGGCTTGAATTTGTGGTTGGTAAGCTGATTACTATTCCTAACCCCCACCCACCCACACAGGGTTTCTCTGTGTAGCCCTGGCTGTCCTGGAACTCACTCTGTAGACCAGGCTGGCCTCGAACTCGGAAATCCGCCTGCCTCTGCCTCCCAAGTGCTGGGATTAAAGGCGTGTGCCACCAAGGCCTAGCTGATTACTTTTTATCTGTTACTCCTCTCTGGGGATGATGATATTCAGTATACCACAGACAGCAATGACTGGCCATGTAATTAGTTGTCAGTGTTATAGAAAATACAACTAAATCCACTTATCCTTCAATTATAATAAAGAGGTACAAATTAGTTCTAATAAAAATGCCTTTAAATATAATATGAATGCTAAGTAGACCAAAGTAAAGATGAAAAGGTAGGTAGGAATAATATAAATACAGAGCAAAATGGTCACCAGTTGAAACTTGGCCAAATGGGGAACATAAGATTCTATAGTTATAAATGAAGCTTTGTTGATAAATATAAAATAGTCGTTATACAGTTATTATGTATACTGGGAACAGGCCCAGGAAGTCTTCCGTGTCTTTTTCTAGGTGTTGGTTACATAGAAAATAGAAAACAACATTTGTATCTGTGTCTCTTCTCAATAAGGATGGGGGCCCCAAACCTTCAGATCTCCTTTGCCCTTACTGTTTGCTACTGAGCCTGGATACAAAATGTATCTTGTATACCATTAAAACTTTTTGAAGAAACTGACTAGCAGCAGGTCATATTTTGCTTTTGTGTAAACCAGAAATTTGTTGTCTGTTGATTGAGATACCAATCTATCTATCTATTTATTTATTTTTCCCTCCCTGATACTTGGTTTCTCTGTGTAGCCCTGGCTGTCCTGGAACTCACTCTGTAGACTAGGCTGGCCTTGAACTCAGAAATCCACCTGCTTCTGCCTCCCAAGTGCTGAGATTATTAAAAGCGTGTGCCACCACTGCCCAGCCAGATAACCAAATTTTAACAAATACTTTGTGATGCCTCCCTTGCTGTGTTGAGAGTTTTGAAATATTATTTGAAGTACAATCATGATTTTTTTAAAGTGTATCTTCAACTTGAAGAGGTATCCACATTGGTGAGTGTGGGGTTGTTACTATAGTGATTTCTTCTTTCCTAAAATGGTGGACAATTTAATAAAGCTGCAGCCAATCAATCAATAGAGGTTTCTGTGAGTATCAGGATGAAATTCAGTTGGTAATATGCTTGCCTAGCAAGCATAAACCCCAACACTGAATAACTGGATATGGTGGTGCACACTGTTTTCCCTCCCAGCACATGTAGATAGAGGTCAAAGTATCAAGTTCAAGGTTACATAGTAAATTTTAATGCCAGCTTGGAATACATGGGGCACTGTTTGAGAAAAAAGCATTTTCCTTATGTGTAAAAATCATCCAAGAGGCTAAGTGCTTACATTTTTTTTCTGTTTTATCATAATAATTTGCATAGTTCTTATTACAATTTGTAGCCAAGTTTTGGATTATTACATCCTAACTTTTGTCAGTTAAAATCTTATTTTATGAAGCATTGTTTTTCAAAGTCATTGCCTTTGCCAGAACAAACTAATTATTATCTGTCTTAAATTTTACTTTGCTGCTTATTCCTGTAGAAATCTTGATTCTTGTCCTTCAGGTGTAAACTATAGTTTTCAACTTAATGGGTTTTGAGGAGGCATCTCTTCAGTTATTCAAATAATTTTTCTTTATCTTTGTTTTAAACGTAGCCTGCAGTAGCCAGTATAATACTGCTAGAAGCCTGTAGAACAGTTTTCATTTTAAAAATGGATTGTAGTTTAAAGCTGCAGAATTGTAACTTGGTAGTACTATCACCCAGCCTTTCTCCACCCCACCCCCCCCCCGCCCCCGCCCCCCACCCTTGGCTAATTAGTGTTTATTGCCACTGCGGTTCACCCAGCACTTGGGAGGCAGAGGCAGGCGGATCTGTGGTTTTTCAGGACAGCCCAGGCTACGCAGTGAAGCCCTGTTTCAATGAACAAACAAAACCCAAAACAAATCTCAGCTTACTAGCAGAGTGCGAGTCTTCTCTGGTGCAATGGTCATGAGCAGTTTAAGTACTCTTGTACACCTAAGTAAATTTTAAAGTTTAGTTAAATTTTAAAAAAAAGATTTTTATGTGTATGGATGTTTTCCCTGCATTTATTTCTGTATATTATGTGTGCCTGATGAGGCCAGAAGAGGATGTTGAGGCAGAAGTTCTAAACAACTGTGAGCCAAGAATCTAACCCAGGTCCTTTGGAAGAGTGCTCTTAACTGCTGAGCCATCATTAAAATTAAAATTTAAATGTCAGGTTTTTGACATTTTAAAGGATTTTTGACACAAATTGGATATATAGATCAGTAGGTTTTATTAAAACTTGATATCTGTAAAATTTCCCAGGACTATTAGCATCTGAATTGAAGTGTGCTGTAAATAAGAGAGGGGGGTTAAAGATTTAGTATGAGGCTGGCGTGGTGGTATATACCTGTAATCCCATTGCTAAGGGAATGAGCGCTAAATATGTGCGCTTATTATAGTTCTTAGAACAAAGCTGTGTGAAAATACGTTTTAGAATGTAATTCCCAGGTGGTAGGTATTCCTAAATGTTTGAACTGTGGGCCACATTTAACTTGTCTGTTTATACCTCTGTATTAAAAGATTCTGAGACTGCTCCTGGGTTTTGATGATAAACTCTTGTTTCCAATTACTTCATCTACTGTGGTTGAAGAACACAGCTAGAAATGTGTGTATTTGCATTTCCTGAGCTAGTTCAACCTGAGTTTGCTTCCATTATTCCTCATGTTTGTTGTTTTGTTTTTGTTTTTTTCAAGACAGGGTTTCTCTGTGTAGCTCTGGCTGTTCTGGAACTAACTATATAGATCAGGCTGGCCTTGATCACAGAGATTTACCTGCCTCTGCCTCCCGAGTGCTGGGATTAAAAGCATGACTCACTTTGACTTACTAAATACATATATTTAGTAATTCAAATGCTATTACTTCTGATTAAGAATAAACTGTAAACATTTGTTTCCATTACTGTTCTTTACATGTTCTTAAGGGAAAAGTTTGTGCTATAGCAAATGGTTACAAAACTGTCTGATATGTATAGTCAAAAAGGAGTAAATTGTATACATAGTTCTTAAACATGTGATTAAATATTAATATATAATGTTAATATTATATGTAACATTTGTATCCTTAATCTTTTGTGAGGTATTTTCCTAGTAGTGAGGTTTTGGTTTTGGTTTAAGAACAGGGACTCTTGTAGGGCTGGATGAGCCCAGCTGGTCTCAAATTCAGAAAGAAGCACTTAATTCTGTCTGTCTAGTGTTTGAATTAAAAGGCTTGCCACCATGCCTGCCCAACTGATACTTGTTGTTATTTGGTCTCCTAAAGTAGTTTTTACTGTCAGCAGTGTGCAAGGTCTCTTTAAAGGCAAAGCCTGCAAGGGAGAAAATTTTGGGAAGACCTTAAGAAAATTAAAGAAAAGACACTAGCTACCATTTTAGCCAAGAGTGATAGAAATTTTGGGTTGTGAACGCCTTTAATTCCTCCAGAGGCAAAAATAGGTGGCTCTCTGAATTCAACTCCAACCTCATCTACAGATGGAGTTTCAGGACAATCAGGGCCACAGAGAAATCCTGTCTTAAACAAACAAACAAACAGAAAAATTTTTGTCTGCATGTGCTGTGACTACACATGACTATTTGAAAAATAATGGAAATAACAGTTTTTAAGTAGCTTTTGAGTACATATTTACTTTAGTTTTACTTTTCTAATTAAATAATTAGTATTTTCTTTTGGTACAAAATTTTTATTTAGTGAAGTTGGACATTTTCTACTTTTAGTGGTCATTTGTATTTCTTATAACTAGCTTAGTTTTTTTTTTTTTAAAGATCATGATCTTTATCAACTCCCAAAACTTTAAAAATAATGTTCTTGGAAAAAAATGTAGTTGAGCCGGGCCGTGGTGGTGCATGCCTTTAATTCTAGCACTTGGGAGGCAGAGGCAGGCGGATTTCTGAGTTCGAGGCCAGCCAGGGCTACACAGAGAAACCCTGTCTCGAAGAAAAAAAAAAAAAAAAAAAAAAAAACCGAGAGAGAGAAGAAATGTAGTTGAAACATTCAGATCAGTTTTATGGAGCCAGAAGTTGGAAGCTGAGTCTAGATCAGTATCCATCCATAGGAATGGCTTTATTATATATTATGCAATGCTAAGGTGTTTGATTTGATTTGTAAGACTGTGCACAACTGGGATTTTTGTTGTTGCTTGTTTTGAGATTTTGTAGCCTAGGCTGGACTTGATCTTCTTCAGGACCTCTGCCTCTAAGTGCTAACATTACTGATGTGCCTACTATACTCTAATCCTGCTGAAGGATTTTTAAATCCTGATTTATCTATTTTTATTGTGATGGCATTCTCTCCTTGGCTCATATTGCCTTCTTCCATTAATTATACTTTCAGAATTCAAGCTGAAACAATGGTTTGAGCTGTCCTGCAAAAGGAAAAGTATGGGAATCATAACATTAAAGAAATGGATTTATTAGGTATTAAAATAGAACATAAAGTGTAGGTTTCTATCTGGCAGAAGAGGCTACTCATCTCAATGATCATATGAAAGGGTCAGGTGCAAGATAAACCCTTCCTTCATAGGCATGGCTCCAAGTACCTACTTCCTCTAGTTAGGCCTAGCTTCTCCTAGTCACCCATTCAGTGTTAATCTATTAGTGAAGTTAGAATCCCTGTGGTCCAGTACCTTTCAGTAACCCTACTACTTGGGGACAACTCTTGAACATATTCAATCATGACACATAAAGTATACCTCAAAACTAATTTTCTATATTGTCTGAATCGAGCTATAATTGAATAAATGGGGCTATTCATGAAAGTAGAGAAAAGAGATAGCCTCCAATGGGCAAAAGCTAGGGATCTGATTAAACAACCTAAGATGTGCAGCCCCAAGGAGTATCCAATCTAAAATGCCAGCAGTTACATATTAAGAGGCCTTACTTTAAACTCTAGATAAGAAGCCCAAACCTATCAACCGATTCTTGGATTTACTGACAATACTGTCTTACATTTTGGAGTTTGGTAGAGAAGATAAGCGTAAAAGTTAATGCTTAAGTAGGGCTTGTCCGTCCACTTGGGGAGAGGATTGGTAGTTCAGGGTCATGCTAAGCTGCAATAAACAATTCCCAGGCCAACCTGGGCTACAGGATACACTGTCTTTAAAGTTTAAAGGAATTGGGAGAGGGGAGGACAGACATAGTAATAGAAATTTCAGTAATAGAAAAAGAAAAGCCTTTTGAGCAGTTAGTATATTCAAGCCATGTTTTTGACCTTTCATGTCATTTACTGAAAGTCAGGGTTAGATTAAGTCCTATTAGTCGGGAGGGGGAGAAATCTATTTTAATATCTCCATTTTTTACTGACCTTAGTCATACTTTGACCTCTGCTAAAATATACTTTGAGTTTGATGTAGGTGCACCCTTATGGGGCATGTATCCCTCTCTAACTTTAAGGAATGCAGGAGATTCCTCTGAGGGAATATGATAGAGTGGATCTCTCAGTATAATGAAAAGTCCTAGAAATGCCCAAGTAAATACCTTTATTTGTAAATATTTTCTACAGGCGCATTCTCTGTTGGAGTGTTAATTTAATCTCTGGGCTCAGAGGTTTCTATGGCACCTTCAACAAAAAATACTGAACAAAATCAGATTAACTAGTTACAATTTTGTTCCAAGATAGGTTGTAGCCATTGAATGAATAAGCGGGTATAGGGAGTTTCTCTGCATTTATTTTTGCTGTTAAAAGTAAGTCAGACCTGGGTGGGGGGTGGGAGGTCATTTTTGTGGAGTCATATCTCCATCTTGTGGTCTTTCAGAATATTGCCACTAAATTTGTTTTAAATTTTTTAGCCTAATTGCATTATCTTAATAACTTGATACATTTGGGTGTTTTCTATAGTTTGATCTCTCTAAAACTCACCCTGAAAACTGAATTCCCATCTAAACAGTATTGAGAAATGTGCATGGTAAGTGGTTAGGTTATAGGGCTCGGTGCTTCTGAATAAATTGAAACCTTTGTTACTGTTACAGAGTCTGTTATAAAAAAGAAGAGCGGAGACCTTTTCCTCCCTATTCTTAAATCATGTGGTGACTGTTAATATAACAAGACCACCAGCCAGATGTGATCCTTCAGTCTTGCCTTTCTCTCTAGAACTGTGAGCTACATAAACTTTTAGTCATAAGTTTGCTCACCCTGTGATGTCCTATTGCAACAGCAGACAGTGACCCAAAAGAGTGCTTATTATCTAATGGATGCATAATTTTACAACATGGCTTACAAGAGCTGGGCTGGGCCATGAATTTGTACTGCAAAACTGGGGAGACTTGACACAGGCTGATGATCCCTGGAGCCATACTGTCCTAAAGACTATAAATATCTATATGCATTTTTGTATTTTCTGTTTGATTTTATTGCAATCCCTAGTCTAGTAATTCTTAAATGAAGATGACGTGGGGTTTGATTGCTATAGATTTGAAAATCAGAAAACAATGTCACATTATTTAGTTGAGCTAAGAAAAGTTTTGTCCTCATAACTGCTGTCTTTGGCTTTCTGTAATTAGGATCATAAGCTTGAGTGCCAGTAGGAATGAGATAGATGAGTAAATCATAAGAGTCTTCTCATGTTATTTAAGTTGGCAGCCACTTAACTTAAAAGGAACAAGGGGTGGGTCAAATGCTCTGATCACTTGTCTGACTTAAGTTTTAGGCCAACAGTATAGGATTCTTGGTCTTTTACTTCTGAAATTCATATGTTTCTTATAGTTTTTGTTTTGTTTTGTTTGCCCGTGTGACCCTGGCTGTCCTGGAACTCACTCTGCCTCTCAGTTCTGGGATTAAAGGAATGAGATACCACCGCTGGACTCTTCTTTTTTTTTTTTATATATTTTTATTACATATTTTCCTCAATTACATTTCCAATGCTATCCCACAAGTCCCCCATAGCGCCCCCACTTCCCTACCCACCCATTCCCATTCTTTTGGCCCTGGCATTCCCCTATATTGGGGCATATAAAGTTTGCAAGTCCAATGGGCCTCTCTTTCCATTGATGGCTGACTAGGCCATCTTTCGATACATATGCAGCTAGAGACAAGAGCTCCGGGGTTCTAGTTAGTACATCATGTTGTTCCAACAATAGGGTTGCAGATCCCTTTAGCTCCTTGGGTACTTACTCTAGCTTCTCCATTGGGAGCCCTGTGATACATCCAATAGCTGACTGTGAACATCCACTCCTGTGTTTGCTAGGCCCCAGCATCGTCTCCGCTGGACTCTTCTAGTACTTCTATAGTGTTTTGGAAGTAACAATTCTCAAAAGTAGTCTGTTACATTATCATTTTATGTAAAAAGTCTTGAAGTACATTCTCTCTACCACTTTTTGCTTGTTTTGACTCATTTAACACCAGCATTGCTTTAAGTTGCGTTTGGTAATATTTAAACTTAAGCACATAAAGATCTTTTAAGGTCATTATTTCCTTAAAAGTGACACTAATGAAAGATAACATTAGAATGAAGGCTCAGTGGAATCACCTTGGATTTAATTTCTCTCACAAATATCCATACCAGGTATACATACATATAATATGTATTTGTTGTACAGATTTGCACCAAAAGCAGACTTAATAACTGGAGGGCTTGATATAGTTGGAGGTTGAAATGTTAAGATTTGAAGGTTTTTGTTTACAAAAATAAGGTGTATATTTGAACTCATTTCTGTCTTTTTACAATGTCAGAATTTATTAACATTGAATTCACAAGGTTTAATGATTTCAGTGGCAGCAATTTGCCAGGTAGTCTGGTTAAAGTGAATGCAAAAGGTTTTTTGCTGTTGGTTTGATTTTTGAGATGGTTTTTCTATATAGCTTTGGCTGTCCTGGAATGGCTATGTAGACCATAGTGAACTAGACCTCAGAATTCCTCTTTGCCTCTGCCTCCCAAGTGTTGGAATTAAAGGTGTGTGCCATCATGTCTGACAGATGTAAGTTCTATAAATTCACATCTAAATTGTTACTGTAGGCTTATCACATAGCAAATAATGTTTACATATCTACATAAGTGTATACATGTGGTTTGTACAATGAGTACAAGTTAGAGAGGCTATAACAAAAGTTCAGGTTTCAGAAGTGAGCTAAGCGTCTGTATTGATAATAGCAAAACAAACCAGGGAGTTGCTTCTAGGGTCCAGCTCTGAGAGTTCAGCATCAAGATGGAAAACTGAGCACAGGAAATGTGAAAAGGTGGACAGAAACCAAAGCTCCAGGGTCAGTCTGACTGTTGGTCCTTTATACACATACAAAGGTTGGGGGGAGGTATATAAGGTGATAGGTTAAAATGGGGCTGTGACATCACAGTGTTTGTTGGGTGCCCATAACTTTATGGTGCTAAAAAGAGGAGATTAATTATACCCAGTTTGAGGTTTTTCTTGTTTGTTTGTTTGTTTGTTTGTTTGTTTGTTTTGGTGTGTCTATTCATCCTAAGTCATGCATCCACATTTCCCTATAATCACAATAATTTATAGGAAGACTACCTTTCTACTCCTAGGAACAACTCAACAGTCTGTGCTGGATAGGCAGTGACTGACAGGTAAAGTTTGGTTTCCCCTAGGAGCCACAGCCATCCTTTTCTCTTAATGGAGCTCCTCAGGGCAAGACAGCCTGGAAAAGCAGTCTCACACAATATAGTCTCTTAGAGCAGGGCATACCTGACCAGAACAGTACTGCTCCTTTTTACTTGGTATTTCAAACAGTAAAAACAGTGCAAATGGACTATTGTCTTGCTCTAAAGAGTTGGATCAATTCTAAGTCAGTAAAAAATTGTTCTCAGGGGTATAAAAAACTGTGGAGTCCCATAATGCATTATTAATGGGAATATAAATGGTGTACCTTGGGAGACAACCTACTGTTAATTCTTTATTATCAATTTAACAGTGACCTCAGACTTCATGGCTTAAAAGTAACACAATTATAGCTCTTAGGTTCAAATACTCAAAAATGCTCTTCACTGAATTAAAATCAAGGTTTTGGTTGGGAAGGTAATTTGCATAGTAGCCACATCACATTACATAGAATTTCAGCATGTCTCCTTATTTAGATATAGGGTCTTGGAAGATGAAATTTTAAGAAGAGGTCATTTGGATTAGAGTTGATCCTAAACCATATGACTGGTGTTTGAGAGAACAGATGCAGCAGGAAACCTGTGATTAGAAGATTATAAAGTTTAGATTATCCCAGGCCAAGAAATGCCTGTACTGTCACAAGCTAAAATAGATAAGGAAGGATTCTTTCCTAGAGCCAAGAGGCTATGAGCTTGTAGAAAGTATTCTCAGATTTCTACCTACCTGAACTATAAGTGTGCATATTTTTGCTTTAAGCTTTTGAATTCATGGTCTTTTGTTCAGAAAAGGCAAATACCTGTAGGTAGAGAAAATAGATGTATTTACAGCTGAGGATAGGAAAAGAAGACTATAAACACTTTTGGATGTGTTGGGACTGTTCCAAAAGCTAATTGATGTGATAGTTGTTTGTCTTTGCACATAGCCAAAAATATCATTGATTCTCTTATTATTTTAAAAGTTTTTTTTTAAAGATTTATTTATTTATTATAAGTACACTGTAGCTGTCTTCAGACACTCCAGAGGGGGCGCTAGATCTCGTTAAGGATGGTTGTGAGGTACCGTGTGGTTGCTGGGAATTGAACTCAGGACCTTTGGAAGAGCAGTCAGTGCTCTTAACCGCTGAGCCATCTCTCCAGCCCTTAAAAGTTTTGTGTCTGTGGAGGTCAGAAGAGGGCATCTGATTTTTCTGGAACTCATGTTATGGTTGGTTGTGAGCCACCAATTGATTTCTGGGAATCAAACCCCATATCCTCTACAAGAGCAACAGGTATTCTAAACTGCTAAGCCATCTATCTCTAGCCCAAATTTTATATTTTTAAAAGCTGAATTTTGTGAGTACATCTTCGGAAAGTTAAATAAAGAAATTGAGATGGATCATCACCATCTTTTATCACAATAAGACATCACTACACATACATAACATACTTAGAACAGCCTAAGTTTTAAAACTGCCAGATATTGGTAAGAATACAGAACTGGGGTTCTGACACCTTAAAATTCAGTATTGTCATTCCTAGGTATTTAGTAAAAAGAAATTAAAGCATTGTCACAAAACCTTGTGTCAAATGTTTATAGCTCCTTTTTTCAAAATCTCCCAAACCCAACCCAAATGCCTTTTAAAAGATAGAAGTGTAGCTCTGTGCTTATATTCAAGCCTGGCTTCCATCCCTGGTCCTGAAACAGCCCAAGCAGGAAATGAACCCATGGTTCTTTATGAGGTACTGCTCAGTACTAAGCAAGGTTGGAATGAATTGTGTGCTGAAAGAACAGCATGGAAAGTCTCAACAGCATTTGGATGAATAAAAAGCAAAACAACTAGCCTGGTCTGGTGTGCGTGCTTTCACACTCTGAGGTGGAGGCAGGTTTATCTCTTGAGTTAAGGGTCAGCCGTGGCAGTGTAGAGAGTTCCAGGAAAGCCAAGGTTACATTCTGAGAGTGTCACCAAGAAATAAAAAAAAAGAAGTGAAACAAGTCCAGTGTGTTTTAATTTATGTTGAAAGGACAGAATTAAGAGCAGGAGTAATGGTTGGTTGATTGAGGGTGGTAGAGTTGAACTTGAAAGAGCTACAGAAATTCACTGTGGTAATTAGATGCCTGGTGAGATGGTTTTGTATAATGGTAGTTACATGGTTAAACATACTTGTCAAAAAATTATTCCCCCAAAACATGAGGTTAATTTTAATAAAAAGATAAAAATCCAAGAAAAAAATTGACCTCCCAAATAACTGGAAAACCAAACTTATAAGCTGGTGGACTTGAATTTGATCTAAGCTAATAATTTCATTAAAACTAACTGAAACAACATCCCATGTACAATATTAAAATATGACTCAAGTATGTGCTATTTGCAAGAAACATGCTGTGGTCAAGAGATAAAATTCCTGTGTTACTCAGGGTGGTCTCTACATCCTGGGCTTAAGTGATCCTCTGTCTCAGCTTCCCAAGTAACCAGGATAACAGCCATGTATAGTAGACTCACCCAGCTGCACTTTTTTTTTTTTTTTTTTTTGGTTTTTCGAGACAGGGTTTCTCTGTATAGCCCTGGCTGTCCTGGAACTCACTCTGTAGACCAGGCTGGCCTCGAACTCAGAAATCCGCCTGCCTCTGCCTCCCGAGTGCTGGGATTAAAGGCGTGCGCCACCATGCCCGGCCGTCAGCTGCACTTTTAAGAGAGGGAAGTTAAGGTTTTGTGTGGGGTTTATTGTTGTTGTCTTTTTTTTTTAAGATGTATTTATTTTTATTATATATAAGTACACTGTAGCTGTCTTCAGACATTCCAGAAGAGGGAGTCAGATCTCATTACGGATGGTTGTAAACCACCGTGTGGTTGCTGGGATTTGAACTTCGGACCTTCGGAAGAGCAGTCGGGTGCTCTTACCCACTGAGCCATCTCACCAGCCTGTTGTTGTTTTAAATAGTGAAAGGTATGCCATGCTACTGTTAGCATTAGTCATAGGAAGTTTTTCAAAATTCCCAGATTCTCGTTCTGAAATCCTCATTCTGAAAGAACAGGGTGTCCTGTACTAGGAATTCTTAATATCACTTTACTAAATGTGATCTTACTGGATCATTCTTCTCAACAAATAAGTGAAAATTGGGCAGGTTTCTCAATACTTATTTGCTAGATTGCCTTCAAGAAATAATGTACCAGTTTCTCATCTGCAAAGTATAGGCATACCGTTTGCTATCCCTTTGTTAATATTAGGTATTATTGCTCTGTTTGATCAATAATCGATATATCTGCAGTTTTAAATTATAAGCTATGAGGACAATTTTAGCATTTATTAAAGGATATATTTCTGGCCTTCTTGAATATTATGTCCCTAAATATATATAGTTAATACAGAAGCTATGAGTAGAATTTTGGTTGAATGTTTGGCAAAATTTGCTTATAAGTGATAGTGTTTTAGGAATACTAAGTTTTAACAAAAGGATTGAATTTGTCAGTCATGTGCAAAAATGACTGATACCCTTTTAATCTTATCTTAAGAAATGAAGTTAATTATCTTTTATTGAGTACATTTTGGTTTGTTCCAGTAGCCGGATCGAGCTGGGAGATGTAACGCCACACAATATTAAACAGTTGAAGAGACTGAACCAGGTCATCTTTCCAGTCAGCTATAATGATAAATTCTACAAGGATGTGCTAGAGGTTGGCGAGCTAGCAAAACTTGGTATGTATTTTCTCTTTTTAAAACATTTGTACTTCTAAATTATATCTGTTAATATTAAAGCAATTAATACAGGCTCAGTTTATAAGCATAGGAAGTTTGAATGTTACAGATTTTGAGAAATCAATATTGAATATTTGATGTTTAAGAACAAAATACTAAATGTCAAATACTTTTTAAAAGCAAATACTTAACATCAGCTTAAGGGAGTTGATTCTACCCTTCCACATGGTAAGTTGCAACAATTGAACTTATGTTGCCAGGCTTGGTGGCAAGCATCTTTAACTGCTGAGCCATCTCTCTGGCTCCTAAGTTGTTTTGGTTATTTACTGTGAGCCTGTGTGTTTATCACTAATTTAATAACTTCAGACAGTGTAAATGTTGAGGCCATCGATACTCTTATGAGTAGCTAGTTAAAATCTGATGCTTATTAACAACTTTTTAATTGTTTTTAAAAGGACCTGGTTAAAATGTTGAGACTTACATCTTTGTATTTTCTGTGGCAGCATATTTCAATGATATAGCTGTAGGTGCAGTGTGCTGCAGGGTGGATCATTCACAGAATCAAAAGAGACTTTACATCATGACACTAGGATGCCTTGCACCTTACCGAAGACTAGGAATAGGTAAAAATACATGGCGTTTTTGTTCTGTTGTTCTGTTTTAAGAAAATTGGGGGCCGGGCAGTGGTGGTGCACGCCTTTAATCCCAGCACTCGGGAGGCAGAGGCAGGCAGATTTCTGAGTTCGAGGCCAACCTGGTCTACAAAGTGAGTGCCAGGGCTATTCAGAGACACCCTGTCTTGAAAAAACAAAAACAAAAAATTGGGAAGTCAGGTAGGAATTTGCACAACTTTTTAATCTCAGCATCAAGGAGGCAGAGGCAGACAGATCTCTGAGTTCATGACTAGACAAAGCTACACAGAGAACACAAGAGAAGCCCTGTGAATGAATGAATTGAACTGAAGAAAGGAAGGAAGGAAAAAAAGAAAGGGGACACAGCAAACTGGGAGGGGGTACTGAATTGGGAAAAATGAAATGAAAACTATTGCTTAGTTAGTATTCATGTGGAAGCCCATAAATTTGTTCACATACTGTTTATCAGTCTGGAATTCTTTGTACTAAAAAGGGCCCTTTTCTATTAGTTTTAGATGTGTTAAGTTGCACAGTGAGGACAAATTTGGGGGAAATAATGTGTATAGTTGTACTCTAATTCTGTGTCAAGACTTAGTAAAGATAGCAAGTAGATGTCAATTTCTAGGTTGATTTATAAGGTTACTTATTTATTATTTGTTTTATTAATAGGAACTAAAATGTTAAATCATGTCCTAAACATCTGTGAGAAGGATGGCACTTTTGACAACATCTATCTGTAAGTAACTAATATTCATCAAGTGTCTGATGAATTATCAGTATAAATCCCTATCTGACAGAAACTGGGATCTACTCACTCATTGCATTATTTAGTTGAAAACCCCTTGAAGGTATGCTTTTTCTCTTGAGAACAGTAGGGGTTAAAAAGGGGAGGCTGGAGAGGGTTCATCTGGTAAGAGCATTGGCCGTTCTTCGACTGTTCTTCCAGAGGGCCCCAGTTTCATTACCAGCATCCACATGGTGTCTTAAAATTATTTGTAGCTCCATTTCCAGGGTTCTGGCACCTTCCTTTGGTATATAAGTGGTACACAGGCATGTATGCAAACAAAAATGCCTATACCCAAAAAAGAAATTTTAGAAAAGAATAAAGTACATTCACTTAAAATGTTATAAATCCATATAAAAAGGCATGCTATTTACAGATGACCTATGCCTATCTTCCCAATCTTTAACCTGCCCTAATTTACATGTCTACAACAAATAAAATGCTATAGAAGTTTTTATTATGCTGTATTGTTTAGGAAATGGTGTAGAATAGTACATATGTTCCATTCAGAATGACTATTTTTAAATTCACGGTTGGTGAATTAAATTTAAATTCAGGTTGGTGGGAAACTGATAATGTAGGTGAACTATTTTTTTTATAATTTGGTTATAATTATATATAAGGAACCTGAGATAAAAACCAAGATCACATTCAGAATTTTGAGACCATTAATGCCATTAATAGTTGATACATTTTATTC
This sequence comes from Mus caroli, assembly GCF_978045245.1. Lineage (NCBI taxonomy): Eukaryota > Metazoa > Chordata > Mammalia > Rodentia > Muridae > Mus > Mus caroli. The sequence continues at coordinate 41,155,047 of NW_028227272.1, forward strand.
AAGGTTATCAGCAACTTGATTATTTGTTACAGAGTAGAGTTTAATAAAGTCAGAAGTAGCTTAGTTGAATTATACTTGATTTGAAGAAGGCCATAGTATAAGAGCAAAGACAACTGGTCATGGTGGCTCATGTTTTTCATCCTAGAACTCTGTACTCAGGAGGCAGGGGCAGGTAGATTCTTAGGACTTTGAGGCCAGTCTGGTCTACATATAGTAAGTTTCAGGACAGACAGAGATAGACCACTCCTGTCTCAAAAAAAAAAAAAAAGTCAAGACAAAGATCAAAACTGATTGTTTTTCACATTGGTATTGCAAAGAGTAATGAAGGAAGCTCAAGAAGATATATTTGGCAATTGAGTCTGTGTTGTGTTTTTAGTGTGTATTTGTGGGGAGAGGCATGTACACATGTGTACAGGTATCCAAGGAGGCCAGAGGCATAAGTTATCTAAGGAGCTGAAGTTACAGGCAGTTGTGGAGCCACCTTACAGCATTTCGGAGAACAAAACTTCAGTCTACTGGAAAACCACTGAGCCTCTTCATAATCTTTGTTAACTGTAAGAATAAACACTGATTCTTCTGATCTCTGCCACCTGCCTTGCAAATAAAGGAATTATGTTAAAAGTGTAAAATTAAAAGATTTACTGATAGGGATTGACTAACCTTTGTTAAATATTGATTGTTGATATATATGCGAAATGTCTGAATTGGCTACTCTTGACCAGTTTTAACTACCTGTGGTTAAGACTTGAAAGTTGATGAAAGTTGTCTTATGTGTGTGTCTGAGTATGTATACCCTGTATCTCAGGCATGTCCAGATCAGCAATGAGTCAGCGATTGACTTCTACAGGAAGTTTGGCTTTGAGATTATCGAGACAAAGAAGAACTACTATAAGAGGATAGAGCCTGCAGACGCGCATGTGCTTCAGAAAAACCTCAAAGTCCCATCTGGTCAGAATGCAGAGACACAGAAGACAGACAACTGAACAAATCACAAATGAACTTTCTTGCACTTGCTTGTCGCCAAATAAAAGAAAGACCCATTGGTTCCCTTCCCCCCTTTCTTCCACTTTCCTCTTTTGTTATTCTTTTTTTTTCTTTCCTCTTAAAGTTTTTAATACTTTCATGGACTCTTAAAAATGATCATGTGTTGGATTGTTTTAGTTCTCTTTTGTGAGGTGGTTGGATTGAAGGAGGAGAAGATAGATCTGTATAGTTTCACAGTTAGTCCCGAAAATTGGGTGTCAAATGATTTCAAATTTTTAGCTGAATTTTTTTAAAAAACAAAACAAAACAACATCCTGCTTTCACATTGAAGGGCAGAGCCTACTATGCTGTTATTTCAAAAGACAAAAAGCAGCAGCAATGCCTTGCTCTCTCATTCATAGACAAGCTTAGTGTGTCTGTGGTTCTTTGAGTTATACAGACTGTCTGTGGGTGCTAGTCCCCAGCATTGCCTTCACTCTATCTACCCTTAGTCCTTTGAGCACTCTCAGGAGTTGGACCATTGTTATCCTTGTGAGAAAATACCAAGCTTATTTAGGTTTTTAAAGCAATTTTTTCTATTTGCTGATTGGCGGGGCAGTTTGTGTAGGTAGTAAGTATTAAACTTTGGTCAAAGTATTTCAGTTAAACTGCTTTTTTTTTTTTTTTTTGCTGAGGAATGGATTTCTTGTTAGCAGGGTTTTTTGTTTTTTCCTTCTTTCCTGCTGTTAATCTTGTTACTAGAGGCATTAACTGGTAGAGAGTGGGCTGGTGAAATTAACTGTTTTAATATCCCAGCTAGAGATATGGCCTTTAACTGACCTAAAGAAGATTGTTATAATTGATTTTTTTTCCTCTTGTTTTTCACTAAGCCCAATAATAGTGTAACCTTATAAATGGAGTTATGCCCTTATAAGTCAATATCCCTAAATAAACCTGAAGCAAGTGTTTTCTCTTGGACGAACAGAATTGCATACGTAAAAGGCTTAGATGGACTTGTAACACATTAAGTGTATTTAATGTCAACTAATACAGATTGTTAAAAGTGTGGTCATTGAGTGTTTGATAATATATGAAAGAATTTCTAGACAGTATTTTTGAAAAGAACATTGTTATGCTATTGCTTATCTGTTGGAGAACATCCCAGGTTAGCTTCCACTCTGTGCCTACAATGTTGAGTTTAAAGATTTGGAATAAGAGGAATCAGAAAAATTCCTTCTATTCTTGGAACAATAGACGTATAAAGTATTAATACAGACATCACTGTGACGTTCAGCTGACAGCTTTGGTTAAGGCCAGATCATCTTCAGGCACACTAGGAGTGGCTCTGATGGATTGAGAGCTGTAAGTGGAGACATGTGAGATATGTTTTGCTCACATTGTCCTGTCTCAAATATATGGAATTTCTTAGATTGTTAGTAGTCATCAGTGGCTCAAGAAATGTTCTTGTTAGACTTTAAAACAGTACAGATTGTGTGTTTTCTTTCATTTGACTTTAAAAGGAAGTTTAATACATCATATTAGTAAAATTGTGGTATGAAAGTATCATTTCCAAATAGGTTGAATGATAAAATTATCTCACAAGATGATAAAACACCTTTTAACGCTTACGTTTTTATTTGAGACTGTGAAAGTATGTAAAATGGACTTGAGTAGCCTTGAGTGCCAAGAATATAGATAAGGGGTGGGATGGATGGATGGATGGATGGATGGATGGATGGATGGATGGGGTAGTGAAATTGTCGAAATACCATGCTTGTTTCTTGGGTATCAGTTTCCTAAACAGTCCAAATCTAAGCTCAGAAGTTTAGTGTTAAGCACCTTTACTTTAATGGATAAGCTTCAGCGTGCTCTTGCCAAGAGAAGAGGGCATAAATGATAGTAAAATTAGTTTGAAAAAAGTCAGCAATTTTGTAAACTTCCTGATAGCAAAATAGATTTTGATATATAAAAGAGTTTTCTGAGATGACACTGCCTCTATTTCTATAACCATTTCACTTGGACTGAGCAGTCCTATGAATGTATCCCTAAATGTGGTTATTGAAAACCGAATAGCTGCCTCACAACAATTAAGTACATGTTATTTAAAGAGGAAGAACAAATGATAAAGATTGATTTGAATGTGTAGGCTCCCTATTATAGCTTCTTTTTCCACACTAGTCAGTGATTTAACCTAAAATTTAAATGTATGGGTCAATTGTCCTGTATCAAAGTTACAGTAAATAATTCCATCCACTTACATAAGGAGAAGATGTGGAAAATGTAGAAACTGGGACTAGTCCATGTACCTGTGAGTCAAGAAATACTAAAGTAATGCCCCAGTTGAGTTTGTGGGTTTGGGTTTTGATTTGTTTGGGCTTTTTCTTTGTTTTTAACATAATCTTTGAGGTAAAACTAATTCTATTAACTGGAAGATACCCGGCTATCTTAATCATTTTTTCAGGAAAGATCATTTTTATTGTGGGGTAAATAGGTTAAAATTATTCTGTATGCTATTTGAATTTAGGTTCTAAAGTGAAGAATCCGTAGAGAAATCTATGCAATATGTAATTTGTCAAGATTAATTTTCATCTGGGGAAAGAAGTTGCTAAGTGTCTCCAAAGCAGGTCACTCAATAACTGAAAGTCCTCCAAAAAGAGAACTAGTGGGAAGCATGGTGTGTGGTGGTGGAAAAGAAAAACTCCCTCAGTTTTTGGAGGGAATAACTTTAAAGATACTTAAGTGGCTACGTTTACTTGGTGCAGTTAAGAATTAAACTTGTCAATTTTAATGTTGCTGTTACATCTAAAATAAACTTATGTGATGTTCTGGTAGTGATCTGTCTGTAAATGTCATGAAATCATTATTGTGCTGAGTTTTACAGTCTGCAACTATGTCATTGTTGTGTACTGTGATCCATACATCCATATTTCACTAGGGCCTAATTTAAAACTCATGAGTAATCAAAGTATGCTAATTCAGACCTCTTGGAATTGGAAAAGGACACCAGGCAATATATCTGAATTTAATCTAGGTGAAAAGAGATCCCCAGGAATGACTTATTGCCATATTTTAAATATAGTTATTATAAATAGAACTTTAGGCTTTGTTCTAGTGAGTATGAACTGTAAATGTGCATATTCTGATCTATTACTTTTTGTAGTGAAGATTTTAGTTGAGTGAGTGGATTTTATGTTAAGTACTTTGAAATTTTTGTCTTAGCAGGATTAACAGTGTTTAATATATCTAGTCACAATGGTCTGAATTAGTATTTTGCTTATTACACAAGAAACAATGGATGGCCTTTGTCTTATTTACCATATCACTACAAAATTTAGCAGTTTAAAATAACAGATTTGTTGTATCCTATAGTTTTCCAATCAAGCAGTGTGTGACATAACCAGTTAGGTCTGACAAAAGATCTTATTATCAAGTATCAGCCAAGGCTGCAAATTCATGAAGGCTTAACAGCAGCTACTTCATTTCACTCACATGGCTGTTCTAGAAACCATTTGGGACAGAACATTAATATAAAACTTGCTTAACAAAGCCTAGTATTAGTCTTAAAAAGTTATGGTCTTTTTGTTACATTGTAATGAAAGCTTAATTCTAACAATTGGAAAGTGGTATTGTTGGATAGGATATTTTGTAAATTTATGAACATTCAGTTAACTCACTGTCCTCAACAATTCAAGACATATGAGTTAAGTATGTATTAAAACATGTTGATACTGATTCAAAGTATTTGTTTTTGTCAACCAAACCTCTGGAGCCTGTTTAGCCCTTTGAGAAACCATATTGGCAATATCAGAAATCAAGATTTGAGCAGTGTTGAATTTTTGCTTGTCATTAGAAATCTCCCATACTAAGAAAACTTGGGTTTTACTTGTGTCTCATCTAAATGGGATTCTATGAGTTTACTAAGTGCCTTGTCTTTTAAGTCCTACAAATACAGTAATGATCAAGTGAGGTAAGGTCTCTAAAAGAAAGTTAAAAATATGACAGGGTCTTTGTGTGTAGTCCTGGCCAGCATAGAACTCTTTGTAGACCAAGTTAACCTTTACATGCTTCTGCTGGATCCCCTGGAGGTGGGGTTCTGAGCAGTTATGAACTGCCCAACTTGGGTGTTGGGATTCAAACTAAAAAGTCCTCTGGAATTGCAACAAGTATCCTTAACTGATGAGCCATCCCTCCAGGCCTGTAAGGTTCTATTATAAGTAGAAAGTCTTAGTTACGGACGTTTTAGGGAGACAGCTGGTTGAGTGGTAAGGTTTCACCTGGAATTTAACTGTGTAGTTGAGGCCAGACTTGAAGCCTTGCTTCTCCTACCTAACTGTTATAATAGGTATCGCCACCTTTGATTGGATAATGGTAAAAGTTTCTCCCATCAAGCTTGGCTTTGCTTTAACGTAAAGCAATATGGAGAGAAATATTCTTTACTCTGACTTTTCTTAAAGCATTGCCTCGAATATATAAACATATGTTAATAATATGTAAACATATTAATGAGGTTTAAAAGGCTGGTAAGTTGAAAAGTCAGGTTTTTTGCATAGACAGCTATATATTATAGTTAGATATGTATCATACCTGTTTACTTACACTGGTGTACCTTAATCCCATTGTGATCTTTAATCAAGCTACAATTTAAAAGTTACAGATCCCCTCAAATCTGGTGGATTTTTGTTATTTTTGTCTTGGGGTTTTGTCTGGTTAGGGACTAGACTAGTAGGAGTGAGCTTCAACATTTCACAATTTGGATTGGGAGAAGGCTATAAGAGCTTGAATGTAAGACCACATTGTTACATAGACCTTATTTAAAGAGAAATCTTAATCACAACATCATCTTTAGCCCTTGTGTTCATACTTTTTTTGTTTTTTAAGTATGTGTGAGCTCTTGCTCAGGAACCTCATGCTTGAGATCAGAAGAGCCCCTGAAACAGGGAGTTACAGGGAGTTGTGGGCTGCCCCATGGATTCTGGGAACCAAACCCAGGTTCTGTACAAGAGTGGTAAGTGCTCTTAACTGCTGAGGCATCCTTCTGGTATTTATTATTTTGCTGTCTAAATACAAAGGATTGATGGAAGACCGTTGATCCCAGAAATGACTTTATGTTTTTTAAGCATTACCTATTCGGGTTATATGTTTCTTTACTCTCTTTTTTTTTTTTTTTTTTTTTTTTAAATATTTATTATATGTAAGTACACTGTAGCTGTCTTCAGACACTCCAGAAGAGGGAGTCAGATCTCATTATGGATGGTTGTGAGCCACCATGTGGTTGCTGGGATTTGAACTCTGGACCTTTGGAAGAGCAGTCGGGTGCTCTTACCCACTGAGCCATCTCACCAGCCCGTTTCTTTACTCTTAAACACTTACTAGTCCTACAAATGTAACTTCCATTACTTAGTAACTACTAGGTATTTCTGTAGTGTCTATAAGGCATCAAAAGTATATGTGTCTTTTTGTTTTGTTTGGTTTTTCGAGACAGGGTTTCTCTGTATACCTGGCTGTCCTCGAACTCAGAAATCCGCCTGCTTCTGCCTCCCGACTGCTGGGATTAAAGGTGTGCACCACCACAGTACATGTGTCTTATGTGTATCCTGGGCCAAGTTTAGGGCTTGATTATCACCAGCTCTTGATGGTTCTATAATTTACAAGTTAGCACACTTAGATCTTGAAATCTGGTCATAGTTAGACCCTGACGAGATCTGGCACTGACTGAGATGATTGTGAACAGATGTGTCCCTGGAGAGAAGCATTACTGTTTGCTTTTGCAGTACCTGGGATTGAACTTAGTACCTTACGTTGTTAAGCAAAGACTGATTTGTAAACAGCATCCCCAGGCTAACCTCAAATTTGTTCATTCTGCCTCCACCTTTTCAGCACCACCTAAACAGTTGATAGGTGACTGGACTGTTGGATGTGGATGCTAGGAACGGAATTTCCTGGATCCCCTCCTTGCAAGAGCAGCAAATGCTCTTAAGTGCTGAGCCATATCTCTAGCCTCTCCCTGGCTGGCTGGCTTTCTTTCTTTTCCTTCTTTCGTTTTTTGTCTGAGAAATGTTTACATGATCCCAGATACCATATTTTTGAGTTTACATGCCTGGAAGTTCACATATGTAAGAAATCAATTTCTTAATAAATAGCAAAACGTTTGAAATATATTGAACAGGAAGATTATGGGATAGAGCTATAGAAATTGTAGAAAGTATAATACGTAGTGGTGAGTATATGCAAAGGCTCAAATCAAGTATATATCTTGACAAGTGTGTGGGGTGGAATGAAGTTAGGAAATGACAGCAGAAATCAGTATGGAAGTAAACCCACGTTAAGGAACTTATAATGGGGAAAAAAAAAAAGACCGGGTGACCAACAATGTGATTAGAAAAGGTCATTTGGGTTGTGGCTTATTTGTAAATTTTGTGTAATAAATTTTACACAAAGTCAGGCACAAGAAGCTTTAGTGGGCAATGGTGCTTGTTACCAAGTCTGATAACCTGAGTTCTATGCCTGGAGCCACGTTCTGGAGCGAGAACTAACTTACTCCCATGCACTATTGTGTAGCTTCCCTATACAAACCCCTACTCCTCCGCCCACACACATGAATGGATGTTTTGAAGATGGAGCCAGTTTTACATATTTAGAATTATTGCCAGACTGATTTTATGAGGAGAGCGTTATGCTGGTAAGAATAGATTGTCTCATGAATAAAAGAAGGAAAATCCTTAAAACATTTGCAAGTTAATCTGAGTAATACACAGAAGAGGATACGTGATGTAGAAATTGTCCCAGGAATTCAAAGTTCTGTAATTCATATTCCATCCTAACAAACAAAAGTTCTGCCTGGAACACACCTAGCTTCTTGGTCCGTTTCCGCTTATCAGCTTTTACTGTTGTGCATTCCATATTTCCTGGTATCTCCAACATCCTCGGGGGATACACCTTTCCAGTTTCTTGCAGTGACCATTCTAGATCTCCTTGCAAATTAGAATGTTGACTCTGCCACACGTTGCTTAGACTCCGTGGTCTTGTGGAACCGCCATAAGCCTCTGACACGTTTGTTTTGCCACCTAAACTAGCCCCACTAAGATGCTGCCTGAGATAGGGATTTTCTCCTTGGTTTACAGTTTGTTGGCCTCTGTTGACCCTGAGAAAACCTCTCTACAGCTGGTTTTAAGCAGGGAGCTCTAATGACATTCTCAGGTTTCCTTCAGATGATTCTGCATTTTTGTAAATGGAACATTTGCTGGGTACATTCTTGCATACAACACTTCTTATTAACCCAGTGAGGAGTCAGAGGTTTTACTTAATGGCGCTAAGCTCTTAAATATAGATGCTTTGACTTTACCTATTTGCCACTTTGAACTTGCTTGTAATTTTTTCACATCTTTTGCTCCCATACTGTACATTTCAGTAAGAGCAGTGAGCAGTACTTCCACCACAACCTGAATTCTGTTCCTTCTTGAAATTTTCTCCATCAAACAAATCTGCTGGTGCTTGATGAAGTCTGGGCATGAGGATGTATCACAAATGGTCTCAGGTCATCTGTGAAGAGCCGTGGTTCCTTTTCTGAAATCTCTGGCGTTTGGTCTCCACTGTGTTTCTCTTGACACAGTCATCTGAAGGCCCACTAGAATACCCAGTTTACATTCTTGCTTACCTTATTCTAGAGTTCTGGACCTTGGCTCCAAATTCATGTTCCTCCAACACATAAAAAACTTAAGTTCCGTGTGTGTATAGCGCTGTACCATTGCCAGCTTTTTATATTAAGTTGCTTGTTGCAATGGTGTGGTTTTGGTTTTTTGTTTGATGGGGAAGGCACAGCAGCAGGAGTGAGGCATCTGATGACAATGCTTCGGTATTCAGGAAGGAGAGGGATGAATGCTGGTGCTCAGCTCTCTTCTCTTCCCCTCCTCTTTCCTTCCCCTTTTCCTCTCTCAGCCCACTGGGAACCCTTCCTTATAGATAGTGTCACATTCAGAATGAGTCTTCTTTGGTTAAAACTTTCAGGGAACTTCTTCATAGGTACACTCAGGGTGTGACACTGACAATGAAAGCTAACCTTACTATGTCAAAATATTTGAAGGCTACAGAATTGAAGAACCTGGAAGTTACAAAAGCCTTCAGCTGCCATACTTACTGGTGAGATTTCTATTCACTTACTTTAGTTTTGCATGCATGTCTGTCTGTGTGAGGAGGGTGTTGGATCTAGTTGATCCCCTGGAACTGAAGTTACCGTTGGTCTTCCCACGTGGGTTCTGTGAATTGAACCCAAGTGATCTGCAAGAGCAGGCAGTGCTGTTAACTGCTGAGCTGCCATTTCTAGCCCTGAGATCATGTCTTTTCATCTGTAAGATTGGGAAGAAGGTGAAGAAAGCTGCTTCCAGTACTTGTATACTATTTTATACTGCCATAGTCCAATGACGGAAGGGAGAGTTGAAGCATGGAGTGTGGGAAGAAGTAGAACAGTTTCATTTGCAGATGGTGGGATTAAACAGAAGATGCTGCTGCTGGTTTTGGAGATCTTTACTACTTTAGTTCGGTGTCAATGTCAACGAGCCAACTAGTGCTGCAGAATCTAGTATAGAGTTATACCCACATTTGCATGAGGACTTTGTCAAAACACATGAAAGTATATCAGCAATGTATGGAAAATTTGCCAATACCCAAGTATCTTCACCATATACAAAAGCAAAACAAAAGCTTTAAAAGCGTAGTGACTCGGTCCCCAGCAGTCCTGGATACTCATAACTGAGCACCAGCAGCCTAGACAACAGTGAGAAGAAGTCATTAAGGAAGGAATGAAAGCCAGGTGGTGGAGTGGGTGTGGCAGAACTCCAGGACAGCCAGGACTACATAGACCCTGTCTCCAAAACAAAACAATTGTTAAAATGTCACTTGGACCTAAAGGAAAGCATAACAGTAAAAATATCTAAAAGTCAAAAGTCTGTGTGACCTTGTATTAATTAGTAAAGCTTGCTTTTAGATATAGTACCACAGGCATGTTCCAGTTGTATCTGGCCTGGAATTCACAGAGATCCATCTGCCTGCTTCCTGAGTATTTAAAGTCATGGACCACCACCATGCAGGATCCAGCAGTGCTTTTAAAGACATCCTTAAGAAACAAAACTCTATGGACTTTCTGTTTTATGATATAAAAAATGGCATTCAACCCATGAGGTAACAAACTTTAGTACCCTTGAGACTGAGCAAAGGGGGTTGGCGTAGTGGATTTGCTTTCGAATAGAAGTTAACATGCATATATTATAGGTCTTTTCAGAAAATCTTGGCCTAAGACTTAAAACCTAGCAAAACGGGTATTTCAAGAACAAGTTCAAAGATAGCTCGAAGTTCTTCTACAACAATAAAGCTTTATACTGACATTGGAAGAGTGGATTTCTAAATGAAAAGATACATGCTTCAGTTGCATCAAGGACTTAACTGGCTAAAATTCAGATCTCACCCCTTTATTTCTGGAGAACAGATAGAGCAATGGCATAATTAGACTGATAGTTTCATAATAAATCTGTGAAAAGATGGACTATGAAGACATGGGGAAATGCCATCTCCGTTGTGACCTTTGCTGTTGATTGCTTTCTCCGGCCCTGACTTCGAAAGTGTTGACAACAGCTTATTGCAGGGTGATTATATGGACAAAACAGGTTAGTAAATATGAGTCCTTCTTAGAAAAGGCAAAACCCAAATCACACAATGCCTGAGAACCCTAGTACAACATATAAAGAACTTTTATTACATCAGTGAGCGATGCTTTAAAAAGTATATTTGGAAATATGCTCAGCACTTAGTAGTTAGAAAAAGTGTACATTAGTAACATCTGCAATCCCAGCACACTAGGGAGGTTGAAGTAGGAAGGTCACTAGTTTAATGTCTTAGTGATCTAAGTATGTAGGGAGACGGAACAGTTCATTGTTGGTGATGGCGTGGACTTATCTGGACCTCAAATTGGCTGTTAAGAACTCAAAATAAAAATTACAAGCTCTGGGAACAGTGAGGTTTTTTTTTTTTTTTTTTTTTTTTTTTTTTTTTTTTTTTTTTTTTTTTTTTTTTTTTTTCTGGAATCATGGAAATAAACACTTGAACCAATCCTATTCATAAAGCTAAAGACAGGCTTCTAAAACAAGGTGGAAGGCCTAACTATGAAGGTTACAGAAGCAAGTTTGTTGAGTGTGTGTGGTTGCAGGCAAAGGTCTCAGTGTAGCAATTGAATTCTGATTGCTCAAGATCACAGGTCCTGGTAGCAGAGAATGGGGGCCTGTGGGAGAGGGCTGGCACTGGAAAGAGACCCATTTGTTTAAATGATTGCCTTTCTCAGCAAGGAGGGAGTAGCTGGAGTTGAGCCTGGAGCTGCTGCTACTCGGAGCTGCTGCTACTCGGAGCTGCTGCTGACATTCAGTCTTCAACCCCAGTCAGAATGTTCCTTTCGGGGCCGGGCGTGGTGGCGCACGCCTTTAATCCCAGCACTTGGGAGGCAGAGGCAGGTGGATTTCTGAGTTCGAGGCCAGCCTGGTCTACAAAGTGAGTTCCAGGACAGCCAGGGCTATACAGAGAAACCCTGTCTCGAAAAAACCAAAAAAAAAAAAAAAAAAAAAAAAAAAAAAGAATGTTCCTTTCAGGAAATGGATCTGAGGCTGCAAATAGACATCACCCAAATCTTTCTGTGCCCTCCAGGAGCCTCAAGGAAGTGGGTGAAAATCAGACTGAGGGGTCTAACCTGTAGAATGACTAGTTTCAGGCGGATACTCTATGTTGTTACCAATACAGACACTAAGAAGCACACAGCAGCTATACTGGGGTATCATCTCAATCTAATAAGTGATGTTGAATAAAGCTAGCAAAAGACTCCTAGTTGAGTTGTTGGTTTTTTTTTTTTTTTTTTTTTTTTGGTTTTTTTTTTTGTTTGTTTGTTTGTTTGAGACAGGGTTTCTCTGTGTAGCCCTGGCTGTCCTGGAACTCACTCACTCTGTAGACCAGGCTGGCCTCAAACTTAGAAATTCGCCTGCCTCTGCTTCCCAAGTGCTGGGATTAAAGGCATGCCCCACCACTGCCTGGCTCCTTAGTTGAGATTTGAACTTTGTTTTCTCGTGTTTCATTTATTTCTATGTGTATGTGTGTGTTTGTGCTCATGCACAGCACACATATGGAGGTGAGAGGTCTTGGAGTTCCCTCTCTCCTTCTACCATGTAGGTTCTGGAGCTTAAAGCCAGGTCAGCAGGCTTGTTGGCAGATAGCACCTTTACTCTGAGCCATCATGCTGTCTCACTAGCTTGAGATTTGGACTTCAATCAGGAAATGGGGATTAAAACTAAAATTTAGCTGGGCGGTAGTGGCACACGCCTTTAATCCCAGCACTTAGGAAGCAGAGGCAGGCGAATTTCTAAATTTGAGGCCAGCCTGGTCTACAGAGTGAGTTCCAGGACAGCCAGGGCTACACAGAGAAACTGTATCTCAGAAAAAAGAAAAGAGTAAAAGTTAATATTCTGAGCTTTCTCAAGAAATACTTGTTTTTGTTTTGTTTGTTTGATTGTTTGAATGATTATTTGTTTTCAAGACACGGTTCCTCTGTGTACCCCTGGCTGTCCTGGAACTCACGTAGTAGACCAGGCTAGAGTAGAACTCACAGAGATCTGCCTGCCTTTGTCTCCTGAGTGCTGGGATTAAAGGCCCACCACCTGGCTTTTTTTCTATTTTTAAATCATGTCAAAACTATTAACAATGATTCAAAACCCTTTAAATTCTGTTTTCTGAATTGTCAAAACTTTGTTTTGCATCTGGATTTGGTGTGCACACTATGAATTCCATCACTCATACTCAGGATGCAGAGGCAGCTGGATCTCTATGAGTTCAAAGCCAGCCTAGTCTACACACTGAGATTCTGTCTCAAACAACAACATTCCAATATATATATATTGGTTTTTTTGTTTTTTGAGACAGGGTTTCTCTGTGCAGTCCTGGCTGTCCTGGAACTCACTCTGTAGACCAGGCTGGCCTCGAACTCAGAAATCTGCCTGCCTCTGCCTCCCAAGTGCTGGGATTACAGGCATGGGCCACCACTGCCCGGCCAAAGTTCTTTTTATTTTAAATTAGAATTAGTTTATTATAGTTCAGGAAGTTACGTGTAGCCCGGATTTGATAGGTGTTACCCATAAAACCTTATATTTATACTGACATCGAAATGATTTCGTGTAGGTGGACATATATTAACATCATAGTTTCATGGATGTATTATTAGTATTACTATTACAGCTCTAATCCTAAAGTCTCTGCTGCTAGGGATTAGGGAATGACAAACCTATTCAAAAGCTAATTAAAACTCACTGGCAAGCTGGGCAGTGGTGGTGCACGCCTTTAGTCCCAGCACTTGGGAGGCAGGCGGATTTCTGAGTTCAAGGCCAGCCTGGTCTACAGAGTGAGTTCCAGGACAGCCAGGGCTATAAAGAGAAACCCTGTCTCGAAAAACAACAACAACAACAAACTCACTGGCCTGGCCCAGATGGGACAAGGAAGTGAAAAAGATATCAAACTGCCTATTAGCACCAAATCTGAAGCAACAGTAGGGGCCTATTTTATCACAGATTTTCAAAGTGCGGAGGAAACATAAAACGGAGTTACTGTTTACCTTTTTCTCAATGCAAGGTCTGTTTCTACTGTACATAGGTTCAAGTAGTAGTACCTATTATGCTCTGCGTTCCAGTCCAATTGGCTATAGCTGGTTGTGAAAAGCTCATAAATCTTTCCCCACCACTAGGTGGAGAATCAGACACCTGTCTCGGGAAGGCAGGCTTGTGAAATGAAACAAAACTAGAAAAAGATAGCTGGAACCACGGTTCAAGAGCTCCAAAGGCACTTTAGAGGACTCTGAGGTCTCTGGTCCTAAATAAGGGTGTCTAGTAGACTAAATTTAAGGTTCCAATCCCATCCCCCAAAGCCACGCACTCACTTCCTTAGCTGGGGCTGCAGAACCTTTCTGAAAATGGGCTTCGTGCAAATAAAGGACGTCAAGAGTCCACCGTATACGAATTCCTGCAATCTCCAATATCCAAAGATAGTGCACTGAGGGAAGTCACACAGGACTGGATTCTCCACCTTCGTTTACCACCTTCTAACCCTCCAGGCTAAAGGGACTTGTCTATCTTTTGCCGCCCTCTTCCTCTTCACTTTTTTTCATTTCTAAGCTTGCACTGAAAGCTGCCATAAGCATAATACAGAACAGGGTGCAAGGAAGTTTCTTAAAACCTCTCTCTTTTTTTTTTTTTTCCTAGCTTCTCAAAGCGTCCCCTTTAAGGAACCAGGCCCACCTCTTTCTCATCCACCTACTGGCTTTCCTTTCTGCCTGTCACTCTACCTTTAAGAATATTTCCTGTTCTTTCAACCCAACTTGCACACCTCCGCCCCCCGGCCTTGGTCATTGGGCCGCCCGAGGCCTGTTCCCTCCTAGCTTTTCCCTCCTCCTCCTCCCGCCCTCCAGCCTAGCGCAGCGGAATCCCGGCTTCTGATTGGCCACGGCGGCAGCCTCCCCAGCACCGGATTGGTCGGCCGGTTGGTCGGGGCGGGAGCGAGGCGCATCCAGGCTAGGCTGTGCGCGTGCCGAGCGGCGGCCGCGGGAGGGGCGGGAGGGGCGGGGGGAGGGGGGCTGGGAAAGTTGAGGCCGTGCTGCCGCCGGGTCTCCGGCCTCGAGGGCTCGGGCTCGCTGCGGCGGCGGTGGCCGCGAGGAGAGGCGGCGGGGGCGGGGGGAGAGGAGGGCCCGGGCCCGCGCTCCCCCAGCCCCGCAGAAGCAGGCGGCGGCCGCGGACCCAGAGGCTCGCCTAGACGGCCAGACACCGCTGCCTTCCGCTCCTGGGACCATGACCCAGGCGGGGGTCGCCGCCGCCGTGGCCCGGAGTGCGTCACCGGCGGGTGAGTGGCCGCGGGAGGGGGCGCTGACAGCCGGGACCGCGGCTGCGGGGGCGGCTCCGGGGGGCGGCCCCGGGCTCAGCTCCACCCACCCCCTCCTAGCCGCGGGAGGTGAGGGCTAGGCTGAGTGCCCCTCGTTCCTGGGGACCCCAGAACTCCCCACCTATCCCGGGGCGATCGCTCTCTTCACTCCGGCATGCTCGCACCCACTGTGCCAGGCCTGAGGGAGCTCGCCCTGCTCCCGGTGCGCGCCGGCGGACAGAGGCCCCATGCTGTCCTGGGTGCATAAAGAGCTGGGCAGCCAGGTCCCCACCGGGTGGCCTTTGCTAGCCTCCTTCACCTTTTGCCATCTCTTCCATCTCTATACTTGTCTTCTGACTTTCCTTCTGATCCACTCGTCAAACTCGCTGCTTGCTTTTGTAACTTTCACCCCGGTGTCGAGAGTTAGGCTGACGTTTTCTTTTTAGAAGCCCATCGTTTTGCTTCTGAATAGCACTGGTCGAAGCGAATGGCATTCTCGCCCGATTTCAAATTTCCTGAACAAGCATGAGGTTTCTGGACGCTTGGCTGAGGTTGGGCATTTTGGGGATAGAGTTCTGTTCCCTCTGTGGGGTCTTTTTTGCTTTTATTGACCTCATCTGTAGATAAGAGACCACATAAAACTAACTGCCAAATTCAACTAATGTTCAGATAGCATTTTACCACTAAGTTGAGTGAATTAACAAACATGATAGGTCTGGCCGACTTTATGGGTAACAGTGGCAGAGTCTTAAAGGAAACTTTGATGAGTAAGTGGACCCTGCAGTAGCTTTTCCCCCATAGCCAGTCAGACCTGCTCAGTTTCCATGGTGACCTTTTCCTTTCCCTCAGAACACTTGACTTGCTGTATAGATACTATGTTTCCATTTGTTTGGGAAATACACAAAATATTTGTTGCAAACTGAGGAAGATTCATTGAGAAGCCAAGAGTTGTGAATGAAAGCTATATCAAGAAGCATGCCAAAGGCCACCAGCAGCTTGTGACCCAGAATGAACATAAAAGTGGTCCAACCCAAAATTGAAAACATATCCAATTCCTTGAGGGTTTCTTTTTTTCCTTTCTTAATTTCATTATATGGTTCCAGAGAGTGAACCTTGTAAAGACAAGGTTGTGTCACAATGTCAAAAGGTTGGGCACGTAGTCTAAACATTATGACTTTTGTATAGATTAGCTTTAGTAGTTTGGTGATTGTAGTAGTCTGTGCATTGATGAAATGTAGAACATTTTTGATACAAAAGCATTTCCATTCAGTGTGGTAAGGGCCACCTAGAATAGTTATTTTATACCCTAGTTGTCTATAGAACATCACAGAAGTCTTTTTAAAAAAGATTTTACAGTGAGCTAGTTTTGTATGAAACACACATGCACATGCACACACTGTTTAACTCCAGCTAGAAGAGAAGTTTCCACAGATAGCAAGCTTGGAACCCCTGGCAGTAAAGCCAGGTCTTAATGTTATCTCACGCTGTTCCTTCCTGTGGTCAAGCCCAATGGTTCCTTAACTGGACTGTTTGTTACAGTCACCTTCCCAGGCTTTACCTTTGATCTGGAGGGAGGCAGGCTGTGGTATACGTCTTAAAACTCTCCAGGCTATTCTGCTCAGCAGCCAGGGCTGAAAATTACCTTAAGCTTGGTACAATGTCCAGACTGTTCTGCTTGTATTCCAGGGTTTTCCTTGGCAAGCCTTAAGCCTGTGTATTCAACTTTTGCCCCACAACCTTCCATGTGAACCTTTGGACCCCTCACTCAGATAATGCAATTTAGATCCCTGCTGTTGCTAACTTGGGTGTTTCTCCTCTATATCAAATAATTGTAATGACAGATCCCTTAAATATGAAATCTTTGGTATGTAAATGCACATATACCTTGAGCGTGTGTGTGTGTGTGTGTGTGTGTGTGTGTGTAATAGAGGATCTCTCTTTGCTCCTAGGCTGACTGAATTTGTAGCAATCCTCAGGCTTTTATCTCCCAAGTGCTGGGATTACAGATGTGTGCCCTCATACCTCACACCAACAATAGTTTTAGATTTTATAATTACGTTATTGAGAGAGAGAGAGTTGGGGGTGGGTCTGTATTAGCAGTATATAGATGGGAATCAGAGGACAACTTGAGAGACAGTTTTCTGCTGTGTGGGATTGGACTCAACTTGGCAGGCTTGGCAGCAAGTACTTGGTGAGCCATCTTACCAAGCCAACAACAAATTTTGTTTTGTTTTGTTTTTCGAGACAGTTTCTCTGTGTATCTTTGGCTGCCCTGGAACTCCATGTGTAGGCCAAGCTAGCCTGGATCTCAAAGATCCGTCTGCCTCTGCCTTCCAAGTGCTGGGATTAAAGGTGTGTGCCACCACCCAGATTCTGAGTCTATTTTTGTTGGTGGTTTTTTATATAGTTTCAAGTTTGATTTTTTTATTAGATATTTTCTTCATTTACATTTCAAATGCTATCCCAAAAGTTCCCTATATCCCCCCTCCCCTGCCCTGCTCCCCTACCTACCCACTCCCACTTCTTAGCCCTGGCTTCCTCCTGTACTGGAGCATATAAAGTTTGCTAGACCAATGGGCCTCTCTTCCCAATGATGGCCAACTAGGGCATCTTCTGCTACATATGTAGCTAGAGACACGAGTTCTGGGGGTACTGGTTAGTTCATATTGTTGTTCCACCTATAGGGTTGCAGACCCCTTCAGCTCCTTGGGTACTCTCTCTAGCTCCTCCATTGGGGGCCCTGTGTTCCACCCAATAGCTGACTGTGAGCATCTACTTCTGTATTTGCCAGGCACTGGCAAAGCCTCACAGGAGACAGGTCAAGTTTGACCACTTTGAATTGGACAATCAGTTTGGGGGCGGGGAGGTTATCCTAGATGAGGCTAATTCTCCCAATGGTCATTAGTTGCTGTAGTTTTTTTGTATAGGGATGGGAACATGATGAGATTTTCTTCCTTCCACATTACCATGTCCATTGAGATCACCATTGTTCTGATCTGGGTTTTGCAGCCATTTCTGAGAGAGACCGTTTCACTGCCGTCTGCTGGTATTCTGGTTCTTACGATCCTTCCTATCCCTCTTCCATGATGTTTCCAGAGCCACAGATGCAGGAACTGTGGTGTAGATGTACCTGCTGGGGCTGGGCTCCCTCCTCATAATCGGTTGATCTCTGCATTGTGTCCTGTTGTGGGATTTTTTGGTTTGTTTGTTTGTTGTTTTGCTTTTGTGATGGTCTCCATTTGCTTTAAAGAGAAGTGTCTTATGAGGGGTGGTAGCTAATCTAGGAAAAGTGGCTCCTATACCTCAGCGTGTTTTTGTGATAAGTTCTCATTGAACTTTCAAACTACATGGTGTTTAAAAAACTCCCTTTGTACTGATAGGGTGGGTTAATTCAACACATATACTTGGGATTTTTTTTTTTTTCCTTTTACAATTCAGTGGCAAAGAGTGTTTTGTTCCTGTGGTTTAAAATTCTCTTGAGCTCATTCCAACCATGGGTTTGGGTTTGATTCCTACTATGTCTTAGCAGTGTCCTCATCCCATAACTAGTATTGAGTTCCTTTGTGAAGTGTTACTGTTGTTGTGTAAGACAGTATATCTTGGAACTCCATATGTAGACCAGGCTAGTCTCAAGTTCTTGAGATCTGCTTGTGTCTTCTTCCAAATGCTGGACTTCTAGTTGTCCACCATCCCTTGCTTTCAAAGTATTTTCATATATTTACCTGTTTTTTTTTTTTTCAGCAGGTTGATTATTTTCTTTTTTTGTGGTCCCTAGACTTACATGTTAGTACTTATCACATAGCCACAGGTATGTGTTTATCTGACTACTAGCTTTCAGGGCCTCTGTGTTCAAGGGCATGATCTTCATTGTATTTCTAGATACTGTTGAAGTATTACAGAGCTAGAACACTCCAACCATAGGAACTGTGTCCTCTAATACTGAATTTGTCACTAACAGACACTGAAAAAAAAAAAACTCTGTTAAATGTGACTGCCATACTTTATTATACGTAGGATATTAAACATATCTTTAACAAAAGTTGATTTGATATTAATTGGCTTTGCCAAAACTACATCTTGTCTTTAGTTATGGATTTAGATGTCTTAAATGTGTAATCTTCCATAGATGCATGTATATACACCTTAAGCATTTTTCTCTGAGCTTGTTATCCATAAAATATTTGTGAAGCCCTTACTAATAGGAAAACTGTTAACTGTTCAATTGGATAATTTTTCTTTTTCTCATTAGATTTTCCATGTGGGTACAATTGTGCTACTTCAGAAGGCCAGATCTTTTAATTAGATCAGTAGGGCTTGATAAGTTGCTCCTATTAATGTGCTAATACTGTGTTTTTAATTCAGCTCATCAAGTATTTATTGAGTACTTGCATTTGCCCAACGCCATAGGTGCTAAAAAGGATGTAGAAATAGTAAATACTGAACTCAGCTCATAAGAAAATTTGGGAAAGACTGGGGAGCATCCACAGCAGGTAACTAAGGGACTGCCATTCGCTGACTGCCAGACTATAAGCTATGAGCGGAGGAGGAGGAGGGTGGGGGGAAGAGGAAGAAAAAACTAGGAAAGACCCCTTATTTTCTTTTGCTTATTATGTAGCTGGTTGAGGGATCCCGGATGTCTTTTCTTCCCAATTACTAAAGCTATCCTGGGATCCCTGGTGAAAGAATTCTCACATTAGCTGCTGTCATTTCTTAAGCAGCAGAAGCCATAGAGAAGAAAAACAAAAGATGGCATCCCGTGACAGGTACCAGTTCTATTTCTGCACAACATGTGGTACTAAATTCTCTTGAGTTATTAGCAACAGAATTTGACTTAGGCCCAGGTAAGCAGAAAATGGAGAGTCATGGATGTGTACAGAGCTAGAAGAGTGTTCAGAGTGAAGCCTGGAGAAGGTGAGGGAATGCCAGGCCAGAGGTCAGCCCCAGCCAGCTTTCCTTCTTGTGCAGGGAGCCTTAGCTATTAGCTCTGTGCCACACCTCTGATGTCAGCCCATGTTTGAAGTCCTGTTTGAAGAGTGGGGTGGAGGAGCTCTTCAAAGGAGGCGCAGGCTATTGCTGCCAGACAGCCAGAGCTGCAGGTATTTTCTACAGATGGTCTGTGTTTGACATTGTGGAAGCCTTGGTGAGCCTGGTGTATGCAGTTTTTGGAATGAAAGTCAGCTTTAGCTGTCTGAAGAGTGAGTGGAAATAAGGAAGAGGGAATAGTAAGTGTAAATTAGTTCTTTAAGAAGTCTGATGGTTAGAGAAAGAAGTTAATAGGTCCAGAAAAGAAATCATTGAAGTCTTTCAAATGGAGAAACATGAATAAGGTTGTATTTTCATGAAAAAGCACCAGTAGGGTAGGGGAGAGTAAATTATCAAGGAAAGAAAAGCGTATGATGTAACAGGTTACCAAGTGGTGACAGTGGTGGGGTCCAGAGTATAGGAAGAGAGTTGGTGTTAGCTAGAAATGCTAGGAAGCTTGTAAGGGGGACGGACTTGCCTTGGTCTTTGAAGGACAGGTAGGAGCTGGACAAGCAGAGAAAGGTCAAAAGCTCATTCCAGTGGAAAAAGAGCGAGAACCTAGAAGTGAGTTTACAAGAACAAAGGGAGCTTGGCTATCTGAGTTGGATAGGAGGGAGAGTAAACCAGCTAGCTATCCATGCTCCATGCGTTTTCTCAGGTAGATGTGGGTGGGTGAGACTGAAAGCCAGGACTCAGGTTTTAGACATGATACAATAGTTGCTGGGCAAGGGTACAGTGTCTTTTGGTATTCTGTAGAATATTTTTCCAGGGTCCCTCCACAGGTATAAAAACTTTAAAATATAAAAGTATCCTTTAGGGGGCTGGGCAGATGGCTCCATGGTTAAGACTACATACTATTTTCACAGAAGACCCAAATTTGGTTCTTAGCACCCATGCGCAATGGATCACAACCACTTGTAACTCCAGTTCTAGGAAATTGGACACCTCAGTCCTTCTGAAACACCTGCAGTCAGGTATACATACCCTATGCCACACATGCACATAATTGAAAAAAATTAAATAAATCTTCAAAATGTCACTGTGCACAATGGCATAATGTTTGCATAACCTATACACATTTTCCTATATACTTTAAATTGCTTATAGACTATTTGTAATACATCATATAACTTAAATGCTGTATGAATACAGTCTGAGAAATGTGAAAATGTAGTTTCATTATCATGTAGACATCATATAGTGTATGCTTGTGAGCCTAGATGTATGTCTTATGCCAAAGTCTGTTCTTCCAGACTACAAACTTATCTGCCACATTATTGTCATAGATATTATAGACAATCATAATATGGTGTTGCTTATGTATATAAATATATGTATAAACATATACAGGCATAGAAAAGATACAGTGGGCTGGAGAGATGGCTCAGTGGTTAAGAGCACTGACTGCTCTTCTGAAGGTCCTGAGTTCAAATCCCAGCAACCACATGGTGGCTCACAACCATCTGTAATGAGATTTGATGCCCTCTTATGGTGCATCTGAAGACAGCTACAGTGCATTTAGATATAATAATAAATAAATCTTAAAAAAAAGAAATAAAGAAATTAAAAAAAGAAAGAAAGAAAAGACATAGTACATATGAGGTAATAGGACTCTTAACTCCATTACTGTGTTACGGGAGCACTGTTGAACTTGTAGGCTGTGAGTAAGTAAACATCACTATGCAGTGCATGGATACATCTATTAATACTGTAGTGCTTTTGAGGTTTTACTTTGTGAGTAGGATTGTACTTTATAGCCCAGACTATCCTCACATTTTTATGCTCCTGCCTGAGTGTCTCAAGTGCTGAGATCATGCACAGTCCCACAGAGGCCCATGCTATATGTACTTTAGAAAATGTCACATTGGGAAAGCATGTGTAAATACTCAGTGTAGCTAAAAAGTTCTCCCAATATTTTTGGTTGTATTTGCAGTGTGATGACACATGCCTTTAATCCCATCACTAGGGAGTTCGAGGACAGCCTGGTCTATAGACCAAGTTCCAGAACAGCCAAGGCTACACAAAGAAATCCTGTCTCAAAAAGCCAAAAACAAAAACAAAAAAATGGCTGAATTCATGGATATGGAACTCTGGATGCTGCTGTAAGTTCTAGAGCATGAAGAACATGACAGAATTTGGTGAATTGGAGGAGAAGAACAGTGGAATGTTGGGGTGGGTGTAAAACCCATGAAGAATGGGAAGACGATACAGAGCCAGAGGTGTAAAAGGGGCCTAAGCTAACATGATAATGAACAGGGAAACGTAAGTGGGATAAAAATAATAGCATTTGGTAAAGGGGTCTGAGTTTGTTTGAGATTAGAGCCAGATTAATTGATAAAATGGAGCCTTGGGATAAAGTAGATGTTTTACAAGCTGAGGAAGTTTAGTGTGTTCCAAATAAACTTTATTTGTTCTGAATGTTTTAATGAGAACTTTACCTATCCACAGATGCAAAGCAGCATGAAAATTGAAAGGGAGTTATATATATGCTTTTAACCAGGAAAAAAAAAAACATAAAAGGGAAGAGAGTAATGAAAATGGGAACTCAAATGAGAAAGAAGCAAGAATTCCTAAGTTGGGGGTAAGGGGCACACATAAGTAAGAAAAGGGTAAGACCAGCACAAGGGGTGGAACTTCAGGAAGATCTTTGATTTGATGAAGTTAGTCCCTGGCCGCCAAGGAAGTCTTTTCATTGGTTTGAGCAGTCTAATAGTAAAGTCCTAAACCAGGAAGGATTAGCCAGGGACGGAGTGGCAAAGTGAAAAGATACACAGAAAAAGCAGATTTCCTGTTGAATGTGAAGACTCTCTTTACATTTTGGAAGCAAAAAGTCAAATGTGGTGGAAGCAATAAATTGCTGCTGAGGGAAGAGCTGGTAACAGAGAAGAATTAGCTCTGGGAAGTTCTAGAGAGAGCAAAGATACATGGGCATGGAAACTGTCCAGTGCACCGGCTCACGCCTGGCTTCTCAGGCAGCTGGGAGGAGGGGGAAGGTAGCTAACTTACTGAGCTCCTGCTGTGAAGTGGCTATTTTGCTACATCCACTAACTGGTCCCTCGAGTCTTCTCTGGCTGCTGATACTCTGATGTCAAGCCTGAGGATGCTGAGTCTGATGAGTACTTCAAAGCTGAATGCTGAGTCTGACATCAAAGGCTGTTTTCACAGCACCTTAGGATCACTCACTGATGTGGGTAAAGGATACATCGAGGATACATGGTAGCAGTTGTATTAGTGAATACAGCGATTATGGCCCAGAACCATTTTAGGAGCTATTTTTTGTTTTGTTTTGTTTTGTTTTCTCTTTTTCCTGTGTGTGTTTGTATGCACACACATGAGCATACAAACATATATATGTGTGCATCTAAAAGGTCAAGAATGACATGGGGTGTCATCCTTGGTTGTGCTCCAGTGTTGTTTGTTTGTTTGTTTGTTTGTTTGTTTGTTTTTGAGACAGGGTCTCTCCCCAAACCTGAAGTTCTACTTGCTGCTATCTCTCCAGGGCTAAAGTTGTGTGTGTGTGTGTGTGTGTGTGTGTGTGTGTATGGGCGGTGCTGGCAACTGAACTCAGGTCCTCTTTGGCTTTATTGGCTGAGCTATCACACCAGCCATTTGTTTCCTTGGTTTCTGTGTATAGAGTGCAATAGCCAAAGCTTGAGCAATTTGAGCAATAAAATAACTTTAGCATTGAATTGTGACTCAGCATATAAGATACCTATACCCCATATTGATGTAAACTAATGGTTGAAAATTGAAAGGGAGCTATATATATGGTTGAATATATTTCTTATAGAATTCTAAAAAATATATTTAGATAGTGTGGTGGTTGAATAGGTTTGGCCCCTATAGACTCATGTGTTTGAAAGCTTGGCCCACAGGGAGTGGCACTATTAGGAGGTGTGGCCTTTTTTGAGTAAATGTGACCTTGTTGGAGGAAGTGTGTCAAGTGCTTAAGCTCCCAGTATGGAACTCCAGTCTCCACCTTGCTGACTTTGGATCTAGATGTTGACCCCTTGGCTCTTCCAGTCATGTCTGCCTGATTGCTACCATGCTTCTCACCATGACGATAATGGACTAAAACTCTGGAACTGTAAGCCAGCCCTAAGTAAAGATCTGCCTTATTTATAAGAGGTGCCTTCGTCATAGTGTCTCTTCACAGCAATAAAACTGTAACTAAGACAGTCTTTTCTCTGAGAGAAAAATTAATTCACTGTTTGAGCAGGGCATAGAAAGCAAAAATACAACATTACTTGAAGTGTTTCAGGAATTTTGAGGGGAAAATCAATGAAGATAATATATATATATATTTGGTTTTTCGAGACAGGGTTTCTCCATATAGCCCTGGCTGTCCTGGCACTCACTTTGTAGACCAGGCTGGCCTTGAACTCAGAAATCCACCTGCCTCTGCCTCCCGAGTGCTGGGATTAAAGGCGTGCGCCACCACGCCTGGCTAAGATAATATTTTTATAACTTAAATCTTAAGTATTATCTGGATAGTTTATTATAAATATATATTTATTTGTATAATGAAAAAGTGCTAGTTAGATGAGGCAATAAGGATATAACTTAGAGCTCAAACCCTGGGGCAGCTATTTTTTTGCAGATTGAAAATGTTTGAAATTTTTGAAAATTACAACACTTGTGGATTCAAACTAATGCTAAATCTTGCCATTCATGCTTCAAGTTGAGTTTTCTCAAATTAATTCTGGAAAAACTTGGATGAAAATTTAGAGTGAATTCAGGATGCTGAGAAAGTACCTAGGTACTGTGGATTACCAGACTTGAAAGCAGCAGTCCTAGTACCTGGTAGGAGACTGTGCTGGTTACTAGTACCTGGTAGGAGACTGTGCTGGTTACTAGTACCTGGTAGGATACTGTGCTGGTTACTAGTACCTGGTAGGATATCATGCTGGTTAGTTTTGTCAACCTGACCCAAATTAGAATCCCTAGGAAGAAACTCTCAATATGATGACTTATTTAGATCATGCTGTACTGTGGGCCTGTCTGTGGAAGTCTGTTTCATTGTTAATTGGTGAAGGGAGATTGAGACCATTGTAGACTGATCATCCTCCAGGCAGAAGGTCCTGAATAGTCAAAGAGGGGAAGCTAGCTAAGAGAGCAAGTATCCAAGCAAGAATACAATTGTCTGTTCACAGAGATGATGTGACCTGCTTCAAGTTCCTGTCTTAACTTACCCTCAGTGGTAAGATTGTAAGAACTGAAAGCCCATTAAAGCTTTGTTTCCTAAGTTGCTATTGTCAGGGCATTTTATCACAACACCAGAAATGAAATATCTACTGCAGCATACCTGCATAAATCAGAAGCATTGTCCAGCCTGGGCTCTATAGAGCCAGGGAGTACGTCATTGTCACATCTTAGAGAATGAATTATAATTCCACTGTGATTGTGGCTCTTTCCATCAGAGGCACACCTGGCTGCTGACTTCTGCTCATGGATACTTTTGATAGCTCAAGTATCTGTAGTCAGCGTGCACATTCATGGCAAGGAGTGATTTTTCACATATATTAAACAGTGGTTCTTGGGGCTGAAGAGATGGCTCAGTGTTTAAGAGTATTTGCTGTTCTTCAGAGGATCTAAGTTTGGTTCCCATCACCCACACCAGAGAGCTCACAACTGCCTGTAACTCTAGCTCCAGGGGACTCAACTCTCTCTGCTGGCTCTGTGGGCACTTGCACACGTGTGGCACCAGTATACACAAAAATACACAATACAAAATCTTTTAAAAAGTGGTTCTTAGCCGAGGTGTACTGGCTGGGAGCTTTTAAAGATAAGAGTTTCACTATATGCTCCAGGCTGCTTGGAAATTCTGTCTCTCGGCTCAGTCTCCCAGGTTTGGAAACTACAGGTGTATTCCACCATATCCAGGGGAACTATGCTTTATACACACAGCTGTAATTGAAAACAGCTGTGCTGGGGAAACACTAGTCACTGGTTTGTTTAACCAAGAATTACTGTATACTTAAGGAAAAGCAACAATATAAATTAAAAAGACCAAGCCAAACAGATAAATTGATCTTAGAGAAATTAAGTTGAATATAACATAAAGAATTTTTTGTCCCAAAATATCCTCAAATATTTGAGGAATTGCTATTACTATAAATTAACAATGGATTTCTATAAGAATAGGACAGTTTTTTGGAAGTAAACTTTCAAGGTCGTGCAGACAGCAGCTGGCTTACTACTGACTCCCCAAGGCAAGAATCTCCCCTAATCCTGCTCATATGACAAAGAGAAATTATGTGATGTGAGGGCATGGACTACAGACCTAGGAGAGATCTCACATTTACTACTAAAGTTCCAAGCAGTTTTAGTGAGCCTCTAGCAGAAGTCATTGGGCAGTTAGCTGATGGATAGGGTAGTATAGGGTATTAAAACTTTTATTATGGGAGGGAAGGAGATCATAGGCTCAGTTTATTTGTTTGATAGATTTTAATTACTTATATGTTTACTTATTTTAAGATTACTTTTTAGTTATGTATTTATATATGTGTTTCTTGTGTGGCTATATGCATGTGAGTGAGTTCAGGTGCCTACAAAGGCCAGAGGTATCAGGTCTGGAGCAGCAGTTCTCTGGTTATGATTCTATGGTTCTGAGAGCCAAACCTAGGTCTCCAAGAGTAGTGCATGCCCTTAATGGACAAGTCCTCTCTACACCATTGTTTTCTCTTTTGAGACAATTTCTTTTTCTTTAAAAAAAAATTAAGATTTTATTATTTATCTTATGTGCATGGGTGTTTTGTTTGTGTGTGACATATACACTCCACATATGTGTTCTAGTGCCTAGAGAGCCCAGAAGAGGGTTTCAGATCCTCTGGAACTGGAGTTACCGAGGGCTGTGTGTGAGCCACCATATGGGTGCTGGGAATTAAAGGTCCTCTGGAAGAGCAGCAGTTCGCTTACACCCAAGCCCCCCTCCAGCCTCTTGAAACAGGTTCCTGTTGTATATTATGGGTTGGTTGCCTTGGAAGGTTTTTGTAACTCAAGCTATGCTTGAGCTCACAGTCCTTCTGCCTCAGCTTCCTGAGTTCTGAGATTTAAGGGTACACTATTATGATTGGCTGTTTTTTTGTTTTTGTTTTTTTTTTTTTCGAGACAGGGTTTCTCTGTATAGCTCTGGCTGTCCTGGAACTCACTCTGTAGACCAGGCTGGCCTTGAACTCAGAAATCCGCCTATCCGCCTGCCTCTGCCTCCCAAGTGCTGGGATTAAAGGCGTGCGCCACCACGCCCGGCTTGTAATGGGATCTTATGCTCTCTTCTGGTGTATCTGAAGACAGCAACAGTGTACTCATATAAACATAAAAAAAAAAAAAATTAAAAAAAAAAAAAGAAGCACTAGTTGAACTCATAAAAGATGTAGGTCAGTTCCCAGCACATACATGGCCGCTCACAAGCATCTGTAAGTTCAGTTGCAGAACTCCAGTCTCTCTCCTGGCCTCCACAGGCACTGCATATATGTGGTGCCTGAAGGTAAAACACTCATAAATAATATAAAAATAAGTGAGTTGTTTTGTCTTTTTTGCTTGTTTTGTTTTGTTTTTTGTTTTTTTCGAGACAGAGTTTCTCTGTGTGCCCTGGCTGTCCTGGAACTCACTCTGTAAACCAGGCTGGCCTCAAACTCAGAAACCTGCCTGCCTCTGCCTCCCAAGTGCTGGGAGGGGATCCCATTTCTACCTGGCGTTTTTGTTTATTCAAGACAGGTTTTTTCCTTGTAGCCCTGACTGTCTTAGAACCCACTGTGTAGGCTAGGCTGACCTTAAATTTAGAAAAACACCAGCCTATGTCTCTGTAGTGCTGGGATTAAAGGCATGCACCACCACCCAGAATAAGTAAATCTTTTAAAAGAAAGAAAACACTGATGTCATAAAAAGTGAAATTACAGAAGAAATATAAATGTTTTATTTGCTTTTATATATTTATTTGTCATTTATTGAAACAGCATTTCATTGTAGCTCTGGCTGGCCTTGAACTCACAGAGATTTACCTGCTTCTGCCTCCAGCATACTTCAATTAAAGGCTTATGCTGTCACACCCAGCTCTGTAAATGATCCTTAACATATGAATGTATTTACACACACACATCCCTGAGGCAAAGGACAACTTTTGAGGATTAATTCCTTCCTACCATACCCAGGCATTGAACTCAGGTATCAGAAGAATGTTTACTTTGGCTGACAATTCCAGGAGGTTTTATAGTGGTGCCTGAGTTGGCAGCAACAGGAAGCTGAGAGATCGCATTTCCATTCACATGCAGGAGGCAGCGACTGGGAGCTGGAAGAGGGGCAAAGCTGCAAACTCTCAAAACCCACCCCTCCAGCAAGGCTCCACCTCCTAAGGATTCCACAATGTCCGCAACAGCGCCACCAACTGGAGACCAAGGGGTCAAATATATGAGCCCATGGGGGACATTTTTTATTCTTATCACCACAAGGACTTTATACATTGTTCTTTTCCAGCATCATTTTCAGTAGGAAAGAGGGGAGGGAATAAAATATATTTACTAATGCAGCTATAATGGGTAATAAAGACTTTTAGCTATTAAAAGAAAATGATAAATGTGTGATGGATATTTGGAAGTACATGATGGCTGTCACGAATTTCAATGTAAAAGGTGTTTCAGAGTCAAGCACGGCATGGTTTCATTCTTACGAAAATTTCCATTGAGTACATATAGATAACTCTGTAGAAAGCCCAGAAAACTCTATGTCAAATTGATGTCCAGTGGAAGAATACAGGGTGGGTTAGATAATGGTGACTACCTTCATTCTGGGAGAAAGGGATTAGGGAATGGGGGTAATATAGGAGATATTAGGGTTTTTTTTGGTTTTTTGTTTGTTTGTTTGTTTGTTTGTTTTGAGACAGGGTTTCTCTGTATAGCCCTGGCTGTCCTTGAACTCACTTTGTAGACCAGGCTGGCCTCAAACTCGGAAATCCACCTGCCTCTGCCTCCCGAGTGCGGGGATTAAAGGCATGCCCCACCAACACCCAGCTAGGGGTATTTTTTTATTAATTTGTTTTGGGGTGGCTTTTTTTTTTTGGAGGTTTTTATTTTGTTTATTTTTACTTATTTGTGTTAGGGTGAATCCAGGGTCTTGTGCATGTTAACTGTGTCCTGCACAGCACATCTCCAGCTCCCTTTAACAATGACAGTGTTACATTTGACTGAGACCAAATTTGAACCCTGAGAAAATATGTAGAAAAAAATATATTTTACAGTAGAAATATATGCATGTTAAATCAATTAAATTTGTTTATATATATATTCAGTATATATAAACTATATATATATATTCTTCTTATTCTGTCCTTCAGAAGGTATTCTGTATTTTTATAAACATATATGTATGTTCTTCCTGTCCTACAGGTAGGTATTTTATACGAGATTTGAAGCAGCTTTATATATACTAATATTAGTTTACTAGGGCTATTATACCAACATACCATAGCCGGTGTGGCTTAAATAACAGGAATTGTTTTTCTCACAGCTCTAGACCAGCAGCACCGTCCAACTGTTGGCAGAATGCATCTCTAACGCTTAGCTTGCAGGCTAGGCTTTTTCTGTCTTTACAGAATGGTCCCTCTACTGCATTGTCTGTTTCCTAATCTCATGAAACTGCACAGCCAGATAGATTACAGCACACTCTGACTCCATTTTAACCTGACCACCTTTTAAAGGTCTCCCTTCCTCCCTTTCTTCCTTCCTTCATTTTCTTTTGGTTTGGTTTTGGTTTTGGTTTTTTGAGACAAGGTTACTCTGTGTAGTCCTAGCTGTCCTGGATTTTACTCTGGAGTCTAGGCTGGCCTCTAACTCAGAAATCAGCCTGCCTCTGCCTCCCAAATTGCTGGGATTATTAAAGGCATGGGCCACCACTGCTTGGCTTGTTTTTGTCTTTTGAGACAAAGTTTCAACTCTGTAGCCTGGGTTAAATTGACACTGCAGAGATCCCCTGCCTCTGCCTCATAAATGCTGGGATTAAAGGTGTGTACTACAGTGCTTGGCAGGAACCTATTTCTAGGGCTTCAACATATACCTTGTGTAAGGTACAGAATCTAGCTCTCTCAAGTAGATAGATAAATACTGTTGCATAGATTCACTGTGTCATATGGTGGAAGTACTAGGTTGAACTATCTGAAGCTACAGTAAAAAAGCAGAAACAGGGCTTAGGGATATAGCTCAGTGGTAGATCCCTTCCTAGCATGTGGAAGGCCCTGGGTTTGATTGCCAGCACTCTAGAAAAAAAAAAGTGTCAGATGGTTCAACATAAGGCTATGGCATTTAATTAACGTCCTTTTGATGAGTCTTTCATGCATTTTCTTCTCAAAATAATTCAAATGACACTGTAGTGAATACCCTTGAATAAAGTGGTTTTTTACATATGTGGATATACCTGTAGGGTGAAATTATTGGAGTTACTGCAGCAAAGGAGAGATAATGTGTTTCTGTGGACCACTTGTGAGCTGAGCAAGAGGAAGCTGGCCTGGGGCCTGTTCTGCAAGCTTTCCTGGCAGGGGCAAGACCATGCCAGCAGAAAGGACCTGTGCTCTGAGAGCAGAGGTGGAGTGGGAGAGAGTGCGAGGAACTGACTGGTACCCACGGCAAGGGAGCTGCATCTAGACCTGAAGAGGAATACTGTGTGGCCTCTTCTTTCAGTGTGACAGCTACTAATGTGCACACAGATAATTGCACATGTGAGGAGAAATGTCTGATCGACACCACCAGGTGTTAAAGGTAGAGGGACACTCCATAAGACAGACAATATTTGGGCAACTGAATTTTTAAAGAAGCCTTTGAGTTAGTTCTCTTTGAGTTTACTTATGAAATAAATTTTGCATTGAGAGTATTTGTAGTTCACAGTGAGAAGATGAGAAAAGGCTATATATAGTATGTCACACTGTTTGCAGTGGTTATCTGTGAAGAGTGTAGCAAAGAAACTTTCTCTTTAACTCCATATATTTCTTTATGATTTGAAAGTAGGGTGGGGTTTTTTTATGTTAAGGGCTTGCTTGTATAGTTTAAAAATAAAATTCAAAATTGTTGTGTGGAAATTATGCTTGTGGCTTATTTCCCCACCCCCACCCCAACCATACAGGTTAGCTGAGATTCACCACGAAAAGCAGTTCTAACCTGGGGGCAGGAGTTTGTTCGTTCACGTTCCTTTAATAAGTATCCCGGCAGTTCAACTCTGACATTAGCACCACACAGGATGGTCATGGGATTGGCGGGAAGGAGCCAACAGACATTGTTGAAAGATACAAGATCTCTTTAGGGGCAGAGAAAGTCAGAACTGCAGACAGACAGAAGTTACATGAAGCAGAAAACAACCAGACACAGCAACATTCATTCCCTCTGGGATGTAGACAGCAGCTGCTGGAAACACATGCAGACGAAGGATTCTTGCTGTGACAAGGACCACTGTTCTGCACCTGCAGGACATAAAGGTTGTGCTCTACATAACAGAATTTGGCCATAGATGTTAGCCAGTGAAGATGGAACTGTTAATTTCCACAAATACTTAAGATGGTGTTTGCCCCATGAGAAAGTCAACTTATCATTTTAGGGCCAGAGTGTGTCCTGTATTAAGCAATGCATGAGCCTATGTCCAGAGGCTGCTAGGTTGAAGGAGTTAAACCATGGGGAAGTAGTGAGAACACATTCCGGGGAAAGAGTTTTCTAACCCAAGATGCTGGAAAGGACCGCAAATAAGCACAGAGAGCAAAGTTGGCCACAGCATGAAGCAGGATGTGTGTGCTTTGCTGGGTCTGTGGTATGTGGAGAAATGCTCCTGGTCACTATGAAGCAGGATGTGTGTGCAGTGCTGGGGCTGTGGTATGTGGAGAAATGCTCCTGGTCACTATGAAGAAGGTTGCAGAGTTGCTCACAGACTGCCATTTTGGAAAAAGTGGATACACAAAGAAGAAAACTTCCAGAAGAATCCACAGTGATTGTTGTTGAAAGATGCAATAGAGAATAGTGTGAGTGTTTATGAATTTCTTTGTTTCCTAGGCACGTATATTTACTATCAGGAAAGACAAGTAGAGCAAGGTGATCAACGTAAGTAGAGCTCATTTTGGTGTAGAGCAGAAAACTGATCCAAGTGTAGTTATGGCCCAGTCTCCGTGAGTCACACTCTTGTCTGGTGGGCTGAAGTCATTTTTAACTGAGGAGCTTTACACTTTGGAAGACTAAGGGACAAGGAGGCAGGACAAGGTGCAGGAGAGGGCACTGGGGAATTAATATGACTAAAGTAAGTTATTTAAGTTATGTGCAAGTGGGAAAGGTCATAGTGAAACTTGTTGCTTCATAGTGTCAATGTATACCAAGAAAATCTTAAAGAGATAATAGAATGTGTATCTATCTGTGTAATCATTCCAAAAAACATTTAAAGTACGTATAAAACATTTTAGAATGCATTAAATAATAGCAAGCCAGAATTAAATATTAGAGGCTGAAAATATTGTCTTTAAGTAAGATATTGTAACCTTTTTTTCTACTTTATTTATGTCTATTTGTTTGTTTATTTATTTTGAGGCAGGGTCTCTCTACTTAGCCCTGGCTGTTCTAGAACTTGCTATGTAGACCAAGCTGAACTTGAACTCACAGAGATCCACTTGCTTGCCTTCCAAGTGCTAGGATTAAAGCTATGCACCACCACACCCAGTTTACTAATTTATTCTAAAGGCTTATTTTTATTCTCTGTGTGTAAGCATTTTTGCCTGAATGTGCACTGTGTGTGTGGTACTCGGAGACCAGAGGAGGGCATTGGATGCCCTGGCGCTGTTGTTTTGTTTTGGTGAGACAGTGTTTATCTTAGCTCAACCTTGGTTTACTAGCCTGGCTGGCCTCACAGACATACAGTGCTCCTCCAGTCTCACCCTCTCCAGTGTTGGCTAACAAGCCTGTGTGACCTTGGCAGACTTGCTCTCCTTTCCTCCCCTCCCCTTCCCCTTCCCCTTTTCCTTCTCCTTCCTCTTCCTTCCCCTTCCCTTCCCTCCACTGTCCTTCTTTCTCCTCTTCTCCCCTTCCCCCTCCCCTTCTTTCCTTTCTATTATTTATATTTTTACATTTTTTTTTCTTTTGGAAGGCATACCCTGCTGCCATGGGTATGGGTGGAGGTCAAAGGACAACTTGTGGGAGACTGTCTCTCTTTCCACTGTGTGGGTCCTGGGGATC
Organism: Mus caroli; assembly: GCF_978045245.1. Taxonomy (NCBI): domain Eukaryota; kingdom Metazoa; phylum Chordata; class Mammalia; order Rodentia; family Muridae; genus Mus; species Mus caroli. The sequence goes on from NW_028227272.1 coordinate 41,188,145, forward strand.
AAACTCAGAGAACACAGGTGGTCAACTTTTACCTGCTAAGCCCCTTCTTCTTCTCCTCCTCCTCCTTCTCTCCCCTCTCCCCACTCCTCCCCTCTCCCCTCTGCCTTCTTTTCTTTTTTGGAATAGATAGACTCATCCATTTGGCCTCTTAACTCTTCTACCTCCCTAATGTTGCAGTGAAAAGTATGTACCACCACACCTAGAAGTTTCATTTCCTTTCTTCCCTCCTTTCTTTCTTTTCTTTTTTCTTGTCTTGTCTGTCTTTCTCTTTCTTTCTTTCTTTCTTTCTTTCTTTCTTTCTTTCTTTCTTTCCTTCTTTCCTTCTTTCCTTCTTTCCTTCTTTCCTTCTTCCTTTTTAATTACACATTTTTATTAGGGGCATGCATACATGCTTGCATGCGGAGGTCTGAGGATAACTTGCAGAAATCATTTCTCTTCCCCCATGTGGATCCTGGGATAGGACTCACGCTGTTAAGTCTGGAGGCAAGCATCTTTGCCCACTGAGCCATCTCACCAACCCCTTTCACTTTCTTTTTTTTTTTTTAAAGATTTATTTATTTATTATATGTAAGTACACTGTAGCTGTCTGTCTTCAGACGCACCAGAAGAGGGCATCAGATCTCATTACGGGTGGTTGTGAGCCACCATGTGGTTGCTGGGATTTGAACTTGGGACCTTTGGAAGAGCAGTTAATGCTCTTACCCACTGAGCCATCTCACCAGCCCCCCCCCCTTTCACTTTCTTTATGGTATCATTTGAAGCACAAAAGTTCTTACGCTTAATGAAGTTCAGTTTATTTATTTTAATATAGCTGGTTATACCTAACAGTTGTATGATATTAGACATGACATGAATTAAACATGTTATTAATATTTATTTCTAATTACACATATAGGTATGTGTGCTGCCCATCCATTTTGATTATTCCAGCTTTGTAGTGAGCTTTGAAACTGGACTCTCCAGCTTTGCTCCCCTTCCCAGTCTCCCACTTTTAAACTGTCAGTACTAGAATTCCAGTTAACATTCTAACCCACTTAAAGCAAGTGATTTGGATATTTTGTTGTAGGAAAGAAACTAAATAAGATTGCTTTTGTGTGTACATGGCGTTGGGTAGAGGTTTTTGCTTTCTAAGTTTCCTAGCCTGAGATGATAGCTCACACCTGTAATCCTAGCAGTTGGAAGGCTGAGGCAGGAGCATCAGATCAAGAGCAGACTGGGATGTATAATAAGTGCTAGTTTGTGCTAGATGAGACTGTCTGGAAAAGAAAAGAGAGAGAAAAGAAAGAAAAAGATGAAGGGGGTGCATTGTGCACCGTGTTCAGTCTCAGTGAGCACTCCCGTGGTTTTAGTGCACATAGTGGTGTAATCATCATCACAGTCAACCTTAGCACATTTTATCACCTAGAAAAGAAACTCCAACCATTACCTGTTTCCTGTTTCCGGGAACCTGATGTCTAAGAGCTGGCCACTAAAGGCAGCAAGTGCTGAGGCCAAAGACTACCATGAACAGATCCAGGATTTCACAAAGTGCGCACTTTTTAGTGATGTAGAGAGAGGAAACTGCCTTGGTCAGCAAGACAGGAAGATCCCGGCACTGGTCAGACACGGGGGAGGGTCTGAATGCTAAGCTATTCTAAGCTGTGCAAAGGTAGCTGTCTACCTACCAGAGTGTACCTGGGCCTTCTTTTAGAAAAAAATCCACCATGCTCTTTGCTATTTAGGAAACTGTCCAGATACCAGTGACAAGCACAAAATGTTCAGCTGACTGTCTAGTGACTGTCTGTCCTGTGGTGTCTGTAATTTGTGCCAGTAGCACTTAGTGGACAAAATGGCAAGCCATCAATAGGAAAATAGATAAACAGCCAGTGTTGAAGATTCATACATCTATGTTCATAGAAAGGAGCTGACTCCTGAAGAAAGTATACATTTATATTAAACTGAGTGTAAGCTTGTCACAGGAGAATTCAGCTAATACATCTATATAAAGTCCAGTGGGGGAAACAGGAAAGTAATTACCTCAGAAACTAGAAAGGGATTGACTAGGGAAGGCCAAGAAAGAATTAATTGATAGTAATATCATAGTTTGATGAGGTTTGAATCATAGAAATGTGTGCATCTGTCAAAGCTCACTGAATGCTGTACTTAAGATATCTGCAATTTGTGTGTGTTTTACCTCAAGGCTGAAAAAGTGATAGAAACTGTGATTTGATGTAGGAGACCTAAGGACCACGTCAGAGTCAAGCCAGGCCCTAACCTGATTCCCAGTGATTTTTCTTCCCATGAAGATAGAATAGCTCATAGATTATTAATATAATATTTTAGCATCTGTCTTTAAAGATTCATGGCACTTTAACTGTTTTAGGAAGTATGTTTATTTAGTCATGTAAATACTGTATTTAAAATGCATGTGAGCTGGATGTGTGACTCGGGGGTCCAAGGCTCTGCCCCAGTGCCAAGAGGAGGAGAAAAGCCATGTCTGCATTTGTAGATTAATTGGTAAGTAGACAAAGATTTATGATAATGTAGTCCCTTATTCTGGTTATTTTTTAACATAAGGAATGTAAATTTTGGAGGTTGGAGAGATGGCTCCGTCAGTAAAGGCCGTGCTGTGCAAGCATGGGAAACAGCGTTCACATCACCTGCACCCGCGTGTAAGCCAGGCACGGGGCACGTACCTGCAGTTCCAGTGCTGAGGGAAGAGGCAGGGACACCACTGGGGCCCTGCTACCTAGCCAGCTAGCCAAACCAGAGGCCTCAAGTTTCAGTGTCTGCCCATCAACCCCGAGGTCCTCACTTCTGTCTCTCTGACAGGAGCTCACCAGGTCACCCTAGCTTACCTGGAATTCATAATCCTCCAGCTTACATTTCCTCAGTGCTGTGATTACATCCATGTGCCACCATAACAGATTGTGTATTGTGTGTGTGTGTGTGTGTGTGTGTGTGTGCACGTGTGTGTGTGTGTGTGTGAGAATTTCCATGGAGTTTTTAAGTATAGAATCATGTCATCTACAAATAGAAATAATTTAACTTTTCCCTTTCTAATCTATATCACTTTTAGATCTTTTTGAGAGCATATGTACGTATGTGACATATGTATGTATATGGATTTGTATATGCGCATGTGTGGGAGCAGGTATACTTACCTGTACATGTACATATGTGTCGTATGTATGTATATGGATGTGTGCATGTGTGGGAACATGTATACTTACCTGTACATGTCCATATGAAGATCAGAGGTTGGCTTTGCGTGTCTTCCTCTATCACCCTTTACTTTATGTTTTTAAAGAAAGGTCTCTCATTTTTCTTGGAGCTTGTTATTTCAGCAGAACTTGCTGAGCAGTGAGCCTCTGGGATCTGTCTCCATCATGCTGGGAGTACAGCATGTACTGCTCAACCCAGCTTTTTGTTCTTTAAATGTGGGTGCTAAGGATCTGAGCTTGGGGCCTTATGTTTGTACAGCAAGCCCTTTGTCCACCGAGCCACTTCCCCAAGCCCTAGTTTTAAGGTTTTTTTTGAGAAGCCTCCCTATTAATTTCCATAGTGGCTACAATAGTTTACACACCCTTGAATAGCATTTTTATTATAATAAGGAACAGCGAAAGGATGTCTACTTTCTTCACTTTTACTTAATACAGCCTTAGCTAGAGCGAGATGACAAGATAGAAAGCTTTGAAAGCGGGCAATAAAATGGAGAGCAATAGAGAAAGCTCTGTGGCCTCCACAGTGGCTGCACTACACACTCACGTGTATACACCACACATACACATAAACTGCACACATAGAAGTGCATGCATGTGCACACACAGAAATACACAAGACAAAAAATCTAACTAAAAAGAGAATTTCCATATATATATATATATATATATATATATATATATATGACCCATTTTGGGGAATATACACAAAGGATTGTATCCGCTATTATAGAGACACTTGCCCATCCATGTTTGTTGTTGCTCTCTTCAAAATAGCACAGATATAAAACCAGCCTGGAAGTCCATCAACAGATGAACAAATGTACACACACACACAACATAGGCTTTTATTCAGTTGTAAAGAAAAATTAAGTTAGGAAATGTGCAGGAAATGAATGGAACTAAAAAATATTTTAAGTAAGGTAACCTAGAATCAGAAACGTAAATCCCACATGTTCTCTCTCACCTGTGGGCCCACAGACAGAAAGCACAGTGAGGTAATTCTTATTATCTATGCTTGGGAAACATTATCCTAAAATAGAAAGAAAGAGAAGAAAGGAGAAAGGGCCATCTCCCAGGAAGACTTAGAATTCTAGACCCCCTGCTCTTCCTCACATGTAGGTCTGGCACAGAGCTGTGAAGTGTGTCTTTTGTCCCCTCCTCTGTTCACAGGTCTTTAGCCTACCTTCCTAGTGCTGAGCAAGTCACTCCCTAAGGGAGCAAGAGGATCAGAGTTAGAATCCCCAAAACCCACACATACCAGGTGGGCATGGTGGCTCGGACTGTGGAGACAGGGTGCCTAGAACAGGCCAGCTATGGAGACTGGCCATATTGACAGGAAACTCTGAGTCTAGTTGAGAGTCATTGCCACTAAAAGAATTAAGCAGAGGGGATCACCCTTGGAGCTCCTCATGTGTGCACATTCTCACATATACTCACATGTGCCCACACACTTGTAACCACGTACCACACAATGTGTATACACATGTGAAGAAGAAATAAAATTTAAATAAGGGAAATGGAAGGAAAGATAATTTTAGAATTGACGGTGGGTCTTAATATTAGACATAACATGGAGGTCTTTGGAAATCCATGGGTAGTGAGGGCTCAAGGGACCATGAGCATACAGAATTAAAACGTGTGTACATGCTGTCCCTTGCCTGTAGGTCTCCCCCCCCCCCCCTTTATGGTTTACCCACTGGAGAAGGGTGTTTTGAGAGTAACTGCATTCACTTGCTTTCCAGTGGTGGGGAATGATCAGGGATATCCTTCTTGCCACTAAAACTTGCCTGCATGCTATCAGTTGCCAGCTTCATCTCATGGATACTTGGTGGCTATAAACTCTCATTGGTTTTTCTTTTTTGTAGTAAGAAGAAAACATAACCTATAGAGACCATCTTCTGGCAGAAGATGATAGATTTGAATCAGAAAGAGGAGGTGTTGGAAGCCAGGAATCTAACGTGAAGAAACTCTGCAAGCCCTGGGTGAGAAGGGAGACGGGTCATTTGTGTGCTTGCTTGCTGGCTTGTCCCCACGGTACGGTTCCGTGCTTATCCACTGCAGGGCTTCTCTAGGCCTTAGGCAGCTTCACCAGCTAGAAGGAGACGTGGAACAGGAACAGGCTGCAGAAGTGAGTTGTTTTTGAAAAACATTGTAAGGCTTTTTTTGTTTTTAATTGTGGTGTGCACACCCCATGGCGTGTGTGGCGTATAGAAACAACTCGGCAGGGGTTGGTTCCTCTTTCTGTGTGCGCTCGGCATGGAACTCGGATTGTCAGGCTTGGTAGCAGACACTTTCACCTGCTAAGCCATCTTGCTAGGCCTGGAGATGAGTTGTGACTCCATCTTCTCCAAGGCCGTATCAGTCAGTGTTTCCTGTCAGCTTCTTGTCTGCCTTCCCTCCTTCTGCCCTCCTCCTTTCTAGGGCTGGGGCTTATTGTGAAATAGAGCCTTTCCTAGGCCTTTCTTGCTTCCAGGCACCACGTGTGTGCGTGCATGTGTGCGTTGTGCCTTCCTGGCATTCTTTTGCTCCCTTCTCAAAGCAGCCCAGTTATATAGAACTAAAGTTCCAAGAGTCTGCCCACAACCAAACAGCTAGGAAGGGGTACAACCAGGTTTTAAACCCATGCTTTCTGAGTTTACTTCTATACTTATTACCTCCCTTCCCTCCCCTTCCCAGAAGAGGGGTCATGGGGAGTGTTGCATTTCTATCTTTCCCTTGTAGCCCAACAGGTACCCTACCTTGGTGGCCTCTTTTTGTTCAGTGTATCCCGAGAACATTTTCCCTTTCAAACTATGGAAAGTCAGCGAGGAGAAGGGAATCCCCAGTAGGACTGCTGACCTTGTACAGCTCTGCACGCGTGTGTTAACTCTTCTGTCTCCAGGCTTTTCCCATTTACGTATAGATTGCCCTATAGGACATCAGTTTCTAACCAGGTAGTGGTGTATGCCATAATTCCAACATTCAGGAAGCTGAGGCAGGGGGGATTACAAGTTTGAGGCCATCCTGGACTACATAATGAGACTCTCTGAAAAGAGAGAGGGCCAAGAGGAAAAAGAAGGAAAGAAGAAAGAGGAAAATTCATGGTCTTCATATATTTTTCACACTCACATTTTAGTGAGTCTCCATGGATAACTGAGACTTGTGACACTTGGAAATTGAAGGAAGCCTAACTGTGGTTTGCATCTGCTAGTTAGACTAGTGTTTGGCCTTTGCCGTTTCTGGAGAGGATCGGGCAGTGTGTTCTCTTCCTTCTTGCTGGCCAAGTGCTTTACCAGTGGCAGCTTACTCTGAAGCTCATGCTAGTCTGGCACCTGCCAGGCCTCCCAGGCTGGCCCTAACTCATGATCCTCCTGTCTCTGCCCTCCTAGTGTTGGGATCTCCAACTTGCATTCTATTTCCTTAGATCTCCTTTCATCTACAACATCCAGTAAAGTATGTTTCTGTGGGTTTTCTGTTTGTTTTGTTTTGTTTTTTTTGGTATTGAAATAGAATTGGCATTTGATTTCTCTAAACTTTAGAAGAGCTAAACATCTTGGAGTATATCTGTCTTTTATCCCTTTGTAGAGTCCTATCACTCTCACCATGCCAGAAATGACAGAGCATGAGACGCCTACGAAAAAGCAGCACAGGTATGTATCCACAGCCCCAAATAATATCACGTAGGCAGGTAAAAAGCAGAATTAGTTCCAATATGTGTGGATGGGTAGAAATAGATTTACTGAAAGATTCACATAGCTAGAATTTACCTGGCTTTATTCTCTCTGAAGCCTGAGAAGAGTGATCATCAGTAGTTAAAACATTGTATCAAATCTATGTAACATGTTTGCTTTCTAAGGACATTTTCACTGGCATCCTGTATTCCTTTTGTAGCTCCTGAAACATTTAGATTGTATTTAATTTGTAACATTATAATCCATTAATGAAAATATACATAGCATTACTTTCATTTTCTTATAGGCCCTCTTCTGAGTTTCCAGCATTTAAGCAATGTCTGCCTAGAATTGTGTGGCCACTGCTTTCCCCCCCCCCTTTTTTTTTTTTAAGATTTGTCTATTTCATGTATGTGAGTACATTGTCACTGTCCCCAGACACACCAGAAGAGGGCATCAGGTCCCCATTACAGATGGTTGTGAGCCAGCCACCGTGTGGTCTACTCAGGACCTCTGGAAGAAAAGTCAGTGCCTCCAACCACTGAGTGGTATCTCCAGCCCAAGCCACTGCCTTTAGTAAGGTTAAAAGTACTATATTCTCTTCCGTTTCCAAAGAGCTATTAGTGAAAGCTAATACGTTGGGTAATTATGCAAAAAGGGAAAGTCAATGTCCTTAGTAGAAATGTTAAGTAAATGTAAGCGTTGGATAACCTGAGTCCACAGGTGGGAAGATGGCTTGGATGCAGTCTGCACCCTGCATGCTCTTCCCACCGCATCTGCCTTGGCAGAATCGGGAATCTCGGAGCTACACTGCACCACTGCTCCCCTCCACTGGTCTGCTGCAGCTTCCCCCAGCAGTCTACAATGAAATTGCATGTTCAGATAGTGCTTGATTCTACTCTAAGTGTGTGATTTCTGGGTATCAGTAAATCAATGTAATAAATACAGTTTTATAGCATTTGTTTTTATGGCTATGAAAACTGAAAAATGTTTTTCAGTTCTCTTCCTATTACCTGTCTTTGTCCTTTCTGTTTCAGGAAGAAGAACCGAGAGACACACAATGCAGGTACGTGCAGTGACTTGAACTCTGCTGCAATCACTTATGCCATGGTTGATTACAAGTTTTTATGTGGTAAACATGGAATTATTTGTTACATTTTAGAAAGGGCAACCTAATTGTTTTTATTGACAAAATATTCCCAGAGCCTCGTGGAGCTGGCTGCATAACATCTGATTCATAGCCTATTTTGGATTTGTTATGAAATTAGAGTATTTTGGGGCTAGTATTGGAAGGGGTTTCCCCCCAGGACACTGGGACAGTGAAGGTTATGTCTGCTCATGGTCCAGAGGAGCAGTCCCCTGAAGAGGGGGGCATGAGCAGTGGGCTGTTTGCATGTGGCAGTCTTCCTTCTCACAAAGTCTGTGTGGCCCTAGCTGGCCTGAAACTCACAAAGGTCCACCTGCGGCTCCCTCCTGAGTGCTGGCGTTACAGGCTTGTGCTATTGTGCCTAGTGAGTGTGGACAACGTTCTATAGACTCCTGTCATAGAAACAAATGTATAAAGATGGTCTTATCTCTAATGTTAGATTACAGGCCACAGCCAGCCAAGTGTACAGTGTTAATTGTGTGTCCATTTTTACTTTGGCATATTACATATTACAGACATGGTTTTCTGTACTCAAAAAAAGGTAAAGTTAGTTTCTTTTTTTTTCCCCTTAAGATTTATTTATTTATTTTATGTATATGAGTACACTGTAGCTGTCTTCACACACACCAGAAGAGGGCATCAGATCCCATTACAGATGGTTGTGGGCCACCATGTGGTTGCTGGGAATTGACCTCAGGACCTCTGGAAGAGCAGTCAGTGCTCTTCACCGCTCAGCCATCTCTCCAGCCCAGTGTGTTAAATTTTTATTATTTTTTAATTATGTGTGTGTGTTGGTATATGCAGGTGCCCACAGAGATTTAGATCCCCTAGGAGCTGGCATTACAGTTGGTTGTAAACCACCTAATGTGTGTGCTAGGAACTGACTCAGGTTCTCTAGGAGAGAGAGCAAAACAGCCTCCCAGCCGCACAGCCATCTCTCCAGCCCAAGAGGCCTGCTTTCACTTTCATCGTCTTATAGAAATTACTTAAATGAACTCCCTTGTATTCTTACTTGTTTTAAGAGTTTTAGCATGTCAGTCTGGAACATTCTGGCAGTTAATTTACAAGTTGTCAGTTGTCCTGTACTCTAGATTTCATTTCTGTAGCCATGATAAAATATCCTGACCAAAGGCAGCCTAGGGGAGGAGCAGATTTCTTTGACTTACAGTTCCAACTTGCTGTTCATCACTGACGGAAGCGAGCGCAAGGCAGGGGCAGCTAGTCGCATCATATCCATAGCCATAAACACATTCTTGCTTGTTTTCAGCTACCTTTCTCTATTCTTATACCATTCAGGACCTCTACCTAGGGAATGGAGTTGCCCACAATGGACTAGGCAGTTAAGACAGTTCCCACAGATATGACCACAGGACAACCTAGATAATTCCTCATTAAAATTCTCTCTTCTTAGGTGATCCTATGTAGTGACAATTTGGGGATTTTGGTTTCTTTAAAAATACAGACATAAGAATGTACTTTCAATTTAATCCCAGGTGTGGGATGTGGGGCTGCTTGGGACTGTCCACAGCGGCTGACCATGATTTGCCTCGGGCTCTAGCAGAAGCTTGGTTTTGCCAGCTGCAGATAGTTTTTGCAATTGTGTAACATTTGGAATTATGAGAACTTTTCAGAGGGTATATAAATGCTAAAGCCCCAAAGGCAGTTGTTGGTCATTTAGGGAGGTTGGTTACAGTTTGTTTGTAGTCATGCTCAAAGAAGAAACAAATGAAAGAAATTAGATTCAGGGACCTTCCTAATTCCTCTCTCCACTCTATCCTTTTTCTCGCATGTATAATGTTAGGGGATGAAACTGGGAGGGGGAAGATGAAGGGGGAAGACAAGGGGGTGGGGTTTAAAGAAGAACCTACAAAATAGCAAAGACCAGCTACATTCAGGCTATGTTAAGTTAACTGTTAAAGCTGGTACTCCATGTGGTCAGAGTGGATATCCCAGAAATGAGGCAAAACCGAGCCTACGCATTTCTTATCTAAGACATAACCGACAGCTGCTTCTATTCCATCAAGGCCTGTCATCATACAGTAGGCATTTTAAGGTTCTTAAAATTTAAAGAAAGGCCACATTTGCTAAAGCAGAGGCAGCTTTTTGATAACTTATTACTGGTTTCTTTAAATTTGGTTATTGGGCTGTTGTGATGGCTCAGCAGGTAAAGTGGTTTGCTACCACACAGGGCAACCTGAGTTTGATAACTGGAGCAGACATGTTGGAAAGAAAGAACTGATTTTAGCAAGTTATTATCTGACTTCCACGTGTGTGCTGTGCACACACACACAAATAAATACATGTAAACAATGAATTTAAAAAATAAATTTGTTTATCAATAAATCTTTACTACTTATTTGAATTATAATGGAAAGGTCACCTAATATTGCATTGTGTTTTTTGGTTTTTTGGTTTTTTTCGAGACAGGGTTTCTCTGTATAGACCTGGCTGTCCTGTAACTCACTTTGTAGACCAGGTTGGCCTCGAACTCAGAAATCTGCCTGCCTCTACCTCCCAAGTGCTGGGATTAAAGGCATGCGCCACCACCGCCCGGCCTAATATTGCACTGTTAACAGTTCCTTCTTATCAGTTTTCAGTGTGTACTCTGTGTGCTGAGTGCCCTGGGAGAACAGAAGAGGTTATTGACTCCACTTGGACTGAAGTGACAGATGGTTGTGAGCTGCCATCTGGGTGCTGGGACGCAAACCGTGCTCCTCTGGAAGAACAGCCAATGTTCTAAGCCACTAAGTTGTCTTTCCCGTCTCCCCCTTTATCATTTTAGTGTGGTTATAATTTAGGATTTTCTTTACAATGCTTATAAAAGTAATGCATACATTTATTTTCATAACATTTTACTTAAAATACTGCATTTTAAAAACCTTATGTACAACCTTAGGTACAATCATTGGTAAATAATGACTATTGGCCTAGGATTCCATTTCTTTTCCCGTGTCCATACTAGGCAGGTGCTCTGCCGCTGAGCTATAAACCTCTCAGCCCCTTCCACATGTGATTTCTGTACCGATAATTCCTTTGTCCAGGTAAATTGAACAGTTTGGCCAAGTAGTATAAAGGTTGATAATGTGATTTTTTTTTTCCTCTTTCTAGTGGAGAGGCACAGAAAGAAGAAAATCAATGCTGGGATAAACAGAATAGGAGAACTGATCCCATGCTCCCCTGCTCTGAAACAGGTAGGTGCTCCCTCCTCCCCCTGCTTTGAAACGTCCAATGTTCTGTGTTTGCCCAACCCTCACCCCCGAAACACGTAGGTGTCTACTATATTTCCTTTTGCTGCTTGTTAACAAGCAGTGCTCTCAATTATTCAATTATATTTGGTTTTTAGGATGGCTTTTTATTTCCTGCCAATTATTGGGGGTAGGGGTGGGGGGTGTTCAAGTTTGTAGCCTCGTTTTTCATTTGTTTCATTTTGTATATTCTTTAATTTTTCTCGTATTTCTAATAATCTCCTAGTACACTTTTCTACAAGTCAAATGTACCATGTGGCTGCCAGACTATCGTGCCTTTCTTTCTAAAGAGTTGCTAAGGCAGACCCATGGTTAGAGTGATAGGAGCTACTGCATTTCCTATGTTGCTTTCCGATCATTAGTGTTCTTTATGCTTTTAAATTTCCTGCCTAAGCCGGGCAGTGGTGGCGCACACCTTTAATCCCAGCACTTGGGAGGCAGAGGCAGGTGGATTTCTGAGTTCCAGGCCAGCCTGGTCTACAGAGTGAGTTCCAGGACAGCCAGGGCTACACAGAGAAACCCTGTCTCGAAACAAACAAACAAACAAACATTACCTAGAGTCTTCTAGGATTTTTGACTTGTTCCTCATGCTCTGTACACAGGCTTCATCTTCATTATTCTCCTGCCTCAGCATCCTCACAGTTGGAATTACAACACTACATCTGGCCTCTCCATTGCCTGTCAACTCCAGTTAGTACCTGTAAATCTTAGTGTAATGATACTTTTCCCTAGTGAAGGAAATCTTGGATTTTTTTTAAAAAGCAAGGATAAAACAGAGTCATTGAGCACAAAACAAATAATTCAAGTTATATGGAAATCATGAAAAACTAGAAGAAAATTGATATCCCACTTTCAGATTACGGCCACTAAGAAAGTGATACACACATGTGTAGACACGGCCTTACCAGCAAGTGTCAGCTCCAGTTTGGAAACCGGCTTCCTCCGGCTTCCTCCGGCATCCTCACTCTCACTAGTTGCACATACTGAACGCCTGGCTCAGATCAATCGTTCATGCGAGCACTTCTCCTTAATGGCTGAGTAAGACTCCTTGACAGCGGCATATAAGAACTTGTAGTAACTTTTAAATTAACTTTAATTAAATCACGTATAAAATAAATACGTGTACATAAGTAAATAATATCAAAACAGTAAGCATTAACATTCCCCCTGCTTTCCAGCCTTAATACAGCTTTCATAGACAACCATTCTCAACTGTTTTCTTTTGATACTTACTCTTTCATTTCTTAGTTTTCTGTATCCTTTTTAAACTTATAAAATTGTGTGTGTGTTTGCATGTATATATGTGTGTGTGTGTGTGTGTGTGTGTGGCCTACACTGATGTGAAGGCCAGAGGAGGACATGGGATGTCTCCTTTACCACTGTCCATATTTTAAAAATATAGTACTTTTATTAATTCTTTGTGAACACAGTACACAGTATTTTGATCATATTCATCCCTGACTCTTTCCCAACCCCTCCCCATCCCACTCCCTCCCCCAACATAATGCCTTCTTTGTTTTTTTTTAATAACCCTTTGGGTCCAGTTCATGCTGCCCCTGCATTCATGGGTTCGGGATCACCCATTGGTTAGCTCACTCCCCACCTTAATCACGCTCCAAAGGACCAACCACCCAGCTCTCTGTTCCTGCTCCACATCACTGGGCTATCTGCAGGGGTAGCCTTGCCCGGCTTCTTATATGGGTTATGGGATTTGTTTTTAGTCTTAACCAGTCAGTCTCTTCTTTTTATAAAGTTTTTCTTATTCTCCACCTAATGGCATATGCTTATTTTATGGATTCTTACCCCTAACTGTTGTATGGGCTTTCCCTGGAAATTGCCTTCAGTTTTTGTTGGCCCCCACTCCCCATTCACTCTTCCCCCTTCCATTTAGGTATTTTGTCTAAATGATAATGTTGAGCCTTTTTATTTAAATGCTTAGTGACATAGGAGATTTCGTTTGTTTGCTGCTTGCTTCATTCTTGAGAATGAGGCACCCAGAAGCCAGCCAAAGTTTCCCTGCCTTTTTAACTGTATTCCTGAAGAACCCTATGGTAGTGTGTTTCAGTGCAACTGCCCCTCCCCCAGCTCAGGAAATTACTGACCCTGGTGGCTGCCACCAGGACTGCAACTCTATTTCCTGTCCACAATTCACATGCTTCCCCCCGGGTCACCTTGTAAAAAATGACCAGAGAGATTTGTAGGCCAGGTGTGAGCATTGTGGGGAATGTGGGTATATGTGGAGGTGTCTTAAAGATGTCACTGGACCGCTTCCCCTGGGGAGTGGCAAAGGACCCTCCATCTATGTCTTGGGGACACTCAAGGCAGACTAGGGCTGAGGCAGCAGTTCCTGCTACCTGTTGGGTACAGGGCCAGAACTGGCTTGTTGGTGCTGTTCTCCCAATTTTCCAAGCCTCCGTTTCCTACTTTGCCAAGTGGAAACAAATGTGCATCATCCTCTGGCTCTCGGAGCTGGGTCTGAGCATGTGCATGGACTGTACTTAGCGCCTTGGGCAACCTCATCTTCTTCCTGGGATGTACTGCCTCACTTCCCACCCCTTCTTGCCCTAAGAGGCGCTCTGAGCCTGGCCTTGGTGCTCACCCTGTCTTGAGGCAGTGCTATAAGAAAAAAGTTTACTCTTATGGATGAGATGAGTGGACAGAGCTATTCAGGTGGAATGCTGATCCAGTGACCAGCACCCAAGCCTGTGCCTGCTCATAATGGTTTCCTTATGGAGCCCGCCTGGCTTTCCAGATACAACCCCAACCACTCCTCAAATCACACGGGGGGGGGGGGGGGGAGGGGGATGGGGGAGGGGCTGATGATTCAAAGATGCTTCCTTGGTACCTGGTTGCCCTGTCCCTGGCTCAAGGGTAGAAAAAGAGCCTCAAGTGAGGCCATACAAAGCAGTTACACCAAGGGCATCTCTTCCCATCCTCTAGTCCTAGAGGCTTGTCTGACCTGAAGGACAGACAGACACAACACCAGGTCTCACCCACTCAAATGGACTAAAATTCAAGCATCCTGGGTTTCAGCCTGGGTGTGGTAGAGACCTGTTCTTAACTGTGAGACTGGCTTTCTGAGGGAACTGGCTTTAAGATGTCTGCATAGCCCTAACCTCATACTCCTCCAGAAGAGGGGTCGAAATACTTATTCTAGGGAGAAAGGTTGGAAGAAAAGAGAGAATTTACTAATAAAAGAGTTAACAGCTTTTTACAAAACCGGATCAAATATGCTTGAGTTTGGCCCTAACTGTATGTTTGGTTTTCCCCAGGAAAGCCTCTGTCAGTCTCTTCCGTAGGAGTAGAAATGGTGAAGGAGGGTGTGAGCTTGCTTGCTGGAGTTCTGGCTGCTTCAGGGACAGGGCTAGAGGTCCTGGAACTGTATGTAGCACACAGCATTTGCTTTGCCTTGCTAGACTCAGGAGCCTTCTCTTGACTAGTTGGAACAACTGTCCCCAAGGTTGAAATTTTCTAGTTCAAATTTTAGAGAAAATAAATTTGCTTTATATGGTTAAAGCAGGAAACAAGTTATCCCATTGGCTGAGGATATGGGTATGGGAGGGACCTGGTATCACTGCTCCTGGAGGCTTCTCATCCAGCCCCTTATTGGCACCCTCCTCCAGAAGGGCCATAGTGGGTGCTTCTCCATGGTGAAACTTGCAGGATGCCAAGACTGGATCCGCTTGCTCTACCACATTTCCTTCCTTGACACTTCAGTCTCCTTTCATCCCTACCGAGTGGATTAAATTTCTATAAATGTGTAAGACTTTTTGTTTGCTTAAGTTTTTGTTTTGTTTTATGTTTTTAAAAGTAGACTGCTCCTGATTTCAGGAGTACATGTTGGAGGCTGCCTAGTAAAATCTTACCTTCTACCTACTCCGAGCTTTTACTCCTGGTTCTTGTAAGTTCTTGAAGAAAGGAATCGTAACCATTTCACTTTTTAGCGTCTAGTATGTGCAGAGGAAGTCAGTATTTGGTCCCCAGAGCAGAGCAGCTAGCAGGTTGTTGTGTTCCCAGCCTGCTGTCTGAGTAGGGGCAGGTGGCTGAGCATTATCAGGTCCTACTGTTATTCTGATTTTGTCTTAAGGAAGGACAGTATTAGTTTTCTCTTTCTGATTTTGCAGTACCGGGATTTGAAACTAGGGCTATACATACTACATGGGCACTCTACCACTGAGCTATACCTCCAGCCCCTGGTTTCTTTTTCAAGTAAAAGAAATCTTTTCTAGTTTCCTAGGTATGCATATTGGGTCTCTGTAGTGACTCAGTCGAAGGAACCCAGAAGTGAAGCTTATAGAATCAAACCACTTCGTCACAGCAGTGAATACATGAGAGAGCAATAAAGGCCTGGCGACATTAATACTATGCACTTTGTCAATCACAACCACATGCTTAGTAGTCAAAAGAAAGAAAATTGGAGTGACCAGTGGGTAGCTAAAATGCTTCTTAGTAATAAACTGGCAAGTAAAAGAAATAGTCATTACAGAGTCGAGACCAGGTGAAATCCTTGAGTGTCCTCTGCTGTGCCCACCTTATTCCTTTGAGACAGGATCTCTCGGTGAGCCTGGAGCTCACAGGTTTTTTCATTTTATTTGATGGGTTTGGTTTTGGTTTTGGCTAGACTGGCAAGCAGCAAGCCCCAGCAATCCTGTCCTCTTTGCTCTTCACCCTCAGCGCTGGGGTTACAGGGCCACACGTGCAGATTGTAGGGATCCAAGGTCAGGGCCGCATGCTTGTCAGCACTCTTACCCATCAAGCCGACTCCCCCGCAGCTCCGTCTGGTTTTTAAGGAATATATTGGCGCAGATTATTTCTGCAAGGATACGCATGCAACCTCACAGTGATTGCTCTAGGACAAGGTCTGGAGAGCGAGAGCACAGAGAAATGCTACTTTTCAGGGTTTATCCCTTTATATTAATTACATTTTGCCACATACACATAATGTTTTTATTCTCTGTGTGTGTATGTTTATGTGCTATGTACACACATGTGGAGACAGAATCAATGTTGACTGTCTTCCTTGGTTGCATTCCACCCTATTTTTCCGAGACTTGCTCTTACACTGAACCTGGAATTCAATGATTCAGCTAAACTGTCTGACTGGTGAGCTCCAGAGATCTGCCTATCTCGGTCTCCCAATGGTAAAATTATAGACATGTTCTGCCGCGCCCCATGCTGGCGGTCTGAACTCAGGCTCACACGTGCATGCAAGTACTTCCCCCACTGACCCATCTTCCAGCCCCCACATTGTGTTTTCAGTCTTAAAGTTTATTAAGACTGTGGCACTCGAGAGATGGCCTGCTGCTCTTGGAGACACCCAAGTTCTGATCCCAGCACCCAGCAGGCTCACAGCCACCATGACTCCAGCTTCTCAGGATCCAGTATCCTCTTCTGAGCTCTGTAGGCGCCTGCACATGGTACTGTCCCACACACAAAAGCACGCAGTTAGAAATAAGCCTTCAAGTGCTCTGATAGAAAATGAAACCTTTAAAAAGAGTTTAGAAATGGGATCTAGCGAGAGTGGCACCAAAACTCAGTCAAGTGACAGTCCTTCCTCAGCCCGGTTTTTAAGGTACTTTGCGGTTGTGGTTATCAGTGCAGTAATACTGAGAAGGCCCTCCCTCTGTGGCCTCGTTTCCAGCTAGTCTTTTCAGTATGCCTCATCCTTCAGCCCTGTCTTCACACACACCAGGGTCATCCCTGCCTGGATGCCTTTGCTTTCTGAGCCTGTGATCTGCATCTCTTCCTCCACATAGCCTCAGGGGATGCTTCCCCCTCTTCAGGTTTTACTTGGGTGTCGCTTTACCAAGAGCTCCCAAAGCTCCCTCTTCAAAAGCAGTAAGAGCAGGAAGAGCGTCTCAGGACAGGCTCCAGTAAGAAAGCAGTGAGAGTGTCTCAGGACAGGCTCCAGTGAGAAAGCAGTAAGAGCGTCTCAGGACAGGCTCCAGTGAGAAAGAGTGTCTCAGGACAGGCTCCAGTGAGAAAGCAGTAAGAGTGTCTCAGGACAGGCTCCAGTGAGAAAGAGTGCCTCAGGACAGGCTCCAGTGAGAAAGCAGTGAGAGTGTCTCAGGACAGGCTCCAGTGAGAAAGCAGTAAGAGTGTCTCAGGACAGGCTCCAGTGAGAAAGAGTGCCTCAGGACAGGCTCCAGTGAGAAAGAGTGCCTCAGGACAGGCTCCAGTGAGAAAGCAGTGAGAGTGTCTCAGGACAGGCTCCAGTGAGAAAGAGTGCCTCAGGACAGGCTCCAGTGAGAAAGAGTGCCTCAGGACAGGCTCCAGTGAGAAAGAGTGCCTCAGGACAGGCTCCAGTGAGAAAGCAGTGAGAGTGTCTCAGGACAGGCTCCAGTGAGAAAGCAGTGAGAGTGTCTCAGGACAGGCTCCAGTGAGAAAGCAGTAAGAGTGTCTCAGGACAGGCTCCAGTGAGAAAGCAGTGAGAGTGTCTCAGGACAGGCTCCAGTGAGAAAGAGTGCCTCAGGACAGGCTCCAGTGAGAAAGAGTGTCTCAGGACAGGCTCCAGTGAGAAAGCAGTGAGAGTGTCTCAGGACAGGCTCCAGTGAGAAAGCAGTGAGAGTGCCTCAGGACAGGCTCCAGTGAGAAAGCAGTAAGAGTGTCTCAGGACAGGCTCCAGTGAGAAAGCAGTGAGAGTGTCTCAGGACAGGCTCCAGTGAGAAAGAGTGCCTCAGGACAGGCTCCAGTGAGAAAGAGTGTCTCAGGACAGGCTCCAGTGAGAAAGCAGTAAGAGTGTCTCAGGACAGGCTCCAGTGAGAAAGCAGTGAGAGTGTCTCAGGACAGGCTCCAGTGAGAAAGCAGTAAGAGTGTCTCAGGACAGGCTCCAGTAAGAAAGTGTCATAGATCAATGACAAGTTAACCTGGCAGTTGTGGAGGCTGAGAAGTCCAAAACGAAGATTCCAGCCCGTGGGCTGTACACATGACTCCACAGTTTAAGTAGGAGCTCCTCTTGCAGAGGACCTAAGCTGGCTCCCAGTGCCTCTGTCAGGCATCTCTCGACTCCAGACCACTGGGAGTCAACACCTGCAGCCTCCTTGGGCACTCGTGTGCTTAAACCCACACAAAAACACAAAGATCATTAAAAATAATAAAATCTTAAAAAACTAAAAAGTTTCTAGTCCTAATTATGTACAGAGAGAAAGATCACCACACTTCTTCTCTTTTTGAAATAATAAATTATTGTTTATGTATATGTGTGAGTTTGTGTACACTGGGTAAATGCAAGACATTGCAGAGCCCAGAGAGGTTGTTGGAGCCAATGCAACTGGAGCTACATGTGATTGAGAACTCCATATGGGTACTAGGAGCCAAATCTGGGTCCTCTGCAAAAGCAGTAAATGACCTTAACTGCTAAGCCACCTTTCCAGCCTGTCTCTTCTTATAAGGGTGCTAATCTGCATTGCAGTGTTAGCCGCTGAACCATCTCTTCATCTCTCCTTCTTCTTGTAAGGGTGCTTGATCCCACTCAGAGCCCTCTCAGACTTCAGCTCCACATGCCAGCACATCACAGAACAGAAGTTGTACGTGTAAATTGTGCAGAATGTCACAGACGTTCAGTTCACACTGCCAGTATAGGCTTCTTCTGTATCCTCCTTGGTTTGCCTTTGGACTGCTTCTTGTGTGTCATGCAAAAATCTTTTCACCCAATTTTGTGTGTGTGATTTGGGGGGTTGTTTTCTGATGGTGTGTGTATGTGTGTGTGTGTGTGTGTGTATGCATGTCATTCTTCAAAGCATCTTGGCTTTATTTGTATTGTGTGTGCAAGCACGCCTGTGTGTGTGTACTTGCCTGTGCGTGTACACGTGAAGGCCAGAGTACACTGCTGATGCTGTTCCTTCTGCTATGTTTTTACTTTGTTTACTTTTTAGATTGGTTGGCCTAGAACTCAATGTAGACAGGCTGGCTTTGAACTCAGAAAGCTGCTTGCTTCTGCCTCCTAAGTGCTGGAATTAAAGATGTGGGAACCACACTCATGCCTTTCACTCTCCTTCCTGAGATAGCATCTTTCACTGGCTTGAGGCTCCCCTATTGGATTAGGCTAGCTGTCTCCACCTTCCCAGAGCTGGAATTATAAGTACGTGACACCATACATTGCTTTTAAAATTTATCTTCAGCAAATTGAAGTCAGTTCTTCATGCTTTTGCCCATATTCCTAGATCCAGAACTGAGCCTGACACATAGCAAATGGTTAGTTGCTTAATAGATATATGAACAGTAGAAGCTTTTGAACTTCGTGTCTAATTTGTATTTTTAAAAGTTGCGTATCACATCTAATAAAGCTATCACATTTTACATGTCTTCTTACAGGTGTTACCTTTTATTGAAATGTTGAAATTGTTACTTTTCTGTTGCAGAGCAAGAACATGATCCTGGACCAAGCCTTTAAGTACATAACAGAGCTGAAGCGGCAGAATGATGAGCTCCTGCTCAACGGAGGGAGCAGTGAACAAGGTGGAGACTTGGCCGAGTCTTGCTGTCTCCTGTTTGTGTTGCAGTGACATGCATTGAGGACATGGAAAACTCCCCCAACCCTCAACTCAGAATAGGCTTGCCTTCAAGCACCGCAGGGGAAAGCATTGCAAATGAGATCACTGTAGCCGAACTCCTCTCCTTCCTCTGGGGTTAATTTTAATCTTGTACAAACATGTAGCTTCAGTGTTGATTACTTCTGGGTATTTCATGTTGGTCTAAGTCATGGACCTAATGGTGTTAAATCTCCGCTGCTCCACTTGGATCTTGCAGTTAGGAGGCTCTCGGAAGATGACTCACAGAGGAGCTGTGTTCGTGGTGACTTATAAACAATATTAGAGGATAGATCTGGGCCAGGTTTTAACAATGCATTGACTCAGAAGACCGAGTATTCACATCATAATTGGTTGCATTAGTATAAAGTGTATATTGAACTGCCAGGTCATTTAAAATGCTTGATTTTTAGGTGTATCTTTCTGTGCTGTGAGTTGCGAGTTTTCTACCAACCAGCATTGGTGAGAAGCTGAAAGGAAACGCTTCCAGCCAGTGTAAAGCTCAGGGTGGGAGGCCGGTTGGGTGGCCTTTATTATGGCTCTGAAAAGAACAGAGGGTTTCCTGTGACAAACCTTAAAAGGAGGAGTAGACCACCTTAAAAGGAACAATATTTTACTAATGTTGGACTACATTTAAGTATGCTACACTGCTTGCACTGGGCAAGAATAGTATTGGAAACCCTTCCAGGAGGGCGGCATTCAGAACTCTTCCCTACACTCAGTTAAAAAGCTGCTTTCCTAAGTCAGCTCTCTTTTAATGGTGCAGACTACCCTTGTGGGTGCTTCCATCAGACAGCTAGATATATTGGTATTTGCAACATTGTGAAGTACTCCACAAGATACTTTGAGGCTAGAATGATCTTTAGACTTCCAATGAAAGTTCCTTTGCTTGAGAACTCAAGGCTAGGCCAAGCAAGTTACCTTAGTGAAAAGGGAAGCTAATGACAAACTACCAAGCACATGCAGCTCAGAAAAGGCCTAGCAGCCAGGTCAGGGTGGGGCAGAACATGGAACAGCTTCAGTGGCTCTCCTGTCATCTCTGTTGTGATCACAGGTTCTTGGGTTCTTTCTGTGCATATTTTCTATCCACTACCTGATCCCTGTATTGTTTGCTGTTGTTCTTTTGGTAGAAGATAGTTTGTTTCATTTAATATATAGTAGAGGACAGTACCTTCTTAAGGATCGACAGTGGCCAAAGGAACCATTCCTGTAGAACACAGTCAAAGGCTGAAGGCAGACAGTGGTCAAAGACCACTGTCCCAATCTGTATTGGAAGCATGCTTTATGCTAAAGTTGACAGAAAAGACAACTTCCCCTTCAGAACATACTCCTGTCCAGAACATATCAACATGCTCCTGTCCAGAGCATATCAACATGCTCCTGTCCAAGAACATATCAACATGCTCCTGTCCAGAACATATCAACATGCTCCTGTCCAAGAACATATCAACATGCTCCTGTCCAGAACATATCAATATGCTCCTGTCCAGAACATATTAACATGCCCATTTTGATAGACTCCTAATGAGGGGGACAGTGTTATTCTCTTATTCTTCATCAAAAAGCTTCTAGCCAGATAGTAATCTTACAAGGTTACACAGACACACACACAGACACTATTATAATAGTCATCTTACAGTTAGTTCAGAATGTCACATCTTCACCTAGGGCTACAGATATGCGATAGATCCCATCCCTTTGACCAAATATCAGAGCCCTGCAGTTGTGGTCTTTGTTTAAAACCTGTTGGTTATGAGAAGGGCTCATCCCAATGACCTCCAAGCCTGCTAATATCTGCCTACCTACCTACCTCACATTACCTCCTTAAGAGATGAAACCCGAAAGCCATTTTAGGTGTTCGGCATCTAGATAGTCTGGCTGCTTGGGGCTGTATTGGGTGTAGAAGGACTTAAATAAAGTTTATGTTCCTGCTGACTTTGAGCTATATGGAGTTTGATTGCTGCAGGACCATCTGAGGATGAATTGACTGTAAACAAGAGGAGAAAAAAAAATAATACTGTGGGCACACAAAGTCCAAGACAAATATAATCACCACTAAGATTATAACTATGAAAATTCAGAGGTCCAGCTCCAAAGCCGTTTGCCAAAAGGGATGCTAGTGTCTGGCATGGTTTGAACCTGGTCTTGTCAGTCAGATGGAACATCAGCAGAATTAAGAATTATACCAATCAACCTTGATAATAACACAAGTGTCCATGTGAGGATATCTATAACATGTCCTGGCCACCCTTGGACTATTACTATGTCAGACTGCTTTGAAAAATGTCCCACAAATTGGTGGATTTGAGCTGAGGCCTAGTTAAGAACTGACTCACAGGGTTACACCTCAGCATTCTGTGTCATACTATTCAGAGCCTGTCAGTTGTGGTAACCCTATACTTGGAACCCTGAACAAAGAGGCTTTTAGCTTATCACAAGCATGTCACAGGAATTAGCCTGTCTTCCCTGGTTTTACCTGTTAGCTGTGTTACTGGAAAGGTTTTGATTCGGAACTTTGAGACTTGTACGCCATAGGAGATTTTCAGTGGTTGGCCTTTACAAGTGTAGAGTTTAGAAGGAATTTTTTTTGGGGGGTGGGGGATTGAGGTACCACTCTAAGAAGAAAACCTTACAGCAGCAGAGAGCTCCTGGTTCTGCTGAGGCATCTGAAGGCGAGAATTGGAATTCAGTGGCTTAGCACATATAGTTTTGCTTAAGTTGTTGTAATTACTGACATTCACCTATATTTTTACATCTTTATTTCTAATATTTTAGCTGAAGAAATTAAAAAGCTACGGAAACAACTAGAAGAAATCCAAAAAGAAAATGGCCGATATATTGAATTATTGAAAGCAAATGACATATGCTTGTATGATGACCCCACAATCCACTGGAAAGGCAATCTGAAAACCTCAAAGGTGTCTGTTGTTATTCCAAGTGACCAGGTCCAGAAAAACATCATCGTTTATTCCAACGGGAGCCAGCCTGGGGGAAACAGCCAGGGGACAGCTGTTCAGGGAATAACCTTTAATGTTGGTCATGGCTTGCAAAAGCAGACCGCCAATGTGGTGCCAGTGCAGAGGACCTGCAAGCTTGTGACTCCCGTGTCTATTTCTGGAGTTTACCCTTCTGAAAACAAGCCGTGGCATCAGACTACAGTGTCTGCGCTGGCTGCCAACCAGTCTGTTCCCCTTTGTCTTCCCGCTGCCATTTCTGCTCAAAACATTCTCGAACTTTCTACTTCTGAAAGCCAATCAAGTGTGCTGGGTGCCACTGGTGGCTCAGTGGTCACCGTTTCAGTTGGCCCTGACCCTCACCCACATCGTTCCTTGAATACATGCCTAAATGATCAAAATGCTTCAGAAAATAACAATGCACAGGAGAGCCCCAAATCATCAAAGAAAACAGTCACGTGTGTCTCAGGCATCTCCTCCAGCAATTCAGCAGCTGCCCCCGAAGTGCACCATGAAAACAAGTCCAGCCCGGCAATGCAGGGCTCCAGCGCAGATTCGCAAAACACCCTTGTGTCAGTTACCACCACAGTGTGCTCCCAGCCTCCCAGATCTACAGGTGGCTCTTCTCCAGTGAGTGGTAGCAAGACTGTAGACTCACCAAGTACAGCCACAGTGGTGGTGCCAGCCCACACTGCAGTAGCAAAGAGTATCCTCCCAGTGAGCAGTCTCTCTGCAAACCCTTTGGAGGGTGGTTGGACTCTTTCTTGTTCTCTGCCTTCTTCAAGTGTCAGTGCTTCAGAACTAAAAAACATCAGCAGCCTTACCCGAATCTCTTCAGCCGGAAATACACAGACAACG
Source organism: Mus caroli (assembly GCF_978045245.1). Taxonomy (NCBI): domain Eukaryota; kingdom Metazoa; phylum Chordata; class Mammalia; order Rodentia; family Muridae; genus Mus; species Mus caroli. Next base: position 41,211,730 of record NW_028227272.1, read on the forward strand.
TGGACTACACTGCATCTGGCTGGAAACACTATTCAGCCTGTAAGCCAGCCACCATCTTCTGCTGCAACTCCAGCATTAAATGAGTGTGGTACCAGCCCTACCCCAAACAACCACAAGCACGTGGCTACAGGCATCACCCTAAATAATTCTCCTTCAACAGATGGGCAGCCAGTTGAGCAAGTAGTGGTGACTTTGCCTTCGTGTCCACCCTTACCTATGCAACCACTAATTGCCCAGCCACAAGTTAAGTCTCAGCCTCCCAAAAGTATCCTTCCTTTGAATTCAGCAATGCAAGTGATTCAGATGGCTCAGCCAGTTGGGTCAGGTGTCACTGCAGCTCCAGCTAACCAAAATGTCATCATTCTTCAGCCACCAAGCACAACCCCATGCCCAACAATGATGAGGGCAGAGGTTTCCAACCAAACAGTAGGTCAACAGATTGTCATCATACAGGCGGCTAATCAAAACCCATTGCCACTCCTCTCTGCTCCCCATCCTGGTCCTGTTCGACTGCCTGTCAATGGAGCCAGTGCTATAATAGGGTCTCATAATTCAGTGCAAAGTGTGCCAGCCCCACAGACTTTTGGAGGAAAGCATCTTGTCCACATATTACCAAGACCTTCCTCTTTATCCACATCTAACTCAACACAGACTTTTTCTGTTACCATGTCAAACCAACAGCAGCCTCAAACCATTTCTTTAAACGGACAGCTCTTTGCTTTGCAGCCTGTGATGTCCTCATCAGGAACTACAAATCAAAGCCCTATGCAAATTATTCAACCCACCACCAGCGAAGATCCAAATACCAATGTTGCCCTGAACACATTTGGGGCTTTGGCCAGCCTCAATCAAAGCATATCACAGATGGCTGGGCAAAGCTGTGTACAATTGTCTATTAGCCAGTCTGCTAATCCTCAGACTTCTGCAAACAGTCAAACCAGCCCTGCTAACTGCGTTTCACTAACAACAACTGTAGCAGCTACCATAACAGCAGATAATTCAGCTACACCATCCACTACTTACAGTCTTGCAACAACTTCCTCAACAAACACTGTCACTTGTTTGCCCTCTACCATGAAATCAAAAAGACTGAGCAAGAAACCAGGTGCCAAGAAACACTTAACAGCTAACAAGCCAGCATGTCCCCTGAATTCAGTCAGAGATGTGGGCAAGATAGATGGCCCCAGAATAAACAGCTCAGCAGAGCCATCATGCAGTGATGGACTGCTGGACAGCCTCCCTATTGGCTTATCGTCTGTTGCTGTGTCCCAGGCAAAGAATGTTAGTATTTCTGCTTCACATACTTTGGACGTTCTGAATTCTGAATCAGTAATCCCTGACTCTGATCCCAAATCTAAGTCAACAGAAGACTGTAGCTCACCTTCCCAAGAATCTGAAACAAATGAACAGCTTGTATTGGCGCCAGCAAAACCCAAAGATTCTACTCCTATTTTACAAGAGACATCTCAGGGTACACCACCATGTTCTGTAGCATTGTCCAGTGATATGAAATCCTGTACTTCAGCCAACGTGTTGACTCCATCTCCTATCGAATCCCAGAGTTTGGTTTCTCAGGTTTCTGGTCTGTCATCCACTACGAGCACGTCAAGCACTGACTGTATTTCTGAGGTAGAAATTGTGGCAGAACCTTGCCCAGTTCAGCAGGATTCATTGGACACCATGCAGACAGCAGGGCCTTTAAAGGGGCAGGGACTAACTATGTTGCTGTCGGATCTTGCTAAAGAAAAGGACCTTCAGAAGTCATCTATCTCAGTCCAGATGGAGCATCCTGACTTTTCTCCAGAAAGTTCTAAGATAGGTGATTCTAATGTTGATTTGCCTCCCAAGCAGGAACTGCTACTGATGAGCGATGAGAGAGACCCGCCACAGCCCCACTCCTGCCTCCCTGATCAGGAGGTTCTCCATGGGTCTTTGCTCACCAGTAGGCAGGCTGACTCTCCTCTGTCAACCAGCTCTGGCAGTAGTCGTAGTTTCTCGGTTGCATCCATGCTTCCCGAAACAGCTCGAGAAGATGTGACGAGCAGTACAACATCTAACACGTGTGATGGCTGCACCTTTGCAGAGCAAACTGACATTGTGGCCCTTGCCGCAAGAGCCATCTTGGACCAGGAGAGCATTGAGAAGGGAAGGCTTGGCACACAGGCTGATGTGAAGGAGGTTACTCCAAAGCCTTCTGAAACCTCTTTAGAGGGAGACCAGCCCTTTAAACCACAGATCCACAAGGAGACGTGCACGGGACAAGCTGACCCAACACCAAATGAATTTAACTCTCAGGATTCTGTGGAAGTGACAGTTGATAGGCCTCTTGAAAAACCAAGCTGTTCTCTGGGAATTAAAGGATCAAATGCCCCCATACAGGTGTCAGCCTCTCAGCCACCAAGTCTCACCCATCAGAATAGCATCAGCAGCCATCCTCTGGTCAGTTGCACAGGTCTATCGCAGAGCTCAGATCAAACTTCTAATCCTGTGACGGTTAATATGACTGTTTCATCCAGTTCTTATGGCAGCCAGCCTCCTGTGCCACCTCTGATGACAGAATATCCCCAGGAACAGCTGAACAGCATGGCTAGCGCCATACCAAACCCACAGGTTCAAGAACCGCTTTCAAAGCCCAGTCATGAAAGTCGTAAAGATTCTGCAAAGCGCACTGTGCAAGATGATCTTTTACTATCTTCGGCCAAACGTCAGAAGCATTGCCAGCCAGCCCCTCTCAGGCTTGAAAGTATGCCCCTGATGAGCAGGACTCCAGACAACATTCCTGATCAAACTCAAATGATGGCGAGTCAGATCACCCCTAACTCTTCAAACTCAGTTGTACCTGTTAGCAACCCAGCACATGGAGATAGCCTTGCACGGTTATTCCCACCTAGTAACAACTTTGTGGCTCCTGCATTGAGGCAGACGGATGTTCAGTGTAATTCTCAGCCTTCAGTTGCTGAGCAACAGCAGCAGCAGCAAACCCAGGCAGGTCAACATCTGCAGGCACTGCAGCAGCATGTACCACCTCAAGGAGTGTCTCATCTGCACACCAACCATCTGTACATCAAGCAGCAGCAGCAGCAGCAAGCAGGGCAGTTAAGAGAGAGGCATCACTTGTATCAGCTGCAGCATCATGTGCCTCATGCAGACAGTGCTGTCCACTCCCAGCCCCATATTGTGCACCAACAGAGAACTCTACAACAGGAAGTTCAGATGCAGAAGAAAAGGAATCTCGTTCAGGGCACTCCTACATCTCAGCTATCCTTACAACCCAAGCACCATGGGACTGACCAGTCAAGACCCAAGAGTAGCCAGCCACATCCTCACCATCAACAGATGCAGCAACAGCTGCAGCAACACTTTGCAAGTTCCCAGCCAGAGAAGAGCTGTGAAAACCCTTCAACTAACCGGGGCCACCATAGCCATCCCCAGAACCACCTCAATCAGGATGTTCTACACCAGCAACAGGATGTTGGAAGCAGACAGCAGGGTTCTGACCACGTATCTGGGCATAATCCAATGCAGAGGCTTTTACCATCAAGAGGCTTAGAGCAGCAAATGGTGTCCCAACCAAGTATTGTGACTAGGTCTTCAGACATGACCTGCGCTCCACACAGGCCAGAGAGAAACCGAGTCTCCAGTTACTCTGCCGAAGCACTCATTGGAAAGTCATCTTCTACTTCAGACCAGAGAATGGGCATATCGATTCAGGGTTCCAGGGTTTCAGACCAGCTTGAAATGAGAAGTTATCTTGATGTTCCCAGAAATAAGAGCTTGGCACTTCATAATATGCAGGGTCGCATGGATCATACTGTCACCTCAGATATCCGCCTTTCTGATTGCCAGACATTCAAACCAGGTGGAGCCAGCCAACAGCCCCAGAGTAATTTTGAAGTACAATCTTCAAGAAACAATGAAATAGGTAACCCTGTGCCATCACTGCGAAGCATGCAGTCCCAGGCTTTTCGAATTAGTCAAAACACTGGCCCACCACCAATAGACCGACAAAAACGATTATCTTATCCACCAGTTCAGAGCATCCCAACAGGAAATGCTGTCCCACCAAGGGACAGTGAGAATACATGTCACCAGAGTTTCATGCAGAGCCTGCTTGCTCCTCACCTTGGTGATCAGGTCATTGGGAGTCAAAGGTCACTCTCTGAACATCCAAGGAATACACAGTGTGGTCCATCTTCAACAATTGAGTATAATTGTCCCCCAGCTCGTGAGAGTGTTCATATCAGGAGAGAGAGTGAAAGTCAGAATAGGGAGAGTTGTGACATGTCTTTAGGTGCAATTAACCCCAGGAGCAGCACTTTGAATATTCCTTTCTCGAGTTCCTCTTCCTCGGGGGATATTCAAGGTCGAAACACCAGTCCTAATGTTTCTGTACAGAAGTCCAATCCCATGAGGATTACTGACAGTCATGGGGCCAAGGGCCACATGAACCCTCCTGTCACATCCAACATGCATGGGGTTGCAAGGCCAACTTTGCCACACCCATCTGTGTCTCATGGGAATGCTGACCAAGGGCCTCCTGTACGGCAGGCTAACTCTTCAGTTGCCCAGAGATCAAGACATCCCCTGCAGGACAGCAGTGGCTCCAAAATCCGCCAGCCTGAAAGGAATCGTTCTGGAAATCAAAGGCACAGTAACGTCTTTGACCCAAGTCTTCCTCATCTTCCTCTCCCCACTAGTGGCAGTATGATTCTTGGACGGCAGCAACCTGCTGCAGAGAAGAGAGGAAGTATCGTTCGCTTCATGCCTGATAGTCCACAAGTACCTAATGATAATTCAGGCCCTGACCAGCATTCATTGTCACAAAATTTCGGTTTCCCTTTTATTCCTGAGGGTGGCATGAATCCACCAATAAATGCTAATACTTCCTTCATTCCACAGGTCACTCAGCCTAGTGCCACCCGAGCTCCAGCTCTCATCCCAGTAGATCCCCAGAACACTCTGCCTTCCTTCTACCCACCGTACTCCCCTGCTCATCCTACTCTGTCCAATGACATTTCAATCCCTTATTTTTCTAATCAAATGTTCTCCAATCCTAGCACAGAGAAAGTGAACAGTGGAAGTTTAAACAACCGATTTGGGTCAATTTTATCTCCTCCCAGACCTGTTGGCTTTGCTCAGCCAAGTTTCCCTCTTCTCCCTGAGATGCCACCAATGCACATGGCCAACTCTCACCTATCCAATTTCAATATGACGTCATTGTTTCCGGAAATAGCAGCGGCTCTTCCTGACGGCTCAGCAATGTCACCTTTGCTTACCATAGCAAACTCCTCTGCCTCTGACTCTTCCAAGCAGCCCTCAAACAGACCTGCTCACAACATAAGCCATATTTTAGGTCATGACTGCAGTTCAGCTGTTTAAAGCCAGAGAAACTAACTGTGAAGGTTTGGGTTGAAATGATAACTGTTCTGTACACACATGTGCACTGAGAGAGCTTATGTGGGTGTGTGGCTTTGTATCAGATAACCATTTTTCAGTTAGCTTCTGACTACAAGGAAGCCATGTCAGAGAGGATGCATACACTGGGGTTGTCAAAGCAATCATCTTTCATTCCTGAGTGATATGCTTTCTTTAATCTTCTAAGTGATTTACCTTTCCAAGTTTGATTTGTAATCGTTATTCCCTAAGTACTAATCAGCCAGAAGTTGAGATCTTGGCACATGCTGGGTGGTAGGTGGGAGCTGAGATCTTAAACTCAGTTGCTGAGAAGTTATAAAATAGACAGTTGAGATGGCTAAGTTGCAAATCCAAAAGTAAAAGCAACTTGAAAGAAATCGTGATTCATCATAGGTGCTTGCTGATGTCAACATCTAACAGTTCTAAGCCATGAATGGCGAGTAATGAATTGATAATGAGTTGAAATCCCATAAGTAAAAATATCAGACAGATAGAAAATAAATGAAATGTTTGGTCAGCCTTCATCCAGAGCTTTGATATAGAGACTTCTTTCTTAATTATAATTTTTAATAAACTACCTAAATTTCCTGTTCTTCAAAATAGGGAGCCACATTCTCCTTTAATGTGCCAAGATTCTGTAAAGCAAAAGTCTTCCTCAGACAATGAGCCTTAAAAATATGAAGCTAAGACAAAATACAGAAATGTTTTCCACTTAGTACTTAGGTTTTGCCTTAGGCCAAAGAATAACAGCAGTTGTATTGTGGGTTTATCTGGTGTCAGTTAGTGACCAGTGCTTCATCGGTTATGTTGATTTAGTATTCCCTCTTCATTCTATTTCTTTGGTCTTCAAATACATTAATTCACAATCACTTAAGTGTTAGAACTGCTCAGTAAATGTTGTGTTTAGAAGATACATTTGAGCCTTTCAGATACTGCAGAGTAGAGTTTTAAGCTGTCTCAGTCTTTTCATTTGCTGATTATTTATATTAAATATGACATTGTAAATTACATTATTGTCCTTCATAACAGTTATAATAAGAAAATGAATTCATTATTTTTCTTGTAGGTATGAAATGGTGCTTCACAAAAATACCTTCACTATGTGTGTCTGCTTGTGAGTGAGAGTGGGTGTGGAAATGATTTTCAGGTTGAGACTGGTCCTCACTGTTGGAGATGTGTGTCATATACACATGTGTATTTATCATGTTGCACATGGTAAATGGATATAATCTTGTCTCAGTTGGAAATAACCCTAGAACAGCTGTCTGCAAACGGGCAGTTGAGGCTTGCTCTAGAGCGCCGCTTCTCAGTCCTCCTAACGCTTTAACCCTTTAACTCAGTTCCTCATGTTGTGGTAACCCCCAACCATAAATTAGTTTCCTTGCTACTTAGTTTTGCTACTCTTAGGAATTGTAATGTAAATATGTGATTTTGGATGGTCTGAGGTGACCCCTGGGAAAGAGTCATTCAACCTCCAAAGGCTGAGAGTCCCTGTTCTAAAGCATAGGAAAACGTTTTTTTTAATTCTCTCAAACATTACATCCCAACTGCAGTTCTCCAGCCCCATCCACCTCCTCTCTTCCCCAGATCCAGTCCAGCGTGAGAAGTTACACAGGGCTGGGCACAAACCCTCACGTCCAGCCGCATGAGGTGACCCAATGGGAGGAAAGGGTCCCCGCTGTAGATATTTTTTTAACCCCAATGAATTAGTAATGAATTTTAAACATATACTGAATCTTGAGAAGTTAAAGCTAAGAAGAAATTTGTACTGAATCTTTTTTAAACGTTTAAACTCAGCTTTTAATTGTAGCTACACTCTGTTAAAAACTGAATAGAGGGAGAGGTACACAGAACTGCCCGCCCGTTGGCTGGGCGGAAGCAAGCCCAAGGACCAGCAGAGGTTTCAGCTTTGAAGGTTGGTTTGTTTGGTTTTTTGTTTTTGTTTTTGTTTTTTTTTTGGGGGGGGGTTGCTTTCTTTTTATAGTAAAAAAGCCACCCGGCGCCTGATCAGAGCAGTTACCACTAAATGCCTTTCTAAAGGCTCAGCAAAAGGATCCCTTATGCCTGGTCACCTGTTTTACCCAAACCCCTCTGTTTCTGCTGCCCTTGAAAATCACCCTTCCTGGTGAACTAGGCAAACCTGTGTTTCTTTCCTGCGTAGCATTCCTGGGGGGTAGAAGAGAACTTCACAAGTTCATTACTTAATGTGTGAACACCACAGTAGGAAAGCTACTGAGGGAAAGAGAACATTTATCAGTTGCTTTTAGGCAAAAATTCATCGTTTTCTTTGTACTTGAAAGGTCCAATCTGCCAGCTTCTCTAAGGGCAGTGTTCTGTATAGCCAGTCACCCCCGTCCCACCAGCTCTTCTTGGTAGCTGTCTTGTCGCATATGTATCCTCACATCATGGTGGCTCTTGAGTTCTGAAGGACACACTTGCTCAGTTTGAGCTAAGATAACATGGCATGGACAGAGTTCAGGTTTAGGTTCTGTTTCTGAGACAGGGATCTTGCCACGTTCTCCAGACTAGCCTAGAATTCCTGGGCATACGCAGGCCTTGTACCTCAGCCTCCTAGGTTGCTGAGACTAGAGGTGCACTCTGCCTCCATGCTGAGAAGTGCCACCTGAGATAGCAGCGTAGGAGTCCTAGAACCTGTTGCCATTTTGGGTTATTCTTGTTTGGCTGACTGACTGCAGCTCAGCTCTGCCCTGAGAGAGCACCACTGCACCAGGGCTCTGATGGTGAGAATACTGTACTGTGATGCTCTCTGGCTATCAGCCTTTTGTGACCATCTAGAGAGAGAGAGATGTAAAGGTCAGCAGGTAATTAGGCTCCTGCTCACATGTGGCTCTGAGGAAAGACAGTGTATTTGTGTGTTAGATAGCATTTCATACGCGGGCTCAGATGAGAAAGAGTTCTCACTGTGCTCTTGCCTGGTTTAAAAGTCTGGGTACCTATCATGACTGCTTCCTAAGTGAGGGTCATTGATTGGATCATTTTGTTCTAACTATTGATCACATAGAATTGGCCAAAGTGCTCAGTTCCTCTCAGCATTCCACAGGAAGTTCTAAGGAAGTGGAGATTTTTCAGATTTCTCTATGTAACCTTCTTCAATGAGTTTGTTAAATATGTCAATCACAGGTGAAGTAAATCCATTTTAATGTTTTTAATAGACGTTGGGTTTGTACAAGTCTTATATTTCTTCAGATGTTATAGATTTGATTTTACTAGAACAGCTCTGAGATGCCAGATGTCACTTCCTCTCCGAGGGGAGGGCAGGATTTCCACAGAGGTGTGATTTTGGAAGTCTGAGGGATCCAAACTCTGGGTTGAGAGGTAGAGATATCTGCTGCAGTCACAGGACCAGATCAGAAGTATGTGGAGCTACAATGAAGGCTAGCTGTTTAAATCAGCCTTTTTAAAGCACACGGTTGTTTAAGCATTTTTCAGGGCTTCCTTTGCCTTCTAATATTAACCATCTCAGAGAGAGGCTAAAACTTACACTCCAAAGAAGATGTAGAAGCACCTTCTAATGGGACATTTAAACTGTTAAGAAAGGACTGAGACTTGCTTCTTCTTGGCCATACCTTTTCTCCACACAGGAACACAGGCTCTTGGGCTCTTTTAGCTATTCCACATCAAATAGATGGCAGGCAGCCTGGCCCTGCCCTGGGATAGAGTTCTCCCTGAGTTAGGATGTGATGGGGCCAGCCTGTTAGATCACTGTGTAGTAGTGAGACCCAGGTTTTACCTTTTGGCAACCCCTATGCCTCTTTCTTAAAAGGCAACAATTCCTCAAAATGCCATTAGTTTAAAGCTTGACTTAAGAGATTTTTGTATGTGGGAATAACTACATTCCTTGGCTCGGTGGATTTTCCCCCTGTGGTGGAAGGAAAGGTAAAGGTGATGCCAAAATGAAATAGCCTTCAGTTCCTATTGACATGAGAGTCACAGCAATCCTGTCATGTGGGTACTGACTACCTGGAGGAAGTGTGCCTGTGGCTGATACATATGTAGGGCAACAATTAGCAAATGACCAGAGACACTAGTGTGGACTTGCTCTCTGATGATTTTGCAATATGTATATGCAAACTAGCTTCTTTTAGAGATTCCTTTCCAGCTTTGTTTCCCCAAAGTTCTACCAAAAAGGAAGGTTTTGTGTTTGTTTGTTTACTTTTTTTTTTTTCTTAACTGTGCTCTGTGTTCTGCTCCTGCTGTGCTGAATTCTCCTGTAGTGTTTTTAGTAGCTCCTGTGGGGCTCGCAACACTCAGATGGAGCCAGTCCAGACAGGCTGGGAGACCACACCTAGGGCCTGGGACTCAGAGCTTCTGCTTCTGATGACATGCCTCTGTCCTGGTACTGCACTCCACTCGAAACTGTGCCTCTGATCCTGAGACATATCACCCAGCCAGCCCTGTGTTGCAGCAAAGGAGCTTCAGGGATGGCGCATGCCCTGTAGCCAGACGCCTCATAGACGACAAGTACAGCCGATGCTCCTCACTCTTGCCTTAGCACCCCTGAGCCACCGCTGACAGTCACTGGCGAGTTGTGTAGCTGAGCCTGTAAACAGAGCTTATGTGACAGGCAGTCCTTCAACGTCCTCTTTCTACATTTGCATACACTCTACCTGGTCATCTTTGCTTTGGGCGCATGTAAGTTGTCAGGTGCTTCATAAACACAAGTCAGCCTAGGTTGAGAAGATTGGGCAAGTTGTTCTGGAAGAATGCGGAACCCACCACAAGGTTCTGAGACGTGGGTAGACCTCTCTTGTAATGTAGCACACTTTTTTTAAAAAAAAAAAAGTTAAAACTTTCTGGGCCCAGTTGTGTGTACAGCTGTACGTGCATTATCTACTAGGAAATTAAAGCTCGACCCGTTTAACTTTGTCCTCACATTTTCTGAGACATCTCTGCCCTCCCTCCTGCTCTTGAAGTCTTAAAGTCATTTTCACCTGCAGGGCCTCTGAGCACAGAGCTTGACTATAGTGGTGAATGTGTGGGGTGTTGAACTGTTAGCTTCCAAGAAGGGACCAGACAGTGTGGCTTAAGATGCTGCAGTCGTGTTACTGTGAAGGAAAATTCTTCCACTTTCAGCAGGGTGTGTGTGTGTGTGTGTGTGTGTGTACATGTGTGCTCGCATGTGTGTTCATTTTGGCTTTTTAAAAATGTTGAAAATCGAGGAGAACGTGATTACCGTCACAGGTTATTTATAGATACACTGGGCGTGATGCTTACGTAGGCAAGCACCGGGGAACATGACTTCAGTGCTCCGGTCATGTGATGCCTTGTCTATGCCCCAGCCAGCACTCTGCTGGGCACTGTGTCCTATAACTGTAAATCGCCTGGTTTATAATGCTAACGGAAACTGGTTTGTTTTGTAATGGAATACAAAGAAGATGTATAATAGGACCAGGATTGTCCCGCACTTGTAAATAAGAATGGGCCCTGTTTATTTTGACATCTTTTTACAAATGCATTGTATTAGGATGTGAATATTCCAAAACATGCTCTTGTTTAAAGTTTTGAAATTTTTATTGTTAAATGTAACATTTTAATGGTTGTAATAATTATTTGTATAGACATGAATATAGTATTTTATTTAAGAAAATAAACTTTGCAGTTTTTGCATTGTGAATTCTCTCTCTTCCTGCCCAGTTCTCTTCAAGTCTGCTTGTTTTGCATCTGAAGTAGTGTATTGCCATAGTTTCACCTATCTGAAAAAAATCCCATGACACTTTGCCATTGGGCTTGTGTTCTTAAGTGTTATTCCTTAAGTAAATCAGTTATGATGGAGGCTAAACTGTTCAAAGAGGTTGCACATCTGTATATTCCTTACAAAAAGTAAACTTAGAATTTCACACATGGAACGGTAGTCAGTGAGGATTCAGTCTGTGTCCTCAACTGTGTTCACAGTGGAAAAGGAGACGAACGCTTAGGCATGTGAGATAAGGGTTGGTATGGGGCTGGAATGGTGCCTTTAGCTGATGAGAGCAGAGAACCCCATGGCAGGTGGCTCACACCGTCTGTGACTAGCTTCAGGGAGAAGATCTTAACAGCCTCTTCAGGCAGATGCACCCATATGCATCCCCAGCATATATACATGTAATTAAAAGTTAAATCTTTTACAGAAAGTTGGAAGACCACTAATGGTGACACACACACCTTTAATCCCAGCATGTGGGAGGCAGAAGCAGGCAGATCCCTGAATTTGAGGCTGGCTAGAGCTACACAGTGAGACCCTGTCTTTAAAAGAAGGAAGTTGGGCCGGGTGTGGTGGTACACGCCTTTAATCCCAGCACTTGGGAGGCAGAAGCAGGTGGGTTTCTGAGTTTGAGGCCAGCCTGGTCTACAGAGTGAGTTCCAGGACAGTCAGGGCTACACAGAGAAACCCTGTCTCGAAAAAAAAAAAAAAAAAAAAGAATAAAAATGTATATAAAACAACATAAACAGGTTATTTTGTGTAAAACTTACATAAGCTTTATATTTCTTGGCTTTTGTTTTTTGAGGCAGGGTCTCGTTGTACAACCCTCACTGACCTGGAACCAGCTCTCCTGCCCAGCCTCTTAAGTTGTGATCACAAGTATATACCATTATAGCTGGCCAAAATGATATAAAGCGTAAGGCTGAGGTGTAGCTCTGTGGTAAGTGTGCATGTGTGAAGCCAGGGCCCCAAGTTTGATTATCTATGGATGCCTACAAATCAGTGGATTGTTTACAGGTGGAGTAAAAACAATACAAAAATGCTCAACCCCAAATTCAGCATAAAGAATACTTAGGGGGCTGGAGAGATGGCTCAGTGGTTAAGAGCACTGACTGCTCTTCCACAGGTCCTGAGTTCAATTCTCAGCAACTACATGGTGACTCACAACCATCTGTAATAGGATGTGATGCCCTCTTCTGGTGTGTCTGAAGACAGCTACAGTGTACTCACATAAAATAATCTTTAAAAAAAAAAGAATACTTAGAAAAAAGCAGCATAGCTTCATAGGAAGAAAAAGTATTTCAGAGGTTAGGTGTCCCCTTGCGTTGGACAGCAGACACTCAGCAGTTAGTCTCATTTATGACTGGAGTATTAGGATTCTCTGAGGGGCAGAATTGATTGAGTGGACACACACACACACACAAGGGATTTATTTGATTGGCTTACATGAGTCATGCTGGACTCTTGCACAGTGGGCTGTCTGTTGAAAAAGCCAGTAGCTGTCCAGTCCAAGTGGCTGTATACTTCAGCAGTCCTGTCTGATGCTGGAAGGCCATTCTTGGAGAACCACTGGTCTTTAGTTCATGTTGGAAGGCAGAAAAGGCTGGCTTCCAGCAACAGCAGAGGCTGACAGTAGCAGTGGTGGCAATGGGGTGGAGTCACTCACCAGCAAGGGTTAAAGGCAGGCAGGAGAAAGGCCACAGCTTTTCCCTAGAACCTCCTTGGGCTTGGGCCCCCACTATAAGGTGTCTTCCACCTGGGGGAGGGTCTCTCCCTACAGTTAATCATTTTAGGAAATACTCTAGTAGACCTGGCCAAAGGAACATCTCTCAGCTGATTCCAGAGCTCATCAAGTTGACAAGGTTAACCATCACATCTAGTCTTTGTCCTGTGTTGACTTTGTCACCATGACAAGTTCCTGAGAAAACATTTGGAAAGGAGAAAGGATTTACTTTGGATCGTGGGTTCCAGGTACCACTCTTAAAATTAGCTGGAGCCTTTGTTTCTGGGTCTGTGCGTGGCACTGTGTGGTACAGTGCAGCAGCTCACTTCCTGGTGGCCAAGAAGTAGAGAGCAGAGTGACAGGCCAAAGGGGTCAGGGTTCAAGAGGCTGGAGAGATGACTCAACAGTTTAAATCATGTGATGCTCTTACAGAGGACCCCAGTATGGTTCCTGGCAGCCGTGTTGGGCAGCTCATAACTGGCTCTAGCTCTAGTTCCAGGGGCTCTGTGGTAGTTTGAAATGAGATGTCCCCCATCATCTTTGGCATTTAGATGCTTGGTCCCTAGTTGGTGATGCTGTGTGGAGAGGTTTCAGTGGTGTAGGCTTGCTGGAGGAAGTTTGTCACTGGAGCAGGCTTTGAGAGTAAAAAGTCTGGCCTACTTCCAGTTCACTCCATTTGCTTCCTACTTGATGTAAACGAAGAGAGCTCTCAGCATCCTGTTCCTGCTGCCCTGTCTGCTGCCAGTCTCCCAGCCAAGATTGGACTCTGACTCCTCTGGAACTATAAGCCCAAATAAACTGTTCTGTAAATGGCTTTAGTCATGGTGTTTTATCACAGTAACAGAAAAGTAACTAAAGGATGACAACTTCTGGCTTCTGTGGGCACCTGCACACGTGTACACATACATGCTTAATTAAGAATAAAACAAATTTTTTTTTCAAAAGAAAGATAATAACATCCTTCTAAAGGCATAACCTACTTTCTCCAATTAAGTCGTGCCTCCAAGATTTTCCATTACCTCCAAATAATTCCATCAATCATGACTTCATTAACTAGCAAACCACCTGACTATCAGGTCAGGATCCTCACATTCCAGTGACTCTCAATAAATGAATCTATCAGCTCAATACCAAGCCTGCAATAGATGAACAAACATGATATAGGTATGAAGTATCTATATCATAATATATGCTAATATAAAATATAAATCATATATAAATATGTATTTTGTGTTTTTATAGATATGTATTATAACATAAAATTATACACACACACACACACACACACACACACACACACACACATAAAATAAAAGCCACAAATGGCACTTAAGTACCCCAGGAAAAGCATGCACAGGAACTCAAAGTGCATAATATTTTCATTCTAGCTTCTTAAGAATTGAGATTAAGATGTGATATTCTAGAGCTGGAGAGATGGCTCAGAGCATTTGCTGCTCTTCCAGAGGACCCAGGTTCAATTCCCAGCACCCACCTGGTGGCTCATATACTGTAACTTCAGTCCCAGGGGAGCTGATGCCCTCTCTGGCTCCTACAGGCACCGGCACACGAGTAGTGCACAGAGAAGCCTGCCAGTCACACTGCACGATGGCCCACACAGCTGTGCTTCACCCTCCTGCCTTTCTTTAGGGGGAAAAAAAAATCTACGGTACTGTTTTGTGTTTGGTGGCTTCAGGCAAGTTACATAACCACCTATCTGTGTCATAGTTAATTTTTACTGCTTTGTTGTTAACTATTACCTGCCCTGCCTACCTCACAGGTGTCATAGAAGACAAAAAAGTGTATATTTGAAAGGGTTTTTACACCCTCCCCCCACTGTTGCAAAACAACAACCAATCTGTAAAACGGCAACGTCTTGTTTCTTCTCCACCTCCCTACCCTTGAGACTGACCCTCCGGCCTCCATCTCTGTCTAACTAGCTGAGCCGTGCTACCTTCTACTCTGGCCTTTTCTTCTTCCTGTGAGAAACGAGGAGAAAGGGTCGCTCTGCTTCGTGGAAAAGCTCAGCAGTCGATCATTTAAACAGGGTCTGTGTGAATAGGACAGTTGTCCTGCTTTTCTACACAGTCACGTAAGCCACGGATGCTGGGGAATTTAGCTGTTAGCTAAGCTTGTTCTCTGTATGCTGGCCATTAGTGGTGTCTCCTTATCTCCCCTAGTCAGCTTCCAATCTGTGCGTCTGCAGAGAGCCTGCATCCAGACTGAGAGGAGGACTTAGGGCTGCAGGGACTTTTCTGGAAATCCATGATTCAGTTAGATTAGATTCTAGATTTTTGATTGATGTTATGGAGTGAACATGCAGATTATGTATATATTACATTCTGTGTGTGTGTGTGTGTGTGTGTGTGCGTACAAGAAAATTAGAGGGGCTAGGGTGATGGTTCAGCAGTTAAGAGCACTGGCTGCTCTTCCAGAGAACCCTAGTTCAATTCCCAGCACCCACATGGCATCTCACAGATGTCTGTAACTCCAGTTTTAGTGGCTCCATCACTCTCATAGAGACATACATGCGGGCAAAACCAATGCATGTGAAATAAAAAATAAATAATAATTTTAAAAAAGAAATTGTATAGTGTGTCCCTTTGGCTCTTGACAAGTATTTGAATCTCTGATTTTTTTAAAGATTTATTTATTTATTTTATGTATGTGAGTACACTGTCACTGTCTTCAGACACATCAGAAGAGGGCATCCCATCCCATTACAGATGGCTCTGAGCCACCATGTAGTTGCTGGGAATTGAACTCAGGACCTCTGGAGGAGTGGTCAGTGCTCTTAAGTGCTAAGCCATCTCTCCAGGCCCCTGATTTATTTATTTGTTTGTTTTAAGTCGGAAACCCCACTACATCGTTCCTTTGCTTTCTCCCCATTTTCAGTTTTGTTTTTGAACCAGTAGACTACCAGTGATAACTTGAAAATTTATAGCATGTGCATTTTAATTAAAAAGGAGAGTCTTTCCGTCTTCAGCTCTTTGCTAAGTGTAATCACTGCTTTGAAACACATGCAGTCATCCTTGCATGAGTCCTGCTGTTCCAGTTTGGAGACCTAACCTTTCCAAAACTTTAGTTTCATTGGCTGACTCTCCAAATGGCCTTGTAGGTTCATTGTAACCTGGGTTTCTGTAACAACTACTTATCTTCTGAGCGTCATGCTTTCTGTTAATAAGCTCAGATGTTCAGTAGTCATATAGACCCAGGCTGTGTGTCTTACGTGTGTAGAAACACACCCAGAGAATGGTTGGATCTTCCCCGTGGTACAATTTGTGCCTGGTCTGACCTGAGTCACACCTTACTGACTGGAAATTCAGGTTTCTGCAGCAGTCTTTCACCTAATGAACAATGTTTGCACTAAGCATCAGTTTCTCTACGTGGAAAATGGGTAGGGTATCAGGATCTGATTCAGCGATCTGTACTCTCTGGGCAGGGTGCCTAAGGGATGGCTGCTGCCTGAATCATCTGTTCTGCTGCCATTTCGGCTCTGGGGTGGAGTCAGGAGTGGAGACATCAGTTCCAGTGCCTAGTTCCAGTAGTGCTGGAGCAAACTCCAGCCGCATGTTTGTTCTGTAGCAGGAGAGGACCTGGCAATGGCCAAGGCAAGGAGGCGAGGCTTTTGTTTATTTGATGATGAATTAAGATGCTCCCAACCCAAATATCCCCCTTTCTAAAAGCTTTGCTCGCTGCTGGCACTGAATGTGGGCATTTCGTTTTTCTTATGAAATGATTGATGTCTAATTCACAGTATCTCTTATGTGTTAACATTTCCCTGTTTATTTGAAAAGACAGATGTTTTCTTGTGGGCATGATATTCCAAGCTGGGAGAAGCCAATGGACGCCTGCTTGCCTGTTAGTCTGCATATGATATTTCATTTTTTTATTCTTTTGCAAGAAGTTCTTTTGGAGCCTTGGTTGGCCTAGAACTTGCTGTGTAACTAGGGTGTCTTAGAGTTTCCATTGTTGGGAACCAGGGTGGAAAAGCTTTCTTCAGCTCACACCTCCAGATCATAGAGTCCATCGCTGGAGAAAGTCA
This sequence comes from Mus caroli, assembly GCF_978045245.1. Lineage (NCBI taxonomy): Eukaryota > Metazoa > Chordata > Mammalia > Rodentia > Muridae > Mus > Mus caroli. The sequence continues at coordinate 41,228,611 of NW_028227272.1, forward strand.
GGACAGGAACTCAAGCAGGGCTGTAATCTGGAAGCAGGAGCTGATGCAGAGATCATGAAGGGGCGCTGCTTATAGGCTTGCTTTGCATAGCTTTCTTAGCCTGCTTTCTTAGAGAACCCAGGACTGTCTGCCCAGGGATAGCAACACTCACAATGGGCTGGGCTCTCTTCCATTGATCACTAATTGAGAAAATACCATACAGCTGGATCTCATGGAGGCATTTCCTCAACGGAGGCGCCTTTTCCTCTGTTGACTCTAGCTTGTGTCAAGTTGGCACACAAACCAGCCAGTGTACAAGTATAACCTTGAACCCCTTTTCTCAGTGCTGTGGCCTGAACCCCAGTGATTGTTATGCAAATGCTCTATGGCTGAGCTAAAAGCTATAACTCTTCAACTTTGAACTTTCTTTCCCATCCTTCAACCTCTCAAATGGGATCATAGTATGCACCCACCCTGCCCATTTTATGCAGTAGCGGGGCTCGAACCCAGGGCTCCATGCATACTAAACAAGCACTCTAACACCTGAGCTACATCTCCAGCCCTACATATGGTATTTTAAAATACCACCTGGGGTAGCTGCAGGCCTCTGTACTCAGCTCAGAGGATCCCGAGGGCTTGCCTTTCTTTTCACTTTTGTCTACCTAACAAATTGGGCCTGGAGAGATGGCTCAGCAGTTAAGAGCACTGGCTGCTCTTCCAAAGGACCTGGTTTAATCGCTAGCACCCAGGTTCAATTCCCAGCATCCACATAGCAGCTCACAGCTGTCTGTAAGTACAGTTACAAGGGATTTGACACTCTCACACAGACATATAGATAGACATGCAGACACAACAGCAAACAGTTTTCAAAGATCTACCTAACATGTTAAACCCTCAGCACCAACAGTCTGCTCTTCTTCCTTTGGTCCAGCCACTCTTCCCTAACATTTATATAGTGTTCTCACTAAATGGCAGTCTGCAAGCTCTCCATTACTGGTCACCAACACTACTGCGCACTGCTGTCCAGGAAGTTATGCCATTTTCTTCCCTGGTACGTTACCTCTTCATTTCGTTACCCTGAGAGCAATTGAGTTTCCCTCCGTGTCCAGTCTTCACTTGTGTATTCTCAAGGGCTAATCTTGGTTGTCAACTTGACCGCATCTGGAAAAAACTATGAACTCAAGCAGTTGACCATGCTTGTGCAGTCAGAAGACCCACCCTTCTGGTGGCAGCCCACAGAAAAGGGCATGGAAGAAGGAAGACTTTGCTTTTTGCTTGCTCACTTCATTCTCAATGGCAAGTTCATCGGTCCTGTTCCTGGGACTTTCCTTCCCTGGTGTTAGAATCCATTTCTTTGGGATTCTAATGTAGACTGAAGACTCTCTAGGGCACGTGCCTTCTTGGAATGTCTTAGGCTGAAATCTTACCTGTGTTCCTCCCCATTAGGCAGTCAGGAAAAAAAAAAGTGTTACTAGCTAAGATGTTATGGATGTAGTTTCAGAAGTAGGGAAAAGCCAGGAGGACCATGAGTTGAAGACTAGCCTGAGCTACATCGTGGGAGTCATTCATGGAGGGGAAAAAAAAGGAAAGGAAAGAAAACCATGACTGTTTGAGACAACTTTCAACCAGGTTTCCATTCATCCTCCAGTTGAGTGTTTGTTATTTTCCTTCTCTGTAGCATTCCATTCATGATCTTTTTATGTTATTCTAACACTTGAAGGTCAACTGGAATTTCTCAGGCATATCTGGAGCCATTTTTGGTGCAAAGTTTATGTCTTTAAGGTTTCTCATTCTTTAAAATCTCCCTTCATCTTCTTCCCATCCACCCCATCCTACCACCACAGGATCTCAACATGTAGCTAAGAATGGCCACCATAGGCTCGGATATTTGAGTGCCATGTATTGGCACCATTTGAAAGGATTAGAAGGATTAGAAGGTGTGGTCTTGTTGGAGGAAGTATGTCATTAGGAGTGGGTTTTCCAGGCCCAGGGTCTGTTTCCTCTCCCTTGATTCTCTGCCTGTGGAGCCAGATGTAGCTTTTAGCTACTGCTCCAGCACCCTCCTGTATACTACCATGCTCCCAGCCATGATGATAACAGACTAAACCTCTGAAACTGTAAATAAGCCTCCAGTTAAATGCTTTCTGTTATAAGAATTGGTCATGATGTCTCTTCACAGCAACAGAACAGTGACTGAGACAAATGCTAAGAATTCTATGAAGCCGCTCTATTCTTTTACTCTTTGTTTGCTTATAATAAACACATGGTAATAATTTGTTTCTGTTCTGTCTTCTCCTTTGGATTATAGAGCACAAGATATAAAAGTCTGTATGCCGTTTGCCCTGGTTCTTCCCACTGCACACTTCCCAGTTATTGAGTGAAGTGAATAGAGGAGTTGTAGGAAGAAAGTAAAGGGCAATGTGCCCCCTAAAAAGAAGATTACTCCGAAAGTTGTCATGTGTTCTAGAAGCAGAGAAAAGAAGACGAAATCCACCCTCTTCATGGAAGAGGCCTGCCTGGTACCAGGTGAAAGTTTGCATATGCAGTGTAATAAAATCCACAAAGTGCACATTGGAGTCTTTCTGTGATGGCATTTCACTATCCTAAAATAAGATACTTTGAATCATTTTAGATAACCTTTTGTGTAAAGGACTGAAAGTTTTACTTACAAAGAATATCAAGATTTAGCATAAAGGGGCCCAGAGTAAGATATATCGAACTGAATACCTGATTTCTCTTTTCCTTTTGTGATGTACTTAGAGATGGGCCGCACACCTTCTATTTAGCTCTTGACTAAAGTGTAGTGTTGCATAAAGGCCAAGGTGGTTAACCATTGTTTATATCCAGTGACGCTGATGAGCCCTAGGTCACAGAGACTTCACAGAAGCCAAAGGCTATAGGCTAGAAGTGAGGAATTTCTTTTTTGAGTGTGTATACATGTGTCTGGTGGTGGGGCATACCATAAGGTAGGTGCCTGAGACAGTTACCCACAGAGGAGTGAAGAGGGTATCTGATCTCCCTGGATCTGAAATTACAGATGGATAGAAACTGCCCTGCATGACTGCTGGGTGTGTAGATGCATTATTATAAAAGCATCTCTTATATTCTAAGAGATAAACTTTTGTTGGAACTCATAACCAGAGTTAATAATACACTTGAGGGTCACTTAAAGCTAAATACTTCTATCTTGTTTTGTACTTAGCCTGCCTGCCTTTCTGAGACCAATGTGACAACAACCCTTACTTCCTTGGATTTTCCATATAATCAGTCAGCCTCTACAACCTAAGCTAATGTATAGCTATAATCTTATGTGATGTACTCTCCCATGCCCCTGGCCCAGAGTAACACATGTGTATGTGCATGTTCGAGGAATAAAAGTTAGAAGTTGCAAATAGTTTGAAAGCAACCTTATAAAACAAATATCCACCATAAAAGTTGAAGGTAACGTTCAGATATTGCTTGGTAGCATTTGTTTGTTACGTATCTGGTTCAGTTGGTGTGAGTGACTTAATCTTGTAAAACACTATTAAAGATTTCTATAGTAGTAGACACCCATCCAAACTAAAACCGTTACTCTAGTGTTCTACTCTAGAAGCTCTGGGATCTTGCTAAGTTTGAATTCGTATGTGTTAACGACAGAGGACACTCAGCCTTGTTGACAATGGTGACTTAATAGGGAGGAGATGTTAAAATGTAGCCCTGGTTCATATCTTGTCTCCTCTGAGCAGCGAAAGCACAGGAAGCAACATGGTCTCCCTCCCTTCCATGTGGAATCATGGCGAGCCAGGCTTGGCCAGCTTCAGGCTGAGCAAACCATCTGCACTCTGTGTTCCTTCTTCCTTTTGCCAGGAGATGAGTCATGGTGGCTGACTTGACACTTGTCTTTTGTTCTAGGGCCTTTTTGGGTACCTGAGAGGTTGAGGCTCCCTCCCTCCATGCAGAGTCTCCAGCTTGCCCACTGGTGGGAGCCCTGAGCTGATGGGTAAGAGTGTGGGGTAAGCTACACATAGCAGTCACCAGATTCCAGTGGTGTCAGGAACTCTAAAAGAGAAAACTGAAGCTGTCTCTTCTTGGAGATACAGGGTGGAGATGGCTGATGCTGTTTTTAGCCAGACTCTGCACTAAGTCCCAACTTTGGAAGCATTAAAGATTTTCAATTGGGATCAAGAGAAAAATGCAGTGGTAGACAGCAAGGAGGAGCCTAGGGATTGGGGAGGTGATGATCTCAGCCTCGCCTCTGAAGGTCCAGAGACCTCCCAACCCTAGGGTCTCCAGCAGATGAGAGCAGGAGACATGGAGACTGCCAAGGAGGATCTGAGAGAAGAGAACCGGGACACTTGAAGGCTCTGTTATTGTCCACATCCCTGTGGGTGTTAGAAAGTGAGTCCTGAGGACCAGCTTTGTGCTGATAACACGTGTTCCTGGGTCCTTACCATTCTGTGAGCCGTGCACAGTGCTGTGCAGCTATACAGAGAATCGGAGTTTCCACAGCTTAACTGGGGTCACCCAGCCAGTAGGCTGACATTCACAGACTAAAGGCCTGACTCTGTGATCTCTCTTAGGCTTGACTGTTGCTTTCAGAAAAAAAAGAGAGAGAGAGAGAGAAGACAGAAAGAAAGAAAGAAAGAAAGAAAGAAAGAAAGAAAGAAAGAAAGAAAGAAAGAAAAGAAAAGAAAATTCTCTTAGCTGCTGCCTTTCCTCCCACAGTTTCAGACAGGGTGCCTGTCACTCAGAAGGAGAAACATTTGGGTATCACTTGATGTGCTGACACATGCATTCTGCAAACCCACAGAACGTTCTGCAGGCTTCCCGGAGTTAGCAGGGAAGCAGCTGCAACTGTTTTCATCCCCAGTTGCTGGCTCAGGGATTGCCTTTAGTCATGGAAAGTCCCTTCCCCAGATAGACTCCAGTTTTCCACCGGCTTCTCTTGAACCAAGCTAAAATAAAACCAGGCGAATCTCCCAGGCATCCAGCGTGAACAGGTGCAGCTGCCGCCCCAGTGTTTGTCAGAGGTGGGAAGGTCTCGTATTTTACAGGCACAGCCTCGCTCCTCTGGCTGTTGCATCTCTGTTCCACTCCAACTGAGCAGCTCTCTTTACCTCTGCGAGTCCTCAGCCAAGAGTGTCCACACTTCACAGTTAGCTTCGCCTCTACTTTTAAGAGGCAAAGGGCAGGAACTTGATGGAGAGTTAGCGCAGGCTTGGAGGGAGGAGGGTGTGTGTGTGTGTGTGTGTGTGTGTGTATGTGTGTGTGTGTTAGATCCTGAGGCTCCCATGGCCCTCCTCTAACCCAGCACTCACACTAATGTCCCAGATGAAGCACACTGATCTCCAACCATAAGACCTGTGCAGTAGAAAGAACCAGCAACATGTGACTTAGAAGGTCTATCTTTAAAGGCAGGTTTGGTCTGGGGTTCTTTAGCCTGCTACAAAGAACAGAAATGACCAGGGCATGTGAATATTACAGCCCAGGACACAACAGAGCACTGGGGCACAGAGGTACAGTCACCCTCCCTTCTTCCCTCCTCATGGGGCTCTTTCTGTTTTTCTGTTTCCATTGCCTCTCTGCCCACAAACAAATTTCTAAGACAGATTAAGTGTGCCTTTATATTTTTGTGCTCAGGCCACGGGACTGTGTGGATGGACATTACTGATCACATTTTCCTTAGTGGGTCCATTTAGGATGCCAAACCAGGAGAACTGCTTTGAAAAAATCAGCTCAAGGCAGCCATAAGCAACTAGATTTGAATGTTTTCTGTTGGCTTGTTTGTTTTGCTTTGAGACAGGGTCTCACTGTGCAGCCCTAGCTGGCCTGGAGCTCACGTTATAGACCAGATTAGCCTTGAATTTATAGACCCACCTGCCTCTGCCTGTGCTGGGATTAAGGGCATGAGCCATAAAACCTCACTTGTTTGGAACTTTTCTTTTTAAAGATGTTTGACTAGGACAACCATCTAATTGATAGCCTTCATATGACCCATGGAAGCCAATAAGTTTTGAAATAACGAAGAATAACAGAAAACAAATTTCGAACAAGAGAGCATTCTAGGAAGAAAGACCGCACAAAATTATTCATGGAAATTATCTTTGCATTTTTAATACCAGGAGAAGCTTGCTATTCAAACGTCCAAAACACATATTTGAACACAGATATTTGAAAGAAAGAATGATAGTTTTTTAAAAAGAGGACTGCCCCATCCACTTCCTTACTAAATGCTCAAGAGAGCACAGGTGAGGAGTGACTTCAATTTCACAAGCAAGTAGGCATGTGTGCACACACTTATATGTCCATTTTCTGATGACATCATACTCCACACAACCAGGAAGCCTGATCAAAATGGGGCTTCTCCTAGAGTTTGCCAGGTGACACGAGAGAAGAAAACTAGAACATTGCACTTTTTTTGTTTTTGTTTTTTTACATCCTCCTGGGGACAGAGAATGGGATCCAGTAAGAGGTGACTGGAATAGCCATGACCTCTGTGACTCATCCGGTTGTGGGGGGAGGAGCACGTGCCCATCCTGAGTTACTGCTGGGAACTTTGGGCAGATAGTCGGGAACCCTGATCTGCGTAAGTGACAGGTTCAGTTGTGGAGGACACCAGGGTAATTCCAGGAAAAGGCTGTATGGGCACAGATTGAGCTGTGTGTCTGGGGACCACCCAGCACGGTTGCTTTGTCAAATTTGCTCCAGGATCCAGAGCCATTGAGGTGAATTCTGCCTGTCTGATGCTCAGCCACTAAGCACTGTCCATCACTTCCACCTCTGTGGAAAGCATTTTCTCCATCTATGTCCATCTTGGAGCTGTTAGAAGTCTAGGGAGAAAGAGGGACCTTCTAAGAAGGCAGCATCAGAGTGCAGAGTCAGCATCCAACAGTGAGATGAAGACCTGAAGAAGCAGGTGATCACCCAGGCCTTGGATCCACAAACATTCAGAAGTGTGCATGTCTAAGTCCCATCCCAGAGCATTTCCAGCCCTGCCAGGAATTCAGCGTTCCTTCTGAAGAGATGACTTAGCTTGAGTTATTAGAATGTCTGTCTCCAATTGGGTGGGGACTTGGTCCCACTTCTGCACCATATTCTGAGGAGTTCGGTCCTCTAAGAGGCCAGGGAAGAACGTGATGGTGCTTTGGCCTTCTATAGCAGCAGGTGTCTCAGAGGTGTGGAAGTGGCCACACTGAAGGTTCTAGGTGGGAGGTCTGAGTAGCTGGTGTCTCTGGTCAATATCTGTGAGGATGGGAGGGGCCAGGTGGAGAAGCTGGCCCGGCAGCTTGTGTCTAGACTGAACTCTAAGTTGCAAACAGAGGTTCTTGAGACTCCAGACTCTGTCTCTGTGCACAACAGGGTGTCCCTTCTACCATTCTTGAGGTTTAGCTCAGTCCCAAGCTCTTCCTGTGTGAATGCAGACACCCTTGACTCCCTCCAGGCAGGTGGAGCGTCTGGCAGTGGGCAAGCTGCTACACTCACCGTGTTTTCCACAAAACAGCACCAAGGTGGGTTGCTCTGTCTTCCCCCGTGATGCTGGGTGCTCAGAAGACAGGGATCTGGTCTCTCCGGACCACATCCAGGTCATCATCCAGGGTCAACAACACCTGAAGTGAGAGGGTTGGAGATGGGAAGAGAACATCCGTGAAAGGATCTTAAACAGGAAGAAAGCACATGAGATAGAACACAGTCTATTTCACAGTCATGTGTGAAGGTTGGGAGCTTGGGCCAGAGGATGGTAAAATACTTTGGTAAGTGGCCTGGATGGTGACTAAGGGAAATGAAGTATAGCAATCGCTGTACAAGAAGAGAGGGAGGAAGAATTTTAGAATATAACCCACAGAATCAACTAAGCAGGGATCATAGGAGCTCCCAGAGATTATCAACAATCACAGACAGACCCTGTACGGGTATGAGCTAGTCTTCCATATATGGTTCTTGTAGGGCCACTAACAAGGGTTTGGGTGTCTCTGACTCTTTTGTGTGCTTGGGACTCCTTTCCTCCTACTGTGTCACATAGTTCAGCCTTGATATGAAGGTTTGTGCTTACTCTTATGTAACTTATTATTCCATGTCCAGTTAACATCCCTGGGAAGCATGCTCTTTTTTGGGGGGTGGGGGTGGGGATAGAGGAGGGGTGGATCTAGGGGAGAGGAGGAGGGAGGAAGGATGGACTGGGAGGAGTGGGGGAAGGGGAAACTGCAGTTGGGATGTAATTTATGTAAAGAAATAATTAAAATAAAAAGGAAGTAAGGAAGAAAGGAGAAGGGGAAGTAGAAGGTAGAGAGGGAAGGAGAGGCAGAGAGGGGGGAGAGGGAAAGGGAGGGGGAGAGGAAGAAGGAGGGGGAGGGGGAGGGGAGGGGGAGGGGGAGGGGAGGGGGAGGGAGAGGGAGAGGGAGAGGGAGAGGGAGAGGGAGAGGGAGAGGGAGAGGGAGAGGGAGAGGGAGAGGGAGAGGGAGAGGGAGAGGGAGAGGGAGAGGGAGAGGGAGAGGGAGAGGGAGAGGGAGAGGGTCCTTCAATTCCCACCCTACACAGAACCACTAGCTCCATTTTGTTATCTTTTGTCCCCCTATAGGAAAAGTCCAAGGGTCAGAGAGATTGGCTGAACTTTCCACACTGGCCACTAGAGGGAAGCCATGCTCTGCTTTTGTGTGATTGCATGGATGGCCTCAGAGGGCTTGAAGCCATCTTGCAGTGACAACCCAGTTATCACCCCAGCCGATGTTCAGGCACCACGGACATTTAATTAGGGGGAGGGGGAGGACTAAATGCTGGCGGTGGTCATCTTCTGGAAGCATGTCTCCTCATGGACACTGGGAAGGGGCACAGCAAACTACAGGGACCCTAGATTTGGAACATGCTCATTAGGTGGCTTCTCTGGGAACTTAACCTTCACAAAATCCATAGTGAGACGACTGGAGGATGGGAAGGAAGAGAGTCTATTATGAAAAGAAGGAAGTCCACAGATGAATTAGTGAGTGCCCTAAGTGGTTCCTGGGGGAATTCTGAGCATTTAAATCCAATAAGCGATTCCATCCAAGGGCACTGTGCAACTTAAGGAAGAGAATTTGGTCACTGTGTGTGTGCAAACATCGAAAAGTAGAGGAAAATGAAAGTTATGATATCACACAAGGTTACAGCAAAACAAAACAAAAACCAAAAAACCACGAGGAGATGCTGAGTGCATTGACTTGCAATGAAGAACTGCGGAAAATAACCAGAAGGAATACAGGCTCGAGGAGCAGAAGGGAACTGTGAGACTTAAGACAGGGGGAGACCCAGCTGACTCACCAGGAATGAGAAAAACAGGGCAGTCGCAGAGAGGAAGTGCCAGATGTCATGGTCATCAAAGAAATCCAGCAGGACACACTCACGGTTCTTCTCCCGGGATTCTGCTGGGGTCCCCTGTGGGGGAAGTATGACAGATATAGGCAAGAATCCCATGGTTTGAGTATTTCAGGGTTTGGTTTTGAGGAAGCTACAAAAATCCTACTAAGCGCTCAGAAAGTCAGCTTTCAAGTAGCTCATAGCAACGTTTATTATAACAATGTGTATAGTAGTTCCAGAATGGAGATAACTCAAATGTTCATCAAGAGACGAACCGACTGGTTACACGTACTGTGCCTCGCAGGGCAAGACTTTTCAGTAATTAGAGGACATGTTGATGCAGGGCCACACCACGGAGGACCTAGACACCATTACACTGTACTCTGCATGGACAAAGCCAGGCTCAGGGGCACATGGTATGTGGGTCTACCTCTGGGAGAGTGGTCCTCAACTTGTTAGTCAAGACTCCTTTGGGGCTGGGGTGGGGTCATACATCAGATCTTTCATATCAGCTATGGATATCACAATTCATAACTAGCAAAATTACAGCTATGAAGAAGCAACAAGATAATTTTATGGTCAGGGCTCACCACATCATGGAACTGGGTTAAAGGGTTGCAGCATTAGGAAGCTTGGGGACCACTGCTCTAGGAAATGCCCAGACTGGCCACTCTATAGCCATAGAAGGCGGGGTAATGGCCAGCAAGTGCTACTTCAAGAAGAAACAAAATGGCTGCTCACTAGTTTTCTTTCTGGGGTCATACAAATGTTCTAAAATCAGACGTGCTGATGCTGTGGTAGAGCTGAGACTTCACGCATGTGCTTCAGACACAGCACTGGTTTCTGAGACCTCAGCTTTCCTGCCTACAAGACAGACACATAACCCTGCCCTGCTCTGCCCTGCCCCACCCCTGCATGTGATGGATGCCGACTGTGATGAGAGAGACTGTGACAATATGGTAATCAAGTGTTAAATATCTTCTGCAAACAGACTGTAGGAGACAGTGAAGAACGTGTTTGCGGTATCTACAGGGCTTTCAAGTTGATGTAGCATTACCTCAGTAAGGTCACTTGCTGACTATTTAAGTGTGTTCATTAAACCTTCTCTCTTCTGAAGAAGCTGTAAATTTAGATAATGGGGAAACATAAGAAGCAAAAGAGCAAGAGAGGGAGGAAGGTACAAAAGGCATGATGGAGCAAGAACTGCTGAGAGAGAGAGAGAGAGAGAGAGAGAGAGAGAGAGAGAGAGAGAGAGAGAGAGAAAGAAGAAGAAGAAGAAGAAGAAGAAGAAGAAGAGGAGGAGGAGGAGGAGGAGGAGGAGGAGGAGGAGGAGGAAGAGGAAGTGGAGGAGAAGGAGGAGAAGAGAGAAAGAAAGAAGGAGGAGGAGGAGAAGAGGAAGAGAGGGAGAAGGAGAGGGAGAGGGAAAGGAAGGGAGGAAAGAAGGAAGGGAGGGAGGGAGGGAGGAAGGAAGGAGCAGGGCTCTTACTTCCCAGCTGCTGAGGTTCTGGAAGAAGAAGTACAGTGCCGCAGCCCACACCACGGCAGTGGCCGCGATGCAGAAGACTGGTAGTGGGAGGACTTTCTCAGAGCTTCGAAGCTGTGGAGAGATGGAAACCACTGAAGCTGGAGCCTCAGCTGCCGGCAGGCCCCTGGTGCGGCCAGCTCCTCGCGCACGCGTGCTCACCTTCATGATGATGTAGAAAGCCAAGTACAGCAGCAGGTTGCAGATGAAGATGCCCAGCATGTAGGAGGCAAAGTCCCTGGGCCGATAGATCAATCCAAAGAAGGCACTGTGGATGCGGGATAGGGTGTTAGCAGAAGGTAAAAGGGGGTACCACGAGTGGATCCTTAACCACTGCTGGGGCGTTCACTGATAAGACGCTTTTAAATACAGGCCTGCATTGTTTCATGGCAGGGCTACATTCTGAGAAATGCACAGCAGGTGGGTGTGGCATTGTGTGAACATCTAGAATGCATTTATACAAGTCAAGATGGCCACCATGTCGTTTGGCCACATCATCTTTTAGGACCACCGTGTACACATGGTCCTCTGGTAATTGAAATGTCTTTAGATGCTGAGTGACAATTATACAACTTAATGAATGATAAAACTTTTAATTTATTACATTCACTTCTAGTGGGTTCACTAAGTTCTTGTAAGATTCGAAGAGCCATCTTTCCTCTCTGGGTGAAATGGTTTTCCCAGAATCCTTTAGGTTTTTTTCATGAGTATAAACAGCACTGTTGGGGATAAGTGAATACTTGGGATAGACCACATTTGTTTACATCTAAGATTATTAGTTAGAGCTGTGAGATGGCTCAGTGGTTGAGAGCACTGACTGCTCTTCCAGAGGTCCCGAGTTCGAATCCCAGAAACTACATGGTGGCTTACAACCATCTATAATGGGATCCAGTGTCCTCTTCTGTTGTGTCTGAAGACAGCCACAGTGTACTCACATATAAAATAAATCTTTGGGAAAAAATTATGAGTTCATCAGACACGATTACAGCAAGTATGATTACCCTAGTAATTGGCTTGACAGATGTTATGAGTTTATGCAACTGTCCATATTTAATCTAGCACCAAAGTTTACTCTGTCTGAAGGTTAACTTTTAAATTTGTTTTAAATTTCTATTCAGTATAACAAAATATTTGTAACCCATCTTCTCCAAGACAGGGTTTCTCTGTGTATCCCTGGCTGGCCTAGAACTTGCTCTATAGACCAGGCTGGCCTCTGCCTTCCAAGTGTTGAGATTAAAGGCCCATGTCACCATACCTGGTATGGCATGTAACTCTTCTTCATCTCCTTATTTGAAGGATTTTTTTCCTGTTTAAAAATAATATACTTTTAAAACCCACAGTGTGATAGATCATGTATACCGGTAGTCTTAGCACTTTGGAAGCTGAGGCAGGAGGACTGCCATGAGTTTGAGGCTATCCTGGGCTACACAGTAAGGGTCAGATATGTCAGGACTAGATAGCAAGACCCTGTCTCAAGAAAAGCAAACACAGCATAAAACAAAACAATTGTATCTTGACTTTAGGGAACAAAAATGAATAATTGAAAAGTAGGGTTTTATCAAACTAAAAAGCTTCTACACAGAATACAGTTCACAGAGTGAAGATGAGAGAAAATGGTTGCCAACAATACTGGATTGATTATTTTGGGTAAAATCTGTCCTGGGTAGTTGTTTTTAGTTAGTTAGTTTTTTTGTTGTTTTTTTTTTTTTTGTTTGTTTGTTTGTTTTGTCATCTTGACATAAGATAGGGCTATTTGGGAAGAGGAACCTCAATTGAGAAAACAGTTCCATCAAGTTGGCCTGTGGGCAAGTCTGTAGGGCATTTTATTGATCAATTCTTGTGAAAGGGCCCAGCCCACTGTGGGTGGTGTCATTCCCTAGGCAGATGGTCCTGGGCTGTATAAGAAAGCAGGCTGAGTAATCCAGTAAGCAGTGTTCCTCCATGCAGCTGCTTCAGTTTCTGCCTCCAGGTTCCTGCCTTTAGTTCCTGTTAGTTCCTGTTATGACTTCCCTTCATGATGGATGACAACTGTGATCTAAAAGGAACCCTTCCCGGCTTTTTGTCATTGGGTTTAGCACATCAACAAGAAAGAAAAAGAAACAAAATACAAAGAATTCACATAACAATAACACAAAAGGAAAGTAATACAACTTAAAACTGGGCAGATGAGGTCTGGCTTTGAGGGTAAAGTGCTTGTTGCACAAGCATGAGGACCAGAGTTCTGATCCCCAGGCATGGCAGAGCAAACCATTATGCCAGAAGAGAAACAGGTAGATCCTGGCACCTCATTGGCCAGGCTGCCTCATCAAAATACTATGCTCCAAGTTCAGTGTGAGAACTTTTACTGAAAAATAAGTGGAGAGCAATAGAGAAAGACCCCCAGATCAGAAAGACCAGAAGGAGCTCCCCAGTGTAGGAGCCTGTACACACACACTTGCACACACACAGCAGATGATCTGAATAGGTTCCGTTCAAAGGACTGCATATACACATAGTCAATAAATGTATGACAGAGTCATCGAGATCATTAGCTACCAGGGAAACAAGCATCAAACCTGAATGAAGTATAGTGATGAATAGACATTTGGAAGTGGAGGGTGGATGAATGGAAGGTGAGGTTGATTGTGTATGCTGTATGCATGTACTGAGATAGCACACTAAATTACATATACATATATATATATATATATATATATATATACACACACATATATGTAATCACATGTTAATAAAATTTAAATGTAATGAAATCTAAACTGACATAGTATTTTGTCAGGATTTTTGTTGTCTTCTTTCTATTTTCTTTAACTGCACTGGGGATTGAGCCATTTGTATCTTATTCTGAAAAAGGATCTTGATGTAGATGTCCAGGCTGGTCTTAACCTTGGGATCCTCCTGCCTTAGCATCTGACCAAAGTATCTGGGTGATAGTGTGTAACCACTACATGTGCTTCCATCCTTTTCACTCTGACCCATATCAAATATATTTTTTTCTTTTAAGATTTATTTATTTTTATTATATGTAAGTACACTGTAGCTGTCTTCAGACACTCCAGAAGAGGGAGAAGAGGGAGTCAGAACTCATTACAGATGGTTGTGAGCCACCATGTGGTTGCTGGGATTTGAACTTTGGACCTTCGGAAGAGCAGTCGGGTGCTCTTACCCACTGAGCCATCTCACCAACCCCAATCAAATATATTTGATTGCCTTATTGGGTTAGACTAGGCCAACCTGTGTGGCATCGCATATGGCGATCTAAATTTAAATTAATTAAAACTAAATAAAAATTGAAAAGTCAGTTCCTCAGACACACTGGCTTCATTTCAACTTCACAACATCCACATGTTAGTAGTTTCTATTAGGGCTGAGCATTTATATAATTCTAGAAAGTTCCACTAGATAATGTTGGAGTAGTTGCTACATCCATGGCCCTTCCTTCCTTCTGTTAACCTTGCTTTTCAGAGACCATAGAAACTTTTGCCTAAGCACATGTACTTTGAAATAAAAGTCTATTATCTCGATTCTAGCTCTACTTCAAATTCACACATTAACTGTAGAACAGTTATCTATCTTCCAGCCCAGACCCTGGCACCTCTCTCCACTTGGATAAATTTCCTTTTATATGCCCTAATAATGCAATTAAATTCTCAGAAGAAAGATACCTCATGTCTCTCAAAATGTACTCCTAAGTATTTCAAGTGCAAAGCTGTTATTAAAGGTCTTGAATTTTATAGTCCAACTATGAGTCTCTGTCTGTCTGTCTGTCTGTCTCTGTCTCTGTCTCTCTGTCTCTGTCTCTGTCTGTCTCTGTCTCTGTCTCTCTGTCTCTCTCTCTGTCTCTCTCTCTCTCTCTCTCTCTCTCTCTCTCACACACACACACACACACACACACACACACACACACACAGTTTTTCTTCAGGGCCATATGGTAATGATTCTTTTGGGGGAAGACATAAATGAATAATGACCAGTAAGTAGATGCTGTCATTTACAAACATGGGATCTGTAAATACTGAAGATTGGTCATAGACTGCTGCTGCTGTAAACACATGTTTGCATGTATATTCTGATTGAGAGAATTAACATTCTAATGAGTACATAAGAATGAACTCAGGGGCTGGAGAGATGACTCAGCGGTTAAGAGCACTGACTGCTCTTCCAGAGGTCCTGAGTTCAATTCCCAGCAACCAGGTGGTGGCTCACAACCATCTGTAATGGATTCTGATGCCTTCTGGTGTATCTGAAGACAGCTACAGTGTACTCACATACATGAATAAATAAAATCTTTTAAAAAAGAAAAGTCTGGGCTGGGCGTGGTGGCGCACGCCTTTAATCCCAGCACTCAGAAGGCAGAGGCAGGGGGATTTCTGAGTTCGAGGCCAGCCCGGTCTACAAAGTGAGTTCCAGGACAGCCAGGGCTATACAGAGAAACCCTGTCTCGAAAAACCAAAAAAAAAAAAAAAAAAGAAAAGAAAAGTCTGGTACTAAGAAACATTTATTAAAGAAATAAAAAAGAATGGATTTGGGCTGTGTGCAGCTCAGTGGGAGAAATCCTGTTTAGCACGCTGGAGGCCTTGTTTCATCCATTGCATTAAGAAAGAAAAGAACGGAGGTGAGAGAGACACAGTCGTACACATCTGCAGTCAGCAGTCAGGAGGTGGCAAAAGGCCAGCCTGGGCTACAGGAGACTCCGTCCAAAAGAGTAATTCTTTTAAAATAACATTCATGTTCAATACTCTATGCCTATATGGAAAAAAGAGAGAGACAGGGAGAGAGAGAGAGAGAGAGAGAGAGAGACCGACCCTTGCCAGGGAAACACAAAATTATGGGTCATCATCAAACTTCACACCTCCTTTTTGGACCCGGGATCCTACAGAGCTGTGTAAGAAAAGTGAGGCCGTTCACTTTGTCATGTGGGGAGATGGTGTCCTTATTTATATCAGGAACAGGGAGTCTTTTTTTCTATCAAATGTCACAGAGCTGGAGAAGCATATTAGCTGAGAGCCATAAATAAAACTAGCTAAGTCACTTGTTTTCGAGGCATCGAGGAAGCATGTCATGTGTTAGAAGTGTGAGTGGGTTGCATAAGATCATTTTAAGTAACAGAGACGGTGCATCTGCTGTGCCTCTGGTTCATGCTCACCTGGGGAAGGAAGGACAAGGAGCAGGAAGGGAACAAACTACAGGAGAGTGATATGACTGGGATAGAAGGTGAGAAAGAAAGAGCAAAGTCACACACACACACACACACACACACACACACACACACACACAAAGGAAGAAAGAAGTACTTTATAAAAACTAATGTCTCCTGCATGGTTGTTATGCAAAGTTCTACAAGATAATTTAAAATTGTGTTGCAGTTTGCCCTCATGGGCACAATCCCTTCCTTCCTTCCTTCCTTCCTTCCTTCCTTCCTTCCTTCCTTCCTTCCTTCCTTCCTTCCTTCCTTCCTTCCTTTCTATCCATCCATCCATGCACCCATTGAGTCAATTTGTCCACATAGATATTTGTCTTGTTGAGCAAATACTATCAATGCATCAACTATCAAGAAAGTGTGTTCAGCAAAGCACGGGGTTTTAGAGGAAGCCCTCACTAGTGTACAAGAGTTTCCTAGTGCTGTTATTTAATTAAAATATTTTATTTAGCTATTTATTTGTATATATGAGCATATATGAGCAGTGTGTGTGTGGGGGCAGGGGGGTCAAAGGACAACTAGTGGAGCTGCTTTCACCCTGTAGGCTCTGGAGGTAGAACTCAAGTTGTCAGGTTTTATAGCATGTGCCTTTACCAACAGAGCCATCTCTCCAGCCTCCTAGTGTTTATTATTGTTTGTGGAAGGATACCTTTTTATCAAGTCTCTAGGACAAGCAGTTTAGTTTAGCTGTCTCCTAATTTTCAGATTTCCTTGTAAAATGACAGCAAGAAAACACGTTAAAATGCACATTATATATATCAATAATGATAAAAACATCATCTCCCGTAATTCCACTTACAAGGACCAGTTAACCAGATTTCCCACAATGAGCAACACCATCCTGTCCTGCAAAAGAGAAAAGAGAGTATTAGAGAGAGACTGCTTTGCTAGCAACTCCCTGGGAGGAACCACACCTGTGGGAAAGCGATGGCCTTGCGGCAAACCTGGGGTTCTTCTGCTCTAATCCTCAGCCAGGCTGAACAGCAAGACCTGGCTACAAATGGATGTAACTCAGCAAAGCAGGGTGTGGCTGTCCACACAGGGGTTAGTGGAGCTGAGCAGCTGGACCCACCTCTTTGCAGGAGGCTAGTGACAGGTACTCATTACTCATTAGCTAGTATTCTGATGCTATGATTCCCGTGCCCCTGACTGCACAGTTAATTTTCACTCCTTACCTCAGTCTTACCCCTAAGGGATGGGTGTTGGGAGATGCAGAGAACCATCCACATGGTCAAGGTTACTCTGAAGTAAGTTTATACTCTCCATCTGTTCTTGTGCCTTTGCTGCTACTTAAAACTTCTATTTGATTATACTTTCTCCTCTATTACCAATTCTCTGCTTTCCTAAGTGATCCATCCAATTTTAAAAAAATGTCTTTTTAAAAAATTTATTTGGGCTGGTGAGATGGCTCAGTGGGTAAGAGCACCCGACTGCTCTTCTGAAGGTCCAGAGTTCAAATCCCAGCCACCACATGGTGGCTCACAACCATCCGTAACGAGATCTGGCGCCCTCTTCTGGAGTGTCTGAAGACAGCTACAGTGTACTTACATATAATAAATAAATAAATAAATAAATATAAAAAAATTTATTTAACCCCAGCACTTGTAAGGCAGAGGCAAGTGAATCTTTGAATTTGAGGCCTGCTTTGTCTACACAGCAAGTACCAGGTCAGCTAGGACTACATAGAGAGACCCTGTTTAAAAACAATGAAAAAAGCTTATTCACTTACTGGATTAGTGAAAACCTAAAACACTGCTGCCAGATGCTGGTGAGGATATGGAGCCGCCAGAACATTTTGTTTACCAAAAAGACTGTGTATAGGAAGACAAATGGGCTCTGCCATTTTGCAGGACAAGTTAGTGTTTTATTTTGTATCTCACACACAAAAAAACCCACTACCTGCTTACCATGTGATTGAACAATCTCTCTCTATGATATGCATCCAAATTAACCGAAAATGTTGGTCCAAAAAAGAGGAGGAGGGGGAAGAAGAAGAAGGAGAAGGAGAAGGAGAAGGAGAAGGAGAAGGAGAAGGAGAAGGAGAAGGAGAAGGAGAAGGAGAAGGAGAAGGAGAAGGAGAAGGAGAAGGAGAAGGAGAAGGAGAAGGAGAAGGAGAAGGAGAAGGAGAAGAAGAAGAAGAAGAAGAAGAAGAAGAAGAAGAAGAAGAAGAAGAAGAAGAAGAAGAAGAAGAAGAAGAAGAAGAAGAAGAAGAAACCCTGCTTGTGATTTCTATATTAGCTTTATTTGTAATTATCCAAACCCGGAGGCCACAAGCATCCTCCTGTAGGTTCACAGAGAAATAAACGGTAGTACTATTCAACCGTGGAGTATTCAGAACTAAAAGGAAGTGAGTTGCCGTGTTATGGGAACATGGAGGCTATGTTTCTAAAGGAAAGAGATGAGTCTGAGAAAGTGTCGCATGACTTGAGTCCAATCACATGACACACTGAGAAAAGCAAAACAAGAGGGCACCCTTGTGGAGGCAGATCAGTTGGCAGTGACCAAAGGAAGGAGATGTGAACAGGCAGGGCACAAAGGGGTGTAAGGCTAGCCAGGCCATTCCGTGTGATGGTAGGTATGCTTTGAAACCTGTCATTACATGGATCAGTTCTGTGTGACACGCAGGCTGATGGCAGGTTCTGATGCTGCTTCAGGCGGCAGCCTGAGGCAGCTCTGCATATGCAGGAGCCCTGAGCATGTGCAGAATCTGTGCCTTTTGCTCAGTCTTAATTGTTCTACACTTTAGATATTGATTGCCCTACCTGGCTTATGGCCCAGGCATGCACAACTCCCAAAATGCTCAGAGGTCCTGCTGGATGTCATAGTTCTCACCGAAAGAAACCCTCCTTCTTCAGGACTCTCCATTTCTCCTACCCAAGCTTGAAAGGCCGGGATCGTCATATTTCTTGATGTGGAAATCCTTCTGATTATATGATTACTAATTGGGCTCTAACTGAATTCTTGTGTGCCAGGGCAGAATACAGCATCAGATCTGAGCACAGAACCATATAAAAGCCAAGGCCAATGCAGATGATGTAAGTGGCCTTTCAGTTGGTTACTTTCCAAGGTCAATGGCCAGGAAACCAAGGCAGGGCTTGGACCCCACTCTCTTAGGCTTAGTAAAGAAATGGATAATATGAGGACTACAGGGGAGAATGTTAAAGAAGCATTCCAATCATCAAACAGTGACTACAGTTTAATAATGTTTCTGCTATAAAAATGTACACAGGTGAAAATGTAGAAAGTGACAGTTCCCAATTGTTCTGGGTAGTTTTTTATCAACTTGGCACAAGCTTGGTCATCTGGGAAGGGGGAATGTCACCTGCAAAAATGGCTCCATAATTGCATGTCTCTGGGGGCATTTTCTTGATTATTGATAGATATGGGAGGACACAGCACACTGTGGGTGGTGCCTCCCCTGGGCTGGTGGTCCTGGGTTGTGTAAGAAAACAGGCTGAGCAAGCCATGAGGAGCAAGCCAGTGAGCAGCACCCCTCCATAGTTTTTGCTTCAGTTCCTGCCTTGAGGTACTGCTTTGACTTCACTCAGTGGCTGACTGTGATTGGTAGTGTAAGGCAAATCAGCCCTTGCCCACACACGTGGCATTTGGTCTAAGTGTCCTGTCACAGCAACAGTAAATGAGCTAATACATCAATGAATGTGATCAGAAGGGATGATCTGCTCAGAGCCATGCCAGTTCACACCTGCTGTCTTGGTGAAACGATTACTAGTGTGAAATTTCATTTTCACAATGGCATCTGTTTAGATTAGCTACAAAGGCATTCTGCCTTGATTTTCCTCACAGTGATCATTTCTATTTAAATGTCTGGTGTATTCCAGGTGACGTCCATCAAGGATAGGGTAAAATTCTATGTGGACAGGTGGTCAGTGACTACTTAGACAAGGAGGGTCAGTTTCCTCCAGGGAGGAGTTCCCATATAATTTTTCTAATCCCAAGTGATCAGTCCTGAACATGTGTACATATATGGACAACACTAAGTAGTCTTGGTGGGTTGCATATACATGTGTATGTATGTATGTAGCTATTTATATATATGTAACAATAATAATTGAAGAGTTCATAAATTTGGGAAGGAAGAGGAAGAGTTGGGTGTAATGTAGATATAGTAGTCATTGGCAAAGTTCTCGAAAAGGAAATAAGACTAAAACATATATATCAGTAAAAAATTTGGGGTGCATGTATGTGTGTGTATATATACTTCCTTTGTTTTCTTTACAGACTATCAAGTATTTAATTTATAAAAATAGAACCGCTTTTAAAAATCTTTTTTAAAAGCGTAAGCAATATGATTCCCTACTGACTGGAAGGCAGCCAGCTCAGGCCATCTGGTCCTTTGGAGTTCTGGAGGTTTGAGTCACTGCCCTAAGCCTGGCCCTCCCGCTGTTCCTCCATTTTCTGAGAGATGGCCAAGGAACACAGGGACATGCACGTACCATATACAGAGGTCTGCTGCATTGCTGGATACAGTCCGTGTAGAACACCATAGCAGCCCGCCGGAAGATTCCCAGATCTGTGTTGACACAATCACACCATGAAAACACACAGAGGAAATACATACACTGGGAAATGACCTGAGACTGGGGACCAGAAGGATGCCATCGGCACTCTATTAAAGCCATTAGAATGCTTTACATCTGACAGGTGTCCTTTCAGGTATAAGTACATGATGTAGAAAATTATGTTGTTTTGGCGGGTGTACCATGCACATGCGGTATATGGCAGAAAGGCTGCCAAGGAACATGAATGGCAGGCAGCAGACACCCTTCTGGTTCCTTCAGCTACACTTCCATTGTTTACGGGTCACTCTGGTGGGGTTTCCTATCAGGAGAGATGTTATGGGATCCTCAAATCTACCTTAAATTACTTGGTCTCCATACTGGGAATGGAGATCTCATCTTGTAAGGGTTCCAATCTACACTTCTCAACATGGTGATGAGTTACTGAGTTCTGAACCAAGAGGTACTGGGCTGTACTAAGAATGGTTAGAAAGAACTACTAAGTAATGGAAGTTAAGATAGGGTGAGAAAAGCAGGAAAGGGTTTTTAAATGTAGTCCCACATAAGTCATGTTTGGAATGGAAGGCATTGGGTGTGAGAGCTCTAGCTGCTCCCCTCAGAGTCAAGGTCAGAGGAGGCTGTCTTCCAGGGAGCTATTCATGTCCTGACCTCAAAGGTAAGATTGAGTGTACTCAAAGCCAGCACTGCTGAGAGTGGACCACAGCTCCTCTGGGGGCTGAATTTAACAAAGAGCAAGGAGCCTGGCTATACAAGAGACAAGAAGTGATGCACCCCAGCGTGGGTTGGGATGCAGAGTGGCTTCCAAGCCTTTCTCCGGACCATCCTCCCATGCAGGCTGCCTGACTTAGAAAGGGAAGAGGGGGCAGAGCTGGCAGACAGCAAGCTGGGTCTATGAACAGTTTAGACCCCCTACAAAGGGAGGAAGAACATTACCTGTGTCAGACACATCTGAATCAGCGGGAAGCAGAGAAGAAATAAGAGAGAGAAATGATCTGTAAGAAGGAAGCCAAATAGGTAAGCCGCCACTCGCTTTATTCTGTTTCCCTTAAAACAATGGCTTTTGCCTCCTATTTGTAAAGGTGATGTTTGTTCCCCACCCCTATGGAGGACATGGACTCTGCCTGTCTCAGACACTCAGCTCTTCCTTAAAGAATAAACTGAGAGCCGGGCATGGTGGCGCATGCCTTTAATCCCAGCACTCGGGAGGCAGAGGCAGGCGGATTTCTGAGTTCGAGGCCAGCCTGGTCTACAAAGTGAGTTCCAGGACAGCCAGGGCTACACAGAGAAACCCTGTCTCAAAAAAAAAAAAAAAAAAAAAAAAAAAAAGAATAAACTGAGGGCCTTTTCTCTTCCAATCTTGCCCTTGCTGTCAGAAACCCATTTGCTCTCCTGAACTACTCACAAGGTCTAATTTGTAGGGTCTGAGACAAGGGACACAGCAATAAACCGGACAAATGGCTCTGTGGTTTTATGTCCACTCATTGCCGCTATTGACTCTTCTACCTACGTGCTTTCCCGAGGACTGAAGAGAAATGAACGTATAGTTAGGAAGTAAAGGTGTTGAGGAAATGGGTGGAGAGGCTGGGGATAGCTGAACCAATGTTAATGTGTCGTGTGTGTGTGTGTGTGTGTGTGTGTGTGTGTACTTAAAATGGGATCTCACTATGTAGCCAAGCTGCCCTTGAGCTCACCATTCTTCCCCTTCCACCTTCCAATTGCTGACATAACAGGCACCCACCACCAGGCCTATTTTTTAAGACACTTGTTTACATTGGATTGCTTTGGGCAAGAGAGGATCCTTATTTTAGAGGGTCCTCATTACACTTTGAGTGAGGAATCTACACAGGGAACTTCCACTACTCGATTGCATTATGGATTTATTGGACCTCAAAATCCCCCAATAGTCCTGGACCCACACTCAGAGCCTGGAGAGCCTCCTCCCCATTTATCCTCCTGGGGCATGAGGCATTGGATGCCCTCAAGACTCTGTGATCTCTTGAGACAGAGCACAGAGCCAGAGTAGGAAGAACAGATATGTTCTACACTGTTCTTGTGAGGGAACAAGAATTCTAAATTTTAACCTGACCCTTCTAGGCTATAATGAAAGCTCCTTTCCTTTCCCCCTCCCTCCCTCCCTCCCTCCCTCCCTCCCTCCCTCCCTCCCTCCCTCCCTCCCTCCCTCCCTTCTTTCTGTCCTCTCTTCCTTCCTTCCTTTGCTAGAGATCACTTTACCACTGAGTTCTATTCCTAGCTTGCCCGTTTCTCCCTCTTTCCTCCTTTCTCTCCATTCATTCTTCTCTCTAACCTTCCACCCATCCCTTTTTCTTTTATTTTTAGTATCCTTTAGTGTTTGATTTATAACTTGAAATGTTCACATATTTTGCTTGTGAGTTTTAATTTGCATTCTTTCCCTGGTCTTTGCTAATATTAGGGGCAGGACTATGATTTATCTTGAAACATACAGATGAGTTTTTAAAAGTAGGATTCCCAATATGCTAAAACCATTTTAAAAATACTCTAAAACATATTGACTCTCCTTCAGTGCATGATGGTTGATTGACGGGAGATGACAAGCTAATTTCCATGTAACACTCAGTCCACCCAATCGGAAGTAGTACAGTACGGGAAGCTGGTCTCGAAAGTTTCTGTCCTCATATCTAGAAATAGTGAATGATTCATGCCTGGCAACCATTTAGCATCAGAGAAATGCTCCTGTTTGAATGCTGCAGATGGAGAATGGTTCCTCTATTTAGGTCTAGTGGTATATCGAGCACACTGCTCTCCCCTCCTTATTCTTTTTAACACAGAGTGTCTCTATGTGGTCCTGGCTATCTTAGAACTTGTTGTGTAGACCAGACCATCCTCACAGAGCTCTGCCTGCCAAGTGTCTGGATCACAGTCACAAACCACTATGCCTGACTTAATGCCCTTTGAACTTTTGGTGGTTTGTAGAGTGTTTGCAACCAGCAGGTGGAGGTGTGCCCCAGCTCTGAGGTGTGGGAGGATACATCTCTCAGCTGAAAACAGAAATAGTGGCTTATAGATCCCATAAGGAGGAAGATATTCTTAGAGACAAGCAATGATAGCAGGGAGTTCAGAGCCCATGATGACCAGTTCCACGTTCATTGAGAATGGGTGACAGCCCTGGGATTGCCTCCCCAGGGAAGTCAGTGTGTGTGTTGACTCACCTATCTTGAAACGGCCCATGTAGTAGATTTGGGTGCTGAGGGCCAGAGAAGAGAGAATGTGGATGGCAGAGAAGATGATCCAGAACCACACATCGTTTTTTCCAAACACCTAGGGATAAAGATAAGGTTAGTGTGATCTGTGGTTTCCCCAGAGAGCTCTGTAGAATCATTGTCTCTTATTGAGGCTTAGCATAGAAACCAAACCAAACCAAACCAAAACTCAAACTAGCTGTTACCAAAGGACATGGTGTCAAATCATCTTCTAAATATTTATACGCAAATCCACAAATGAGTGCTGTTCTCAACCATGGCTGGAAATACTTCCCTTTTTGCATTAGTTATGAGGAGACTCATAACTAGTCCAAAATGCTGAGAACTGTGAGGCTTCAGTCTAAATGGGGCATTATTATATCAACCACCCCTAAGGCTCACGGAACAAGATGGAAGCGGGGAGTGGCAAAGATAGAAGAGCTGGCGGCTGGTGAGGCATGCTGGGAATCCCTGTCTTCAGGACATAACATGGTGGCTGCACTCATGAACTCACTGAAGCTGTGGCGACCTGTCCAAGATCAAGCCAGCCCAGCCTTCCAGTGAACATGAAGAGGGGCTCATGGGGCCTCACCCTTAGATGAGGAGCTACTGACAGTTGATAGCTGCTGGGGGAGGGAGAGCCATTTTGGGGGACGATGTGTGGCTATTGGTGGATTGTTCATGCTCAGGTGAATGGCCTTCCACCCTTTCTCATGCGTGCAGCACCAATTAGTCTCAGGAGGTTATAAAAACAGGAAGATGAAGAAGAGGCTGAGGTTTGGAAGGGGATGCGGTGGGAAGAGGAAACTGGGGGTGGGTGGGTTTGAGATGCATTATATACACGTAGGAAATTGTCAATAAACAAATAATGTTTCTGAAAGCCTTTTAGCCCTAGTGTGCAATTTACTTGCTTACCTCAAAACTCACAGGACTCTTTCTGTACAGTGGACAGAAAAAAAAATAATAATGGCTATCTAACCAAATGGGGAGAGAGGAGGAAGAGATGGACTGGTAGTAGAACAATGAAGGGGCTGTCAGTCCAGAGTTGGGAAGAGAATGCTCTTCAAATACCTGAAGGTGGCCAGCAAGTACTGTCTGTGCATGTTTAGAAATGATTTCTCTCTGAGGCTGGTTTCTCTGAGCAACTTAGATGTATCTAAGTTTTGGCATGCCTTGGAATTCATTTTAATATAAAAACCACCCTCACCCGATTTTACAGGTGATTATTACATACTTAGAAACCATCAGCTAAGTAATTGAGCCAGAGGACCTTGAACAGACCCAAACCCACATGCCCCCAAGGCCCGACAAAAAGACACGCACAACAAAAAGTGCCCCCTCCACCAAGGGAAGTCCCCCTTTTCAGGGTCGGACTGCAGGCGTATGGAGAGGCACCCACCACTCCGAGGACCGTCAGTGTGATGACCACAGCGAAGGAGGCGTAAGCAGAGTAGGCGCTGGCGTTGATGTCCGGGTGGCGGGTCTGATAGAGCTTCAGC
Source organism: Mus caroli (assembly GCF_978045245.1). NCBI lineage: Eukaryota > Metazoa > Chordata > Mammalia > Rodentia > Muridae > Mus > Mus caroli. Next base: position 41,253,873 of record NW_028227272.1, read on the forward strand.
ATGCAGAGGCCAGCGATCATGTACATGAAGGAAGTGTCTGCGGACCCAAGTTAAGAAGCTTAGTGGGAACCCAGCAACACCACTCCAAGCTTCTCTATAGCTTCTGCCTACCCTGTGGCTCAGTGGAATATTTGCTGATGTGTAGAAGCCTCTAACATAGCAGCCCTACTAGGTACACCTTTTAGGACAGTGGTTCCTAACCTATGAGTCACACCCCACAAGGGCCGTCAGAAAACACAGATAGTTACATTGTGATTCATAGCAGCAACAAAATTACAGTTACAAAGTAGCAACAGAAATATTTTAATGGTTAGGGTTCACCAGGCTATGAGAAACCGAATTAAAGAGGACGGCAGCGTTGAGAAGCTGAGAACCACTGCTCTAGGAAGATCCTGTGTCCTCTATTTCTAACCTGTCCCCATCCACCAATGTATTTGGGTTCGCAGAAGGAAAACATCGAATGGGGTAAGTAAATAGCTACCTCCCTTGCAAGGGTATGTACATTCTAAACTTTATATTTGACAATGGGACCCAAAAAAAAAAAACCAGATAAACAAAAAAAGGGGGGATGGAGACAATAAGATGAGTGTCAGGTGGGAGCTGTTCTCAGCACTCTGAGATGCTGCAGTCACATCACAGTCTCTGCTGTGTCTCTATTGTATCTCTATGATGCAGAGCACAATAGCCTACTAATGGAAAATAGCTACTCACTAAATGCAGCCCAGCTGTTCTACAGTTCTGGAGACAGAAAACAAAACAACAACATGATGCTCATACTACTGAAAACTCCAGCGAAACATTTAACTGCCTGACAATAGCAAATGCTAGCGTTGCTGCAGGACATAAAGGCTTTCACACAGCTAGCCCAGGTGAAAACACTCTGGGAAGAAACTTGCTAAACAGAAAACAGAGGTGCACAAGCCAGCTAGTTAAAGTCTGACGCGGTGTGTGATGGTGGTGCATACTTTTCATCCCAGCACTCAGGAGGCAGAGGTCGGCAAATCTCTGTGGGTTCAAGGCCAGCCTGGTCTAGAGAGTGAGTTCCAGGACAGCCAGAGCTGTACAGTGAAATCCTGACTTGAAAGATGAAACCAACCCAATCCAAAGCAATCATTATCTTTGAGTGTGGGTGACAGAGTACAGGTCTTGTTTTCCTCATTTTTATCTTATTGTTGTGACCTTTAGATGGGCCTCACTATTTGTAGTCTAGACTAGAGATCCTCTTGTCTCAGCTTCCTGAGAGTGCTGTTTACAGGCAAAGCCCGCCACTCTTGTTCTTCATTCTTCACTTTAATGCTAATTTGGTCTACTGTCTTTTCAATTCATAACATCCTTTTGGCCTCTTGGCTTCAGGAAAGCTAACCCTGCTCTTGGAAGGGATAGATGTGATTGGCCCAAAGTTTATCCATATTCCGTTGCTGATAGATGTAGCAGCCTAGACCTGAGCCGATGAGCACCTAGGGAATGTTCAGAAATGTACTTATCATTGTTTGAGCTACTGAGGTCTGAGGGAACATTATACCGAGGCCTCTTCTGAAGATGCTTCCTTGCTGTAAGGTCCTCCAGGACACCTCGAACCTGCTCTGAACCTGGAGAAGGAGACCTAAGACCTAAGAAGCTAAGAGCTATTATGGATACCTTTTCCAGCATGAGAGAAGTTGCCTTTGGGAGAAAACAAACACATAGGCTAGGGATGTGCAAAAGGTCACCCGGAGATGTAAAGTCAGAATCATTGGGTAAGCCAGCAGCAAAGGCATTTCTCCCCCTACCTTCCAGTCAGTGAACTGTCAGACAGTGTGATTGTCTTATCACTTGGTTCACTCTTAATTGAGTTTCCCATTACTTTCACCCCAGAGCAGGCTAACTGCTTAAGTAGGTAAGTTACATGGTGGGAAGTCTGAAAGGCAGTGCTGCTTAGCCTGGCCCCTGACACTGCGTCTTACCGTGACATGAGCATGCAGTGCAGAGTGTTTTCCAGACTCCATGTTGGCCAAGGAGAACAAATATATAACATGCAGGAGCCCTGCTCAGTAACAAGGGACGCTCAGGCCATTTCAGCTCACCCCAAATGCCATTAAAGTCCTTGCAAGTATGAATTTGATGTTTTTGAAGGGCTCCAGGACAAGACACCTGCAACTCAAATCTGTGTCACCAATATGGGTTCTAATTACCGAACTGGAAGTTGGAGTAATTAGGGCAGACATGGTAACAAGCACTGAGCACGCCCTCCATCATCAGTGCAATCCCCATAGCGTAGAAGAGACCAAAGTGTTTGGGAATACCGTACTCCTGGAAAAAAGGGGGGTGGGAGAAAAGATTGTTACTAGAAAGACACTAGTCGGAGACACATCCAGAGTTAGGAAGACTAAATGGTGGCTTCAAGTGGCTCTACACACAGTTCACCATGACATCATCAAGCCAGACACCCCTCCCCTTTGCAGGTCTACATGGAAGCATAGTCCTTCCCAGCTCATGCCTTTGATCTGTCCCACCCTCTCCTCACCATAGCAAAGATGTCTTTAGCTTCCAGGGCTCTTCGGTGGAGAAGGTCCCTGCGCAGAACTATCAACAGGAAGAGGAAGCCCAGGAGTACGTGGCCCAGGTTACTGAGAATATTATTGAAGGCGCTATAGGGGTGAGTGAGAAATGAGTATGAAAACCATCATGGGAACTCAGAATGAATGCAAACGTGGGCAGGTAAACTCTTTATTTGGTGTCTTTCTATGCTAACAGTTTCCTAGGACTTCAGCATTTGATAGACACCGGAAATCCTCTTTGATCTAATTCCTTGATTTGAGGATGCTCACTTGCCTTAATGTAACATCTGTCTTCTCTGGTTAGCCTCCCTAGCACCTGCCTGATCATCTCTTGTCCTCATGGCCCTGGCAAAGAATGAACCCTGAGAAAGAGTTGGTCCAGAGATGAATGAGCATTTTAGCTGTGACTCTCATAGCCGAACCCACAGTGTGTCAATGTTCAGCTTTCCAACTGTGGATTTCAGTAAGCACATATATACCACAGACCATGGCTTCATTCTCAGGAAATCAAGATGGCTCTGCTCTGTACAGAGATTATACGTTCCTATCTCTCAGGAAGACACTTTTTTTTTTTTAAAGATTTATTTATTTATTATATGTAAGTACACTGTAGCTGTCTTCAGACACTCCAGAAGAGGGTGCCAGATCTCGTTACGGATGGTTGTGAGCCACCATGTGGTTGCTGGGATTTGAACTCTGGACCTTCGGAAGAGCAGTCGGGTGCTCTTACCCACTGAGCCATCTCACCAGCCCCCAGGAAGACACTTTCTTTCACCAAGTTTTGGTGGCTTTAGGACAGTCAGGCTTGCAGACAAACTCTGACACCACTGAGAACTGAGGGACCAGAATTGAGCACATTTGTACCTGTCTAAGCCTTAGCACCTTTATCTAAAAATTGTGGTACTAATAATGCCTACCTTGTGAGGTCATTTAACATATTAAGTGAGAGCTGGCCACCAACTCATGCTCATTGGCATGTGAGACCTATAGCTGATGATCTGGTTTTTAAAAACCTCACTGCCAGCGGGGCGTGGTGGCGCACGTCTTTAATCCCAGCACTTGGGAGGCAGAGGCAGGCGGATTTCTGAGTTCGAGGTCAGCCTGGTCTACAAAATGAGTTCCAGGACAGCCAGGGCTATACAGAGAAACCCTGTCTTGAAAAACCAAAACCAAAAACAAACAAAAAACCCTTACTGCCCAATTCTCAACAGGCCATTCTTAGAAATACTGCCAGAGAGGAGAGTAGACATTCTCTCAAGATCTGGCTTCAATTCCTCTTTGCCCTGACCAGGGTAGTTTTCCACTGTTGGTGTGTGTGTGTGTGTGTGTGTGTGTGTGTGTGTGTGTGTGTGTGGTCAAACTTAAACCAAATTGGACAGAAAGAATCTCTAATGTTTCACAAGGAGCCAGAGGGCTGAGTTTACCTCAGGACGCCCAGGGGGTGAGCACAGAGGAAGTTGTAGTAACAGATATCCTGGTTGCCAGTGACATTCACCACCTACAAAGTCAAGTGAAAGAAGAAGAAGAAGAAGAGTGGCTTCTCTCTGTCCTATGAGTCTGCCCAAAGTCAAAAAGAACAGGAAGGGCTCACAGGGATGCCCTCCCATCGGCTAAAGTGTAACCCACCTCCACCTCAGGAGACAGGACTCGACCTGCCACTGTTGCATAGCAAACACACATTCCCTATTCAGGTGCCATCTGTGTTTTAAATAAAAGTATCCTGTTTATTGGGTAACTCAAGATGGAATTCAACAATGTATGATCCTTTTGTGATTTTGAAAGGATGCTTACATTGGGACCTGCCTTTTAAGTCTGTGTCTTGCTATGGGTCTGTCTTGCTATATCCTGTTCCCTAGATTAACTCTGGGGGGAAATGGAGATGTCCCATTTTCTGAGTGCCCCTTAAGCAGTCATCGAGGAAGTATCTCAATTTTTTATCTATCCCCTTCAAGAACTTGCCTAAATCATAGCAAGCTGCAGCTCCTGACAGGGTTCCCATGTTTGTAAAGAATGTTTAGATTACAAACAGTGGTGTTCAAACCTCATAGAGACTTCATCTTTATTATTCGATGAGTATGAATGGACTAAGTATTTTACATCATGAGCTTGGCTATATAGAGAACTCAGAAAGAATTTAAACAATACTGAGGCATAGCTCTCCTTCCTGAGGCCCTGATCTACTTGGTGTGGGGTACCACCCTAGACCCTGAGATTTTTAAAAGTGCCCCATGTGATTTTAATGCCTAGCAAAAATTAAGGGATGGTGCATAAAATGTGCTTAACCACATATCATTCTGAACTGGTCTTCTCAACTTTTATAATTTCTAGAAAATTTATACTTAGAAATCTAGACCCCAGGTAAATGCCTATTTCAGTGGCTGGGGCCCAGGGATTCCATGAAGGAGCAGTGGACATTCTCAAGGTATTTTAGTATGAATTCGTTCATTCAATTTTTAATTTTTTGGTTGTTGTTGGCTTATTATCTTGTTAGCTCCACAAGACTGTTTTTAAGTGTCTGAAAAAGACTTGTGTGTATGAGTGTTTTGCTTGCATGTATCTCTGTATACCACATATGTGCCCATGGAGGTCAGCAGAGGGGGCTGGATTCCCTTGGAGCTCAGTTACAAACAGTTGTGAGTGGCTGTTGCAGGCATTGGGAACCCAGGTTCTCTACAAGCGCAACAAGTGCTTTTAACTGCAGAGCCATCTCTTCAGCCCCTGTCGAAGCTGTTTATAATTTCACAGAGTATCCTCAGTGATCGGGTACAGGGTAAACTAGACTTCTGGTTTCTTTTCTTCAGTCTGGAGATTTTATTTTGTGTTACTGTTTGAAACAGTCTCACATTGCCTAGACTGGCCTTTAACTCCCTACCTGAGAAAACCTTGAACTTCTGGCCCTGTGGCCTTCATTTTCCTATTGCTGGGATTATGGACATGTTATACCTGTTTGTGAAGTGCTGCAGTCGATCACAGTTTCATGCACTCTGGGCAAGCACTCTCCCTACTGAGATCCAGCCCCAGAGCATTACTAGACCTTTGTTTACTCTGCTCATTGTCTCCTGATGATCACACACTCAGGATGACAAATAATGGTGCCACTGATAGACATGATGGTTGAATGGTTGATTTTATGTCGGTAAATGAAACAATACAAGGTACCAGGTCCCTTTGTGATAAAACAACTGGGAAATAAATGGAAACAATCCTAGAGATGAAGTAGTTAATGGAGAAGCCAAATTAGTGCCAAAATGGGAAATTATTAAACAAAAGAAGTTCTTGGAGGCTGGTGGCACATTCTTTTAATCCCAACACTTGGGAGTCAGAGCCAGGTGGAACTCTATGAGTTTGAGGTCAATCTGGTTTACATATCTAGTTCCAGGAGAACCAGAGTTACAAAACAAAGAGACCCTGTCTAAAAGAACCATCAAACAAAACTATAGTTCTTGGGACTGAAGAGATGGCTCAGTGGTTAACTGCTCTTTCAAAGGACTTGAGTTTGATGCATAGCACCATGGCAGGTAACTCCCAATGCCTATGACTTCAGTTCCAGGAGATTCAATATCTCAAGCCTCTTCAGGTTCTCTGTGTCTCTGTCTCTTTGTCTCTCCATCTCTCTCTTTCTGTCTCTCTCTGTCTGTCTCTGTCTCTGTCTGTCTGTCTGTCTCTCTCTCTCTCTCACACACACACACACCCACACCCACACATACCCCGATCCCAAGCTAAACTCTTCCCTGTCAATCAGAGCCATGGCTTCTTTTTGATGGAAGCTGGGCATATGGGCAGGGCAGCGCATCTGGGAGGGGCAGCACATCTGGGCGGGGCAGCACTTACTGTCTGGTAGGTGATAACAAGCTGCATCACAGGCAGTGCATAGAACACAGCGATGGTGATGATGTTCCTACGACAGAAGGAGCCAGAAACAGTGACTTCCAACAAAATGGTGGACTCTGCTCAGCTTTTAAAAAAGAATATTTCCACCTTATAACCCCATAGCTAGCTGGCAAAAGCAATGGGGAACTGATCGCATAACACCTGTTTCTCCAGTCTGTCTCCCGTTTCCTATGCCTTTGAACATTTGGTAGACAGAATTTTGACCAGAGGCGACAGAAGGAAGTGAACAAACTTACCTTGCTTACTGCTATTGGTTTGGTTATAGCAGAGAATCCTTGCACTGATGACCGAAATCATTAAGTCATTCATTTATTTAATTTACTGGAGACAGAGTCTTGCTAGGTAGCCCTGACTGGCCTAGAACTTGATATGTGAACAAAGCTGGTCTTGAGCCTGTGATGATTTCAAGAGCTGTGGTTTCAGACAATACCATTATGCCTGACCTGAAATGATGTATTTAATATTCACCAGTTGGCACTTAATGGATTGAAGTCCTCCTCCTCTTCCCGCTCCTTCTCCTGCTCCTCCTTCCTTCTTTGTACAATCATTTATAAAGCAGCCTAAAATCAGCTTCATATAGAAGCATCTTATTCCCTTAGTGCACAGTTAGCTTAAATGTTCTTAGAATTCGAGTAACAAGTGAGAGGTACCTTGTAGAGGCTCTTAAACAAAACTTAATTCCAAAATGAGAGCTCAGCTGTGGAATTCCATTGGCTCCCTTATTCCCGGCTTCATTCTAATGTCTGCATCCAGAAGTAGGGGGAGTCTTCAGAAAGTAAAAATGTAGGGCATATCAAAGGACCACAGTCAGTCTGGCGCTTTCTGAGTAGAGAAAGGCCCCTTGCTAGGCAGCTCAGCCTCTCAACTGGGTGGAAGGACCCACCCACAAGTATGGTCTTTTGTATTTCAGGTTGGAAGCATCATTATCCATATCTATGCCTTATTAAACACCGACTCCTTGTAATACAAGTGGTTGTAGCTTTTACAAAGAAAAAAGTGAAGTTTAAAGAGTTTAGGGGCTGAGAGTGTAGCTCAGTGATAAAGGTCTTGCCTCCCTTATCCTGTGTGTGGCCCTGGGTTTGATTTCCAGCACTACAGTACACACATACATACAAATAAATAGATTTAAATAAGTCAGTATTTTTAAGGAAATCACGACTTTACCGGTCAACTACTTACCAAAAATAAATCTTATACTTTTTGCTGACAATCCTCCGGTCCTTCCTGGACAGATCTGACAGGTACAAGAACATCTAGGGCATCAATGGGAAGAGAATGCAAACTGGCTTTTCTTGTATAGGACACAAAGGAGAACTCTAGAAAGTTCATTCATGTACTCCTCGCCAGGGATCAAAATGACTCATGAAGCTTTTTCCATTAGTTTTGCTTTTCTCGGGACACCCTAATAAAAGCACTGCCACTCTCCTTGGCTGATGTGAGAACCCTATCAAGTACACATTGCAAGCACTGACTACTCGGCTCTCAGACCTGCTCGCTTTGTAGTTCCTGAGTTGCATATGGTTGAAACTGTGTGATTCGTACTTGGACCTTTTGGTAGGTAAAATGCACTGTATTAAGCATACTCCAGAAATTAATGGACTCAAAGGATGGTCTGTATAGAAATGGGGAAGCTTTCCAGAACAGCGCTGAGGTGAATCTTATCTTCCACCTGGGTTCCTTAATACTCCCCCATTCACAGACACTTGGGGTGCTGAGAACACAGAATGCTCTCTTCCTTTTCATCCCCCAACCCCAAAGAAAGGTTCTAAAGAAGAGATTATCGACTTGGGCTCTAGCTAGGTTTCATCTAACACCCCCAGAAGACTTGGCTTCCCTTCAGGGAAAAAAAATGAGACGGAGGCATTGGTGAGGTTCATTTTACTACCAAACTTTCTTCTGCTTCATCCGCAGCAGTCAGGGCGTGTTGGTACCTTGGTCCGGATGACGTTTTTGTCGCTTTCGATGTCCGGCATGGTGTCGAAGTCACTCTCCTCCACAGAGCTGTCCGTGTCTGAGTGGCAAGGCTGCCCTCCATCAGAAGAAGACATCTGTCTCCCAGGACTAGAACTCGACTCATCTGAAACAGAAAACTCCTCTCCTTTAAAAGCCAAGAATGGTGCACAGAGCCTATTCCTCTGCCGAGAGTCCAGTGCTCATTCATTCTAGAAAACACCATGTTCGTCCAAATGAACTCTTTACCAACCAGACATGTGCCTGGGCTGCCTCCTCATTTTTTCCTTTTCTCCCATTTCTGTTTCTAGGGCTGACAGTAAAGAATAAAATAGAATCTTCTCTGTAGATATCTGGATGCAGAAATGACATTGTTCTTGTATTTCATGTTTCATATTTTAAAAACACAAATACAATGTATAGCAACACACATGCAGAGTTATTCATAGCTTTGATTACACATGTGGGTAAACCCATACCTATCCAACTGCTGTACATTCCTCATAGAATAATTATCCAGAGAAATCCCCCACATGCCATTTCTATCATTATGTAACGCAAACAGCATTCTCAGGAAGGACTCTTCTGTTCCTATGAATGTTCTAGAGCAGATGGGATTTGTGCAGCTTGAGCGTGAGCTGAGCCTACCTTCCACTTTATTTCTTCTGTTCAGATGGGTTTTTTGTTAAAAAAAAATCCTCTTCTTACAGAACTAAAAATAAGTAGCCTACACTGGGCCCACGTGCTCCAAGTTACAGAATAAGAGAACAGAGCCAGAGCCTCCCTCTGAGGACTGTTTAACGTGCACCATTCATGAGCTACCTACAACCACAGTGGCAGGGACAGGGCTCCATGCACTTCTGCCATACCAGACAGCTATGGGGGAACTCAGTTCCTTTCAGGCTGCTTAATGACATGTAGGTTTGCCCAGTAAATAACTTGGTGGCCTTGACCAGACTCATTGTGAACTTAGCTGGGGCAAAAGTCTGTTCAGCTCCAGCCAGGCTCACTTGCCGCCCTGCCTTAGTCTTCTCATGCCCTGAAGCTTCTAACTCCACAGACACCCCAAGAGGACAGCTGTTCAATTGATAGTGCTGGCTGTGCCAAGTCTTTCAAGCCCTACACTCAGCTCCCAGGGGAGCTGGCAAGATAGCAAAGGGGGTAGAGGACCTTTGTGTGCAGACCTGATGACCTGAGTTTGATCCTCAGATCTCACAGAGCAGCAGGAGAGAACTTGCATAGGAAAATTGTCCTCAGCACATGTGCACTGTATACACATATGGCATACACAGTGACAAATAAACAAAAAGAATGACAGACAGGCAGATAGAAATAGGCAGACCAACAGACAGATGAACAGATGGACGACAGACATGATGTTCTAGTACCCAAGGGGCTGGGAGATGGTTCAGTGTGTAAAAGGTGCTTGCCATACTTGCTGATCTAAGTTCAGTCTCTGGGACCCATACGGTGGAAGGACAGAATCAACTCCTGCAAGTAGTCTTCCAGCCACCAATATTCACATGCTCTCCCTTCCCCGCCCTCTCACCAAAATGAATACAATAAAAACTTAATTAAAAAAAAGTTTTAAGTCCCAAATGGGCTTTGGAACTTGATAGCAACCGCTGTAGTGAGTTCAGCCCAAGGGGAGTTAACAGATACAAGAATAATAGAATCATAGAGAACACTGGAAGGAACGTTCCAGGTTATCCAGCCAGTTCATCTCTTCCATCAAAGAGCCTTGTGCACTACTCTCCGCAGAGTAAAGAAAGAGCTCTACCAAAGGACGCATTGTGGGAAGTACCTATTGCCCCATAATTGCTCCCTTCGGGCGTGCTGGCAGCGATGGGATGCGAGACAGCCATATTTCCAGAGCCTGCAGGAAAAACAAAACAACAAAAAGGAGGGAAATGGTTTACCCTCGGCTGCTGAAGTCACACAACTTGACTTGAAGTAGCTGAGATGCTAAGCAGCAATCTTTAAATTGGACTCTCTTTCCACTTTACTACAGGGACCATCAGTATGGGTGCATAGGGCCAAATCTAGCCTATCTCCCTCTCTTTCTGTATCATAGTGTGTGGCCTCATTTCTCTCCTTTTCAGTTTCTCTCTCTACCTCTCTCTCTTTCTTCCTCCCTTCCTCCCTCTTTCTCTCTCCCTCCACCCTTCCCTCCCTCCTCCCTCTTTCTCTTTTTCTCTCTTGTTTCTGTAGGATTTGGGGAACTGAATCCAGGGCCTTTCACATTGCATGCAACTTATCTGCCATTCAGCCACATCCCCAGACAACTCAGGTCACACGATGTGGTAGGGAAGTATTTTTCAGTGAACACACCTAGTATTTGGAAACATCTTTGTTCTCAATATATTTCAGTATTTTTGCTGAAAATGTAGTTCACTGTTATATAAAAGCTAAATGTACCACGGAGGTAAAAAAAAAAAAATGTTCTGAACACTCCCTAGTCACAGCGAACTTCCTTTATCCCAGTTTCAGGCTTTGTCCCACTGATGGACTCTCAGAAAGACATGTTTTGAACTACCCAGGCTCCAGACTGCGTTTTTAATTTACAAACCCACTGTGATCCTATTGGTTTCCCCTCCAGGAGAAAGTAACTACGTGCCAAATTCAAAAGTTTCAGACAGGGGACAATCCTAAGCGACTCATTTTCCTTTCTCTGGTCAGTGAATTTGCTAAGAGTTGTCTCAGCTGGTCAGTGAGTCTTGGAGCTAATGCAGTGTTCTTGGCAGGCAAGGCCGTTCCAGGGCCTGAAGGATGGGGACTTTGACCTTTAGAAAACATACTCCCTGGTGTTGCTTCTGGGCTTGACATATTATTTAGAGAGCTCAGCTCTCTGAACTTCCATGGACTAACCCTTAAATATACAACATGATGTCAACATCATGCATACTTTACGCCCAAGTTCAAAGCAGACAAACTGATTATCTTTAGACACATTGTGTGGGGCATGTGGGGGTGGATACATATGTTTTGAGGATCAAATCTAAGGCCTTGCATGAGATAGGGAAATACCCATCACTGAGGTATATTCTCAGTGGAGCTTCAGACTCTTAAACATTGAGAATCAAATTTGGAGCACAGAGAATGTTGTGCAAGGATGCTTGGCTGTCTCCTTTTGACTTAGGTCAGTTCTGGCTTCATTATAACATAGACTTTGGCTGTCGCTCTTGCTCCTGCTGACCAAAAGCAGTACAATGAGCAGAGCCACCACAGCTCCTGAGGCTTTGCTTGCTGTGACTGATGCTGGCATTTCCCTCTGATTGTGTCAGACACTCTTGTCTTTTCAGCTGCCCTAAGAGGTACGGGCTATTATTGTCACCATTTTAAAGATGATAAAATAGAAGTGCTGAGAGATCAAGAGGTTTCCACAGATAGACAGACAGACAATGGATAGAGAGCAACCCATCAGACTGCTATCTGTGAAAACTTACCTTCTTTTTGCAAAATTTACTTTTATTGTGTATATTTAAAATGCATTACATGCACACATGCAGCAAAATAATGACCTCATGCAAGCCAAGTGTCCAGCTTGCCAGGGAGTGGACAGCACATATGTCAAATCTCATGGGATGTCTTGCCCACTGAGAACCTGGGGTTTGTTTTAGCATTTGCTCTGAGCCCAGCCCTCAGAGTGTTTCCTGTTGCTTTGAACATCACAGAACTCCTACTCCTCGTAGACTCTCGGTCTTGGTGATTGGAGAGAAAGACATTTCTATAGCCTAGTTTTCCTCCTGTGAGTGTCTCATGGGAGCACACTCCTCTCTGGCTCTCTCTCCTGGCTGAGCTCACTGGGCTCAGCTCCATCATCCTGAAGGTCACTAGGCAGTTCTTCCCTGGCTGGCTGGAGCTTGCCCTTCTTTTGGTTTCTTGTTTTGGTCGGTTAGGTCTTGGCTCACACAGGACATCAGAGGTGGTGCCACCTTGGCCTGTACCTTCTCTTTGCACAATGGGTCCTTTTCTCCACCCCATTTCAAAGGCGTTTGAGGTGAGCGCACCTGCTTTCTACTTCCTGAACTGAAGAAAACACCTGTTTTCTTTAAGTCTCCTCAACCTGTGCCCAGCCTCTACCTCCTAAGTGCTAGGATTTCAGTCATGCACCAACTCAACCTGTTTATATAATGCTGAGGATTCAACATGGGCCTTGGAGCAAGCTAGCTAGGCGATCTGCCAACTGACCGACACCCACAGCCACAACACTATTTCTATATAGTGACATATGATACAGTCTACAAGAGAACACGAGAAGAAATTTGAGGTGGGGGGGGGGGACTTTCCTCTGACATTGCCCCATGAGGATGTGAGCCTTGTCCTAGCCTTGTCCAGTATCCTTCAGAGTGTGTAGGGGCCAGCAGAGAAACAGACTAGTGCACTGTACGCCATCTGCTCTGAAGGCTACCCTTTTAAATTTGCAGACATCTTTTATATTGGTAATTGAATGTTTATTAAAACAAAGTGCTTGGGGGAAGGGGAGTTGGAAAAACAGACAAGCTGTCTCTTAAGGAAGACGAATGTGAATGCCATCTAGCCTTCCAGCAAAGGGAGAAAACCTGTTGGGTGAAGGCTGAGTTGGTATCTCTCCAGAGTTCTGTGGACTCATGTATGGAAAGCACAGAACCAAACACTGGCTACGCCTGACTTCAACTGAGGTCCGTCTCCTCTGCATTTTCCGTTCTCACTACTTCCCCAACAGTGAAGGAGCTCACAGTGACCTGGGCTTTGTCAAACTGAGCGCATTTGAAGCTTTAAGTTTTAATAAAAATATCAGACGATTGAAATCCATGGTGAATTCTCATAGAGGAGGGACAGGATAGATATCTAATTACTCTGGATTCTTCAATTGCTACATATTTTTTTATTGTGCTTGCTAGTCTCAAATATTTTGACTTTCTATGTGCCTAAACAAACAAACAAACAAACAAAGAAACACACAAAGCTTTTATCTCAATTTGGGAAAAATGTACAACATACAAGTTGACATAATACATTCTCACTGCCATTCCCAAGCTTTGGGATACAAAAAGTCTCTCTCCCCAGATACAAAGTATCTGTGAGCAGTTCCCTCCCAGGGCTGAGACAACTACAGAAAAGATGAGTGGTTGCAAGTGCCCTATGAATAATTAAAGGCATGCTGGGTACAGAGTCTTTGTGTGGGGTCCATATCTCAATAGTTACCAACTATAAACTGTTTCTTGCTAGCTCTGCCTTCTATAGAAGGTCTGTGGATGGGCTGGTGAGATGGCTCAGTGGGTAAGAGCACCCGACTGCTCTTCCGAAGGTCCAGAGTTCAAAATCCCAGCAACCACATGGTGGCTCACAACCATCCGTAACGAGATCTGGTGCCCTCTTCTGTAGTGTCTGAAGACAGCTACAGTGTACTTACATATAATAAATAAATCTTTAAAAAAAAAAAAAAAAAGAAGGTCTGTGGATGACAGGGCTCTGGGATAAGAATCAAGGGAGAAAAAAAGAAAAGAGACAAAAGGTACCAAAAAGGATGTGGCTGCACCATGCAACACCATTAGGGACTGGGAATTAACCAAGGAATCTCTTACCATCACTGGAACCAAAGCTTCCGTCAATGGATTTCCTCTGAAACCTGCAAGCAAGCAAGCACACAAATACATACATATATACGCATGCACACAACCTCTTAGGATTCTGCATTTTGTATTATCTTCTTTTAAACTCTGTTGAAAATCTTTAAAAATGGCCCTTTGGCGAAATTACTGGTAGGAATTTAAAATGGCATAGCCACTTTGGAAGACAATTTGGCGATTTCCCAGAGAGCCAAACATAGACTGACCGTATGATCCAGTAATTCTGTTCTCAGGCATGTGCATTATTTAGGAACGTTCATTCATTTTCAGATATAAACTTACATCATAATAAGTGTCTTTTATAGCACACATTTTAATGTGTTTTGATATACCCACAGTCTTGTGCATCTGCTACTAGGATCTAATTTTAGAACATTTTCACGGCCGCCTCCAAGGAATCCGTATATCTGTAGCAATCACTGTTACTTCTCTCCTTACCCTGGCCCCTGAAAACTACCAATCTACCTGCTGTCTTTATAAATTTACCTCCTCTAGATAGTTTACATAAATGAAATCACGGTACATATGAACTTTTTTGACTGGCTTCCTTGATATAGCATAGTGTTTTCAATGTTATATTGTAACATGTATTAGCCCATCAATATGTTTATGGTTGAATAATATTCCAGTGTATGTGCACAACATTTCATTTATTTGTTTTCCCTTGGTGGGTACTTTTTTAATTGTTCCTCTTTGTTGTGTATCAATAACTGCTGTGACCGTTTGTGTTCATGTTGTTCTATAGATCTAACTTCACGACTCTTGGGTATATAACTAGATGTGAGCTGCTAGGCATGAGGCCACTCTGTTTTACTCTTCCAAACTGCTTTCCACAAAAGCTGTGGAGCAAGCACTGTTTCACTCCCACCAGCCAAGTCTGAGGATTCCCATTTTTCTACAGCTCTTCTAATTCTCATTTTATATTTTTTTTTTATTATGCCCAATCTTAAGAGTTTGGCAACTATTTGCAGCTTAGATTTGCATTTTTCTAAGGGTTAATGATGAACATCTGTTCATGTGCTTATTGGGCATCCATATATCTTCCCTGGAGAGGTGTTTGTTTAAGCCCTTTACCCATTTTTATGAAATTAAAAATATTTAGTTTATATGTACAAGTGCACATGAGTATACTGCCCACAAAGGCCAGAAGAGGGCATCAGATTCCCCTGAAGCTGGAGTTACAGGTGGTTGTGAGCCCTCTGAAACTGGTGCAGGGAATCAAACTCAGGTCCTCTGAAAGAGCTGGAATCCTTCTTAACCTCTGAGCCATCTCCCCAGCTTCATCATTAGACACTTGTGATTATGTTAGTCCTATGTTGATAATCAAAGATCCTGTTCACAGCCTTATTATAACTGCAAACTGGGTGACACAAAGTAAAATATTCACAAATTCTGAGCATTAAGACCAGACACTCTTTCATGGTTGATATCCTGTATGCCACACACTCTTAACAGCAAGTAGGCCAACCTATGAACGTGTGAAGCTTTTTTTTTTTTTAAAGGAAAGTATTCTCTAATGTCATTAGAGGTGTTTTACAAGTTTCAGCATACCTAACCCTAACACTCAATTTTTAACCTGTGCTCCTTAGTAATTTATCCCTTCAGATGCTTTTGTAGATGGAACTGTTTTTATTTTGGACTGTCCACTGCTAGCATATGGAAATAATGTTGCTTTTGTATTTGACCTTGTATCGTGTACTCTCATTTTGGTGTGATGAGATTATTCTGAAATGAAAGATTTAGTGCTGATGGTTGCGCAGCTGTGAATCAACACCCCTGAACCGAGTACATTGAAGGCATCAGCTGATGGTTTATGAACTTTATCTCAAAGAAGCCATTTTCCCTAGATGTACCATTTGGCACTGTCAATCAAATCATTGTGTGAATTCAAATGAGGTTTTTTTTTTTTTTTTTGTATATGTGAGATTGGAGGGGAGGGACAGAAAGGGCAGCAGGCTTTAATACGTTCTTATTCACTTTCAGGTGACCATTCCCCAAGTTGTAACACCCATCTGTCAAAGGACTTCTCTTCAAACATCTCTTTTTCTCTTAGACACCAAACTTATCCCTGCTCCGGGGCCTTTGTTCTTGTTCCCTGCAAAGTCACTGTCTCCACTAGATCCTGACACTGCTGGATAGCTGTGCTTTCAAATGGCTCTCTGTCAATCAAATCAAATCCAAAGCGGGGTCTTGCTAGCCACTCTCAACTTTACCATTGAGTTTATTCCTCTCTGGTTTATGTGCCTGTGGGTTTCTCCCCTTTGTTGTTGAGGTGGTAGCAGAGTATGCGGTCTCTTGTTCATCAACCTCTGGGTTAGGGTTGAACATACAGGAGATAACAACTAAGTATTTGTTGAGTGACAAAGCATATCACTAAGGGGAAC
Source organism: Mus caroli (assembly GCF_978045245.1). Lineage (NCBI taxonomy): Eukaryota > Metazoa > Chordata > Mammalia > Rodentia > Muridae > Mus > Mus caroli. The sequence continues at coordinate 41,270,247 of NW_028227272.1, forward strand.
AGTTAAGATTCAGCCCGACTGTTTCATTCAGAACAAGGACACTGTGGGAGAGGGCTTTCTGATCAAGTTTGGTGGTGCTGATGGGTAAGTAATTGTCTTGGTTCCAAGAATATAAAGCATTTGGCATAACGGGCTTTACCCACGCTTGGATTTTGTTGTGAAATCGCTACCATTTTCCATGAGAGGAGTTAAGTAATTTCCACAGCTAAGGCGAGGCAGGAAGTACCACCTAGTTAGCAAATTTAAAAAGTAGCAGATGAGGCATACTGGGTTGGATGAGATGGTGCACCTTGACAATCGGTCTGGAAACTGGGCTGGCCTCATGACCCACTCATCCTCCAGTAGATAAGGGGGCAGACCTCTGAGCCTTGCAGCTTGAGGCTTGGAGTTGTCTGTTTGCTTAGAGATTCCATAGTCCCAGGCTGGCCTTTTGGAGTATTAGAGACTACCAGGAGGCCAGTCCAGGATTGCCAGTTTCTTGGACAGGAGAGCAGGAAGCTTTTAGCTCCCCAAGACCTGGGGCCATGTCTGTCACAAGTGTTTATTATCACGATCTCATCCTAAAGACTATAAATCCCACATATGTCAATAATAAAATATAAGGTCTCATCCAGCAAACAGCATCCCGCTCAGAGAGCTTTATTTAGTTGTATGGAGAACTTTGCTTCACTCAGTTCCGTGAAGAAGTCTGCCTATTAGCATCTTCCCTCAGTCAAGTCCCCTATTTAGAATGCCAAATGGTCCTGTGTCTCTGGGTTTCTATTTTAGTGTGCCTGTATTTGGAAAGAGTCTCTGTTTGGGCACTTTGACTGTAGCAAAGTCATCGGCGGTGAACGTTCAACAGAGTCTGAGCACGGATTTCAAGAGCTCTGCTTACCTCAGCGGCAGAACTAACAGCTTTAGAGATGGTGGACATTAGTCCAGTTTTTGTCCCTTTGGGTGTGGATGGTGCCTATTAGCGGACTAAAGAAATCATTTTGTTTTCTGAACCTAGGAGAAGTCTGACTAAGGAGCAGAAGACGGCTTATTGCGACACTGAAGCTCATCTGAGGGAAACTTCTCACTCCTGTACAATCCTAGACTTGCTCAGGTGTACGCTGGTGGTCACTCTTTGCTGGCCCAGGACTGTCCTTTCTCACAGGCCTCTACTGTAACAGGACCCCAGATCTCAGCACAACTGACTCCCAGATGGAAGTGCCATCCAGGCTGTAAAACTCAGCAGGTAACAGCCCCACCAGCCAAAATGAAAATATCTAGCCCATCAAAGTCCATACAGTTCTGGGGAAGTCTCAAAATATACTAACCTTGGCCTTTAGCTTCTGTAGTTCCACTTCTGGTCTTATTAATAAAGTGTGTCAGCCCAGGACACTGTTTTTGTGTTTAAAAGCTCATCCTGAGAAAGGTTCAGTGCTACAATGGGATCCAGAACACCCAGTGTAGTTGCTGGCTAATAAAGACTTTCTATTGGCTTCAACCATGTTAATCGGTCTTCTCTGGTAGAAACCCTACAACACTACGACTCAAGACTTACTTTGATCAAGTCTGTTGAAGACTTTAGACTCTAGAGCTGGGCTACCCGAGTTCAAATCCTAACTCCTTTAGGTATTGGGTGTGGCTCCTTGATTAAATTGCTTAACCCCTCTGTGCTTCAATTTCTCTGACCTTCTGCATAGTGACAATCACAGTATCTCAGCCAATAGTGGCTCAGGACATCAAACAAGATAATCCTTTGAGGGTTCGGCACACAATCAGGCACATATCAGGCAAACAGCTATATTTAACACATTAATAACTGTAACTTGGTATAGCAAGTTGGTAGTCCTCCCTGTAAATACTTTCCAGGTTTGCTATTAGCCTGTATCCTAAGCTTCTGTTTTTAACATTTTTTTTAAGTCAGGATCTTTATGTAACTAATTAAGCCTCCAACTCACTATGTAGCCAAGGATGAATGACTCTAGACTTCCTGTGCTCCTAGTTCCCAGTCCTGAGTGCTGAGCTGGGGCACCACCACATAAGTTCTGTTTTTTACCTTGTAATTTAAAATAATTTTCAATTTACAGAGATGTTTCAAGGATGAATAGAAAAACAGAATGTAGAACATCTCTTGATACATCCTTTACCTTGATCCACTTGTCAGCATCCTTGTCTGTCTGTCTCCCTGTCTTTCTTCTTCTTTTTTCCTTTCTTCTCAGAATGGATCTTGCCCAGTAGCCTAGACTTCCAGGAACTCACAAGCTTCTTGTTTCTGTCACCCCAGCATCTATACCAATGAGCCTGGCTTTAGCTCTGTTCCTCGGCTCTTTACTCATCTACATATATGTTAATTTATAGCACCTGGGTGTCTACATGTATGCTAATTTACAGCACATGCTCATCTACACGTATGTTAGTTCATAGCCATGTTCTCATCTATATGTATGTAAACTTTTTCTTGTGCCATTTGAACGTCATTTGAGGTTGTTAGAGATTTTACCTTCATTATTTCTACAGAGTGAAAAAAGTCAAATTCTTCAAATGTAATTCTTGCATACACATTTACTTAATGTGCTGCTAGGGGTCATACACGCTAGGCAAGTGCCCTGTTTCTCTCAGGCACTGTTTACTTTCTGTTCTGAGGCAGGCCCTAAGTTGCCCACGCTGGACTTGAATCACTCTGTAGCCCAGGCTGACCTTGAATTGGAGATTGTCTTCCTTTTCACCCAGCATAGCTAGGATTTCAGACTCTTTCATCGACTGTGTGTCTTCTAATTCCAAAAGGCCTAAAAACTGTCTTTTATGACATATTGGTTTTCTTTTAATGCAAGATCCACTGTCTTCAGTTGCACACTTAACATCTCCTGTAACTGAATCCTTTTGTCCCCTTTATGACAAATTTTGTGTCTGATGCTTCCCCATGGTTAGTTTCAAAATATACATTTGTAGGAGCTATAGGGAGTGAGGCTAGACCTCCCTCGGGGTGCTGTCATGTCTGGAGGCACACTCTGCTCACCTTCCCCCAGTGGTATTTATTCTCATCAATGGATCAGTGTGTTTTGTTTCTCCACTGTACATTTATTATTTTTCTCTCTTGACTTAGTAATTTATGAAGCTACACTGTCAGGTCACACAACCACTGTAGCCTGTTCCTTGTCAGAATCCCCCTCCTCAACTTAGCCGTCATGGGTGACTATTTTTCTTTGCATTAAATTTAGGGTCTGGCCCATGCTAGAAAACTGGTCTATCACTGAGATTTATCCACAGCCTTCTGTTTCCTTCTTGGAGATGGGGTTTCTCTGTGTAGCCCGGGCTGTCCTGGAACTTGCTCTGTCGACCAGGCTGGCCTCAGACTCACAGAGATCGGTCTGCTTCTGCCTCCCAAGTGCTGGGATTAAAGGCGTGTGTAACCACAGCCTGGAGACTTCTTTTGAAATCTTGAGGCGGGGCTGCCCAGGCTAAGACTCACTCTGTAGCACAGGTAGACCTTGAACTTTCAATCCTTTGCTCAGCCTCTGAAGTAGCTGTGAGTACAGACCTTGCTCTACTGACCATTCTTAACCTGAGAGAATGTTAGCTGTGATGTTTGCAGATGATTTTTCAATCCCAGCACTTCCTCTGTGTTTATCTGTGATCTTTTGGCCCGCTATGGGGGAGATATACTCATTTGAATGTCCATGTTGCTGGCAACACCTTACTGATGGGTAGCTGTTGTTCTAAATTTGTTGGGTTCACTGGATAGATTTTTGTGGGTATTTAGATCTTTCCTCTGAGATTTTTATGTCTTCATAGATTTCCATTTTCCCAAATGGCCTACAATGCGTATTTCCCAATTTGTTGCTTCAATCCACCCAGGTTTAGAAAGCGGTGGATCCGTTTTTATTTGTTTTTTTTTTTTTAGGTGTGCTGAAGCTCAGACCCAAGACTTACACACACTAGGGAAGCACTTCCCACGGAGTCATATCCCCAGGCCTTGGTCTTCTGGGACAAGCTCTCCATTCTTGTAGCTCAGGCTGGCCCTGAACTCTCTAATTTGCTAATCTCCCCCCCCCCATCCTGAGTGTTGGGATTACAGGCACACCCCAGGTGGGGAGCAGGTTGAAGGCTACTTTTATAAGAGGGTGGAAAAGAGTTTCCTGACTGAGAGATGGGCCTTTGTTATGCCAAGGAAGCAGCCAAGAGCACTGCTCACAGTTGGTGTGTGGTTTACCTAAACAGTCTCAGAGCTCTCTGTTGTCTTTGTACATTTTGTCTCCTGTTTAAGATTAGAGGGGGGAAACTCCATTTGTTTACTGTAAGCCTCCCGTCATCCTTTTGTAGTTGTTTCTCAGAAAGCCTAACAAAACCAGAATTCTCAAAGCTCAGCCCCGCAGAGAGAAGCAGGGAGTGTTATAAAATGTTATCTATTTACTTATGTTTAAAATGGGGGGGGGGGGGGGAGAAAGAGTTACGCTCCAAATTCTTAAGCAGGGAAATTTCCTTGCTCAGATTTCAGCACTGTTAGCCCTCCCTTTACCCTGAAGGAATATTTTACAGGGAGATTGGTGCACCTGGTAATATGTATCAAAGCACATTGCTCCAGCTACAGATTATACCTCAAGATTTATTTTAAGCATTCGATTAACTTTTCAACAGAATGCTTCAGTTTGTTTTCAGACGCCATGCTGGAAAGAGCTGGCGGTTCCCTTCAGTCTGCGGGATCTACAGTGAGCATTCTCAGGTACAGACACAGACAAGTCACCTCACTGTTGTGTTTTCACAGTGAAAACTCTACCAGCATGCTATGTGGGACATTGACTTCAGATCTGCAAGTGAGCCAAACGTTCTTTCACTCCACAGAAGAGAAACCTGCAGTCCAAGTAGAGAAGAAAAAGCAGTTTGCCCAAGACCACACTTAGTGGGCCAGTCAATGTGCTCCAAAGCCCATGCTCTGAACACCACACAGAGAGGCAAAGGGGAGGAAGAACCTGTGCACCTACCTCACATGATGGACAAGCACAACGAGCAGGCATCCCAAGTAGAAGGACATGAAAATGAATATGCTGAAAAGACTAGATTTCACATATACAGATTCTGAGGAGAGAGAAACAGCTTTGGTCAGCTTGTCCTTGGAAATAGGAGGACTGTGTTGGGGACAGCACCGCTTATAGGATCAATAGGCTTCCATCACATCCATTCTTAAATCCTAATAATATGTCACTGGTGCTGAGCACTGTGGGAGGCCACTGGGATGCTAAACACAAGTAGCTTGATGACCTGAAAAGATCACTATCTACAACTCTAGAGTTGAGTCCCCTCCCTCCTTTCCTTGCCTCTATCTCTCTTTTCCATTATTTCTCTTCCCCCTTCCTTCTCTCTAGTTCTCCTTCCTTATACCCTCCACCCCCATCTTTCTGGGCTGTTGGGCCTCATACAAGTTAGGCAAGCACTCCACCACCAAAAGGCACGCTAGCTTGTTTCTCTTCAAGAAGATCTGATCCTATCTGTACATTAAATACACTTGAGTATTTTTATGATGGCTCCCCTTGAGAGGGAGACATTAGCATTTAATGACACGGTAGATCCCCCCCCCCCCCCCCGCAGGACTCTCTCCACCACACTCCAAAGCCAAAACCAACCTTTGATGGATGGGACAATGGTTACTTTCAGGTTCTTTGATCGTTGTAGATTCCAGGTCTGGTTTTCATTTTCTGGTTAAAAAACAAAAACCAAAGTACAAAAACAACGACAAAAAAACCAAAACAATAACACAAATAAACAAGACACAGAATACAATGGATCAGATACTAGACTCTCACCCTCCATTCTGAACAGTTGTATTATACAATGTCTTCTACAGAGTCCACTCTGACTGATGTAGAAGAACTGGAGGAAGAGCCAACATCTAACGTGTCAGCTGTTCCTCTGGTAAAGGCTCTCAGACTGGCCTTTGCTTGGGTGTACTTCGGCAGTACCAAGTGACGTGAATGTAATGGAACAGCCTTGCTTCTCCACTGGGAAAGACCTGACCTTTCTCCTGATGTCCACAGCCATCTCAAGAGAAATGTGCCCACACCAGACAGCTACATCCTCCTTCGCTTGCATTTTTTCCTAGTCAGCAAAACTGTTTTTTCTTTACACAGTCATCAAAGGCCCTGGAGTTTATTCAGGAGCATTAGAGGATGCTGGTAAGCCTATAGAGCTCCATAATGAAGAGATTAAAGTGTACACAAGTACAAATGTCACCTGACACCAAGGGAGCCGTAATACACTCAACAGAAAACACCCTCTGTGTAGGTGACACATGGCCCATTAGCAGGGGGCCTGTGTTCTCAATTAACTGTCTACTCTACTCTTTGGGCAATGGAATTATTTTCATTTGCATCAGAGCTTATATAACCCCTTGTTATTGGGATATGACATCACGATTGGCTTTCTTATAGTCTCGTGAGGTACAATTTTGACAACTGGGATAAAACTAGATTTTCCTTGTACATCCCTATGGAAGGGCTGACTGCTGATGCATATAAGTGACTCCTTAGGAAATGGACTTTAAAAATGTTTTTATTTCATTTATTCTCTCTCTCTTTCTGAGTGTGTGCATGTGTGTGTGTGTTTATGGAGGACAGCTTACTGCAGTTGAGTTTCCCTTTCTACCACATACAATCCAGGGATGGACCTCAGGGCAGTTGGCTTGTCAGTAAGCCCCATCCCACTGGCCTGGGAAACAGACCTTTTTGCACTTATATCACAGAAGCAAAGGAAATGCTTACTAAGTGACCTCACGATGTAAAGACTGGTATAAGACTTTTAAAAAGTTGAAAAGCTGCATAAAATCAATCCATTCAACATTCTAGCACTGAGGGGATAGGAGCTCATGGACCTCTACTAACTGAGGAGCTATTGATAGTCAATGGCTTCTGTATGAGGAAAAAAGTGTGGCCTCTGATAGATTGATCATCCCCAGTGAGTGACCCCACACTGCAAGAATAAGCAGTCATTACAAACTGGATTCTATGTGTGATTTAACAAAATACATATTAAAGAGGACATGATGTTGGGAGGGAGTGGGGAGGTGATGGTGGATCTGAGAAGAGTTAGGAGTGGGGCTTGAATATGATTAAAATACATCGTATAAGATGCTCAAGGAGTTAACGTATTATATTAGAAAGATGAAGGTACTGAGGGACATTTTGTAGTAGCCATACTACCTTTAGATATGGAATTAACTTCATTTTATTTTTTATCCAAATGTCTCTAGAATGCCTTGTCAAGTCGCTGCTGTTAGCCCCTCAGTAAGAGCTAGAGATGAGCTTTTGGCCTCCTTTTCTTCCCTCCCAAGTATCCCTCAGTGCCTCTTACCCTGGATGGAGAATGATCCGCCACAGGCATAATCTTCAGGTTTTATCACAAACACCACGAAGAACTGCTCATCTGGAAAATCCTTCTTCTGTGTAAGACACAACAAACTCATGATTCACAGGGAAGAAAGAAAGCCAGGAGGAGACAGTCCAGGGGTGTGAGGGGCAGTAAGGAAAAGGAAGAAAAGGACAAGCCACCCTGGCTCTCTAAGTCCCCAGAAAGGACTCCCACATTCTTACACTCTGCTCCAGACCATCCATGAACATTACCCTACCCAAAAATGAATATAAGTGGATACATAGAGAATTTAAAAATCTGTGCTCATGTGAGGACTTAGTACAATAATAAACACAATAAACAATAACATCAGTTGCCTAGATTATCAAATGGCATTTGTATATACATGTACATACACACAAATATATTTGAGATAGTCTTGCTATGTAACCCAGGTTGACCTTGAACTCTTCATCCTCCTGCCTCAGCATCCTGCATGCTGGCATTACAGGTATGCATCCAGGAATTTATCGGTTTTATTTTTAAAGTCTAATGAAAAGTAACTTGTCTAATATCATGCAGTAAATAGTTAGATAAACAGTGGAGGCCAGGGAGTCAAAGGACTTGGGTTAGGACTGGGCTGTGGCGCTAGCTTTGATTTCTGTACCTGTGCTATTTTAGTCCTGGTTCATGAGTTAATCCCTATTTGTGAAAATGGGGTTGGCAAGATAACCATACATTATAGTTCATTAACCCAGGCATTTGTGTCAAGCTCAAATTTCTGACATTGTGTTTAGTTCACTGAGAAAATGTCTTAGCCCGAAGCACAAGTCCAGAAAAAGAGTAACAATTTACTGCCAAATACACTGAAAGTAGTCGCACTGTAGGTATGGCTACACTTTGCCTCTCATTAACCTGGGAAGAGAGATGATCAACTGAGAAAAATGTCTTCCTAAGGTGGGCCTATAGGCAAGTGTGTGGAACCTTTTCTTGATTAATGATTGATGTGGGAGGGCCCAGCCCACCGTGGGTGGTGTCCTGGGCAGGTGGTCCTGGGTTGTGTAAAAAAAGCCAGTGGAGTGAACCATGGAAAGACAGCCAGTAAGAAGCACTCCTTCATGGCTTCTGCTTCATTTCCTGCCTCCAGGTTCCTGCCTTGACTTCCTGTCCTTGCCTTACCGCATGATGAACCGTGATATGGAGGTATAAGTCAAATAAATCTTTTCCTCCCCAAGTTGCTATTGGTGTTTTATACAGCACTAGAAAGCAAATGAACACCTACTTTGTTGTATGTTTTGTCTTTTTTTTTTGTGGGGGGGGAATCCCACCATTCTCGTATGCTAAGGCAGAAATAAACATGAACAAGAAGACATGGAGGACATTAAATCCTTGATGCTCAAAACCTCAAGTTTGACTGATAGAAAATTTTACATCTGATATCTAAATTATACTTATCTTCTCTCCATTTTTCATGTATTAATCAACAAGTGATGTTGCCTTAGGCTACAAGGACAGCTCAGGTCTGAGATTTAAGTACCAACCTAGAGACTGGGATAGACTGTCTCTTGGACTATGATGGCATAATATATATATGTTTTTGTTTTTGTTTTTGTTTTTGTTTTTGTTTTTTTGCTATAAAACCCCACTGAAGTATCAGTTTAGTTATAAATACCAAAAGGATAAAGTATTTCCCAAATAGGATCCATATGCCTTTGGATCTGTTATTCTCTCTAGAGTTCAACCCAACTTTTGGTAAGTGTTACTGGTAGAAATTATTATAATACGTTCAATTGCTTTAAATGGCTGTAATAAACTTTACCCTAAATTACCACACCTCACTTAATAAATTGGAACCATCTGGTCTTAGCCCTATCTGTCAGATATATGTCCTGCCACCCCGTAGAGTCCCAAATCCCCTAAGGGGATAAAAGAACACCTGGAAGGGTAGTGTTGCCTACCACCACTCAGGCACTGACTGCAAGCAGAGCGCCATTCATTTTCAAACCAATCAGAAAGAAAAGAGATCCAAGGTACATAATGAACAGGTTTCTCCTCTGGTCCAGTGGGCAAGTAACCATCAGTTGGGCCCCATGACTGTTGTGACCTCAGAAGCACTGTCTCACCTGCAGCGTGATGGCGGCTTTCTTGGTCATGGACTGATAGACACCATTGAATTCCACATTGTGATCCAGATCATATACTGGACACTAAAGCACAGGAGAGACAAAAGAGAATGGAACAGCATTGTCACTCAGTGTTCTTCCACAGGCATGTGTCAACTCTATGCCACCTGCATCACAGGTCAGAGGAATCAGATCAATCTAGACACCGTGGAAACTATTCTGCAGAACAGTCATGAAATGGTCCTCTTAAAACTCAGGCTTTGCATGGCAGGGTGGCGTACACCTTTAATGCCAGCACTCAGGACACAGAGGCAGGGGGATCTCTGAGTTCGAGGCCAGCCTGGTCTACAGAGTAAGTTCTAGGACAGCCAGGGCTACACAGAGAAACTCCATCTCAAAAACCAAATAAACAAACAAACAAAACCTCGGACTTTGACCTAAAATGTTAGAGTCACTCTATATTTAAGAGAACTATAAGAAGATTGCTTTAAAGTATATAACCCCCCTCCCTCTTTTTTTTTTTTTTTTTTGGCTAACGTTTTGATACCAAAAGGATCTGATGTTATGATTACAATCTAAAACCAAAACCGGTGGGTGGTAGGTTTTTATTTTATTTTCCTCACTGAACTCACAACGGGCTTTTCTTTGTTGGTTGTCATGGCCCATTCTCTCCTGCCTTCTTTTCTTTGTCTTGGTGAGAAGCCAGCTACTTCTTATCGCTCATCAGTGTCAGCAGACACGGACTGCCCACTCAGGTGCATGGATATTATTTGGTATGTTGTTATTATTTGGCATTTGGGGGAGATGAATGGTAAGAGGGGGACAACAGTCCCCCGCCCATCTATTCTGGAACACTGTGATCTTACAAGCCAGGAGGCTGACGTGACAGTATTGGGGCTCACCATGATGTTCTGAACGGAGACAACTGAACACGGATAAGCCTTCTCAGACACCACTTTAATGATGACGGAGTCCACGTCTTCAGGAAATTTGTATAGAAAATACTGAGAACGAGAAAAAAGAGGGACTCGATGTATTTATTAATCTTAAGATATGTTTAAAGAAACTCGAACCATCATCCCACACGCATGGGACTGTTTTCTCTATCATCATGTGTGAATTTCCGACGCAAAGTTCAGTAACTGGTCCCTGTTTCAGGCATTCATTCACTTTATACACATTGAGCAATGAGCTGTTCCCCGCAGGGTGCTGCGTCAGGCATAAGGAAGATAGCAGCAAAGGCAAGCGGCCATTTACACAAGGCTGCCCTTCCATTTTATGATATGGACATTTCTTATCAACCAGCTTATGCGGGGCTTCATTCCACTTTCTACTTAGGCACCCTGCTGTCAGCTTCTTTCAAAGTCAGGGATACACAGGATATAACGTCAGACAAGAGTTCTTACTGTGTGCTAGTTGTGAAATACAAAACCACGCCTTGAATAGCAGATATTCCTGTTTCTCAAGAATTGTGACCTTGTCAGAGGGGAGAACTAGCTTTATGTCAGTCTTCCCTAAACCTTTTGTAAAGAAGCCTTTCCCTGAGATGTTCTTGAGAAGATTCTTAGATCAAAAGATTAAGTTTGACAATGAGCCCTTGAAATATGATCATGGCTGTGGGTAAATGTATTTTTTAAGTATCAGTAGACTCTCTCTCTCTCTCTCTCTCTCTCTCTCTCTCTCTCTGTGTGTGTGTGTATGTGTGTGTGTCAATCTGTGTCTCTGTGTGTGTGTGTCTCTCTCTGTGTGTGTGTGTGTGTGTGTGTGTGTGTGTATGTGTGTGTGTCAATCTGTGTCTCTGTGTCTCTCTCTCTTTCTGTGTGTGTGTGTGTGCATGAATAGGTGAGGATGACATGTGTGGGTGCCTGCCAAGGCCAGAGAAGGTGTCCACTAAGACCCGAAGGCAAGCTATGTACACTCATTAGCTGCTGCCCAAGGTGGGTGCTGGCGACCATGCTCCCATCTTTTGCAGGAGCAATGTGCACTCTTGACCTCTGAGCTATCTTTCCTAACCCACAAGCAGCATTGCTAACAAAAAGAGGTGACACTCTTGAGTTACCTCAGTTACAAATCCATTGGAAAAACATTTTAACTTTTAACTATTTTAAACACATTTAAAAATGGAGGATGTGTGTGTGTGTGTGTGGAGAAGATAATTTCAAGTTTCGCAACTGTATAAGAAACATCAAATTAGTGATTAAGGTTTTGTGGAAACCTACAAAAACAGTTCTGAAATCTTACAGACCTAGTAGATATATCACTTTTTTAAAAAGAGATAAGAAAGTCAAAATTTAATTTTATATTCTAATATGGCCTTTGCTAATGTTGTTTTGAGAACTAATTCAATATAGATAGTCAGAATTTAAAAATGCCATTTCACATTCCTGTTTAGAAATCTTTCCATGACGTGTATTTTGGAGCATGATTCAAATACACACAAAATAGGGTTATTCCAAGGAGAAGCCTAGAGGTCCCAGGGTGGTCTCAGAGCAGCCATAGTTTCTAACTCAAGAGTATTACTGTGAGCAATGGATATATATCACTAGCTGTTTTATGTAACATTTATAAGGATGTCAAACTATTGTCAGTCTAATTTATCTCTAAATCACTACAAACTCCAAATGTTTTAGACCCCTGCCTCAAAATATGTTTTAATCAGAAAGAAAGATTCTGTTTTTATTTTATGTGTGTGTTTTGCTTGCATCTATGTCTGTGTACCCACATGCATACAATGCCCGAGGAGGCCAGAAGAAAGTGTTCTATCCCCTAGAATTAGAATCAGATGCTGCTAGGAGCCACCGTGTGGGTCCTAGGAACCAAATCTGGGTCATCTACAAGAGCAGCAAATGGCCCTTAATTGCTGATGCACCTATCTAGGTCCCCTAAACATCACTTGAATTTAAATGGTCACTAACTATTAAGAAGAACAAAGTGCGCCTGCTGCCTTTCTTGCCATTGGGTGTCAGTATGTACATAGGATGACTTTCCCAGAAAGCAACTTTTGATCTTAGTTTCGTTGGGGGCCAGTTTCTGTGTGTGTGTGTGTGTGTGTGTGTGTGTGTCTCAACTGGTAGAGCACTTGATAAGCATGTGCAAGGTCCAGAGTTCAATCCCCAGAGCTACGAACAAAAGTGGGTGTTCATTTACACACGTTTACTGCGTTGTATAGCTAGTGCCAACAGGAAGAATGACATCATATGGGCGATTTGAAATCTGCCATCATAGAGGACAAAAAGGCCTTGTGCAAACATGGAAGCACCACAGAAGCCAGGTGGGTTAAACAAACGGCTTACCTCCTCAATGAAACAAGGTGCACAAATGTTCTTTCTGGAATGTCAGGAAGAATGTCATTTTACAACCTGTGATCCCTTGCTGTCTGATGAGACAGGCTCTGCCCATATCTTCCAGAATTTGTGTTTTTATTTATCCCAGACCTTTTCCCCTAAACCTTGAGCATTGCTTTTAGGTCATAAAACTGATCCATCATGAATGATGCCAAACCTAAGTGACTTCCATGTTATCTTAGGGACAGGCCGGTGCTGACACCCACAGCTTTTTATATTTACTTCAGTCAAAATCCCTAGACCCTAAATCTTGGGCACTATCTCTGAGTCAATAGTACTCATTCTTGTGAAAGAAGCCAGATGTGCTTCGTAAAGAATTTCAACATAAATATACCTTACATTGTTGTGTACTTGGGACTAGATTGTTACCTAAAATTGTAACAACAATTCCCCACTAAAATTGTACTGTGCTTGAATAGGGCTAAAGTAAAATGATGTGGGCCAGACTCTGGAAGCCTTGCTCCATTGCCCGTTCCAATAAAATGGGACTGAGCCAAGTTTCATCCTTACTCCACCCTGACTGTTTTCCTCTGCCTGCAGAGGAGTCACCACAAGCTGTCTTGGAGGAATTTATACCCCAGGAATGGCCAGAAGCTACACATTAAGTTTCTCCCTGTCTCCAACTAGTTGTTACAAACATATCAATGATTATATTAGACTTACAAAAGTCTATACTATTTAATCCCCAGTTTTACTGTATCCTAAACAAAAGATAAGTAACCCTTTATGAGCAAATTCATCCTAAAGCCTTCAAAGACATAGGTTAAGTGCTGTGGCTGGAGACCAGTCTTTTCTTTCTGTTTCGAGATGGTGCCTTAGTGTGCAGCCTACGCAAGCTTGGAACTTGCTATGTAGCTCAGTCTGGTCTCTAATTCACATTTCTCTCGCCTTGATGTTGATGTTTAAAGTGCTAGGATGATGGTGTGAACCACTATATGGGGTCAAGAACCGATTTTGAACTTGTTACAGCATAGATTCTTTCAGAAACCACACACACACACACAAAAGGTAGTTAGAAATGTCATCAGAAAAACAACCTCAAAAAAAGTTTCATGTATCTTTTCTGCTTGGGGTTATTTTTTTTTTTAATTGAGGAACACATAAAAATAGCTAATTATTTTTACTGACAGGGCACACAAATCCAATCTGCCAATATTTCGGCAGGAATGGGACTCTGTCTTATTTTTATATTTTCAGAACAGCCGTTGCATATGCTTGCTGTCCTTCCATGTTCTGTCTCACCACCCCACCTCAATCACCAGGTCTATAATCCCCGAGTTTGTGCTTCTCTGCTCATCCTTCCCACAGCACTTAGTATGGACCATCCAACATCCCTTGAGACATATCAGACACATGATTTCACTCAGTGACGTAGGCATCTAGGAACACGAGCATGCTTCCTATTTTATCCCAATAAAGGTGGTAAGATTAAATGCTGTGTTCAAGATCTGAGTAACAACCAAGAGGACATAATGCAAGATCCAGGATAATAACTCATGCTGAGGTCACTCTCCCTGTCCCATGGTTTCTGCATGCAGCATCAGCAGGTGGGCTCTTGGTAACTATGGGAACCCTTTACTTACCTGAGGTTGAGAGGGGCTGGCAGTGAAGTAGAAGGCAACATTCGTCCTGAGTAATATGGGGGGAAAGTGAGAGGAAAGATGAGTTGTCAACAAGAATGAGATACCTAAAGGAGAGCCTCCTTAGCCTAGGTGCCCGGTACCTTACCCTTTTGAAAAAGACTTTGTTCTACTATCTGATAAACTCTAGGAAGACTTTATGGTTTCAGCAATAAAGAATGATAAAATTGGGGAGGAAGGTTGTTTTTTACATCTTTAAATATCCATTAGGTCATTATGGTTGCTTTTGCCTTTGGACTCTTTTAAGATATTCCAATTGAGTAATACAATCAATCAAGCTTGATTGTGAGAAGTGGGTAGCAAAAGAGGAAATGCAGGTGTGAGTCCTTTTGAGTAATGTAGGCGACACTTCACATTAACTTTAATGGATCCACAGCAAAAGAGCAGAGCTTTAAAAACAGGGTGACCAGATGGCCACTGTGGGACAATCGTCAGGAGTAGCACTGGGCTCTTCTTGCCCCAAACTTCTCCCCGGTCTCCTGCAACACCTGCTGAATTTTCCAAAATTTCATCCTCTTTGACTTTAGGTTTGTCTTCTAAAGCCCATCTATCAAATAAAAGTACCACCCAAAGAACACAATGAAGTTACTTGCTCTCTAAATGGAATTTACTGTGAATAGTTTTATCAAATACTAAGACAGCAAGGATCCAGGCACAGAGAGAGGGAGAGGGCTAGAATTTTGTAAGAGGCATGAAGTTTTGTAGCATCTAGCACTCTCTGGTATGAACATCTGTGAAATATTTCAAGAGGATGGGAAATACAAAGACAAATTTGTTGTCCACAAGGGCTGCCCTTTTGCACATGCTATTTGTGACCCTGGCCTCATCTTAGCACTGTAGATCACTCTGGAGTCCACCACACCTGAGTTCCCAAGACTCACTTGGGCCACTCTCCCAATGTGTCTACCTCCTTGCATTTAGAGTCTGAACCTGAACTTCTGGGCTCTTTACCATCCTCATTCCCTAGGATTCTCTGAAGACTTTTTCCCACTGCCAATATTCCTCTTATTAAAATGAAATTATTTAAAAATTAACAATTTCTTTAGAAATGGCATGTCCAGACATTTAGGCAAGATGCATCTAATAAGAGTATATAAAGTCATAAAGTTTGAGCACCATTTATAAAAGTAATGGCTGTTGCTTGGGCTGTCATTGGTCTGGTCTCAGAAGTGAGCTCATAGAAATGGATGAATGCTATACCCACTCCAATGAAGTCTGCTTGACAGGTGTAGTAACCTGGAAGCAGTCCCAAGGCAAAGAGTTTCACGAAAACTTAGCCTCCTGGAACCTTGGCATTCCCATAGCAGGTACATGCAAAACCTATCCCCACGTTAGTCTGGTGTATAGATCCATGTGCTCTCTTTCAGTATTGTTTTATTATAAGTGCCTTTAAGGATTGATTTTAACATATAGCTAAGCCTTTGACAGTGTTCCAATGTCCTAGGCAATCCTTGAAATTGACCCTGAGCTTGGAATTCAGTAAGAATGTTACCTATTCAGTAACATTCAAATTCACTTCCAGTAGAGACAGTGAAACTAATTAGGCATTACAATCTACTTGAATAGAGCTAGAAAAGCTCAGGGCTAGTATACATAGTAATTACTTAGGAAAATGGCCGAGTCACACCCAAACACAGGAATACACAATGGCCTAGGAAATAGGTGGGTTGTAGTATTATTCATGAAAGGGTTAGTAGAACGGAATTCCCCTGGTACAGGTTTTTCACTAGGCCCAGAGGAATAGCATAATCAGGTATTTACTAAAGGACCCAGTGGTGGGTTTAACAGTAGACTAGCATTGCATCAGAGCATTCACCTGGCTCCTGTGTTTAGCTGATCTTAATTAAGGGTTGTTCCTATTCTCAGTTGTAAACACTGCCTGGCTCCTGTAATCTTTTTATGTATGCATTTTCTTTGTTTTGTGTAAGAACAAGTGTACCTTGGCAAATGTATTTGCCTAGCCTTCTTGTTTTTTGTCTGTAATATAAGACTGGTGCTCAATTTGACAAATTACATCCAGATACAGCACTCCCTTGTGTTTGTAATTGTTTGTCATTTCTGGCCAACTCCATGCCCACCTGTCTGGAACCTTGATTCCCCATGGACTGAGAGAGGCCGACTGGTGCTGGTCCTGTGGCAGATGAAAATTTTATATATTAACTCTTGGCATAAATTGCTACCCCCATAGGTGACTGGTTCTACAGTAGCACTGTAGTAAACTTCTGACCTCGAGTCATCTAAAGATGCTAGCATCAATATCAGATGACGTGGTGTGTCCACTTTAGAGTCCATAGCCAGAGTAAAGACCAGAGTGCTGTGCTGTGTGTGGTCTGGGACAAGCCCTTTCAAATCTGGGAAGTGTCATCTGCTGTTAGCAGGGCTACATGGGACCTTTGATGCTCTCATTGCCAGATCAGAGGAATGACAACGTCAACACTGACTTTCTAGGTTAGCAACAGAAAGCATGAGCTTTCCTGAAGTAATCTGTGTACTTTGACCAGGAATTTAATTTTTATAAATGTCCCTCATGATTTGAGTGACAATTGTAATACTGGAACAACATAGACTTTCTATTTTCTTGTTTTGTTTTTGTTTGTTTGTTTTGATTCCTTGGGTTTTATTGCCTTTAAAACAGAAACATTTAAGCCTTCTGGTTTTTTTGCAGAGCTAACAGTAGCTACAAAAGCAACAGTATGTCCATAGAGATGAAACAATATTTGCTAGAGTGGCCCTGACTGAGGTGAGCAAGGTGTATCTTATCATAGGCTCCTATTAGTTAACAGCACAAAGCTAAGGAAACTCACTGGCAATTCAGTGTCAAAGCAAGAGGCATCAAAGTTTCCATTCATTTGTTTCAAAATGAAACACAGGAAACAAATGCTTACACAAGCTGCTTTGGTTATTAAAGTAAGGGAAGAAGGGAAAGGAAAGACTTCTGAGTCAGGAGAGGAAATGCATGGAAGGAAGATGGGGAAAAGTGTAGGCAGAAGGACACACAGAGGGATGGAGTAAGAAGAAAGATTTATAGAAGAGTAATAAAATAGAAGACAGAAGAAAAGGTGAGTTCCTGGAGAGCTAGGGACAAACTGTCAGTAATTTTGAGTGAGGGACGGTAAGACTCACAGGACCTTAAGTCTCATTTCAGTGAGCTCCTGGCAGGGCGCAGAGGGCGTTCCAAATCCCACTTTGTTTGCTGAGGAAATGATGTACTATTTATTACTCTGCACCATGGACTTCACACTGTCATTCCCTGTTATCTGCTGATCGCCATTTGTTGTGAGCTCCCTTCCAGCCCCTGCCCTTCCAGCCAGCCCTCCTGATACCTCTTGCTCTCCTGGGTTCATCCTTCTGGGGTGGGGATCTGCCCTCATGCATCTGGATCCCACATTTCTTCCTGTCTCTGGGACCCAGCATCTTCAAATATCAACTCCCTTATTTATCATCTTTGCCTTTTCCACTCCTTCATTTGTCTCTATCATTTCAAAATAAGTAACAGACTAATCCAACTAAGTTTTTCCTTTACTCTTCCCCTTGTGTGTGTGTGCGCGCGCGTGTGCGTATGCGTGTGTGTGTTTGTGTGTGTATACCCATGTTCATGGGTACCCACACATGTGGGAGGGGAGGCCAGAAGTCAGTCAATGTTGAGTGTGATTCTCTATCGCTATCCACATTATTTTTCTTAGTTTAATCTTTTATCCTTTGAAAATATTGTAGAAGTCTACAACATATGTTAAACATTTCTGCCCCTGACTCAATTCCCCCTGCTTATCCCCAGTATATTTCACTTCTGGTTTTAAGTCTTCTCCTCCTCCTCTTCCTCCTCCTCCTCTTCCACTAGGGCATGGCCAACCTGCTGGTGGTCACCCCTTGAAGAAAAGTGACTTTCCCTACTGTAGCAGCCATCAACTGTCAATAGGGCCACAGCAGGAGGTGGAACCTCAGACGCCCCTCCTGGCTCCATGTTGGAATTTTTAAAAAAGATTTATTTTAATGTAAATATGTGTATGTGTGTATGTATGTATGTATGTATGTATGTATGTATGTATGTATGTAAGTATGTGTCTATGGGTGCCTGCAGAGGCCAGAAGAAGGTGTCAGAATCTCTGAACTGAGTTAGAGGTGGTTGTAAGCCACCATGTTAGGGCTGGGAACCAAACTCTGACCCTCTGGAAGAGCAGTGAGTATTCTTACTGCTGAGCTATCTCTCCAGCCTTGCCATGCTGACATGGAGAGATCCCTGCTCCCGATGCAATAGGAGATCATCTCAGAGATGGCTGGTAAAACTTGTTACTCTTATTATAAAGAAATATCCAAATTTCTTTTGCATGTGCATGGTTTTGAAACAGGATTTGGTGTATTCCAGACTGGCCTCAAACTTGCTTTGTAGCTGAGCATAACCTTGAACTCCTAATCTTCCTGCCTCTGCTTTAAGTGGTGTGATTCTAGGCATGGAATTCCACACAGTTTGAGCAGTGCTGGGTGGCTAACTCATGGCTTCATGCATGCTAGGCAAGCACCCCATTACAACCCTATGAGGCCCTGAAATTACAAACAAACACTGCAGGTTAAGACCTAAAACAAAACAAACAAACAAAAAAAACCCACCTACTAGAAACATAAAGGTAGCAAAAATAGGATTGAGACAAGGCAATATGAATTAATGACCATGGGGCAGACAGGATAGGGAGAAGAGGGAGCATGCACTGAAATTCTGGGGTACAGGGTCTGGTGCATTTTTTTGACACAGGGTCTCATGTAGTCCAGGCTGGTCTCAAACTTGCTGCATAGCTGAGGATGACCCTGAGCTTCTGATCCTCCTGCCTGTATCTTCAAAATGCTAGGGCTACAGGTATGTATTACTATATAAAAGAAAAATTTGATCATATACAAGCATCTAGGTTACTGCTGCTGCTGCTGCTGCTACTACTACTACTACTACTACTACTAGATAAGTTCACTAAATCCTATAAGGTCATTCTCACTATGGTGATGTGAATACTCTTGGCCCATAGGAATCGGCACTATTAGGAGGTGTGGCCTTGTGGGAGGAAGGGCTTCAATATGTAAATGAGCTTTGGGGTTTTCTCATGCTCAAGCTCCACCCAGTGTGGAAGAGGTCCCCTCCTGGCTGCCTGCAGAAGACAGTCTCTTTTTGGCTACCTATGGATCAAGATGTAGAACTCTTGGCTCCTCCAGCACCAATTCTGCCTGCGTGATGCCATGCTTCCCTCCATGATTATAATGAACCCCAATTAAATGTTGTCCTTTATAAGAGTTGCCTTGGTCATGGTGTCTCTTTATAACAGTGAAACCCTAAGACTCATCATTGGCACTGGGTGTCATTCTTTCCTACTCAGACTCTTTCATAGACCTTAATTCCAGCTGGCTACCCCTCATCTTCATTGCAGCAGGTCCCAGTCCTTAGAGGAGCCATGTGCAGAGCGCTGCCCAGCCCCGCCCAGTCCCCACGCTCTTCAGGGGGCTGTTACTTTGTTCCTCCTCTTACCCATGACTCTCCATCTCTGCTAGTTTTCTCTGTTCCCTTTCAGTGCTCTCTAGAATTCCAGTAGGGAATTTCTCTTTTGTTTTATTTGGGTCAGTTTGTTAATGACCAGCAGGTCGTCTTCCAGCTTTCTAGTCATAGGAAAAGATCCCCGCTGTCCACTCTTGACTTTGGCCCTTCAAGAGGAGTTTGTCAACACACCCTGGGGTTTAGAGAACACCACACCCCAAGCAATAGGAGGAGGAGGAGGGATGCAGGCTGGATAACTGTACCTCCATTTATAATCCAACTGAAAGCCATAGCCGTATGCTGGATAAGCTGGAGAGAGGTAACAGAGAAGTGTGTACCAGTACCAAATCACACATCTCTGCTGAAGACTGCTTCCCATTTGTTTTCCACTGGCTATCTTGAGACTTTCTTGCCGTAAGGAATAGATCATCATCCTGAGACTCCACTTGGATTGGGGTTTATTCTCACCTTTCTCCTAATAATGCACCCAGCAGCCTGTTAAGATTCAAATCTCCTTCCCGCATTGAGCTGCATGCACACTGTCCTCCAAACAAAAGAATAACTTTCCCCTCCCCTCAATGATCACCAAGAATGGGCAGTTTCTATTTAATCTTACCCTAGATATCTCTGAGCATGACAAGGGTGTCAAGTCAGGTCTGAACTACTTTTGGATTCATACACAGTAAGGCAAACTGTCTTCTGAGTGAAGATTTAGGGAAAATTGCCTGTTTACTATCTCGGGTCTATGCAGAGTTGAGCATCGTATGATTAAGATCTGATGCATCATGAGAAAGGAAATGCACAATGACCAAAGGTTTACATAATCTATGCCTGCCAAACAAAATAGAACCATCTGGGATATGCCCTTATCAACCATACTCCTCCTGTTCTTGAACCCCATAAAAGGGATCCTCAAATAATAACCAAGACCTTTGAGTATATGTGCATGGTCTGGATGCTTGACTACTAATTTCTGATCTGTACTATTGATTTTCTTTTGAATAGTTTTTTGTTCTAATCTGTCCCGAGCTACCGTTCTCGCCGGCGAGAACATACTCGGACAACCGGAATCTTCTGCAGCAAAAGCTTTATTGCTTCTTCAGGAGGGAAGACCCAGACCCTGGAAAATGGCGTTGCTTATATAGCCCTCAGCCATGGCGTTTCAGCACCTGATGTGGCGTGTCAGCTCCTGATTCATTGCTCACCCATCACCTCATTACTACGCCCCGAGATGGGCAGTGACTAGGCGTGAGTTCACTCTCGCAGGTGTACAAGGCTTGTTTACTAGTTAGGCACAGCGGAGGCCAGCGCCATCTTATAATGGCGATTACTCGCGGCACGGCTCTCCACACTAATCTGAAGTCTGTGTGCCTTTATTTCAAGAACTTGAATAAGAGCCCAAAACCTGGAAGCACCTAGCCCAGACTGCAATCACTGGTAATGCCTAAAAACCAGCCAGCCAGTCTTCTGCTCCAGCTGGGATGGAGTCTCTTCCCCTTCATATACTAAACCCAGGCAAAGCCCTTAGGAACAGATCAACCCACAGCTTTGCAGTCAGCGAGACTGCCTCCACCCTGGACGGTTGGGCCACAGTGTTGAGAATCCAGTGAATGAATACATGGAGGTTTACAATGTGTGGATACAGCTTGTTGGTAATGCTGTAAGTCTGACATTCCCCATAAAGCAAAAAGTTTAGCTGAAGATCAGAAAGTATTTCATCGAAGCAAAGTTCTGGTAATTTCTACATTTCAAGTGCCTTCTAAGCCAAGAAGAGAAGAGGAAGAGGTTAACTGTGAATCTCCTTGACCAGGTTCTACATGAAGTTGCTCCTGCTTGAGACCGGTCATACAGTCAGTCACACTCTTCAACCTTCATTTCCTCTAACCAAATGTGATGCCATTCTCTGCCCCCACCCAATTCCCCTTTCCTTCATATTCATTCAAGTTTTGTGAATTTCACCTCCTACATTTTTCAAGACACTTCCTCACTTTCTACCTTGACCATTCATTGTATTAACCTTCTAATCTCTCTGCATCCAATACCATCTCCTTCAACCCATCCCTCACACTACTAATCGTGCAACATAGAACTACAAAGTGAGTTCCAGGACAGCCAGGGCTATACAGAGAAACCCTGACTCGAAAAACAAAACAAAAAAGACAAACAAAACAAAAAAAAGACAACTGCATTCTCAATGCCTTCCTATGTTCCCACTACCCCATTCTATGTCCCTCCTCCCACGTAGCGGCTGCCTGTTCCTACAATGCCCCCTCCTACCATCCCCTGCCTACAACTACCAACCCTAATGACACAGAATCACCCATTGTCATTGGGAGTTGTTGGGAAAATGATGTACATGTGTGTGAAAAGAGTTTAAAGGCACAACTGCCTCACTTTGAAGTCTGAGTTAGAGTAAACAAATGCTTTGTGCAATTGAGAAGCATATTTAGGAAGGAGTAAATTTGGGACGATGTGATTTTTAAAAAATTTTAAATAATAATAATAATAATAATTATTATTATTATTATTATTAATTATTATTTGGTTTTTCGAGACAGGGTTTCTCTGTGTAGCCCTGGCTGTCCTGGAACTCACTCTGTAGACCAGGATGGCCTCAAACTCAAGAAATCCACCTGTCTCTGCCTCCCAAGTGCTGGGATTAAAGGCGTGCGCCACCACTACCCGGCAGGACGATGTGATTTAAATGGAAAGAGGAGAGAGAGTCTTAGGACAGGAAGCCAGAAACAGAGTTGAGCTTTGATCTTGACCTTTTTTGTCTCTGTGAGTTTGGACATGATCCTAGCATCGCTCTGGACCTCAGAGCTGGGTGCGGTGATGCGTCCCTCTTGTCATGGCTTCTTAGGAGGTAGAGGTTTGAGGATGGATGGCTTGAGCCTAAAAGTCCGAGGCTAGACTGGCAGTATAGGTAGATTCCCGTCTCAAATAAGAACAACAAAAATCTCTGAGCATCAGCGAAATGCGTTCTCTATGCATTCTAGTCTGTCATTCTGAACTGGATGGCAGAAACTGCCATGTCAGGGCTCATTCTCAATACTTGGATCTGGTTCTTACCACAGCCCTCATCTGGACTCCATGACCACCATCCTCTCCTCAGGCTTTTGTGTTTCATAATGCTTGCAAGGTCTGTTTGAGGCCACAAAGCCATATTACACGAAGTGAAAACAGACAACAGTGTGGCAGAATAGATTTGCATGTCATTCGTTAACTTGACCGAATGGCTGCAGTTTCATAGCTTCCTTTCCGAGGTCTCGAACGACTTCACTGAAAAATCAACCCTGCAATTCTTACTGGCTACCGCTAGGTGACAGTAAGAGCTCAAAGGTACAACTGACAAAGGCAGGGCCTCCCTGAAGATTCAAGTTGAGCTCAGGTTCGAAGAATGATTGGCTTATTGTAATGATAGCCGATGCGCTGAGTGGGTATCCACAGGCAAAACAGAGCCGAAAACCGAGAGTCATGGTCACCTACTTACCGGAGCTGGAAGTGCTTGATTTTGGTGACCAGCAACTTGTAGTGGGCACCATGGGGCGCCATGGATGCTACATCTACAAAGATCAGCTGCTCCAAAGGGCCCGTCTCATTGGTTGCTTTTGAAGGACATAGAGTGCGGCTGACTTCCTGGTAGTTGTAGCTCCTTTGGTATCTGTAGCCACGGGTATAGACAACATCAGCAAGGAGAAGGAAACACAGTGAACACAGCCAGGGAGAATGCTATCTCACGCTACTCCCCTCTAATCTGGCTTTAAGTCCTATGCTTTCAATTTCAGGCTGGGCCCATTGATAGCAATCCTGGAACTCCTATCGTTGACATCCATCGTATGACAGGGACATAGAGACTATTATGTCCAGACCAGTATACTTAGCAGTGTCTATATTCCATTAAGTCAGACTCACAAGTCATTCAAGGAAAACCACTAAAATCTGAGGAAGGAACTGTTCTAATTAAGCAGCCAACGGAGTCTTTTCTTTTTTTCAGTTTCATTGATTGTAAGTGAAAACAATCAAACTTCCGTATTTAACACTCAAATTCCAGCAGCTTTAAAAACCATGCAATCACACTTCAGCTGCCTATTTCTCTACACCTTCTGGGCTTTGTATGGACACCACAGTGCTTTAATGAACTCTCCATGGCACAACAGGTACTCTGCCAGGGCAGAGAGTTCTGTTGTTTTTTCACAGTGTCTTCCTGAACCTCCCTCTTGGCTCTGCTTTGTAAATACCACTGAGCGAAGAGTGCACACAGAAGAGGCTTTTGAAGAATGGGGTTGGTGCTGCTTGTACATCGACTGGTATGGGATGATCCATTTTCAAAAGAGGGAATAGAATATTAGGATAGGCCATTGTTCAAATGGCCTAGTCGCTGAAGATCTCAACAGAATGCTCATCTGAAATTCAGAGAGAATAGAAATGTGTGCCACTGACCAGCCTTGGGGCATCCACTGTTTGCACTTGCAATGCACTACCCTGGCATTTGCATGCCTGAGTTCTCTTCTGGCTAAGAGGGAAACACCAGACAAAACAAAACAGAACAAAACAAAACAAAAAAACCTGGCTAAGTCTAAGGACATTGAAGAGCCTCAAATGTAGTGAAGTTGCCTGGGCGGAGAATACTTACAGTCCTTGGAAGAGCAGAGGGACCTGCCAGGACAATACTTCTTTCTGCTGGCGAACCACAACTAGGACTGGGTAGTCCAGGTTGTCAGAGGAACTGTTGACATGCACCCGCACGGCTGTCACCTGTGAGGCAGACGAGAGCGAACTCACTGACTCCTGACATTCCTTCTCATGACAGGCACCCCAAACACCCCAAGTTGTCTTTTATTATCCGGAGTGGGTCTCAACCTTGACCACGTGTTGAAGTTGCCCCAGGAAATAATGGATGCATTGGGTATAATCTGCTTTAAAATTCTGATTCAATTATTCTGTGATGAGGCCAAATTACGGAGCCTTCTCACAGCAAGCTTAGGAGTTGGAGCTGAGCAGCCGACTGACATAAGGCTTCAAGAATAAGAGAAAAAGAAAGATGGATGTATTTTTTTCTTATTTGAATATAAATAATATCAAAATCACAATCCCCAACACGCTTCATAGTCTACAAGACCCCCCAGCTGCTGACACACTTCGGGTATGGTAAATCATTGTTTCCATTCTTTTTTTTTTTTTTTAACAACCCATGAGATGGTCTGTTGCTCCCTCTCCATCCTGCAGAGCATCCCATGGAGGCTGAGTCCTTCCTGCTCAGGAGTAAACAGGTCTCTAACATAACTGTCCTCACCAGGAGCTCAGAGAACACACAACGTGATTGTGGATGAAGCTGAGGCTGCTAATGGAGCTACAGGGTTTTGGTATTTTCCTTAAAAAAATGTACAGTACCATATGAAATATAGAAAATAAAGAAGAGTAGAAGAGAAACTAAAACTTGATCTTGCACATGACATTTTAATTTATGGGTCTATTGCCTTTACTCTCTCTTCAAAGTTTCTTCATTAGGGGGCTGGTAAAATGGCTCAGCAGCCAGCTCAGTGGCTAAATCAGAATTCAGATCTCCAGAACCCAAGTAAAATTCTGAGTGGGCCAGGTTGTCTTTCTGCCTTGGGATACGGAGACAGGAGACCTCTGGAGCAAACTGGCAAGAGGGATTAACTATATCTGCTTTGTCTTTGTCTCTGTCTCAGTGAGTAAGCTTGGCAAGTTAGTGAAGACACCTCTCATCCATTACCTCCAGATACACACGTGTACACCTGCACCTACACATGCAAACATGCATGTACACAGGCATGGGGGTGGGAGGTGGGGCAAGTGTGCTCTCTCTCTCTCTCTCTCTCTCTCTCTCTCTCTCTCTGGAAAGAAAGATCTACCACACATGCAGGCTGAGAGGAAACAGACCAGCCAGAGTGTTCACCCTAGCACTTAGTTCTCTCCGTTCTCCCTGACCAAGTCACTGCTTCACGTTTTCAGTGTTAGCACAGCCAAAGAGTCACTTATTAATTTGATAAGAAATGCATGCTCCCGAGGGAGCATTTCCTGTGCCTACAGTGTGTCTCCATGGAAATTGTGTTCCAGCTGATAATTGCTCAAACTACATCTGTAGTGCAGACATCTTTGCTAAACCGGGATTTCTGCCGGCTCTGCCTCTCAAACTTAATGTGGCTACATGGAGTCTCACGTTTCCTTCACTTCTGACTTTCCTTTCTGTGATGAACAGCTTCATCACAGCTGTTCATCTAAGCCTGAAACCTGAGGGTCCTGCCTGGTCCTTTCTTCTGCCATTTCACACTGTTCTCATCTATTCCTCCCTCCCTTCTTGTCAATGCTAAGCTCCACCCTCAATGCCCTCTTTGATGGCCTCTTTTCTCTACTGATTTGAGTCCCTCAGTGCTCTTCTTGGTCTCTTCCCTCAGGGCTGCATCTATTAAGATGTCAATCTCATCTGTCACTCCCTGTTTAAGACACCTAAAATGGTTCAGAAAAATATTCAGTCTTATACCAAAGTAAGAAGAAAGCTATAACCGGGCGTGGTGGCGCATGCCTTTAATCCCAGCACTTGGGAGGCAGAGACAAGTGGATTTCTGAGTTCGAGGCCAGCCTGGTCTACAGAGTGAGTTCCAGGACAGCCAGGGCTACACAGAGAAACCCTGTCTCAAAAACCAAAACAAAGGGGGGGGGTACAAATTAATTTGATTCACACACTGCACCTGTTTCATCTTGTCTGATACCAATACTTCATTCTTCTTAATTGTTGACTAATATTCCATTGCACAAATATATGTATATTTTATTTATCTAATCTTCAGCTGATGAACATTTATGTTACACACTTTGAGTGTTTACAAACAATACTGTTATATTCGTGTACCAACCTTGTGTGAATACATATTTCCACTTCTTTTTGCTATAGACTATGATTAGATTTCTGGAAAGCAGTACCTCTGTATTCAACTTTTTGAGGAGCTGCCAAAATGTTTTTCAGAGTTTTATCATTTAACACTCCAGTAATTTACATATCCAGCAATCTTCCTTGTTTCATTACTTCTTTGCCAACACTTGCTGCTATCTTTATCCCAGCCCTCCTAGTGGGTAAAAAGCTATATGCTATTGTAGACTGCACAGTATTTTATTTTTATTTCTTTGTTTCTGTTTTGATTTTTAGATGGGACTTCTCGAGTAGCTTGAGGTGGCCTTGAGCTCATGATCTCCCGTCCTCTGTTTCCCAAGTACTGGGATTGCAGGTGCGTGCCCTTATGCCTAACCGGTATTTTAGCTGTTAGTTTCACTGCCGGGCTCTTCTAGGAAGCTGCCAGTATTGTTTTCAGAATCCCCAGAGCCTAGCAGAATAAATTACCTTAGAAGCAGGTTGACTTTTTAAATTGTAGTGCAAACATTCTAGTACTAGACAGCATATGTGTTTAAAGTGAGGTTTAACCTACTCTAAATGAACTTAGAGCAGTCAAAACCCAGGCAAACAGAAGGATTCCTCTTTCTTTCATTCACCAAGATGCCACCTCCTTCTTAGGGACCTGGTACCAGAAGGGGGTTGCTCACATTTTTTCCCCCACACTTCATTATATGGCAGAAATTCTTGAACATTAGCAAATTCCCACCTCCCCAATTAGGGTGTGTGTGTGTGTGTGAATTCAGCTGATGAAGAACGAACCTCAAAGTATTCATTTCTTTTTTTTTTAATTTTTAATATTTTTTTATTACGTATTTTCCTCAATTACATTTCCAATGCTATCCCAAAAGTCCCCCATACCCCCCCCCCCACTTCCCTACCCACCCATTCCCATTCTTTTGGCCCTGGCATTCCCCTGTATTGGGGCATATAAAGTTTGCAAGTCCAATGGGCCTCTCTTTCCAGTGATGGCCGACTAGGCCATCTTTTGATACATATGCAGCTAGAGACAAGAGCTCCGGGGTACTGGTTAGTTCATATTGTTGTTCCCCCTATAGGGTTGAAACTATTCATTTCTAAGACACACTGGTGGGCAGTAGGTGTACCTAATTTGGGACCTACACTTTGGAAGCACTATTCTAAAGCCATCTCCCGATCTACTGGCTTATCCTACGTGCCATTGTGAGATGCCCAACCATGAGCTCAGCACTGTTTCAGCAGCCTGGGAGCTGTTTTGTTGGGACTGATGTGGGAGCATAAAAGCTACACATGGCCGTATTAAGCCCATTCACTGCCCATCCATCTCCACATCTTGATCTTCCTGGTTGGGTTATCATAATCCAATTACATTTTTTTTATTACTTAATAATGATCTTACCAGCCAAATGAAAACAAACTCGGAGATACTGACACAATAAATTGCACAAAAGATTCTAGAGTATGCGTTGTTTGTCACTGAGCAGTTTTGCAAATTGAACAGATCAGCCATTAGGCAGAGGAGAGGATGAGGGGCCTGCTCAAACCCTGCTTTGCCTTCCCAGAAGCTAACGAGCAGCTGAGAAAAATGGATTATGCCTACCACAGTGAAGCAGGCTGTGTGAAGACAAAGCTTAATGAAGGGCAGACACTGCCCACGCTGAATGGCCTCTGCCACCTTGTAGTTCACCATTCTCAAGGCCCACGTTGTCCTCCTGTTGCTTTTATTCATTGACATGGCAAAACAAAACAAACAAAAACCCCAAATCACAGGTAGTGTTTCTTCCTGTATTTACTACAAGCAGGGAATCACATTATAGGCAAGAGAGGATTATGCAAGTATTTCAGTTTCTGGTAGTATACAGATTATGTTTTGAAAGCTTTGAGAGCTTTGAGACCCTCTTTTTAATCTTTTATGTCATCAGGGACACACTCAAAATCGGAAGTGATACATTGTTCTTGCAAATTAAGAATGAAAAACGAGTTTAATTCTAAGTTGACTCTGTTTTTGCTAAAGACTGCAGCTTCTGCTGGTTGAAACAGTCAGAGGCTGTTGGCTTCCATTATGAAACACTGCACTGAGTGCCCTCTGATCTTGAAAAACAGACTCTACTAGTAACATAGTTACAAAGTGTTTGTGGATAGTCCCTTTGCTAATGTGTAACTACTTAGCTAACCCTGTTGTGGTTACTAGATGTTTATCTGTTGGCTTTCAGATCCTCCCATCCATCTTTCTCCCTTTCTTCTAGTGCTCCCAAAAGTCAGTATACTTGACTCAGGAGCTCTGGGAGGAGCTGGAGATACACCAAAAGGAACCTTCCCACAAAGAAGGCATGTTATCTCATAGGAAGGACAGGTTTTGGGCTGAAGGTTTTGTGGGTAGATTTGTGTCCCCCTCCCTCCACTGGAAGTCCTGCCTGGCTGCAGAAGGTGGCAACTTCAGTCTTCATAGCCCCAGCTGCCAGGAGTCTCAGCTAGGGTAACTCCCAAAGACCCCCAGGAGTCTCTCCTATCTTGTCCCAGGTTTCTCAACCTCCTTCCCACACCCGATCCTCATCCCTATTTCCGTGCTGACACCCAGTTCCCTCCCTCCCTCCACTTCCAATGTCTATTTTATTTCCCCTTCTCAGTGAAATTCAAGCAACCTCCCTCGGGCCTTCCTTGTTACTTAGCTCGGATTGTAGCATGGGTATCCTGTACTTTATGGCTAATGTGCACTTATAAGTGAGTACATACCATGCATGTCTTTCTGTGTCTGGGTTACCTCATTCAGGATATTTTCTAGTTCCATTCATTTGCCTGAAAATGTTATAAGGTCTTTGTTTTTAATACCTGAACAGTTACTGTGTTAATGTATCACATTTTTTTTTTATCCATTCTTTGGATGAGTGACAAGATGCAATAGGGATAAAGATGAAGCAGAGATGACTGGCCCAACACGAGGCTCATCTCATGGGAGAGAGCCCACTCCTGACACAATGATACTTACTCTGCTATGCTTGCAGACAGGAACCTAGCAAAACTGTCTCCTGAGAGGCTTCATCTAACAATTGATGGAAACAGATTCGGAGACCCATAGACAAACATTAGGATGAGATCAGGGAATCTTGTGGAAGAGTTGGGGGTGGAATTGAGGGAGCCAGAGGAGTCAAGGACATCACAAGAAGATCTACAGAGTCAACTAACCTGAGTTCATTCGGGCTCACAGAGACTGAACCACCAACTGAAGAGCATGCAGAGGCTGGACCTCAGCCCCCTACACATTTGTAGCAGATTTGCAGTTTGGCCTTAATGTGGGTCCCCAAACAATAGGAGTGGGGCATCTCTGACTCTGATGTCTCCCTTCGGATCCCCTTCCCCTAGCTGGGCTGCCTTATCTGGTCACAGAGGGAGAGGATGAGCTTAGTCTTGTTGCACCTTGATGACTTGATGTGTCAGGGGTGTTGGTACCCATGGTGGGGGGCTTTCCCTTCTTTGAGAAGAAGGGAAGGGAGTAATGGGATAGGGGGTGTGAGGGTAGGGTTGGGAGGAGAGGAGGGAGGGAATCTGCAATTGGAATGTAAAGTGAATAAATAAATTAATAATGAAAAATGCTAGCTAGTCAGAGTGTGGTAATGTTATGAGCGGGCGCTGTGAGCTCACACAATGCCTACCCTATGGATAAGTCAAGTAAGTTGCATGGAGCTGCCTGGTCACTTTTGAATGAATGAAGTTGGCTCTTCCACACAAAGCTCTGCTATTGCCTGACTGGGACATATAACTGTGGCTTACAGTGTTAGAAAGCATTCTTCCTGGGCAGATGAGAGGGAGATCATCTATCCAACTCTTCCACTTTCCGATGAGGAGCCTGAGACGTAGAGGTGGTAGGTAGGGCTTGGCCACAGATACTCAGGTGTTCAAGAAGCATGGAAGAAAGCAAGCTTCCCATGATGCAGCTGCCACAAATGCTTGGCCAGAGGATAACGGCATCACTGTTTTGACTCGTTGACTCCAACAAAAGCCACTATGAATCTTGTATTATCCCACCAGGAAACCAAGATGCTATAGAAGCACCACACATGACAAGAATAGTACCATACAAGACAAGCTACATGCTAGGACGTATGTGTATATTTGTAACAGACTGCTATTTTAAACAGATAAAGAACTCATAATAAACAAAAAACGAACAAAAATCCCAACCAATAGAAAATTGGATTAAGGATGTGTGGTTCTTTGAGTAGAAATGGCCTCATAAGCTTTATATATTTGAATGCTTGGCTATTAGGGAGTGATGTTAATCGATGGGAATTAGAAGGTGTGGCTTTGTTGGAGTGGGTGTGGCCTTGTTGGAGTAGGTGTGGTCTTGTTGGAGTGGGTGTGGTCTTGTTGAAGTGGGTGTGGTCTTGTTGGAGTAGGTTTGGTCTTGTTGGAGAAAGTGTGTCACTGGGGGTGGGCTTTGGGGTTTCAAATGCTCAAGCCAGGCTCTCTCTCTCTCCTTCTCCCTCCCCGTCCCTCCTCCCCCCCTCTTCCTCTCCTTTCTCCCTCTATCTCTCTCTCCCTCCCTTCTCCTTCCCTCCTCCACCCCCACAGCATCTAAAGAGTGAAAACATACTCAGCACTTTAGACTTGTCATAAAGATGAAGTCTCAAATGTACAATCTCACCATGCTTGCAAGGCTATGGAGTAAGACAGGATCTCTTGATTGCTGCTAATAAAAGTGTTATTTCATGCAGCCGCTTCAGGAACCAAGTAGAAAATCAAAGTTGGAGATGAATTCTCTTTTCACTCCTAAGTTTATAGACAAGAACTTCCACGCTTGAAACCTTGAATAAGAAAGTTCACTGAAAGCAAATGAAACAAACAAAAGAAGCCACACCACAGAAGAACCAAAAAATACAAGCATACGGCAGAACAACCAAAAATACAACCGCAACGGGAGGCCCTGGTTAGAAGCGAATGCCAGGAATATGGATTAGTGTAGACAAAGCTCACAAAGAAAAACTGAGAGAGAACAGGATGGCCAGGAATCCACACTCTACAGTCCCTTTTAGGTAAACTTTGAGAGGAAGGAAAGCAATGCCATGGGTCTATATATGCACATTTAATAAAATATAGCTACACAGAAAGAATATAGATCAAATGTGAAATGCTAGAGTCTAGAAACTTGAAAGGATCTGAGATTTTAACCCAGTTGCCATGTCCAACAATACTGGGGAAAAGATAAAATGTCCCAGTTGGAGATGAATAGCTTGTCACAGCACACAGGGTCAGCGTCACTGTCCCTTGCCGAGAAGCCTGAACATGACTCGAGTAGGTCCAGAAAGATGCCTATGTCCATGCAGTAAGTTACTCTACAGGAGAGGAGCCCTGAGATTAGAGGACCTAAATTGAGTACCTATTTTAGGACAGGCAAGAAACCTGCTTGCCTTTAGCTCTAGAAGGAGGCATTGTGAACTTTATAATGCTGTTTGCAAAGCAAATATCCTTAAAATAACAAAAATAGAAAAACATTTCAACCAACCCTTTCCTGTAAGAGACCTGTGAAAGACTGTCTTCCACATGGTGGGCTTGAGGGGTGACCTAAGAGGACACAGGTGACGATAAATGAAACCTCTTTATGTCTCACACTGAGTCGCTGCACAAATGTTTCTCACATTGTTTTCTCCATTTTAAAAAATCTGTGATGCTTTGTAGTAGCAAAAAACAAGCCTAACATTCTGGCCTTTTTGGGTTTGCTTCTGGCTGAGCAGAGAGTAAAGAAGAGTGTCCAGGAGCCTCAGATGAAGCGAGGTGTGGATGGAGCAGTAACTGACTGGGCTAGATTCTGCATGGTTGGGTTAGAGTTCTAGGATCACTATTTACTCATATCTGATTTGTGTGATTATATATCAAACCAGGTGAATGAGGGTAAGTGTGAAATTGTGATGAAATTGTGATGACATAACGACTTGGGTTTGGGTACTTGCTCCAACAGAGTGGTGGACAGGAAGGTAAGGGTCTGAGAATGTTTGTACACAATTCATTCCGCCTCACCTTGTCACCCGTGGTGATAAAGTCACTATTCTTTTAATATAAGGAGGGTACATTGCCCATGGAATTTCATTTCCTGTTTTTAAGAATTAGAATGGGGCTTGTCAGGGGGCTCTAAATGCAAAGGGGCAGCATGGTGAATAAGCATATTTGGAGGTGATGTGTTTGCACCTTCTCTAAAAATGATGTCCTGGGGTGGCCAAACTTTAGAGATATTTAGGGAAAAAGAAGGCAGTATTCCAGGGGTTTAAAGGAAGAAAAGAGATATAATCGCTCAGCTGTAAGTATCTTTAGATCTTCATGTACTCATGAGGTATTCCACATAATGCAACATGTGATTAACTCTGTGTGGTTTCCTAATCCATATCGTGTCAATTTAATTCTTGAGCTAGGCCAGTAGAATGTCAAAGGTATACTTTGGCATCTACAGTGTCAACCATACAACATATAGGCTTTCAGATGAGCAATATGCATTGCTAAAGATTCCTGCATCCTTCTTGGCTTTCTAGAGCTAACCAATACTCTGTTGTCTAGACAAACCACAGTCCACTTCTCTGTGGTCTCCTTGAAGAGCATATTTGGTTGCTCTCGATGTGGGCCAAATGTGAGTAATGTTGTTGTAAATATTTGTGTGGATGTAAATGATCAGCTTGTTTTTTGTTTTTGTTTTTTCTTTAATGGTTTTCAAGACAGGGTTTCTCTGTATAGCTCTGGCTGTCCTGGAACTCACTTTGTAGACCAGGTTGGCCTCGAACTCAAAAATCTGCCTGCCTCTGCCTCCCAAGTGCTGGGATTAAAGGCGTGTGCCACCACGACCGGCTAGCTTGTTTTGTTAAATGTTTGGACTGTGAGGCTGGATTAGACAGACTATATTTAACTTCGTAAGGTCTGTCAACATCATCTTCCAAAGTGATCATTTTGTGCTCTCACCAGTGATAAACAAGAGCCCAGGATGTACCACTCTTTCAGGACACATACTGACAGTGTTTTGAATTCCAGAATGTCCCAGATACACAGTACTAACCTTATTTTCATTAGTAGTTTTTAAAGAATATGTGCTGTTGAACATTGTTTCATAAGCGTGTCTATCTAGTTATCTTCTTTGATGAGGTGATGCTTAGACCTTTTGATTATCCTTAAATTGAAAATTTCAATTCATTGTTGTTAAGCTTTGAGGGTTTTATTTGTTTACTTGATTTTGTACATGTTAGATACCAATCCTTTGGTAAATATGTGTTTTGTAATATATCCTCCCTTCTTGTGATTTCCCATTTTATGTCCTCAACATCGTCATACACAGGGCACACATTTTAAATTTTTAATGGCATGTCCTTTATCAACCTCTTTGCTGAGGGTAATACTTTGTTGTCACATCTAAAAAGTCGTCACCAAAGCAAATGTCATGTAGACGTTCTCCTCTGTTATCTCTAGTTTTATAATTTTGCATTTTACATTTAAATATATGACCCAGGTAACTTAATTTTTATGAAAGATATATTAAGAGCTCTGTCTAGATGAACAGTTCTCAGCCTGTGGGTCACAACCCTTTGGGAGGTTGAACTACCCTTTCACAGGGGTCACATATCAGATATTTGCTATTACAGTAGCAAAGTTACAGTTATGAAGTAGCAATAAAATTAATGTTATGGTGTGGGGGGTCACCACGCTGTGAGGCGGTGTAGTAAAGGGTCACAGCATCAGGAAGCTTGAGGACCACTCACTGTAACAAAAAACAAAACCCAACAAACAAACAAACAAAACAAAACAGAAAGATTTTCTGTCTCACTCATCCCGGGAGACATGCACTGTTCCTTCTTGACTTATAGATAGCCTTGGTGAATGATCTCCATCACTACAGAGCTGAACTCTCAATTGGCAAGATTTTGCTATAGAGTTTCAATAATACCAGTGATGAAGGAGGGAAGTGGCTTCCTCCTCCTCCTCTTCTCCCTCCTCCTCCTCCTCCTCCTCTTCCTCCTCTTTCTCCTCCTCCTCTTCCTCCTCTTTCTCCTCCTCCTCCTTATCCTCCTCTTCCTCCCCCTCCTTTTCCTTTTCTTCCTCCTCCTCTTCCTCCTTCTCCTCCTCCTTTCTTGTTTACAGTCAGTAAGTGACTGTATTGATTTCATGACTGTTATTTCCTTTCTTCAGCTTGGTTGTCAGTTAGGTCTGCTTGCCTTTGGAAATGTAAATGGGCTTGCAGTTGGGGTTTTTCTCTCTTCTTTTTCCATTACTAAAAGAGACTTACGAAAGAAAGGAGCTTGAACCTAAGGGCTCCAAGGGCCTTTTAAGTCATCCAAACTCTTCCCATTTGACATGGAAGAAGACCAAAGCAAGGTAAATATTAATGATTTCTTATCCAAAATTGTGTGCCAGCTATTCAGGCTTGTGTCTGCAATCCCAGCACTCAGAAAGCCAAGGTAAAAAGGCCTAGTGGCTGAGACCATTCTGGGCTTCATATAGATACCCTATTTCAAAAACAAACAACAAACAAAGCAAGCGAATAAACAAACAAACCAAAACAACGTGACTAGTTTGAAATCAAAGAGTGTAACTTAAGTTTTTAAGAACATTTCTTCAGCATCTTTCCACAGAACCTTTCTACGTCCTGTAAGAGCCCACCTGCTATACTTTTCATTAACAACAAAAATAAGTTCAAAATACCACGATCAGACTTTCAGACACATCTCTTCATTATGCAATTTAAAAACCTTGTGTCTGGCTTCCTTACATTCACTGGAACATGAAACAAGAGGTTTATGGTTACTGTTTTCTTATATGGATCGTTTGGCCATCCATTGTTTGTGTATCTATCTCTATGAGCAGGGCCTGTGGGAAGTCACACTGTGAAAATGGCAGGTTTTCTTCAGTATTTCATAGGCCCATGGCCAGCCAGCCTCCAATAGAGTGTAGAAGGCTTGTCACCACCCCTTCAGGGTTTCCTGTCCTGAAAGCATGAGGCCAATCATAGTGCTGAGCACCCAGCCTGTTATTTCAGCGTAAGCATTATCCCTAAGAACTAGTATTTCCAGATCCCCACTGAGCAGCTAGGAAGATAAGCTATGACAAACAGGGCTAGCCTATTGTTACTGTCCTTCGAGATGAACTGCCGTATTGTGTGGACGGTGTTAACTCAAGGCTATTTTGATTACTTCCTGGCTGGGAACACTTTATGAGAATGTCACAATTTTATTTTATTCTTGTCCACCACTGGTTAAAAGAAGCCACATTTGTCTTTCCTCTCTTTCCACTGCACCTTTACCGAAGAGGAAGAATTACGGGCTTCAAGGAGAAAGCATAGGTTTACTTGGGGAGCGAAGCACTTGAGGAATAAGGAGAGTCAAGCAGTGGGGATATCCAGATTTACAGAACTTTGGAGAGATTTATAGACAGAAGAGTTCCAGAGTAGCTTCGAGGTGTAATGAAAATGGCGGTGGGAGGAGAGGTGACACGGGATCAAGCACAATTCTTAGCTACAAATAAGAGAAGCAACTGACACAGTTGAGAGCTTATTAGTAGGGCTGGACTAGGGCAATGGCTCAGTCTGTAAATTGGCCGCCATGCAAACATAAGGACCTGAGTTCAGATACCCAGCAACTAGGTAAAAGCTAGGGATGACAGCATGCATCTGAAACCACAGTGTTAGGAGGGTGCAGGCAAGCGGATCTTGGGCTCACTGGTCAGCCAGCCTAGCCAGCTGATGAATGAGCCAGGTTCAGTAGAAACTGTCTCAAAAGATAAGGTGGAGAGTGATAAAGGAAGACATTCAGTGTTGACCTTTGGCTTCCACACCCATGAGCCCACATGCATTACATACGTGTGTGTGTGTGTGTGTGTGTGTGTGTGTGTGTGTACATGCACATATACCCAGGATATTGAATAGGTCATGAACCTGAGTTATCAAGCCTCGACAACATTTGGAGACCAAGCTGACTAAGCAGCAAGAT
The DNA here is from genome assembly GCF_978045245.1 of Mus caroli. Taxonomy (NCBI): domain Eukaryota; kingdom Metazoa; phylum Chordata; class Mammalia; order Rodentia; family Muridae; genus Mus; species Mus caroli. The sequence goes on from NW_028227272.1 coordinate 41,307,022, forward strand.
ACTGTGGCAACCATCATGAAGAAGAGGAATGGTTTAAGGGGGAGGCTCAACTTGGCAACACCTAACGGTTATCGGATATTGTCCCTACCGAGTACGTTTTATGTTGTCACCATCACCAGCACATTACAAATCTCTTCCCATCTTTGTATCACTTGCTCAGCGTTGAAAGTAGTGAGTAGATGCATCTGGATACTGAGCATGGGCCATGCGTCTGTCTCTTTGACATCCTAGGTAACCTAATGTCCCATAAAAATCCATGAAGCACTGTGCCATCGACATTAGTGGTTTGGGATGCCCTATTTGCCTGAAACTAGCCCTACTACAAGTCCTCAGGGGTCATGCTGAGGCTAGAACATTTGTTGGACTGTATGGACCCAGACACAGACAGATCAAGATGGCAATGAAGGAAGATGAGGTGCCACAGCCTTCTACTTGTGTCCAACTAAAGATGTGACTCTCATCTGATAGCCAGAGAAGACACCAAGGGATGATATGTCACTTCTGCCCCGATGTTACTGCAAAGTTAGAAATGGTTTATGCTCTCCAATGTGGCCTTTCTGTTTTTTTTTTTTTTTAATTAGGTTTTTTTTTCCTTATTTACATTTCCAATGCTATCCCAAAAGTCCCCCATACCCTCCCCCCCACTCCCCTACCCACTCACTCCCACTTTTTGGCCCTGGCATTCCCCTGTACTGGGGCATATAAAGTTTGCAGGTCCAATGGGCCTCTCTTTCCAGTGATGGCTGACTAGGCCATCTTTTGATACATATGCAGCTAGAGTCAAGAGCTCCGGGGTACTGGTTAGTTCATATTGTTATTCCACCTATAGGGTTGCAGATCCCTTCAGTTCCTTGGGTATTTTCTCTAGCTCCTTCATTGGGGGCCCTGTGATCCACCCAATAGCTGACTGTGAGCATCCACTTCTGTGTTTGCTAGGCCCCGGCATAGTTTCACAAGAGACAGCTATATCAGGGTCCTTTCAGCAAAATCTTGCTAGTGTATGCAATGGTGTCAGTGTTTGGAGGCTGATTATGGGATGGATCCCTGGATATGGCAGTCTCTAGATGGTCCATCCTTTTGTTTCAGCTCCAAACTTTGTCTCTGTAACTCCTTCCATGGGTGTTTTGTTCCCAATTCTAAGAAGGGGCAAAGTGTCCACACTTTGGTCTTCGTTCTTCTTGAGTTTCATGTGTTTTGCAATTCAATGTGGCCTTTCTAAGGTCCCTTCTGTTTGTCTCAAGAATTGTTTTCGTGGATGTTGAAGAGAAAGCTGCGTATAGATGCTTACGTATGGATGCTTAGCTCCATATTGTTTACAAAGATGTCAATTTCCTTAGTAACATTCACAGTCACACTTGTTGAAACTTATAAATGACATCCATCTAGCGATTCTACTATAGAATAAAACCATGATAAACACAACCATTTCACAACTCTTACAATCATAACAGTCATTTTCTAGCATGTTCCACTCTCAGAGCATTGCTTAAGTAGGCCTTCAAACGGCTCTAGGAGGAGTTTGTCTGTAATGCACTCAATCAGCGTATAAAAAAAAATCCAGAGAATGAGTCCCTGGGTTTAGTCTCAAACCAAAAAATAGTTATTTTTACCTCTTTATCCCCCTCACAAGAGCAAGGCAAAGAGATGGCACAGATAAATATGGGGGAGGGGAGAAGCTATGCACAGATGAGCAAACTAGCTGGTTGAGAAGATGTCCCACCAGCACAGGCTGGTGCTTCTCTTGAAGGAATGGAGCCTGGAGATGCTAAAGCCAGAGGGACTCCACTGGGATTGTGAAACTTGTGTATAACCTGTGAGGAAGCCTAGTGAGATGGAAAAGCATAGCTGTTGGTGTGGGAGGGCCATGCATCCCATGACAAGTTTTAGTCTTCTAGACATATCTTTGATACCAGTTCCTAGGACGATACCCAGCAGCATTTTTTACATGTGCTCTGCAGAGCGACGGGTTCGGTAGAACAACCTTGGTGTTGCATGCAGGCCAGATTTCTCCTGCCCTGCTCCCAGCATGCCCCCCCCCTCAGGTTCCTTTGGTATGTGCATACACACTCTTCTTCCTGCCAGTCAGTTCTGCCTTCTCACACTTTCACTTGGGAATCAAGGATGCTACAAAGCAGCCTTAGAGCCCAGAGTGGTTCTCCAGAGGTGGTGTGGCAACAGGGCAATGCCATTTGAAACCTTCCAAAGCCTTTCCATTGCTCTCAGGATAATGCCCCAACCCTCTTAACAAGACAGACCACATCCCAACTGTAACAGCCCTGTGTGCATCTCAGGCTCCAGACAAATGCATTTCCTCCAGTTTTGCCACTGCGCGTCTCGCCCTTCCTCCTCCTTACCCCTTACCTCCATCCACAACGGCCTTCCCTTTATTTGGCTATCTTTTCCTTGCTCTGCTCTCTCCCCACTTTTCTGACTTTTAGGAAAACCTTCTTCCCAAAGTCTCTTCATTATCCTTCCCCAGAAACTTCCAAGTGAATTAAATGATTGCTTAGCTAACTCTGTATATAAACCACCCATCTTTACAAAGATAGTACATCTACACTGCTGTCCAAACAATGCCTCACACAGAAAGGAATCAAATATTTACTGAATGAACTAAGATCTCCCCCAAGCAGCCAGCTTGCCTGTGTTGTTCAGTATTCCCGGCCCGCCCACGATGACACATCCCTTCAATAGACAACCTGTGCAGGCTGGAATTGAAACTTCTAATATAACATTTTGATAATAAACCGAAAGATGAAGGCCGATAGAAACGGTTTCTTATCCAGGTTATTGATAGCATAATGGAACTAACACGACGTGGCTTACACAGCGTTCTTGGAGGCAAAAGCTCTGGCTCGGGAACATTGAGAATCTGACAGCGGAAGGAATAAGAAGGCCCCAAGGGATAAACTGCTCTTTTCAATGAGATGAATGAGCTGTTCCTAGAAGCCACGCCATAAAGGGAAATGGCAATCCTGCCTGAGAGGTCCCCCTCTGCTCTGCCATTTGGGCTTGTAAGCTCCTCTCCACTACAGGTAACAGATAGTCAATAATGACCGATGAACGGCCCAGAGCTCTTCTGCCATCTGAACCCAGGGCGTTAGCCACCACAGGGATCGTGTTAATGTACGCTGTGTCTGAGGCAGCTCAGGCCCTGCCTCAGGTGACTTCTCAGGAGGGATGCTGTACCCGGTAGGGGAGCAGGACTCAAGACTGAAGGCCACCTTGCCTGGGGACAGTTTTTCACATAATTGTCAAGACAGGAGATTTTTAGGAGATTAAAAATAAAATTTCTGTATGTTACCATAGCAGTGAGGTGTGATACCAACATTTCTTCAGGCCCGTGGAACTGGGAAGACTGATGGGAGGGGACAATGATGTAAGCAATGGACAGTCAGGGGATAACAAGTGCTGCCATGTAGCAGTACTGGGCCATCGGATTGATCCGAGTTATGGATAGTGGAAACCATGGGTGGATGTCAGCGAGAAACAAAGTAGAAAGAACATGTGTGTTTATCAGACTGGGGGAAGGGTCAACTTCCATTTTTTTTTTTGAGCAGGAGGGCGGGGAGGGGGAGTTCGAGACAGGGTTTCTCTGTATAGCCCTGGCTGTCCTGGAACTTACTTTGTAGACCAGGCTGGCCTCGAACTCAGAAATCTGCCTGCCTCTGCCTCCTGAGTGCTGGGATTAAAGGCATGTGCTATCACGCCCAGCTCAACTTCCATTTTTATTTTTGCAGGTCCAGGATACTAACTGCAAGTGCCCAGAGAAGGCTTTTTATTCGCCTGATAATGTTGGATAATCTCATTAGCTGTTAGTTTTAGAAATAAAGTGTTTTATCTAAACGCTTGGAGTATTTCCAAACCATAGGCAATCCTCACCCTTTGCTGTGGTAGAACTCTCGGGGTAGTACACCCTGTCACTCCTAACTGTCCTTGAGGCTAACTAGAGAGAGAGGATTCTGTAAAATGGGGGTTTGGGTACTAGCTAGTCATCTAAAGAGCAAGAAAATGTCCCACTTCTGGCCACTGGGGCAAGGAAGTGAATGATTGTAGCTCTCTTATTAGTAAAGACAGCTTGTTTTTAGCATTCTCCAAACACGTTTGCAGTACAAGCTACCTTCAAGCCAGCTTCACACAGTTAAATAGTCAGTTAATAATGTCCCACTCAATGTTGTACAAGATCAGAATCGCCGTGCCCTTCCTCCTAATAGAATCAGTTTCTTTGTCTGCTGTTATCACTCAAATGTATTGAATGAATAAAAACTCAAAGTAAGGAATTACTTCGGTAAAAACTTCGTGTTCATTTTGCTGTTAACAATGTGTTCTTTCATCTGGGTTTTGAGACAGAGTCTTGCTATGCATGCCTTGTTGGCCTAGAACATGAAATGTAGGTCAGGCAGGCTTTGAACTTGTAGCATCCTCCTGCTTTTGTCCTGGGCTTACATGTATGTACTGTGAGCATTTAAAGTGTAACTTATGTCTGCTGCATAAAATGGCTACTTCTCCAAAAATGAAATACCTTTCCATTTCTAATCACAATTATCTATCTATCTATCTATCTATCTATCTATCTATCTATCATCTATCTATTATTTGGGGGTAGGGCATGCACAGGCCAGAGTGTGCTCATGGAAGCCACAGGATGACTTTGGGCAGCAGATTTTTGTCTTTCTACCAGGTAGGCCCCTGAAATTGAACACAAGTTCTTAAGCTTGATGCAAGGACCTTTACCTGCATCTCACCAGTGCCCAAACACTTTCTGTTAAAACAGAAACCTATTGCTTTTGTATAAATGAGTTTTATACAGATTCTAGAAACCAGTTTAATAAAGGCAAAAAGATCTTAGATGGGTGATTTAATAGAATGTGATGCTCTAATTGCTGACTCTAATTTTTAAGCAAACTATAATCATGTGTACCTCACCTACACACTTAAATAATCAACTAATTCATTAAGGAAAGATTTAAATTTTTCTATTTTCACAATAGCTAAGAAAAACGTAATGGTGATTGTCTTAGGGGTTTAGATCTGTAAACAGACACCATGACCAAGGCAACTCTCATAAGGACAACATTTAAGTGGGGCTGGCTTACAGGTTCAGAGGTTCAGCCCAGTATCATCAAGGTGAGAACATGGCAGGCTACATCATAACCTCCAGGCAGTTATGGTGTAGGAGGAGCTGAGAGTTCTACAGCTTCATCTGAAGGTAACTAGGAGAAGACTCGCTCCCAGGCAGCTAGGTAGAGGGTATTAAAGCCTATGCCCACATTGACACACCTACTCCAACAAGGCCCCACATCTTATTAGTGCCACTCCTTAGGCCAAGCATATACAAACCATCACAGTGATTAAAACATTTTTTTTTTCCTGAAACAGGGTTTCTCTGTGTAGCCCTGGCTGTCCTGGAACTCACTCTATAGACCAGGCTGGCCTTGAACTCAAAAATTCACCTGCCTCTGCCTCCCAAGTGCTGGGATTAAAGGCATGCACCACCACACCTGGCTAAAACATGTTTTTATAAACCTGAAATGGATGGTTTTTATTCTATCTTCTGTTCTGGTAGTCTTGTGTTATATTTGATATTTTCCTATGCAGACACCTTAACTCTGATAGCTCCTTAGCTATGCCTTGGAGCAATTTGTACCACATTCCTGCTGCGTTGACATGGAACTTCTGTTAGCTCCAGAGTTAAACAACGACAGAAGAGCCAGTCATCTTACTCTGGGGCACTTCATGGCAACCTGTAACACCAACATCGAGAGGCTAGTTCTCTTTGAAAAGGAGATGGAAATGCTGGCATCTTCCAACAGCATGTCTCTTCAGGTCTTTTAGACTAAAATCCACAGCAAACGAAGACAGGGGAGATGCTGTATGTAGCCAGCTGAGACCACAGTGGGGGAAAGAAGCAGAAAACCTTTGCATATTGTTTCAGATGTTTAAAATGTCCTGTTAGAAGAGGCCATCACAACAGTAAAAATAACACCAAGAATAACCCCAAACAAACCCACAGCAGAGCAAGCCTATTGATGTGCCGCTCAGCAGGAGGGACAGCTAGAGAGAACAAAGGAGCTGGAAACCAAGCTCAGTGCATGTGCATGAGAGCACACACACCACACACACCACACTCACACCACACACACCACCCACACCACCCACACACACCACACACACATACACCCCCCCCACACACACACCACACCACACACACACACACACACACACACACACACACACACACACACACACACACTCAGAGAGAGAAAGAGAGAGAGAGAAACAGTTGGAAACAAAACCACTTCTAAGCAGTAGAAAGACTTTCTAAATTGGGGGGAAAGTCAGAAAACGGTAAACTTTGCATCTGTTTGATTTTATAAAACAAAGAGGGTTTTTGTAGGTAGTGAAAGGGAGAAAAACACCGGTCCCCATTTTTCCTCCCACATTCATCAATTCTTTGTTATCTACTGTCTTGACTTGGGTGTGAATAAAAAATATTTTCACTGAGAAATATTTAAAAGATGCATAAATCACAGCAGGTGCCTTATAATCTAGAGAAAATATGAAGTTTATCATATTTCAGAGACCACTAATAGACATTTATATTTTGTAAAACCAAACCAAAACCAATGATTCCTTTAACTGCAAATTCAAAACCGAGGCATAACTCGCTTGAGTGGTCCCTAGGGATTTGTTCTTGGGACTCAATATCTGACCTGGAGGTTGAGACTCAAAGATTATTATCTCAGTGATAATCTTTTTTCTTTTAGTAATTCTTTAAAGACCACTGAAATCTCAAAACCAGCACAGTGACAACACCAGGTGACACGCCAACACGACTGGGGAAAATCTGACAAGGCCTTGTCCCTGGATGAAGATCTATAGGCAATTGGTGGCTGCTGAGGAAGGGAAAATTGATATTCTTCAGGGAAAAGCTCCCTGCTAGGTTATCTTACTCTATGTGGTCATCCCCAACACATACACATAACTAGCATCAAATGGACGCAACAGTTGTGTGTGTGTGTGTGTGTGTGTGTGTGTGTGTATGTGTGTGTTGTGTGTGTGTGTGTGTTGTGTGTGTGTGTTGTGTGTGTGTGTGTGTGTTGTGTTTGTGTGTGTGTAGTATGTGTGTGAGTGGTGTGTGTGGTGTGTGTGTATAATAATTAAAGAAGAAGAGGTCAGGAAATTGAAAAGGAATAGGAAGACATGGGAGGAGTTTGATATATTTTAAAAAACAGGTCTTATGTATGAAGTTCTCAAAATAATTGTCTAATTAAGAAATAAAAGTTTATGAGAGGTCCTGAGTTTATACATGGCTCCCAATAGAAAAGGAGAAGAGGGAGCCGTGCGCAGAGGACAGGACTAAGGGTAAACCCACACAGGTGCGTGTTTTGCAGGTCAAAGAAAATTCTGACAAAATCAATCAATCAATCAATCAATCAATTCTTCGAATTCAGACATACAATAAACCCAAGGAGTCTAACACATATGAAGCATAGCACTGCTTCACCGGAAGAACTGGCCATGTTAACCTTATGCACAGCAGCTCGGTGGTCTGATGATGCAGTATGCTTTGTTCCCTAGGAACCACAGGAACAAGCCAGGCTCTTCCTGGTAGCCCTGTGGTTTATGGTAGGTTTTTTTTTTGTTGTTTTTTTTTTTTTTTTTTTTTTGAGACAGGGTTTCTCTGTATAGCCCTGGCTGTCCTGGAACTCACTCTGGAGAGAGGGCTGGCCTCGAACTCAGAAATTTGCCTTCCTCTACCTCCCAAGTGCTGGGACTAAAGGCATGCGCCACCATGCCTGGCGGTTTGTGGTAGTATTAACATCACTATTTAAGGCAGATGCTTTCTCACTGTGGGAGAGAGTGAATGTGAGACCAAGCTTATCTAGCTGAGAAGTAGAATTTGGGGCCTGAAAGAAAAGGGGAGTAGACCATACCTGACAGCAGGTGAAACCTCAGGTTTGCAACTCTGAGTGGGAAGTAATGATATCAACCCCAGATATACAGCGTTCCTTAGATCTGCCCACCCAAAGGGTCAGATTTTATTGGCAATAAGGGACTCTAATCCTTGTACTGTGGCCTCTGAGCAGGGTTTCTCGCTCTTGCTATCCTGGTCATCCTGAATGCATGCCCAACGGCAGGTTAAGAGCAGAATTAACTTCTATGAAAGCAAGAGGTCACTCAGGTGTCATGGTGTGTGTGTGTGTGTTGTGTGTGTGTGTGTGTGACAGAGAGGGAGAGAGAGAGATCCTAGCACTTGGGAGGTGGAGGCAGAAGGATTGGTAGTTCAAGGTCACTTTTGGCTACATGGTGATTTCAAAGCGGGCAACATGAGACCCCTTTTCAAAAATGAAAACAATAGGGCTGGAGAGATGGCTCGGTGGTTAAGAGCACTGACTGCTCTTCCAGGGGTCCTGAGCTCAATTCCCAGCAACCACATGGTGGCTCACAACCATCTGTAATGGAACCTGATGCCTTCTTCTGGTGTGTCTGAAGACAGCTACAATGTACTCATAGACATAAAATAAATAAATTCATCTTTTAAAAAAGTCAAAACAACAAACAGACAGACCTGTCAAAATAATTAATTCAAAGCCAGTTCAAGTTGGCCTTCAGTTTCCAATAGACTATTGTCCTTAAGTAAAAATAAAAGCAATAATGACCTAAGATGTATGAAACATGTTTAAATCAATAACTGGAACTGTGCATCACTAGGGAGCTGGGGACCAATGCATTATCTTAGAATTTGACAAGGGAAGAACGAAGCATTTGTCTCCCATTTTCTTTATAAGCGGCCGCTTAAGCTCATCAAACAGCCAGGGAGAGAGAGTGCTCGTTACAGGCCTACAGCTCTCCATAAAGAGTCTTGCCAGAGAAGAAATCAGGTTTCTTGTCTAGATCCAAAGCACCTTTCCCCTTCTTTCTGCTTACCTATCATGACCCTTTAAAGCTCACTTTGCTCCAACTGAACTGTCTGTGCGATGTCGGGTTTCTCTAAAACATAGTAGTAGTTCATGGTGCAGTGATGTCCAATAGAAGTAGAATAGGAGCTATGCGAGGGGCTGGGGGAGGAGCTGGGGGAGGGGAGACTAGGAGGAGAGGGGGCTGCGATCGGGATGTATAGTGAATAAATAAGTAAGTAAGTAAATAAGTAAGTAAATAAATAAATAAAATGAGCTACATGCCTGTTTAAAAATCCCCTAGTAGCTAGGTTGAAAAGGCAAAATCCGGTAGGTGGAATAAATTTTACAAAACAACTCAATCTTAAGTATCTAAAGATAGTACCGTTTAAATGCACACAGAGAAATCAGCAAAACATTTGATACTGTTTTTATCTGGCCTTTGAAATCTGGTGTGTGCTTCAAATATCAGTTCACCCCAGCTCCATGTCTCTTTGTAACAGCACAAACTTACAGAGTCCGTTCCACAATGCAGCACTTAATCAGGCTGCTGTGCCCCTTCCCCCGCCCTCCCCCAGAATATCAGCTCCACATGTGAAGCGATCTCAGCACTCAGGGACCCTCATGACCAACTGATGTCATTTTCCCAGTGAAAGAGAGAAATATTGGAGGTGGTTTCTACAGACTGAATGCTCGTGTCTCACACCTCACCCCCATTCTTCGCAGGGTGAATCCTAATCATCTCAAATGATGTCTAAAATTGGGTCTTCGGGGAAGTAATGAGGTCATGGGGATGAGATTGTTGCCTTGATAAGAAAACACCTTGAGACCTTGCTTTGCATGAGACTTGCCCCACCCCACCCCACTCTGCACTCTCGACCCTTTGTCCATGCTGCAGGCTAGGAAACGGGCCCTTCCCAGACACCAGATCTGCCAGGGTATGTGCTGCTGCAGGCCTGTTCATCCAGATAATGTGTTAATGAGATATGCCTCCCTCCAGCAGGCAGTGGTCCTGTTTAGAAGGAAGCTGTGTGAGGACAGCAAAAGAGGTCTCATGGTCTCAGTACACAGTGAACCCACATGTCCTGGCTCTTTACAAAAAAGGGAGAGCTGAGGCCTCTGCAGCTGTTTTAACTCTTCTCAGTCCCTTTCCAGGTGTGCTCTGATTGTGTGTCAGCATCCTTGTGATCGTTACAGAGACAGCCAGGGATACCAATCCTGCAGATGCTTGAGTGCCCTATGTAACACACACACACTGTTTTTCTACAGTGTATGCGCATCCAATGCATTCTTTAAATCACATTACTCACACTAGCCAATGGGATACAAATGCTAACTAAAAAGTGATGTTGTATGGTTTAGGGAATAATGACAAGAAAAAAAAAATGCCAAATTACATTAAGGATTTAAAAAATGTTTTTCTTTAAAACTTGTGTGTGTGTGTGCATGTGTATGCATGTGCGTGCACATATGTGTGATTGTATGAGTGAGGTTCATGTGTATGATGACATCTGTGTGGAACTCCGAGGACAGGTTATACCATATATAGCACTAAAAGATTAATGGGCAAAGTTACACTAAACTGGAAAACAACTAAGAAAATTTTCTTTAAAATATAGGTCTACAGAAAGATGGCCACTGTTTCTTCTCTTATTCAGTGTAGTACTTGAAGTCTTGTCCAGAGAAGAGGAAGACAAAAAGAAGGGTACACAATAGAAGAAAAAGTTCAAATTAGCTCTGTTTACCATAGAAATATGCAGTGTGATTTTATACTTAGAAAGAAAGAGGAAGCTTTTGGGACATTTTCAGTAAAGCCGAAGAATACAAAATCATTAACAACAATAAAGCAGGAGCTTTTCTATATGCATAACAAACTTGCAGAGAAAAATTAGGAAAAAAAAATCCCATTTGCAACAGCTTTAAAAATATCTATGAATAAACCTAAATAAGGCGAAAGATCTCTACACACACACACACACACACACACACACACACGCATGTACGCACACATGGATGCACTGTATGTAGTTTTAATAAAGCTATACTATTGAGTTGGTAATGCCCCACCCCAAGAGTGATGAACTATCTAACAAAACCCCAGTGCCTGGTATGGGAAACTTCTCTTCATGCTCTTGGTCGGGGACCTTGAAGACACTCCCCAGATAATACAGGCTATTGCTGCTGTCCTCAGTTGCCTCCCAGAATTTGAAGGTAAGACTCTAATGCTGACGACATCACATACTTTGGATGCATGACGTGGAGGGATCCAGATGGAACCGACCTAGAAGCCATCTCCCTGAGATGGAATAGCTCTATGGCACCAGAAGGTGTTAGACAAGCTGCTGGGGTAGAGAGGAATCAATAGTTCTACCCATGAACCATAGCTGTCAAGCCCATGCACCACAATTAATGATGAGCATGGTAAGATGTTTCCAAGGGTACAGCAGTGGTATGGAAGCCTTGGGGTAAGCAATGGCATTTAATGGGACTTCAGGGCCACTCAATAGGAGATCATTATGCTTGAGGCAGTAAACACAGACAACTACCTGTGCCTGCTGGGGTCGTGGACCCTAGAGAAGAACTTGCCACTGCCACTTTCCCAAACCAGTATCATGTCTTACTGTATTATAAATATTTATCCTTACACCGGCCAAATGTCGTTCTCACCCCTCATCAAAGAAGCTCCTTCTTCCAGCAGATGGAGGCCATCACATAAAGCCACAACCGGTCAAAATGCACAAACCAGTTGACTATATGAGATGCCCAACACTAACTGATCTATCTACAACACAACTCCTGTACCTAAGGGCCAGGGGGCATCAGAGAAAAGGGGCAGGAAGGACCCAAAGAATCATGATGTCTCCCATGAGGTGGTGTCTTCTATAGGTGACAAGGAAGCTGAACCCATGCAACCTCGGAAGTTTAGTCACCTGAATAAGGCCAGCACAATGACAACATGGACGGAGGTAAGAGACCAAATTTTGGGTTCAAATTTCATTTTAGAGAACCTGACCTAAGTTAGCACAAGTTAGCAAGTTAACCCCCAACAAGCTCACCCTCTGCTAAAAACCATCAATTAGGAAGAAATCAGAAATTAAGTTTATGGTTCGGCTTCCAGCACCAGCCAATTATGCTAAAGGCCACAGTAGCTCCCCAATTAGATGCTTGTCTGGTTAGAAACACTCACCCCTCACTTGCTGCTTTCTGTAAAACCTTATCTTGATAAATATTCAAAGCATTTCTTCCACCAGAACCGTCCTGCAGGGCAGCAGTGAGTTCAGCCTGAGCAAGCTCAAATAAAGACCCTGGTTTGATGGGCTCTTGAATTGTCTTTCGGGGCACACGAACACTTCCTTGGCACTACAGAGGAAATCTTATAAGACCTCCTTCTAGATGAAGAGCTACAGATAAGGAATGTCTGCTAAGAAAAGGAGAGTTAGTCTTCTCCAGGGTTGAGCCCTAAACACACACACACACACCCCAATAATAATTAAAGAAGAGGTAATGAACTTGAGGGGAAGTGAGGGATGCATGGGGGTAGTTCTAGGGGTAAAGGGAGGGTTGGCAATTATGTACATTACATACTAATACATACATTTTTCAAAAAAGAATTTAAAAATTTGATTAAAAAATAAAGCATTTCTAAATTCTTTCTATCCAAGAAAGTAAGAAACTGAAAAAAATAAATTGAGGAAGACACTGGGCATAAGGTAGATAGCCTGTGCCCCTACAACGGCAGAAGTAACTATGTGAAAATTACTATCTTACCCAAATCAGAATATCTGATCTTAAATTACACTCCAGAGCCATGGTGACCAAAAACAGCATAATGCTCAAACAAAAAGACAGATGTCAACCAATAGAACATAGTAGAAAGCCCAGACATGAACCACATGTCTTATGGCCACTAATATTAGAAAAAGTATTGCCGGGCAGTGGTGGCTCACACCTTTAATCCCAGTACTTGGGAGGCAGAGGTAGGAGGATTTCTGAGTTTGAGGCCAGCCTGGTCTACAGAGTGAGTTCCAAGACAGCCAGGGCTACACAGAGAAACCCTGTCTCAGAAAACCAAAAAAAAAAGAAGAAAACTTTTAAAAAAGGTTTTTTACAGCAAAGGAAACTATCAGAAGAGTAACGGGAAGCCACCGAAAGAAGGAAATATTTGCCATCCATACTAGAGCTTGCGAAAGGGGATGTGTTAGCATGGAGAACATACAAAGAGTTTTAAATTTTAAACACAAAATGACCCCTGCCAGTCAATAAATGGGTTATGAACCAATAGACACTTCTCAAAAGAAGAAACAAAAATGGCCAACAAATTATTTAATGTCTGTAACCATCAGAGAAATGCAATTCTGAACAGAGGCTGAGATTCTGTATCACTTGAGTCAGAATGATTGCTGTTAAGAACAGAAAAGCAAGAAGGCTGGAAAGAGTAGGAGAGAGAGGAACCCTTATTCACTGTTGCTGTGACTATAAAGTGGGCAGCCATTACAAATAGCAGTATGGAGACTTCCCAAAAAATATAAGTAGAGCTATCATAGGGCCCAATTATACTGCTCCCAGGAATATATCCAAAGAACTCTATGTTGTAGGCAGAGATGCTTGCACATCCATGGTCACAGACGCTCTGCTCACAATAAGGAAATGGAATCAGAGTAGACGTTCATCAACAGAACAATCACTAGTGAACATGTAACACATATATACACAATGACATTTTATTCAGAGGTAAGGAAAAATGAAATTATGAAGCTTGCAAAAAATGGGTGGAGCCGGAAACTATTACAGTAAATAAAGTAACTCAGGCCTAGAAAGACAAAAGCTGCAATATCTTTTCGTACGTGTGTGCAAGATTTTAGTTTTTATATGTGTACTTATGTGGATGTATAGTTCATGAAAGTATAAAGGTGTCAGAACACCATCAAGAGAATGCCCCGTGGTGAACAATGCTTTTTTTTCCTTCAGAGATTGTTCACCACATTTCATTCTTTTGTCTGTGACCATAAAAGAGAAAAGGAGATTGTAAGGAAGGTGGGATAACAGAATACACCATACAGAAGTAGGAAAGGAGGCCTGGGGATTAAAGGGTTCAGCCAGGACATGGGGGATCAGGAAGGGAGAAGGATCGACCCAAACAAAGTTAAGTTTGTAAAGCAACACCATGAAACATATTACTTTGTATGCTCCTTTAAGGGAGAGATCACAAAAAGAGATACACACTCCAGTTTAGGAAACAAAAAGGATGTTTTGAAAAAGATCTCAGTGCTATGGCCAATGTGGGCTTCTGCCCCGCCCCCATCAGGGAAGACGGAAGGCCTACAGGGCAGCAGTTACAGTTTTTTGTAAGGGTTTCTGATGGTGTTCTCTGTTCTTTGTAGATTTGTGTTTGTGTCCTTGTCCCAGTCACTATTTCCCTAGTCACTTTCCTGCAAGGTGATTTCCTGTTGGTTGCCTGAGCCCTGTGGTTTTGGACCCTGTTTGCTCAGTGTAACTAACTTCCAATCAAGGGAGCCTTGGGCAACTTCCTCCTTAGGGAAATGAAATGAATCCTACCTTGCCGAACCTGAACCTTTGACCACGGTTTCCACTATTTGTCTTTAAACTGGTCAGTCCATCCTTTCAGTGATTTTTTTTTTTTTTAAATCTCAACTTTATATTTACACAAGTCCCTGCCTCAAGGCATATCAGATGTTTCCTGGTGCTGAGTTCAGCTAGTGTAGCCGGGTGAGACCATTCCATGGGTTAAAGGAGAGGCAGTGGCTGATTGAAAGGCCCAGGGCAAAAGCTCTTGCCCCTCCCCCTCCCCAAAGCCAAAATTTAATACAAAATTTCTCCTTTAAGATAAAGAAAAAAAAAAAAACAAATAAGAATGAATTGAAAAGAAGAGCAAAAGATTTAAAACTTCAAAAACAAAAACTGGACACTTTTTTTCCCCAACCAAAATCTTGACTGAAGAGGGTTAGTGGGAAATGACCCCAAACTAGAGGGAGTCTTGCTTTACCCACACCCTGCTCAGGTTAGGGGAAAACCATTCGCCAAGCTCCTCCTCCAGACACCACAGAGCTGAGCTGTATTTAGCCTCAGTCAGTTCGGAGATGGAAATGGAGGTTCAACAGCCTTTACTTGTGGGGCAATATGAAATTTTGTGGTGGCCAGCATTTGGGACTGTGGGGAGAGGGGGTGGCCAAGAAGTTGGTCAGATCACAATTGGAAATAAAGAGCAACCCTCTCAAAAATCCTTCCTGCCCTCCCTGGGGCACCGCTAGTTAGTACAGTATTGCAGATTTCTGGTGTACCCCACCACTTGTCTTATGTGGTGCAGTAATCCCACTTGCTATTTCAAGCCGTCAGTAAAAGTCTGCTGCAGACTGTGTTCATGGTGTTTGAAGGAGGAGCTATTGCAGCAAAACATACCAAGAAGGGAGGTGGCCACGGGTGGGAACCCAGAGTAATAGTTTGATCGGACAGAATGCTGGTCTGGAGAAATCAACAGTGATGCGACTAGAAGAACGGGGGAGGGCTTAATCTCTCAGACTAAAAAGGTCAAAGGTTCTTTTCTCTAATACAACTGTTAAAATGCTGTCTCAGAAACACACACACACACATGCCCTGGTATATATTAATGCACATTGGCATTAAAATATTTTAAATCTGTCAGGCCCATGCCTATCAACTTTGATTTTTTTTTTTTTTTTTTTAGGACTAGTAACATATTAGTGAAAATTTGAAGCATTGCTTACTGTTAACTTTTTTTTTTTAAGTGACTCTCTTCAGACACACCAGAAGAGGGCATCAGATCCCATTACAGATGGTTGTAAGCCACCATGTGGTTGCTGGGAATTGAACTCAGGACCTCTCGAAAAGCAGTTAGTTCTCTTAACCACTGAACCATGTCTCCAGCTCCTGTTGTTGACTTTTATTTTACTGTGTATGTATAGCTGGTTTTGAAATGATCACCATTGTTTCATGAGCAAAGAGCACTTTAATGTACATGTATGCAAAACAGAAAGGACAAGAGGAAGTACTTTTCCAATATGTATTTGCTTTATTTAACTTCATCTTAACTATTCTCTAGGTTTTTTTTTTTTTTTTGTCTTCTCATTCAGTTTGCAGAGGACATGTATATAGCTATATCCCTCAATATCTCAGATGTCCAAAGGAAAGTTAAGCAGGAGAGCTCGCCTGTGTTCAGTAGAGGGATTTTCACAGTTCTAAGGGGGGAAAGGCAGAAGCAAAGCCAAACCAAACCAAACCAACCAACCAACCAACCAACAATAACAAACAAACAAAACCAAAACAAACAAACCAGCCTTTAGTCTTCCTGAAGGGGTTGAACATGCCTGTAATCTCAGCACTGAGGAAGAGGATGATGCATTTGAGGCCAGCTTAGTCTAAATAATAAAATTATCTCAGCAAGCAAGCTTGGGGAGGGGTCAGCCACGTGAAAGAGCACACGGGACTCTTTCAGAGGATCTCCACTCAGTTCCCACCACACAGCTCACAATTGCTGGGAATTCTTGGGAATTCTAGCGCCCTCTTCTGGCCGCTGTGGGCATCACACAAGCATGTGGTACACATACATACATGCAGGCATTCATACATACAGATAAAAACAAAATAAACCTTAAAGGAAAGAAGAGAGAAAGAAAGAAAACTAAGTAAAGCGATGCATTTGTCTTGCAGCAGAACTGTAAGAAGCACCAACGCCTGTGATGATTTTCTTCGCACATGCTATTTGATTTTGGACGAAGCTGGCGTTTCAAGACTCTCATCTAGTTCCAGAAAACCACGGGGGTAGGAATCTATCTTATATGCAAGATATCGGCCAGCTAGTGGGCATTCCACACAGGGAAGTCAGGAGTCCCTTGTGTAGGATATGAAAATAAAAACTGCCCTCTCTCTTCTGTATGCTATAGAAGGGCTTTGCATCCAGCAACTCCCAGTGCTCCAGGGCACTACCTCAGGTTTCAAGAGGTCTGGCCGGGGCGTGGACTGTGTTGCTATGGAGACAATGCCATAGGATTTGATGCAAGCTGGGAGATGGAGAACTTGGGGCACTTTCTCAGTTCACACAGCAGAAACGCACTAAAGAGTAATGACATGCTTAATGAAGGAAGTTTTTCAGCTGTGACCCCGAATGAGACAGTCAGGGATGGGAAGGTATAGAGGAATTCTAACCACCGGTTCTGAAACGCCCCAAGGTGCACGGTAGTGGGGGATGCATAAACACGTTCATGTGGGAAGTAGAGACAGAAGCAGGCACACTGGAGAGCCACCCCTCTTAAAGGCTATTTTATTTGAAGGAAAATGTGAGTGATATGTACTGTCTTACATTATATAATCAGATAAGTCAGAGGTTTGGTTGCTAAAATAATTATTCCTGCTTGTCTCGCCACAACTCTTGTCTACAGAACTTTCACACACATTTCCACCCTTCTTTATAATCAGAGCCTGGGCAGATCACCTGAGCATCTCAGCTACAAAGTCTTTGACTCGGCTTTTTGAAAAACAAGCGCACAGTGTGGTCCATAGCAGAACCCTGCTCACTCTCACGTGCTTTCCATTTCTGAGCACCTCTGCTTCCTGGAGTGCCATGAAATAGTAGGGTCCATAAGGAGATTAGGAACAGGTTTGTCCTCCCCCGCCCACCTCCTTCCTCCCACGAACGTAGCCATCCCGACTTCCCGGAGAAAGGCCCAGCCTGAGCCAGGATCCGCAGAGGATGCGGGTCCCCGCGCCTCTGCAAAGCCCAGGAATGGCAGCGACCAGGCCGGGGTGGGCACGAGGTGAAGCGGAGCGGTGCCCAAAGCAGCTGCCAAGGCTGGGGCAAGGCAGCGATTGCCTTACAGGAGAGAGGCAGGGAGAGGGTTTCCTAGTCCCTGAAGTCTCCCGAGGTCAATTCCCAGCGCAGCCGGAGGTACCTAGGGGGCTCGGCGATCTCGGAAGTTGGGGGGTCAGCCGAGGGAGAGAGCGTCTTACCTGGCCAGGATGGCTAGTGTGGTTGAAGGAGTAGATGTTCTCGGTGCTGAGGCTCACCACCCCGCTGTAGACGCGATCGAAATCCGCTCCCCTGGCGGGGTCTCGGGGATCACGGCGCAGCTCTGCCGATTTCGCGAGGGGCTCTTCCTGGTGGCCAGGGACCGCCGCCCGCAGGAGCCAGGGCAGCGCGCAGAGCAGCGCCAGGCGCAGGCAGTCCAGCATGGTGGGCACCTCACCTCGCCTCGCCCCAGGGTCCCCGAAACACAAGCAGCCCAAGGAGGGGGCGAGCACGGAGATGGTCCTTCTGAAGCTGCTTGTGGCGCTGAGTGCGGGCTTCAGCAGCTGGGTGGTGTGTGGCCCAACGCCGGCAGCGCGCTGGAGGGGAGCGAGCAGATCAAATACTGATGTGCCACCTGGGGTCTCCAAAGGAGGTCACGCGTGTGGAGTGGGGGCAACAGGAGACGTGGGGACAAGGGAGGGCTGCTTTTCCCTTCGACTTTTTAAGTCTTCCCTTTCTCATCGCTGAAAACCTTCCACTCACCCAGAAAGATTTTTTTTTTTTCACTGATCTCTTCCCTCTCAACCTCAAACCACCAACGACAAACCCCTCAGAGAGGTAGCCGCTAGTCTGGAAGAATCGGTGTGACCAGCTACCAAGGAGGAAATCAGGTGCACGTCAAACGAAAGTGCACTCTAGCTGCAGGCAGGCGAATAGAAAGAAAGCAAAAGAGGATGCACCAATTCGATTTTACAGTGGCTTCCAGCAAGACTCTCTCGCAGGTGTGAAATGTCGCTCTCTGGCTATTCGCCCTGCTCGAACAGTAGCCCTTCTCGGACACCTGGCTTAGTTCCTTATTACTCTTGTTCTCCAAGGAGAGACTCACGTCATCGCTCCCTTGCCATATGTGCAAGTATGTAAATATGTACAGTTACAAAATATAGATACGGTCAAGAGAACAGTCCCCAGCTCGGCTTGAAGACTGCTTCCGGAAGTTTGAGAGACCAGATTTAGGCAGATAGCATTTCTTTCCACCCCAGCCTTTTGTGCTGTTTAACTCGGCAATATTTTCTTTCAGAGTCTGGAAGAATTTTCAGGATTCTACATTGCTTTTTTTTAAATTGTTGTTGGTCATTTTAATTGAATTTTAGTTTATTGAGGTAGGGTCTCCAGACCGACCGTGAGCTCAGAATCTTTCTTCCTCAGTCTTCCAAGAGCTGTGACTCCACCTGCTAAGCCTGACGTTTTTTTTTTGGGGGGGGGTGGTGGTGGGCGGTGTACACAATACAAGGTTATGAGCTGGAATTGGGATGACTTGAAAGTGTAGCATTGAGAATGTTTATGCAAGTTCCCCCAACGTTTAGTGAAATTTAATAAACTTGAAATTTCTGAAGGCCTTTGAGGCTTGCTACAGTAACCAGTTTGGAGTAGGCTTTGAGAGGAAAAGCCGTCACAAACCTTATGAGACCTGGTGATCAGCTCCGTCACAGGGCTACATGTTCTTTTGCGGTCTAACATCTCCTTATTAAAAAGATAATTCATATTCTCAGCTGGAATTTGCCTTCCCCCGCTCACTCGCTTGCACTAGTTTTGCCCTCTGGAGTCACAGGAATGAAGCTAATTCTTCCACACAGTGGCTTTGTCGGTATGTAAAGGGAGCTATGGCTTTTCATAGGATCCTTCACGGTTTTACCCATCTGGAATTTGACATTGATCCACCGAGAACAGTTATACGATTAGATGCGATTGAAAAGGTATACTTTTTGTTTTTAGCAGAGTAGGCCCAGATACGGGCTCCACAAGCCCTTCTCCTGAGCTGCCATTACTGATGGGTGCTTCTTCACTCTAGCACACCCCTTTGGACAAACCAGATAGAATCATCCTTCTGTCTGGGATTTGGGGTTGATCCGCAGAGAACAACTATATGAATAGCTGTAACTGAAACGATCTTTGAGCATAGTATTGAATTAGTACTAAATAAAAGGAATTTATTTGAAATCAATATAGGTGGCCTCTATACCAGAAAATGAGCTATAGAAGACATATGACTAATCTTGAGTCTAGCCTTAATCCACTAACCATAGTCTCAGAATCACAAGCTGTCACAAGGATAAGGGGAAGGACGCACTTAATAGTATATTTAAAAACTGAAAGGTTGGGGGTGGAGGTGGCGCACGCCTTTAATCCCAGCACTTGGGAGGCAGAGGCAGGCAGATTTCTGAGTTCAAGGCCAGCCTGATCTACAGAATGAGTTCCAGGACAGCCAGGGCTATACAGAGAAACCCTGTCTTGAAAAACAAAACAAAACAAAACAAAACAAAACAAAACAAAACAAAACTGAAAGGTTTATGGACAAATATTCTATGAATAGTATTGTACAAGTTCCAGTCCAGTAGCTATAACAGTGTATCTTAGCAGGTAGTTGCTTAAAATTTTTATTAGTTCACTTTTCTGCATGTCGGTGTTTTGCCTGCATGTATGAATGTGCGTCATGTGCTTTCCCGGTGCCTGAACCCCTAAGAGTGGGGTTCCAGACAGTAGCGAGCTGTCATGTGGGTGCTGAGAACTATATCTAGGCCCCTGGGAATGGTAGTCAGTGCTCTTCACTTCCAAGTCATCTATCCAGCCACATCACTTTCAATATTCAAAAATGCTAAAATCTCAGAGTGAAAGAATATATAAAACCTGATCTAACCTGAAGAATTCCTTCTGCTGTGGTCAGCTCAACAAGCCAGGCTGTGCTCTTACAGCAAGCAGTCCAGAGTGCCAAACCTTGGCAGCAAGTGGTGCAGACTCTAGGACTTGGTACAGTTGGCCATTGTCCTGATTTCAACATAGGTTCATCAGAAGAGGTCAGGAATGCTGCCCAACGTGAGGTACACAGCTACAAGCCAGCCCTAGTGTTTCTGTACTAGGATCCGATCAGAGCCTGTCCAAAGCCTTCCCTTAGTTTCATTATAAAAGTTTCTCCCTCCCCTGCCTGCCTTTAAACCTCTGCTCTCATTTTTACTAGATTAATTGCTTATGCTTTCCTTTGTGAACACAAAACGCATTCATTCTCATGTTTCATACCAATCATTTTTACTCTTGTTTGCTCATGTTGCACTGCTGTTCTGAGGTTGCCTAAAAAGTATTATCATGGAGTAGAACACAGATGTTGGCTCCACAGGCCCTTCACTTCAGCTGCTTGACTGATCATCATGGGTCCCACTCCATCCCAGTAATTTGGGCAAACAAGATGAAACCATCCTTTCATCTGGAATTTGATATCGATCCACAGAGAACATCCTCCCTGGTGTTCTGCCTATCTGGAAGCACAGATTTTTGGCCTTCATTGGGAAGAAGCTAAGAGTCCAGTCAGGGCTCAAGCAAGCATCACTTTCCCAAAGTTTTTTTTTAAAAGACATATTTTATGTGTGAGTATGTATGTATTTATGTATGTATGTGCATCACATCTGTGCATGGTGTCCACAGAGGTCAGAAGAAGGCATCAGATCCCATGGGACTGGAATTACAGATGGTTGTGAGTCACCACATGGTAGCTGGGAATGGAACCTGGGTCTCTCTGCAAGACCCAGAGCCATATCTCCAGCCCAAACTTTACTTTTGACTATCTTCTTGCAGTTCATATAAGATCACTTCAGGCTAATTTTCTTCTTTCTTATATGCACATTCTTATTCAGTCCTAATCCTTGTAATGACCTTGTTAAATGTCCTACTGTTATTAAAGTTGATTTTGGTCCTTCAATGATCACCCTAGGGACTATTGCACTTCAACAAACATTTTTTGAGAGGTACCTTGGAAAATAGTAGACTATATTCTCTTAGACCCAGGGGTGAACATTTTTGGTTGGTATACATGTAGGGATTATGTTAGAATCCAGCGGCTGCTCATGCCACAGGCTTTAACAACAGCTCTCTCTCTTTCACAGGAAAAGCACCCACACTTACCAGGCCAACAGCACCTGAAATAGCCTCAAGGCCTGAGATCAAGCTGGTTGGGGGGACCATAGCACAGCTGAGGCTGTGGCAATGTTATTGAGAGCAATTGGAATCTTTATACCTTTATAAGAATCAGAATATAGTGGCAATCGCCAGGATCAATACTGTTGTGGTTGCCAGGATACAGTGAAGTTTGCAAGCCATATAGGCCTCACAGGATTAGTGTCTAAGACCAATTGTCCTGTCAAACTTCCATGCTTTCTTAGCTACTAAGGGAGCATACAAAGAAATGCAAAGCATCCTGACCACCTCACTACCTGAGGGAGTGGGCCCATCACTCAGAAATCGAAGGCATATTGTGCCCCAGGAGCCATGGACTCTAACCTGAACACCTGCCTATCCCCGGACTGTCTCAACCAGCCAGCTTCCAAATCACGACACAGAGAATTATTATTTATTCATTAAAGCGTCGACACTATAGCTTAGTCTTATTCCCAACTAGCTTGTACAACTTAACCCATTTATACTAGCCCACGTTTGCCATGTGGCCTGCTACCTTTCATTCAGTCCCCACACACCTGACCTCCTCTGTGTCTGGCCAGTGAAGCCGGCATCTCAGCTCTTTCCTAGAGGTCCTATCTCTGCCTGGATGTCCCACCTTTCCTCTCCTGTCCTGCTATAGCCTGCCAGCTCTGTAGTAAACCAATCAGAAAGTGATAGAGAAGAATGCTGTTGAAACATTGAGACTGGTGATGCATAACACAGTCCGGACGGTACCCAGCATAATGCTGGGACAGAAATCAACATAAAAAAATGCAAAGATGACATTTATGAAGACAGGGAACAAGAAGATTATCCCAACACCCCCCTTTTTGTCCAATAAGACACTCTTTTCTGACATCAATAAACTATATACATTAAGGACAATTATGAGAACTATCAGGTAAGAATTACACTAATAATGTTTCAACCTAATAACATTTTCTTAGACCTTAAACCTTTTCTTAAACCGTAAAAAACCTTAAGCTTATATGTGAGGCTATGGCTGTCTAGTCTTCAACCCTGCTGGAGATCTGAATAAACAGGAAGTGCAGAGCAAGCAGCTTTCAGAGCTCTATAAGTGACAGAGACTGCTGGCTGCCTGCTCAGTCAAGATTTCTCCATAATGTTGGGGCATCTATCTTCGGCCTACTGGCCCAGAATATCTGACAGACTTATCTATGAAGCAGGAATTTTTGAAGGCCTGTTCTACCTTGACTCTGCAAAGTTGGTCATTTGACTTCCTCTGTGTCCTACATGTCGACAGTTGAACAGCATGCTGTCAGCAGTTGTCAGCAAGGGCATTTTTGCCCAGCTTGCCACTTTTGAAAAAAAACTCTGGATGGAGGATCTTCGATGCTCATCATCTTCTTTGAAGTAGATTGGGGATGTGTTTCTGTGCACACCATATGTGCCTGGTGCCCAGAAAGGCCAGAGAGAGCATCAGATTCCCAGAGAATGGAGTTAAAGATAGTTGTGAACCACCATGTGGGTGCTAGAAATCAAACCCAGATCCTCTGGAAGAATGGCCAGTACTGTTAACTCTAGACCATGTCTCCACCCCCTTTCCATCGACATTTGATGGATATGCCAGATAAAAATCTTGGCACTCTGTCTGATTCTCTAAAGTCTAAAAATTACACCAACATAGGAACAATTGGAGCATATAAGAAGCCAGACTTTCTCCGAGGCCCTGATGAATGGACAAAGGGAACTTTATTTCTGTGTCCTTATCCAGGAGTGGCCTTGGCAAAGCCACTATAGGGCTGGAACCAGTGTCTTGAAGGAGGCAAGGTGGAAGTTTCTGAGGATCCAAATATTCCCCCTGTGCTGTGGCTATATGTTCTTAGGTTATGTATCTGGGGTATCCTGTGTTCTCTTTACCAACATTGTCTGATTTAGCATTGGCCATCCCCCCCCCCCTGCCCTGCCCATCCACCCTACAAGTAGTACATAAGATGCTACACACTTAATAAACTTGATTCGCAAAAGTCATCAGCTTATGCAAGACCCCTTTCTTCCAGAGATTGGTTTTATCTCTTTCATTTCTTTTTTTTTAAAGATTTATTTATTATTATATCTAAGTACACTGTAGCTGTCTTCAGATGCACCAGAACAGGACGTCAGATCTCATTACAGATGGTTGTGAGCCACCATGTGGTTGCTGGGATTTGAACCCAGGACCTTTGGAAGAGCAGTCAGTGCTCTTAACCACTGAGCCATCTCTCCAGCCCTCTATTTCATTTCTTATTCTCAGTTCTTCTGCTTGACATCTTGATGCTTGGAACCTGTATCCCTGCAGGTTTGGTTCAGGAGCAGGATCTTTGAAAGTTCAGATAGATCCCTATCAGACTGTTATCCAAACTTCCTTGATCTCCTTTGAAGCTAAAAAATCAAAGTAAAGCTTCAGACTCACAGATGGGTGCTTTATACACAATGATGTATATGTGGCTATGCAAAGAGATGGCTTTTTACCATAGACAGAGAGGACATCAATAGACCAAGATAGGAACCAAAAGGTTTGGTGGGATTATGCAGATGAGCATGGGAGACTCACAGGCAGCTCTACCACCAGGAAGTCTCTCAGGTAGCTGACTAAAAGCCACACTGCTAAGGAAATCCTGTAACGCGGACAAAGAGTGAAAAATTGTGTTATTGAGAAGACTCCTGGGTAAGAATAGGCAGCTATACTACATTCTAGCCAAGTGATCACCTCCTCTACAGCCCTGAAGAATGTTGGAACCTTGTGAGTGTCTTTTGAAAGCTTCCAATAGAAGGGGAACCTCACAAATGCTTTTGTTTTATAAAAAACCCTTATTCAGATTTCTTGGTAGCTTCCATTGAGAATCTTTTTTATCATTTGCAGATGAATCATACCACAAAGTTGAGATTGGAGATTGATGAGCCATCAAAATGCTGTCACTACATAAGCTTTTGTTAAAATATGTTCTTATAAACGAAGTAAATTTAGCTCAGATTGCAGAATTTTTAGTTTTTTTTTTCTATTGCCCCCAACCCCCCAAAACCAGGGAGTAAATATGTAACAGACAGCAGGCTTGCTTCTGAAGTAGTAGAGAAAAAGGAAGTGTTTTTCTCACCTCTGCTAGAACTTCCATCAGAAATAAATAAGAAGCTGGGTGTGGTGGCTCACACCTGTAATTCAAAGAGGTTGAAGCATGAGAACCAAAAATTTGAGGGCAGCCTGGGCTAGATGACAAAATTATGTCACAAACCAACTAGCCACAAATACACATAGGGAAATGAGCAAGTTGAAAATGTTTTAGTTAAAACATTTATTTTATTTTTAATTACATGTGTGTTTATGTGCATGCAGGGGTATGATCTAATGAGTGTGGATGCCCATGGAGGTCAGAAGATGATATCAGATGCCCTGGAGCTAAAGTTACAGGAATCTGGGAGCTTCCTGGACATGGTAAAACACTAAAACATGCTGAAAAAACATTTAAAAAGACGATTTCTAGGGTGTGAGTTACTTGTGAATTCAATAATCCTAGAACACTTGTAAAGATGAGGTATGGTCAAGAATTAGATCCTTGGGGCATCCTTTATCTCCTTTGGACTGGATTTATCTATTTTTAGGAAGGGTATGTTGAGTAACTCCAAGCTGAAACTCTCCAGCTGTTTGACTTTGCACCTCTAATCTGGGGAATAACAACTGTTGTATGAGTGATCCAGGGCACAATTTCCCAACACTGTCATGAAAGAACTTCGTAAGTTCTGACGGTATATATATCTGGTGTGTCCGACCAGCGGCCCACATGTCTGGAAAGGCTCCTTGGAAACCTGGAAGAGAAGAGGAGGGCTAGGCAGAGCGAGCGAGAGAGAGAGAGAGAGAGAGAGAGAGAGAGAGAGAGAGAGAGAGAG
Organism: Mus caroli; assembly: GCF_978045245.1. Taxonomy (NCBI): domain Eukaryota; kingdom Metazoa; phylum Chordata; class Mammalia; order Rodentia; family Muridae; genus Mus; species Mus caroli. Next base: position 41,332,768 of record NW_028227272.1, read on the forward strand.
AGAGAGAGAGACGAAACCAAGACAGTGAGTCTGATCAAGGTTCAATTTTACTATTTCGGACACTCAGTTATGAAGCAGGGGAAGGGACCCGATTCCCGCCAAATCATCTTGGAGTAAAGTTCCAGGTGAACAAGGGATAGCTCCGGAACAGCTAGTTGGCAGGCAGCGGCAGTGGGAGTGGCAGGATGATAGGGCAGCAAGCTCCGCCCCCACGCTCTCTAACACTGAAACCTGAGCAAACAGGTTTCAGGCTGGGGAGGGGAGGTGAGATTATATATATATATATATATATATATATATATATATATATATATATATATATCCATAACTGTAGGCTTAGATTTTTTTAAAACCTACTTTCATAAGGGGTCTTAAATGCTTCAACAACAGTGCCCCCCCCCCCCCCCAAAGGTAGGGAAGAATAGATAGTAAATAGGACAAGGGAATGTGGACCTGTTCAGAAGCAGTTCTTTGAGATAATTCCAATCTTCATTTGTCCGGATACCAGCAGTTCAGTTTAAAAGAGTCACCAAACACAAATCAGCAAAGGGAAACTTGATCCAGCAGAAACCACCAGGCCTCCTTGGCCAGTGACCAGGACCAGTCAGAATGTCAGGAGTTTCCTGCTGTGCCTCTCTCTTTGAAGTGAAGATCAGGGAAGACAAGAGACTAACAAAGAGCTGCACAGCCAGCTATGCAAGCACCCTGTCACTGTCCACTGAGTCCCTTATACTCTCTACAAACATCACATTTGTCCCACAAGTCTTGCCTTAGCAAAACATCACATGAGTCTACATCACATGACACAACCTGAAACTTCCACTTCACTTTAACAGCTGGTTCTTATGGCCAAATGGCCCATTCCCTTGGGGACATTTTGGCTGTCTTTATATGAACCAGTATGTGTAGGCTGAGATTTTTTTCAAAACCTACTTTGATTAGGGTTCTTTAATGCTTCAATCTCCCTTTTAGTACACCAAACAAAGGTAGGGGAAAAAGATAGTTAATAGGGCAGCGGGGCTGTGGACCTGTTTAGAAGTAGTTCTTCGGTGGTGGTGGTGGTGGTGGGGGATTCTGATCTTTGTTGTCAGGATATCAGCAGTCCAGTCCAAAACACCGAACATGAATTAGTAGCAGCAATTCAATTCATAAGAAAAGCAGCCAAAATACCACAGGAAGTTCTTTGGTGCATGTCTTTCTATGAAGTTACAACAAGCAAAGATCAGAGAAAACCAGTAAAATTTTGCAAGGCGAACCAATGCAAAAGTGTCATTCACTGTCTCTTGTGGTCTACTTATACTCTTTCTAAACACAATGCATCCTCTCAAGTGGCTGCCTCAGCAAAACATCCTCTCATAAGACAGCTTCCAGAAAAAACATCACATGACACAACTGAGTCTCCAAATAAATCAGAAAATTCCATGTCAAGTATGCCTAATGCATTTAGATACATATGTCCTAATATTAGACTCTGCTACATGCAGACTTAGTAAATTATTACAGTGGAGTCACATACGGAACCCAGCCCTTTCATTAACAACTTACGGACACTTCCCCACATTTCCTTAAAGGGGCTTTCTTTACATAATCATCAATCAAGTAACTTCATAAGACTACTCTTGTGCCTCATGGCCTGATGGGAAAGACTCTTACAAGGAACTGTCATCAAGATGTCTATCAGTGAAACTCCAGAAACCATCATTGACTTCATTTCACAACTGCAATTAGCTTTGCCTTTTGTTAATGAGATCCTTGAGATAACATGGGAAGAAATCTATCAGTGAAACTCCAGAAGCTGTTATTGACTTCATGTTTCATGATCACAGTTGGCTTTACTTTTTGTTAATGAAATGCCTGAGCTAACATGCAAATATTGGGGGGGTTTTGCTCACAGTTCTAAAGGCTCTAGTTTGAGATCTGGAAGATTCATCATTTTGGACCTTTGCTGGCCCTGGTTGATGGTAATAGTGAGAAGTGTGCAGCAAGGTGGACGGCACACCTTATGACCAAGAAATGGAGAAAGAGATGATGGTGAACATCCTTAATAAACATCAAGGCTATATCCTCACTGACCCAAGAACGACTTCTTTTTTGAGACAGGAGCTCGCTGTGTAGTCCTGACCCTGAAACTCACTATGTAGACCAGGCCAGCCTGCTCTACACAGAGATCTAACTTCTCTGTCTCCCCAAGTGCTGGGAATTAAAGTTGTGCACCACGACACCCAACCACACCCAGCTCCAAGGACTTCTTACTATGCCCATCTACTTAAATTTCTACCACAGTCCAGTAGTGCCATCCCGAAGATCAATCATTTAACACATGGACCTTTGGGTGGCTCTCCAATATAGCCTATCACAACCACTAAAGGGAAAAAAAGTCCACATTACTGGAGAGTTGCTCCAGGACTTTACCATGAACATTCTCAAGTAGCAGTCTATTGTTGAAAATAAGCTGAGATCCTTCAAACACGGAGATATCTTGATGGACAGTTTCTACTCAAGATGGTGGACAAAGACTTGTTCTACCACCTGTTCTGCGTGTAGTCAGATTATTGGGGATCATTTTTATCATTTATTACAAGTCTTTGATTGTTGTAATTAATGGCCCCCTTTCACTTTTTCCTGCTTCTTACTCTAACTGTCAAATTAAAACATACTGTTCTACCTCAGTTATCAGATTATCCCAGTGAGCTCACTACTTACTATCTGTCGGATGTGTCATCTATTACCAGGCCTCCAGGATAAAAGCCAGTGAATTCTTCAAGTTCTATCAAAATGAGTTCTTTGGGATTTACAACCAAGGTCAGTTATACTTATACCTACATGGCCAATTACAAACACACGAGTTTGTCTCTTTGATAGTTATATTCTCTCAAGAGGGGGAAACAATTATTAAAATCTGATGTCAGAACTAAAGTAACTGTTGTAGAAATTTCTAATCTTGACCTGGGATTTCTACCCCACCTTGATCAGTTAGTTTCTGGATAAAAGACACACACAACCTTTATATTTATAATAAGCCTTAATCAGTACTAGTGCTGGACAGATACTTACTTTCTAAGTTATTAGAATCTACTTTCTTATCCATAACCCTGAGTTATTACTTACTATGTTTCATCTGGACTGCTCTTAACTTCAATTGTCCAGCCCTCAGGGCCATGTTCTCTTGAGCTCACCTAACCCATGGTGCCTTTTCTTCCTTCTTCTCCTTGTGGTTTTCTTCCGACTCCAAGCCTGGAAAACCTGAACCCTACCTGTATCTCTTCTTCCCAGATGTTGGTTGTTGGCATCTTTATTTACCAATCACAAATAATGTGGGGACAGGGACATAGGTCTACTTGCAGACTCCAGGTCTTAGCATTACAATAGACAGCAAGATCAAACCTCAACTCTAAATTTGAATTCAACAGTATTAACGGGTTAATAGATCAAATATTTGCCACCTGCAGAAGACTAATGGAGATTTATGTTAATCAGACTTTCTTGTTGCTTTAACGTACATGAGAGAAACAATTAAAATGAAGAAAAGATTTACTTGGCTTACTTTTAAGAGGTTGCAATGCAAACCAGGCTAGCTCTGAGACTTTGAGCCTGTGATGAGACCAAATGTAGTGTCTCACTGATGTGATGCCAGTGTCTTGGAGATGCCTCACCAAGGTAGGTAGGAAGCACAGAGCGATAAAGGAACAAGGGAGGTAGCATATCTTTCCAGTGCATGCTGACTGTGATCTGTTTTCTCCAATTGGATCTGATCTCCCAATAATATCTTATTTTCTAATACAATCAAGGGATTAGTCCATTAAATATGTCAGAGTCCTCAGGATCCAGTCATGTCTTCAATAGTGCCAAAGATGGGGACCACTCTTCCAATATACAAACTGTTGTGGGGAACACTTCTTATCCAAACCATAATTATTTACCTTCATCTTCTATCTCATAGTACACAGTGCACATAGACCATCTCTAAGAGTCCCATGACCTTAAGAGTTACAACAGTGTTCAACGTATCCTAAACATGATTCCCTACAAAATCAGAAAGAAAATTATATGGTAGCACAGAATAAGCATTACTATTCCAAATGTAGGCATGGGAAGGAGAGATGGGAGCAATCAAGATTCAATCCCAGCAGGAAAAAACATTAAATCATGCCTGCTATCTCTAGCATGCAATAACACAAATACAGCTTTAGATTCTCCTGTGTAGCTGCTCTTGTTCATCATATCATGATGAGAACACACTGGGAAGTTTACGTTTTTTAATACAGTTGACTGTAGACAAGACTAGAGAATCTTCTAATGGTGAAAACGTCTGCTTCTAGTCTTCCCTGAACTGGCCAAGCTCTTCCAAGCAAGAGAGTAAAGCAAAAGAAGCAGCTGGTTTGACTGAGCGTTCAAATGGTCAACAGCTTGTCCATAGATGGCAACAGAATTGGACCAACAATTTCTGCAGCATCCTCCTCTTAATGGTTGGGATTTGATCACAACTGGTAGTTTCCGTATTGGTTTTCCTCCCAGAATTGATCAGAGATTCATATAACTTATATTTTAGTTTAAATCTTCACATTGTAAAAATCAGGAAGTATTAATAATGTTTATTCTTACAGTGATACTCAAGATTGTCTTCCTAGTTTAAGAATAAAACAATAGAGTAAAATCTTACACAGCCAAAGTGGTAGAAATAATTGAAGACTTATCAATTGGCCTCTTTTGAGAATGAAAAGGTGTCATTGATTCAGAGATTGGCATAGCAAGAGATCCAACCACTGTCGTTTGTGTTTGGTATAGACTCAAAGTCAGGTTAGGCTTGACAGCTGTAATTTGGTAAAGCACGTGTCCAGCAGAAGTAAGACACTGAATTTGATTTCCACAACAACAATAAAATCATTAAAAAGTGTTTTAAAAGTAAAGAAAGAAAAGCTAGCGAGCAGAAGATGTTTATGGTGAAATAAAGACAAGGCTTTGGGGATTCTCTGGTTAGGTGTTGGCATTGGGGAGCTGAAGAGGGCTTGAATGGACAGTGGGTGTCCTGTGGTTTGGGAGCATATTAGGAGCCAATAAAAAAGGTAAATAAATAGCTTTCTTGAGGTACAAATGACATATGTCAATTTCCACAAGTTTAATGTTTTTAAAAACAACACCTGTTTTGCGCCGTGCACACACACACACACACACAAACACACACACACACACACAATCTGTGAAGCCACCAGGACAGGATCATATCCATCCTTTTCCCGAGATTCCTTAGTCCTCCATATTAATATCTTTTATCTCTAACTGGCTCTGTCCTATCCCAAGATCCCACTCACCTGCTGCCACTCTTCATTGGCTTTCATTTCCCCCAATTTTTATATAAATGGAACCAAAGAATATATGTTATTTGGTTTCTTCCATTCAGCACAGTAACTATGAGATACATCAAGGCTACTGTAGCAAGGCAACTGTTGTTATTATTCCTGACTGTGCAGTGTTTCTGTGTGTAGATATGTAACAATGTGTTTTCCCATCTATCTGTTGATGAGTGTTTATCTGGGATAACAGCTTTTGGCTATTACAAACAAAGCTACTGCAGGCTTGCATGTATAAGTCTTTGTAGGACCATATTTTCCTTCCTCTTTGATAAAGATCCAGAATTGGGATGACCGTATCACACAGTGGGCTCCAGACACCTTGAGATATCTTTATATATATATTAAAATATAAGTCCTTAATTGCAATATTTGTATTAGTTTATGGGCTTTTTTTTAATTAGGTATTTTCCTCATTTACATTTCCAATGCTATCCAAAAAGTCCTCCATACCCTCCCCCTCTCCCCCCTCCCCACCCACTCCCACTTTTTGGCTCTGGCGTTCCCCTGTACTGAGGCAGATAAAGTTTGCAAGTCCAATGGGCCTCTCTTTCCAGTGATGGCCGACTAGGCCATCTTTTGATACATATGCAGCTAGATTCAAGAGCTCTGGGGTACTGGTTAGTCATAATGTTGTTCCACCTATAGGGTTGCAGATCCCTTTAGTTCCTTGGGTATTTTCTCTAGCTCCTTCATTGGGGGCCCTGTGATCCATCTAATAGCTGACTGTGAGCTTCAAGTGTTTGCTAGGCCCCGGCGTAGTCTCACTAGAGACATCTATATCAGGGTCCTATCAGCACAATCTTGCTAGTGTATGCAATGGTGTCAGTGTTTGGAGGCTGATTATGGAATGGATCCCTGGATATGGCAGTCTCTAGATGGTCCATCCTTTTGTCTCAGCTCCAGACTTTGTCTCTGTAACTCCTGTCTATGGGCTTTTTGACTTGTTAACAGGAAGTATGAGAAAAAAATTCAATTTTAATGAATTCCAGTTTATCTTATATTTATGGATTATGTTTGCCCAAACCACATAGGTTCTTCAGTATTTTCTGCTTTTGTCCATTTGCACACGTGGAAGCTAGAGGTCAATGTCAAGCAAATTAATTCACAAATTTCAATGTTATACTTTGACACAGTATCTCTCACTGGACTCAATCCAACTAGACTGGCTAGCTGATGAACTCCAGGGTCCATGGGTCTTTGCCTCCCAGCACCAGGCTTATGGTCCAGTTTCTTTTGCCTTTACTTCTGTAAAAACACCCTGGTCAAAAGTAACACAGATGAGGGAAAGGTTTACTTGGCTTAAAATTCCAGATTTCAGTTCATCATTGGAGAATTCAAGGCAGAAATTCAGGGCAAGAACTTGAAGGCTGACATATTTGCTATTCCACACAGTAGAACCTCAGACCTTGGAACTCACTTCTCCAGCCAAAGGGCACAGCAGAAACATAATACTGCTGGCTAGCTGGCTTATCCTCATCTATCCTTAAAAAAAAAAAAAAAAAAATACAGGGATGAACTGCCTAAGGATGGTGCCACCCAGAGTGGGCTGGGCTCTTCTACTTCAATCAAAAATCAAGGTAATTCCCCACAGATTGTCAAGAGGCTAATCTTATATAGGTGATTCCTAAACCGAGGCTCTCTTCTCAGGTTGGCATTTAAAATTAACCACCACAGATTACAAATGCACTCCACCATGCCTGGCCTGGGGATGGAACCCGGGTCTTCCTTTGTAGGCAGGAGGTACTTTGCAAGCTGAGCTATATCCCCAGTCCTGTATTCCTTTTTTGATTAATTTCTTGAATGTGATCAGTATAATGTTTAGACCCATTATTTTGCATATGGAGATATAACTATTCCAGCAAGATTCTTTTTTTTTTTTTTTTTTGGTTTTTTGAGACAGGGTTTCTCTGTATTAGCCTTGGCTGTCCTGAAACTCACTTTGTAGACCAGGCCGGCCTCGAACTCAGAAATCTGCCTGCCTCTACCTCCTGAGTGCTGGGATTAAAGGCGTGTGCCACCACGCCCGGCTAAGATTCATTTTTTTAAAGCTACCATTTCTCCATTAAACTACCTTTATGAAACATTAGTTTTCTACACTTGTATGAGTTTACTTTGAGTTTTGCTTTACTTTATTGATATATTTGAATGACTGTTTTCTTAGTCAGGGTTTATATTCCTGCACAAAACATCATGGCCAAGAAGCAAGTTGGGGAGGAAAGGGTTTATTCAGCTCACACTTCCACATTGCTGTTCATCATCAAAGGAAGTTAGAACTGGATTAGAAAGCAGGAGCTGATGCAGAGGCCATGGAGAGATGTTACTTGCTTGCTTCCCCTGGCTTGCTCACCTTGCTTTTTTATAGAACCCAAGACTACCAGCCCAGGGATGGCACCACCCACAATGGGCCCTTCCACCCTTGATCGCTAATTGAGAAAATGTCTTACAGGTGCATCTCAAGGAGACATTTCCTCAAGGGAGGCTCCTTTCTCTGTGATAACTCCAGCTTGAGTCAAGTTGACACACAAACCCAGACAGTATAACTGTTGATCCATATCATGACATTATGATTGCTATAATCTTTATAATAAGTTTTAAAATCAGTCATGTTTAGAAATCAAATTTTGTTCTTTTGGTTTTGGCTATTGTAGGTCTTTCACAAGAATTTCAGAATCAGTTTGCTAATTATTTTTCTAAAGAAAATGCATTTTAATAGGTATAAAATACATAAAATAAACAATATATATATACACATATACATACATATATATGGAAAAGAATAAAACAAGGAAGCCAGTGGAACAACAGATATGTCATTGTCCTACTGTCTAGTTTGTTTCTAAAGAGAAATTGTTATATATCTTTTTTATGTTCTTGTGCACGTCTGTTTTTAGATTATTTTCTTTATCACTGGTTTTATTTGATTATTATGTGCTTTGTAGTTTTCTTGTGTGTGTGCATGTGCGCACACGTTTCACTGGGTTTTGGAAGTTGAAGGAAAAGATGAACTCTGTGGGTAAATATGTTGATAGAAGGCAGAAACAGTGATGGAAGCTGATTGAAGTTTTCTGAAATTAATTCAGTGTTAAAAACGAAATGAGAAGCAAGTCCATAGACTCGCATGAGGCTAGAGGAGATAAATAAAGTATACTACTGTTACTTAGGGGAGTGAGAGAATTAACGGAGCAGAGACCTGTAACAAGATGCTCCATCAACTTTAGGTAGGGGCTTACCTAAAGTTGGGGGGCATGGATCAGCATGGACAAGCACTTAGGAGAGTCAGTGCTGGTTACTTGCCAAGTGACTACAGCAAGTTGGAGAGGAAGGGGTGATGACGATTACATAGACAACACGTCCACATTAGATCAGAGTGGAAAGTCTCAGAAGGCAGCTCATTGCACCAGGATGACACTGAATAAACACCTGTTGATCCGTGTGTAGCTTTTTCCTTAACAATTGAAGGTCAGGGGTTTCAAAGGAAGTTATCAAGGGTTAGACGGTCGGTCATTGTAAAGTCCTTAACATGATCTGTGAAGTTATGCACATCCTGCCTCCACCCAAGCACAACCACCAAGTTCTCTCAACTTCTACTCCTCCATTGCAGTTTGACGTACATCCTTGCACAGGCAATTCCCTCTGTAGAAATGCTCTTTCTTTTTAAATGATCTACTCCTCCTTTCATTTCAGCTTTCCTGCGATATTGAAATATTCCCATAAGGTCACTATCTAGTTTGTACAGTTCCTTCTTAGCATTAGCCATCGTTTTCACCGTATATATTTCGGTCGTCAATAGCTTGCTGCTATGGGGCTGTAAACTTGCTGCTGAGAGCAGGGTCAGTTTTAGTTCCCGGTGAACCTAGCGCGTTTGGCTCCACTGGGAGGTAGCAAGACATATTTTTAAGCAAACGATCAAAAGTTAAGGCAAGGAAGTGCGGTATGTGGAGGTTGGTGTGCAAGTTTCTTTTGGAGACTTCTCGAGGCTTATGACGGGCGCGCCATTCAACCCTTTGGGTGAGAACTGCAGAGCCCCACACCAGTACGGCCTCTGGGACGCCTCGGAGGAGCTCGCCGGATGTACGCAAAGGCGTGGGGGCGGAGCTCTGGTAACCCAGACAACGGACCGGAAGCCGCTTTCCGTGTTCCCCCTTGGCGGGCTCTGTGGTTCTGGAGGCTGAAGTTTTAGTCTGGGCGGAGGCGGCAGTCGGCCAGCGGCAAGGCAGGTTGGGGTGAAGCGGGGGCATAGGGCGAGGAGAAGCGGCTGGCGTCTCCGCCTGGGTCTCGGCGCCCTGGTGGGCGTCCGCACCCCAGGGCCGGCCGCTCGCCTCGCAGAGCCCGAGAGTGCGGTTCCGGGGAGCGCCTGGAGCTCCCGCGGGACAGCGGGCCCCGCGCACGCGCGTCGCGTTCCCGCACCCTGCTGGCGGGAGAAATCCCGAGGCTGGCGGGTGATGCAGTTGTTTACTGTCCCGCTAGGGAGTGGCAGAGGACCCGGTGTTGGGACAGGGCGCGTCCTTTAAGTTGAGCAGTTAGGTGAGGGTTTCTAAGGAAGGGGGCCGCTTGAGAGTTTGGGACAGGCTTGAGCTTGGGAGTCAAAAATAGGAAGTTGTTCCAGACAGTGCATGACACTGCTTGCGAAGGTCACAGCTGGGTCTCAGTATGGGTGGGAGGGAAAACTGGGGCCGCACGAAGAGCAGCTCTTGAAGTTGGATTTTTCTCTACAGTGGGCTCCATTAAAATCTTACGAGGGAGTAAAACGTTGAGATCCCTGTATCCCTGTAGCTGGGTAAGATCGATGGCAGGGACAGTGTTCTGGTTGTCCCCCAGTTTGTTTTCATACTAGTTAAGGTAAATCTGGTAGAATTCCACCATCCCTACTTAAGAGCAGGCAAGGGCAGTGGCCTTTTGTATAGCCCTCAAATTGCTGGGGCCCTCAGTTTGCTTTTAGACTTTTATTGTTCAGACTGAAACAAATTCTGTAAATGTTCCACACACACACACACCCACTTGCAGAGAACATTTTCTTTCTGATTTTCTCCCCCCCCCCCCCCTTTCTTTTTTTGGTTTTTCGAGACAGGGTTTCTCTGTCTTAGCCCTGGCTTTCCTGGAGTTCACTCTGTCGACCAGGTTGTCCTCGAACTCGGAAATCTGCTTGCCCCCGCCTCCCAAGTGCTGAGATTAAAGGCTTGGGCCACCACTGCCCAGCATTCTGATTTTCTTTTATTTACTCTTTATCTTCGGCCCGACTTTGTGGAGGGAATTAAGGAGAGGAGGCAGCTTTTCTCCATGTGTATTGAAGACTAGGAACTTCCTTGACACACAGAATTAACTTTCAGGCTTGCCTTTTGTAAGAAGTTGTTTAGTTAGGATCTTTTGAGAAACGTACCTCTGAGAGGGCACAGGCTACTTCTCTGTTTTGTTTTATTTGGTGCCTAGCAAGCACTTTGAAAGTTACTCGATACGTGGAGTGGATGAATGAATGGAAAGAAAACCTTACAGGAAAATTAATAGCAGGCTGTTCAGAATTGTTCCTAGTAGAAATGGAAAAGAACGGACAGATGGGCGGAATATTTCAAGGAAGGATTTATATATTGTGTTACATAGCAGACAGACAGTTAGGAACCAGAGGTGATGCTTACGATTAAGCCTGAGCAACAAGAAGGATGGCAATTCTCTAAATTTAGTAACTGAGTCAAACAGTTAGGTATGTAGATCTAGAGGATTGGGAGGGCTGTGCCTAACGAGCTGCATCTTACTATACTCTGAGGTGTATGGAAGGGGCAGTGAATACACAGCCAAGGACGCTTGATGTTTTAGGGACAGTTAGGAAACATTCATTAGAAACTGTCTAGTTATGGTCCTTTAGTTATGTGTCTGCGTGCCCGGTATAGGAATAGCTTTGCTCAGAGGTTGCTGAGGATCACTGAGGGGGCCGCTGGACCTCACGGTGGTCCAGAAAGCAAGCTCAGTGGAAGTTGGCACATGACTAGACTCATTTGCAGTTTACTGCCATTGCTCACATCCAGTGCGTGGGGTGTAGTAGGGTTCCCCAGTATTGGGTGAAGGGACACGTCTAAGAGGAAGACAGGACAGGGATAACCGAGATGAGGGCCCTTGGTTACGTTTATCAAGGAAAGAGTCCAGCGTAGTCTGAAGAAGAAAGAGTAGTGAAATAGCAGGGAAAAGGGTGTTGTGGAAGCCACGGAAGAGGAAAGCGCCTGGGAAGTAAGGAAGGGTTTGCACTCAGCGTCAGGAAGCAGCTAATGCCCCTCGTTTTCTCCACACTGGCCCCACTTCTGCAGGGTGCTGGGATTTATCGACTGCCCTTAAAACACCTCTAGTCTCTGTTATGCCTCAAAAAACCGTGCTCATTTCCCTCAGTTCCCGACAACTACCTTTGAGAGGGAAACAGGCACATGGACCTTTAACCCCTGCTTTTAGCTACTTGTAAGTTTTTGTATGCTTCAGATTCATGACTGTTTCCAGGGTTGAGGCTGGTAGAGTTTTAACTTATGAAAAAAAATATAATATTTTAAATATAATTTGAAATAAAAGTTCCCTCCCTTTTGAAGAGTTGCTTGTTTTTACCCAGCAAAGTTGATCCATTGTTTGTGGTTCCCTAGACATACTTTATAGTCAGTGACACCGAGTGTCAGTTCCTTCCTCTCCTCATTGTTATCTGTGTCACTGTCAGCAGTGTGATTCTGTTCTCATTGGAGAAAGGAGTTAAAAATTGTCACTGATGTCATCAACACTTAAATAGGACTTAGTATGTGTCAGGCAGGGGTTCCAAGCAGCTTACATATTTAATTAGCTTCATTTTAGAGTTATCAACAAAGCGAACCCATAGACTTTGATTCCAGGCTGTATTCTTAGCCACTGTGCTGTGCTATCTCTTAAGACAGTGTATGTCTCACTGGGTTGTGGGATTAGTGCTAAGGCTCTTCATTATCAATGCATATATATTAACATCAGGTAGTTTATACATGCAGTTCTTGTTTTTTGCCTTTTTACATTTAACTTTTTCTCACAGGTGCATATGGTGTGTGTGAGTGTAGGTCAGAGGTTGATATTGGGTGTCTTGGTTGGTTCTTCTCTATCTTATAAACTGTAGTAGGGTACCTCCCTTGAATCTAGAACTTGCTAATTTGGCTAATGTAGTTAGCCAATTTGGGGATTGCCTGTCTCTTCTCCTGAGCCCTGAGGGTACAGGGCTGCCCTGCCTCCTGGTTCTCATAGTTAATATACTCAAATTTCATCCACATTGTAGCATGTGTCAGTACTTTATACCTTATTGCCAAATAACATCCCATGTATAGATATAGCACATATTTATGTAGTCATCAATTAATGGGCATTTTGAGATGTTTCCACTTTTGTCTATTAACTATAATATTGTTGTGGACATTCACTTACAGGGTTTTCTATGGACTAATGTCTTTAATTCTCTTGAATGGTTATGTAGGAGAATTTCTGAGTCACATGGTAATGTTGTTTAAATTTTTGAGTAACTTCCTACTGGTCTTCCAAAGTGCCTATGTAAATTTACATCCCAATCAACAAATACATGAAGGTTCCAATTTCTTCAAACTCGTGCCAGTACTTTTTTTTTTTTTTTAATTAAAGTCACCCTTGACTGGTTTTGACTGGCATTTAATTATGTTGGTCATTTTTAAAAAAGGTTTATCTTGTTTTATAATGTATGAATGCTTTGCCTGTATGTATGTGTACCATGTGCTGCCTGGTGCCTTTGGTGGATAGAAGAAGTTGTCAGATCCCCTGGAACTGGAGTTACAGATGGTTGTAAAACATCATGTAGGTTGTGGGGATTGAACTCAGGTTCTCAGGAAGAACAACAAAGGTTCTTAACCACGGAGCCATCTCATCAGTCCCCGTATTGACAATCTCTTCTTTTTATGTGCGTATGTACCATCTGCAGTATCTTATTATTGGAGATACCTATTCAAGACCTATGCCCACTTAAATTGGGTTGTTTGACTAGTCCAGTTATGAGATTTTTAAATATATATTCTAGATACTGGGTAAGTGATTTGCAAATAACTTTTGCCACTGCATTAGGTATCTTTTGACTTGTTTTGATTGTACCTTTGAGTACAATATTTAAAAATTTTGATGAACCCAACTGTCCTCCCCACATCTTGGTTTCTTGTGCTTTTGACTCTGTTCTCCAGCCTGACCTAAGGTTCACAGCTCTTTACACTCAGGCTTTCTTCTAATAGTCCTACAGTTTTAGTTCCGACATTTTAATATATGACTTAATGTTATATGCTAATTTTTGTACCCTGTATGAGGTAGGAGTCGGACCTTTTCAAAGGAATATTGAAAACAGTGCTCTTTGAAGTGAATTGTTTGGGCGCCTTGTTGGAATATTAGTGTCTGTAAATGCAGTGTTTCATTTTGACTTTTGTCTGTTCCATGTCCGGTTAAGTGCTGGTTATGTTTCTACTGCAAGTGAACTTCACAGTTGGTTAACTCTTTGCCCCTTAGTTTCCTCATCTATAAAATGAGTCAGAGTAGTAAGCACTTCATGGAGCTGTTGTAATAAAGAGACTAATAGGTGCAAAGAGCTTAGGACAGTCTGCATATAGTAAGAACCTAGACTGCCTTAGCCAACCTTCATTGCTTCCGCCACAGCGGCTACTGGCATCACCACTGTAAGACTTAGTTGTTGGCGACAGATGGTGCTGAGAAGATCTTGTTCCTATGTACAACTGCAACCAGATCCCTTCCCCCACTTTGTAAAACTTCTGTTCAGACTTGATCAGTAGCCTTAATGGAAGGAGATGTGAAGCCAGGAAAACTTGTCAAGATACAGGCACAGGCAGAGACTTTCTGTGTAAGACTGTTGACAAATGTGTGATGAGCTGCCCGGTGGGTTTTGCTGCCAACATTTATCCCTGACATCTACATGGTGGAAGGAGGAAACCAACTCCTGCAAACTGTTCTCTGGCCCTCATATGTACAGTGCGCATGTGCTCCTTCTTCACCCCAGAGATAAGCAAGTAAAGGTAATGAAAGGATCGACAGTGAATGTTAAGCCCTTTCAAAAAGCTGCACACTTGGAAATCAAAGAGGAAGAAATAGCCTCCAATGTGGGTAAAAGCACTTCCCTATTGTATTGTAGTTATTTGACAGGGCGTTGATAACCAGAATATAGAACTTTTAAAAACTAAACACACACACACACACACACACACACACACAAGACATCGACTAATTAGTGGGCAAATGAACCAGACAGTTTTCAAAACAAGTACAAATGACCAATAAATACAAGAGAAAAATGTTCTGGAGCTGGGCGGATGGCTCAGTACTATACTTCTGGAGGACTGACTGAGTTTGGTTCCTGGCACCCATGTTGGGTGGTTCATGATCACTCATAACTCTGGCTTTAGGGGTTCTGACATCCTCTTCTGGCCTCTGTATACACAGAAATAGTTATTTAAAAAAAAAAAAAAACTCAGTATCTTCAGACATCAGTGAAATGCAAATCAAAGCCCCATTGAGAGTCTCCCTCACCAGAATGACTATTTTCATCAAGAAAAACGACAAATACTGTGAGGATATTGGGAGCTGAAGAGGAGCCCCTGTATGTCGCTGTTGGGAATGTAATTAGTACAACCAATATAGAGACTCTTCAAAACTAAAAACACTGAAAGGACCACCTTATGATTGTGGTTGTATCACTCCTGGGTATATACCCAAAGGAGTCTAAGGCCACCACAGGCATACCTGTGCATCCATGTTTATTATGATACTGTTCTCAGTAGTCAAGCCAGGCTGTGAATTCAGCCTAGATATCCATCAACAGATAAGTAGGTAAAGAAAATATGATGTATATAGAGAATATTTATTTAGCCACAAAAAGAATGAAATCCTATGTGCAGGAAAATAGAACTAAGTGGAATTAAACCAGACTCAGAGAGAAGTATTGCTTGTTTTCTCTGGAGTTCAGAAACAGATGTGAAAGTAGGAGGGAAATACTTGATTGTTTGTGAAGAGGGCGGGGACCAGTTGGAGGGGGAGGAGAGAGGACAGTTGGTGGATAGAATCAAAGTATCTATGTACATGTATGAAAACATTACGAAACTCATATAAGTTAACAAAGCTTGAAATAAAAATAGGTAAACCAAGTCATGGAAACCAAGTCTGAATTGTTGGTCTGGCATAGGGGTCAGTGTGAGGAAACTTGCCTAGCATAGTTTACACCTGGGCATCAATTTAAGCCTAGCACCACAGGAAAAAACAAAATAAGTAGTCATCGTGACTTACCTCCTTTGCTGGATTGTAAGCTCTGAAATTAGACAACACGTTTAAAGAGTAAGAAGGAGCAAGAGAAAGACAGAATAGAGAGCTAGGAAGACTGTGTTAGGGAAACACTGGGATGTAGGCATCGTTGTCACAGGAAATTATTTTATTAAAAGTACTTAATGGAAGGGGAAGGGGTATCTTAAGAGTACCACACTTGCCTAGCATGTGCAAGGGTCTGTGGTCTCCATTGGGGAGAGAGACAGGTCTGGGTGAGGAACAGTGATGACAGCAGGACAGTGTCAGCTAGTAAGGGGTATGAGGGTTAGCCTCACAGTTCTAAAGTTATTTTGGTAGGTGGATAATATGTATTAGTGATGGACTTTGAGTTACCAATAATGTGTGAATACATTAAGGAAAGAAGCGCAAGCACTTCCTTTTGGAGTCATTTAAACAAGAGGGAGTACAGATTTAAATCCTCCACTCCATACTGCCTGTGTTTTCGTCCTCTGTCTGTTTATAAGTCTGAATTTGTGCTTCCCCAAAGCCTGGCTTGTAAATCTGTCCAAGTGTCTGTATGTATGGGTGTGCAATTATCTGTATTTGTATTTGTGTGTGTGTGTCTTGTGTGCTTCTGTCTGTCTGTCTGTCTGTCTGTCTGTCTGTCTCTAACAAAGGGCTTTGCTCTTTGTTTCCTGAACAGCATAGAAAACATCACATGGAATAAAATGTAATACTTTTAAAGAATGGGATACTTTACAGAAATATTTAAAAGATTCTACAAGGGATTAAGTCACTGCCTCTAAATGATCCTAACTGACCCACATAACAAACTACTACCAACATTGTTGCTTATCAACCAGTCTTCCTAAGTGGGTATTTATTTGAGAAGGTTGCTAAACCTCTGAATTTGTTGCTTTCACCAAAGGGTGTACATGCACTGTCCTGGGTCAGGGTCATGAAAAGGTACCTAGTTTAAGATCATGGCTATACCATTAGTTTAGGTTGCACAAGTTGATTACTTGGAAAATCCAAGGAAAGTAGGGTTTATTGTTACATTGTTCTCTTAAAGGCAGATTAAACAAACAGGATGAGTACATGTAAGATAGCTTCTAAGTGATTTCAGAGTGTGTTACTAAGAACTTTGGCTGTGAGGCCCAGTAAGAGTTCCAGTCTCTTTGAATGTAAGGGATATTTTGTGGTATTGGGTTGCCACAGAAGGTAAAGAGACCCAGAAGTAGAAGTCATGCATACTTTTGTTTTGTTTTTGTAGTCATATGTGTGGACTGTAAAAACCTTGGCTTTCAAGCACGGTGGACTGGGGGTCTTTCCCTAACTTTTTATGATGTTTAGCCCCCGCATGGCGATTTTGTTTGCCAGGCTATTGCTGGTAATGTACAAAATGACCTCCATTTAGTGCTGCATGAAGAGTTAGTAGAACTGGAAGAGACCCTAACGTTCTCTAAAACATGTATGCTTCTGAGGTGAGCACAGTTGTGCCGGCAGGGATGTGCTACATCAGCATGCTTAGAGCTGCACTTCTTCTCACGCACTGCGCAGCTCTGGCGTTTCCTCTGTTAATTGTGAACTTTATCTGCTGACAAGGATACAACCATTTTCATTTCTATTTTAGGTCATACTTTCTATATTTATCAAGTTCTTTATTGAGCAAAAGGTTTTGTTATTTAAAACCTTTTTGTTGTGGTTATTGGCTTTGCTTTAGTATTAACTGTAAAATGAGAAAGCCAAGCATTCAGGGAGCCTATTCCTTTCATCATGACCAAATTCTCCTGATATTCTGAGAATGGTTTCATTTGTCCTATAGATGTGCCCATGATGCATAATTATTACTTTAACCTTTATTTAAAAAAATTAATATTTTCAGATGTCATTGATCAGAGTGAATCGCTTTGGTCCCCGGGGAGGTGGAAGAAAAACTCTGAAAGTAAAGAAGAAAGCTGCAGTGAGGCAAGAATGGGATGTGAGTCTGGGCCCACTGTAGCGTGTTCTGGAGGGCGGCCTCAGTACTCCTGTCCAGTGTGGCTGGGGTGGCGCTCAGGCTCAAGTAGGGTCAGGTGGGTTTCTGGGCATGGTTTTGGTCTTGGAGGGAACAGCAGAATATTTGCCCCGTTCTCCTTTAAGTGTACAGGATTAAGGGTGATAACTTCTAGTTCTTTGCAAGAGTTGGAGCTTTTGTGAGACTGAGACTCTATCCCCCAAAAAAGTGCCTCTGCAGCTTGCCATAGTGAGCACAATTTCATTGTTAAAATGCTTTCCAGTTGCCTCATGGACTCCTAGTCTCTGGAAACTGTCACTTCAGTTAAGTTTACTCACAATATGCGCCCTGTTTTTATTCCTTGTTTTAAAATAATAGAGCCTTATTTCCAGTGTAACACCTAAAAAATAGCCTTCTTTCTAGAAGATACTGAAAGGTAATCTGTTTTAATGTTGTAGTGACAGTACTGGCTTCTGGGGACAAAGGACTGTTGCCCTTAGGATTCTGAACCGATTTACAGCTACTGAAACTGAATAACTGTTAGAAATTTATAAGGAAACTTTTAAAAAGCTCACTCTGTTCTTCTTTTTAAAGAATACCGTGAATGATCTAACAGTTCACCGGGCAACTCCTGAAGATCTGGTAAGTTGACCACTGAAAGTTCAATCCTGCTTTCTGTATCTTATTTGGTATCTGGTTTCTAATCTGCAGAACAGAAACCATCGTCACTCCTTGGGACTTGTTTAGTTACAGTTAATCTTGTTCATGTCTGTATAAAACCTAAAAGGATACATATCCTGTAGAATTTTTGATTTTACTAAGGCTTATCAGCCACTGTTAGAATTCTACTCAGGAGTTTTGGTCTGTAGTCCTGTCACTTACCTAGAATCACCTGTGGTCTCTGTCTGCACTTCCGGTCTGGACGTATCCTCAGCATTTTACCATTGTTGTCATTGCTATCACTTTCACGACAGGTTTGAGCTATGTAGCCCTGGCTAGCCTGCCCACGACAGTGGCTAATCTTTCTGTCTCCGTGGATTTGCCTAGCCTTGATTGCTCTTTCAGATGGACTACAGGATGTGGTCTGTTATTTATAGCCTCTTTGTCTAGCATATTTTGTAGATTCATCCATGTTATAGTCTGTATCTCTGCTTCGTTCCTTACTATTGTAAGTCAGTATTCCATTGAATGGCAGCTCTAGATTTATCTGTCAGTTGTATTTCTGCTTCTTTTCTGTTATGAAGTAATACCATAGCGGATTTTCATGTACAAGTCTTTGTGAGCATATGCAGGCAGCTGTGTGTGTATCTGGAATAGAATGGCTAGGTCATGCATCCATATTGGCTCTTATAAATCACTGCCAAACTGTTTTCCAAAGTGCTCACCTGTCTTAAATTCCACCAGTGTGTGTGGAGCTTCCAGGTCACACACCCCATTATTGTCACCTTTTAATTTTAATTCTCCTGCTGGGTATAAAGTACTATCTCATTGTGATTCTGATATGCATGCTCACAATTCTTGATTGTTAGTCCTTTGGTAGTGTGCATGTCTGCATGATTATAACTTTATTAGATGACCCAAGTTTTGTTCATATTTTCAGTTCTGAGCACTAGCGTATTTGTAAAGACAAATATCTACTTTTATTCCTCAGTCACCCCCGTGGACTCTTCCCTTCCAATTCTTTTAGGAGCTCTGGCTCCTGTCTCTTCTGCCTCAGGAACTCTCCTTCCTTGGATGTCTACATCATCTGTGACCTCGGTTCCGCATGAAACCACTTCAGAGCTATACAAACAGTACACCATTGACTTAGAAGTAATGCAGTTATTGTGAAAGGGGTGTGCTTTAACAAAGCTGACTTAGGTGGATTTTGTACCCTTTACATCATGTGTGAAGTGTCAGTGTTGACCACTATTTGATATTTTAGCACTCATTGCATGAGTTTTAACTTGTGAGTTAAAGAACAGTAGGTGTTTTGGTAGTCTGTACCAATGAAGTAGAAGTTAATATTTTTGTATGTCTTTAAGATAGACCTCCAAGTTTTCAATACTTTTTTCTTAGATCATTTTGAAACCTTAGGCTATGAAAGTGTTAGCTATGAATGTACACACATGCACACACTCGTGCACACACATACTGAACCATAAAGGAACAGGGAGTGGTGAACTAGTGTAAGTGGTCTTACATAGGAGCAGGCAATGTCTTTGTTACTGAAAGCATTTCTTTACAGTTTTCCTTCTGTATAGGTGCGCCGTCATGAGATGCACAAGTCAAAGAATAGAGCATTGGTGCACTGGGAACTTCAAGAAAAAGCTTTGAAGAGAAAATGGAAGAAGCAGAAGCCAGAAACTTCAAGTCTTGAAAAAAGAAAGTTATTTATCATGAAGGAGGTATTGCGAAAATCCACTGTCTTTAGAGTTTTTTCTCTTGGATTGGTTTCAGTGGAGAGACTCTAGTTCTTACACAACCTTGCACAGTGAGCTGTTTGGGAGACTCTTCAGAGAGCAGCAGGATGGGTGGGGTCTAGTGCAGAGAGCAGCAGGATGGGTGGAGTCTAGTGCAGAGAGCACAGGATGGGTGGAGCCTAGTGCAGAGAGCACAGGATGGGTGGGGTCTAGTGCAGAGAGCAGCAGGATGGGTGGAGCCTAGTGCAGAGAGCAGCAGGATGGGTGGAGTCTAGTGCAGAGAGCACAGGATGGGTGGAGCCTAGTGCAGAGAGCACAGGATGGGTGGAGCCTAGTGCAGAGAGCACAGGATGGGTGGAGCCTAGTGCAGAGAGCACAGGATGGGTGGAGCCTAGTGCAGAGAGCAGCAGGATGGGTGGAGCCTAGTGCAGAGAGCAGCAGGATGGGTGGGGTCTACTTTGCTGCTTTAAATGTTCTATCCACAACTCATTAACTCTGTAGCCTTAAATGATATAACTCCTTGGCCTGGGTTTGTTTGTATTTTTTGTTTGTTTGTTTGTTTGTTTTTCCTCTCTTTTTCTCTTTCAACCTTTCAAAAAGTAGCATACAAAGTAGCAGTTCCTCCTGCCACTGTCCTCAGACTAAGTTGTAGATGCTTGGACTCCTCCCCTCCCCCATTCCCACCGTTCCCCTTCCCACTGAATCTGCTATCTCCAGCATTTCGAGTTTCATTTCATATCATATGTTCTTCCCACCCCTTTCGCCAGTTTCATGGCCCCATAAGAAACTGTTTTGACTTCTATACACACTTACTCCCACCTAGATACCCATAATTAATTAAGTAGAAGCCAGGATTCACACATGAGCAAGCATATCCAGTTCTCATCTATCTGGGTTGCCTAACTTCATGTCGTATTTTTCAGTTCTATCCATTTTCCTACAGATTTGTAACATCATTTTCCTTACATTAGCTTAGCTATATATCCTTAACATGTTGGCTGTGTTGTTATGAGAGTTTAATTGCATAATACTTAAATTGTTTTCTTAATTTCCTTATATGACATTTTGTGTTCATGTGTGTCTGTGTACCATGTTGCTTGCATGTGCCAGAAGAAGGTGTCAGATCCCTGAGAACTGCAGTTGCAGCCAATCGCGAGTTGCCATGTGGGTGCTGACAATTGAACCTGAGTCCTCTAGAAGAGCAGCTGGTACTCTTAGCCACTGAGCCATCTTTCCAGTCCTGCTTTTAAAGAGATTACCACAGTCTTGGGCAAAATAATTAGTACTATGTATCTGTAAACTTCTGTAATTATGTCTCAGTTCAACAGCATAGTAGAATTACCTGGCAAAAATGAAATAAAATCAGATACTTTTGTATGCCTGTTTACCTAGGTCTTAAGCCATTTTCCTCTGGCTTAACCTTTTGCCTGCCTGGGTGTTTAAAGAAGCAATCAGATATGTAGGGTGAACAGTGTGTCAAGCCAAAAGGAGCTACAGTAGAGCAGCCTTTTTTGCTTGACCTGCAGTCCTAGTAAAGGAATGTGTCGTGCGTGTGGCTCCTTACCCCGGGTTAGCGTACAGTGCTTGCCATCTGCGTGACCTTTCACCGTGGCTTTAAGCCAAAGGCTGCCTTTTGAGAAGTTCCTTAGAGTTCTTAGAGAAATCTGCATCGAGGAAAACTGTATCTCCCAAATAAATGTTTATAAGACATGACAAAGGAACAGTGGATCAGAGAATACGACTTCTCATGTTATAATCGTGGGCCAGTTATGCACACGTGTTAATTCTCATCGAACAGCCTAAAACCGCAGATCTGACCTCGAGACCCTCTTTGGGAGGTTTTCTTTTTCTAGTTTTAATTTTCTTTTCCTTTTAATTTTTGAAGATTTAGTTTCATTTGTTTTCTTTTTTGTATAAGGGTGTTTGCCTGCATGTTTGTCTGTCTGCCTGTCTGTCTGTCTGTATGCATGTTTTTGTGTCTGTGTGTCTGGTGCCAGTGGAGGTCAGAAGAGGCTGTGAGATTCCTTGAAACTAAGTCACAGAGAATTCTGAGTCACTGGATGGGTGCTGGGACTCCAGCCTCGGCAAGAGCCATAAGCATTCTTTTTAAAAAAATATTTATTTATTTAATGTATATGAGTACACTGTAGAAGTACACTTCTTCAGACACACCAGAAGAGGGCATCTGATCCCATTACAGAGAGTTGTGAGCCACCATGTGGTTGCTGGAAATTGAACTCAGGACCTCTGGAAGAGCAGTCAATGCTCTTAGCCACTGAGCCATCTCTCCAGCCTCCATTTTATTTTATTTATTTTTGCCATAAGCATTCTTAACCTGTGATAAACACTGAGCCATCTCTGCAGCTCCCGTAGCTTTTCATACAAGTACTAAATGTAGGAGAAGTAGGGGGACAAGAAGAGTAACGAGGGGACAGGTGAAGGGTCTTATCTGTGGACTGCACATGAGACTTCATCATGGCCAAGATGCTCCTGAGGAGGGTGGGGAACCACTGTGCCTCAACGCTAAGATTCAGAGTTAGTGAAGCGAGGTGGGGGAGGTTTCCCCAGTTCCCCGTGTGCTTTTGTGTTCTGCAGGGTGTTAGAACCGTAGCTTTTGGTGAGATTTAGATGTTTTCTTCTACTGTCTTACTTAGTAAGGCTAGTACAGTGATCTTTGGTCTCATGAACAATCTGCTCCGAGGAATGTGGCGGAGACTCAGTAGGAGAAGGCAAAGTGGTGGCTTTACTTGAGGTCTGACTGTAATTAATACCCAGTGTCAACAGGTTAGTAAGATTATTCCTCTACTTTCTGCCTTTGTCAGTTTCTACTGTAGCCATAGCCATGTTGATTTGTTATATGTTTATTATGTATATCCATTATAAGTCACACTTCCTAAGCTCTTAATTGTATGGACTTGGAAGATATTCACCAAAGGTAGAAATTTGGTTCATAAGACAGTAGAATATGTATTTTAATTACCCTCGAAGCATCACTAGCTTATACAGGTTTTCAGTGTATCCACACACTATGACATCCCTGTAGGGTGGAGGTGGTGCTTAGATTCTATTGATATGCCAGTGTATCTTGAAAGTCAGTAGTTAGAAATAAATTTACCTTTTTAATGTCTAGGTTTGGATGTAGATTTGCCATAATTTATTATTGTTTTATTTGTGGACACTTAGCTTCTGGGAATAAAAGAACTCAATATAGTAACTTAAACAAAACACAGATTTAGTTCTCTTGTGGAGAGCTCAGAGGTAGCTGGTAGAGGGTCCTGCAGTTCTTCAGCATGTGACTTCAGCATCCTGAACACAGGGTGGCTGCTACAGTGTCCTTCAGTTGTATGCAGGGCAACAGCAAGTGGAAGTAGAGAGTGTCTGCTACTCCTTTTATGCCAGCCATTGGCACTGTGTGCTGTTCTCCAGGACATTATTGCTTGGAGGATCCAGTATTCAAAGATGGGTTGGAACTTGAGCTGCTTCCTTGATTAAAATGCAGGAGTCGGCTCAGGCATTGTGGCCCATGCCTTTAGTCCCAGCACTCATCACCAGGAGGAAGAGGCAGGTCGGTCTCTGTGAGTTTGAGGCCAGCCTGGTCTACAAAGCAAGTTCCAGGACAGCCAGGGCTGTTATAGAAAAAAACCTGTGTCAAAAACTCACCACCACCACCACTACCACCACCACCACCACCACCACCACCACCACCACCAGGAACTTAGGAGTTGTGCTATTAAAGGGCAGTATTAGGGATAAGTAGTAGTGTGTGACACTCAGATTGCGTCTTACCTTGGCATGATAAATAATCCAGCAGATAGTCTTCATTGTGTTTTGGGGTACGGGCTTGTTTGTTGGGGTAGTTATTAACAGAAACACTAAGTTAAGGGCTGGTGCTTTAGCTCAGCGTTAGAGCACTTACCTAGGGTGTTTCAGGGTTTACTCTCAAGTACTGGGGGAAGAAAGAAAAGAAAACTAAGGATCAAAGAGCATGAGCGTATTTTGTTTCAGTCATTAAGTTTTTCTGTGTTTGTGTTGTCTGTATCTAATGGATGTGATAGGACTGTAGGCATATCCCTGATACAGAGGCATGGTTGTTACCGTGTTAGAAAAATAACACAGCTTATTTCCTATTGATAATTTGAAGAATTTACCACTTTTTGTTTTTAAGGCATTCCCCTGTTAGGGTTTCATTGATGTGAAGAGACACCATGACTAAGGCAACTCTTTTTTTTTTTTTTTCAGCAAAGTGGGGGCAGTTTATTTTTTTTAATTTTTTTTCCTTCTTTTTTTTTCATTTTATTTTATTTTATTTTTTTTTGATTTTTAATATTTTTATTACATATTTTCCTCAATTACATTTCCAATGCTATCCCAAAAGTCCCCCATAGTGCCCCCCACTTCCCTACCCACCCATTCTCATTCTTTTGGCCTTGGCATTCCCCTATATTGGGGCATATAAAGTTTGCAAGTCCAATGGGCCTCTCTTTCCAGTGATGGCCGACTAGGCCATCTTTCGATACATATGCAGCTAGAGACAAGAGCTCCGGGGTTCTGGTTAGTACATCATGTTGTTCCAACAATAGGGTTGCAGATCCCTTTAGCTCCTTGGGTACTTTCTCTAGCTTCTCCATTGGGAGCCCTGTGATACATCCAATAGCTGACTGTGAACATCCACTCCTGTGTTTGCTAGGCCCCGGCATCGTCTCACAAGAGACAGCTATATTTGGGTCCTTTCAGCAAAATCTTGCTAGTGTATGCAATGGTGTCAGCGTTTAGAAGCTGATTATGGGATGGATCCCTGGATACAGCAGTCTCTAAATGGTCCATCCTTTCATCACAGCTACGAACTTTGTCTCTGTAACTCCTTCCCTGGGTATTTTGTTCCCAATTCTAAGAAGGTGCACAGTGTCCACACTTTGGTCTTCATTCTTCTTGAGTTTCATGCGTTTATCAAATTGTATCTTATATCTTGGGTATCCTAAGTTTTGGGCTAATATCCACTTATCAATGAATACATATTGTGTGAGTTCTTTTGTG
The DNA here is from genome assembly GCF_978045245.1 of Mus caroli. Lineage (NCBI taxonomy): Eukaryota > Metazoa > Chordata > Mammalia > Rodentia > Muridae > Mus > Mus caroli. Next base: position 41,357,811 of record NW_028227272.1, read on the forward strand.
ATTGTGTTACTTCACTCAAGATGATGCCCTCCAGGTCCATCCATTTGGCTAGGAATTTCATAAATTCATTCTTTTTAATAGCTGAGTAGTACTCCATTGTGTAAATGTACCATAATTTCTGTATCCATTCCTCTGTTGAGGGACATCTGGGTTCTTTCCAGCTTCTGGCTATTATAAATAGGGCTGCTATGAACATAGTGGAGCATGTGTCCTTCTTACCGGTTGGGACATCTTCTGGATATATGCCCAGGAGAGGTATTGCTGGATCCTCCGGTAGTACTATGTCCAATTTTCTGAGGAACCGCCAGACTGATTTCCAGAGTGGTTGTACAAGCTTGCAATCCCACCAACAATGGAGGAGTGTTCCTCTTTCTCCACATCCTCGCCAGCATCTGCTGTCACCTGAATTTTTGATCTTAGCCATTCTGACTGGTGTGAGGTGGAATCTCAGGGTTGTTTTGATTTGCATTTCCCTGATGATTAAGGATGTTGAACATTTTTTCAGGTGTTTCTCTGCCATTCGGTATTCCTCAGGTGAGAATTCTTTGTTCAGTTCTGAGCCCCATTTTTTAATGGGGTTATTTGGCTTTCTGGAGTCCACCTTCTTGAGTTCTTTATATATATTGGATATTAGTCCCTTATCTGATTTAGGATAGGTGAAGATCCTTTCCCAATCTGTTGGTGGTTTTTTTGTCTTATTGATGGTGTCTTTAGCCTTGCAGAAGCTTTGTAGTTTCATGAGGTCCCGCTTGTCAATTCTCGATCTTACAGCACAAGCCATTACTGTTCTATTCAGGAATTTTTCCCCTGTGCCCATATCTTCAAGGCTTTTCCCCACTTTCTCCTCTATAAGTTTCAGTGTCTCTGGTTTTATGTGAAGTTCCTTGATCCACTTAGACTTGACCTTAGTACAAGGAGATAGGAATGGATCGATTCGCATTCTTCTACATGTTAACAACCAGTTGTGCCAGCACCATTTGTTGAAAATGCTGTCTTTCTTCCACTGGATGTTTTTAGCTCCCTTGTCGAAGATCAAGTGACCATAGGTGTGTGGGTTCATTTCTGGGTCTTCAATTCTATTCCATTGGTCTATTTGTCTGTCACTATACCAGTACCATGCAGTTTTTATCACCAAGGCAACTCTTATAAGGGACAACATTCAATTGGGTCTGGCTTGCAGGTTAGGTTCAGAGGTTCAGTCCATTATCAAGGTGGGGCAGGGCAGCATCTATCTAGGCAAGCATGGTGCTGGAGGAGCTGAGAATTCTACATCATCATCTGAAGGCTGCTAGGAGAAGACTGTCTCCCACATGGTTAGGAGATGGGTCTCATTGCTCACTCCCCACAATGACACACTTCCTCCAACAAGGCCACACCTACTCCATCAAGACCACACCTCCTACTAGTGCCACTCCCTGGGCAAAGCATAGACAAACCACCACACACCCTCTGTCAAAGTAAAGTCATGGAGCTGACAGAGCATTTAAGTGGAAAAACAATCTTATTAACAACTACATTGATGCCTGGTGTCAACTATAATCAGGTCTCAAGTAAAACCCGTGCTGTGCGCCATTGACGTAGTAGGAAACTAAGTAAAGTGGTTAGAGTTTATTTACTATTTCTAGTGTGGCCCTAAGCCCAGTATTCTGTACCGTGTGTGCTCTTGGCCTTTGCAGTTCTAAAGTTACTCTGTGGAGGTGCAAATGCAGTCTCATTAACTGACCTAGCCGGCCCATTTGGCCATGGCAGAAAGGATAGCAGAAGAATGCTACTACTTACATTTCTGTATTGTAAAATAGTAATTGTCATGTGATGTGGCTTTCTCTATTACAGAGAAATTCCAGTCAGCGTGTTTGGTACTAGATGCTTTATTGATTTGAGTCAGGGTTAGAAAAGGAGCTGTCTTGATTTTAAGATTCCTTTCAGCTCAAGAATGCCATCTGGTGGCGGTAGGCAGAGTTGACTCATCTGTAGCATATGGCTTTGTTTTTTGTACATTAAAGTCCTTGTATGTGTGTATATATCTGATCATGTGTGTGTGTGTTTGTGTGTGCATGTGTGTGCACCAGATCACAATGTAATACGTATTTTTTCAAGCTACTAATTTCTGTAGTAGTCTCACCTACTGTTATCTAAGGATATTGTCATTGGAGGGATTTAGGATGGTCATGGCCCATGGTTAAGAGGAAATTTAGCAACCACAACCTATAAGGATTGAAAATTAAACTTTTAAAATGTCATGTTTAGTACCTTCCCTTATTCTTTTTCCTTAGTAATTTGATAAGTAAGCCTATTTTTCTCTAATCAGTATTTTTCTTAACACATGTGTAGATTCTCTCTGATCAATACCTGACGCAGGATGTGCTGGAAAAGTCCGATCATCTGATGGCTGCAGCCAAAGGTCTGTTTGCTGATGTTCCTCGTAAGCGCACAGGTAAGCGTTCTCTCAGAAACACAGCTCCTGAGGGAGTAGAGGAATTCACTCTGTTATCAGGAGTCATGCTCCTGCTGCATTGTCTAGCTGGCTGGTGTATGAAGAGCCAAGAATCATAATTCACTTGCTGTTTATAGGAGTATTACAAGTTACTCAATTAAAGGAACTATCTACTAACATACAGTGTAAAGTACAGCATTTTGTAACTGCAAAACATGGCTCAACTTTCAGCTTATTAAGTTACCATATAATTAAAATATGTGCATTTACTTGTAGTTTGAGGAAGCCTAGCTTAAAATCTAAAGCAACTTCAGTTTCTTGCCAAAAGAAACTTTGCTTTTCTTTAGTTACATAGGATTATCCCTGCCCTCCACCCTCACAATCCATGTAGCCGAGACTGGCTTGATCTCCTGATCTTCCTTCCTCTTAACTCCTAAGTGCTGGCATTAAAGGCATGTATCACTATTCTCGGCTCCAGCATTATTAATCATAATGGAATATAACTTGTTTAATCTTTTAGAAACATATGATTTATTTTTAGTGGGACGTTTGAATCCTACATCACCCATTTACTAGCATAACTGGGCTAATTACTTAATTTTTCCAAGTTTCAGTTTGTTGGCCTGTAAATAATAAAATCTATCTCGTGGAGTTTTGTGAAGGTAAAAGTGAGTTTAGATGTGGCTGGTACATATCCATGTAAGTGGAGCTGCTGTTTGGAATTTCTCTGAGGTGAAGGGAGCCTGTGGCAGTATAGAAATAGTGAAGCCTCTTCAAGCAGATGAAATAAAATCGTGATGACTTGTGTTTGTTCCTCTGCAGGGTTTCCAAATGTAACAAGGGCTCCAGATTCCTCACAGAGCCACACTGGAATAAATCAAGACCCTGTCACCCAGTCTATTCTTAATGAATCAATCATAGAGCCTCAGGTAGTCCATTGTACTCACAACCAAGTGCCCATGCTGAAATGAAGTTCAGCTTGATAACAGGCATCTCGGAAAACATTTTAAACGCTTAAATGTCAACCATTGTCCTGTCAGCTATAAAGAGACAGTACAAAAAGAAACTAACAAAGATTGGGAAAGATGAGCTAGAGAAAAAATAGAACATCCAAGAAGATAAGATATGAATTTGAAGGATGAGTGTATACTTCAGTATTTGGTGTGTGTGTGTGTGTGTGCGTGCGTGCACATGTGGAAGTCATAGGACAACCTCAGGAATACTGTCCTCCTCCTTTGAGACAGGGTCTCTCATTGGTCTGGAGTTCACCCACTAAGCCTAGCTTGACTGGCAAGGAGCCTCCACAGTGCTGAAGTGAAAAGCATGCACCCCCATTTTATTGCGTGTTATTGTGCGTGTGTTTTGGATTCTGGACTGAATTCCTTGTGCATGTGCCATCCTTCTCTAAGCTGTTAGGAAGGGAACAAAGGGATGCGTACGGTGTAATGAGGGAAAGACCAGTTTGTCTGTGGAGGAGTAAGCAAGCTGAACTCCACCTTGTAGAAAGTATCTTGAGTGGAGTGGCAGGACACAAGCCAAGTTGCAGAGCATTGATGGTGGGTGCAGAATTGGAGATGAATCTTTAAAGAGATTGGTGGAGCCCATAGCTTTAGAAAGGCTGAGACAGAAGTAGTTGCGAATTTGGGGCCAGCATTAGATACATAATATATTGGGTTAGCATGGGCTAAATAAAAAACATAAGACAAACAGGAGATAATGTATCAAGGTGGGGTAAGAAGAAACAGGCTTTCTTACACTCAAATACTGATAGCTGAAGCAAGCAAGCAGCTGAAGATAATTAGGATAGTAGAAGACTGAGAGAGTTTGGTGGTTTGCACACATGAGGGTGTTAACCTTAGGAGGAAAAATGCCTGTTATGACTAATGCCCTATGATGGGTGAGCATATCACTTGTGCTGTTTTACTGTTGAGGTAGGCTCTTAATGAAGTCGACGATGTTGACGATGCAGGGCAGCAGAGCACTGCTCACAGCCAGTCAGAAGACAGCGAGAGTGAATTGCCTAACTCCCTCAGCCAGCACTCTAACAGGAGTACAGAGAGGTACGTGTGTCCCACGGGTACACAGGCTCGGCCAGTGTTCCCGGAGTATTCAAAGTGTGTGCTTATTGCATTATTCCTTAAAAATAAACCAGCAATAAAAGAACCAGCTGGGTGTATAGTTTTATCTAAATGTTTAAAATTGTTCTGTAATGTTTTAAGAGTTGTAGTAGGAGTATAAAAAGGTTTTTATTTCTCCTGTACTTCTTTCCATAAGTAAAGCAGATATATAAATATATATCTCACTTCCTCTGTTTCACACATTAAAAATGGCAATGCTGTATTTGAATTTGTCACCAGCTATGACCTAAAGTCAGCTCACAGCCTTCTGTAAGGTTTTAGGGGTCACTTGCTTTGTTTTTACAGCACAGTGAAGGAGCTGGGCTGTAAACTGAGTGCCAGCTGACTGGCCACTCTCCTGGATACATGACCATTTACATTATTGCTAGTTCTTTGTAGTAACAAAAACACTATAGTAAATATCTTCATATTTTTATAGTATTTGAAGTCCATATTTAGGAAAAATTATTAGAAGTGGAACTTGAGGTTTAAAGCATAAGCACTGTATAATTTTGCTTTAAATTGTTGAGTTCTGTTTTATGAAGAACTGAAGTTCATGCCCAAGCCCAGGGTACAGAGCACTTCTCAAATTTTTTTCTAGGAAGTGTGCCATTGCGTTTGAGGTTTAATCTCTTACAGTTACAGTTTGTTTTTTGGTACACAGGATGAGATACACATCTATGCCCTTAAACTATTAGGAAAGACCTCCCTTTTGTCCCATTGTCACAGTCCCCATCTGAGTGTGGACTTGCTCTTCTAGTGGCGCTGGCCTCTTTTCTCCAGTCTCCTGGAGTGCCACAGAGTTTTGTTTAGAGAGGACTTGTAGGCTTTATAGATACCTATGGCTTTTCTTTCTTTGTTCTTTTTGTTTATTTGTTTGTTTGTTTTGAGACAAGGTTTCTCTATGTAGCCCTGACTGTTCTAGAACTTGCTATGTAGACCAGGTTGGTCTTGAATGGCTTGCCTCTGCCTCCCAAGTGCTGTGATTAAAGGTGTGTGCCACCATACCCACCTCCCTTATGGCGTTTCTTAAAATTTTAGGGTGTTCCTAATAATTTTAATCTATTTTTATATGAAAATTAGTATCAATTTGTTTAACTTCATAAAACTTACTGGTACTTTCTGTTATGATGTAACGTTTCCCCTTTGTTAAAAAGTGTGCTTTTTGTTTTTGAGGAGTGCTTTGACATTTTTCTTACATAGTGTGTGCTCCTTGCTCATTTTATCCGTAAATATTGTTTCTTGTTTAATTTCTTTGTCTTCCACGATGTCTTTTATATCTCTGTGTGGCTGGAGATTTGAGGGCCCTGTGGGAGGGGGTAAGGAGTCTTCCCTGAGCTCCATCCTAGATACCTTTCCTCTGTGCCTTCCAGCTTATCAGTCATCCGTGTTTCTGTCTCAGCTCAGTGGCCAGCTGCATCACTGAATCCTAGGCAAGTTAGTTCTGACAGAAGTTCTCCAGTTCCTGGGTTTAGCATCATCTACGAAAGATGCTTATGGTTCCTGCATCTTACACCTCCTCAAATTTCTCCTCTTCTTTTGTGTATCAATTACAGGGCTGTATAAAATAGTAGCACAGTAGATGTCTCTGTTGTGCTCTGTTTTATAGATGCATGTTTTGGTGTTGGGGTGTGTTGGGGCTTGTGTGTCAGACTCTCCCATCATTTCTTTTGGTCATCCTCTCTTAGGATCGCATTGCTTACAGTCTAGTTTCTTAACTTTTCAAAGAATCAGGCTTCTGGCTTACCAAGTTGAGCTTATAGTTTGATCTCTCCCTCCTCAGTTTACCCTTTTCCCTTCTTGTGCTTTCTCTTGTTTTGCTTTTATAACTTCTTGAGGACTGCAGTACTTTTTTGGTATTTCATAAAAATAAGTGGATTATTTGAGAAATAAGGTCATTTCAGTCGGTTCCTCCCTCCCTCTTTTGCTGAGAGTTAAAGATAAAACCCAGCAACGCTCTAGAAGCCTCCTGTCCTGTGTAGTTCAGCCACACTAGGCTCAGGCTCTGCCCTGTCATCTCCCCATCTGCTGGTGGAACTTGGTGACGCTTTCTTTGTGAGCTAGTCTGTGAGTGTTCTGTGTGTGCTTGAGCAGAGGCATTGGGTCTATTGGAAGGTCTAGTGTTCTGTGTGCACATCATAATGCCTGTCTAGCTGACTATGTCTTATTTCTTCTGTCTCCTTCCTTAATTTTGCCATATTGTATTCTGATAGTGATGTATTAAAGACTTCTAGTTTTAGTATGCTTTTGTTTTTCTTCATATTTATTGTTTTAATAAATACTTGAAAGTTTAATGTATCCTTTCCTGTAAAGTGACTGCTGTGCTTATAGAATGTGTTTATTTATAAATGCTTTATCTTTATTTTGATCGATGGCTTTTAGCATCATGATCTCTATTGTCATATTCATTGGCTTTTGGTACAATCTATTTTGTGTGAGATAGGGAATAAAACCTCTACTTTTTGTTTCTGATTATCTGTATTTGCCTTTTGCAGTTGTTTCATATTCTTTGTGTTCCTTGTATGCAGTGCAGTGGATATGGCCTCCATAGTCAATTTAGAAATTCTAATTGGTAAGGTAAGCAGTAACAGCAGTTCATACAGTCGGTGTGTTCAGTGTCAGCTGAACCATGTCACTCATGGTTCTGTTCTTTGTACTGTGATTACTGTTGTCCTTTTGGTGGCTGATTTGATCTCACTGTGAAGCTGGCTGGCACAACTGCCGGTTCTGACCCCTCTAGGGCTATAAGCTTGTACACTATCTCTTTCCTGTGTGTCCATTGTTGTGCTTTAGAAAGTCTTGGTATTCAGGAAGATCATAGTTCTCTTGTGATGCTACCTTTGTGTATGAGCCTCTTGTAAGTCGGTCAGTACTGTTCTTATTTAATCCTTGCTGCCAGCTGTGTGTTTTTGAGTTTTTTCTTTGCATACTGACTGTTCAAGTGAATTGCTCGGTGTTTCTCCCCATATTGTAGTTGTATTTTAGCTTTTAATTAACAGACATCTCTGGCCCGAGTCTTCAACCTCAAGGTCCATAGCTCTGCCCACTATTTCTGAAGCTTTCCCCTTGGCCCCTGTGTTTGTGGATTTAAATCGGTACAAACATCTGTAGCTCTAGTCTTGGGGTCATTCATCCTTATGTCTGGAAGATAGACAGCTCGTGTTTGTTGTTGGGTAGCTTTATCAACTTACTCCTCTCTGTAAAATTTAGGAATCTGGCACCAATTCTTTATTCCATCATGTCAGTCCAAGCCAGCAATACTTCTGCTGTTAAAACACTCTCAAGAGCTCTTATGGATGTCTGTGTTTTACATGGTAGGCGAGAGGTCCTCATGAGTCCTTCCGTGATGATCTCTCTCTTTTTCCTTCTGAGATGGCTGAGGAGATGCAGGGATTACCTCTCGCTCACCCTGCAGACTGGTGAGCACTTGGCAGCACATGTGTGCTCCTCTCCAGAGTGCGCTTTCCTAGGAGCAGGTCTGGTAATTTAGCTATCTTTTGAGATCTGCAGCCCCAACCTTTCTCAAAATTTCAAGTCCTAATCCCTTTTCTTTTTCCCAGTGCTAGAGATTGAACTTGAGCCTCAAGTATACCAGACAAGCATTCTGCCCCTGAGCTGAAGCCTTAACCCTGACTCCTCTTGCTTATTCGTCTACCCTCAGTTTTTCTTTCTCTGTTGGATCCTTATCACTTTGCTTTGCAGTCTCTTCAGCAAAACTTCTTGGTTTGTCACTTACAAAGTTCTACTTTGTATACTACTATACTAAGACTTCTACCACCCAACCATCGGCTGGCCTGCAGTCTAACAGCATGTTCTTAATGTCCTGAACTCTGAGACTAGAAGCTCTGTTGACAGTCATATTTCTGTCAACTTTCTACTTACGCTATGGGAATTCATTTTGGGGTCTCTGCAGTGCACCTCACCTCTTCTGGTGTCTTCATCAGAGGAATTACTGACATCTACATTTCTATCAGTAGTTCACTTAAGACCATGCAGGCTTCTTCTGTCATTTACGTAGAAATCCTTCTTACTCCCAAGGCACTCACTGCTCAGCGGTGTCTACACCAGCACTCTACTCAAGTCATAGTCCCTATTAGTTACTCACTGCTCAGCGGTGTCTACACCAGCACTCTACTCAAGTCATAGTCCCTATTAGTTACTCACTGCTCAGCGGTGTCTACACCAGCACTCTACTCAAGTCATAGTCCCTATTAGTTACTCACTGCTCAGCGGTGTCTACACCAGCACTCTACTCAAGTCATAGTCCCTATTAGTTACTCACTGCTCAGCGGTGTCTACACCAGCACTCTACTCAAGTCATAGTCCCTATTAGTTTTCTGATGATGTTATAACAAAGTAACAAAACTTTGCCAGCTTAAGACAACACAGATTCTTTGTGTCTATAGGTTTGAGATCTGAAATATGTCTCACTAGGCTGCAATGAGGTGTGTTTAGAGCCATTCTGCACTCTGGGAGAGCCCCAGAAAAGAATCTTTGCTTTCCCTTTCCCCTTTGGTGGCATTTGGTTGGTCTGTGACTTGTGACAGTGCAGGCTCTGTCTCTGTTTTCACCCTGTGAATCAGATCTTCCTTACTCTCTATGGATGCACATATTTTGAAGTTAAGGCACCCCTCAGTAATTTATGAACATGTCCCTAACTCCTGGCCTTTAGCTTGATCATATCTGCAAAATCCCCTTTTTGTGTGGTAAGATTGCATTCATAGACTCTATGGATTGGGTTACAGGTGTTGTTTTGCAGCTTTTAGCCTACTGTGATGGTGTTCATTATATTTGTGGCTGCAGTGTAGCCTGACTCTTGGAAGCATCAGTGTTAGAGATGGTAATGTAAGTGTAAGAATGTGTTTATTTTTCTAATTTGTAGAGCATTCTTCTGATATTATTCCTAAAGGTTGGACTTAAAGCTGCTGGTGTTGTATTACAAAGGGTCTTTTCTCGTCACTTTTCCCCTCTGCAAGGCTCATATCATGGCTCTTTTGCTAGATACACTTTTCTTAGCAAATGGTGTTCTAATGTGCTGCTTAATAGTTTGCTTGAATCTGAGGTTTATGGAGTGGCTTAATTAGAATATTTATTTCCTATTTAATTTCTAAAACTTTGATTTATAGTTCATAGATACATAGCCTGTTTATTTATAATTCAGTATTTGAACATTTATAGTCATTTTGTCACCATTGCAGTCGATATTTTCATCACCTCAGAAAGAAAGGTCATTTCCGTCCAACTCCTTTAGTACTGAATAACCACTGATATATTTTCTACCCTATAGATTTGCCTACTTAGACATGTCATATAGAGATTTTGCAATGTGCTGTCTCTTGTGTCTGGTGTCTTTCACATTGTAACATAAAGCAATGTTCTATTCCCTTCTCTGGCTGAATAGTATTTCGTTGAATAGCTACACCACATTTACACATTCATTCATGAGATGGTAGACATTTGTTTCTATTATCTGTCTTCCCACTTCTTAAGTCTCGATTTAAGTAAGAAATGAAGTATCAGCATTGTCAGTGACAATAACATCTGTGGATAAGGCTAAGCTCTGCCATGAAAGGGCTTCCACATCCTAAGTCCTTAGGCTCCTCTTCTGACTCCTGCCCCATTTCTGGTGCAAAACATTTTCTTCAATATGAGCAAACTGTCTGCTCTGCAGACACTGGCTCTCCTGAAGGGAAGAGAAACTATAAGGGCAGAACCATAGATAAATAATTACTTTAGAGAGAGAAAGAAGGGTGAGACTATATATACAAAGGCAAACACTATTGTGTTAGGGGCCATGGGACCATAGAAACTGGAAGGCAGATGGACTGTTTTCTTTCCTAAGATGATAGGCCTTTTGGCTTCTTACTCCTCTGTATTAGCATCATTCTGTTGCTATGATAAAAGACTCAGACCAAAGCAGCCTAAGGAAGAGTGAGTTTATTTTGGCTTCAAGTTGCAGAGGGGATGCTGTCCACTGTGACAGGGAAGGCATGGCCCAGGAGCAGGAGCAGGAGGCCAGCCTGTCACATTGTATTGGCAGTCTGGAAGCACAACGTAGGAGGAGGAAGCGGGGCAGGGTGACTAAAAGCCTTATTCTGTCCCCAGTGACAGACTTACTCTTGCAAAATCACCTTTCATAAAGGTTCCACAATCTTTCCAAACAGCACCAATAGCTGGGGACTAAAATGTGAATATATACACCTATGGGAGACATTTATCATTCAATCACCACATTGTCTTGTCAGATAAAGTCGGTAACATTGTTTTTGTTTTTTTTAAATTGTGAATGTCTAAAAACTTGTAAAGCAAACACATGAACAGTTGGACAGTTTAAATGATAGCACCTATTTATTCTAATTGTCCCATAATTTATAGGTTTCTTCACCAACTAAAGGAAGAGAATTCCCAGTTAATCAATCAACTGTGGACTGATATTCAACAGAAAATCGCTACCCAGTCACAAAGAACTCCTCCAGGATCTCCGTCCTCGGAGCTCTCGGCAGAGGATCAGAAAGGCTAGTTCCTCCTTTGCTGTATTTCTAGTAGCAGACTTGCTTAGGTTTGCTTGTTCGTCTGTTTTGTTGTTGTTGTTGTTTGTTTTGAACACAGTAGTTTTCAAACTTAACTTTTGGAGTCTCTATATGGTGATTAAAATCCTGATGACTCTATTAGTGGAACTGTTTTTAGAGAAAGCTTATTCTCTTGAAATGCTTTCTGCTGTGCTCTTCCTTTCCAGCTGCTCTGAATGCAACGGATGCTGTCAAGAGAATCCAGGCTGGGCCTCAGCCTGAGGAGTCTGCTGAGCCTGTAGACTCCAGCTCCAGCTACCTGGGACAGGTGCTAAACACAAGGAAGCAAAAGCCGCTGCTAGCTAAAGGTGCTCGCCTCCCACTTTACCCAGATGAGTTGTTACACATGTCCTCTCAGCTGGGCCAACTGGCTGTCTTTAAGTATGAGTCTGATGAGGGGAAGCTAAGAAACCCCTTCTGTCCCACACAGTGTCACAGAATGTTATGTTAGCTATAGATAATACAACCGTGTTTCAAATTTTGTAGGTTTGTGTTATAAAGATCGTGGTAACTTCTTTTTAAAAAATGTGAACAATCAAAACTTTTTTTGGTAAATGTGTACTTATGATCTTCCTGGTTTTGAAGTAGAATGACTTTTGTCATCCTCAGTGAAAAGAAAACAAGATATGCGTGTTGCCTCCAAGCCGAAGACAAACATGCTGTCCTCCAGCACAGCCTCTGCAGACAGACCAAGTAGCACTGGCTCCAGCCTGGATGTTCTCAAACACATGATCCATGAAGTGGAGCACGAGATGGAAGAGTATGAGCGGTGCACAGGGCGTGAGGTCACGGGGCTGCAGGGTGGTCAGGGACTCACGGGCTTCACCCTGTCCCTGGTGAGCTCTCTCTGCCGCCTGGTTCGATACCTTAAAGAGGTAAGGGTGCAGGTTATGGGAATCCTCTCTTCAGGCAAAAGTATATGTAGATTGGTTTCTCCTTGCTTAATTTATTGCAACCTCTAAGTAAGGACAGTTAAATTTGAATATTTTTATTTTACTCAGTTTTAGTATATCTAGTAAAATTTATGCTTGTAGTCCCCCTCTATCATTAGATATATGGTTAGGTAAATATTGCTGATGTTGCTATGGATAAAGTCATATCTTATGCCAGTTGTAAGTCTTACTGTTTGGGTATTTTGGGTTAAATAGCACTGTTAGCTATAGCTTTGCTATGTCGATTTCCTCTGTTGGCTGCTGCTCCTGTGTCAGCTCTGCTGGGAGAGCCGCTTTGCCTGTAATCTGTAAAGTTCATAGGCAGGAAAGCTGTGGTCTCTGTAGAATGGGAGTTGTCATCTTATTGTGAAAATAATTTTATAAAATAAGGAATTGTTTGCTACTAAATAATAATCGGTCCTTAGGTGGTATAGAATTAGTAGGACATTTTAATTTTCTATAAGGTCTACTAAAGGATCCAAGGAGATAGCTCAGCTGCTGAAGTGTTTGGTTTGAAAGCATGTGTACTTGAGTTTAATCCCCAAATCAAAAATTCTGGGGAAGTGATGATGGTGGTCTCCTCAGGGCTCCTGAGCCAGCCAGTCTAGAATTGGCAAGCTCCACTCCAGGTCAGTGAGAGAGAGCCCCTGCCTTTATTTCTGAGAGTGGCACTTGAGGTTTCCATGCATGTACACCCTCACACACATGTACATGCAGACATTAAAACATCTACATACAGTTTACTTATGTGCTTAAATATGTTGAACAAATATGACAAAAATGTTAAGAAACTTTTACTTTAAGCAGTAGCTGTACCACTGTGGTTGATGTGTCATCTGGGGTTGTTTTCGTCAAACTGCCTTATAATGAAAGGTTTCTGTGCTGTCAGTAGACACATATTATGTGATTATTTAACCCCCTCACAGTGCTTTTTATGATATGAACAGTATCATAGCTAGTAGGTTCCTTCTCCCCTTTTATCTTTTCTTCAGCGTGTTCTTTGATAATTTTACACACACACACACACACAGTATAGTCTGATTACTGTCACCCCACTCTCTCCTGTTATCCTCCCACCTCCCAGGATTCTTTTCCAGTTAGTCTGGAGTCCTTGAAAGTGTGCTAGTGCTTAGGAACCACAGCAGGCCTATGACATGTGCCTTGTAACTGCTCACGTACTTTCAAAGCTATGATAGTTCATAGAAGTAGTCAATATAGTACCTGTTTTAAATTATATTTTAACAATCAGTTTTTGATTGGCAGTATATCACACAGCATGAAATAGAAGCATACAGAAGAGTGTAGTGAAAAGCCTAATTCTCATTCCTAACTTGTAACCAGCCTGCTTGTTTCCATGTAGCTCACTGTCGTGATCAGATACCAATGAGTGTTCACTCTGTATGCATGCACAGCCCTTCACTTTCTAAATGAAAAAAAAAGTAGTTCTTTAACATGGAACTAGAACAAAAAAAGTACATTTTTATGAGTTAAATGTAGCCTTCTGGTGAAAGTTTTAAGTCTCATCGCTGTCATGGTTGTTGCTTCTCTGTAAGTGTCCTTGCTATCTTGTCATGGTTGTTGCTTCTCTGTAAGTGTCCTTGCTGTCTTGTCATGGTTGTTGCTTCTCTGTAAGTGTCCTTGCTATCTTGTCATGGTTGTTGCTTCTCTGTAAGTGTCCTTGCTGTCTTGTCTGTGGAGAAGTGTAGTTGTCAGTATGTGATCCTACTGGTGGGAGTTTATTTTTCTTCTTGTCTTTTGCAGAGTGAAACCCAACTTCGGAAAGAAGTAGAGACAAGGCAGCAGCTGGAACAGATGTTAGGTGATCACCGAGAGCTCATTGATGCCCTGACAGCTGAAATCCTTTCCCTCAGAGAAGAGAATAGTACCATGCAGGTATTCACGTGCCCTCCCAAAGGCTCCATGTTTGATAGTGAGCATGTCTACATGCATGTAAGGTTCTCCTGGAGCTGCGGGTGGCTTAGCTGCTCTGATGTGACTACCTGTCACGTTGGCAGCAGCAGTGGGTAGTAATGAATGTTTGTTATGCCAGGGTTCTGTAGTCAAAACATAAGCTGCATATAATACATAGGATAAGTTTGCTATTTCTAAGAAATATGCTGTGGAGTGAGGATAGCAGGATCTACATTTCAATACCTATCAATACCGTGGTCATTTAAAGTGTGAAGGAGTGTTCTGGTAGCCAGTTGTCATTTTAGAGGAAAGGGTATTAGAGGAAAGGATGACAGCCTTTGAACCCTTCTGCACTGGTATTAGATACTCTTTGTGATTGCTTTTGGTGACTCTATAAAAAGGCATATAATATCCTTTCTAGAACACTGACTGCTTGCGTGCTTCTTTAAATATTCTTTCTTTGTATGCATTGTGTGACTATAGGTACTCATGTGTATGTACAAGTCTGTGTGGAGGACAGAGGTTGATGTTGGTGTCAGCCTCAGTCACTCTCCATCTTACTTTTTGAGGTTGGGGTCCCCATGAATGTGAAGCTCACCAGTTTGACTGGACTCTGGCCAGTGAGCTCTAAGAATCTACCTGTCTCTGCCCCCACACTGGTGCTATAAACATGTGCTGCTGTACCTAGCATTTTACATTGGAGCTGGGGACTTGAACTCAGGTCCTTGTGTTTGTGTGGTGAGCACTTGACTGACTGAGCCATAGCCTTACCTCCTTAGGACTCTTTGCATGCTAAGCTTAAAGAATTAGGCAAACGACGTGGAGAGCCACTGAAGAGAAGAGTCATGGTGTGGCTTAGGTCTTAGAAGGTTGTCTGAGCTACTGAGCATCACTGTGCTCTGCTGGGTTAACTGCCACCTGAAGACTACTTCACCGCGCTGTGCTGCTGGACTCCAGCAGAGAGGGCTGCACTGCTGGACTCCAGCAGAGAGGGCTGCCTTTGGTGGGCCACTTAGTGTCCCCTGACTCCAGCTCTAACCACTTAGGAGCTGTTTAACAATAATATACCTAATTAATATTTATAAATACTTAATATATATGTAGAAATGAAGAGTCATATATTTATTTTGTTCTTAAATGACTACAGTTATTTATCAGTGAGGTATGTGTACTTTTCTGATTCTGTATAACTATCCTTAGAGTTAGTTATATTGGACATCATTGTCCTTGTTTCTTATTCCACAGTGTGTTTCTACCCAAAACGTTTTTAAACATAGCTGCTTCCAGAAAACCAGCAATCAGAAGATTTGATGACTTTTTGGTTGTCTTTCTTGTTACTGTTTGAGAGTGGGTCTCACTATGTATGTAGCTTAATGTGGCCTTGGCTTTGTGATCCTCCAACTTCTTGCATGATAGAAATGCAGACGGGTGCTGCCATGCTTGCCTAAGAAGATATTAAACTACCAAAAAGAATATAATGAAATCTTATTTTCAAACTGAATTGCCTCCAGTTAATAGTTGACTGATGCTGCATAGTCGGTGTCTTCACTGCTTTCTCTTGAGAATTGAAGCTGTTCTCTGGTGGCCCTGTGAAATCACTGTGTTGTCTCAGACTACAGTTTGAGGATAGAACTAGGGATGGTAGTAGAGTACATCTAGGCATTGTGAGATTGATTCAGATAGGGAATAGCAGAGTGGCCCAGAGCAGAAGTGGGAAATGGTATACAGATGGAGCAAATTCAAAGTGTATTTTGAAGGTCAACCAAACGCATTGGAAATGGAGCGAAGGAAAGGACGTGAGGGAAAAAGCCAAAGGTAATTGTGCAGTCTGGGATTTGGATTTAAAAGATGAAGCTGCCATGTATGTTGTAGGAGTCAATAGGAGCTTGGCTTTGTCTAGATTGAGTTTGAAGTCTATTTGAGTCCTACATGGGGAAACTTAAAAGACCACTGAACATACAAGGGTGAAACTTGAGGGGAAAATTGTTTTGTATGCTATATTCATTGATACTACACATTGGTACTCTCTCTGATGTCTGGACCACACCTACTTTTACTCGTTGTCTGCATTTATAAGCACTTATGGCATGTGTCACTAGCTGTCTTACTGGTTTCTCTTGTCTTTGTTATAAGGTTTTGGCAGGTCATAGAACTTTTCTTTCTTCCCTTTCACCTGCCATCTTCTATACCTGTAAGAACTATATGCCAGTATTTATGAAAGGCCTGCATTTTGTGGTTGTAGTCAGACTTGTTGATTTTACATTACGTATTTACATCTACAGTATGAAACAGATAAAGAAAAAAACAAATCCATCTAAACTTCTAGACAGTGAAGTTGACTTTTAATGTGAGAGTGGAATTCCAAACATGTTCAGCTGCTATATGTCAGATGATAACCTAATCAGTTAGTGTGATATTGTCTTTATTTTGAATTGGAAATGCTATAACATTAGTAGGTATATACACATCCATAGACAAATCTGAGTGTACATTAGCTACAGTTACTTTCATAGAAAGCTGTAATTATCCTACGTAGAGAATGCTGTGCTTTTCTTTTGCTCTTCACATTGTTTCACATACATGAAGATATGTTTTTATGACATTAGAGTTTATCCACTTTGGTGCCCGTGAATGCTCTGTTGAGTTTCCCCCACCTAATGTATCACTCTCTTATTGTAGCTCGTCAGTAGAGATCATCTATGTGAAAAGAGTTTGCAAATTAAAAGCTCTATAAAAAGACTCAATTTTGATAGCAGAGTACTTAGTAATAGTAGTTAGTTAGTTAAGCATTTCATCACCATGATTCCTCTAGGGCATTTATAATTATGAATAACATTGCTTTAGGGTAGGTATTTAAAATGATAACACACACACACACACACACACACACACACACACTCACTCACATGTCTGTATAGCTTACTCTTTAGATAATGACTGCTGTTTGTTATGCCAGTGATGTGTGGTTTTCTTTAGGCGAGACTTCAGCAGTACATGGTTACCACAGATGAGCAGCTCATATCGCTCACACATGCCATTAAGAACTGTCCTGTGATAAATAACTCCAGACAAGAAAGTCAAGCATCAGAAAGGGCAGCTATGGGTAGAAGACTTGTGGATAATGTAGGTAGGTGGAGTCTTATTATTCCCAGTCTGTTATCAAATTACCTAATATCTTTAGAGTAGTAATAAACAAAAAAGATAGAGCTTGTGGATTAGAGGAAGTGGTGGAATGAAATATAATTTGTATGAGGTCACTCTTTTCTGGTGGGCTTTGCTGTTGATATCTCATTACTATAATGCTGGTGAGTTAACTTTGCTACTAAGAAACCTTTACTTACTCAAAGGTGAGAAACCCAGGGCTTATGGTACTTCACAGTTATTGGGAATTATTATTGCCTGTGGGAAAGTTAGAAATGTTATAGAGATGAAAATTGGTTCACATCTTCCTAGGTCTCACCCTTACAACCCTGTTAGGATAGCACAGAATGCACCACACTGTTGACACATAACTTACCAAGTTATTTTGTTGTGGAATGCTGCTTGCACACAGAAGTCAGTATATTCAAGTTTTCTTCTTGTCTTATTTGTCATGACCATTAGGAAGCTAGTGCTGTGGGTGGGGGGGGGTCTGCTTTCTGAAGATAGCTTTGAGTCTTTAACAGCTTTTCCTACTGAAACGAGTTTTCTGCCTCTGAGTTTCTGGCAAAGGAGGGTATAGTTGAGAGAGTGAGGAATTTTCCTACTACTTAAATGCATTTAAGAATAAATACCTGGAGGCTGGAGAGATGGCTGCATGGTTAAGAAAACTTAAATAATCCTGCATAAGACATAGGTTCAGTTCATGGTGCCCCTGTGGTAGCTCATAACTCCTGCCTGTACAGTTCCAGGGCATCTGAGACCCTCTTCCAGCCTTTGTGAGCTTCTAAAGGCATGCAGTGTACACATACACACACACACACACACACACACACACGGACACGGACACATAAAGAGTTACATAGAATAAATACTGGATTTTCACTTGAATGTCTCTTCTAGCTCTCTGACTTAGTAGTTTACGCTTCGCAGGGGTCTGGGGAGTTATTTAAGTGTGGGCCCATGTGTCCTTTCTGTTCCTTTCATGTGAATGTCCTCTTATCTTTCTCAGAGGGTCCTGTTGTAAGCAGTAATGGCTCCATGCCATTGATGTTCAGAGGGGAAGAAATGGTCGAATTCCCACAGGAGGAGTTGCCTGTTAAACTATCTCAGGGGCCAACCCCCACAGAGAACTTGAATCTGGCCAATAATTTCCCAACCCATATTTTCGAGCCAGCTGTGATGCTAACACCACCCAGGCAGAAGAGCAACTCAGAATTCTCTCCTCTCCAGGATGGTAAGCACGCTTCTCCTATATTTATATGGAAGCTGTGATTTTTTTTCCTCTTCACTTATATGATAATGTATATATGTGTGTATGTGTGTGTGTGTGTGTATATATAGTGAGTTGTACATATATATGCGTACATACATACACGCACATGCACACACATGCATTTTTTAGGGTAGTTCCCCTGCACCCAGCCATCACTCTGAAAGTAACAGGATAACTTGAAGAAGGAAGGACTTGCTTTTTGTTCCTGGGTTCAGTGGTCTGTGACCAGCTAGCTCTGTTCTTTCTGAATGCTGGTAGAACAAGATATGGCAGAGGAAAGCCTCTCACCACGTGGCAGCCCAGAGACAGTGAGTGAGAAGGATCTGAAAACGAACACTCTTCAAGGACATGCCACTGCTGACCAACGTGCGCGTGTGCGTGTGCGTGTGCGTGTGCGTGTGCGTGTGCGTGTGTGTGTGTGTGTGTGTGTATGCAAATGTCCATGACACACATATGGAGGTCAGAGAAAACTTGTGGTAATAGATTCTTGCCTTCTACCACGTGGTTCCTAGGTATCAAATTCAGGTCATCAGGCTTAGTGGCAAGGACTTTAACCCACTTAACTCTGTGTCACTAGTCCTTGAAAAATATTTTTAATTATTTTTGTTTATTTGTGTGTTGGAGGAGGGGTGTTCCCTCACCCATGTGAGCCTGTGTGGAGGCCAACAGTTGACAACATTAATTATATTCCTTTATAACTTTCCATCTTTTAAATTTTTGATTAATTAATTTTGAGAGAGAGAGAGAGAGAGAGAGAGAGAGAGAGAGAGAGAGAGAACTAGGCCTGTGGATGCTGTGGCTTGTACATGGAGGTCAAAGGACATCTCTGGGGAGTCAGTTTTCTCCTGTGTGGTGTCAGACTAGAACTCCAGCCTGTGTGCTAGTGACTTCTGCCGAGGCAGCTTTCTAGCTCCTCTTTTCAAAGATACTTTTCACGGGTTGGTCAGCGGCAGCACGTTTTCACAGATACAGTCACGGGTTGGTCAGCGGCAGCACGTTTTCACAGATACAGTCACGGGTTGGTCAGTGGCAGCACGTTTTCACAGATACAGTCACGGGTTGGTCAGTGGCAGCACGTCTTTGAAGGATGTGCTTTTTCATTTCCTTCTCTTTTTTTTCCATGATTGTACATTTTTTGCACGGATTTTTTTTCTTTAAAAATTATAATAGAAGCTAAGTTATATCATTGGAACCCTAAGTTCCTCAGATTTCCTGTACTTTGATGTGTTTTCAGTAAGGAATTGAGGAGGTTGCAGAGGTTAAAGAAAGTGGCAAAGCCTTGTTACTAGAAGTGCACTTTGCTGTTTCTATGGCAAATCTGTCATTGTCAGACCAGCTGGGGGAAGTAGAGATGATACTGGGCTGGAGCCACGTACTGGTGGCTTGCCCACTCCTTAGTCACTTGGGGGGAGTTTCGGACTAAGACGCCTCTTCTCTAACTCAGTAGTTTAGTATTTCTTAGAGGTCTGGGGAGTTATTAATTATGTCTAGAATAAGGAAGTAAGCCTTGAATTGTGATGTTTGTTTATATTAGATTTTTAATCCTTACAGTAATTATTCAATCCCCCCCCCCACACACACACACACATACACACACACTTGTGTCTCATTAGGCAGCCCAGGCTGGCCTTAAACTCACGATCATTACTTCTCAATTGTGATTACAGGCATACATCACTGTTTCTGGGTAGGAGGTACATATGTCAAAGTATATTAAAAACGATTGTGACACATGGTTTTTCAGAATGCTACTAAGTGGTCTCAGGAATATGAAAGTTTTTGTACGTGATTGTCCATATTCCTTTATGAGACTATTTTAGGCACTCAGAGGTTAAACCCTTCCATTCCATATTTCCCTAACTCCTATGACAGCATGATGCTGTGATTATAGCACTGACCGATTTAAAAATAAGATGCATATGACTGTTTTAAAATTGGTACCTACAGTTCTGAGGAGAACTGTTCAGACTCGTCCGGCCCCACGAATTCCCCCCACTGTGGAAGTTATAGAGAAGGAGCAGAACTGGGAAAAGAAGGCTCTGCCTATTGATCCAGACATTCAGAACTCAAGTGAGGAAAACCGACTCTTCACTCAGAGGTGGAGAGTCTCGCACATGGGAGAAGACCTGGAGAACAAAGGGCAGCCAGCATTTGTTAGCCTGTCACAGCCACCTTGCAGTTCCCTTCCCGGCACTCAGCAGCCAAGAAACCCTGTGTTGTCAGAGGAACCCACGGTGCTCGGAGATGGGCAGCAACTCAGAACATCGGAGGCCCTGGTGCAGAGGAAGGACATTATGGCCCGGATCGCTGAGCTCACACTGCAGAATTCAGCCATCAAGGCCCACCTGAACAATATTACCAGCTCAGGGGGAGAGCAAGGTGATGGACTGCGGGAGCCGAGCAAACAGGGAAGTGCCAGCGAAGTGCCTGCTGTAAGTACCAGCTGAGACTGCCTGGGACAAGGCAGGAGTGAGTTAGGGTTGGACACTGTGAGACCTGTCACTGCGGTCTAAAGGGGCCAAAAAGGGAATAAAGATTTGATTTCCCTCATGGTTTCAGAGGGATTACTCCCTGTGGCTTTCATGGTGGCCAGAACATGTGGCCCGTAAGGGTCAGAGGATAAGGTACATGTCTGTAAGATGTGCCCAGGTGATGAAATTCTTCTAGCTAAGCCCTGCCTCCTCCCAGTCACCGCCTACCCATAATACTTTCACGTTATAGATCCTTCAGAGGATTAATTCTTCATTAAAGCCCTCAGGATCCGGTCACTCCCTAAAGCCCAGGAGCTGGCAAGCAAGCCCCCAGTGCATGCCTTTGCTTTAGCCCTCATGCTTTAATTACATGATTTGTAAACTATTTTACCCCATCATTCATTTATGTTTATATCAAGGCTCAGAAATACTGAATTGCTGATACTTAGCAGAAAAATCAGAGTTGAGTGGTTTTAATGATGGATTTATACCTTTTCCCCCTAAAGAATTTCTCAGCAGTTCAGTCTTTAACGCCAAATAGCATGGAGGAGCGGATTGCAGAGTTGAACCGACAGAGCATGGAGGCGCGCAGCAAGCTGCTCCAGTTGATAGAGCAGCAGAAACTTGTGGGCTTGAACCTTTCCTCATCACCGGTGTCACCCGTGGAGTCACCTCTTAGAGCGTGGGCTGGTAGGTCACAGTGTGATTCCTGACTTACAAATGTAGAAGTATGGTTTCACTCTCCCAACTGTGAAAGTTCCTGCTGAGTCAACATAACCTCACGGCAGGCATTCCGGCCTAGTCCCCCAGTTATGTGCCAGAGAACGCTGGCTTGGGCAGAGAGTAAGTGACAGAAATAGTGGTAGAAAGCTGCCTCTTAGGTGGATTTCTGAGTTCAAGGCCAGCCTGGCCTACAGAGTAAGTTCCATCCAGGACAGCCAGGGCTACACAGAGAAACCCTGTATCCAAAAAAAAAAAAAAAAAAAAAAGCAAGCAAGCAAGCTGCCTCTTGTTCTATAGCTAGTTTTCGGCATCTAGGGAGACACCATCGAAGTCACATACAGTATGTAACTCGCTTAGGATATATGCTGCATAATGTTATCATATCAGATTACAAATAATTGCTCTCTTTAAACCAGGAACGTATTTCCACTCAATTTAGTTTTTACATTATTTTGTTACATTTAAGAATATGTAAAGAATATTAAAAAATAATTGAGTTATAACCTAAACATTTGTTTCCATAGTAGTCCTGTTCAAACAGTGCTGAATAAATGAAGTAGCTCAAAGTTGCTTTTAGCCAGAAATACATTTATGCCCTCAAGGGTGGTGCTACATCAAAGATATTGATTGGAGCCCAGTCTAAAGCTGATTGTGACAAACTGAAAGGCATTCCTGAGATGCTAAAGCTATGGTGCTTACAGGGACCCACCTTAGTGTCCTGCATGACTGGGTTACCACTAAGAGTTTTCACCTCTGTTGGACATTATTTAGTTTTTGAAAATTTGAACAAGAGACTTTTGGGATTTCTAGAAAGTAACAGGTAATGTATTTTCCCTAAAGCCTTTCCTTTGTATTTATTCTAGGTTTCCTCAGTTGACCAATATCTATCTTCAGTTCTTCATAGTCATGAAGGCTGGAGGCAAATTCTGGCTCAAATATGTAAATTGTTCACATATGAATCCTGCAAGGTGCCTGCCATGTGTGGTCTTAAATATTCCAGCACCAAACTGGGACCACACAGAAACAATTAAGTGTAGAAAATGTCAGCTAGTTCTGAGAATAGTTGGGGACATAAAGCAAAACAGCTTAACGTGTGATTCTGTGACTGAATGTGACACTGCGTTCTGTAAGCTTGAAAATTATCTTTATTTCTGTTATCTCATCTAGTATTCAACACACCCAAAATAGAATTCTTGATTTTATAGTAACCTCTGTGGGGTATAATAAAAATTAGAGTAAACAGTGTCATGGTTTTGTAGTATAACTGGGGGAATTTTAAAAAATTAGTTAGCTTTGTTGTTTGACAGTTTTACACATGAATATAATACATTCTGGTTCTTCTCACCCTCTGTCTGCTCTTCTCTCTTCTCTTACAGCCCTGCCAGCCCCCCTGCCTACTGTCCCTTTCTCATGCTGATAACTTGTTTTCCCTGTCTTCCAGCTATTACATTTGTTCTACCCTCTTCCAAGGTTTTCTCTGAGCCTTGGAGGAGGAGCTATAGAGGTCCTCTTGAGAGGTACTTTACTGGCTCTTATTCTCAGCACTGTGAGCAGCCAAGAGTCTGTATTCACCACAGTTTTCTGCAGAGCCAAGCTGCTCTGAATGAGGCTGAGAGTGGCGTTTTTTTCTGTGGCTGTAAAGAGAGATACTAAGAAGGCAGCTTGACATAACAGTCTAGCCAGACAGCCGTAGTGAGTCTCTTCTACTCGGGACCTACGACCTTCCCTGCTGTGCGGTTTTGATCAGATATATTGTACCATGGACTTGGATATAGCCAAAGCAAAGCCTAATTATGTGAATCTTCAGTATTTCTTAAGTAGATAAGCAGTCAACAGACATTTATTAGTGAAATACTTTATAGCCATCATAATCATAGAGGATCCCGAAAAGTCATTCTTAAGATCAGACTTCATAGCTGTAAGGGTAAAAGAAACCCTATTTAATTTTATCAAATTCAAAAATTAAACTTTACGGCTAGCTCTCTTTTAATTTAAAAATTTTTTTTATTCTGTGACAATTTCACAAATACATGTATTTTAACTATATTCACCCCCCCCCACACACACACCCCTTCTCTTCATCCTCTTTCCTGTTCCCCAATGTATTGTAGGGCCCACTGGTTCTCACGGCTTGCTCTGATGTGATAGCACTTGATGGAAGATTCTGGCCTTCTGTAAACTGGCATGCTGCCCAGTTGACAAGTAGCTAAAGTTTCCTGTTGTAACAGTTCATTTTTTAAAAACCATCTCTCACGTGTTTCTGTAAGCCATCATGATAAACACCTAAAATTTTAATGAATAATTTCTAATAATATTGAAATTCAACAAAGATAATACTTAGTGAGAAGTAAGGACATTAAATTTTACTTTTATATTTTAGAAGAAGGAAAGCGAACCATCGAGGTGTCTGTTCCAGGAATGGAGGCTTCAGAGAGTTCAAAATGCAATACTGTGTCTCCTGTCAGTGGGAACAGTTCAAGAAGGTAGGGCCACAGTGCTGCTGGTACTCAAAGCATCAAGAGTGTCTGTATGCCTTTCTCTCTGCACTCGGTATCTTTTTAACTTAAGTTCAGACAGACTCACTCATACAGAGAGAATAAGGTGAGAAGTAAGCTTAAGTAGGGTTGTCTGCTTAAAACAGAAATGGGCAGATCTTTATGCATTTATGGCTACAAAATTAGGAGATGCTATATCCCAGGGTAGATACATTGACTGGTAGCACTTTCATCCTTGCAATAAGTGAACACAAAGCTGATTGGCCTAGATGAGCCACGTGATTGGTAGGCGGGTCAGGAAGGAGATCCCTGGCTTTCCTGTCTCCACCCTGCATCCTTGTATCTACCGTTCTGCTCCAGTTCTCATCGCTCCCAGGCTACCCTGACCACCTTCCCACTCCTGCACAGCCTTTAAAAGTCTTACCTGTATGGTATTATTTATGGAAGGCATGTGCAGTTATCTGTCAAAATCTGAGGAATGTATCTCATACAGAGAGAACCCCGATGGAAACTGGACTTTGTTAGTAGTGAGTCAGGCTTGGGTGGTCAGTGGTAATGTATTAATTCAGGATGTTATAAGTAAGAGAAGCAGTATTAGAGATGGAGGTGACAGGCACATGAGAATGCCGAACCTTCACTCTTTCTACAAAGCTAAACTATTCTAAGAGTAAACTATTAGTTTTAAGCTTTGTGTTGGTCAAGTGTTAAGACCTGTTTTGGACCTGTCAGCCAAACCCTTTCAAGGTCTTCCCAGTGAAGAGAGCAGTTACACAATCGATGGCTAGTGGTCAATCTCATCCTCTGACTGCCTGCTTATTTCTCCTTGATAGATCGTCAGGGGCGATCAGCAATTCTTGTTCTCCACTAAACGCCACCTCAGGAAGTGGAAAGTTGACACCAGTTAATCCAAGAACAAAGGTATGTTGTAAAATATTATCAGTGTACTATGTAGGGTTGAGAGAGTGCAGGTGGAAGATAACTAACGTCCATTCTTAGCTACTCTTCTTAGTTTCTTTAATATGATAGAAACTGTGCAAGGAAAAGAAAGACTATAATTTATCTTCATGTGTAAAACAGTAAGTCGTTTGTTTTGTCTTGTATGGTAGCTAAGAGATAAGCTAGAATTTGGTAGGATTTCAAGTGTCTTCCTTTAGAGACTAGGAGTTAACTAGTTTCAGGATTGATTCCCTGGTACCATGGTCTTGAGTGGGTCATAGATTTGAGGTATTGCTCTTGCCGTTGTTGGGGTGACTAAGTAGAGTTTGGGATAGCCAGTCCTGGGTCTGGGTACGTTACACCAGTGTACCACAGCTGAGGGTACCTTTTTTTAGATGGGTGATAACACAGAGGGTAAATGAAAGCTTTGTATGCTTTCATAAGTTCTGGTTTGGTCCAGACTGTTTGGAAGCTAAACATTTACAATTTATTTAGATCTTTTCACAGGAGGTATTTTTATTTGTTTTGATAATGTTGAAAATTCAGTGTTTATCATAGAAGATTATAAAAATGTCTTTAGAATTGTAAAAGTTGTTTCTCCAGAGATATGGAAGGCATTGGATTGTAGAGGAGCGACACAGCCCAAATGCACCAACCGCCTTAGTTAGTTAGTTAGCTGCCCCAGCTGCCTGGCTTTACAATTTTGTCCTTTCTGATTTTACATTCTGAAAAGCTTAAAGTTATCTCTTTGATACAGTTATCCATGGTTCATGGAACTTGGTATCATTCAATTTGCTAAGATCCAATAACTTTATTTTTTCATCATGTTTCAAATTGTATCTACAGTTGAATAAACGTTGGATTTCTCCTTCTGAAAGTTAGGGTTTTACTAGGACACCTGCTGAACAGGCAACCAGCTGTCTGGTGTCTTCGTGGGCAGGAGCTTTGCCAGTAGAGCTGACACTTCAAAGCCATTTAACACATGCGACTTTGTTGAATGTACTCGGTTTAAATGTCTCTGAGTCTCTAGTGGGCTCATGTCTAACTCCTCTCTGCATCTTTGTTCAACAGACTGAAAAGAAAAATGAAGAAGGTTGGTTTGCTCTTTCTGCCCACATACCGTAAGTGAAGCCCCAGCAGAGAGTGTCCTCAGTGACTTACTCCTGGCCTTTCCTTCGCACTTCACGGATTCCATTTTCAAGTTATAACATTTTTCTTCAGATAAAACCTGCATAGGTATCCTGTATTTATGGAAACAGAAAAAAGAATTATTTTAATATTTTACCTTTTCAAATTTTGTTTTTTCAACAAAGCACCTAACCTCTAATTCCCTGTGAATAAAGCTTTGCAGGAGTTAAAGTTTTATATTTGCTTAGCCTTGTGAAATGTGTTAGTGATGCATCGCTACTCTTGTCACTTTGGTTGAATGTTTGTTGTTATTTAGTGCATCTTAAATGCACTCCCACAAGAACTAATTGGCTTCATGTATAACTTAAAATAAAGTTGTTCTGGCTTTCAGAAAACCGTGATACTTTTCTACTATCCATCACTTCAAATTGAATGTACAGCTTTAAGAAAACTAAAGGCTGGGGCTGTGGTGCACACCTATAATCTTAATGTTGACTTAGAAGCCTGAGGCAAGGGGTGTGTAGTATATAATGAGTTCCACGCCAGTCTGAGCTCCGTAGAGAACCCTGTCTCAACAAAAGAACCGGAAGTGTTTTCCTTAAGTACGTAAAAGTAGCTATGTGTTTAATAAAAATCTTATGGAGCTTTTAAGTGTGAAAATTTCAAAATGATAATGCCCATCTAGTAAGTAATGATTGTTGGGGTCCAGTAGTTGCCCCACAAGCCACACAGTCACTGCTCTCAGTCAGACAGGAATGGTTAATTGAACGCACACCCTGAAACTGATCAATCGAGGCTATAGCTTAGAGTTCAGGGCTGAGGCGATGACCCTGAACATCTTTCTCTGTCAGCTTATTAAGGCTAAAACTGTAAAAACCACAGTGAGCTCATATGCAGGTGCAGGAAGTGCTGCTTTCTCTGGGAGTGTGTTTTTTTTTTTTTTCCATGTGTGCATGCATGGCATTGGTGTAAGGGTGTTTTTGTGTCTGTGAACTTTCCTGTGTGTGCAGGTGCAAGTGCACAAGTGCATGTTTGTGGGAAGGCCCAGAGGTTGGAGTTGGATGTCTTTCTCCATAGCTCTTCATCATAGATACTGATACTGAGCTTGGAGCTCGCCACTTTAGCTAGTCTAGCAAACCAGCTTGCCCTTGGGTTCCCTTGTCTTACCTCCTGCACACTGAGATTACAGGTGAGCCAACATGTTGCCTGACCACTATGTGGGTGCTGGGGATATACATTCCATTCCTCATGCTTGCATGCCAAATGCTTCACCCACTTAGCCATCTTCCAGACCCCTGAATGGATATATTTTAAATTTGTATACGTGTATACAATGTTTGATCTTATCTACCCATCCCTACCTCCCTCTAACTCTTATTAGTGCCTTTCTTCCTGTCTCCCTCCCTGCTTCCGTGTTTATTTTGTCATTGTTACTAACCTGACTCCAAATAATGCTGCCCACATGCACGTGGATGTGGGACCACCCACTGGGGCATGAGCAATTTACCAATAGCCAAGTTCCCCAAAGAAGAGTTAGCCTCCTTTCCTGAGGAACAGCAGCTGTCCATAGCTCCTCCTCAGGGGCCTCTTCCCTGTCTCTGCTGCTGTTTTGTCAAGCTTGTTCTTGTACAGGTAACCACAGCTACTGTATACAATGTACAACACAGATGACATATACAACAGCCATGTGATGTCTAGAAGACAATATTTCATGACTTTCCTCCTCACCTGATACTCTTTCTGCCTCTCTGTGATGTTCCCTGAACCTTGGATGGTGGTGGTGTGTGTTTCATCTGCAGCTGAGCACTTAACACTTCAATACTAGCCTTCAGCAGCATGGCCTCACCATCTAGCTATGATTGACAAACAATGGATTTTTTTGGGGTGGGGTCTTCTGTCATCTCCCTGACCAATATCTTATAGAGATTATCCTGTGCTAGCATTGAGATTTACATTTAAAAATCATTGTCTTGCCAGGCATGGTGGCGCACGCCTTTAATCCCAGCACTCGGGAGGCAGAGGCAGGCGAATTTCTGAGTTCGAGGCCAGCCTGGTCTACAAAGTGAGTTACAGGACAGCCAGAGCTATACAGAGAAACCCTGTCTCGAAAAAAACAAAAACAAAAACAAAAAATCAGTGTCTTCTGGGAACAAAATTGTTTGAATGCATGCTTTGATACTCTGTAGGCATAAGTTTTTCTCAAGTTCCCCTCTAGCCACCACCCAATAGAGGTAGTAGAAAAGAAAGGCTAATAGGATATGGGGGAAGTAGACCTGTCTAGAAAATGTTCATTGGGGCAATTCAGTCTTCACTGTTCTCAGTCCAATCTACCAGCAAACACCCAGTATGAATCAGCAACTACAGACCAGTCAACTTGACAGACACCACACAGGAATCAGCAAGTGCAGTTCAATCCAGAAGAAACCCTCGACAAGGAAGACCAACTGTAGCAGTGAATAGTTAATCTGCTCTGAGCTCCCCGTGGTTGACCGTACTTCTGGAAGTTCTCTGGATTTTTTGAAAGGACACACAACCTTTATATTTTGATATCCCTTAACTAGGTCAATGGATGGGCTAACCTCACTGTGGCTAATACACATTACCTTCCAGTATTCCTGAGTTAACACTTTCTAAATTGGGCTGGTGAGATGGCTCAGTGGGTAAGAGCACCCGACTGCTCTTCCGAAGGTCCAGAGTTCAAATCCCAGCAACCACATGGTGGCTCACAACCATCCGTAACGAGATCTGGCACCCTCTTCTGGAGTGTCTGAAGACAGCTGCAGTGTACTTACATATAATAAATAAATAAATCTTAAAAAAAAAAAAACACTTTCTAAATCTACATTTTATCTTTCCTGCTCTGTTTCCTTCTGGGCAGCCCTCCTACAAGGCCACTTTCCCCTTTACCTACATTTTGGCCATCTTATCCTCCTCCTTCATGACGTGGTCTGTCTTATGACCTCCTCATGGCAGAATCCCCTATTCTCCCCTCTTTGTTTCTTGCCCAGGAATTCTAAAAGTCCCGTCTTTTTCACCCTGCCTAGCCACTGGGCTCTGGCTCCTTATTGATCAATCAAAAAGCAATTGGGGACAGGAACCCTCAGTGTCTGGACACATAGATTCCTGTGGGATTTGGGGAGCCAAATTAAGGCAAAGCATTACAACCAATCCCCAACACCAACCCAAGTCTGCAGAAGCAGCAAGAAGCCACAGGTACCTCATGAGAAGTTCTTTGCTGAGTTTCTCTCTATGAAGTCACCACAGGTGAAGCTCAGCGATGCAGTGTAAGATGAACCAATACATGCATGTCCTCAGCGAAGACTAGCGGGGCTGAGTCATGCGAATCAGTGCTCAAGCTCCTACTGTCTATGGGGAGATTTTATATGTGTGTGTGTGTGTGTGTGTGTGTGTATTTATGTATATATTCCTTCTAAAGCGTCACATGTGCTGTACTGGCTATTTTTGTGTCAACTTGACACAGCTGGAGTTATCACAGAGAAAGGAGCTTCAGTTGAGGAAATGCCTCCATGAGATCCAACTGTAAGGCATTTTCTCAATTAGTGATCAAGGGGGAAAGGCTCCTTGTGGGTGGGAACATCCCTGGGCTGGTAGTCTTGGGTTCTATAAGAGAGTAGGCTGAGCAAGCCAGGGGAGGCAAGCCAGTAAAGAACATCCCTCCATGGCCTCTGCATCGGCTCCTCCTTTCTGACCTGCTTGAGTTCCAGTCCTGACTTCCTTTGGTGATGAACAGCAGTATGGAAGTATAAGCCGAATAAACCCTTTCCTCCCCAACTTGCTTCTTGGTCATGATGTTTGTGCAGGAATAGAAACCCTGACTAAGACAAATTGGTACCAGGAGTGGGGTATTCCTGTGACAACCTGACCATGTTTTGGGGAGGACTGTGGAAGGACTTTGGAACTTTGGGCTTGAATATCCATTCATTGTTAAGAGCTCTGTCAGATGTTTTGTAGGAGCTTGGAAGATAATGTTGAGAACAGTGCAGAAGATGGAGGCCTGGCTTGTGAAATTTCAGAGGGAAAATTAAAGACTCTTTTTCAGGGCCATTGCTGTTTTGATTGTGAAGATTCTGTAGTTCTGGTTAGCTGGGGCTGAAGAATCAGCTGTGATTAACAAGATACCAGAACTACTAAAGCAAAAACTTTGCATTACTGGGACTATTGATGCTGGTTAGCTGGAGCTAAGAAATTAGCGGTGATTAAGAAGAGACCAGCATCGTTGAGGTGACATCTTCTGGGAAGTGTTTTCTGAAAGCACAAAGAGGCTATGTTCCAGAGATAGGCAAGGTTGTACTCCTTCTGCAGTGGGACTTGGTAATGTGTAAGGGTCACCCAGGTGGTACTGGTTTTGAAGGCATGAAGGGGTCATGCAGAGCAGCTCAGGCTCGGCACTGTGAGAGGCCATGGAAGGCCATTGGTGAAGGTGCAGCCTCAGTTGTAATTGAAGGCCCAGGACTGAAGGGGTCATGCAGCGTTTGGGAGATGCCAGTACCATGAGATGACCACCAAGAGCAGCAGCAGCAGTGGAGTACAGGCATCTGGAGCCTAAAGGATGACGCGTGTGCTACAAAGGGCATGGCTGGAGAAGTGACCCAAGCCCTTGGAGGAGCCCAGAATATCGTGAGTTGGATCCCAGACGTTGGACGGTTGGAGATTGATTTTTGCTTTTGATTGTGACTGTGCCCTGATATTTTCCCTCTTGAAGGAAGAAACTGTTTTAGTGGAGCCCACAGTTAAGAGACTTTTAATTGTAAAAAGACTTTGGATTTTAAAAGGATTGAAATTTTAAGACTATGTAAAGACTGTGGGACTTTTAAAGTTATTTAGATCTTGGGGATGAATAAGAATGTAAGGGTTGAGGCTTACTAGTGATGTGTTTGTGTGTCAAGTTGACAAGGGGTCAATTGTACTGGCTATTTTTGTGTCAACTTGACACAGCTGGAGTTTTCATGTGTCTGCTTTAGCAAGACATCCTTTCACCTGTGTGCCCCAACAAAACATCACTTGACATAACCGACTTTCAAAAGAAACTTGAAGTTTCCACTTAAGCACACATTTTTCCTTTATGTTTTCCTAATCTTTAATATTGGCCCCCTCCCCCAACATATACCTTTTAGGTCTTGAAAGTCATTATTTTCAATCTGAATACTTTAGTTTTTCCTTCTTAATGCTGTTGTTGCATGCACAGGTTGCATGTTCTGAATGTTCTGTGCACGCGCGCGCGCACACACACACACAAATGGAAGAGAGACCGATTTAACAAGTTAAATCACACAAAATTGAATTCTGTCAATATTTTAGACCTCTGCTTTTATCTAATCCTTTGAGCTGGCTTAGAACAGAGCTGATCTCTGGAGTTACCCGCTTCTTTTTTGTACTTTCCTATATGCTTTGAGGACAATTCTTTCTATGCATCTAGATCCTCCCTTGATGTTTGCTGTGTCCTGGAATGCTCCCAACTAGTACTTTTATTTATTAGGACAAAAATGCAGGAAATAAACTGTCCAAATGTGGTGCCGCGCCTTAGTCATGTGGTCAAGAACCCAGTCTGCTAGACCCTCCACGGTTTTAGCCTTCTTGGCTCACTGTCTCCTGGTTGCGGTCCAGCGCATACAGCTCTAAAGGTCTCACCCACACTGGAAATAGAGTACTGTCAGCAGTGCCTATTTCCTTTCCGTTCGTGAAGAAAAACCTTCTCTAGAAGTCTCCAAACTGTAAGGAGCTTGGGGGTGGGGTGTGGGTGGTTTAGTAAAACTAGAATCCTAGAAACGAGAACAAAGGAGAATGAACTGAGCTCTCAATTAGCTAGATGATGACTAGGAGAGACAATGAGTCACTGATGGGAAGCGTTCCTGCATGGATGCAAACGAGGCCTCCTGGGCAGCTGAGCAAGATGGGGTATGAGCTTGAAGAAGGCACACGGCTGAGGGGTCACACCTTGTGAACTGCTACATGTGGAATTGCAGTTGGCTCCGGGGCTTTATGTTCTATAAACTTTGGATATAAATTAGAGACTCCTGTTCTGGGTAATTGGGGGAAATTTCTTGCTCAATAGGGTAGGGAAGAAATGTCTGACCCCAGAGCATTATCTCTGGGTCAAAGGGGAAGATAACGGAGAATAATATTTGCTCTTAACTAGAGGCCACGCAGTTAATGTCTTATCAAAAGATGTCCAAAACGGGCAGTGGTGGCGCATGCCTTTAATCCCAGCACCTGGGAGGCAGAGGCAGGCGGATTTCTGAGTTCAAGGCCAGCCTGGTCTACAGAGTGAGTTCCAGGACAGCCAGGGCTACACAGAGAAACCCTGTCTCGGAAACAAACAAACAGTAAAATAAAATAAAATAAAATAAAATAAAATAGAAATCACCCTGTTCAGAACCCTGATACTCTTTCCTCGTGAATTAATAGTTATTCATATACCTCCTCAGCCTTAGTGTTGAAATTAGCATTGTCTATTTGAAAACTGTATCTGGCTTCTAAAATTACGTGGGCCACCTCTACCTTTTAAATGCTGTAGTTACCATACAATGTATGTACAGTGGAATGCTTAGACCTTAATTTACCTGTCAATTTTAGGATGCATATAAAGTACCAATCCCTCTGACCTTGTATGTCCATCTCTGTTAGTCCTACCACCTGTACACCAGCAGAAAACACTATACATGTGGTTCCTGTCCCCAAAGATTATTTTGGAATTTCATGTAAATGGAGTCATTCAGAAAATACAGTAATGCCTGAAATTAACCTGTAAGCCTCACCTGCCCAAGGACCAGGTCACTTCCTGGAATGCTGGGATTTGTGGTTCTTGGGATATAATAAAAACCTCATGACACAGTACTGTGGCCTATGGGGTTGTCCTATAAACCCCTACAATAGATGTCTCAGAGCCCATCAGCTGGGAAGTTCCAGGGAGTGGTCCTGACCAAAGTCCATCTCTTGGTCAGTATTTAATATTTAATAAAGCTTGCTTCAAATTTGGCCTAAAATGGTGGAGTTGGTTTTTTCCTGTTAAATCTCAGGATTAACAACAGTATCTATCTATCTATCTATCTATCTATCTATCTATCTATCTATCTATCTGTCTGTCTGTCTGTCTGTCTGTCTGTCTGTCTGTCTATCTATCTATCTATCTATCTATCTATCTTTATTTTCGCTTCTACATTCAACATGATTTTGAGATTGACCCATGTTATGTGTGTCAATTGATAAACCTTTGTGTTCTGTATTAGTATTTGATTGTATGACTGTGCCATAATTTCATACTTAAGTGTCCCCATACCAAATGTCTGGTCTTGTTTCCAGCTTTAATCTGTTACAAATAAACCTACTGTGAAGGAGGTTAAATATTTCATTTGTCTTAGATACAAAACTAGAGATGAATTACTGCCTTACATGAGAATGCATGGTTGAATTTCAAGAAATTAAGTGGTTTTCTGACATCCCATTTACACTCTCACTAGCCACACATACCTTATCTTGTTACTATTAATCCTATCCAGTATTTGGTCAGTCTTTTTTCTTTCTCGGTGGCTGAGTTGTCGCATCTTAATTTGTATTTTCATCCCTGATAGTGATGCCTTACCTATTTGGTCTGTTCATTGGCATTTGTATGCCTTCTTTCATAAAGTAGCTTCAAAACTTTTTGTTCAGTTTTTGTTGGGTTATTTGCCTTTTTATTAAAGGCATGAGCCGGGCGGTGGTGGCTCACGCCTTTAATCCCAGCACTTGGGAGGCAGAGGCAGGTGGATTTCTGAGTTCGAGGCCAGCCTGGTCTACAGAAGTGAGTTCCAGGACAACCAGGGCTATACAGAGGAACCCTGTCTCAAAAAAAAAAAAAAAAAAAAACCTACCACAAACCACAGGGCTACCAGGAAGAGCCTGGCTTGTTCCTGTGGTTCCTAGGACACAAAGCACACTGCATCATCATACCACCGAGCTGCTGTGCATGAGGCTAACATGGCCAGTTCTTCCGGTGAAGCAGTGCTATGCTTCATATGTGTTAGGCTCCTTGGGTTTATTGTATTTCTGAATTCGAAGAATTGATTGATTGATTGATTGATTTTGTCAGAATTTTCTTTGACCTGGAAAACACGCACCTGTGTGGGTTTACCCTTAGTCCCTGTCCTCTACACACGGCTCCCTCTTCTCCTTCTCTATTGGGAGCCATGTATAAACTCAGGACCTCTCATAAACTTTTATTTCTTAATTAAACATTTATTTTGAGAACTTCATACATAAGGACTGTTTTTTAAAATATCTCAACTTCCTCCCATGTCTTCCTATTCCTTTTCAATTTCCTGACCTCTTCTTCTTTAATTATTACACACACACACACACAACTGTTGTGTCCATTTGATGCTGGTCATGTGTATGTGTTGGGGATGACCACGTGGAGTAAGATAACCTAGCAGGGAGCTTTTCCCTGAAGAATACCAATTTTCCCTTCCTCAGCAGCTGCCAATTGCCTGTAGATCTTCATCCAGGGACAAGGCCTTGCTAGATTTTTCCCCAGTTGTGTTGGCGTGTCACCTGGTGTTGTCATTGTGCTGGTTTTGAGATTTCAGTGGTCTTTAAAGAATTACTAAAAGAAAAAAGATTATCACTGAGATAATAATCTTTGAGTCTCAACCTCCAGGTCATATATTGAGTCCTAAGTACAAATCACTAGGGACCACTCACAGGTGGTAAGCCTCGGTTTTGAATTTGTAGTTAAAGGAACAAGCATTTTCCTTTCTCTCCATGAGAATCTGACAACCAGACTAGTTCCACTAATCCTACCCAGGACAGGTGATGCAAGGATTCCCAAACTAGTTCTCATCCACAGTTTCACCCAGTCAAGCTACAGACCGACCGTGTGATCTTTAGAATCATTGGTTTTGGTTTGGTTTTGCAAGATATAAATGTGTATTAGTGGTCTCTGAAATATCATAAACTTCATATTTTCTCTAGATTGTAAGGCACCTGCTGTGATTTATACATCTTTTAAATATTTCTCAGTGAAAATATTTTTATTCACACTCAAGTCAAGACAGTAGATAACAAAGAATTGATGAATGTGGGAGGAAAAATGGGGACCGGTGTTTTTCTCCCTTTCACTACCTACAAAAAAAAAAAAAAAAAACCCTCTTTGTTTTATAAAATCAAACAGATGCAAAGTTTACTGTTTTCTGACTTTCCCCCCAATTTAGAAAGTCTTTCTACTGCTTAGAAGTGGTTTTGTTTCCAACTGTTTTTCTGTGTGTGTGTGTGTGTGTGTGTGTAGTGTGTGGTGTATGTGTGTGTGTGGTGCGTATGTGTGTGGTGTGTGTGTGGTACATGCACATGCACTGAGCTTGGTTTCCAGCTCCTTTGTTCTCTCTAGCTGTCCCTCCTGCTGAGCAGCACATCAATAGGCTTGCTCTGCTGTGGGTTTGTTTGGGGTTATTCTTGGTGTTATTTTTACTGTTGTGATGGCCTCTTCTAACGGGACATTTTAAACATCTGAAACAATATGCAAAGGTTTTCTGCTTCTTTCCCCCACTGTGGTCTCAGCTGGCTACATACAGCATCTCCCCTGTCTTCGTTTGCTGTGGATTTTAGTCTAAAAGACCTGAAGAGACATGCTGTTGGAAGATGCCAGCATTTCCATCTCCTTTTCAAAGAGAACTAGCCTCTCGATGTTGGTGTTACAGGTTGCCATGAAGTGCCCCAGAGTAAGATGGCTGGCTCTCCTGTCGTTGTTTAACTCTAGAGCTAACAGAAGTTCCATGTCAACGCAGCAGGAATGTGGTACAAATTGCTCCAAGGCATAGCTAAGGAGCTATCAAAGTTAAGGTGTCTGCATAGGAAAATATCAAACATAACACAAGACTACCAGAACAGAAGATAGAATAAAAACCATCCATTTCAGGTTTATAAAAACATGTTTTAGCTGGGTGTGGTGGTGCATGCCTTTAATCCCAGCACTTGGGAGGCAGAGGCAGGCGAATTTCTGAGTTCGAGGCCAGCCTGGTCTACAGAGTGAGTTCCAGGACAGCTACACAGAGAAACCCTGCCTTGAAAAACAAAAACAAAACCAAACAAAAATAAAGGCATGAGCTCGTCATATATTTTATATACAAATCCTTTGTCCAATACATATGTTGCAGATTAAAAACAAAAACCCAAAATTAAGCCTCTGCTTTGTATGTGCCCACCTCCTGCAGCAAGATTCACAACACAAACCCTTATTTACTCTTTAAAAAACACAGGTAAGCTTTAGAAAATACTCGTCTTCGATGTTGATGAAGCTGGAAGCTGCCTTCTGCAGCCAAGACCACACCATTTTAAAAGTTTTGTTTTTAATTGGCAAATAATTGCCTCAGGACCCTTTGGCTGGTTTGGAAAGTTGGGCAAGTACCTAAATGCTCACTCATCTGTTTCATAAACTGTTGGAATGCTGGGCTTCTGTTTCCTGAGGGTGGGGGTGTCGCAGTAGCTTCTTCCCCAGGGCAGAGGGATGACTCTGTGGCAACACCTCAGTTTTGGCAAAAACCTTGGGGGATGCTGCGCATGCGCCTAATAGCCTGCTGTTCCCCTCCCCCCACATCACTACCAGCGGGCGGAGTGGCGTTGCTATGGCAACCGCAGTAAACGGAGTCCTTGGGCGGGTGTGACTAGAAACCAGCTGCTGTAGCGAACACCTCTGGTAAGTGGGCTCTTAGCCTGGGCCGGGCTGTCCCCATGAGTCTCCCTTAAATCTGGTAGCGACCCAGAGAGCAGTGAACTTCACCTTCTAGGTGGAACTAGTATGGTCCAATTTCTCTGGAACACTTCCCCGGTCCTCCTGTGGTAATTGAACGCAAACATTTGAAGCAACCAGTGCGGGTTAGATGTGTGCACAGCTCCTGCCTGCAGTGAACTGGTGATGCAGGTTAAGAAACAACTAGGTAGCCAGAGAAGTTAGGTCACCACAGAGGGAAGAAGAAAGCCTGCTGCAAATGTGCCTGGGTCAACAAAACCACCCCTGCCCACCCTTAGCTGTGAGTCTTCTCAAGTGGGCCCTTCTACACTATTTTCCTTATCTCGGAAAAAAAAAATGGCTGTGTTTGCCTCCTGGGATTCTTGTTAAGATTCAAATGCAGGCCAAGTGTCTCAGGAGTGAGGCTGAACGCTGGCAATAGGCAAAGGCAGTAGGGATCGAGTGTACAGTGTATTCGTTAGTCATGAGTAGCCTTACTTGCCTGCTTAGTAAGACACCAGAGAAAAGGGGCCAAAGGGGAGTAGGAACAAAGAGTGGGTGTGAGATGCAGCAGCGATCTGCAACCTCACCACGAAGGGTTTTTACACCATGATAAGGGTTTGTATTGTATTCTCCTGTGATGGCAACATAGTCACTCGACAACGCTGTAAACGAGAGTGGTGCTCTGGCAGCTCTCTCATGAATACAAAGGGCAAGGCAGAAAACAGAAGATTGGCAAGGTAGCTCGGTGGGTTAAGACACTTGCCACCAAGCTGGACAACCTGAGTCCCATTCCTGTCACCTGCATGGTAGAAGGAAAGAATGTCCACAAAATTGTCCTGTGACCTCCACACATGTACCCACCTACGCACAAATAAGATATAAATAAATGTAACGAGAAGCTGAAATTTTAAAGGTTTTGTTTATTCTTGTTTTATGTGTATGAGTCTTTGAATGTTTATCTGTGTACCACACATGTGTGCAGTGCTCACAGAGGCTATAAGAAAGCATTGGCTGCCCTGGGACTGGACAGTAGAGATGGTTGTGAGCTGCCACAGGAGTGCTGGGAACTCAACCCTGGTACTCTGGAATAACAGCCAGTGCTCTTAACTGCTGGGGTATCTCTCCTCTCCAGCTCCCATGAAAAGAAAATTTAAAGATAAAATGGATTAGAGAAACAGAGTAGGAGCAGAGGTTATCTGCAGTGACAGGGACAGTGAGCCTGGTACTTAAAGAGGTGAGGACAAGGGTGAAAGCAAAAGTCTTCATAGCTGGCCATCTGGCAACGGGCCTTGGAAATGGATTGCATGAGCTGGGTCATAGGGAAGGACGAAATGTCTAACTGCTCTTCTTTCTCACTTGCAAAATTATGATACTAGCATCTGCCTTGTATTTTAAAAACAAGTGAGATCATGTGTACAGAGATTTTTAGACTCGTGTTTGCCATCAGAGAAGAACCCAAACAATAAGCAAGCAAGCAAACAAACAAAAAGACCCTACCACAAGCTATTTTTTTTTCTACCACTGTATTTGACAAAGTAAACTCAAACTTGAGTTGGTTTCCTATATCAGTTACTGGTTATTAGCTTTGACCAGCTCCAGCACACTGCAGAGATTGTTTGAGATTTGGGGAGCAAGGATTGGACTCTGGTGAGTGAATCTGAGCAACGCTCCCTTGTGATGTCCTGTGTCTGGCTTCCAGCCAACTCTTTAGGACACACAATCCTCTGCACCACTGAGAACTTTCACTCTCTACATTTTCTTAGGGTTAACTCAATAGGCTGAATCAATAAGCTCGAATCTCATAAAGGGAGACTTAACAATCCCTCTGCAAATAGGTTCCCGAACCTAGTTAGTCTATACTGGTTGTCTATTAAGGAGGATGTAATAGAGAACACACAAACAAGAATTGCTCGTTCTCATTGTTATATACTGATTTAGACGAGTTGACATGCTATAATTTTGTCTGTCCCCTCCAAAGATGAAACCTTAGCTTGCCTTAGAGAAATGCAGTGAATGTCTCCAGCCAATGAGGAGATGAGGTAAACTGATAGTCCCTCACTTTTGGCACTTGTCCAGAAAAGGTGGTTTTTTTTTTTGTTTGTTTTGTTTTGTTTTTAAATCTAGGAAGGTAAAAATTTTGAGAAGCTATGGAATGAGTTGGCAATTAATTTATTTAATCATTATAAGTTTGAAAAACGTTCAAATTATGTCATTGAGGTCTAACTGAAAGAACTGGGGTGCTGCCCTTATCTGAAGGTGAGCACTGGTCAGTCCTGTGGGATGTGTCCCCACCTGCAGATCAGTTTCATCTGCGGGTGGTCTGAGAAGTGGTAACAAGCCTCTCCCTTCCGGAGGGGTGAGTGTTTCATGACCTTCCCAAAATTCCGAAGGTGACCTTTTCAATACTAAGCTTTATTTTCTGGCAGCCTTGGCCCTGTGAGGAACACAACAGTCATGACAGCCCAGAAAGCATCGCGACGCTT
The DNA here is from genome assembly GCF_978045245.1 of Mus caroli. Lineage (NCBI taxonomy): Eukaryota > Metazoa > Chordata > Mammalia > Rodentia > Muridae > Mus > Mus caroli. Next base: position 41,397,144 of record NW_028227272.1, read on the forward strand.
TTGTCCTTGTATCTGCTTATCTTCCGTTGTGGGTCAAGTCCTTACTTGCCACCCTTGGCTGTTTATCTACAGAATAATTTTGAATAAATGTATTAGACCTATGGGCCTAATTTAAAAAAATGCATCTAGTTTTATTCAGTTATATTGTAAGGGTCCACGATTTGCCAAAGAATGATACCCTGGGCTCAAATAGTATGTAAACACAAAAAGTGTTTTATTCTGCATGCTGGGGTCTCCCATTATCAAGATAGAGAGCGAGAGACACCCAAGCTCACAAGCTGATTTAAAGCACTTTAGGGGATTCCAGGGTAGGTGACCTTTATCTTACTCCATCTCTAGGGATATTCCATTACCGGTCATGGAGGCTGGAAACTGCTGCTGACTCACTGTCCTTGCCACAGGCCAAGTGGTGGGGGAGTTTCTGAGACCTGGACTTGCCTGGACTTGCTCAGTCCTGAACTGCCAATTTGAAGCCTGCCATGGAATCAGCCTAACCTCACTATCAGTGGTTCCCAACCTGTGGGCCAAGGCCCTTTTGGGGGTGTGGAATGACGCTTTCACAGGCAGTGCCTGCAACCATTCGGGGAAAAAACAGATATTTGCATCATGTTTCACAACAGTAGCAAAATTACAGTTATGAATTAGCAATGAAAATAATTGTATGGGTGTGTGTGTGGGGGGGTCACCACAACACGAGGAACTGTATCAAAGGGTCACAGCATTAGGAAGACTAAGAATCACTTGGTTACGGCATACTAAATATGTGTGTAAGAAAAGAAAGGCAACAGGAAGAAAATGTTTGGCTTTGGACCCCAGGACAAGGGACCAAGGTGCAAACCAAAGCAAACCTGGCCTGCAGGTTCTCCCAGCATCCCTCAGTCCCTACCCAACATACCCTGCCCCCACCCCTGAACTTTCCAGCCCAGGGGCTGTGCTGGCTGCCCTTCCCCATGGAGGCTCCTTCCTATATAATCCTGACATTTTGGGCACTCTCTTTTCCTCCTCTTCCTTTTCTCTCTCTCTCTCTCTCTCTCTCTCTCTCTCTCTCTCTCTCTCTCTCTCTCTCTCTCTCTCTCTGCCCACACACCCCTTTTCTCTACCCTCCCCTCTTTCCCCATGGTGACTTCCTTGGGGCCAGTGAACTCACCCACCCAGGAGCAACTTCCCAGTCAACCTGCCTTTAATATAATCTAATCTGTTTTAAATTAGCTCACTTCACCAGTGGTGGAGAAATAACCTGTCAGAAAGCAGACCTCGTGAACCTTTCAGAGAGTGGGAAACAAGTGGGCTTCAAGTCACTGGGAGACACGTGTGCTGCCCAACTCCTGGATTTCAAGAAACCCATTGGCTCAGGAAAGCAGTGGCCCCTGGAAGCCAATTACCTGGTTTCTAGAGCCTGTAATGTATAACCTAGAGAGTAGGTCCACTTTCCTTCTGATACCTTGAATGTTGATTTTTTAAAAAATTATTTACCATTATCTTTCCCCAGTTAGAAAGACTGTTAGGAAAAAAAAAGCAAAATAAAACAAACAAACAAAAAATCTGGTAAGAGTATGGAGAAAGGGGGCGGCTTATAGTTGATCCGGAATGTATAGTCCTACAGCCATTGGAGAAAACAGTATGGACTTCCTTTACGAAACTGTCACGTGACTTGGTAATCCGCCTACTCTTCGTATGCATCCCCCACTCATGATGGTTAATCTTGACCGTCAACATGACAGCGTTTAGACTCTCCAGGAAAGCTTCCAAGCTTCTGGATAGGTCTGCGATGGATTTCCTTTAGTAAGTAAACTGAGAAGGGAAGACGCACCCTCAACGCGGAGGGCACCATTTTCTGGGATGGGGTTATAAACAAAAAGAATTCAAGCCCAGACCGTGGATGCAATTGCGATCAGCTGTTCCCAGCTCCTGCTGCCATGGTGGAATGTACCCTGGAGCCGTGAGCCAGAATAAAGCCATCATTCCTTAACTTGCGTTTTCTGGGTATTTTGTCCTACCCGGGTGTAAAACCAACGACACGACGGCTCCTGTGCTCATCAGTAGGCTAAGTTCGGAGCTATTCTCTGCCTATCCTGCACCTCCCCTCCCCCCAGCCTGTACCAAGTTATCATTTCTGCCTCAAACCCTGCTTCCCTAAGCCTCCAGCTTAGTTTAGCTTTCTTGTTACACACGCCCACTTTACCCCACTCTCTCATTTTTCATTTCTTGTAGCACTCAAATTCCCACTATTTGTTGAATGCCTGCGTATTTCTAAACAATAAGCTCCCGGAAGTTCAAGTCCATCCATGGTTCCCCCTCCCCCCACCTCCATGTACCCTGGTAATTTAGTGCCTGTGAGACACAGAAGATGTGCTCAAAAATATATTTGAAACGAAATGTAATATAAGTTTTGATTACTCTGCTTATGATCTCGGAGGGTTGCACAGTTCCAGCCACCTGCCCAGCAGCTCTTCAGATGTGAGAATGAAAGACACATACACATTAACTTTTTTTTTAATGCCTTTGCTAACTCAACGACTGGGCACTTCTAATACTTCGCCTGCTATCCTAGGCCCAATCAGGAAAGTGGAAATTTCACAAGGTTGGTTGGCTTTGTCTCCTGCAGCTCCCTGTCCATCTGTCTGTCCCCACATTCTGGCGAACCTACATCATCTCCTCTCTGCATCCTAGCCTCTGCAACTCTAAAGGTCCTGCCCCATGCCCAACCATTGGCCACTGGCATCTTTATTGATTGATCAAAAACCAATTGGGGACAAGGACCTTTAGCGTTTGGACACTCAGATTCCGGATTGAGCTAATCTCCAACAATGACACTTATGTAACTCCATGGGGATTGATAATAAGATGAGGAAAAGGAGACCCTGGACTGACCAAAAGAAAGGGAGGCAGAGGTTTAGTTTTAGTGGGGATGCATTTGAAGGTGTCGTGTTTCAGTGTGGGTCTTGGGAAAGCCAGAGTGCACTAGAAAGGCAGGTATGCCTGGAGAATGGACACTTGTGAGTTCCCACTTTCAATGAGGTTCATGATGTTGCTCACAGCCTCCCACTATACCTCATCTTGGATACAGTGCAGGCACAAGAGTGCCAGCACACATGGCCTGTGGTGCTTGTGGAATTCATGATGGGGAGAGATCTGTTAATTTCTGTATTCTGGCCTTATGTCTTTCTCTCTCATTTTGTACTTACAGACAATATGAAGGAGCCAGATGACCAAGACACTTCTGATGGGGGGAGATCAGGATCAAGGAATGAGGGAAAGCTGGCTCATAGGTCCACTTTGAAATGTGAGTAGGGGTAATAAAACACACACACACACACACAGTTCTTTGTTATCAGCTTTGGGTAAGATCATTTAAAAAGAGGACCATCTGGACTTACAGGCAGAAATGCTTGGCCTGTTTCCATACTCTCTCACAGACTCACCTGTTCCATAAAAGTAGCATCTATGCCTTAATTTTTTAACCCCAGCTCCTAGCTCATCTCTCTGTACTTAGCTCAGAGGGTTGAAGGCTGGCCTAAAGTACCAGAGGTCTTGGGTTCAATTCCTGGCACTGTTTGACGTGGAAGTGTAAATCCTAGCCAGTCCAGGGGTAAGAACTGGAGGATTAGGATTTTGGGCTCATTCTCAGCCTTAGCCAGCCACCACCTTGAGACCCACTGGGTTACATTAGACCCTGGGTCAAAACAACCAAAGAAATGTCAGCTGTCTATGTTGATAGCAAGCTGCATGAATATCTTGCTCTCCATTTCCTCTGCGATCTGTCTTTGATGGACAATTGGATACAGCAGAATGGAAAGCAGTTTGGCTTAAGCCCCGAGTCCACCACTTGGAGGTGCTTTGCCAAGGACCACCCCAATCGGGTATGGGGGTTCCTGGGATGAGGATCCTCAAAGGCTAGGTGGGTAAGGATTCGGCGGTGACAAACAGAAACAAGCACAGAGGCAGTTTGAATCTGAGTGTATTTTGCAGCTCTCAAACAAGGGTTTTTATGCATAAAGAAACAGGTATTACAACTTTAAAAAATATATTCAATGAAGCAGTCAGGTAGAACGGATATTATAATCATTTGGCACAATAAAATACAAAAATCATCTAAGGCTAGTGACAAATTTCCAAGAACAAGGTAGTAAATTTTTTATGATCAGTTACTGTTTAACAACCTGATTTTCTGTAAATCTTCAAAGCATAAATTTAAACTGTTTTAATTTTTTTTAAGGCTTTCTTAAACATATACCAAAGCCTACTTCCGATGACACACGGTGCAGCCGTATAAAATTTTACTGTTGGGAAAGTTTTTAATCTATCAACACTATCTTATACATGATTTATAAATTGAAGCGCTGGTTTTCCCAGTGATGAGGTCATGGTTAGTGTCTCCATCTCAAGGGATGGTTTCTAACATTGTTCTCGATTAAGCCTAGGCTATCAAGAACATCTCATAAGTAGGAAAAGGAATAGAAAAGATAAAACAGATAAGTAGCCAAAAGAACTACGGCTCAACAATTTTTCTCTGGCCAAGAGTTCCACAACCGGCTCCAGGAGGCCTCCTCCTTTTGAGGTCTACTGCCTCAGTCTGTGGAACTTGTCACACAGTTCCTACTGGGGTTGTGTGGCAGTGCTTGACCTTGAAGGAAAAAAATATACCTTTTAGAGTCTCACTTCTTTACTTACTATTTATTTTTCTTTTACATGTGTGAATATCTGCCCACAAGTATGTCTGCACCACATACGTACAGTACAGGGCCTGTGGAACGGGAGTTATAGGAAGTTGTTAGTTGCTGTGTGGGTACTGGGAATCAAAAACACCCAGTCCCCCAGAAGAGCAGCCAGTGTTCTCACCTGCCAAGCCATCAGCTCCCTTTAGCCCATTTAAATGAGTGACTTGGGAAATTAAATTGGGAAAGCTATGGAGAAGGATTCCATAGGCTGCCAATGAGAGAGCAGAGGTGCCCTGGCCACAAGAGCTCAGGTATACTTAGAGAGTGGTTCTCCAGAGCCTCCCTGGGCAGAGCTGAGTCTTTGGCCCATCCAGGTACCTTCTTTCCATCCAAATGGGTGCACCCTATGGAATTCTGTCTGTGGCCCAGCCTTTTGCTGTCGTTTATAATACTCTTGGGCTTTTGTCTCTAGTCTTTCAGCTTCGTCTCAGACTTACTAGGTATTTCGGGGTGCACTTGGCTGTTTCTTCCCTGTTCTTCTGAAAGTCCCTCAGGCTAGTCTCTCGTGTGATTGACACGGTGGGTTCTAAGCATGCCCATGGTTGGACAGGAACCGAACATTGTCTTAGTCCCAAAATCTTCTCTTTTCTCAGTTCTCATTCCTCATTAGTTTACTCTGAAGCCAGTATTTTAACTTATTAAAATATTTAATAATAAGTTGATTTTACTTTGAGAAAAATTACCATACTCAAAGAGGGTTACACTTAAATAGCATTGTGGCTCTTCAACCTAACCTATCAAATATTAGTTGCCGTTATGACTGCAGTATACCGACATTCATGCTGGCGTCTTGTTTATCCTTTCTTGTTAATATGCCATAAGAGAAATAGACTAGAAAGGAAATGAAAACAGAAATGAACTCACAGAGAAGGCCTTTTCGTTTTTGTAAAAGTTGAAGTCTGATCAAATAAAGTCTGTTCTAGGAAAGTTTGAATAGAAACCCTTGACCTTTAAAGAATGAACAAGTAAAGCTTTTAGTTGCTCTGGAAATGAAAAAAAAAAACATTTAACTAAGATCTTGTGAGATTTTAAACTAAAACAAGTGGTCTTTAATATCTATGCATGAAGCTTCCCAAGACACCACAGCCGACTTAAGTACCGAAGGGGAAGAGTCGTATTTGGGTGATGACTTAGATTTGGACGACATGGACGAAAGCTCGCATTCATCTCAAGAGTACGTTCAGGCTCCTGCACGTAAGCGCGATTCGCTCTCTCTCAGTAACCGTCGCTGTTTCTAAAGGCAAATTTCTCGGACAAGTCAAATTGCTGTTTATAGATCGAGGAAACGGGAAATCTGCAGGACGTGGACTCGGGTACAGAAAGTAAGCCGCCCTCAGGGGTTCTACATTCTGTTTCTGAGGACCACATCGAGAAGTCTTGTATTTGATCTGGGGATAAAGTGATCCAGGGATCGTGCCTCGGCTTAGTTAGGAGTTCTAGGAGTTCTCCACGTCCTCTGTTGGAAGCGTGGCCAGCACGCGCCTCACGCTCCTTCCATCCGCACAACCCGCTCCTCCCGAGTTTAGCAGCATGGGACACGGGCTCAGGCCAGTGGTTGTCCTTAACTTCAGGCACGGCGCTGCATGGCCTTCCTCCCTTTGTGAAATATGATTTTAGGGTTCGATGCGTACTCTTCTTAGCTCACGTGTTTCATGTTTTAGCTTCCCAGGAACCTCCTGTTGAAGTTAAGGAAGAGCCAGAAGCCGATGTAAAGACCGTGCTTTCCGAGACCTTCTATTACGATTACCTGGAGCTTGTTTCCATACCATACGTGTCTTCAGAAGAACGGATCCCACTTTATTTTCTCACCCTCAAGTATCCATTGCAGCTATACATTTATAACGCGGGAGGGTTTCATTCCCTAGGTCAGGGGTTGGCAAACTATAGCCCCTGGAGCAAATGTGGCCTCCAGCCTGTTTGTGTAAATAAAGTTTTATTGCAGCACAGACACATCCCATTACATTCTGTCTATAGCTGCTTAAATAGTTGTGATTGAGACTTTTTTTTTTTTTTTTTTTTTTGTCTAGAAAGCCTAAGGCAGTGGTTCTGAACCTTCCTAAATGTGTCAACCCTGTAATACAGTTGTTCCTCATGTTGTGGTGACACCCAACCACAAAGTTATTTTTTGTCACTTCATAACTGTAATTTTGTTGCTGCTATGAATCAGATATATGTAAATATATCTGTTATGTGACCCCCCCCCCCTTCCCCAACACACACATGCAAGGTCTCCACTTGTGGTTGAGAACTGCTGACCTAAGGTATCTACTTCTTGCCTTACAAGTTTACCAACCTTTCACTTAGGAAATTGTAAGAAATGTGGTGGGGGTGTCGATCCTAATTTAAGTTAAGCTTTTGTTCGGTTCCACCATAGGAAGAAATGATTCTTTGGGGATCCTCTTTTCACAGATGGACCAGGCTATATTGTTCATTGAGATGTGGTTTTTCGCAGGAGTCTGCAAAGCTTCTTACTGACATTTTCTTCAGTGTCCCAGGCTGGCCTCCCTTTGCCAAGGCCTGTCTAGTGACATCATTGCTTTCCTTTCTCGAGGCACTGATGGTACCATTGTCAAGGCTGATACTTTCCCATCATGCACCGGAAGAGTTAGCTGAGGTGACTCTGAGAAAGAGGTCACACTGCAGCAAGTTTTGATTGGTTTGTGAAGACAGGCAGCAACCGTAGGGCTGACCCAGGAGAGCACTTGTGTTTGCTGTCTGTATGTTAGGTCTGTGAGAGGGTAATTAAAGTACAGTCTCCGCGACAGCCTCAGCTTGCCGTCTGTGAATAGTGGCTGTTGTCAGCCCGCACTGCAACTGGCCTCTTTCCAAAGGTATAGTTTGGAGATAAGGGTGCGTGCTTTCTGAATACAGCTTTGAACTCCGTTTCAAGCCTACATGTGACTAAACTAATTTGCCCCAAATTACTTTCTAATCTGGAATTTTCTCTTCTTAACTTTTCTGTCTTTCAGACATAAGAAATTTTCTTACAAATAAGTGGATCCTCCAAAACCATAGTCCCTCCCCACCCCCCACCCCCCTAACAAAGTCTCAAGAAATAGATTCATCCTTAAACAGGTTCTTGGAAAGATCTGTCCACTGAAGCAGCACTGAGATGCTAAAAGTTTTCATAGGTTGCTCTCATTTACATTGTTATTTTATGTCTTGTGTTTTTAAATTTGAGCTGAACTGTACCAATAAGATCTTATGTAACCTAGATCTTTAAACTTCTATTTTGAATTAATGCAATTTTACTCTATGACATAAATACACATACATACATACACACACATACATACATATACACACTTACATATATACATACAAACATACATACATACATACACATACATACATACACACATACATACATACATACATATATTTGCTTATATAGAAATGTAGTAAAAAAAAAGCCTTGGAAAATCTATATATTTTATGTGTCCTATATTAGTGGATTTAAATAATCTGTTTATATTAATTAAGTTTTAACTTGAACTTAATACAGTAGGCATGTTGTAAAATTTTGTATTAGATTCCTACAAATGTCAGATTTTCTTTACATTGCTTTTTACATGTATAATGTATGCAAGTGTGTACGTGTGTGTTCCCACATGTGCCAGGGCGTGTCAGAGCATAGCTTTCAGGAGTCTGCCCTTTTTGTCCAGTAAGTTAGTTCTAGGGATGGAACCCAGGTCGTTAGTCTTGGCAACAAGTACCTTTACCCAGTGAACCAGCAGCTGCCGCATCATCCCAGAATTTTAATGTCTTTCATCTTCAAGGAAGAGGCCTAGAAAATATTTTTAAAGGGTGGATCAGTGAGTTAAAAACACTTGCCACATAAGCCTGATGACCTGAATTGAATCCCTGGGGCCCAAGATGGAAGAAGAGACATCACACACATACACACACACACACACACACACACACACACACATACACCACATGCATGCACACACACATACATACACCCCATATAAACAATAATAAAAATGATTTTTACTATGATTTCAGCAAACTTGACTGGCAGCTATGAAGGTGAAGACCTGGACTTTGTATGGCATGGTTCTGTTTTCAGGATACAGAGGAAAATGATCCCCATTTAGAAAGGCTAGCTCTATCTATCTGCTTATCCCCAAATCTCAGAATTTCTTCCCAAAAATTCAAGTAGAAAACTTAAGTCTCTGTATGAAGATTTTCGCTTACTTTAAAAATAAAACTATGTCTGTGACCCATAAAAAAATTCTGATTTTCAGGGTAAAGTTCAGCTTTGTTGATTTCAGACGGTTAATTAAATAGAGTATCGGTTTTAAAAATGGCTCAGTTGTTTTAGTCAGGCATCGGATCCCTATTGGATGTTCTGTCTTACTGTTCTCCTTAGCAGCCTTGCCCCAGCCATTCTTTTGGTTATGACTGCAGAAAGCGAGCCAACCTACAGCTTCTGGACAGCAGCACCTTGTTGTACGTGGCTGGGAACCAGATGATCCTGCTGGATTTTAAAGACAAGACACAAATTTACCTGCAGAGTAGCAGTGGCCAAGGGATTGGTGCCATTGGGGTATGCCAACATTTAGTGACCCGGGGGCAGGGAATCCCTGGTTCTGTCTTCCTCAGTTGTCACAGTGGCAGTTAGAGACCAGTGGTATGCAGGGTGTGGTAGGGCCACATGAGATGCACAGCTATCTTTATTCTAAGCCCTTTTCTTTCTCTTTCTTTAAAGTGTTTTTTATTTCTTTTTCATGAAGCCCAAGCTGGCTTTAAAGTCAGTACAGAGGCCAGGCTGGTTTTAAACCTGAGATCCTCCTGCCTTAGCTTCTTGAATAGAGGGGAAATTATGTATGTATGTATGTATGTATGTATGTATGTATGTATGTATGTATCTATCTATCTATCTATCTATCTATCTCTGTATCTATCTATGCATTTATCTATGTATGTATCTATGCATGCATGTATGTATGTATGTATGTATGTATGTATGTATGTATGTATCTATCTATCTATCTATCTATCTATCTATCTAATCTATCTCTGTATCTATGAATCTATCTATGTATTTATCTATGTATCTATGTATCTATCTATGCATCTATGTATGTATGTATGTATGTATCTATCTATCTATCATCTATTTATCTATCTATCCATCCATCCATCCATCCATCTATCTATCTCACTACTCTGTACATAAATCAAGATTACAGCTGTGCATCAGTGTAGTTATAAAAACTGATAATGTAGGAAATCCAAGGCTGCAAGATTAGTTGTTGAATTAGTGTCTTAAAGGCAGGTTAAACAAATACACCGACCCCACAGGAGAATATCAGTCTTAAGTGATCTTAACCTATATTATTAACTAGCCTGTGAGGTCCAGTTTCAGTCTTTTAGAAAGAAAGAGATATTATCCTAAGGATGTGTCACCACAGGATAGAAGGCAGCTTCAGCAGGAGGTCAGCCTGTCAGGTCCTCTCATGGGATGGTGCTCACAAAAACCCTTGACAGATGCTGTTCCACAGTTCTGGATTTCCAACTCTTCAGGACAGCTAGTCAAATAAATTCTGTCTGTCATAAGTAACCCAGTCTTTCAGGGAGAAAATGAATGGAGACACACATTTTGTAAATGTTTCTACCATTTAGAGCGACTTACACTGTAAGTACGACTGGTCTTCTGTCCTACTTAGCTGTTCTTACATCACCATCCAGGCCAGCAGAGGCATAGCACTTTTAAAAAATATAAATGTGAATTAAGAAACACTGGGTTTCGGGCTTAAAATCTGTGTCTGGATGAACCTCTGAAGCAATTCTGACACACACTAAAGAGTAAAGCCTTCATTATCACTATGAATTTAATACTCATAAGATTAAGATGATTTCTTTAATAAAGCTAAGCCTTAATTTTTAAAAATTCCTTTTAATTTTTAGTTCAGTTCATATCCATCATTAAGTATTTATCATATGCACATTTTTTAAAATTTTAGATTGAAGCGCAGTGTAGTAGCCAGTTACACAGTAACAGTCACTACTGCATGGATAAGAATATCTAAGTGAAATTTTCCATTGAATATTTTAGTGAGACTCTGTTTTTCTAGGTCCATCCAAAGAAAACTCACTTTGCAGTTGCCGAAAAAGGAAGTTTCCCAAAGATTATCATCTATGAATACCCTTCTCTGAAGCCCTACAGGATCTTGAGAGGTGAGTCCGTCAAGATCTCTGGAGTAGTCCATGTTCAAAGCTAACGTCCTGAAGGTGACCAAGATTACAGAATTAACCAAGATTCAGCAGAGGAACAAAAGTAAGATGGAGAAAGGAACTTTATTTCATGAACTTGGCTTACAGTTGCCTAGGTTAGGAAGTTTAAAAACTGTGGGTCGCCCCACAGGCTGGAGATTGCAAAGAAAGGGTCCGTGGGCATTCTCCAGGCAGCGCTATCTCTTTAGGGAATCTTCGGTTTTAATTCTAAGACCTTGCAGCTGATTGGATAATGCCTGCCTAGACTCTCAAGGATACAATCCTTAAAGATCAGAACTATCAGTCATGTTAGCCAATAACTTCACAAAAACTTCCTTGCTGTTTAGTTTGAATAACTAGTGAGGGTGAGGGTGGTGGGTAACATTAGCAGTCTCCATTGTCTTACAGTTCTGCTGTCTGGGTAACTGATTTGGGGAGTCCGGGGATTTTTTTTTTTTTTAACTCTGGGAAATTTTCAGTGACAAATTTAAAGTTGCAGACCTTTTCTGATCTCTGAGTGTGGCTCCCTTTCTTCCAGAAGATGGAATATATGCAGCATGTTCTTCTTTGGGAAAACACAATTTTGATTTCTAATCGTATAAGCCATTTTAAAGCCAAGAGTGATGAAAGATTTTTAGGATTACTCTTTTGGGAGATTTTTCTATCTATGCTCTGTTGGAAGATTTATGTATGTATACCATGTATGCACACCCCTGCCCATGTAATATGTGTGAGGGGCGCTTGCCTGTGCATGTATTTGTGGAGGCCAGGGCTTGATGTCCAGCATTCCTTCTATGGCTCTCCACCTTATTATATGATGTAGAGCCTTTCACTACAGCTGGCGCTTGCCATTTTAGCTACTCTGGTTGGCCAAGAAGCCCTTGGGATTCGCCTGTCTCTGTGCTCCCACCCTATACCATTAGAATAACACCTGAACCTCAGTGTTTGTACACTGGCTGTGTTACCTGTTGGACAGACTGTCTCCCCAGTCCTCTCTTAGATTCTTGGCATTTTAACATTAACATAGATCACTCTCCTCCTCTTCTTCCTCCTCTTCCTCCTTTTTCTTCTACTTCCTCTCCCCCTCCCTCCTCCTCCTCCACCACCACCATTTTCCCTCTCTGTTGTTGTTTTGGGATATAAGATTTGCAGCATTGGCTGGGCTTGATCTTGTTTTCCAACACCTCCAGTGCTGGTGTGACAGGTGTGTTCCCTCTGGGCTGAGCTTCTGTCTTGTTGATCAGACTCTCATTCATCCTTACAGATGGGACAGAGAAAGCCTATGCGTATGTAGACTTTAACAACGAGGGGAACTTGCTGGCCTCTGTTGGTTGCCATCCTGATTACACAATAACCATCTGGGGCTGGAAGGAAGAGCAGCCCATACTGAGAACGAAAGCGTTTTCTCAGGAAGTCTTTAAGGTCACTTTCAATCCTGATAACGATGAACAATTAACTACCTCAGGATCCGGCCACATCAAGTAAGTCTGGTACCCAAAGAAGAAACTAGCAGATATTTTAAGGGACATTTCTAAAAGGACCAAAGATATATAGATAATTTTTGCTATCATTAAATTGAATTTTTTTTCAAAATTAGGGAGATTTCAGAAAGTTTTAAAAAATACTTATTCTTATTTTATGTTTATGAATGTTTTGTCTGTATGCATACATGTGTAATACAAGCACGTTGTATCTGTGGAAGACAAAGAGGACTTTGAATCTCCTGGAACTGGGGTTACAGATGGCTGTAAGGTGCCGTGTGTGTGTGTGTGTGTGTGTGTGTGTGTGTGTGTGTGTGTGTGTGTGCTGGGACCCAAACCCAGATCTTCTAGAAAGAGCAGAGAGTGCTGCTAAGTGCTGAGCCACCTCTCCAGCTCTGCATGGGCTGTTTTTCAAGTTAACCAGCAGTTTGCCTTTTCTCCCTCCCCCGCACTTGCCCTCCCTCCCCCTTTTTCTTAGTGTACCTTTTAAGTTTTGATATAGGGGAATGATCTTCCAAAACAGTATAGATAAAAGAGAGGCTTTTAAGTTGAGCGCAGCCTTCTCATAGTCTCCACTTAAAGCAGTTTTCATAGCATCTCAGTAACTCACTGTTGGCATTTACAAAGCCATGGTGAGCTTTCAGACCACGGTGGAGTTTCTTATGTTTCTTAAGTCTTAACGGTGGCACAAGAATCCTCACAACACTCCTGATGATCCTTGTCTACTCCTGATCTCAAGTCTGTGGCTTCAGGTCCCACATCCACCTTGTTCTGCTTCCAGAATGGAATGATGTAGACCCTCTGTTACCTTTCTTACTTGTTACTTATATTTAACATCAGTTACTTTCAATCCAATTGAAAATTTCACTTATGGCTGGTAACTGCTGCAGCAGACAGCATAACTCAAAATCCAGGTCTCACAAAGACAGTGGACTCCCCCTCGCCCCAGTGTTGAATCTGTGCTGCCTAACAGGGATTAGTAGACACTATGTGTCAAGATGAACCGATTGAAGTTACTTCACATGCGCATATCCGCATATCCAGGGCTGATGGACATAAAAAGACACTGCACTGATCAGCATCTCTGACCTCTTTCTCTCTTGTTTGCAGGTTCTGGGAGATGGCTTTTACATTCACTGGTCTCAAGCTGCAAGGGTCACTGGGGCGATTTGGCAAAACATCTACCAGTGACATAGAGGGCTATGCGGAGCTTCCCGATGGGAAGGTGAGCCAGCACGCCTGTGGTTCCTCAGTCACTGGACTGTGAGCAGATGGAAGCAGGCCTACTTGAAGTCAACCACGTGTTCAAGGACTATCCATGAGAACAGCTACTGTAATTCTGAGTGTCCTGAATACACCTCATTTTCCTTTTACAGACTATCAATTGAAAGGAAAACATTTCCCTAAAGTTTTCATAATTCATATGTATAAACCATTTTCTGGTTTTGCTCCTCCATTAACACAGTGACATGTTGGTGATGTCATGAAGTTATAATGATTGATCTTTCCCTTTTGTGTCATGATGTTCCAAGGGACTCACATAGGCAGGGCTTCAATCAAGCTTGTGCCTTGATTCGGTGTCAGGATGTCATGGGAAGATGAGGACATTTCCTAGCTGTATCTGCAACACTGTAGAATAATTTGTCAATTGATTTACTGACATTATTAGTTCACTTTTCTCTTGCTCTTACAGAATTTATGTTTCTTTGTTTTTTTGTTATTTATTTATTTATTTGCCTAAAATGATGGTTAACTGGGATCCGTTCCCCTGTGCTATCTTACTGGGTCTCCTATTAGATAGAATAAGTTATACTGTGTTACTTGTGGTCACGTCTCTTATAAGAAAATTCCAGCACACAAATATCACTTTAAGAAACCAAATTATCTGGGCATTAAAGTGTTGGCATAGTTTCAATTAAAAGTACGGTGTATAGGAGAAAATAAAAAGAAGTCTGGGCTAGCCAGTCTAGCAGAATTAGCGAGCATTGGGTCCAGTGAGGGACTCTTGACAAAATCACAGCAGTAATAATAAAGCTGTGAAGGAAGATGCTGATGTTCACCTCTGGCCTCCACGGAAGAACTAAGTTCTAATGTTTTCCAGCACAGTGGGTGTCTGGTTCACAACCATGTCTTGAATATGTAATGAGGAACTGGAGACAGGTGTTCAAAGCTTCCCAGCACAAACATGATGGATGGAGATGCTAACAACCCCGATTATCCATCATACATCGTATACATGTATCAAGTTATCACACTGCACCTCATACATGTGCACAATTAGTATTCATCAGTGAAAACGCTTGTATAAAAAAATCAAGTTGAAGACTCTGCTAAAGTCAGCTGAGGCCCAATAGCAGGTCACATAGGCAAGCAAGGTTAAGACTGAGCTAAAATCATCAGTTCTTGCCGATGAGAAGGACAGAGTTTCCCACTGTAGATCAGTCCACACTGAGGAGGGTCTGTGGAAATAAGACTTTCTTAGTCAAAGATGCCCAGGGATTTCAGAAAGAAGTATGCTTGCCAGTTTCTTTGGTCTCCTGCTTCTGAGACAGTGTAGTCAGGGCAGGGAGTTTTGAGTAACAACACTGAAACCAGCATCTTGGCTTCTCTGGGGAACTTGGGGTTACGTTATTTAAGTGTTGGTGCTTCAGTTTTCTCCAAGTGAGAACAAAGCTGGAGTTAGGAAAAACAGAGCAACCTGCAGGCACAGCTGCACATGGTGTTGCTGAGCGGAGTACCTAGCACACGTGGCTTTGGGCATTAAATGCCAATGTATGTTAAGTATTCAGGCATACACCATAAATATTACTTATTATAGCACTCATTAAGCACCATAAGAGCCAGTGTTTGATGGCATGCACTTTGGAAACTGTCGAATTAGACATTAATTTGGGGGCAGTCCCAAATACTTTCCTTGTTTGAAACTTGAGCTGTAATCTGCTCAACTTTGTAGTGGTCTTACAATTTAGCAGACAGTTCTATACGTAGAAATGAAATCTCATTTTGGAAGACTTTATTGCCAAGTTTTTAAAAAAATTTTTATTATTTTTTATTACATATTTTCCTCAATTACATTTCCAATGCTATCCCAAAAGTCCCCCATAGCGCCCCCCACTTCCCTACCCACCCATTCCCATTCTTTTGGCCCTGGCATTCCCCTATATTGGGGCATATAAAGTTTGCAAGTCCAATGGGCCTCTCTTTCCATTGATGGCCGACTAGGCCATCTTTCGATACATATGCAGCTAGAGACAAGAGCTCCGGGGTACTGGTTAGTTCATCATGTTGTTCCAACTATAGGGTTGCAGATCCCTTTAGCTCCTTGGGTACTTTCTCTAGCTTCTGCATAGGGAACCCTGTGAACATCCACTCCTGTGTTTGCTAGGCCCCGGCATCGTCTCACAAGAGACAGCTATATTTGGGTCCTTTCAGCAAAATCTTGCTAGTGTATGCAATGGTGTCAGCTTTTAGAAGCTGATTATGGGATGGATCCCTGGATACGGCAGTCTCTAAATGGTCCATCCTTTCATCACAGCTCCGAACTTTGTCTCTGTAACTCCTTCCCTGGGTGTTTTGTTCCCAATTCTAAGAAGGGGCACAGTGTCCACACTTTGGTCTTCATTCTTCTTGAGTTTCATGCGTTTAGCAAATTGTATCTTATATCTTGGGTATCCTAAGTTTTGGGCTAATATCCACTTATCAGTGAATACATATTGTGTGAGTTCTTTTGTGATTGTGTTACCTCACTCAAGATGATGCCCTCCAGGTCCATCCATTTGGCTAGGAATTTCATAAATTCATTCTTTTTAATAGCTGAGTAGTACTCCATTGTGTAAATGTACCATAATTTCTGTATCCATTCCTCTGTTGAGGGACATCTGGGTTCTTTCCAGCTTCTGGCTATTATAAATAGGGCTGCTATGAACATAGTGGAGCATGTGTCCTTTTTACCGGTTGGGACATCTTCTGGATATATGCCCAGGAGAGGTATTGCTGGATCCTCCGGTAGTACTATGTCCAATTTTCTGAGGAACCGCCAGACTGATTTCCAGAGTGGTTGTACAAGCTTGCAATCCCACCAACAATGGAGGAGTGTTCCTCTTTCTCCACATCCTCGCCAGCATCTGCTGTCACCTGAATTTTTGATCTTAGCCATTCTGACTGGTATGAGGTGGAATCTCAGGGTTGTTTTGATTTGCATTTCCCTGATGATTAAGGATGTTGAACATTTTTTCAGGTGCTTCTCTGCCATTCGGTATTCCTCAGGTGAGAATTCTTTGTTCAGTTCTGAGCCCCATTTTTTAATGGGGTTATTTGACTTTCTGGAGTCCACCTTTTGAGTTCTTTATATATATTGGATATTAGTCCCTTATCTGATTTAGGATAGGTGAAGATCCTTTCCCAATATGTTGGTGGTTTTTTTGTCTTATTGATGGTGTCTTTAGCCTTGCAGAAGCTTTGTAGTTTCATGAGGTCCCACTTGTCAATTCTCCATCTTACAGCACAAGCCATTGCTGTTCTATTCAAGAATTTTTCCCCTGTGCCCATATCTTCAAGGCTTTTCCCCACTTTCTCCTCTATAAGTTTCAGTGTCTCTGGTTTTATGTGAAGTTCCTTGATCCACTTAGACTTGACCTTAGTACAAGGAGATAGGAATGGATCGATTCGCATTCTTCTACATGTTAACAACCAGTTGTGCCAGCACCATTTGTTGAAAATGCTGTCTTTCTTCCACTGGATGTTTTTAGCTCCCTTGTCGAAGATCAAGTGACTGTAGGTGTGTGGGTTCATTTCTGGGTCTTCAATTCTATTCCATTGGTCTATTTGTCTGTCACTATACCAGTACCACGCAGTTTTTATCACAATTGCTCTGTAGTAAAGCTTTAGGTCCGGCATGGTGATTCCACCAGAGGTTCTTTTATCCTTGAGAAGAGTTTTTGCTATCCTAGGTTTTTTGTTATTCCAGATGAATTTGCAGATTGCACTTTCTAATTCGTTGAAGAATTGAGTTGGAATTTTGATGGTGATTGCATTGAATCTGTAGATTGCTTTTGGCAAGATAGCCATTTTTACAATGTTGATCCTGCCAATCCATGAGCATGGGAGATCTTTCCATCTTCTGAGATTTTCTATAATTTCTTTCTTCAGAGACTTGAAGTTTTTATTATACAGATCTTTCACTTCCTTAGTTAGAGTCACGCCAAGATATTTTATATTACTTGTGACTATTGAGAAGGGTGTTGTTTCCCTAATTTCTTTCTCAGCCTGTTTATTCTTTGTGTAGAGAAAGGCCATTGATTTGTTTGAGTTAATTTTATATCCAGCTACTTCACTGAAGCTGTTTATCAGGTTTAGGAGTTCTCTGGTGGAATTTTTAGGGTCACTTATATATATACTATCATATCATCTGCAAAAAGTGATATTTTGACTTCATCTTTTCCAATTTGTATCCCTTTGATCTCCTTTTGTTGTCGAATTGCTCTGGCTAGGACTTCAAGTACAATGTTGAATAGGTATGGAGAAAGTGGACAGCCTTGTCTAGTCCCTGATTTTAGAGGGATTGCTTCAAGCTTCTCACCATTTACTTTGATGTTGGCTACTGGTTTGCTGTAGATTGCTTTTATCATGTTTAGGTATGGGCCTTGAATTCCTGATCTTTCCAAGACTTTTATCATGAATGGGTGTTGGATCTTGTCAAATGCTTTTTCCACATCTAATGAGATGACCATGTGGTTTTTGTCTTTGTTTATATACTGGATTACGTTGATGGATTTCCGTATATTGAACCATGCCTGCATCCCTGGGATGAAACCTACTTGGTCAGGATGGATAATTGTTTTGATGTGTTCTTGGATTCGGTTAGCAAGAACTTTATTGAGGATTTTTGCATCAATATTCATAAGGGATATTGGTCTGAAGTTTTCTATCTTTGTTGGGTCTTTTTGTGGTTTAGGTATCAGAGTAATTGTGGCTTCATAGAATGAGTTGGGTAGAGTACCTTCTGTTTCTATTTTGTGGAATAGTTTGTGAAGAACTGGGATTAGATCTTCTTTGAAGGTCTGATAGAACTCTGCACTAAACCCATCTGGTCCTGGGCTTTTTTTAGTTGGGAGACTATTAATGACTGCTTCTATTTCTTTGGGGGATATAGGGCTGTTTAGATCATTAACCTGATCTTGATTCAACTTTGGTACCTGGTATCTGTCTAGGAACTTCTCCATTTCATCCAGGTTCTCCAGTTTTGTTGAGTATAGCCTTTGGTAGAAGGATCTGATGGTGTTTTGGATGTCTTCAGGATCTGTTGTTATGTCTCCTTTTTCATTTCTGATTTTGTTAATTAGGATGCTTTCCCTGTGCCCTCTAGTGAGTCTGGCTAAGGGTTTATCTATCTTGTTGATTTTCTCAAAGAACCAGCTCCTTGATTGGTTGATTCTTTGAATAGTTCTTCTTGTTTCCACTTGGTTGATTTCGCCCCTGAGTTTGATTATTTCCTGCCGTCTACTCCTCTTGGGTGAATTTGCTTCCTTTTGTTCTAGTGCTTTTAGGTGTATTGTCAAGCTGCTAATGTGTGCTCTCTCTAGTTTCCTTTTGGAGGCACTCAGAGCTATGAGTTTTCCTCTTAGAAATGCTTTCATTGCGTCCCATAAGTTTGGGTATGTTGTGGCTTCATTTTCATTGAACTCTAAAAAGTCCTTAATTTCTTTCTTTATTCCTTCCTTGACCAAGGTATCATTGAGAAGAGTGTTGTTCAGTTTCCACGTGAAGGTTGGCTTTCTATTATTTATTTTGTTATTGAAGATCAGCCTTAGTCCATGGTGATCTGATAGGATGCATGGGACAATTTCAATATTTTTGTATCTGTTGAGGCCTGTTTTGTGACCAATTATGTGGTCAATTTTGGAGAAGGTACCATGAGGTGCTGAGAAGAAGGTTTATCCTTTTGTTTTAGGATAGAATGTTCTGTAGATATCTGCCAGATCCATTTGATTCATAACTTCTGTTAGTTTCACTGTGTCCCTGTGTAGTTTCTGTTTCCATGATCTGTCCATTGGTGAAAGTGGTGTGTTGAAGTCTCCCACTATTATTGTATGAGGTGCAATGTGTGCTTTGAGATTTACTAAAGTTTCTTTAATGAATGTGGCTGCCTTTGTATTTGGAGCATAGATATTCAGGATTGATAGTTCCTCTTGGAGGATTTTACCTTTGATGAGTATGAAGTGTCCCTCCCTGTCTTTTTTAATGACTTTGGGTTGGAAGTCAATCTTATCAGATATTAGAATGGCTACTCCAGCTTGTTTCTTCATACCATTTGCTTGGAAAATTGTTTTCCAGCCTTTCATTCTGAGGTAGTGTCTATCTTTTTCTCTGAGATGAGTTTCCTGTAAGCAGCAAAATGTTGGGTCTTGTTTGTGTAGCCAGTTTGTTAGTCTATGTCTTTTTATCGGGGAGTTGAGTCCATTGATATTAAGAGATATTAAGGAAAAGTAATTGTTGTTTCCTGTTATTTTTTGTTGTTAAAGTTGGCATTCTGTTCTTGTGGCTGTCTTCTTTTAGGTTTGTTGAGGGATTACCTTCTTGTTGTTTCTAGGGTGTGGTTCCTGTCCTTGTATTGTTTTTTTTCTGTTATTATCCTTTGAAGGGCTGGATTTGTGGAGAGATAATGTGTGAATTTGGTTTTGTCGTGGAATACTTTGGTTTCTCCATCTATGTTAATTGAGAGTTTGGCTGTGTATAGTAGCCTGGGCTGGAATTTGTGTTCTTTTAGTGTCTGTATAACATCTGTCCAGGATCTTCTGGCTTTCATAGTCTCTGGTGAAAAATCTGGTGTAATTCTGATAGGCTTGCCTTTATATGTTACTTGGCCTTTTTCTCTTACTGCTTTTAGTATTCTATCTTTATTTAGAGCATTTGTTGTTCTGATTATTATGTGTCGGGAGGTATTTCTTTTCTGGTCAAGTCTATTTGGAGTTCTGTAGGGTTCTTGTATGTTCATGGGCATATCTTTCTTTAGATTTGGGAAGTTTTCTTCTATAATTTTGTTGAAGATGTTTGCTGGTCCTTTGAGTTGAAAATCTTCATTCTCATCCACTCCTATTATCCGTAGGTTTGGTCTTCTCATTGTGTCCTGTATTTCTTGGATGTTTTGAGTTAGGATCTTTTTGCGTTTTACATTTTCCTTGATTGTTGTGCTGATGTTCTCTATGGAATCTTCTGCACCTGAGATTCTCTCCTCCATCTCTTGTATTCTGTTGCTGATGCTCGTATCTATGGTTCCAGATTTCTTTCCTAGGGTTTCTATCTCCAGTGTTGCCTCATTTTGGGTTTTCTTTATTGTGTCTACTTCCCTTTTTAGGTCTAGTATGGTTTTGTTCATTTCCATCATCTGTTTGGATGTGTTTTCCTGTTTTTCTTTAAGGACTTCTACCTGTTAGATTGTGTTATCCTGTTTTTCTTTAAGGATTTGTAACTCTTTAGCAGTGTTCTCCTGCAATTCTTTAAGGGATTTTTGTGCTTCCTCTTTAATGTCTTCTACCTGTTTACCAGTGTTCCTTTGTATTTCTTTAAGTGTGTTATTAAAGTCCTTCTTGATGTCCTCTACCATCATCATGAGATATGCTTTTAGATCCGTGTCTAGCTTTTCAGGTATGTTGGGGTGCCCTGGACTGGGCGAAGTGGGAGTGCTGGGTTCTGATGATGGTGAGTGGTCTTGGTTTCTGTTAGTAAGATTATTACGTTTACCTTTCGTCATCTGGTAATCTCTGGGGTTAGTTGTTGTCGTTGTCACTGTTTAAAGATTGGAGCAGAAGCTGTGTTCCACTCACCAGAACTCTCAAAATCCTGTGGCGGGGGTCTTGGGTAGCTGGCGGGTGTCAGCCAACCCTGTCCTCTAGCTACCCCGGTGCTGTTTAGGCCGGAAGAGGCCTGTGGCCCTACTCAGGCCGGTTTTCTGTTTCCCTAACTAATGCAGTCTCAGGTCCCGCGCGCAATTGGATTGGAGCAGAAGCTGTGTTCCACTCACCAGAAGTCTTAAGATCCTGTGGCGGGTGTTGTGGGTAGCTGGCGAGTGTCAGCCGACCCTGCGCCCTAGCTACTCCGGTGCTGTTCTGACCGGAAGAGACTATTGCCCAGTTTTGATCCAGTCATTCAACTCCCGAGTCCCGCCCTTAAGATATGTATGGAAAAAAAAAAAAAAAAAGAAATCTACTACCAGCATTCATAAGGAAATTACCACTAACACACTGCCCAGTTGTGGGGCGTTAGGCAGCATTGTGCTAAAAGTATATTTGGAGGTTGTATCTGTGGCGGTGGGTTTTTACTTCCCCATTTTCTTTCCTTCTATACCCAAGCTATGATCTTCACAGTCAAGAAAAAAGAATCTAGAAGCTAACTCTCATATGTTTGGGGTATTTAATCTTTATGCACATTTCTTTCTTCCCACCTGCCAGGTTCTCTCAGGGTCAGAATGGGGCAACCTGCTGCTTTGGGAAGGCAGCCTCATCAAGGTGGAACTCTGTCGGACTGGCATGAAGTCTTGTCACAGCGGTTCCATTAACCAGATAATGCTGGATGAAGGAGAAGTGATCACCGCTGGTTCGGATGGCAGCATTAGGGTAAGGCCACACCACTCCATCTAAGGCTTGCTGATTACCTAGGTGGTTTTGTCTTATACGGTGCTTTTAAGGGGGGGCTATGGTTACTTATTTTCAAGATCAGTTCATTTTCAATGACGCTTCTCATGCGATGAATATTTGCATTCTTGTCAAAATTAATGGAAATATTCTGAAGGGAGCTCTCTTTCTGGTGCTTCAGGTGTTGGCGTAGGAACTTCAGAAAATGAAAACCCATATTAGCACCAGATAAACAGTGGGCGCACATCCTATCACAGTGCCCATGGCTGGGCATTTTCTAAAGATTGAAAATTGTAAACTTAGCCTGGAACTCACTACGTAAACCAGGCTGGCCTTGAACTCTCAGAGATTTATCTGCCTCGGCCTCCTGAGGTCTGGGATTAAAGGTGTGAATCACCACCAGGGTGGTGGTGGAAATGGTATCTCTCCCAGGTGTGTGGGTGGGGCTTGCTATGAGCCACCACCCTTTTCCCCAGACCTTGTGCTGGGGAGCTCAGAGATTTCACTGTGCCCTGGAACACTGCTTCAGAGGCTAAATCTCCTGAGTTGCTGTTCTTCCTTGTGTTTCCCATTTACCCTGTATGGCACCTTCTATGAACACTAGAGAACCCACAGTCTTCTGATTTGCCTCACAGTCTTCCTGGTTCATGGTCTGGGGCCTTCTGGCTATTAAATTCCTCAACACCAGTCTGTGCTATCTGAATATCCTCATATGTATATGTACACATTTATTTTCTTTCTTTCTTTCTTTCTTTCTTTCTTTCTTTCTTTCTTTCTTTCTTTCTTTCTTTCTTTCTTTCTTTCTTTCTTAACATCCAGACTGCAGTTTCTCCTCTCCCCTCTCCTCCCAACCCTCCCCTTCCCCATCCACTCTTGTTTCTCTTCAGAAAAAGAGGCCTCCCACGGATACCAGCCAAACATGACCTATCAAGTTGAAGTAAGACTACTCATGTCCATATTCTTGAATGTATGGGCATCCACTGGAGAATGGCCAACTTACCAGAGGCTATACTCTTAATGAAAATTGTCTGTCTGTCTCCCAGAAGCTTACAATTGCCAACAGCTCCATGACTTGGGGTTGAATTATGCACCCAACTCCCATCTGGATCTTGGGATTTGGTCTGGCCTGGGCTTACATGGGTGTTGTACCTGTTGCCATGACTGCTTGTGTGTTTATACGTGCAGCTGCACCTCCGCCCAGAAGATATTTCCTCATAGTCCACAGCACTCCAAGCTCTTACTCTCTTTTCTGCCTCATCTTCTGCAATGGTTCCTGAAACTTTTGGGGAAGGCGGGATACAGGTATATGTTCCATTTAGGGCTGAGCACTGTACAGTCTCTTACTCTCTGTACCTTGGCCAGCTATAGGTCACAAAAAATAAATAGAAGCTTGTCAGATGAGGGTTGAGAGATGCACTGGTCTATGAGTATAGGAAGAAGTTATTGGGAGTCTGTTAAATACTGTTTCCATTTAGCTGCATACTAGTAGGCTCTATCTTAGAGCCTATAACCTGTCCAGTCATAGATTCTCAGTCAGGGAATGGCGTCACTGTATAGGTTTCATCTTGTTGAGTGGGACTTAAGCCCAATCTGAAAGTGATTGGTTACCCCTATGACATTTGCACTACTTCTACACCAATGAACATGGCTTTCCAGGCCAGTCATTTCTATAGCTGTCAGGTTTCATAGCTGAAATATGACTGATGATCACTTTTCTCCTCCAGTGGCATGGATAGTACCTCTCTTATATTTTTGGTTGTGAGCCTAGCCCTTAACGGCTGAGCCATCTCTCCAGACCTGGATAGTACTTCTCAACACTATGAGAGCTAAGTGATGGGGAGGAAGCTTCCAGGTCTGCACCAACGCGATTTTGCCATGTTCTGTGATGAAAGTATGTGGTACCATCAGCAACAGGGTCTCACTGTCAAATTCTGGAGTCCAATCAAGAGCAATGGCAGTGACCTGTCATGTGGGAGGGTCTATGGGACCTCACAGGCCAATAACTCCAAAGGAAGTGACTCATACCTGTCACCTTGTATTTGTTACCTTCTGGTGTCTAGTAAGGGCACAGTTGTTGTGTTATAAAATAACTTTCTTGTTAATTTTGAAAGATATGGGATTTTGAGACAATCGACACAGCTGACGTTATAGATGATACTGGATTGTTGGAGATAGAACCTATTAATGAACTTCACATAGACAAGAGTGTCAACCTCTTCTCAATGATCAAGATGAATGAAGTTGGAAATAATTTTTGGCTGGCTCAGGTATGCTGCACTCTTCTGTTTGGGCTTTCTAACTGTACCAGGACATAAAATGAAAATAGAAATACATTTGATTGTTTGCACCAGAATGTCCCATGTTACAGCCTTAAGGGATTGCTTGGCTTATTATATGTTTCTAGTATTAAATATATAGAAGATATTCTTAATATATTTCACTGACACCTATATATAAACACTAGGTGGTGTTGCTGGCCCTCATTTTAACCAAATCATAGAATGAATAGTTTTAATTCGATGAACATTAAAAATGATAAAAACATGACCGGCTGTTTGTTTTAGGATGCCAATGGAGCCATATGGAAGCTTGACCTTAGCTTTTCAAATATTGTAAGTGCCCGTTTTCCTTATTTTCTCCTAACTGCTATAGGAAAAATTCTTTGATAGTCTTTAAAAGCTGGTTTATCTTTCTTTTGTTTCCATCAAGTTAAAAACAGAACTATGTCATTATACATTAACCATTTCCTAAACACAGGGAGTCTTCATTTCTATGACCTAAGGAGGTCCTTTCAGCTGCTCTCCTGAGCAGGCAGGAAGGGGCACCTGATGGGATCCATGTAAAATCGGTCATTAACTTCAGAGCCAGGACTCCATCTGGTTTTCCTAGTTCCCCACTCCCGAAATCTTTTTAATCTATTATACTTTCCTCTTTGAGTAAAATGGCATGTGTACTACAGGATTTTATTTATTGTCTATAAGGTTGACTTTAATTATATATGACGCTGTCTTTGAGATCCGATGTGCTGTTGTTCTCAGACCCAGGATCCGGAATGCCTCTTTTCTTTCCACTCTGGACCCATTGCAGCCTTGGCTGTTTCTCCTATCACTTATCTCATGGCCACAACTGCCCTGGACTGTAAGTATAAACTTGTGTGTGTGTGCATGTGTCTGTGTGTGTTATGTTGTGCATGCACTCATGATTATGTATATGTAAATGTGTTCTGGTGTGTGTGTTGGGTTTTGCATGTATGCATATCCATGTATATGTCCATGTATTCTGGTGTGTGTTGTGTTGTGCATCCATGCATGCTCATGTATGTGTACGGTGTTCTGGTGTATGTGCGTGTATAACATCAGGAATCTTCCTCCACTGCTTTGCAACCTATTTTTTGAGAAGGGTCTCTCACTGAGACTTGAGTTCACCAAATGGTTAGACCAGAGAGCCAGGCAGCTCCAGGGATCCTCTGTCTCTGCCTTCTGTGTCACCATACCTGGCTTTTTCGTGGATGCTGGGACTCACACTCAAGTCCTCATGTTTGTGTGACAGGCACATCACTGTCTGATGAGCCATCTCTCTAGCCTTTTTAAGTGGGAACTCTCAGTAAAAAATATATCTGGCCATGTCTGTATGCAAACTGAAAACGTGTGGCTATTAGAGGTGCTTGAGCGTTCTTCCAAAAAAAGAAACCTGTGGAATAGAAGAAGCAAGCAGGAAGTGCACAGCCTGCAGCAGACAAGGTTGGAGGTTAGAACAAAGACCTAATTGTAAATTATTTAGGAAAGCGCTGTTCATTTTGTTAGCAGCACTCGTGCCTTTTTGTCCTCACCACCACTTTCTCCCCTCAACTTACAGGTATTTCTAAACTTGTAGACAGCAAAGGAATGTGTTCTGTCAGGCGGCCACAATTCGTGCCTCTCATCAAACTGGCAAAGGGCCCTTGAGATTAGGGGAAGGAGGCTCTCAGGGAGGAGAGAGAGCCCAGAGCATGGAAGTGGAGTGTAGAAGCAGAAAGAGGAATCATCGGGACAGTTAGATACAGTGGGAATGGAGCCAGGAGAGAGAGGCAGGCAGGCAGTGTTTGTGCGGAGGCAGGCTCAACTAAAACCTAGCATGCATGAAAACGCCACAAGGAAATCTGTTACCGTGCATGCTGATCTAAAAGTAACTAAAAAGAATAGTAAAGACAAATTTAGCCTATCAATTGATCTGAGTTATTGAATTTTCTCCTATAAAAAGTAAGCTGAGATTTTTTTTTTTAAAGAGAAGTAATACATTTATAATCTGTTGCTTTTAAAACTTTTTTCTTCTTCTTCTTTTCTGCAGGCTCTGTTCGTGTCTATGATTTTGCTAGTAAAAACCCTTTGGTCCAGATGAAATTTAAACAAGGAGGCACATCCCTCATTTGGGCACCTCGATCAGTAAGTTTGTTGTTTTAATCAGAAACACTAGAAAATATGGTGAATCTGTGATATCTTGTAGAGATGTAGTTATTTTCTGGCTCAGAATTTTAGAAGTATAAATATTTCAAGTTGTTTATTGTACCTAAAAGATTGCAGAAATCTTCATGGGGTGAAAATCTGGTTTTGTGTTACCCGTGGCATAGCTCTGTCTTGCGAAATCACCATGCAGTCGAATTTGAGGCATCTTCTGTCCTTGCATGATTTTAAAACACCATGGGACTATTTTGCGAGTGACGAGATCACAGGGAACATGGTTCAGGGATGACACTGGCCTGGTTTCCCATGGTTTGGATAAAGACTACCCTCTGTACCGTGGTACCGTGTAAGGTATCCTGCCTGCTGGTGTCCACCAGTGTCTACCTCCAGTTCTTATGGTAGCATTCTTTTCCATTCTATCCAATTCTTGTTCACCTTCTTGTACATCGTTCTTGACCAAGCACCCTTCAGATCTTAGCTCCAACCATCTTTGCCTTAGGGGAGTCCTCAAGCTAGCCTAGCTCCTATGCTGTGTGTTTCTTTCCTATGTTAATCATATGTTATACTTATCTACATGTTAATAGGTGACACTCAGTCTACTTGTGTTCATCCAGCACTGCTGGTGGCAGGTGCCTCCTACATGGGAGGCAGGCATGCTATCGTGTTTGCTTGTTGGAAGCTTGAGTCGTCGTAGATTACCCTGCTTGTGGTCATAATAGGTAAATGTTCTGGAACTGATGGAGACTGCTATAACACTGAACCAAGAGTAGAAAAGGCCATCTAACGCTAAGTTACCCGGGCCAAGGCAAGATGTGGAGTGACTTTTGCGTGTGTTTCAATTACTTAACTAAATGCAGGCCCCGGGGGTTTGATTGTTTTCGCAGGTAAGCGTTTCTGCATCACAGATTGTAGTAGGATTCAAAGACGGCGTCGTCCGAATTCTTGAACTTTTTGACCCAAAAGGACTTACAGTTTTTGCAGGACGGAAGAAAATCCCAGATGCTGAGTTACATTTGAAATATGTCTTCAAACCCCATACTGAAGAAGTTACAGCTTTAGCTTATGAACGTGATGGGGATATCTTAGCCACTGGGGTAAGTGAGATTCCCTCTCATTTCCTATTGAAACTCTACACCTAGCTTCCCTCTTATCTGCACCTACTCTACCATGCCCTACTTACCACAATTAACCTACATTTTGTTTTCTTATTTCTTTCAGTGCAGTCTATGTATGGTACTTAAGAACTGTCTTATAAGTTAAGTTTTAATGCGTATTTTAAATGAACAGAAAATTTCACATGGAAATCATGCTGGATGGATTTCTTATAACCATTAGTTTATAATATACATGTGTTCTTAAGGAGGGTTGCTATAGGTGAGGTTTATAAAGTTCAGTGGGAGAGCTCTTGCCTAGCATGTAGTCAGCTCCACTTTGATCTCTGGTACCCTCTAAATGCAAACCAAAACAAAAGCCTGCCTCAGATAAAGGAAATAACTCTATATTCTATAGGAAGTAAGAGGTGAACAGATGTATTGTGGAATTATTTTAGAAATTATATATACAGAAACACATATGTATAGACACATTTATGGTAGTCACATTTCTAGACTATGAACAGAAACGCTTGGGAAGATGAATCAAACATTTGAAACCATATATATATATATATATATATATATATATATATATATGCACACATATATTTCAGATTAATCTACAATACGTGATTGTTGAGTCTATAAATATAAATTAGATAAACTCTATGGTATGCTGTATGACCTTATTGTCATAGTAATATGTATTGGGTGGGCGTGTTCCTTTTTCTTCTAGAGTGAAGACAAGACTGTCTTCTTTTTCGATGTGGAGAAAGAATACAAGCCGATTGGGTTTTTTAACACTCCTGGGCCCATTTGCCAGTTGATGTGGTCTCCAGCCAATCATGTAAGTCGTTAGCATTTGTCCTCAAGATTAAATCGCAGTGTCTTGTGGTTATAGGGGTTCCCCCTTTTTGGGCTACATTTTCTTTATTGCTATTTGGCAAAAATCCATTCCAGAGTTGCCCCGACTACTTTGCCTAATTTGTCACTAGTGTAACCAAAGACTGCAGGAGACAATCTCCCATCAAGGAAGATCATTAGCTCCCTCAAATATAGTGATTTCAATGAGTTCCACACATCCCTTGGGGTGCCTCTTATCAATGCCTTCTCTCACACACGATGGCCACCTTGAAACCTCAAAGCTTCATGCTTCCCTATCCTGCCTTCAGCATCGGTTTCTAGAGAGACGGAGATAGGATTCGTTGTCACGAATGACCGAGTTGAGCAGATTTTCCTCGGTGCTTTTAGCTAGAACACTTTGCTCTTTGGGCTAACAGATTTCACAATCACATATTTGGCTATGGAAATAAGTCATGGTTTATTTATCTAGTTTGTTTGTTTGTTTTTTTGTTTGTTTGTTTGTTTTTTTTTTTTTTTTGCTTTTTTGAGACAGGGTTTCTCTGTGCAGCCCTGGCTCCTTGGAACTCACTCTGTAGACCTGGCTGGCCTTGAACTCAGAAATCCGCCTGCCTCTGCTTCCCAAGAGCTGGGATTAAAGGCATGCGCCACCACTACCCAGCCAAGTCATGGTATCTTTAAAGGAAACAAATGAAAAATCTAACTTTAGTCATCAGGTTAGTAATGAATAATTACATGAGAGTAATTAATACTAGGGACACAATAATCATTTGTGACTAGGCCTGTGGGGTATCACCTTTAAAAAATGATTGCGATATTCTCACTGGCTTTGAATTTGTAAAAAAAAAAAATGCCTACATGTAAGTGATATGCATAATCTTCCTTCCTTCCTTCCTTCCTTCCTTCCTTCCTTCCTTCCTTCCTTCCTTCCTTCCTTCCTTCCTTCCTCCCTCCCTCCCTCCCTCCCTCCCTTCCTTCCTTCCTTCCTTCCTTTTTTTCATTTTTTTTAGCCTGAAAACACTTTATTGATCATCTGTGAGAATGGCTACATTCTTGAAAGTCTATGCCCAACCATTAAGGACGTAGATGACCAGAATGTTATCACGTTTGCAATCCCGAACATGTTACTCCGATGCTTCCATTTCACGAGTGTCAAATCTAAGATTTTGGTATGAGATCTTCTTGAACCATTACCTCCTGTCCTTTCTTCCACTTGGAGATGCAATATCCTCTAAGAGATTCTTGGAGAATACAAGCAAAATAAAATAAAATAAAGCAGATCCTGGCCAGCAGAAGCTTATACACTGGTGGTAAGAAGGTGGCTAACTAGCAGGAGACAGTGGTGGAGAGGGAACTACAATCCAGGTACAAAGAGAGGAGCCTCAGGGAGTGTGAAGGGGGTGACGTTGTTGATGGAGGGATGATGGGGGGAGGGGGGATGAAAAAATGGCGATCTGGAATTGACGATTTATACTCAGAGGATGGGAAGATGTCTGAGAGAATGAGAGGAAGAGAGAGAACAGCTCTAGGGCAGCCACTATTTAGACAGTTGTCAGCGTTTTCACGACGAAGAATGGCTGGTTGAAATGGCAGCATGCAGTTTGTAGGAGATGCGGCAGAGATGCATGCAGATAGCGAAGGTCTCTTTAGAAGCCGGTCAAGCCACGTCAGTTTGAGCCACTGTGATCTTTTGTGAACAGAGGATGGTGTGAAGAGATCATACAAGTCAGGAAGGTAGTTCTCAGGGGTGAATAGGAAGAGGGGCTACCAGTGTTGGGGCACTCTATGTTGGACAGATGGTGATATCGAGTACCTACACCACAGGTTTACGGAAGCTAGAAACAAGCTTCTCACTGGCTATTTTAAACCACGTGGTTCCTAAGTCGATGGTGGTAGGCTCCGAGGGAAAACTCAAAACTTCCCTTCTCTTGCATGAAAGAGAAGTTCAAACGATTTCAATGAAATGGGTATCGAGGAGATTAAATGGAAATCACAAAGATTTGAATTTTAATGATAAAAATTGTATTCCCAAAGGGTAATTTATGTAAATATGGGAACTGTGGGGTTTCTAGAACCCGTCTTCTTTCCACACTCTTTGTCATGCTCACACACAAAATAACACACTTTAAAAATGTCTATTTATTATCTTTCTTTCTTTTTTTTTTTTTTAAAAAGAGATTTTTAGAAGTACAAAGGAGAGAACAACAGAAGATATTGAAGGAGAAGGAAAGGTTAGAAAGGAGGATGAAGCTAGCAGAAGAGAGGGAAGCCTTTGGAGAAGAGGAAATACCAGAAGAGGAGGAGACCAGTGAGGAAGGGGAAGAGGAAGAGCCGCCACTGCCTGAGATCTTCATGCCACCAACACCCTCTCCTATCCTGTGCGGCTTTTACTCGGAGCCAGGGAAGTTCTGGGTGTCATTGGTAAGTAACAATCCCTTATCCAGTCCGGGTTATGGTTGCTGTTTGTCTCACTCTGTGCATCCATACACATACATCGAGAATTTAATTTTAGACTAGTCATGTAGATGTAAGTTTTAGAATGGTCATTTAAAAAAATCATCTTAACATCTCTTTTAAATATGTCTGACTTTTGTATCTGTTGTCATTCAAGGCCTAACTCACCGGTACAGGAAGACCAAAGAGGGGACAAACCAAGAGTAGAGGGTCAGAGGTCAAAGGAGTCCTGTTCTCCTGAGTCTGATTTTTGTTTGTTTGTTTTTTAACTTTGAAAACGATAGTATTTGTGGCAGAACTGTACAGTTACAATCTGCTTACATCCAGGGTCTAGGAATCTATGTATTTTCCTTATTCTACCCAGTCAAAATCTGGACTTAGCAAATAAGGAAGAAGAGCAAATAGACCTTACAAAGACTGATACAAGAAAGAGGGAGTTTCACAACGTGTGTGGAGGGTTATATGTCTTCCACTTGTATATCATATAGTCTTCTCACAAAACATTCTCTCAATATATTACAAAGCAAGATTTTCATTATAGATTTTACAGTTTTTGCTTCTGAATGTGTGCACATGTTCTCTCTCTCTCTCTCTCTCTCTCCCATACACACACACACACACACACACACACACACACACAGAGGAGAGAGAGAGAGAGAGGACTGACTCATGCCTTCCTCAAGTAACTGGCTTAAAATTATATGGAAAGATTATTACTACTAATTCATACTTGGTCCTAGTCTCTTGAAACCATGGCGTGGAGCTCTTAAGTGACATCTTCAAGGAAGTGGAACTAAGGTACGGTCTCTGATACACTGTGTCCATGGCCCATGCTCTTAGGCACTCAGCCCCATCATGAAGTAAAGCACAGATCACAAAGGGACTCCTCTTCTTGCTTTAGCAGCCATATGCCTACTCTAGAAAAGCCAGCTTCATTCTGAAGTCCAGGGCTTGAAATCAGGACTCACACTGCTGGTCAGTTCTCCCCCAGAAGTATTTATTTTACAAGTTATTAGTTGAACAAATTCTCCTCACAAAGATTTTGCAATTTTCCTGTCTCTCCAGACACTCACATTTTGTTCACAGAGGGAAGTCAGAAGGAATTTCCCAATCTTTTCTCAGCTCTGGCTCTGCTAGAGCTCTGCTTTGCCTGTTGTTATAACGGGTGGATGTTGCTTAGCAACTCGCCCAGGGCAGTGTTCCAGAAAGCCTCTTAGGTCTTGCCGCAGACCCTCTGGGTCCCTGTGTCTGCGTAAAACGGGTCTCTCGAGTAGGTGGGCAAAGCTTAGGATTAATTTGACAAACAGACACACACACAGGAGAGGTGTTGAATCTGAATGTAATTTTCTGGTCGAGCCTCAGACTTTTTATAATACAGAGAATTATCAGGAGCCACAAATCACAAATAAGACAAGGTACACTGAAATTTACCAGATACAACAGAAAAGAATTTGCAGGAACTAATTAAATGTTTACATTAGGGATAACAAGCCCTGCCTAAGATCAGCCTAATGCCAGGCAAGAATTTCACACTTTAGTGTTAATAGCACCAGGGGGTTATTAACTCTTGACAAGCCTCAAGGATAATGTGGTATCGTGGAGCTCTAAATTCTTAGGTCTTGTAAAACTTTATCTTATCTGGAGAATTCTCCCTTTATCAGGATAGTATATCAACTTGCTCTTGACATGGAATGTAGCCTGTAGTAAAGATTTCTATCTCAGTGAGATTCCCAGGCTCTTTCTGAGTTAATGGCTCTGATTTATTGTAGTGCTTAGTTACTGAATAGGTTAAGCTCCTTGCTGCCATCTGGGATCTTGGAACACTGGGAGAGGCTTTAGCTAATTCAGAATACAATCTTAAAAAGCATTTATAATAAGGTAATACTAAATAGAGAGCACGTGGATCCATACACTAGACTAACATGGGAGTGGAAAATTAATTTTTATGGGTTAGGGGAAACACCAAACTCCAGGAGGGAATTTCCGTGGAACTCTTTTCCTCGTGGGCAGCTTCCAAGCTTTTGATTGTCAAGCTGACCTAACTGGAGAGCTGGCTTTTGTCAGACTCCAGGAGGAGAGCTTCCTTGAAACTCTTTTCCTCATGAGCAGCTTTTAGGCATCTCTGCCTGACAGGCTGACTCCACTGGAGTGCTGTGGCAAGGTCTATTCCTTCTCCTTCACACCCTCCCTGTGACTTTGCTCCTGAAACACCCTACTTAATGTATATCATCAATTCCTGTCTTTTAAAATCCAATTCTTTCCATCAGCATATGAAGTTTCCAGAATTTCTGACAATCCCCCCAACATCACACACACACACACACACACACACACACACACACACACACACACACACACACATATACACAGCATCTCCAGTTGAGGTTTGATCTTCACCTCTCCATTTCTTCAGTGATTATCACACTGCCAGCCTTAGTGATTGTTTTGCTGTGGATTTGGCCTGTTGTCCTTTCCCCCTCCTTCTTGAGGCTTCCAACACATCATCATGACCACATGGTTGTTTTGTGGTGCTGGGTCTCATGCATGATAGGCATACACTCTATCACCAAACTGCATCCTTACCTCCTCTTGGCCTCCAGAATGTTACACACGCACACGCACACGCACACGCGCACACACACACACACACTTTCCCAGCTCCTTTTGATGGTATCTTTTTAAAAAAAATAAAATAAAATGTTGTAAAATATACATTGTAATTCAGAGGACCTCAGAGTTTGACCTAGCTCCTCCCCACTTTCTTAACTAAGCTAATTTTCTCTAACAACTTTAAATATTGTTTATCTACCCACATGTGTCAAGTATTTATCTCTTACTGAATTCCCTCTTCAACATCACACCTGTACATTTTCTTTGCCAACTATAGTTAGCACTTCAAAATGAACATCCCCACCAAATCCTGTTTGTAATGCTGAGAATTAGACCCAGGACTTCATACATTCTAAGCAGATGAGCTATATCCACAGATCCCATGGCTTTTAAACTACATTTAAAGCAAGTAAACCTGGCATATTCTCATCACACTAATGGAGTCAATTGTCCACTCACTTGTAAGACCAAACTCCAGGAGTTACCAAGGATTCTTCCATGTTCTTGACCTTTAGATAATTTTAGCAAAAGTATGTCTTCATAAACAACCAGCACATGGCATGATTAGGACTTATTTCAATCCTGTAGGATAACATTTGTCTTTAGCAAAAACATTATGTTCATTTACATTTAGTATAATTACTGACATACTTTAGCTTCTATCTCCCACCTTACTAATTATTTCTATTTGTTATGTCAGTTCTATAATTCTTTTTTTACTTTCCTTATCCAGTGGAAGCTTGGGCAGATTTTCCTCCTCTGTATGGTTATTATTTATACCTTCTTTTGCTATTCCAAAGGATCACAATATACATTTGACTTACAGTTTTATATAAATCTATTATTTGACTAATTACCGAGAAAAAGAATCTTAGAAAGCTTTAACGTCAGATGTAACAGAGATAACCTTACTTTGTTTTGTATTTTTATCTATTAGTCTATGTCTGTCTGTCTAAGTGTCTGTCTGTCCATCCATCCATCCATCCATCCATCCATCCATCCATCCATCCATCCATCTTTCCATCCACCTACCTATCTTCCATTGTATTCATGATGTGTGCATGGATGTAGCTCTACATGTACCACAGTGCTGATGGAGATGAGAGGGCAACTTCTGGGAGTCAGTTCTGTTCTTTTACTTTGTTGCGACAGCATCTCTCTTGTTTTTACCATTCTCTTGGACTCCAGACTAGATGACCTCAGTTGACTCTCTTGTGTCTTCCTCCCTGTACAAGATCTGGGATTGCAGATGTGAGCTATCACAATTGTCTTTTTGCGCCTTCTGGGGAATGAACTCAAGCCAAGAATCATTAGGCTTGCATAGCCAGTGCTTCCATCCATTAAGCCATCTTGCCAGCTTATGTCTTATATTTATATATGTTTAAATTCCCAGAAAATAATTTGTTATTGTTTTCAATTGCCAATACTACTTTATTTTTTCTTCTTGTTATAATTCATGCCTGTCTATATCTTTTGTTTGAAAAAAGTAGTTTTTTTAAGAATAGGTTTGCTAATGATAAATTCTCTCCCTCCCTCACTTCCTCCCTGTGTCTTAAAGTCTCTTTGCCTCCCCCCGACAAACAAAGCTTTAATGAAACATTTTTCAAAATCATCATTGCCTTCCACTCAGCTAGTACCCTACCACTTGTCTGTCTGTCTGTCTCTTCTTACGCATCTATGTAAAAATACTGGAACTCCAATTTTAAAAATGTGGCAAAATATATAAATTCACGGCCTTAACCATTTTAAATATACAGTTAAATGATAACAAATATATTTGCAATGTCACACAATAATTACTGCCACCCATCTCTATGACCTCTTTATACCTGTAACATAGAAAATCTTTTGTTGAAAATAAAAATCTTCAATTCAATATATTCTTATCATAGGTTTCCCCTCCTCATTTCCTCCCAGACACTCTCTACCTCCCGACTCTCTCAACTCCATACCTTCTTTCTCTCTCTCGCTCTTAAAGAAAACAGTCAAATTAAACAAACAAGAATAAAAACCAACAAAACACCAAAAAAAAAAAGCACAAGAAATGAGTGTGTGTGCATGCACACACACAAACATTTATAAAACCTATAAAAACACAAAATTAGAAACCATAGTATACAAGGAAAATACCAGGAAAGCTAAAACATGCCTAAACATCGAAATATGAAATGAAGTCTCTAATAATACCCTTGGGTTCATCTTATGTTGGTCATCTCCTGCTGGGCATGCAGACTGCCCTTAAGTATGGGTTGTTTACCAAGTGGGACTCCATTTGAGAAATGAATTTTTCCTTTGCCACTCTCCCCACACCATCCCTATCATCTCCTCCGCAATGGTACTCTAGGGTTTTAATAGAGTCCAGCGGAAAATCTAAGTATAATGTCCTCTTCCTCCCCTTTGGGATGGAGAGAGTTGGCCTTGTCATAAGTCCAAGGAGCTGCAGGTCGACTCTCTCAGCTTCTTTGCCTCTGTACCCATCACCAATTTATCTGCTTCAGGAAGTGCCAGGCTTCCTCCTGATCTCCACTCTCACCTAGTTCTCTTACTGCTTGGGTTCCCCTCAAAGCTTTCAAGCAAGAGTTGTGCTATTTTCTTCCCCAATTATCCCCAGTGGGCAGGTTTAACTCAAACATTCCAGTTCTGGGTTAATAATTTTCTTACTTTCTCTATGTTAGTTATTCATTCATTTATTTCATGTGTAGATGTCCAGGCATTTAATCCACTTCCTTTATTTATGGTCCCATCCGTACAGAGAAGGAAAACAAGTTAGAGCAATGTTATCAATACTGCTTCACTGTGTAGTGACACACTCCCCTCCCCCCCAAATTGCCTTTCCTGGAACATTAATAGTGTTTAAAGTTACTCTAACCTGGAAAGTAAGTGTGGAAACAATGACTGGAAAATAGTTTTAGGATACTGTTTATGCAGAATATCACTTCAAATCACAAAATCCCATTAATTTGATTCTCAGAGGCAAAACTTCTCTTGTGCTGACTTCTGCAGTAGAAACTAATCACTATAATTACGTAATTGTATATTAATGGGTAATGGAGTTGCTTTATGTAAATAATATCTACCTTTAACCATCCAAATTAAA
Organism: Mus caroli; assembly: GCF_978045245.1. Lineage (NCBI taxonomy): Eukaryota > Metazoa > Chordata > Mammalia > Rodentia > Muridae > Mus > Mus caroli. The sequence goes on from NW_028227272.1 coordinate 41,433,752, forward strand.
AACAAACAAACAAACATAAAAAAAAAAACCCTCGAGGAATGAGGTGCATACTGCGTTCACAAATCACCTTTTGTGCTTTTTATCTTCCAGGGTAACTATGATGCTGGCTTTCTCTATCACTGTCAGTTTCCGTCATATCTCCGCACCGGTGATTTCCAAAACCAGGAAAATGAACCATTCGATTTCCGCATTCTTGAGAATACAGAAGACAACCCCATCAGAAATATCACTTTCAGGTGAAAAGAACTTTACCGAGGATCTTTTGGTCGCCTGTGTTTCTGTGCATCCCAGACACCGTGCCTCTTTACCCTTTGTTGCAATAAAACCTCCTGAAAGAAACACCTGAAGAAAGAAAGGGTTTATTTTTAGCTCACATAGAAGGTACAGTCAGTCAAGGCAGCAGGATGACACCACACCTGAAGTCAGAATGGGGAGAACCATGAATATAAATGAGTGTTCAGCTGCTCTTGTCTTTTATACACAGCAGAATCCCCTGTCTAGGAATGGTTCCACCCACACTTACTCTGGTATTTCCTTGTCGGTTAAAGTAATGGAGAGAATTCCTTACAGGCGTTCCCTGAATGCGGTCTCCCTGGAGATACTAGACCCTTTCAAGCTGATAAGAGTACTGGTCATAACTGGAATTGTTACTTTTAAAAGATCTAGTCAAGTGAAAGGAAATGAGCAAATAAATTTAAAGCGAGACCTAGTCTTGAAATCCTATTTCAACCCCACAGGTTTCAGGTCAGGGGTTGTTGTATGGCAGTTCCTGTTTATCACATAAATCTGTCTTCATTTACACACAAAGATGTGATGTCATGTTAAGCAAACCAAGGACCAGGCTTACAGTGACTCTGAAGAAATGATAAACTGAGCCGATAGCCGTTTACTAAAGTGAGAACTGAGCCCAATTGCCAGTCCTTCTGAGGCCTGGAACTTAGACTTTCAAAGCTGCTCTCCCTCCCCCTCTCTGTTGTACTATCTTACTAGAGCTACTGTTGTGACAGAAACACCCCATGAGGTGTGACTTAAGCAGCAGTACCTTATACTTTTATGCTCTGAAGACCAGAGCTCCAAGTTTGTGGAGTTGACAAATACAGTTTCTCATGTAGTCATTCTGTGGTTTTCTTCTAAATGCCGTATTGTTGAGCCTTCTCTTGACTGTTCCTACATGCATGCTAGCCCTCGTGCCTCTCTATGGCTTGCTTGTCTTCTTGTAATTTACAAGGGTACCAGCCAGGCTGCGTTAGGATTTTTCCTTATGCTCTCATCTTGAGCTTACTCACCTCTTTCCAAGTCCTGAACTTGCAATATAGTGACATTTCAGAGTCTTGTGTGTAAGACTCGAGCATATGCATTTTGGTAATATGCAACTTAGTTCTTTTGTTTTGTTTTGTTTTGTTTTGTTTTGTTTTGTTTTTTCGAGATAGGGTTTCTCTGTGTAGCCCTGGCTGTCCTGGAACTCACTTTGTAGACCAGGCTGGCCTTGAACTCAGAAATCTGCCTGCCTCTGCCTCCCAAGTGCTGGGATTAAAGGCGTGTGCCACCACCACCACCCGACTGCAACTTAGTTTTTAACATCATTGTTATTTACAATTAAACATTGTTCAGCTGAGAGATGCCTCAGTGGGTAAAGGTACCAGAGTTTGAACCCTCAGATCCACACTCAGAAAAAGGAAAACCAACCCCTCAAAAACAGCTCAATAAATCAATATGCCATGTCCTGCTTAGCTTGGGTCTTTGAACCCTGATGGGGGATGGTGAGGGAATGCAGAAAGGACAGACACACAGATACTCAGACAGTGAAGAGAGGATCAAGTGGGGTTCTCTAATGCTACCCAGCAGACTTGGAACATCCTCGTGTTTACTAGGTGGCTAGGGCTCAGCTCACCTTGGTAGGAGGTCTCTGTTGGCCATCAAACTCAGGCTGTGAACACCTCAGTGAAGAAGGCACAGTTCTAGTTTTTGCATACATTGATCAGTCCCTTGTAAGTACTCGTCTTGAGCCTGGCCAGCATGGACAAGAACTGTGACAACTTCCCATGGGTTGATTGGCCTTGTAGTCCTCAAAAGGTCATACTCCTGTCAAAATATACACTCACTCAGAATTTCACTCATTCTGGGATTCCATCTACCTAAAAAGGAAAAAAAAACCATTATTTCACAGGTTATGAGAATAATATTTTACTCTTTTTGTCTCATAGTAATGACCAAACTATGATGTTCTGTGGGATGACAAACGGAGCGATTCGAGTGTATGTCTTAAGTGAGAACGACCCCTTCCTGGTCAGTTTGCAGCACTACTGGCATTTCAATGTGCACGACAATAATTATGGACATATTACAAGTATCACTTCGAGTTTTGATGACCAGTATTTGCTGACGGCTGGGGAAGATGGTAATATCTTTGTTTTCAACATTTTTTCTGAATTTATTGCCCCAAAAGGACTCAAAGCCAAAGTACCATCTCCCAGGGTATGTAAGCAATTAGCCAATTAGTCACCTAATAATAATGGCAGGCTTGATTTTAAAATAAAGTAATGAAGTACTGTTGAAATCTTTCAATATAATATTGAGGCTAAGTTATATCTATTAACCTCATAATGTAATCTTATTACAGCCCATAGTATCCATAACAATCTAGTCTTCCTATGACATTATAAATTTGACTGTCTGGAGCTCCTGGATAAAATAACAATGGCATTGAACTCTTGTTTTTATTAAGGGTTTGCAGCTCTTCACCTTTAAAAAGACTGCATCAGGACTTCTTTATCCATCACTCTCTTAGACAAAGTTCCTTTTTCTTCTTCAAAATGGGCAATATTTTTCAGATCTATGTTTTGCAGTTATCTACTTGTCAATATAATCTAATAGACTTCCAAGGTTTTCTACGGGGCCTCCAACTGCCTTTAACATGTTAATCAGAGTTGTTCTGACATACATCTTAAGAACTTTCCTATTGATAAGGCTTGTCATTCAGTCTCATTGATAAGTCTTCTCTTCTGATTTTTTTCTGTCAAATCGTATCCTCCTGGTGTGCCTACTTATTATGTTTTTATTGAGCCCTAGACATTTTATGTGAAAAACTCGAGAGTTACCCCGATTCTTGGTGTGTTACTATTACCTCCTAAAGATTTCTCTTTGCTTCTAGAAAGCAGGTAGCAAACATAAACCACTTTAATCCAGTCAGTAATGAGATATGGTGTGCAATCAGGCTTTACTTCCTAAGAAGGCCATTTTACTTCCGGTTTATTCACACAACTAGAATACATCATGGTTTCTCTTTTAAAAATTTAAGTATGTTCTCTGCCAACTTTATGTATTTATATAATGTGTTTTGATCATATCCATTCACCACTACCTCCCTGAAATGCTTCCATTGTCCCCTACTCAATTTTCCTTTCAACATCATATCCTTTTCTTAGTATTGTTATTACTAGAACTGTAAGTCTAGTTAGTGCTGCCCATGTGCACACAGATGTGGGGACAGCCACTGGGACATGGGCAACATGCCACCCACCAAGTCCACAGAGGAGAGTCACCCTCCCTCAGCAGCCGGAATTTGCCAGTAGCACCTCTGCTGAGGGTGAGGCCTCAGGGGCCCCTTCTTCACCCACAATGGAAGTTTGACTGGCTTGGTCTTGTGCAGATTTTGTGTAGGTAACCTGACCACAGTTGCTGAAAACCAATGTTTTCCCTCTTTCGACAGTTTGGGATTGAATCAGAGGCCGCTCCAGAAGACATCGAAGATCCCAAAGCCTACAGGTATGAAAAATCACCATAGCTATTGATCAGGCCCAAGCTCCCTTCCAAACAAACCGACTCTTGGTAGACACTGAGCAAGCCAAGTGAATTTTGAAGTTATTGAATGCTAATTTTCTCTGATACCATTTCTGTACCTGGAATGATGACTGTTTTGCATGTCTGCTTTCAGCATTGAGAACGCCAGGAAGAAACGAGAGCATGACAAGTTAATGAAGAAAGTAGAAGAACTAAAAGCTCAAAAGAGAGAACAAATCAAAATTTTGAGGAATGAGTTTTGGAAGCTGTTAGAGTTGAATAAAGAGTTACCAATGCATATGCAGTTCCAACGGACGGTGAGTCTAAATGAAGGACTTTTATTTTAACATTATTTCTGGATAGGGACTCCTATTTGGCAACGACGATATGGGGAAATCATGTGTCCTAGATAGCCCCCATTGTCAGCTACGCACAGCCTAAAGTTTTCTGATAGAGTTTCAGCTTAGGGATTTCCCAGACCCAGACTGGCCTGTGCCACATCTGTCAGGGGCATTATCTTGATGTTGATCGAAGAAAGATGCTCCATCCCAATGTGGGCAGACATCACCATCCCTAAGCAGGTGGTCTTAGGAGAAACAAGACAACTGGATGAGTGTGAAGGAGAGGGCCAGCAGTGAGCAACATTCCCCTGTGCCTCCTGCTTTCCTTCCTGCTTGGTGCCTGCCCTGTCTCCTATCCTTCATGGTCCGTAACCTGAGGTGTACGTTAAGTAATCTAGTTCCTCCCCCAAGTTGCTTTTGATTGTGGTGTTTGTCAAAGCAACAGGGAATCAAACTAAGACATGATCGTTAAATCTTTTACCGACAATGTATTCGCATCCCCTCATGGGCTATAAAACTTAACCCAGTTGGGATGGAAGCCAATGAGGCTATGCGCACCACAAAGTGGACCGCTGGACTCGGCTACTTCTATGATGTGCTTTTTCCGGCATTGTCTCACAAGAGACAGCTATATCTGGGTCCTTTCAGCAAAATCTTGCTAGTGTATGCAATGGTGTCAGCGTTTGGAAGCTGATTATGGGATGGATCCCTGGATATGGCAGTCTTTAGATGGTCCATCCTTTCTTCACAGCTCCAAACTTTATCTCTGTAACTCTTTCCATGGGTGTTTTGTTCCCAATTCCAAGAAGGGGCACAGTGTTCACACTTTGGTCTTCGTTCTTCTTGAGTTTCATGCGTTTAACAAATTGTATCTTATATCTTGGGTATCCTAAGTTTTTGGGCTAATATCCACTTATCAGTGAGTACATATTGTGTGAGTTCCTTTGTGAATATGTTACCTCACTCAGGATGATGCCCTCCAGATCCATCCATTTGCCTAGGAATTTCATAAATTCATTCCTTTTAATAGCTGAGTAGTACTCCATTGTGTAAATGTACCATATTTTCTGTATCCATTCCTCTGTTGAGGGGCATCTGGGTTCTTTCCAGCTTCTGGCTATTATAAATAAGGCTGCTATGAACATAGTGGAGCATGTGTCCTTCTTACCGGTTGGAATATCTTCTGGATATATGCCCAGGAGAGGTATTGCTAGATCCTCTGGTAGTATTATGTCCAATTTTCTGAGGAACCGCCAAACTGATTTCCAGAGTGGTTGTACCACATGCCTGCTTCTTATGAGACTACTGGGGATTGAACTAAAATTCTCATACTGACTAAGCCATTTCCTTAGGCCTTCTATGAGACTTTTAACAATAATTCTGTTTAGGAAATAGTTGAAAATGAAATAAAGGGGCTGGAGAGACAACTCCGTGGTTAAGAGTATTTGCTGCTTTTTCAGAGGACCTGGGTTTGGTTCCCAACATTCACATCTTGACTTAAAATCATCTGTAATCCCAGTTCCAGGGAACTGAAATCCTCATCTGACCTCCATGCACATTAGACATGCACATGATACATGTATATACATGCAGACCAAAACTCTTGTACATAAAACTTTTGAAGAATGAAAGAAAAAACAATGCAGCCCAATTATTAGCAGGTGTATTAAGATTTACAGGAAAATCACAGAAGAAATGAATGCAAGATTGGCTTAAATACTTTTGCGATTGTCCTCATAACGACAGCTACACTGTCATCTTTTAGAAGCTCTGCGATTCAGCCCAGGCATGACTCTTCCATAAATATAATGGCTTAGTTAAAATGAAACAACAGAGAGTCAAACAATTTGTGTATCCTCCCAACAGGTAAGCTAGATTTCAACACTTGCTTTTATTTTGTTACTGAATGCAGAAAAAGCTCCGCACGCGCACACACACACACACACACACACACACACACACAGAGAGAGAGAGAGAGAGAGAGAGAGAGAGAGAGAGAGAGAGAGAGAGAGAGAGAGAATGTAATTTAAAAACAAAACAAGAACTTTTTTGATAAAGAAACCTACTTAACCTGCAGGATTTCAATATTGATGCCAAAATTCACGCTGAGATCCACAAGAAAACAAGTTTGAAAATAGAACAAGTGGAAAAGGAACTAGCTTGGGAAAAACAGAAACACGAGCTCGGTCTGAAGAAACTGCAGGACAGGTGCGTCCGTCCCACACATTCAGATGTCTGAAAGCACAACCTTTGGATAGAGTTGTGTGTTGTGATGTCCACAAGGTGGCTAGAGGAGCCATCGTGTGAAGTGCCCAGGAAACAAGTTGACACCTCAAGCAACCCTCCTGCCTATGGTGTCTCCCTCTGCTGTTGGCTCACTCCTTCTAGTTACATGTTAGGAATTTGGGTGACCATTATAGTTTTTATATTTACAATGCCTATTTGGTTTCTATTTTAACAAACTATTTATTTTATGACAAATTATAACATGTCTATGAAGGCTTCCATACTTTAAAAAACCCCAAATCGAACATGGCTAGAAGACGCATAGTAAAATTTAGCACACTCCTGTCTAATCACCTGTACATGCCAGTCTGTCTTCCCAGGAAAAAGCGACTTTTTGTTTTGTTTGGAGGTTTGATTTATAGATAGTGGAGTGTACACATCTTCATAGAATAGCCCAATCAATACTTTTATTAATGTTCATCCATTCATGTGTGTATGATTCCCATTAAGATTAAGAACATTTACCTCACGCCAGGTGGCTCACGGCTCCTCTCAGCTCATACCTTCTCTCTGATGTGGAGTCTTATTGCTAGAGACCATGTTTATCTGTAAACTCCATATAAACGCAGTGCTGAATAATGCAAAAAAATAACATTTTTTTGCATCTAGCTTTTCTCATTCACATATGTCTAAGATTGTCTACAATGATCTCGCAGTGGTCTTTCCTTTTATTATAGATTTATTTTATTTTTAACTGTGTGTGTGTGTCCAAGAAGACCAGAAGAAGAGGGCACTGGCTCCCAGGAAGTTGGTAGTTATGAGAGTTTGTAAGTGCTAAGAACTCAGTTCCAGTTCTCTGCAAGTATTCTTAGCCACGGAGTCATCTCTCCAGCCTCAAAATCCAGTCTTTCTACAGAGAAGCATTTGAGAATTACCCTTATTCAGCCTCCCAAAGTCTGCTCACTTCATCGTGACCACATACAAACAAATCTCATTAGCACATGCTTATAAATACATGCACACACACCATAGAGGTTAAGAAAATGTGTTTTAAATATCCCAGTGAAGTAAAATTTCTTAAGTCTTTGGTAAATAAATGTTATTTTTTTTCCTTCTTTTTAGCTTAGACATCCCATACTTAAACACACAGTTATATTTTTATATAATTTATATATTTCTATTCAATTCATTCTTACACAATGCATATAACTTATTGTCTATAATGCATAGGGCAGCAGATTACACATATTCAGAGTTCATTATGATTTGTTTTCCATCAAACTGGAGCCTAACTATAAATTGTTACTTAGCACATATTAGCAAAATTTGATGGTGTATTGATTAATAGTGGAATATTTACTAGTTTCGCTAGAATTAATGTTTTTTATTACTTTTCAGTCAAGTCCAGCCCAACTTTTAGAGCACTCTGGTGGCATAGGTATCGTTAAATTTTGAGCAGTGCATAAACATGTTGGCAGAATATGTGATTATTGCAAAGTGATCAAAATATTAACTATTGCAAATACCTATTCTATTTTTTCTTTTCAGATTTCGTGAACCATTGGAAAGTGACACCATCGTGGTTTACGCCACCCAGAGTGACCACCAGATAGCCTCCTATAGGCTGGTGAAGCCCTCTAAATATTCCAAGTTAAAACGTCCAAGCCAGTCTGAGAGAAGACCTAGCAAAATGGAGAGGTTCGAAAAGGAAGGGCCGGGCAGGAAGGAGAGCCAGAAAGATACAGGTGGGCATGCAGACACAGGAGGCTTTAAATCCATACCGACAGGATTTCCCAACAGCCTTGACTTTTCCTAGAAAAGGATTTTGTCCCTGACTTGGTGTCTGGAGCTCAATTTGTCTTCCCCCTTCCATGATCTTCTCCCTTGGAAGAGGTAATCTTACAAGTCAGGATTATGCGGTATGGCTAAGACTAGATGCAGGCGCACTCCACCAAACGCACAGTACCTGTTTTCTTATTGGATGCCGGCTGCTAAAGCAAACCCTCTCTGGCTGCGTTACTCAGACAACGGAGGAGAACACAGGATGGTGCGGCTTTCTTACCTCACCAACATGGCTACCTGAACAGAAGCTGCACAAGGCCCACATCCTACAGCGGCCATGTCCTCCAAAAAAGGATTTTGTTGTTGTTGTTGTTGTTGTTGTTTTTAAGTGGCCCCACAGTCCATTTCACTTACCATATGAAGTGTCAATTCAAGCTCTCTGTCAAATTATGACTCACTCAATTCCGTCCTAAGACAGAATTGCAAACACACTCTCTTCAGCCGTCTGCCAGTGCCCCATCATTACTTATGGCATCCTGTAAGGAGCTGGTATTAGTTTGATTTTGCCAACTTTCTTCATATTTGACTATGACGCTTCCTCAGTCGATGTCTTGTCGTAACATTTATCCTTTTTTAAAAATTAAAATCAAAGGATATTTTATCGCAGTTGTTTGCATCTTTAAATTTCGTTTACTCTTTGAGACCATATGATTGCGTCATTTGCCCCTTCCTCACTTAAAACCCTCCCAGCCTACCCCTCCATGTTCTCCTTCATATTCATGAACTCTTCTCCTCATTATTCCATACACAGCTCCCGATCAGTTCTCAGTTGCCCGTGGTTCTTTATATAAAACTGGGCCTTTCCCCATTCATTTGACATGTCTGTTGTGGGCCTTTTGCAGCTTCTGCACAGGTGGTCATGTTGGTGAGACTTTGCGGACACAGCTCTGACATTCTTAGGAGAAACAGTCTCACAGCGAGCATCCTGATCCTCTGGCTCTCTGTCATTCTGCAATGTTCCCTGAGCCTCAGGTGTGGGAGCTGGACTGTTATTTTTGCCAACTTTTAAAATAGAAAGTGGTTAGCAGCAATAATGGTGCCTTAGATTTCTAGTCTGATTTTTCACTGTAGAAACAGTAGACAACTTAATGATTGTTCAGCTTACATTTTCTGTAACTCTGTAACAGTGTGTAAGCATACCCACCTGGCCATTCTGTTTTCCACTGTCAGCATAATATTTTGAAAATTGCATGAGATATTCAACATCCTATTTGTAAAGAAGGCTTTGAGTATTACATAGGGGAATGTAGATATTCTGGGCATGATGTGCTCAGATGTGATATTCTATGGGCCAGATATCATAAATACATTTAAAAATCAGCCACTTTCAATTTAGAGTGGGTCTATCAGCATGTGACCCCAGATCAAAGGTCAAAGAACATCTGTGGTTTGGGAGGTTGAATTCATGGTAGTTCCATATTTTATCTTGATCTTGTGTATGTGTGTACGCATGTGTGTGTAGGTTGAAACAGTATTTGAGACTTATTTTTTTTTTTTGCCTTAGAAGTATTGAAAAGGAATTTTTTGTACAGGTGGAAGTATTAGCCTACAAGAAGAGTCAATGTTGGAAAAAGGGAAGAAATTTCGGCCTAGAACTTTAAGTGAAATTATGGTAGAAAACCAAATCGAGAAAACAAAGAAACTTATACAACAAGCTGAGCGGGCTCAACTTAAGATTCTCCAACGCAAAAAGGAATGGGAGGAGCTGTGAGTCACATGGGACCTTCTTACACTCTGTGACCTATATTCTTACACTCTGTGACCTATATTCTTACACTCTGTGACCTATATTCTTACACTCTGTGACCTATATTCTTACACTCTTAATATGTGACCCCCAAATTTAAGTTTGTAAATGTTGTATTTGTTTACATGGTTGTTACTTACACAAAGAAGTAAATGTAAGTGACAAGTGAAGTTCAACTTGAAAACTCTACTTTCAAGTTTTTATCTATTTAAGGGCGTGTGTGCATGTGTTCACGTGAACACGTGCATGTGCCTGTGTGTGCTTGTAGAGGTTAGAAGAGAATCCCTTGAAGCTGGAGTCGCAGGCACTTGTGAGACACCTGCCGGGCTGCCAGGTCCCATGGGTGCTAGGATATGAGCTCTTCTACTCATGACTGTGCCGCAGGCACTCGCAACCAGTTCTCCAGTCCCCTAAAATTTTACTCTTAAATTTCCCTCATAGCTTCTATTATTATTGTCACCACTTATATCTATTCATATAGTATGTATCTTTAACATGTTTAAGTTATTAGGAGTCACCTTTTAACTTTTATAATAGGATTTAAAAGTTACTTATACCCCAACATTATAATAAAAATAATGAATATATTCTATTATTCTAAAATCTATCTACCATTACAAGTGCGTTTCATACTTCCTTGTGACATTAATGTTTCTTTTTTATTGTTCTTTCATTTTAATTTGAAACTTTCCATTTGGAACTTCCTATTTATTATTATTATTATTATTATTATTATTGGTTTTTCGAGACAGGGTTTCTCTGTGTAGACTTGGTTATCCTGGAACTCACTCTGTAGATCAGGCTGGCCTCGAACTCAGAAATCTGCCTGCCTCTGCCTTCCAAGTGCTGGGATTAAAGGTGTACACCACCACTGCCCTGCCCATTTGGCACTTATACAATAAGTGATCCTGAGGAATTTCCTGGTTTTTTTCTCTTGGGCGCTTTCTCTGTCTGTGTCTGTGTCTGTGTCTGTGTGTGTGTCTGTGTCTGTGTCTGTATGTGTGTCTGTGTCTGTGTCTGTCTGTGTCTGTCTCTCTCTCTCTCTCTCTCTCTCTCTCTCTCTTTCTCTCTCTCTTTCATTCTGAGATCCAAAGCTGACAAGAGAGAAACTAATTCTTTAGGAGGCTCTGGGGAACACAATTCACTTCTTTTTCCCCACAAGAAGATCTTGGGAGCTGGGATTTGTTTCACCTTTTTGAGTGTGTGCTTGCCGTCTTCACTCTTCTCTGGCAGCTCAGGCTGTGAAGTCTAGCCCCATCAATTCCTTAGGACTCAGAGAGAGCAGTTCTCTGTGGATTCCCCTTGGCAAAGCAGACTAACCCATTCCCTACCCTAGGAAGATCTGAAAGCAGGGATCTCAGCCACGGGCTGGAAGGCCGGTTCTGGGAAGTGCTCCTTTCTTCAGTGACACCAGTTCTTGTCCTGAGGGAGCTTTGGACTATCTAAGGGTTCCACACAGAGAGAAACTGAACGGTTGCTGTATCGATGTACTTGCACAGTGATCCTGAACCAAGAGCTTTTCTGTTCTCTTTTTTCTTTTCTTTTTCTATTCTACTCTTTTTTTTTTTTTTTTTTTTGGTTTTTTGAGACAGGGTTTCTCTGTATAGCCCTGGCTGTCCTGGAACTCACTTTGTAGACCAGGCTGGCCTCGAACTCAGAAATCCGCCTGCCTCTGCCTCCCGAGTGCTGGGATTAAAGGCGTGCGCCACCATGCCCGGCTTCTATTCTACTCTTTCATCTTGCTGACTTCACTTTGCATTAAAGATTGATTCTGGATCTTGGGTCCCGGGTCCCTCTGAGACCAGTCTGCACAGGTCAGCTCATGTACTGCAGAAGCAACACAGCTTCTGGGACAGACCCGGTTTCAGGCTCTAGACACCAGGCACCTTCCCCGCCAGAGGAGAGGTGACCACTTGGGAGAGCTCTGACCACCGGAGCAGGTGAGGGAGCCATCTTGTGTCCTGGGTCCCTTGGAGACCAGTCTGTGCAGGTGAGCACACAGACTGCAGAGGCAACACATCTTCTGGGACAGGCCCTGTTTTGGGCCTTCATCTTCAGCCAGGAGGCAGGTCTGAATGCCAGACCTCTGTGCACCTTCCCTGCAAGAGGAGAGCTTGCCTGCAGAGAGTATTCTGTCCACTGACACTCAGGAGAGAGCTGGACTCCCAGGACTGCTGACAGAGTCTAACAGAATCACAGGAGAAACAGGCTCCAGCCAGAGACAACTATAACAACTAACACCAGAGATTACCACATGGCCAAAGGCAAACGTAAGAATCTTACCAACAGAAACCAAGACTGCTCACCATCATCAGAACCCAGCACTCCCACGACAGCCACTCCTGCATACCCCAACAAACCCAAAAAGCAAGATTCAGATTCAAAATCCTATCCCACGATGCTGGTAGAGGACCTTAAGAAGGGCATTAATAACTCACTTAAAGAAATACAGGAACACACTGCTAAACAGGTAAAAGTTCTTAAAGAGGAAACACAAAAATTCCTTAAAGAATTATAGGAAAACACAACCAAACAGATGATGGAATTGAACAAAACCATCCAAGACCTAAAAAGGGAAGTAGAAACAAAGAAAACCCATAGTGAGACAACTCTGGAGATAGAAACCTTAGGAAAGAAATCAGGAACCATAGATTTGAGCATCAGCAACAGAATACAAGGGATGGAAAAAAGAATCTCAGGTGCAGAAGTTTCCATAGAGAACATGGGCACAATAATCAAAGAAAATGCAAAATGCAAAAAGATCCTAACTCAAAACATTCAGGAAATCCAGGACACAATGAGAAGACCAAACCTATGGATAATAGGAGTAGATGAGAATGAAGATTTAGGGCTAGCAAATATCTTCAACAAAATTATAGAAGAAAACTTCTCAAACCTAAAGAAAGAGTTGCCCATGAACATACAAGAAGCCTACAGAACTCCAAATAGACTGGACCAGAAAAGAAATTCCTCCCTACACATAATAATCAGAACAACAAATGCACTAAATAAAGATAGAATATTAAAAGCAGTAAGGGAAACCATCAAGTAACATATAAAGGCAGGCCTATTAGAATTACTCCAGACTTCTCACCAGAGACTCTGAAAGCCAGAAGATCCTGGACAAATGTTATGTAGATCATAAGAGAACACAAATGCCAGCCCAGGCTACTATACCCAGCAAAACTCTCAAGTACCATAGATGGAGAAACCAAAGTATTCCATGACAAAACCACATTCACACAATATCTTTCCACGAATCCAGCTCTTCAAAAGATAATAAAGGGAAAACACCAACACAAGGACGGAAACTACACCCTAGAAAAAGCAAGATAGTAATCCTTCAACAAACCTAAAAGAAGACAGCCGCCAGAACAGAATCCCAACTTTAACAACAAAAATAACAGGAAGCAACAATTACTTTTCTTTAATTTCTCTTAACATCAATGGACTCAATTCCCCAATAAAAAGACATAGACTAATAGACTGGCTACACAAACAGGACCCAACATTTTGCTGCTTACAGGAAATCCACCTCAGGGAAAAAGACAGACACTACCTCAGAGTGAAAGGCTGGAAAACAATTTTCCAAGCAAATGTTTTGAAGAAACAAGCTGGAGTAGCCATTCTAATATCGAATAAAATCGACTTCCAAGCCAAAGTTATCAAAAAAGACAAGGAGGGACACTTTATACTCATCAAAGGTAAAATCTACCAAGATGAACTCTCAATTCTGAATATCTATGCTCCAAATGCAAGGGCAGCCACATTCATTAAAGAAACTTTAGTAAAGCTCAAAGCACACATTGTACCTCACACAATAATAGTGGGAGACTTCAATACCCCACTCTTACCAATGGACAGATCATGGAAACAGAAACTAAACAGGGACACATGGACACTACCAGAAGTTATGAAACAAATGGATTTAATAGATATCTACAGAACACTTTATCCTAAAATAAAAGGATATACCTTCTCAGCACCACATGGTACCTCCTCTAAAATTGACTATAAAATCAGTCACAAAACAGGCCTCAACAGATACAAAAATATTGAAATTATCCCATGCATCCTATCAGATCACCATGGACTAAGGCTGATCTTCAATAACAACATAAATAATAGAAAGCCAACATTCATGTAGAAACTGAACAACACTCTCCTCAATGATACCTTGGTCAAAGAAGAAATAAAGAAATTAAAGACTTTTTAGAGTATAATGAAAATGAAGCCACAACATGCCCAAACTTATGGGACACAATGAAGGCAGTCCTAAGAGGAAAACTTATAGCCCTGTGTGCCTCCAAAAAGAAACTAGAGAGAGCATATACTAGCAGCCTGACAGCACACCTAGAAGCTCTAGAACTAAAGGAAGCAAATTCATCCAAGAAGAGTAGATGGCAGGAAATAATCAAACTCAGGGCTGAAATCAACCAAGTGGAAACAAAAAGAACTACTTAAAGAATCAACCAAACCCGGAGCTGGTTCTTTGAGAAAATCAACACGATAGATAAACCCTTAGCCAGACTCACTAGAGGGCACAGGGACAGTATTCTAATTGACAAAATCAGAAATGAAAAAGGAGATATAGCAACAGAACCTGAGGAAATCCAAAACATCATCAGATCCTACTACAAAAGGCTATACTTTTATACAACAAAACTGGAACACCTGGATGAAATGGACAACTTCCTAGACAGATACCAGGTACCAAAGTTAGACCAGGATCAGATTAACGATCTAGAAAGTCCCATTTCCCATAAAGAAATAGAAGCAGTCATCAATAGTCACCCAACCCCCCCCCAAAAAAAAAAACCCCAGGACCAGATGGGTTTAAAGAAGACCTAATTCCAACTCCTCAAACTATTCCACAAAATAGAAGCAGAAGGTACTCTACCCACATCATTCTATGAAGACACAGTTACTCTGATACCTAAACCACACAAAGATCCAACAAAGAAAGAGAACTTCAGACCAATTTCCCTTATGAATATCGATGCAAAAATAATAAAATCCTCGCAAACCGAATCCAAGAACACATCAAAATGATCATCCATCATGACCAAGCAGGCTTCATCCCAGGGATGCAGGGATGGTTTAATATATGGAAATCAATCAACGTAATTCAGTATATAAACAAACTCAAAGCCCAAAACCACATGATAATCTCGTTAGATGCTGAGAAAGCATTTGAGAAGATCCAACACCATTCATGATAAAAGTTTTGGAAAGATCAGGAATTCAAGGCCCATACCTAAAAATAATAAAAGCAATCTACAGCAAACCAGTAGCCAACATCAAACTAAATGGTGAGAAGCTGGAAGCAATCCCACTAAAATCAGGGACTAGACAAGGCTACCCACTTTCTCCCTACCTATTCAATATAGTACTTGAAATCCTAGCCAGAGCAATTCGACAACAAAAGGAGATCAAGGGGATACAAATTGGAAAGGAAGAAGTCAAATTATCAGTATTTGCAGAATATATGATAATATATATAAGTGACCCTAAAAATTCCACCAGAGAACTTCTAAACCTGATAAACATCTTCAGTGCAGTAGCTGGATATAAAATTAACCCAAACAAATCAATGGCCTTTCTCTACACAAAGGATAAACGGGTTGACAAAGAAGTTAGGGAAACAACACCCTTCACAATAGTCACAAATAATATAAAATACCTTGGTGTGACTCTTAACTAAGGAAGTGAAAGATCTCTATGATAAGAACTTCAAGTCTCTGAAGAAGATCTCAGAAGATGGAAAGATCTCCCATGCTCATGGATTGGCAGGAATAATATAGTCAAAATGGCTATCCTGCCGAAAGCAATCTGCAGATTCAGTGCAATCCCAATCAAGATTCCAACTCAATTCTTCACTGAGTTAGAAAGGGCAATTTGCAAATTCATCTAGAACAACAAAAAAACCTAGGATAGCAAAAACTAATCTCAACAATAAAAGAACCTCTGGTGGAATCTCCATGCCTGACCTGAAGCTGTACTACAGAGCAATTGTGATAAAAAAAACAAAACAAAACAAAACAAAACAAAAAAACAAAAAACTGTACAGTACTGGTACAGGGAGAGACAGGTAGATCAATGGAGTAGAATTGAAAACCCAAAAAATGAATCCACATGCCTATGGTCACTTGATCTTTGACAAGGCAACTAAAACCATCCAGTGGAAAAATGACAGCATTTTCAACAAATGGTGCTGGCACAACGGGAGGTTGTCATGTAGAAGAATGCGAATTGATCCATTCTTATCTCCTTGTACAAAGCTCAAGTCTAGGTGGATCAAAGAACTCCACATAAAACCAGAGACACTGAAATTTATAGAGTAGAAAGTGGGGAAAAGCCTTGAAGATATGGGCACTGGGGAAAAACTCCTAAACAGAACAGGAATGGCTTGTGCTGTAAGATCAAGAATTGACAAATGGAACCTCATGAAATTGCAAAGCTTCAGTAAGGCAAAAGACACCGTCAATAAGACAAAAAGGCCACCAACAGATTGACAAAGGATTTTTACCAATCCTAAATCTGATAGGGAACTAATATCCAATATATACAAAGAGCTCAAGAAGCTGGATTCCAGAAATTCAAATAACTCCATTAAAAATGGGGTACAGAGCTAAACAAAGAATTCTCAAGTGAGGAATACTGAAGGGCTGAGAAGCACCTGAAAAATGTTCAACATCCTTAATCCTCAGGGAAATGCAAATCAAAACAACCTTGAGATTCCACCTCACACCAGTCAGAATGGCTAAGATCAAAAATTCAGGTGACAGCAGATGCTGGCGAGGATGTGGAGAAAGAGGAGCTGGTACAACCACTCTGGAAATCAGTTTGGTGGTTCTTCAGAAAATTGGACATAGTACTACCAGAGGATCCCACAATACCACTCCTGGGCATATACCCATAAGATGTTCCAACTGGTATTAAGGACTCATGCTCCACTATGTTCATAGCAGCCTTATTTATAATAGCCAGAAGCTGGAAAGAAACCAGATGTCCCTCAACAGAGGAATGGATACAGAAAATGTGGTACATTTACACAATGGAGTACTACTCAGCTATTAAAAACAATGAATTTATGAAATTCCTAGGCAAATGGATGGACCTGGAGGATATCATCCTAAGTGAGGTAACCCAATCACAAAAGAAGTCACTTGATATGCACTCACTGATAAGTGGATATTAGCCCAGAAACCTAGAATACCCAAGATACAACTTCCAAAACACAACAAAATCAAGAAGAAGGAAGACCAAACTGTGGCTACTTCATTCCTCCTTAGAATAGGGAACAAAATACCCATGGAAGGAGTTACAAAGTTTGGAGCTAATACGAAAGGATGGACCATCCAGAGACCACCCCACCCCGGGGATCCATCCCATAATCAGGCACCAAACCCAGACACTATTGCATATGCCAGCAAGGTTTTGTTGAAAGGACCCTGATGTAGCTGTCGCTTGTGAGGCTATGCCAGTGCCTGGCAAATACAGAAATGGATGCTCACAGTCATCTATAGGATGGAACACAGGGCCCCCAATGGAGGAGCTAGAGAAAGTACCCAAGGAGCTGAAGGGGTCTGCAACCCTATAGGTGGAACAACAATATGAACTAACCAGTATCCCCAGAGCTCGTGTCTTTAGCTACATATGTAGCAGAAGATGGCCTAGACAGCCATCATTAGGAAGAGAGGCCCCTTGGTCTTGCAAAATTTATATGCCCCAGTACAGGGGAACGGCAGGGCCAAGAAGTGGGAGTGGGTGGGTAGGGGAGCAGGGCGAGGGGAGAGTATAGGGAACTTTCGGGATAGCATTTGAAATGTAAAGAAAATATCTAATAAAAAAAATGGCAAAAAAAGATTGATTCTGCCTTACTAATCCTTTTGCCTTTTATTTCTTATTTTTCTTCATTTTATTGTGTGGGACATGTTATATTATGTTGGCTGAAAATAATGAGACTAGACATTTTTGTTTATCTTTAGTGTTAGGGAGAGTCACTCCATCCTTTTATGATTTTAAATTCATTTTTTATTAAGTTGAATAAATTCTCTTTTATTCCTACCTTTTTCATTTATTCATCTATTCTTATGATGTTTCACTATGTGACCCAGGCTGGTCTTACTCAAACCACCCCCTTATCTCGTGGGTGGGATTACAGCTGGAGCCCTTTAACCTGGCTTGTTCTTAGCTTTAAAAATCAAGATGGATACTGACTTTTATAAAGTGTCATTTATTTATTTATTTATTTATTTATTTATTTATTTATTTATTCATTCATTCATTCATTCATTTATTTTACATTTATTTGTTTCCTGTACAAGGGATGTGACAGAATGCATGTGTGGAGATCAGAGGGCAATTGTAGGCCTTTGTTATCTCCTAATGCCACTGGGGCTCTGGAGACTGAATTCAGGCTGTCTGTCATGGTGACAAACACCTTTACCCGTTGAGTCATTTCTCTCGTCCATTGAAATGTTTTTTTTTGTTTGTTTGTTTGTTTTGTTTTGTTTTGTTTTAGGTAGAAAAATGTACTTGTGTAGCAATTAAAATAATACAGTCATTCTACTATCAGTCAAAATGATTTTAATACATATATTGAGATGATAATATCCTTTTCTCTTTTGTTTGGTCATATTTGAATTCACTTGAATGATTCTGAATGTTAAAGTAGAAGTCTTAGCTAAAGCCTCTGACACTAGCATATTTGCTAATATTATGGGAACTTTTATGTCTATATTACTGAAAGTTTTGACCTGTGGTTTTTTCCCATGTTCTATCTTTCCTGGGTTGCTATCAAAGCAATGTAGATCTCATGAAAGCGTTTGAGAGATGTTTTCTTCAGTCTTTCCTGTATGTTGGATAGAAGTCATGAGTAACACCACCTGAAAGACAACTTCAAATACAAATTCAAACTATTTATTATGATAGCGCTTTTCAGATTTAACTTTTCTTCTTGGGTCAGTTTTTGAAATTTGTGTCTTTAAGGAATTAGTGGTTTTTGTTTTTTGTTTTTTGTTTTTTAACCTAGATTGTTACTGTGGGGTGGCATTTTTGGTTTTGTTTCAGTCACTTGCCTTTAATTCAGGGGAGTTGCTAATTAATATCTTCTTTTTCTTGGCCATTCTAGCTTACCATTTACCAACTGAATTAACATTTTCAGAAACCTAACTTTTGTTCAAAAGTATTAAAATAATTGCCTACTTCCTGCATTTCTGATTTTAAAAATGATGTCCTTTTTTGTCTTGTTTTAGCATTAATTGGGTGGTTCTTGCTTCTGTCAACGTAACGTGTGTTAGTTTCGATTCCATACCTTTTTTCTTTTCTAGCATAAACCTGTAAAGTACAAATTTTCTTCTAAGCATGAACTTAACCATGTTTCATGAATTTCATTTGCACCCACTGTCACTCAGTACAAAGCATGTCGATGAGCCCTCGGGACATCTTCCCGTACATCTGTTTCGTTTAAACGTTTGCTGCTTAGTTTTCAAATGTTTGAGATTTAAATATTAGATTTTTGGTTAGGCTTCTTATTTCATTTCTTTTTTTTTTTTAAAGATTTATTTATTTATTATATGTAAGTACACTGTAGCTGTCTTCAGACACTCCAGAAGAGGGAGTCAGATCTCCTTATGGATGGTTGCGAGCCACCATGTGGTTGCTGGGATCTGAACTCCGGACCTTCGGAAGAGCAGTCGGGTGCTTTTACCCACTGAGCCATCTCACCAGCCCCTTATTTCATTTCTTATTATCATAGAAAGCAATTACGTTAGATCTGCTGAAACCTAGGCTATGGTGCTCCATGCTGTCTGGAAGTTTATCATGTGCTTGACAGAGTGCTTTCTTGCATTACCGGGTACAGTCCTCAGTGAGGGTAGACTGGGGCAAGACGGTTGATAACATTGTTCAGGTCTCCTAGGACAGGCTTGCTCTTAACCACGACCTGTAGTCGACAAAGGCATTCAGCTGGGGAAGAAAGAGTCAGGCATTCCCAGATGTGCATAAACTGTCAGCAGTGTTCAGCAGCAGCTCTCTGGTAATTGCACGTTTCCAGTGATCCGTTTTTTGCCGAGCTCCATCCTAGTTCACATTACAAGTGTCTTGATTAGTACTCACCCGCAACAGTGAAGACAGCCCCATGGATTTCTGACCGTGCTATTGCATCTAGCTCCATATTCTTTCTGCGAAAGGCCTAGCTACTTTGGTTTCTCTGTCTCCTCAACTAGTGAGCTTGCTGGGTTACTTTTTGCTGAGTAAGATTCTGACCATACTTACTCTGTATTTTAGCCATCTCTTCCATGCAGAAAAGCAGGAGCTAGAATTACTTTGCTTGAATTCTCTGAGGAGTTGGTTTCCTATTACCGTATTCTATGCGTTGTGATGATGCTTGCATGTCCGAGTGTAGCCATCTCATATATTTTTGGTTCAGTTTTCTAGTTGCTTACATCATGAGCAGTTATGGTACCGGCCCCAACCTCCTCTTCCTTTTCATCCTCAGAGTCCATTCTCCCCTTTAAAAACAGCAGTCCTTCCTTTTGGTGCAGATGTGCATATGTGAATAATTGTCAAAGAATACACAATTGCACAGGTTTCCTCTGCTAGTTCACACTGTGTGTACCCGGAGGGCTTTTCTCTTAAAGGAAAGAAAGTGCTGACTGCAGGCCAGACGTACACCCGCATTCCTTCACTTCACTTTCACTTTCACTGTGGTGGACTGTGGGAAATTCCCAATTCAAGACCTTGTAAGGGATACCCAAAGATACCTTAGAGCACCCTAAGCCTGGAGTTCCGCTTCTTTGGAGAGCAATTCCTGAGTTTTGTCTTGGTATGAAAGCAGCCACCGATTTGTCTGTATGGAAAGCTGAGATGCATCCATTTACAGCCTGTCACTGAGAGGTTACATCACAGCGTTCCATTTCACACTCTGTGCCTGTTCCATTGAGGCTCTACTGAGAAAATATTTTGATAGCCTTCTCCTGGGGTGTTCTAGGCCACAGCTTTTTCTAGTCTTATTTATTGGTCAATATAATTTCATCTTTTCCCCCCTGTATTCCTGAACTGTATCAACATAACTGGCTTCCTAATAGTTTTCCATCCTATCCGCAGCTTCTCTGATGATCGGCATGGCTTTCTGTACCTCCCAAAAGTTGTTTCCGTGGAGTTCTGGGAGGAGGCGGCAAGTGAGCATTAAGAGGCTGTTGTTACATTCATGTCTGTGCTGTCTCTTTTTCTGACAGTTACAAAAGCAAACCTGATGATGACTATGAAGATCCCAAAGATGTTCAGGCCATCAAAGAAGCCCAAACATACATGGGGGATTTCAATCTGAAGACAGCCCCGGACTACAAGATCCCTGAGCACATGAGAATAAATGCAGCCAAGAAGGAGGAGGAGCTGGGGTACCTTGACACGATGGTACTTAAATCATGGATTCCATGATCACGAAAAGCATTCTGTTGTTATGTAGAGTCTGCTTGACACCTCCCATTTATCTCTCTGATCCCACACATGCATATAAACACAAAAATTTAGAGCTGAAGGTGATTTTTGTAGGAGTCTAGAATACGTCCTCTTTTTATAAATGAGCCAGGGACCCAGAGAGGGCAAGAGATTTTGTCAATGAGTGTATCAACTCACCATGCAGAACCAGCCTTCTGGTAATTATATGGCTCCATGCCATTTTTATGGGGGAAGCCCTATACTTGTTTCATGTACATTGGACTTCTGACATTCAAAGGAATCCTTGGTAGATTTGTTTTCTGGCTGCCACAAGACCACTAAACAGTTAGAATGAGTGCCATCATTTAATCTTTTCTTTACAGGACTTCCATCTTTTGTCAGAAATGAAATACCTACCAACCAACCAACCAACCAACCAGTTTTCTAAACTGTTGCTGATCATACTTGGATTCGAGCCTCGTTTTTCTTATTAAATATTTTCCCCTCATTGATCCCTGCATTTCCGATGAATGCTAATTCCTCAGGCATGCTTTAAATCCCTAGGGGATTGCTTCTTCACACTCAGAGGCTCAGAAGGCATACGGCTACTCTGTTCAATAGGAGGGTTAATTACTTGGCCACCTAGTGTGGCTGTATAGACTACACAGTTTACCAAATCGCTCTGACAAGGGTGTCCGTTCTACACCATAGCTAGCATATTCTGAGAAGTGGAAAAAAAGTATCTTGAAGAAGATATATCCTTTTTATTCCGCCACAAAAGTTGCTATTTATGCCGGTGTTATAAGCATCTTGGCATTCTAGCTAATATCCACAAAGGAAGGATCAATGACTATAATATTATTCTGATCACAATCAGCATTTCAGACATCTTATGAGTGATCA
Organism: Mus caroli; assembly: GCF_978045245.1. NCBI lineage: Eukaryota > Metazoa > Chordata > Mammalia > Rodentia > Muridae > Mus > Mus caroli. The sequence goes on from NW_028227272.1 coordinate 41,456,036, forward strand.
TTTAGATTATTTTTCTAGCTAATTTTTCCCCGAGATAAGTTTAGTTTACCCATTATTTTTATTTAGTATTATGTATTTATTATTTACGGACCCATATTCTTGTGAGCACTTTCTCTTTCTTTCTTTCTTTCTTTCTTTCTTTCTTTCTTTCTTTCTTTCTTTCTTTCTTTCTTCCTTCCTTCCTTCCTTCCTTCCTTCCTTCCTTCCTTCCTTCCTTCCTTCCCTCCTTCCCTCCCTCCCTCCCTCCCTCCTTTCTCTGTCTCTCTTTCTTTCTTTCTTTCTTTCTTTCTTTCTTTCTTTCTTTCTTTCTTTCTTTCTTTCTTCCCTCCTTCCCTCCCTCCCTCCCCCCTTCTTTCTTTCTTTCTTTCTTTCTTTCTTTCTTTCTTTCTTTCTTTCTTTCTTTCTTTCTTTCTTTCTTTCTTTCTTTCCTCCCTCCCTCCCTCCCTCCCTCCTTTCTTCCCTCCCTCCCTCCCTCCCTCCCTTCTTTCTTTCTTTCTTTCTCTCATGTGTGAGAATGTCTTACCTGCACGTGTGGCTGTGCCCCTATGTGCATGCATGGTGGTACCCACAGAAATCAGAAGAAGGCATTAGATCCTCTGGAACCAGAGTTATAGACGGTTGTGAGCTGCCATGTGGGTGCTAGGAATTGAACCTGGATCCTCTCTAAGAGCAACTAGGTGGTTCCACTCATACCCAGTGCTGAATTCTCATTTTAAGTCTTAATTCTTTAAAGACTCATTCTCAAGTAGGTAAACATGCTGATCTTGTTTTAGTGATTTACTTCCTAGTAGAGATATAGGTAAGTTTTATAAGACTACTTGACAAAGTGTATTTGGTCCTTTTTTTTAAACAAAACAAAACAAACCCCACTATATTTCATGTGGAGTAATGCTTAGTCTGGTTCGCAGCCTCATTGCACACAGTTGCTGTTGTCCTTTTAGGCACTGGGAGATACTTCTAAGACAGAGTGTGTAATGAGCAAGCCATAGGTGTATGCAGTGCCTGTGCAGGTATGCTCTGGCTCAAGTAAGTAGAGAAAGAAAAAACAAGCAAACACAGAAGGGTGTCGTGCTATACTATGTGATTCTGATGCAAACAGTAAAGGAGTAAGCAGTAAACAGTGGCAAAGATGCAGAAGGAGAACAGGAGGACTTCTGGTTAGGACATAGATGGGCAGCCAAGGTGAATCCAAATTTCCATCTAGGAAAGGAACTAGTCGGTGCCTAGAGTGTCCAGCTAAACACAAGTCTCCTGAGAGACTTCCATGAAGAGGTTGAAGGATAAGAGACCTTGCAAACCAGCAGAAGGGACCAATGGGACAAAGGGACCGATGGGTTCCAGAGTTTAAAGCTGGCTCCAGTTTTAATGGGTGACACCCGAAAGCCAGAGGAAAGCATAACTGAGTGTTCCGAACAGAGACGTTCGCTTTTCCCTGGTCTCGCCAGTCCAAAGGTAAAGGGTAAATAACCGTCCCAGACTACCCTGTGTGAGTAGGCTGTGCTGTTGCTTCCCACCCTCTCTCTCCCTTGTTTCAGGCCCACGGAAAGAAGAGGTACATGAACAAGTGCATCCTTTCCCTTCGAGATCTCAAGTTGGCCGTCATTGAGGAAATCCAGTGCCTGGTCCAAGAACTGAGGAACATTCAGTCTTCCATCCCCGCGTCCAAGCACATGCCCATCCCCCAGGTCCCGCAGATCTATCCAGAGGAAGTCCCAGAAAGGAGATTCCAGTACGACGAGGAAACACTCTTGAGATTTCAGAGAAAGCAGAAGAAACGGCAGGATAAGAGCAGCAGCAAGCAGTCGGGAATAGGATCCGGGAGCTCAGCCGGAGGAGGGAGCTCAGCCGGAGGAGGGAGCTCAGCCGGAGGAGGGCTAGTAGGGTTCCTCAAACTGTCCTCGGGAAAGGAGGGAGACCTGACAACCAGAGACTCCCTGTCTCGCTCGTCCAAGGCATCAGCGCTCCTGGAGCTTCCGAAGCCGATCGAGTTTGAGAAGGCGGAGCCAAGCGACGCGGAGCTGGAGATTATGAAAAGAGACGAGGTTAAACACTTATACATGCAACAGTTTTTGTGCAACAGGGTAAGTAGCGAAGCCGCCCCTCGATGTAAAGCCAAATAAAAGAGAAGAGTGGGAGAATCCGATCTGGGTTATGATTGGTTGATTTCAGATTTCTCCCGCATTAACCCTTCCCCCAAATGCTGACCAGCTCATCACTCGCTGATGGCTTGGATCCCCGCCCACCCACCCCCGCCCCCGCCCCCGCCCCCATGGTTTTCTAACTAATCTTTGGGCTTTCTGCAGAATGTTGGAGTTCTGTATCCTTTTTTTTCCTACAGGGCAACACATCACAAGACCCTTAGAACTAAATGAAGTCATGGTAAAGGGAACTGGAGGGACAGTCTTGAAAAGATAAATAGAATGCACTGAAGCTGGAAGCCCCTGCTTTTCACACAACCGTCTCTCTGTCTCTGTCTCTGTCTCTGTCTCTGTCTCTGTCTCTGTCTCTGCCTCCATGTTTCTTTCTGTCTCTTTGGTCTCATTTTGTAACTCAAGTTGGCCTAAAATTTGCCATGTAGTCTGAACTGGCCTCAAAGTTGTGGCTAATCCTCCTGCCTCAGGCTGTCAGGTCCCTGGATTACAGGTGTGAACACCACGCTGGCCCATTCACTCTCCTTTCTTTAGTGCACGGGTTGCTCCAGTAGGAGGGAGCGTCTGTGGCAGTGATTGGAGTCAAAACTATTCTAGAACTGGAATGGCAGGGGCTGTTATTTCCAGGGAAACCAGAACCAGGCTTGGATCAGAAGCGCAGGGTACAGTTTAACCATGGAAGAAGGAAGGAACCTTTCTTGGATAGATAGCTCCCTGCTACCAGACATAAATAAGGAGCCCCTTCCTCATCTCTTTTCAGCTCCACCCTGCAAAAGTGCTCCCTGTAGCTCCCCAGCCTTCATCATCAGCCCTACTCCACCCAGGCCTGTTCTCCAACTAGGCCTGCCTTCCAGGCTCTCTCTCTACCACCATTTCATATCAGAGCTTTCTCCATTATCGCTCCCTTGTAAACTGCAATGCCCAGAGATGGGATCATTCAAAGCACAGACAAGTCCACGCCCTCTCCAACGTCTTCAGCGCACACACTCTCCCTGTTTTTTTGGACTCCATCACCCCTGCAGTCAGCACCTTATGTCTTACACTTGTCTTCTTGATGTTTCCTATGTGTTAGCTTTGTCTTACCAGGTAGAGTTTACAGTCCTTCCAATAATGGCCACATCTCTTCTCTCTTCTGTTTCCCACATGGTGTCTAGCCGTAAGGCACACCAGACACATAGTAGATATTCATTCACAAGCTTCGCTACAATCACACTATTTTATTGATTTTAGTAATTTAACAAATGTCTGTTGGCCATGCTGCATGTAGAGATGTAATAGTCGGGTAGTGGGACCACAACAGTGCTCAAGAAAAACACTCACCACCCTCACAAACCTAGTAAGCTGTCTGCTATGAGAGCCAACAGAACAGGCATAACCCATACAGACCTGCAGACCCCTGTGGTCCGGATTCAGAATTACTTTTTGAAAAAGATAATGTCCTCCTGCCTCCAGAGAAACTAGGAATAATTTAGCCTTATCGAATAAGCATAAAAGGGAGCCCAAATATGCACTCTATAACCACACTTACTTAAAAGCTTGGTTTTTTTTTTCTCATTTCTTTGCTTTGGGTTGATTTCTATATTTTAGCCCTCTAAAATTCTCTAGCAATTTGACCACCACCAAACTGCAGACATCTTACTGTTCATTGTCTTCTAGTAGGGGGCTGCACACACACCAAGTTTTTGACAGTCAAGACTTCCTATAATGTACAACCCAACAAATAACATTCAATGGTTTTCTGCCCCCCACTGTGTGAATTTCCTTAGGGTCATCAATAGTCATGGTTCCCTCTTAGGCTTTTCACTAACACTGAGATAAGTAGGTAGAGCTGTGTCCAATCAGAGAACACATGAGGATGTACAGCAACTGGGCCATAGTGGAATAAGGTCCAGACCAGGAGTCAGGACTTAGATTTTGGAGTTGGGACTTGGATTTCCGTTCTACCTTTATGTTGAGGTAGCCTTGATTACAGGGCAGTCACATTTTACCTCATTTCCTCATTTGGAAAATGTGACAATTGAATGGTTTCTTGTGACTCTATTATTGTATTTACCTATGTAGAAATATTTTCCCTTCTTTTTAAATTTGTATTCTTCTCAAACATTACATCCTTACCACAGTTTCCCCTCTCTCCACTCCTCCCAGGCCCTCCTCCTCCATGCTTTCTTCCTTAGATCAACTTCTCTTCTGTTTTCCTTCAAAAAACAAATAAGTAAGAACAGGCCTCCCAGGGATACCCACCAAACATTGCCTAACAAGATACAAGAAGACTGGGCACAAACCCTCATATCACTGCTGGATGAGGCAACCCAGTAGGTGGCAGAGGGTCCCAAGTGCAGGCAAAAGAGTCAGAGTCACCCCCTCCCACTCCCATTGTAGGGAGTCCCACAGGAATACCAACTACATAGCCATGAGGTATATGCAAAGAATCTTGCTTAGACCCATACAAGGCCAATGATTGTCATTTTGGTTTCTGTGAGCCCTTATGAGCCCTGCTTAGTTGATTCTGTGGACTGTGTTCTCATGTATACTCTTAAAGGTCAATCCAACCTCGCACTCCCCACCCCAACCCCATCTTTTTCAGGATTCCCCTGTGTTTTAGTTCGAGTTTCCATTGCTGTGAAGAGACACCATGACCAAGGCAACTCTTAAGAAGGAAAACACTTAATTGTGACTGGCTGACAGTTTCAGAAGTTTAGTCCATTATCATGGTGGGAGCATAGCAGCTTACAGGCAGACATGGTGCTGGAGAAGGAGCTGAGAGTTCTCCATCTTGATCTGAAGGCAGCCAGAAGGAGACTCTAATGCCTCACTGGGTGGAGCTTAAGCATAGAGATCTAAAATACCACTCCCACAGTGTCATTTCCTCCAACAAGGCCACACCTCCTGGTCTCTCCTCTCCTCATGGGTCAGACATCCAAACACATGAGTCTTATAGGGTCCAAACCTATTCAAACCACCACATCCTGGCTCTGCCTAGTGTTTGGCTCTGAATCTCTGCATCTGTTCCCATTGCTCATCCATTGCTGGATGATGCCCCTCTAATGACAACTGGGGTGGGCCCCTACCTACATTTTCAAAATGTTTTTAAATAAAGTAGTTAAGAGTAATGTTTATTTAGACTAACTGTGAGAAAGCATTGAAAATGGGTTAGATAAAGAGGATATATATGTATGACATATATCTCTATCTATCTATCTATGATGTCACTGAACAATGGCTTAGTCAATAGTAATAAAGTAGCTTAAAGGACTGTATTATGGAATTCCCATCACTGGCCTAGCAAACACATAAGTGGATGCTCACAGTCAGCTATTGGATGGATCACAGGGCCCCCAATGGAAGAGCTAGAGAAAGTATCCAAGGAGCTAAAGAGATCTGCAACCTTGTAGGTGCAACAATATTATGAACTAACCAGTACCCCAGAGCTCTTGACTCTAGCTGCATATGTATCAAAAGATGGCCTAGTCGGCCATCACTGGAAAGAGAGGCCCATTGGACACGCAAACTTTATATGTCCCAGTACAGGGGAACGCCAGGGCCAAAAAATGGGAATGGGTGGGTAGGGAAGTGGGGGGGGGGAAGGTATGGGGGACTTTTGGGATAGCATTGGAAATGTAATTGAGGAAAATACGTAATGAAAAAAAAATAAAAAAATAAAATAAAATCCTAAAAAAAAAAGAATTCCCATCACTAAGCTATGCAAATTTAATGCCGCTAATAAGTGAGTTTATATGAGCATATAATTATATCTCTAGTCAAAATACATAATGAGAAATATTTTAGATACATCAGTACTGCTGGACAGTTTGAAAAAGAACATTTGCTTTTTAAACTTACATATCCTCAAATCTCTTTTATACCTCAGATCAACGAACTGACTGTCACTTTCGATGCAGAACTCCATCTTCTAAGACATCAGAAACTGAAGCTAGATACAAAAATGAAATTATCTGACCTTCACCATCTCACATTATTTCAAGAAATGCTTCTCCTGAAGAATTTTGAAAAACAGGAAAATATTCTTCAAGAGAGAGTTAACTCCTTAGACAAAGAGGAGCAAGACATGCAAGTAAGGGCAGACTGGATCCTGACTGACTGCTCTCCTTAAGTTAGGGAACATGAATTTGATTCCCCAGAACCAATGTAAACAGCCAGACACAACAGCCTATGTCTGTAATATAAGTCTGGGAGGCAGGAAAAGGAGGGTCTATGGATCTTGCTGGTCAGCCAATCTAGCCAAGTTGGCAAGCTTCAGGTTCAATGATACATGGTGCCTCAGAAAAACAAGACAGAAAAGACTAGCAAGATAGCTCAGTGGATAAAGGTACTTGCCAACAAGCCTGATGACTTGAGTTCAGCTCTTCAACCCATTCACTAGACCAGTGATTCTCAATTTTCCTAATGCTGTGACCCCTTTATACAGTTCCTTGTGGTATGGTGACCCCCAACCATAAAATTGTTTTTGTTGCTACTTCATAACTATAATTTTGCCACTGTTCTGAATTGTACTGGAAATATTTTTGGAGATAGAGGTTTGCCAAAGGGGTTGTGATCCACAGGTTGAGAACTATTACAATAGATGGTGTCTTAGTTAGGTTTTTACTGCTGTGAACAGACATCATGACCAAGGCAAGTCTTATAACAAAACAACATTTAATTGGGGCTGGCTTGCAGGTTCAGAGGTTCAGTCCATTATCATCAAGGTGGGAGCATGGCAGTAACCAGTCAGGCATGGCGCAGGTAGAGCTGAGAGTTCTACATCTTCATCCAAAGGCTGCTAGTGGAAGACTGACTTCCAGGCAACTGGGGTGAGAGTCTTAAGCTCACACCCACAGTGACACACCTATTCCAACCAGGTCACACCTATTCCATCAAGGCCACACCTTCAGATGGTGCCACTCCCTGGTCCAAGAATATACAAACCATCACAGATGGAAAGCCAACTCTCAAAAGTTGTTTTCTTGACCATACATGCCCTGTGGTACAGGCATACATGCACATGCACACACACACACAAATACACACATGTACTCACATGTGTAAGAGAGATGTTTAAAAATAATAAAGTAGAAGATGATTGAGGAAGACACATCTATCTCTATCTTCTACATATATGTGAGTACATGTACCCCTGCAGACATATGAACATATACCCTCACACAAAATCTAGGAACTTCATTTGGTTAATATAATTATCTCCTGTTGCAACCACTTTTTCTGCAAATGACATAGCTTGTTTCTTTTGTAAGAACATTTCTATTTATTTGTTGACAATTTTACATACTCATATAATGTATCTTTGCCATTTCCACCTTTCAGCTCCTTCCTTCCAGCCCCCAACTCCTCCCAACTAACCTCATTCCTCCTCTTTCTCTTCTTCCTCTTCCTCCTGCTCCTACTGTTCCTCCTCCCCCTCCCCCTCATACCATCAGAGAATGGACAGTCTACTAATGGCCACACCCAAAGAAAAATTACTCTTCATCCTTCCATTTCACATCCTTTCCTAGAATTGGGACATTATGAGCACTTCTTCATCCCAGATAGAATGGTGACTGCTTTGATTTTGCCCAGGTCTTACACAAGTAATCATAGCTGCTGTGAAGTCATAAGCGTAATGTTTACATCATGTCTAACAGACAGCATTTCATAGCACTCCTTTGATCCTCTGGGCCTTACATTCCTTATACCCCTCTTCTGCATTATCCTCTAAACCTTGGGGCAGGAGTGGTATAGTTGTCCCATTTAGGCACTCAACTATCACCCATTCTTAGTCTTTTGACCAGGTATGAGTCTCTGCATTAACAGCTGTTCACCTCAAAAAACAATCTTCCCTCTGACCAAGGTAGAGATCAGCACAATTCTATGACTATAATCACAGATATTTAGAAGTCAATTTGACAATATGCCCATTTAGCAAAACAACAGTAATAGGTTCTTCTTAGGGTCTATACTCTCCCCAGTTTTTGCCCAGGCTCATAACATAATGCCAGGGATGGATCCTGTCCTGTGGAGCAGACCTCAGCTGTGATCAGAAAGCAGGAGGACACACCTGTAAGTGTCATGTCACTATTGTACCTGCTGGCACATACAGCCTGGAAGGATGATATTCTAGTATGATATTATAGCATGTTGATGATTTGTATCTCACAGTGGCTTGCAAAACCCCATCAGCACTTAGAAAGGAAGTTCTGAGGTCAGTCGAAGCTTGATTTTTCCATGTTGTGCAACCAAAGTTTGTGGTGTCTTTGGTAATAGGGTCCTCTCAGACTGTTATAGGGGCCAGCTAAAAGCAATGGCAGTGGCTTCTTTTGTTTTGGTAGTCTCTGGGGCCTTGCTGTCAAATAACTCATAGGGAAATCCCACATCCAGCATGAATTTTCAGGCCTTAGGTTGATGTGTGTGACTTATTTGGTGTTGACTTTTGGGCAAGGTGAAAGATAAGGAACTAATTTCATTTTTTTTTTTTTTTTGCATGTCTGGTTGCTGATGATGCTGTCTTTTCTCCAATGTGTGATTTTGGCATTTTTGTCAAAATGAGGTGGCTATAATTATGTGGACTTGTATCTGGTCTTCTACTCTGTTCTGTGTGCCCAAATTTTAAGCTGTGTTGTTGTTGTTGTTTTCTTCTATGACTCTAACTTGAAACATGACATGATAATTCCTCCAGCAGAATTTTTCTTTGCATACAATTGCTATGGCTATCAGAATATTTCATACTTCCTATGGTTTTTAAGATTTCTATTTCTGTGAAGAATGTCATCAGAATTTTGTTTAGGAATACATTGATCTGCAGATTGCTTTTGTGGAGTGAGAATGGAGATACACATAGTGTTTTCTACCTTGAAAAAAAAAGAAAGATCAACCTGGATAAAACAGCTCGGAAGAGGAAAGCTGGAATCTGTTAGGGTCTACGGATCTCAGAGATTGTTAACTCTCTAAAATATTACAATCATGAAGGAAAAAGATAAGGGGATACGGATGGCAGGAAGATAAAAGAACATAGCGCTAAGAAGTGCATGAGGCATGGGTGGAAAGTATGGTAAAGAATACACAGCAATCCTCCAACCTAACTGAGCAGCTTGTAAACAGAATAGGATGAGGGCATTATAGGGACAAGGGGGTGGGTGTGAGAAGAGAAGTAAAAAACAGGCCGTCAGATCATCTAAGAGTCTCAAGTCTTAGGAAGTGAAACCCTGCCTAGCAGGCTGGCCTATGTTCTTTGGGAAAAGGGGAGTGGGGTGGGGCAGGGGGCAAGTAATAGAAGAACAAAAGAGGAAGAAAGGAGGGAGAGAAGGATAAAGTGGTACTGAGCATTAGATGCAGGGGCAGGGGTGGAGGGAGTAGTGTAAAAGAGAGAGATGAGTGGGGGCACAAAGTCGAATTACTGGCTATAGCTTCTGCTCCCTTGGCAGTCCTTTGGGAGCCTTCAGATGCCTGTCAGGGCCCTGGATGTGGTGCTTTCTTTATTCCCAGATGATTGTGCAGGGAGGGGTCAGATTTCAAATGCTGTCACTCTGAGCAGTCCTTTTTGAAGCTCATGTCTGGTCACAGATACTGCTCCCATCAATGAGCAATTCTTCATGAGTTGAGTTGGAGACGTTGGTCAGTCTTCTGGGATTGGCATTCAGAAATCCCGCTATGAATACTAGCCCTGTGTGTGCCATGTTAGATGCACCACTCCAAACCTCTGACTATGTTTTTCTGTAGGCACCATCTTATTTGACTGTCAGTAAAAATTCTAATCTGGCTAGGTGGTGGTGGCCCAGACCTTTAATCCCAGTACTAAGGAGCCAGAGACAATCATATCTGTGTGAGTTCAAGACCAGATTGGTCTACAGAGCAAGTGCCAGGATACAGGGCTACACAGAGAAGCCCTGACCCAACAAACAAACAAACAAACAAACAAACAAACAAACAAAACCAGCTTAGTCTACAGAGCAAGTTCCAGGATACCCAGGGCTACACAGAGGAGCCCTGAATCAACAAACAAACAAACACAACAGAACCAAACTAAACCAAACCAAAATTCCAATTTGTTTAATTTGGATTTTTCTGTTGACAAAGGTGAACATTCCAAAGTTACTAAACTTGAGTGATGGATTTAAAGAATGTAAATTTAATCAAATAGGCAGTTTTAGCAACATCAGAAATAGATTTCTATTAAGAAGCTCAAAAATATCTACAGACTCTAGCTTTGCATTGGAATGGACATTGTACTCTGAAGCCAGCCTGTTAGAAACGTTATATATCTTATGTTCCTCCCTCCTTCCCTTTAGTGGAAAATAAATGAAACTCTTAAAGAGATGGAAGAGAAAAAGAATGAAATCACCAAACTCCAGGATCAGGAAAAGGCGCTCTACGCTGGCTTCCAGGCAGCCCTGGGAGAAAACAATAAATTTGCGAACTTCCTCATGAAGGTCCTGAAGAAGAAGATTAAGCGGGCAAAGAAGAAGGAAGTTGAGGGAGACGCTGGTTTGTGCTCCTCCCTCGCTTGCTACTCTATGTCTTCTCATCAGCACTAACTGACGAGAGCTGTAACTGAGCTCTGTCTGATGCAGTCCTCACCTACTACTGCACAGACAATGGAGGAGTTCTGTAGGGATTAAAGAGCAGGGGCTGTAAGCTGATGGGGTGTGTTTGAAGAACTGGAGTCCATTTGTGTGGTGTGTGTGTGTGTGTGTGTGTGTGTGTGTGTGTGTGTGTGTATGCATATATGTGTGTACTCAAGTGTGGTGCAGGCATGTATGTGTATGAGTGTATACATGTGTGTGCATGTATATATGTGTACTTGAGTGTGTGGTCTGTGGTGAATACATATATGTATATATGTGTGTGTGTGTGTACCTGTGTGTGTGTAGTGTGTATGTGTGTGCTGTGTGTGTGTTAGGTATGAATTAATACAGGATAGTTTAGGTGAAATGCCTGTCATCAACTTTTGTCCGTGTTTAAGCAAGATTGGTAAGCTGGGCCTGCTGTCCTGGTGTTGAGTTTTCAGAGCTCCCTGTGTTCTGGAGACAAGTCCTTTGTATGCTACGTGGTGTACAACTTTTTCTTCCCATCTGTAACTTTTGTACCTGCAGCATTTGCTGAGGGAATTGTCTCTGTCCTTTGAATTGTTTTTGGCCTTTTGAATCGTGTGTCGCAGTTGCCTGGGTCTATGTGCATGGGTCACGCTCTGGGTTTTCTGTTTTGTTACGGTGACCTACCCTCTTTGTTATTGTGGCTCCACAGTAAGTACTGAACTCAGGTAGACCACTTCCTCCCACAAGTGTCTTCCTTCTCAAAATAGCTTCAGCTGTTCTAGCTCCTTAATCTTTCCGTATTTTAGAATAATGTTGTTTATATCTACAAAGAAATCTTGTTGGACTCTTTACCACGTTTGTGTTAACCCTGTTTATCAGCTTGGCTCTGCATGTCTCGGGCCAGGCCTGGCATGCTTACCTATTAATCAGCATGTTGTATGTCAACACACAGCCCATACTCCTGGTCAAAGACAGGAATGGAAGTCTCTAACCCTGAACTGCCTGGCCCACTTCTATCTCTGGTTCTCATCAAGGCTAAGAATTAGGAAGTCTTTCCTCATCTTTGATTTTCTAGAAGATGCTAAATCCTCTCTCAACATTGAGTAGAATTTGCCTGTGAAGCTATTTGGTGATGGGGTTGAACTACAAAGTAAAATTGTTAATCGTTCCAGTGATATTCAGTCATCTATTTTATATTAGACAGATTTGGGTAGCCAGTTCAGTTTTCTTAAGGAATCGGCCACTTTTTTTCTAGAAAGTTCATGAGTGTAAAGCTGTTTCCTTGTTGTCATTTAGTAACTGCAGGAGTGTTAATATACCTATCACATTTCAGTATAACTATTAACACATGGAAATGATACAAATTGATGTCCTTCATTGAACTTTTCACATAATACATATATGTGACACTGTGCAATTGTCCCTCGGCTGCCTTCTTCCTTCCCCCTAAGGCCTTTCCCAGTTCTCAATAGCCCTATTCACGGGACTTTTTGTTCTCTTTTTTTTCCAATTCTCATCTATAACAGAAAACACGTGACACCTGTTCTGTGTCTGACTCCATGGTATATAAATATCCTCTTTCCTTTATCTGTTCATCTGTGGACAGGCTGAGTCTGTATCTTGGAAATAGTAAATAGTGGCACAAGAATCACAAATCCATTTCCTTTGTATGTATACCCAGGAGTGGAGTATTGGGTCACGTGGCAGTTTTTGAGGAAAGTTCACAGTTTCCCCCCAAAGTTGCCATGCTAATGTACATCCCTGTGAATAGTGTATACTGTGCATAGTGTGTATAGTATATACAGTGCATTCCTTGATCTCCACATTCTCTCTCTCTCTATGTATATATGTATATATATATATATATATGTATACATACACACATATATATACACACATATAATATATGTATATATATCTTACTCCAATAGAATGGTCTCTCTCTCTATATATATATATACACACACACACACACATATATATATATATATATACATATGTATATATATCTTACTCCAATAGAATGGTCTCTCTCTCTCTCTCTCTCTCTCTATATATATATATATATATATATATATATATATATATACACACACACACATAGACAGATATATACATATATATGAGTGTGTATATATATATGCTATTTTATTAGAGAAAGATAGAATCTCTTTGTACATGTAAATGTCAGAATATGTGGGGTACGCTCTTTGTTATTCCTGTACAGTGGGAGCAGTACCCCATCAGGTAATGAGGATTTCCATGAACATTGTTAACACTGACTCTGCTATTAATTCTTTTCCCAATACTGTGACACAATATCACAGAATTAATGACAGAATCAATTAAGGAGTAAAGAGTTTATTTCTGGGACACAGTATATAATGGCAGGGAAGACACCCCAGGAGGAATGTGAGATAGGAAGTCACACTGGGTCTACCATCAAGGAAAAGAGAGAGGAGAGAATTGGTCCCTTTTTCTTATTTTCTTTCTTGCTCAGCCTGGGACCCCATCCCATGGGATGGTGCTTCCTTCATTCTGATGAGTCCTCCTAGGTTAAAGCTTTCTAACGATCTACTCAGACACCTCCAAAGGTGTATGTCTTAGGTGAGTTCAAATCCATGAAAGTTGATAATGATGGTAACTAGCCATCACAACTCTGTAACTGATAGCGATGCTGATGTTGGTTGCTTTGGTCATGGTGAAGAGTCTACAATTCTTGTCTTGTGGTGGGACACCAGTGGGTATCTAGTTGCTTCATAGGAAGGGATAGAGGCTAGAATCACAGCTTCCCCTTGGCAGTGGTTAGTTTTAATTGTCAACTTGATTCAGTCTAGCATCACCTGGGAAGAGGTTCTCAATGAAGGATTATCTAGATTAGGCTGGTCTAAGGGCATGTCTCTGAGATTTATCCTGATTATGTTCATTGAGATGGGAAGACCTGTCTGTCAAGGGTGGCACCATTTCCTAGGATGGGGATTCAGAACGCTATAACAGTGAAGAAAGTGAGCTGAGCACGAATATGCACGCATGAATTCATTGCTTTCTGCCCTTACTATGGGTTTAGTAACATGGCTAACTCAAGCCATTGCTCCTGCAGTTCTCTGCCATAAAGGACCAGGAGGCAACTAACATGGAACTGTGAGCCAAATAAGCCCTTTCTCCCTTAAATTACTTTTTGCCAGGAAATTTTATTGCAGCAACTGAGAAGAAATTAATACATGCTCTAGGAGTCTCTCTTGCTAGTCTGACACAGTGCAGTTATCATTGATGTCATAGACCTGAATAGGTCTGGTGTTAGCAACCACTGTGTTTTTCTCACCATTGCTATTATGGTGATATCTTCTAGGAGGTGGTCTTCAGACTTCCCTACCGAGCCTGCTGTAGACTAGACTGTCCCCTGGGATGATCTGTTGTCCCTATTATTAAAGTAGAAATATGTACCATTCGGTCTTCATTGTCACTGAAGAAGAGTGAGTTCTCCTTGTTACTGCTGTGTGTGGGAATGAGCTCTAGTGCTACACAGTCTTTACTAACAAATGGTGGATATGGACTTGGTACCCATGGCCAGTAGTGAAAGCCCTGACTCTCCTCTCAGCATCTTCTTGGTGCTGCAGGATGGGGAGAGGTGCAGGCTACCTATACAATCTCTTTGTTAAGACAGAGTTTCTCTATTTAGCCCTGGATGCCCTGGAACTATGTAGACAAGACTGGCCTCAAACTTGAACTCTGCCTGCCTCTGCCTACCATGTACTGGTATTAAAGGCACATGCCATCATACCTGTCCAAACCATGTGATCTTTACAAATGCATTGGTGTTGGTGGCAGTGAAAGAGTTGTTTATAAGCTAGCTGTAGCGAATGTCCCCAAATCCCCTACTCTGCCTGCCCTTGATACCATCCTACTTGGAACATTGAGAGGTTTCATTGCAGCCTTCTGAGAGCACATATTTAGGCTCCTCCTTTAGCTTCAGTGATATGGTTGGAGGTGACCGCGGTTTTCCTTTAGTATTTGATTGCAGTAGTATTATCTAGTTCCAGTTTGATATGTTGCCCTGTTTCTAATCTTCTGGCAAGTGAGAGTAAGCTGGACTTTTGTACACCGGCTGCATCAGTTGACGTATCTAGTGTGCCGTCTCATTGACCTCCAAGTCTGACGGGTATGACCCCGGGAACTCACCATGGTACTGCCTTTCAGGTTCCAGGGCATGTGGTTGGTTTGCTTGCCTCTCTCTGTTTCTCAGGATCTTACATTTGTCTAATGCATAGTGCTTAACCATATTTACTGGGAGAACTGGGGGAAAGAGGGTCTAATTCCTTTTCAGGAAGCAGTTAGTCTAGTAAAGATACTTAGAGTTAAAATGTTTCTGATCTGTCTTATATGGTGGTGCAAGTTATTTAAAGTAATTTTCAGACAGATTTTAGATTTTAGAAATGTACAAAAAGCCTGGAACAGAAATCTAGGCTTGTAAGCCTGGTTATACAGGGGGTTAAAATGGGTACAAGTTTGATCTATTGGGCAATTTAGCAATGCTCTGTTTCAAAAAAAATTCACTATAATAAAATTTAAATTAAAATAGGGATAGGGTAAAAGCTTGAGGCAGAGTGCCTGGATAGCATGTGGAAGACCATAGTTAAAAATAAATGAATGAATGAAAAGAATAAATCTTAAAAGTATAAGGTCTGCCGCTTGTGTTTAATCTGATGTTCCATAACACAAGAATCACAAATTTCAGCCGGGCGTGGTGGCGCACGCCTTTAATCCCAGCACTCGGGAGGCAGAGGCAGGCGGATTTCTGAGTTCGAGGCCAGCCTGGTCTACAAAGTGAGTTCCAGGACAGCCAGGGCTATACAGAGAAACCCTGTCTCGAAAAACCAAAAAAAAAAAAAAAAAAAAAAAAAAAAAAAGAATCACAAATTTATGCTGTGTGGTACATAGATGTCCCCAAGGTATTTTAAGAGCATCATGGGGCATGCTAAAGGAGTCTATAATCACTTTCCTTGGGGGTGATATTCAGACATTTGTATATTTTATAAAAGTGCCATATACAACATAATAATGAAGAGTTACTCATGGCCCTTGCTAAAGAGCAATTGCATAGACTATCCAAGTGGCTGCGAAAATGACGTTTTGGGGTGGCAAAATAGTAGACTTTCAACTCTGGATGCAAGAATAAATGATAGCCTATAACAGAAGAGCAAGAGACCAGGCAGTAGATAGGAAATTACTAAGGAATAGGGCAATGTTTTCATAAAATCTAACAGAATGTTTACTGAAGGCAGACCAGAGTGATAAGCTTTTAGGGGAAGGGGAGGTTGGAGGATTTTGTCAGCTGGAGAGGATGCGGGTTCACTACCATAGCAGCACTCTTGCTATGACTGGATTCAACAAGCTGAGGACAGGACACGTGATCTGTGTCTTTAATGGTTTTAAGCTTTTCCCAGTATGTCTCCCCTCCCCTCCCTAGTAGTTGCCTGATGGGGAACCCTGTCTTTGGTGCTTAAGATCTGCTCTCCTAATAAGATCATCTTCTCACCTTAGATGAGGATGAAGAGAGTGAGGAGTCCAGTGAAGAGGAGTCCAGCCTGGAGAGCGACGAGGACGCGTCCGGATCTGAAGATGACGTTTTCGATGATTCTATCTGCCCGACAAGTAAGCTGCGCAAAGCCACGCCTTCTCTGTGTAGTGGGAATGGGGGCTATCAACGCAGAGGTGGTCCTTCTCTGTTTTTCAGCTCTCTGGTAATACAATTTAAGAAAAGAATAGTTTTAAATGCATGAAGTAAAGCCTACAAGCTCTTTGGGAGGGATTTCTGGGAAAATTATCATTGTTATTATCCAGTCCTTTAGACGGGTTACAGGTTTTATTAATAAAAAATAATCAATCTATTGAATTCCAACTGCTGATTCAGAGATATTATGAACTATGCAGTAAATTTTAAGTTTAAAATTTATAGGTAAAAGGCAAATTTTGCTTTACACACACACACACACACACACACACACTACAATACTTTCATTTTGACAATCCATACTGGCTTCCTAGAAATTGTTGGTAATTTTTTTTTAACTAGTAAAACTATCCCATAGCCATTAGGCCAACATGATTATAACCTTTATAAGTCAATATTTCAGTGGAGAAAATCCATCCCATTTGGTTTATAAGTTGCTTTAATTTTGAGTCTTGTAATTTTTAAAAAATTATGTGTATGTGAATGTGAATGACAATGTCCACGGAGTCCAAAGGCAGAGGATCCCCCCAGGAACTAGGAATAGATGTGGTTGTGAGCTTCCTGACAGAGGTACTAGTGACTGAATTCAGGTTCCTCTGCAAGCACATTTATGAGTTTTTAACCACTGAGACAGCTCTCCAGCCCAAAGACAAGAATTTTATTTAAAAATTTACAATAAATTCACCGTGTTACAATACAGTGGGATTAAAGGGCTTGAACATCACACAGCCAGTCTAATGGCCGAGCTAGGTTTTGGGATCCTAAATCCCACTTGGTTACCCTATCTTGTGGTTGGGGGAACAGGGTGAAACTTAAGCTCTTATTCAAGCTAGGCTAACACTCAGCCACTGCGCTACATTCCCAGAAATTAACGTTTTTGAGAATGAGTCTTAACTATGTAGCTTAGCCTGGCCGTAAACTTCTAGTCCTTCCTTCTCCATCTCCCTATTGCTAGGACTACAGACATGTGCCACCTACACACAGTCCTGTCTGAAAGAATTACAGGGATGGAAATGGAGAGGAGTCTGAAGAAAAGAAGGTCCAGCTATTTCAATATTCTTATTTCATGTTTTAATCTATTCTTCAGTGTATACATGTGGCATTAGTGTAACACAGCTCAAATAAAAGCATGCACTTGAAGCCCACTGAATCACATGCAGTTTATACCCTTTCACCTCCCTTAAGGAGGGGCTTCAGATATGGCTCACTGAGTGAAATGCTTGCCAAAGAAGTGTGAGGCCCTGAGTTCGGGTCCCCAGAACCCACATAAAGCTGGGCAGGGTAGCAAAAACATGAGAACCCCAAAGACTCAAAGGCCAGTTAGTCTACTGAATTTACAAGCAAACAAGGTGGAAGGCATTGTTGTGTGACAAACCTTTTCCTATGGAGATGCAGCACACACGTCTTCTCACCCCAGATAGGGAACCCACACCAGACCTAAGTATGGATACCGCCATAGTCCAATTTAGTGAATCAATGAGTTTTATTGGAATTACTCACGGGAATATGGGTGAAGGGTTATTTACAGGGACAGAAATGACTCAAAGACAGTTACAGCACCAAGGCCCTGCCCAGCATGAGTGACAGCTCACAAAACCTGGGAACTTGGAGCACACTGCACAGCCAGCAGGCAGCTCAACAGATTGGAGAGTGTCTGTTTCTTCCAAGTGACTCTGGTCTAAACCTCTTCTAGGTAGCTCAGCTGGCTTCTGTTTCTTCCAGACCAATGGGTCTGGCTTCAGTCTTCTTTGCAGCTTAGCTTGTCTGAGAGTCTACTCTGTAGCTCGGCTTCTGTACTCTGGCAGGGAGGGATTTAGTGAGTCTTGTCTGTTTCAGGGATTTCTTGAAGCTACTTGGGGTTGTTTGCCTTGCTGCCTAAGGGACTTTCCCTGCCGGGTAGAATGTTTCAGTCTTGGGGGAAGCTATTACACAACAATGACTCTGAGGTCTGTCTCTGACCTCCACATGCAAACACACACACACACACACACACACACACACACACACACACACACACACACTGCTCACTTTGTTTTTATAAGAAGAAAAATGATTTCTCCCTTGCAGAGTCTGGTGTGGGTCTGTGCATAGCTGCTATGGATTCTGGATCCATGAGCTCCTTGTTTCTTGTACCACCCTGTTCCCTGTCAAACAGGACTGCCTTCTTACTTTAACCCTCTTTTTAGATTGTGATGTAAGTCTCTTTGAACTGGCCCTCCAACTCCGAGAGAAAAGACTGGACATTGAGGAAGCCTTAGTTGAAGAAAAGAAAATTGTTGATAACCTGAAAAAAGAATATGATACAATCTCCAAAAAGGTATGGTGGTCTACGTACTTGTCTTCTAACATACTTTCTACCCACACTCCTATTTCATAGGTGTGACATTGCTAGAAGTTCTCAGAGAAGTTCTCAACAGAAGTTATCAAACAAAGGTCATCACCAGTTGTTGAAAGAAAAAGGATCAGCTCAGGATACCCCAAGACCCAGTTCTCAGCACATAAGAAATTTATTTGCCCTAGAGGGTCAGAGGGACAGGAATCAGAGACAAAGATAGAAGATAAAAGATGAGGGAGGAGGGGTATTGTCCCCTGGGGCAGAGAACTGCTCTGGAGAGGAGACAGAGGAACTTAGGAAAACCTGGTTTATAAAAGTAAACTAGTAAAATCCTGTGTTTGGAAGAGGTGTTTTTTTTTTTTTCAGATATGCTAATTAGGCAAGCCAAAGGGGCCTTTTGATTGCTGGACTTGAATGCTTGGATAGCTGGACTTGGAAGTCAGCCTCAGGAGAAGGAAGTGGCCAAAGAAGGGAGTAGACCTTGGGTGCTAGATTTAGGAATGTAATCTAATGGTTTTGTTTGTTTTGTTTAGCAGAGCAGAGGGGATGGGGAGAAGGGCAAGGCCAGCAGAAGCCATGCTTGCCACGCTGCTTCCCCTCAGCTTTCCCTGTAGATCACAAGCTCCGTAGTGTGGCAGGCCTTGGCTCTCTGGATGGCAGCTTTTTCTTTATGCCACTCATTTGTCTCCCAGCTTTTTTGAGGACATAATTCTATGAGCAAATAGATATCATAGCACATATTATATAATAAATGTGTGGGTGTGGGTGTGTATAAATAACACTCGGGAAATAGTGGGTCCCTGTGTTAGTGATGGAGCCTTCTTAGAAATGAGATGAAGATAAGTAGTTACAGAAACCCTGGAGTTTTCTCTCTGGACTCTGTCTTCTGGGACTGATGCACTCACTGTGTGTTGGAGGTCACAAAGCAAAGCTGTCCTCATCCTTTCCCTTTTGACTTTCTAAAAGAGAAACTCCTGTTTAGATCTTGTTTAGAACAGTGCCATTCAACTTGGTTCGCATTTAGAAATTTTTTTTTAGTGGATTTGTTTGTGTGTTGGGTTTTTTGTTTTGTTTTGTTTTGTTTTTTTTGGTTTGGTTCAGTTTGGTTTTTCAAGACAAGGTTTTTCTGTGTAGCCCTGGTTGTCATAGTACTTGTTCTATAGACCAGGCTGGCTTTAAACTCAGAGATCCACCTGTCTCTGCCTCCTGAGTGTTGGGATTTATGGTGTGTGCCACCACCGCCTAGCTTTTAGTGGATTGAACATTTTTTTTTTTTTGGTAATGAAAATGTTTAGGACTGTTGGACTTTTTTTAGGCGATGGAGAGTATAATTTGTGGATGCTTCTTAAATAAATAAATAAATAAATAAATAAATAAATAAATAAATAAATAAATTTCTTTGAGTCACTGTAACAACAACAACAACAACAACAACAAAACCTACCATTCTGATAAAGATATTATGCCAAGGGCTGCTTTTCATATAGAAAATAAAAGAGAAACCTCTTAAAAAAAAAACAAAACAAGTTTTTATTAGATATTTTCTTCATTTACATTTCAAATGCTATCCCAAAAGTTTCCCATACCTCCCCCCCCCCGCCACTCCCCTACCGACCCAGTCCCACTTTATGGCCCTGGCGTTCCCCAGTACTGGGGCATATAAAGTTTGCAAGTCCAAGGGGCCTCTCGTCTTAATGATGGCCGACTAGGCCATCTTCTGCTACATATGCAGCTAAAGACACGAGGTTTGGGGGTACTGGTTAGTTCATATTGTTGTTCCTCCTATAGGGTTGCAGATCCCTTTAGCTCCTTGGGTACTTTTTCTAGCTCCTCCATTGGGGGCCCTGTGTTCCATCCTATAGATGACTGTGAGCATCCACTTCTGTATTTGCCAGGCACTGGCATAGCCTCACAAGAGACAGCTATATCTGGGTTCTTTCAGCAAAATCTTGCTGCCATATGCAATAGTGTCTGCATTTGGTGGCTGATTATGGGATGGATCCCCGGGTGGGTTAGTCTCTGGATGGTCCATCCTTCTGTCTCAGCTCCAAACTTTGTCTCTGTAACTCCTTTCATGGGTATTTTGTTCCCTATTCTAAGGAGGAATGAAGTATCCACACTTTGTTCTTCCTTCTTGATTTTCATGTGTTTTACAAATTGCATCTTGGGTATTCTAAGTTTCTGGGCTAATATCCACTTATCAGTGAGTGCATATCATGTGAGTTCTTTTGTGATTGGATTACTTCACTCAGGATGATATCCTCCAGGTCCATCCATTTGCCTAGGAATTTCATAAATTCATTGTTTTTAAAAGCTGAGTAGTACTCCATTGTGTAAATGTACCACATTTTCTGTATCCATTCCTCTGTTGAGGGACATCTGGGTTCTTTCCAGCTTCTGGCTATTATAAATAAGGCTGCAATGATGCATGTGTCCTTCTTACCAGTTGGAACATCTTCTGGATATATGCCCAGGAGAGGTATTGCTGGATCCTCCGGTAGTACTATGTCCAGTTTTCTGAGGAACCACCAGACTGACTTTCAGAGTGGTTGTACAAGCTTGCAATTCCACCAGCAATGGAGGAGTGTTTCTCTTTCTCCACATCCTTGCCAGTATCTGCTGTCACCTGAATTTTTGATCTTAGCCATTCTAACTGGTATGAGGTGGAATCTCAGGGTTGTTTTGATTTGCATTTCCCTGATGATTGAGAAACCTCTTTTTTTTTTTTTTTAACCTCTTATTTAGAAAGTGTATACAATTCTAGGAGACAGAAATGACTGAATAGGTAGTATGCATCCTAACTGGGCAGGAAGAAAACAATACGTGTTTCTGGGCTGTATTGTAGACTTAGGCCCTGGCTCACGGTCTCCCAGAGCACATCTTGTGCCTGTCGTGTCTTCTCTCACCCTGCCTTTGCTTACCACCTTGGACACATAGACTTTCACCGACCAGTGCCAATATCTCTCCTGTGGCTTTGTTCAGGTAAAAGTTGTGGCAACCAATCTGAATGCAGCCGAGGAGGCCCTGGAGGCTTATCAGCGAGAGAAGCAGCAGAGGCTGAACGAGCTTCTGGTCGTCATCCCTCTGAAGCTCCACCAGGTGACCCCAAGATCCGTGACCCCAAGATCTGTGACCCCAAGATCCATGAACCCAAGATCCGTGACCCCAAGATCAGTGACCCCAAGATCCATGACCCAAGATCAGAGACCCCAAGATTGGGGCAGAGACAGTGTCACACCAAAACCTTCCCAGAGAAAGATTCGTGGCTCACCAGTGGTGTACCAGGGCCCATGATGGGCCGCTCTGTATACAGAACCACATCCCTAACTCTTCTCAACCATTCAGACTTTTAACTAAGGAAGAACACCCAAACACGCAGGCTTCCCTACGGCCCACAGTCACTTCACCAGCCCAATAGTAAGAATGAAATGGCTGGAAGTTGAGATGTTGGGTCTTGCACACAGGTCCCTTCCCATTCATCTTTAATCAGCTGTGCACCAATGAGCAGAAACCTTATCTTAATGTCATTAATAAAGGAGGTTAGGGCAGGGCAGAAATAGTCTTCTTTTTTTTTTTTTAATTTTTTTTCTATCTCTGCTCATTTCCACTGTCTACTCAAATTAAAATTTACACGAAGCTGTGGAAATTCATATCCATAAGAAGAGAAAGGCTTGCTGTAGACTCTTGTCACATTAAGAGATGAGGCCATTCTTTTTTTTTTTTTTTTTTTTTTTTTATAAGATGAGGCCATTCTTAAGGGGCAAGACACACTCCAAAATTCAGTTTATTGATATCTTGTTAACAGTTTGTTATGTCATCCTTGAAATGCCTGTCCCATTGTTATGAAGTAGGTATCAGGCAAGACCTATTCTAGAAGTTTGCTGTTCCCAGAAAGACCTCATGTGGCTTACTCTCTGAGGACAGCTTTCTGTTTACCTAATCACTGTCACTGAGGTGAGAGTGGAGTCTAAGGGTGAGGGGGTTTAAGCAACAGGACAGAGAAACAAGGATCTCTCTCTCTCTCTCTCTTCTCCCCTCTCCCCCCACCCCCCTCTGCCTTGCCTTCAGTCCGGTCTTCAATTTCTATTCGCTTTGTTTCTGTTTCCGTAGATAGAGTATATGGAATTTGGGGAGGTGCCTGAAGACCTTTCCGGGACCTTGGTCTTCTCCAACCACTCCCTCGATCGGCTGCAAGAACGAATTGTACAGCTCCAGGAGGAAAACGCCAAGCAGCAAAAACTGAACAAAGAATGCAGGGAGAGGCGGAAGCTGCTCATCCGGGAAAAGAGAGAGATGGCGAAAACCATCAGCAGTGAGTGTCTCAGCCAGAGGACCATTAGTAACTCGCACTGGTTCAAAAAGAACCTAACTGCTTGGTCCTGGCAGTTGCAGGCGTGCACCCGCCCAGGAGCTATCTCGGATTTGCAGATGAAAGACACACACACCACACACACACACCACACACCACACACACACACACACACACACACACACGTACGTTAGCTCATTCTTATCCTGTCTTACTGGCTCAGTGACTGGGCATTTCTAAGGCTAGAGCGTCCGTCTCTTTACTCCTAGATCAACACCTCTAACTCGGCCCTCAGCTTACTTGCCCGGTTACCTTCTGTGAAGCCCATTGGTCTTGCTGCCCAAGATGCTTTTCGGCTGCCTTTCCGTGGGCCGCTTTCCCTTCCCACCTACATTTTGGAAGATCTCCCCTGCAGCTCTGAGTCTGTTCTATCTTTCTCCCCCAAGTATCTCAATTCTCCTCTTCCTGCCCTCTCCTCTCTCCTAGCCTTCAGGAACCTGGAAGTCCCGCCTCTTTCTGTCTGCCCAGCCATTGGCCTCTGGCATCTTTATTGATTGATCAAGAATCAATTGGGACAAGGACCTTAGCGTATGCTATGTAGATTCCTGATCAGAACCGCCCCCCCCCCCCCACCCAGCACTATAGAGAGGAAACAAAATACCTTTCACTGCTTGTTTTAAAGAGGAAAGATGTGACATACAGCCTGCTTCTCTTTATGTCTGAGAAAATACAGAATAGTATTTAATACTACCAGTCATCATGCTTGAGACCCAGCAAAGCCCCTCCTCCTCCTAGTACCGTATGCCCCGCCTCCTGGACTGGCCACGTGGTATTGATGTATTCCCACACAGCATGGAAACCTATCCAGCATACTTCTCAGAGGATACTCAAGAGTTTATGGTGCACTTCTCTAGACCATGTTTTTATTCCTATTGCTTCGGGTAATTTATTCGTTTTAGCTGCTACTGAAGTATCCCATTTTATGAATATTAACATATTTGCCTAGCCAGTTACCTCTTGAGCATTTTGGTATTTTTAACTTTTCGTTGTCACAGTGAGATTTTTTATACATAATTTCTCATGCATGCATGCACAAAGGGTCTCTGGGTTCTAAGTACTAAGACTACACAGTCTCATATAGTGAGATTCTATTTTGAAACAAACAAACAAACAAGATAAATTTTGATGCAGCAGTCCCTCTATGGGATGTATATACAAGTGAAGTATGATCAGCATATTACAAGGCTGTCTGCACAGCCAAGCTCAGTGCACGGCTTTTACAACAGTCATGATACAGAACGGCCTCAGGAGTTCCACCAGCAGATGAGTGGACAGAAAGATGCCATACTAATCACAACAAAATTACTTATGTGTTAGTATTACTACTAATGCTAGCATTTGTAACCTTTAAAAAGGACCAAGCTACTGTCATTTTACAACAGAATAGATGAACTTGGAGGGCACTGGGTTAAGCAAAAGAAGCCAGGCACTGAAAAAAAATAAAACATCATATGATTTTACTAATCTGTGGTTTATAAACAAACAAACAAACAAAAAGGTTGAATTATCAGGAGTGGTGGCACACACCTGTCATTTCAACTTTCAGAAAACTAAGGGAAGAGGTTCACCCATTTGAAGGCAGCCTGGGATATGTAACAAGGTCCTGCCTCAAAAACCATAAACAAAACTCAGAAGCATAGAGTTTGATGGTTAGCAGAGGCCCATTGGGTGGGTTGGGCGTGAGAAAGATGTTGGTTCAGTGCTATAAGACTTCAGAGAAACAAGAGAAATATATTCAAAAGTATTCTTTAATATTCTATATGGTGACTAGTTAACAACAATGACTGAGTTCTTTAAAATTGATAGAGAATAGGGACTGGAGAGATGGCTCAGAGGTTAGGAGCACTGTCTGCTCTTCCAGAGGACCTGGGTTCAATTCCCAGCAAGCACATGGCATCTCATAGATGCCTGTAACAATCACTCCAGGGGTTCTGACACCCTCACAATACAAATATGCAGGCAAAACACTGATGCACATGAAATAAAAGTAAGTGAATCATAAAAAAGAGAATAGATAGATTTTAAGGGTTTAAGTGTTACACACAGACACACACACACACACACACACAGAGCACAGTGGGGTTGTGGTGAATTTGCAAAATAATATATTTAATTAGCTCAGTTTGACCCTTTCTGGATTCACATTTCAGAATGGCATGTTATACATGATAGATATATATAATTTTTGTCAATGTTTTTAAAACTGTATTTTCTTTCATGTTTTTTTAAAATTATTAATGTTATATTGTGCTTGTAACCTACTTGGAATTAAGGTGATGTGTAACAACCCTAATAAGATAATTATCTTTTTAAATACTTTTTATAATGTTTGGTGTGTGGAAATTATACATAAGTTATCAGGCATCAAAACAAAATGAATCCAATAAATGTACCTCCCATCTTCATGTTGACAGTATTGTAGCATATGCCTATGAAAGATACATTCTCTTGGTTTTCCTTATCCATAGAAAAGCACTACTGCCAATTGTGTGTTTAGTGTTCCATTTCTTTAAAAAGAAACACACATTTATATGCATTCCTAGCTAGTATGTTACTTTGGAACCCTGTAAAGCTATTGTACCTTATGCAACCAAAGGAAAAGACTTTCATTTACTGTTATATTCCAAGATTAAATGTGGGATTGAGCAAACAGGAAGAGGTGTGGGAGACGTGGAGGACTGACAAAGGAGTGGGGCAGAGAAGGACCACAAGGCCTTACTGTCATGTTTGCTTGGAGTAGGATGTTACAGTTAGAGTTTTATTGCTGTGAACAGACACCATAACCAAGGCAACTCTTATAAGGACAACATTCAACTGGGGCTGGCTTACAGGTTCAGAGGTTCAGTCCATTATCATCAAGGTGGGAGCATGGCAGCATCCAGGCAGGCATGGTACAAGCAGAGCTGAGAGTTCTACCTCTTCATCTGAAGGCAGCTAGGAGGCTACTGGTTTCCAGGCAGCTAGGAGGAGAGTCTTAAAGCCTGAGCCCACAATAGCACACCTACTCCAACAAGGTCACACCTCCTAATAGCACCACTCCCTGGGCTAAGCATATACCAACCATCTCAGATAGAAAGTTCCTGAAAATGTCTGCTCCATTCTTAATATTAGATCCTGTAGATATCAATTAGAAAAATCAGATAACTTAATACTTTAGTTGGAGACAGCTGGTAATTGAGGCGGGAAGACGATCAGAGGTTGCAAGCCACTTAGGGGAATACGTGTCCATTTTACACAAGGTTTTAAAATGAAAAAGGCTGTCTATGAACCAGCATCTTCAGTAAGTGAAGCAGCAGGCAAGCATCCTCAGGGGGAATCTCTTGTTAACAACAGGAAAATCTTATCGTTCTTGCAAAAGCGGCCCCTTGGCCCTTCTATCGACGGCTTTGTTCGTTTGGCTCAGAGCCGTTGCAGAGACTGAGGCCGTGACTGTCTTTTCAGAAATGGAAGACACTGTCCGGGAGCTGATGATCAGCAAGTTTGGCCGCGTGATCGATCTGGAAGCCCTCCAGACCCTTTCTGTTAACACAACCCTTGAAGAACTGAAGATCAAAAAGCTTCGGAAGGAGCTATCCAACGCAAAGGAGCTAAGGATGTGGGAGGTAAGGGGAAGGGAAGAGGCCATCGGAGGAGGAGGAGTTATAAAGTCCTGGTGGGGCTTCTGCGCAGCACCCAGAGGCCTGTCTCGCTCCTTTACTAGGGAGACTTGGCTGTCTTGAAGAGCCAAGCAATGCATTAAAGTATGTATGCCCATGGCTTTGGACATGAAACCTCTGTTCCCCGAGAATCCCCGTTGCTCTACTTAATAGCTTTGGCCTCCTATTCCAGTTTGGAAATTAGAAAACACATTTAGGGCTTGGGGGTTGAGGCTCAGTGATGACAGCAGTTGCTCAGCTCCTGCAAGGTCCTGGGTTCAATTCCCAGCACCATTAATAAATTATGCAGCCGGGCGTGGTGGCGCACGCCTTTAATCCCAGCACTCGGGAGGCAGAGGCAGGCGGATTTCTGAGTTCGAGGCCAGCCTGGTCTACAAAGTGAGTTTCAGGACAGCCAGGGCTACACAGAGAAACCCTGTCTCGAAAAACCAAAATAAATAAATAAATAAATAAATAAATAAATAAATAAATAAATTACGCCTATGTAGTTCTGTGTATGTGCATACATCGTGACAGTGCATCTGAGAAGGTCAGAGGACAGCTTACAGGAGTTGGTTGTCAACTTCTACCAAGTGGGTCCTGACGATGAAATTCAAGCCATTAGGCACGGCAGCAAGCTTTTTTTTTTCTTCTTTAATCAAACCAGACTCAATACAATAGTTTCCATTTACATTTTCATACTGGCTTCGGATTGCATTTTCACGTACCCACAGTGTTCCCTTTACATGATTGGCTATAAATTTAATTTCCTTTCTCTAGCTTTAAGTATTGAACCTAAAACCTAATGTGTGTTTGTAAAACACTCTTCCTTTGAGCTATGTCCCTGTAGTTTTGACTGAACGGGATGCTCATTTTTCTTTATTTCCTCTCCAAATTCACTTAGTCCATTTTTTCCCCTGCCTTCTCTCCTCGGTAGGAGAAGATTGCTCAAGTGCGCTGGGACCTGATGATGAAGACGAAGGAACACACCAAAAAGCTTCACCAGATGAACGACCTGTGCCTCGAGAAGAAGAAACTTGATTCCAGGTTGAACACACTCCAGAACCAGCAGGTAAGTGCTTTCCTTCCAGCCCTCCGCAGAACCCAAAGCCCGGCAAAGCACTGGCACTTCAACAGACCTTGAGCGTGGACCACTGCCAGGCCATCTGCCCCTGGATACTGACTACTGGGCACTTGAGAGCGGCTTCCAGAGGGGACTAGCTTTATCAAATGCCTCTTGTGCACCACGAACGCATATGAATAGTCACCAATGCACTTTACCTCAGTCTTGGAGAGTAAGGTAGCAAGCACAAAGAAAGACGCCAGTGCACTCCCTGAATTTGGCTGGTGTCAGGGTCCACTTTCAATACGTTTATTTTTACTTGACAGGAAGTAGGCATCTTGAATGCTTGCTAGATTCTTTTTTTCTGAGGGTTTCAACTTGTCATTATGGAATCCACATTGAGCCTATGAATGTACTTACTAAGGAGTATGTGATGGGTTCTAACACTTATTTAGTGAATGGTCACCAAAGTGAGTCTTGTCCTTTAGTAGTTCAGCATCTTCTATAGTGTCTGAAAAAAAAAATCAGTCATCTTTCTTAGTCCTCCCGCCCCGCCATTTATAGTTCCTTTAAGAATCCTGGAAATAATTTAAACCAAGTGTTTTCAAATTATGGTCCCTTGAGGAACCACACCTGCATCAAGTGGGAACTTATTCACAATCAGCTGGGAACTTATTCGCAATGTAAAATGAGAGTCCAGGCAGAGAAAACCATGGGCCACAAGGTGGCACACAGGAGCTGACTTTTTTTTTTTTTTTTTAAACTGTAAGTGAAGTTTATACAGTCTAATTTGTAAGCTTGCCAAAAATCACAGGCTTTCAGCTAGGAATGAAGAAACACTATGCCCTAAGGTCACGTGTTTACCGACTTTATGCGTAGCTCATGGATATCTTAAAATTTGTACTTGAAATCTCCATAAAAGGGATGTTGCCTTGACGAAGGCAACCTTCAGAGCAGATGAGAGCAGATTTCAATTGTGCTAGAATCCTTGACTCTTAGCCGGTGAGAAGTTTCAGCTAGACTCCAGTGTGAAGGGCTCCTCTCCTATCTTAGGTCCCCCTAACTTGTCTTTGCACCTTACCTGGGACCCAGTGATGAGCCTCCAAGTGGAGAAGGATGGATAGATAGTTTAAACTACTTCCAAAGCAAGGTTGAATTTGAAAAGTTGTTCAAAGGTACATGTTTTAATCGTGAGGCTTTAGCGGATGTGTAAAAAGTAATATGCTGTAAGAAAGGCGGTTTGTTTGTCTTTTAATTTTATTTTTCCCCAAATAGGGAAACGCCTTCCAGGGCCTTCGGAAAGCAGACATAGTGGCAAAGCAGAAGGTCACCGAACTGGTCCAAACCCAGTTAGAAAAGATCACGGCACTGAAGGAAGAGATTGAGCTTTTGCGGAAGAAGGGGGGGCTCCTTCTCCCTCCTATCACACCCAAGCCAAAGAACGAGATGAAGCCCATGGACACTTAAGGCTGCCGTCGTCTCATTTCCACCAAGAGGCCCAGTGGATTTTACCAGTCTACTTCCCCGTCACCCACAACAATCCTCTCACTTTAAAGTGAACCGTAGTGTGAACTTAAAAAAGGGGTCCTGCCCCGTGACTTAATATTTCCCCAGGTTAGAAATCATCCGGACGCTGACCTGCACTGCACTTGTGACTGTGCCGAGAAGACAAGGTAGACGTTTTCACCCTAAGCTGGATATGAAGAAGGCTGAGTCTGGTGGTTGCAAGAAAGCAGCTGTTAGATGTGTTTTCCGAAGAGTAATCTGTTTCTCTGGTATTCCGAATATGTAGCCATTGGCAAGAAAAACTATTATTCAGCAACCCATGAGGGAACTTCCTTTTCTTAGTCCTTGGATCTTTAGAAAATAAACTGTTTGTGTTAAATAGTCTGTGAGAGGACATAAGAGAAAACGGCAAACCGTCCTGCCCATAATAACTTAGAATAAGAAATGCAAATGCAAGCGTTGCTATTGTTGTCTTCACAAAGCAGTTACTTGAAGGCTCGGGCCTGAGGAAATGAAGACAGACGCAGGGAAACAGCTCGCTCTGAGCTGGCAGAGGCGACTCCCTGATTTACCCAGTTTCTGAAAAAACTCCTCAATTCTGAGGCTCACATTTTCCAAAACAAGTCAGTCAGGAAGCTTTGCTCTAGCTAGGCTCTCGGCGGCTCCAACAGAATTCTACCCTCTGTCAGGCTTCACCTGAGTCTTTCCTGGTTCCGATCCAGACAAGGGAAGAAATAGATTTTCATCTCACCTAGGTTCTAACTCTGATAGTCAGTCACTTTTGACTGTGTGTGACATTTTAAACTCAAGAGTGCACTCTCCAGCTCAGGGAAGGGTTTATTGAAATTCATGACTGCACCCCTCACAGATTGATCTCCCTGACACTTGGTGTCCCTCCAGTGTGACACTTTGATTTCCCAGGTGAATTGTTACCAGAAGCCCCTGCGGTGCGGAAGAGTCCTTACTGAGTTTCTGTACCGCACATCTGAGAACACAATCGCCGGCGATGTACAGACAGGTCTGCGCCCTTCCACAGAGTGTCAGAGTGTATTGAACAAGGCGCATCAGGTTTATTGGCTGTGATTTATGGAGTGGTCTCATTTCCCCCCACAGCTGGCTATTGGTATTTGTAGCCTTTGACTACACTCTTGCTCACTGATTAGTAGAGCTCAGATCACAGGTCACATTTCACACTGTAAAATGTCATCTTTGTGAGTACATGTGTCTGCAAATGGATACAAAGATGCTAGAGGCCACAGAGCTCAGAGAGGCCTCAACCAGAGGCAGCAAGGGCGCTGATATGAATGCAGCCCTTTAAAAACGGTTAGGCGCTATTGCGGCCAGTTGGAAGCCAAGCCCAGATGACCCAAGCCACATGATCGAGCCCAGTTAGCTATCTGGAAGCAATGCTCAGGTTTGGCCCTAGCAGCAGAAATGCTGGACTTTTTTTTGATGCAAGGCTCAGGGCTGGGTCCAGATGGACCAATGGCAGCGTCATGGTAGAAGCCTCTAGAATGCTTTGCGTGTCAGCACTCCCTGGCACATTTTCTGAGGGTCAGATGACTGGCTAAAGGCCGTTCCCTCACAGTGTCAGATACTCTTCTTTTTATGGTGTCCAGATGAAGGTTGAAGTGTATTAGGTAGGTTCGTGGGCCTGTTTGGGTTTTGTCTGATATAATTCTAACACATTCATGTATCTGCATGTTCCCTGTCTACTTTGGTAAGTTGGTAGGTAGTACGGTTTTCCTTGAAAGAATAACCTAAGCCTAACCCATGGTTCATGTTGGACATGCTAGTAGTGTTTGTGCATACCAACACAGCATGAAGAGTCTGCCTCTGGATTTGTACTGCTCTTGTAAAGGGAGGCAGATTAAGGGCAAGGCCACCTAAAAAGCAATCAGTCGCCGGGCGTGGTGGCGCACGCCTTTAATCCCAGCACTTGGGAGGCAGAGGCAGACGGATTTCTGAGTTCGAGGCCAGCCTGGTCTACAAAGTGAGTTCCAAGACAGCCAGGGCTATACAGAAAAACCCTGTCGCAACAAACAAACAAACAAACAAACAAACAAGCAATCAGTCATTGCCTCATACAGTATGAAGTGGATTGAAGCAACTTGGTCTCTCCACTCAGCTATGCGTTTCATTGATGAAGGCAAACAGGGCTAACCATAAGTCTTCATTGCTCATTCATGCGTAAAAAAAGTTGCCTCAAAACTTAGCTTTAAAAACGAGTTATTGAGCTAGAGGTTAGAGGTCTGTGGGTCTCAGGATCTGGAAGCAGACTTGGGAAACAGGATCCTAGGGAGCCTGGACAACTCCCTTCAGCATCTGGCCATTCTGAAAGAGTACAGTAAGCAGGGTGTGTCTATACGTTGCTTTTAGTGGCGCTCACCAAAACCCATTTTGACATTTACTTTAGATCACGGAGAGGTAGAAGGCAAAATTAGGCTTTACAAAAAATAAAACAAGCTTCCAACAGCCTGTCAAGTGAACTACAGCTCAGATTGGAGCTGCATTAGCAAAGACTGCAAGCATTAGCTCTGCCCTTTCCTCTCCTGGAAGTGACCGCTAAAGGCTTCAGTATGTGTTTGAAATCTTACTTCTTCTCTTGCAGGATTAGACTTCACGGTCTTATAATTTCCATGTTCCTTACACTTATTTCTATAAACACGTTAAAAGCCACTACCTTCCTGAAAATCATGCTGCATTTTCCTGTTCAGATTAGCTGTGTTTGTAGAAAAATGGGTGCAAGGCTACCGACGGCTAGGTGCAGTACTCCTTCCCACCAGGAGATGGCGGCCTCATCCCAGGCAACCTGAAGGCGGCCCCTAGTCTACCTTAGATCCTGCTAAGCAAATTCTTGGAAAAGCAGTCTGATACAACTCTTAATAAGATTAAATGTGTCAGGCTGAATTCCAACTCTCCTTTTTCCTGAAATATACATATTCCCTCCCTGCACAATGAATACTCAAAATGTGTGAAGACTTGCATTCAAATGTTCAGTTTCTAGTTAAGTCGTGTGCCACACATGAAAGTTTTAAGTTTGCATGCACTGTACACGCACGCATGCACGCACACACACTTACCCCTATGAATGATCTTTTTGTGGAGCAACATTAAATAAATGTTGGCTTGAAATGAGTCAACTTCTCCAGCAATGGTAACTTTAGAATGAAAACAACCTACTAGGGACCACATGTTAACAGGTGGCATAGTACTAAGCTAAACGGTGTTTTGGAAGCAATAGTTGGTCTTTTAAAACACACACACACACACACACACACACACACACACACACACCTACACAAGAAGAATTCACTTCATTCCTTTAATATGGCAGATGCTCACCTCCAGTCCAGCAAGGGAACAGTGAATTTGCTTCCTGTCTGTGTATTCCTTCTAGAAGTAAGCAGTTTGTAGTGTCATGTTACATGAATCCAAACTCAGTGTTCATTGTTTAAAGAGACAAAAAAATATGAAAAATATTTGTGACTGTTCCCAGATTTTATCATGATGGATTGGAAATCATCTTGAGCAGGGCTTTACTGCAGCCACTCAAAGATGGGACGCCGAATGTCTAGAGAAAACGCTGACTCACGCGTGACTAAGATGAAGGTTACAAAGAAGACTAAACATTTATTTAGAAGTTACAGTGTTTGTTTTTACAGAGATATGTTGCCACCGATTATTGATTCTGGGAGACTGTTAATGCTTAGAGTGCTGTACACATCTGGGGCTTTTCTCGTGACATCTTGGAAACCTGCCCTGTGCCACCAAATCGGAGTGGCTTCCAGGTGGCTCCAGTCTGCAGCAGGATGGCCTTTGCTTTATCCCTGTGTTCTTCATGAACAGTGTGCTTAGGGTCCTTCTGCCAAGTCGTCCGAGGGCCTCCTGGTGTCCGTGGTAGCTGCAGGTTCTGGGCTCCATCTGCAGCCTGACCATCTATGATACTCATTTCCACTGGTCTCCAGTTACTCAGTTGCTTGTTTTCTGTCTTGTGCCAGAAAGGGGAGGATTCCATATCTCTCCAGAATTATAGAAACACATATACATTTATTTACAAGTGCATAAATATATAAATATGGCTATAATAGAAAAATAAATACCAATTTTTCTCTGTCAACAAACAAACAATATATAGTCTTTCTGGGATATTAGCTTCGGCCTAAATTGTGGGAGGTGGTGTTTCAAAGGACACATGAACTGATGGGCTAGGCGGGAACCGCATCCCAAGTTCCTGTCCTGTGTAGGTCCCTGATGGGTGCTGGGAACACCAGTCTCCTCCACCCACTTGGCAGGAGTCAGAACTGTCTACTTCTTCAACTGGTACAAGACCTAAACAGCACCGGGGCCCTGTGAGGAGAAAAAGTAGGCGGCATTAAAATCTAGACTCACCAAGCAGTCCTCGCTAATCTCTACCTATAGCTGGTCACACTGGCCCTGGAAGGGGAAGACCCTTACTATTCATCTATGTTGGGACCAAAGACCTTAGACTGCAAAGCACTCGGCTTGTAGCCATCAGCTACGTACACATAGAACACAAAGGGATGCCCGGCTCTCTCTAGCCAGGCTGTGTTCTACCTCATGATCCAACCAAGCCTTGTTTTCATGACGACTGGCCTGGCTTTGGAGCTGATGATCTTTTAGAATTTCATGTCCTAGAGACAGGGTCTAGGGTCCTCATGGCAGAAGCATGCACCCCCGGGAAGCTAAGAAACACCAACTCATCCTCTGAAGTACCAAGTGCCCCAACTAAGTCCTGGTGGATTTGCTTGACGTAGGTAGAGAGGGAGCTATGGGCAGGGGTGGTCCCTCGATGAACAAGTTTTGTGGGTGTAGACAGTTACTATGGTGATGTGTGTACATGCATGGCTTCCTGATGACTGAGAAGAACCAATCCCTAATTAAGGCCTGACAGAACAGAGGATCAGAGAGGCCCCCATGTGATGAGGGGCAGAAAGACTCTGCAAATAGCCCCGAATCTCAAAAACAGAGAGCAAATGGGCTTCTTCCTTTGGAATGGAGGATGCTTTTCTCTTCAGCCTTTGAGGACCACAGTTACAGTGTTGGAGTCAGACTAGCCTGGGAAGGCCTCATGGCCCTCTAGGCCTTTAGTAGCCAATGAGTGGCCATCCATCCCCAACTCCCAAACACTCCCTTGAAGAAGTCCCTTGTCCTTTCTCAAAGCCATCACTGGGTTATGGGCGACCCCATCAGACAAGTTCTCCCTGCTGCCCCTGGCTGACCTGAATGATATGGAGGGTCCCATGAAGATTCTAGTCCAGGACTTTCAGATGTTCGCCTCACTGCCGTTTGGCATGTGGTGACGGGTTGCTTCTGGAGGTGACAGCAGTCTTGAGGTTGGAGCAGCTGGTGAGTTGAGTCATCAGGCAGCGTGTATAAGAAAGCATCCTCTCCTGAGGCAGACTGGGGACCTCTGCATTGTCCAAGACCCGATGGGGTGGGTTAGTGCAAGCAGAATGGGTGTGCACTTTCACGATCTGACATACATCATCTAAAGGTATCGGAGCAGGCCCAGAACACACACCGGTCCCCCGTGAACATCAGGAGCTGCCCCACCAAATTCAGCAGGTGATAGTTGAGCTTTATTGTGGGAGGTGGCAAACTGGGTGTCCTGGGGCCTGTAGGCAAAGTTGGTTCTACCTCCAGGGTTTTGGTGAGCTAGTAAGTGACAGATGCTGAGAAACAACCGAAGCCCCTAAGCAGAAAAGTATCATAACTGTGTACACAGCACCTTGCCCATGGGGTAACTGCCCCATCGGGTACAAATGGCAAACTTGGGGAATCCCTGCATGAAGCGCTACTTAGCTCTGGTTGACAGACTTTGGATAGCGAAAGGGAATGGGAGGATTGGAGACTTGGGAATAAAAGTGGGGATGGGAGGGGCCTGGTTACCTGGCAACCTGCTGGTTCTGGAGGTCACATCCATTGCTAACAATGGGCTGCCTCAGTTGGCTGTTGGTGTCTTCCCTCTGCTTGAAGGAAAGAATGAAAGGTCAAGACGGGAGCTCCTGGTGCAGTGCCTCACCACTGAGCAGGATGAGCTGTGGTTAACTCTAGGGAGCTCAGCCCAGCAGCTCTGGATGAACAAGGGGAAGGCCCAAGAGGCAGCTCATTGTCCCTCCATATGTGCACCCGGGGGCCCACACTCAGGAACACTTTACCTGGGCAAGCTCCCCTGGGCAGTGCTGCTGAGGCTTCCTGCCTGGGCAGCCCACTGTAGCAGCAGGGCAGCCCCTGCTTCCATGCACTCGACTGACACAGGCCCGTCCACTGACGCCACCGAGGTAGGGCTGCCCATTGGCTTGGTGACCTGGAAGTCCCCCCAATGGCACCATTGTGTACTGGCAGGAGGAAGCCAGGAGGGCACTCCGAGGAAAACCCAGATCTGTCGTATGTTCTGAAATAGAAGACAGGGGTCTCCTTAGCCTCCTACAGCTGGATAAAGCCTCACACTCATAGTGTCAGAGAGATAGGCAGGGAGGTGACTGTCCAACAGCCTGAGAATACTTTTTCTAAGTCTTCCTAGCACCCATTTCTTCTTTAGAGTGAGGAGTGTAGAAAGACAATGAGTCAATGGCTTCGGAGCCGTGAAGCCCTTGTTTCGTGGGGGAGTCAGTGCAGATACTGCTATTTGAAACAGAAACTAAAGGGCAAGTCAGGTTAGCCCAGGAGGAACAGAGGGCTCAAGGCAGCCCCCACTGGGCAGACAAGCAGAATGCGGGATGAGGCAGGAGCAATTTGTATATGAACATGTTTGAGAAACAACTTCAGACATTCGAAAAAGATGGAGCAGATAATTACGGAACCCCAGGGTAAGAAAGGACGAGAGAGAGAGAGAGAGAGAGAGAGAGAGAGAGAGAGAGAGAGAGAGAGAGAGAGAGATAGGTGAGGGCAGGAGGGAGGAGCCCAGCCTCAGATATTCAGTGTTTCTGTGGGACCTTGGGGGCCACCTGAACTTGGTTGCTTGAGCTCCCAGGGAGGTGGAGCTGGACCACTGGCCCTGCCTGGGCACTGGCCAGTTTGGTGGGCTGAGAGGTGTCTCCCCTCCTTCCCCTCTGGGCTGAGGTGTCACTCACTCTGCTTAGACCAGGCCCTCCATAGGCAGAAGGGAATGAAGGTGACGATGATGAGGACTATAGAGCCCAGAACGACCCCGACAATCAGATAGGGCAGGTCGCTGGCCCGTGCCACCATGGCTCCAGTGCCCACCGGCCGTTCCATGGTTTCTAGGGGTGGAGGCTGTGGTGGAGCTAGAGTCAAGGGTGGGGGTCTTCCAGGCTGACCAGAAAATTTCCGAGCTGCAATTGAAGGCAAAACTCACATCAGTATCTATTTTTCTGTCTGTTTTTGTTTTGTTTTGTTTTGTTTTTTACAACAAGTAGAAAATCAAAGCACCTCAATTCCATGGACATAGGAAATGGGGCCTAGATCCCAAGATGGGGGACTCAATATTCCTTATCTGCATCCTGTCCATAACTTATCAAGGACATTGACAACTAACGTGCAATGTGCTGTTGAGGTGTTTGTGAGCCAAACACTGAGTTGGAGTGGGCACAGGTAAATGTGGTTTTTGAAAGAACAATTAAAATTCGAGAGAGCGGTGAGTGGACACAGGTGGAAGGACTTTCCCACAGCTTTGCCATTTCCAGGTAGATGAAGGGATCTGAAGTGTTAGGGATTAGCATGGGTTGTAAAGCAGGGCACCTGAGGACTCTGTGGGACAGAAGACATTTGGTAAATTCCATTCAAAAGCAGACCGTTAAACACTATGTTCCTCACTGAGGTCCGCTCCTGCCAGCGAACACAAATGGACTCTGCCACTTCCTTCTCTCAGCTTTCTGATGTCACAGTCTCCCAGTCTGTGTAATCTCTCCTGCTTCCATGATTCCCTCTCTGTCCTAAAGACTGCGGAGGCAGGAGACATTCTGCTTTTATCAGACACTCTCAGCACCTCCAACGATTCAGCCACTGGGAAACTCTCCCAGTCCTTCTCTCTTCCCACTCCCTCCTCCCAGTCCATTTCTCTTCTCACCCTGTCCATCCCAGTAGAGAGCAGCCACCTGGGTAATGATGCTTCAAGTGAAATTCTCAAGCTTGCTTTATATCTCCCAACCCAACATGCAATTGGCCCAGGTTTTGCTTGCACCTCCTCAAAAGCAGGGACAGAACCATTCTCTTCACCTTTATCTCAGAGCCTCACTTCTCTCTCCTCAGCCTGCCTGTGACCATTATTATAAAGAAGCCCAACAAGGACCCTCTTCTACCTCACAGTCCCTGTAAACTGCATAGCTCCTCCTCCAGCATCCTTCAGTGACCCAGTGATGTCAGTGTTTCTTGCCTGAGCCACTTTTTAGGCTTGGCAAGACCCTCAAGGCACTCCCTCCTCATTCCAGCCTAAAGAGTTAGTCCAAAGATCCGAGAAGATATATGAATTTGGGCTGTGTGCATGTGTCTCTCTCTTCGATGGATGTGGCACAGAGGGCAAGTGTATACAGTTGGTGCTCAGTGAGTATTTGCAAAATGACTGAAGGCTTGCATAGGGGGAGAGAGAACACAGTTGCCTCAGCCACAGGGGAGTGCTGTTTTCTCTGACTCCATTGTGGTCCTATGATTAGGTCTTTAGTAATTCACTACTTCATCAACTTGGAGTATTTAAAAACCAGACATAATGACGCCCACTCACCCGAACAATGAATGTGCACATGTGAACAAGTGCATGTGTTTGCATTTAAGTTAGTGCAGAATATATGCGTGTCTAATAGGCTTTCGTGCAGAAAATGGACCTGGGCTTATAGCTATATGAAACTGTCTGAAGCGGCCTCTACCACATCTTGGTTATAAAACTTTGGCCAAGGTGTAGATATAATAAGTTTCCTGAGGCTCATATTATCAGACTACAGTTAAATTAAATAAAACCAATAAATATAGATACCAAATGCCAAGAAATATAGTGTATAGAACATTTCCATCTTAAGATGGGTTCTGTTCCTAATGAGTTCATGGGTCAGTTAGTTCTCACATCCTTGAAGTCATCATGGTGGCAACCTACTCGTATTCACACACAGCTCAAGAGAATCATTTGGGAGGCAACTGATGAGGGTAGGGATCTTTCCAAAATCAGGGTCTTCTTGGAAGGGATGCCAGGATGGGTGGGAGAGAGGCTCTGCTCCAGTCTGTGGGGATTCCTGGGACAGGAGAGGACCCTGGAAGAATCACCTTTGGTCTCGCAGATCATGACATTGCTGAACTCGCTCTCCCCTCCTTCATTGAAGCACTGCATCTTAATATCATAGGAAGTCTCTGGCTGCAGGTGGCTGATGGAGTGCCAGTATCTGTCCCCTGGGAAGGAAAGTGAGGGTCACTATGGTGATGTGTATGTCGTATGCTTGGCCTTGATCACACAATCAGACAAACCTGATCGTCTTATCTGCTGATCAACACAAGAGACACATGACATCTGTATGACCACTCATGTTTCTGTTGTGCCGTGGTCACTAAGAAAGAAGCACGTTGGCCCTTTTAACTGGATAGCTCCACGTGTGTCATAAGGGACCCACCGACACAGAACATAGATTCCATTTTATGATTCATGAGGTTTTGCCAACACCCAGACCCCCTTGCCAGTGAAGGACACCCCATCAATGCGTCTTCTCACCTTCCACCATGTCCTTCTTGTAATCACTGTCATTGTCACTGTCTGTGGGTCGGTAGTAGATATAGAAGCCATGGATTGGGGTGTTGTTGTTACTGGCTGGGATATACTACATGGGATAGAAAACAGACACGTTCACAGTGCGTTAGAGAAATCATCAAAGCAAAACCACAGGGCTGTGGGATCTTCCCCCAAGTCCAGAGTTTGGACTTCCCAGAGGCCCCAACAAACATCCCTGAATAAGTGAATAAGCCCCTCAGGTTCTCTGAAGAACGCTGCAGAGATAGGGCATTATTTTATTTTGCTGATGGACCCTGGAGATTTTAGAAGCAAGAAGCAAATTATAATTCTTCAAAGACTTTTGGTCGCTTCTGAGCCTTCCTGGAAGCACAAAGGGATGCTGGACAAGGGTTGAGATTCCTTGTGGTATTGGGTAAAAAGCAGGAAGGAAGGTAGGATGCAATCAGAAAGTGGGAACCAGTTTAAAAGTGACAGCCAGCAAGAGCTCCAGCTACTGTCACCCTCCCAAGACACCGCAAAGGGGCTGTCAGGTTCTCTAAGTGGGAAGCCAAACTCACAGACAAGTGGGAGGAGAAATATTTTCACACTACTGTTGGCCCAGGCACTTACCATCCACTTGAGCATAATAGTGGTCTCATTGACTGCATCAGTGAAGGTGATGTAAGGTCCTGCCACGGGCCTCTCATATACACGGCCACTGTAGCCTGACACCACGTAGGGCCGGGAGGGAGCACTGGGCTCACTCTCCCCTAGCATGTTCAAAGCACGAACTCGGAACTTGTAAGAAATACCTGTAAGAGAGAGTCTTCCTGAGCTTGGGAAATACAGATGATTTCTCCCACTGCCCTTCAAGGCCCAGCCCAGGGATATCTGGTCAGCTCTTCCCCAAAGATGTCCACCCAGGACCCATAAGAACCCCCATCCTTCTCAAGCCACACAGGAAGTGGCTCTGGACTCCTCTTTGGAGAGAGGAAGGAAGAGGGGGTGGTGTGGGGCTAAGGCAGAGCCACAAATTCCAGACCCATGAGTACTTGTGGGGAATGAAGGGAGGACTGAATTAAGACTGTCCACTGTCCCTCCTCCTCCACGGGGTCCCAGCACAGAAAGAACCAGGAAGGGGACCAGGCTCCTACCTTTCTCCAGGCCTGTGATTTCCACAGAGAGCCTCGAGGGAGGTATGGCACTGGTAGCCAGTATCCAATCTCCCACTTTTTTTAGCTTCTTGTACTCTACACGGAAAGACTGAATCGGGAAGCCGCCGTTCCCTCGGGGAATCCAGGTTACGTACACGGAGGTCTCAGAAGCTGTGGAGATGGTGGGTCTGTCTGGAGCTTCTGGGGCTGGGATGGCCGTGCACAGAGGAAAGACATAGACAAACAGGGATACCATGAGATGATGCTCTGGACCAACCAGACCCAACCTGAGCCTAACAAGGGCCTGTTCCTTCCTCTGCGTGCTGTTGTGTTTATCACATTCCCTTGCATGGGAGAATCCCCAGTGCTTCTTCATCTACTCTTCTGCAAAAACAGAGGGTAGAGAATTAATGTTCTCTGGATCCACAGACTCAGTAATTCCAGTATTTTCTCCAAAGGGCATATTTTCATTGTCGTTCACTAAAGAGATGCAGAATATGTCACTGGGACTCTTGGACCTCAGAACCCTAACCTCATTTGACCTGCAGCAACAAGCCCTCTGTGACAGTTTGTCCTTATTACTCTTCTGCCTGCCCCTCACTGCTGCTGGGCTTACGGGAGAGGCGGCCATGGTCAGGCTGGCTGCTGCTCTGGAGACTGGCACCGGGGTCATCTCTCTGGATCTGCTGCTCCTTACTGGCCACGATCTCAGGTTTGGGCCGCCGTCCTGGGTGAGAAGGATTGAGAACAAGTGAGAGAGCATATGAGCTCTCCCTTACTAAACTCCTGTTTTGCCTAAGACTCTGACAAGGGCTGCACCAAGGTGATACAAGTAAGATTTCAGGGTAATGAAAGTGTGGTGTAACTCCCAGCTTTCTCTACTATTGTGCCGCTATTGATCCTTGTGCTTAGCAGGGGGCGGGGCGATGGGGGATGCCAGAGAGGTTCATCAGTCAGAAAGGTAGTGCTTTAGACCAGGCACATAAGTCCACAGAGGCAGCCACTGGAGAAGGACAGAGGTGAACAAAGCGAACAGGATTTTGCATCCGGCCTCACTATAACTGGCTCGGGCCTTTGGAACTCTGAGCTAAGCAAAACTATTTGACTTACCTGTTCGGAAGGTGACCATAGCTGTCTGGCCCTCGCCAGCACAGTTGTAGGCTGCCATCTCCACTTCGTATAAGCTTCCAGGGTCAAGCCTGGTCAGGGTGAGGCGGTGCTGGTTGGCTGGAATGCCAGAAATGGTCCAGTCGTCAGAGGAGTTCGTGACCTGCTGAAGAGGGTGACTGGGGTAAGGACCTGCCTCTGCTGTGGTGTTCAGGAGGGTTTCGGCCTGAGCCCAAGATGGCAGGGAGAAAGAAAGAGGACCGTGGACTAGGTTAAAGGCTGGTGGGACTGCATAGCTCAGACTGGTTCTCCTACTCTCTAAGCTAATGATCCTATTAAGGAAAGTTTGCAAGGATAGCTACTGAACTGACTGCCAGTCCCCCCAAAGGCCACTCTTCCATCTCCTGCAACCTCCTCATCTAATGTTCTCTCTGTTTGCATATGAAGCCAAACCCGAGCCCTTCAGTCCATATTATAATGAGAGACGGTGACAGGAATGATAACAAAACTGGAAGCAATGGAAAGATGGTCCTAGCGTGCTCATTCTCAGTGCACTGCCTGTCCCTAAGTCTCAGCAGTCAGTATCCACAAGCAAGGAGTCTCAGCCAGGAGAGCTGAGGAACTCATCCATGGTTGCAAAGCTAGTGAGCACAGAAACCCTCACTTGCATCCAAAGAGCATGCTCAGAAGTTACCTGCTCTAGACAGAGGATTCTGGGAGTGGAAAACCCCAAATTCAAGTTCTGACTGTATAACCCCAAGCAAACTCCCACACTGGTGAGCCCTGAGCCATTCATCCCTAAGATGGGCAAATACAATGTCTTGAGTTACTCTGAAGTCAAGTTAGATGACTTGGCACAGGTGAGGTTCCCAACAAATGAATGCCTGGCCTGTCTCCAGACGCTCTTGGCACCCTTCACCCTGTGAGATTTCTCACTTTAAAATTCTTCTCCTGTTTCTGCTCCCTGTCCCTGTTCTTGAAGCTTAAAAAACAGGGTGTACGTGAAGGATTATAAATGAACTTTTAATGGTTAGCTCTTTAAAAAAATATTTATGGGAGAACTTCGGGCACCCAAAGGCAATGGTGAGAGATTATTTCCTCCCACCCACCATCTTTTAAGAAGGACTTTGTGGCCAGCTCTGTGCATCTCAGAAAGCCTGCCAGAATGGAGAGCTGAGGTTTGATTAAGAAAGCGACCAGCTGCTGGGGAAAGCTCTTATCCCTAAGCAAAGTATTCGCAAGTAGAACAAAACCTCCCATTCAAGACCAGGGGATGGTCTGAGCTCATTAATGTCGGGCTTCCAGGATTTGTTCCAAGGGGAAAGGTTTTCACAAGCTGAGAATCCCCAGTGATGCTGGAAACCCAAACACAGTAGCCTAGGTCTACAGTGGACGAGATGAAACTTGCTTTGTGCACGTGAAAATCAGCCTGACTAATTCCCAATGCCCTGCAAAAGACAGAGAATAGAAAAACAAAAACAAAAACAAAAAACAAAACAACCCAAACCCACAACCCAATGCTGACTTCTGATTCCAACCTTCTTTCTTTGGTGACGACCATTAAGCTATGTTAGTTCCAGTGAGCAAGAACAGCTTTCAAGACATACTTTCTGTCTTGGCAACATTCACTTAAAAGCTCCAACTGTTCCACAGGGCAATGCCTAATGGAAGCCAGACTCAGCAGGGGCCCTGTCCCGACTGTCATTTTCCTGTACCTCCTCCTCCCTCTGCCCTCCCAGCACCGGCCTCAGACTTCCACTGGGACCCAGAAATGAAAATAAGAAATGCAAGGGTAATTAGTCACTGTCACACACTCTGGGAGGGTGGACGCAAGCATCAGTTTGGCATTTCCGGATTACCCCAGTGCGGTCTTT
The DNA here is from genome assembly GCF_978045245.1 of Mus caroli. Lineage (NCBI taxonomy): Eukaryota > Metazoa > Chordata > Mammalia > Rodentia > Muridae > Mus > Mus caroli. The sequence continues at coordinate 41,499,158 of NW_028227272.1, forward strand.
GCCTCCTTGCCTGTAGTGGGAGGTAGCTTCAGGGCCACCTATTGGCCTGAAAAATATTATTCTTACTATCATACTGGTTTCTGTCTCTTGGGTACTATATTTGGCCTTCCCTAATCTTTGTCTACAACTCACAGGGAGGTGTCTAGTTACACAGGAAAATAAAGATTGGGACCAGCCCTGCCCTGGAACACAGGCTAAACAAGGCTGTTACTTTTCAGAAAGCCATTTACACCTTTAGCTGGTCCTGGAGGTGGTGTGGGGGAGGGAACTGTGGTCTCTCCTGTGCCTACATGGGAAACTACATGAGGGCTCAGGGTGTTGCTCTGCCTCCGGTACTTTTCTGACCACCTGAGGTCTCTGGGAACTTCTTAGGTACCCAGGTCTTCTGGAAGGGGAAGACACAGAGAAGGCCAGACTATGCGAGGCCAGAGGTGTTTGCAGCAGGGACCTGGCTTGTACAGAGTGAGAGCATTCCGAACATTCCACCGTGTGAGGGGAGGCTTGTTTTCTTGTTTGCTTTTGGAGTAGGAAAAGGTGGGTAAGTATTTTTCGTTCCATTTCACATTTCCATATTTTCTACCAAGTGCACAAAGCATTTTTGTAAGCAAAAAATAATCCAAACGCACACAAGCGCCCATATTTATAATAAATAGGTTGCTGGTATTAAATTTTTTTTAAATCCACTTAAGACTAGAACTTTTCTACTTTCTGGTGATATTGGAAAGAAACAGCACAAACCTCTGGTGAGCAGAAATGTTTTATGAGGAGTCTCATCTCACATTCCTTATGCAGCTTTGAGAAGAGTGGCAGATGGAAGGCCCTGGTTCACCTCACCAAACAGTGGTCAGGACCATGGGACAGGCACAGTTCTGTCTCTGTATCCTGTCACAGTCTAAAAGGCTCTCCCTGAGAGCTCCTCCAACCCCTGGACAGGTTCCCTCTGTTGAGGGAAAAATAGCTAAGGTCTCAACAATGTGATGTGCCAGAGGCTCTAACGCCTGGTTAAACAGGAGCTACCACAACATCTGAGAGTCGGAGGGCATTTTACAGTCCGCGGGGAGAACACTTGTTCCCTAAATAACTGTTTTCCTGGCTGGAGAGACCTGTTTGCCCTGCTAAAGTTCTTGCAGGTATGCTTAAGAAAAAGCTTGTTTTGGTTGGAAAACAAATGTGGTGGGGATGGCGGGGGCGGGGGGGGGGGGGAGGAGTGAGGAGGGTGGCCATAGTAATGGAGGGGGGGGGGTGAGTTATCTCTGGACTAGTGTTGGCACAAACTTCCAGGTAGGAGTACACAAATGTCACACCTGAGGGCCCACGCAGAGCCCGTGTCTGGGCCTGTAAGAGATCACCCCATGTCTGTATTCCCGCTAGCTTTCCAGGGGTGTGTGTGTGGTAGGGATGGGCATTTGAGGAGACAGAAAGGAAGGACATGTCTGTGGTGCATGCTGGGTCCTGGCTTCAGGCCAGGAGACAGAGCGACTTGATTCAGCTTCACCAAGAAGCTTGCAGGAAGGGAGAGGTACAATGCCAGGGTTGTACCTTACGATGCTTCACTACGTAGTACAGGATGGGTGTCCGGCTGCTCCCCTCATGGCGGGGCCGCCACACCAGCTCATAGGAGTCCGTCTTGGAGGTCCGGGGTGAGCTGAGGATGACAGGTGCCTCTGCAGGGGCTACCTGCTCTTCTCCCGGGCACTTCAGGGAAGTAGGCTGTACCGATGTTGGGGGCTTAACAAGCCCCGGTTGTTCCCGAAGCATCTGGTCAGGTCTGCTGGGTCTGGAGGGTGGCATGGGGGGTGTGGCAGCAATCGGCTTGGTATCCCTCCCGGGTCTCAGGGTTGTGTCTGAGGACCAAGCAGGAAAGAGAAGGGGAGGGGGGAAGGTGTTAGTGGCCCTGATCACCTGCCAGGGAGAAAACAGAATAAAAACAGAGAAGACCTGAAATCACGATGAGCCCAATCTGTGACACACAGCCAGGCTCTGCAGAAGAGAAGGCTGGTGCCCTTATCCTGCCAGAAGGAAAACGAGGTCTTTCCGCGATGCTGAGGTTTATATTTATTTAAACGCTCGCTCGCTCACGCGCGTGCGCGTGCGCGCACGCGCACGCACACACACACACACACACACACACACACACACACACACACACACACACACACACACACGCTGTGAATGTGGGTCCTGGAGCTTGAATTTGGGTCTTCAGGCTTAGCGGGAAGCACTTTTACCTATTGAAGCATCTCACTGGCACTAATGTGATGGCACTAATGAGGGGACCAACAGTCCCCTTTAGGCATTGTCCCCTGGTTGGTCCCCAGCTGCTAGTGCGATTTTGGAGGAAGTAGGCCCCAGAGGCATATTTTTTAAGGTTATTCTTTCCCTCGGTCCCCTCCCCCCCCCCCTCCGCCCTATAGTTTCCATCACAGAAACCGCCATGAAGTTCTGCCTCACGAAGGGCTCTGACTCAGTAGAGCTATGGCTCTGCCCTGAAACCTCTAAATTCATGAACCAAGGAAGATTCCTTCCCTTCAAGCTGTTTTCTCCTTTGAAGTTATTTTTTGTTTGTGCTGGAAAAAGTGACGAACCCAGAAAACTGGCACCAGGAAAGTGTGACGGACGCTGCCGTGCGGGTTCTGCTGCCTTCGGGGTTGATTTATGGGGGCGGTTTAGAATGTATTTGAATGCTAAGGGAGCTGCATAGAGTTCTGTCAGCAGAACGTGATGGGGTTTGCGTGAGCTCAGAAGAGCAGGATGCTGATGGGGACGGCAGTGAGGCTGTACTTGGGAATTACAGGAGAACAGGAACTCTGCTAGAATTGGACTAGAAGCTACACAAGTGCCCCTGGGACAAAGACTGTGGAAAGCCATGTTTGAAAGTGTCAGACTAACTAGAGGAAATCTCAAGGTATTTGAGCATCTAGGCCACTGCATGACTTAATGCCAGCTGATTTTACAAGGCCTGTAGAGAGAATTAGGAACAAGGAGGAGTATGAAGACAATTTTAAAAATACACATTGGGCCAAGGAAACCTCCTTAGAGTCATTAAGGTCATCAGAGCCATTAATAGGAAGCCACAGACTTTGCACCTAAATGGCAAGAAATATGTCTTGAGGACATGTCAGGAAATGGTTGGACCTCACTCTTGGCAGTCTTAAGGGTGTAAAGGTTTTAAATCATTTGGAAGATGTTGATTTGAGACGAGAACTCTGGAACAACCTGTAACAACCTGTTTGCAAAAGATCACTTAGGGAAGTGTTTCCCCTTCACACAGGCATCTGGGCTTTCGTGGGTTATAGGGTTGTAGGTGTGATCGGCCTGGGATAGGCTCGGGCAAAGAAAGGACTTCAGTGCCACCCACAAGGTGCCAGTTCTGAAGCCATGCAGAATGCAAGAGCTTTGAGAAGGAAAGCCCGAGAGGCCAGGTAATGCCTAGGAGGCTCACAATCCCTACGAAGAGCCCTTAAGAGAGCCAAGCATCCAGCCATGAGGTGCAACGGAGTCCCAAGATGTTTAGAGATACCATCAAACACAGACTGCATGCAAAACAAAGCAACAGGCAATGGTTGGAGCTTACCCAAGGGAGAAGCCATGTGGGCTGCAAACAGCAAGACTGCATGGTCAGGCTGCCCATGACTGCTGAGGCCCACATCCACGTTGCCCTAGATACTAGATATGAAGCTACATGGCTTAAGGCTTGCCCTGCTTGTTTTGCTTTTGCCCTCTTCTTGTCTCTCACATCTATGACATTCTATCTTGTTAGAATGAGTGTGCTTATTCTGTGCTATTGTACGCTGAAAACATATAATAACTGATCTTTTATTTTGTAGTGACTCACAGCAAAGAGTTTGACTAGAGTCATAGAGGAGACTTTGAACTTGGACTTCTTTAAGTTCCTTAAGATTTTTTTTTAATCTGCATGCATGTATATGCATGGATTTATGTGCACTTTGTGAGTACAATACCCTTGCAGGCCTGAAGAGGGAGCCAGAGACCTTAAAGTAGAGTCACTGACAGTTGTGAGCCACCTAACGTTGGTTCTGGTAACTGAACTCGGGTCCTCCAGTTAACAAAGGGTGGACTTGTGACGGGGACATGCCGACATGCCGTTTCACCTTGAAACTTTAACACTGACACACAGTAGGTCTTTCCCTTCTCCACTGAGGTGACTAGAGACATGAATTCAACTGGGACTGCTCTCTGAGAATCTAGAAACCCAGGGCAGCATGACAACATTCCACTCACAGACTTTTCCAGCCTCAGTCCTAGCCCTATCTGACCCCCCCTCACCACAGGACATTGGCATCTGATAATGATGGCACTAAACTGTATCGTCCATCGTAGCTTTTCTCTCAAATTCCTTCCATGGTTTCATCTCCTTTATAGGAAGCTTTCTCAGTAGAGAGGGTCTTTCTCATGCTTTGCAGTCTCTACCTCACCTGGTGCATGCTGAGCACACAGTAGGTCCTAGTCAGTGCAAGTGTCAATTGAAATGGATCAAGCTAAAGGTCTTACTCATCCTTATGTCAAAGCCCCCATTGTAAAGTATGATGCTTCATAACCATGGAAGCCCACAGACTTAAGGTCACATTCATTAACAAAAATTTGCACAGTTGAATTATTAATAAGTCAATGTAATTTTGAACTTACAACTAAAAGTGACTACATTTGGCTTTATTTGAGAAAAGGGCTGTATACCTGCTCAGCCGGAATTTCTGACCCACTTGCACTCACCTGGCCGGGCGGTCCTCAGTTGGACCACAGCGTGGGCACTGCCAACCGCATTCTCAGCCATGCACTGGTACACGCCTTCGTCCTCCGGCCCAACACTGACCACCCGCAGGGCTCTACGTGACAGCCGGAGGCGCTGGCTGGAGGTGAGGGGCACCGCATTCCTCAGCCATAGTACAGAGGGTGGGGGGTTTCCTCGAACCTCACAGATGAGCTTTGCACTCTGGCCCCATGGGATGACCAGCTGGGACAGCTCCACCGTGACCTCAGGGGGTTCTGTGGAGAAAAACCGATCAGAATGAGGAAGGCTGTATTTTCCCATCTCTAGGACCACACAAGCAAGATGAGACACAAGCACACTGCCTCAGGACTGGCTTCCTCCTCACTGGCTGTTGGGTTTGTCCTATGGGAGAAGTGGGGTGGGGTGAGATGTCTAGGTGACAAAGACTACACCAATACCCAGGGCCTAAGTTCTGAGATCTAAGAAGCTCTGTCTTCCCAGAGTACTTCGTTATTTATCAGCTCCATGGCCTTTCACAGTAGAAACCTTTCTGAGTTAGGTTATCTGCTTGGGATGGTTTGTATATGTTGGGCCTAAGAGTAGCATTATTAGAAGGTGTGGTCATGTGGGAGTCGGTGTAGCCTTATTGTAGTAGGTATGTCACTGTGGGTGTGGGCTTTTAAGGCCCTCATCCTAGCTGCTTGGAAGCCAGTATTCTGCTAGCAGACTTCATATGAAGATGTAGAACTCTCAGCTCTACCATGTTTGTCTGGATGCTGCCATGTTCCTGCCTTGATGATACTGGACTGAACCTCTGAACCTGTAAGCCAGACCCAGTTCAATGTTGTCCTTATAAGAGTTGCCTTGGCCATGGAGTCTGTTCACAGCAGTACAATCCTATCTAAGACAATGCTTCTAGAAGAGTGGGAAGATGAGTGGGAAGATTAAGGAAGAGGAAGACCATGGAAGCTCACCGAACACCTGGACATTGTAGAGAATGACTGCTGCCCCAGGATCCCCAACCCCATTGCTGGCCATACATCGGTAGGTGCCTGAGTCCTCCTCGCTGGTGGTGTCAATAAGCAAGTTACTCAGCAGGAAGCGAGTCTTGTTATAGGCAGCAATGCTGGACCCATCCTTGGCCCATGTGACTCGAGGTGGTGGGATTCCACTGGCCACACACTCCAGTATGAGACTCTGGCCTTTGGTGACAATGACGGTCTGGGCTTCCAGTGGGTAGATGATGCGGGCAGCCTCAGCGGTGGACCCTGGAGTGGGGAAGGAGGACAAACAGAGTAAGATTTGGATTTTCTCCAGCCTGTCTCTGATGGCCCAGCTCCAGAAGGGCTCCAAAGAACATGCAACCCCTTTGAGCTCACAGCATAGCCAACACAACGCCGCTTGACAGGGGCAAGGTCTTCCTCCTGCCCAGAACATAACTTAAGTCTTTTTTTGTAAGCTACAAGTGCTTACAGAAAAATGAGGGTGCCAAGAGAGAAAGCATTTCCTGCTTGACTTCAGGCAGTTCCCCCTGAGCCTGAGGACAAAGTGAGGTACCAGGATCTGCTAGGCCCCTACTTGACCTAAACATCCAAGGGAGTGTGTTCCTTACAGGGTGAGGAACCCTCTAAGCTGAGCAGGAGCCACCGTTGAAAGTTAGACATTTCTTACAAAGTCCCCAAACACAAGTCAGTGCTTCTTTCTGGTGCTCAATATAGAAAGCAGCCAACAAACGGCTGAAAGGCAATGACTCTCCAGTGTGCTGCTATCTCAGGGTCCTCACAGAGCCAGCCAGTGGCCCATAAAATTTTGGAGACTCTATTCCTGCTCAGGAAGAAGAGTAAAAAACGTTTTGCTCCATTAGCTTTGGGAGAATATCTACCTCGGGTGCTCGGTAGCAGCTCACTGAGTACTTGGGGAACCTTGCGAGGCGCTCAGGAGGTGAGTGTGTTCTTACATGAATGGGGGAGCCTGTGGGCCTGTGTAGATTTTTCAGCAGAGGAGACATTGGGTACAATTTAGGACTAAGGAGCAGAGGGTAGGCCCAGAGGCCACCCACAAGGGTGTCCAGCAAACTCATCCCTCTTGCAGAGTTACGCGGAGCAACAGGCAAAGGGAGTCGCCCTCCACAGTGATGAGCTGTGGTGGCAAGCAAGGCTGGAATGCTATCCCCGCTCTACCTGTAGGCTCACGGACCCCAAACTTGGTCCGCCGTGTCCCCAGATATTCCTCTTGCTTTCCAGCTTTGCTGGGCCTTATTCACACCACCCCATAAATGACAAGTGAGCCTGGTCCTTACGGCGCACGCGCAGCCTGTCTCCGGAGCCGGAGGTTTTCACTTCCTGGGTCACCGGGTTGTAGGCGGCACACTTGTACATGCCTTCGTCCTCCTGGCTGGCATTGACAATTTGGAGATTCCCGGATGGCATGATCAGGTAGTTGTCTGTGGAGACGGTAGGGAAGAAGCAAGATGAAGTGCGTTGGGTCCCAGAATCTTACAGTCTGGAACTCCCCTAGACATAAGGGGTCCAAGAGAGAATCAGAGAAAACCTGAAATGCTGTTCTCCACAGAAAACTTAGTACCGTGTGCGCAGAGCGCCAGAGTACGGAAGTGACTAACTACAGGCTCCTGGCTGCTTGGCTGCCTGCTTCTGAGTTAGTGCTTGTCTGAGGTTCATCTTACACTCGCAGGGGAGCTAGGGGAAGGTAGAGAAGATGCAGGGCTTAAGGTTAACCTGGGCCTGAGCTCTAGGTCTACAGGATAAGGCGTGGTCTGGAGACATCAATCAGCCTCTTAGATCCATTTATAAAACGGCAGAATATCTGTTGCTAAAACACTATTAAGATTGAGCCTCGAGCCATACCAGTGGGGAAGAGGTACGTTATCTCAATGACTTTAGCATTTCCTACCCATCTGTGTAACAGTCCTCACTCTAAGACACCTTCCTTGTGAAATCTTTCTACTGAAGAGGACTATTCTAACCCCTAACCATTGTCCTGTCTGTGACAGCCACTGAGACACCATATTGTTCCTCGCTGGCCTGGCAGGTTTTCTCCACTCCTAGTCCAAGAGGGTTATTGGTGGGTGGGGCTGAAGCTTGTGTTCAGGTTTGCTTGGCAGGAGGCAGACTTGCAACTTCTGGACAGCCCAGCAACAGGGGTGGCCCTCAGTTTCCTGGCAGGCAAGGCACTGGCCTCCAGTCAGCTCTGAGCTCTGTCCTGGTGGCCCCTCCTGGGACTCAGGGTGTCACCAAGCTTGGTGCCTGCCTGCTGCTGGGCCACCCAGGTGTGAGCTGCTTAGACAACTGCCAGATGGAGTGAATCTTGTCCCAGGCTGCTGCCAAGCCTCCGCTGGCCAAGGCTTAGAGTTCCTGTTCTCTCTTATCTGTTCTCCGCTATTTCTGAGTGATTGAACCAGGGTGCTTACATTTCAAGAGCAGCTTTCTGTCTTTTCTGAGTCTCTTCCTCCTTCCCTAAGATTTCAATCACAAAATATATTCTTTTCATAACCGGAAAAAAAAAGTCTACACTATGGAAAGTATACATTTTGAGTTACAAGGCCAGGGCAAGTTAAATTAACTTGGCCTTATGTGTAAGTTTGTTGTGAGGTGAGCTGACTTCGTTGTAATGGACATACACTTCCTTGTTGGCACGGTGAACCACTGTGGCCTCTCCTAGGCCAGCCATCATGTCCACTGTGGTCTGAGCAGGAAGCTGGGAGAACTGAGATTACCACAGTGCCCAGGGAATGGGGGAGCTGTACAGTCCCACCAAAAGACTGCTTTGCCGTGTACAGGAGGATCCTTTCCCACCAGGAAACACTGAAGTTCTGGGGACTCTGGGCTTGTCAGGCAGTCTTTCTCTACATGCCTTGTGACAAAGGCTTGAACACGGAGCATCAGGAACCAGTCATGTGCTGAGCATTTGGCAACACCCTCCAGGGCCCCACAAGATGAGTTAAGTCTCCGTGACAGCACGGAGGAACTCCATCATGGAAACTGCCCTCTTAAGATCTTTGAGAGCCAAATGTCAGAGTACAGGACAGCTGGCTAGCCTGAGGTTGGGGCTGTCAACATTATCATGGGGACTCAGGGAGGTAGCAACAGCTGACACAAATGAAAGCAGTCAGAAGCCAGATCTCCTGGGCTTCCTGCCCATTCCTTACCTCTAGAGGCCTCCAGCCACTCCTGTTTGACACTGTACCGGACCTGGGCTTTTGGGTGGCTCTCAGGCAGGTGGCAGGCAATGACGGCTGTGTTCCCCTCGTCTACTTCGATCACATGCTGCACATCTAATTTGAAGTCCTGGAGATCTGTGAAGAGAAAGGAATGTTCTTATTAGACCTGGATGGAGAGTGTCAGTGTGCTATCCCAGGTGGGTTCCGGTTGGGAGTCACAATAAATGAATTCAGCATTCACTCCAGGCCCTAAGAGAATGCTGAGAAAATTCTCAGACTCTGGAGGTTTGTACAAGTTTATAAGGATTGTCTGCTGCACAGCCCTCATCACCGGATGTAGTTCATCTTGAGGTGTATAGAAATGTAAGTTTGGGGAGACACAGAGAAGGTGGCCAGGACAGTTTCTTCTGTGACACTGAGCCCTAACAGTGAGCTGGTCCTACACAGCTGTCCTAGATATGTGTCATAGTCAGGGCACAAAGGTCCAGGCACAACCATCAGAAGGTTCTATAAATGGGGAGTAAAGAGAAAGACGAAAAGAAACGCTCATGTTTTCATCCAGTTCCATCAAGAAGAGCCTCCTAGGTTCTTCTCATACATTCGAAGAAGGAGAAAAGTGACTCAGTTTCCAACCTTGATCATAGCCAAGATGCCACTACCCAGAATCTACCGTCTCCTCTCTTGGGGATGATAGGTGGGACTCTGTGGATGTCAAGTCTGGCATGTTCAGGTAAGAGACAGTATGACATGGTTTCCTGCCCCCGAAACAGAGTCAGCAAGGGATGAGCCTCCATGAGTGTTGACGGTTGTTGTTAAGGCTTGTTTATATAACAGTCTACATATTTTCAAGTTCCTCCTCTGAGGAATGCTCCCTTCTGCCAAGGTTAATGCCTCCATGACATTCAAAGACAGCATGAATGTGGGAGGTGAAGGCCAGTCCATGTCTCCACAAAATGGTAGAATGCTGTGACCATCGGGACAGCTCTTAAGACTGTGGGAAAGAATGCTGAAAATGTGAGTTCAAAAATATATAATTTCCCAACTATGCAAAATATAAGGATGCAATATGAGTTGTATAAGGAGCTTCACAGATTTCAGGGAACAGAGGCAGCTGTGCTATGATCCAGCTTGTCAGAAAGATGCTAAAGAAGGAGATAAAGCGATTTAGGGGGGTGGTGATTGCAGAGCAAGATCCCACCCAGCTAAGTTTATTGTTTGTGCTTACAAAGGCTGGTAGATTCCTGAGTTCAAGGTCAGCCTGGGACAGAGCTAATTTAGGTTCAGGAGTGGTCAGAGTGGTAATTTCAGGGCAGGGTCCTGCCAGTTATCTTATTGTCTGTGCTTATGTTTGCTGTCTTTTCCTAAGCATCAAGGGGCTGGGGTCATGGGATGATGATGCATGGAATAATCAAAATGGAACCTAGGGTAAAGACTGCATTGACATGTAAAATAAAAGACTGGGCTTTTGGTCTACAAGAGATGAGCTATGCAGGGAGGTTTTAGAGTACTAAGAGAAAGCCATCTTGAGCAGAGAGCTCTCTGGAGATCTCCAGAGAAAACAGAGCAGAGGGCAATCTGAAAGCTGTCTAAAGCAGAATATGGGCTGTCAGCTTGGACGATAACTTGACTTCCACTCATGCGTTTTGCCACTCTCAAACACCCCTTCTCTCAGAACCCCTCTCTAAGCTGAAGCTTGCCCTTGGCATGTGGATACCCTAATGATTCTTCTCCTAGATGACAAGGGATCTCTGAGGATACCCCAGCTGGTACCCCACTGTGGAATCTGAGAGGAGCTGAGGATCCAGACTCAGGCTTCAGCATCCTTTGGCATCCTGCGGCTATTTCTTCTGTGTCAGCTTTGTGGGACAACTAGTGTAAAAGGAGAGAGGATGAAGGCCCATCTGGAGCAGGGGCAGGATGTTTCCTAAACAATCCATGTATCTAAAAACAAATCTCTTTGCATGGGCCAAATCACTGATGCTGTTGAAAAGCTGGGCCATTTCTACAACAAAACCACATTCTGAACAGGAAACTTGGTTTTTAGGATTGTAGCTGGATCTATTTTAAGAGAAGGAATAAAGCTAATAGAATACAAAGAAAGGGCCAAAAATATTTTACCCAGACACTCTTTTCAATGTGGTGCTGAGGAAGCCATGGAAGCCCACTCTCAAAGCGCAGACCATTTCAAACTTTGCTTAGCCTTGGGCTTCCTGTAATTTCACTGCAAGACTCTACCTGCCTGCAGTGTTGTTTTCATGCGCCACTCAGAAAAGGTAAGCAGGACAGGAAAAAATAAGGTTTCTCGAAAAACATGAGAAGTAACTGCCCAAAATAAACTAGAGTCATCACAGGGGAACCTGGTTATCAAGTCACCAGTCAAGGTCAAGGAAGTTTTCTACTTAATGGAACTTTCTAGAAGTTGTAAGTCAGGCCATGGTAGAGAAGAAAGCCTACTGCTTTTTATGAAAAGATCATTGTTGCTTTCATTTCAGTGTTAAACTTACTATGGACAGGGCCAAGACTTGTTTATATGTGTCCTCTAGGCCTAACTTGGATCTTGACAGTAGATGTTCAATGACTTAATATCATGGAAACTAAGTTTCACAAGTTGGATGCCCATTTACATGGCCTATGAACCCAAATTCTCTCAAAAAGTTTGGTTCATGTCATGAGTTCAAGTGTAGGACCCTAACACAAATGTTCCATAAACATTTAACTAAAGTATGACCAAGGGCAGTTATTTTAGAAAAAGAATGCCTGGTGACTGGGAGGCATTCGATCCCCTTGAAACTGGAGTTACCGACAGCTGTGCGCTGTTTTGCAGGTTATGAGGGTTCTGGGAATTGAACCTGGGTCCTCTGGAAGAACAGCCATCACTCTTAACTGCTGAGCCATCCTAAATCTTCAGCAACGTGTAAACAAAGGATCCTACATTTTCATTTTGCGCTGGGGCCTGTAAATTATGTAGCCCTGATCTGGCCGAGCCTCTAGGTTAGGACCATGAATGAGCTTCACTCTGAGAGGAAGAAGATGAACTGTAAGAAAGGGAATGCCTGGGCCCATGTTCCAGCTGAACACAGGAAGTGCCACTCCTTTAAAAAATATTTCACCGAAACCATGCAAAGGTGCTGATCCCCCTTCAGGGTAGGGCGCCTTGTACCTGCCAAGGGAGGAAGCTCCCCACAAAGTGAGCTATGAGCAAATGCACCTCAGAAGCATCTGGAAAACTCCTCAGGCACTGAGAACCATTTTCCTCCATGCTCTAATAAATCTAAAGCTACCCCACCAAGAGCTGTCCCCTCCCAGCCCACCCCCAACACCCACATCTTCTTTCTTTACATCATTCCAAGGAAAACTGCCCCAAGCAACAATATACTTAAACCCAGCAGATCATTTTGAAGAAAGATGTGAACAACCGAAAGGAGCTTGGCACCAGAAAGCCAACTCCATCATAATGCCCCCAGGCTTCTGCCTCCACTACACAGAAGGCTCATCCGGATGTGAAGTATGTGCTCCATCCACCAAGCACCCCCCACCTCACCACCAAGTGCTAGAACACTGGGTCCTCCTTACGCCCCTCTTGGCTCTCGATACACCCTCTGACAACCGCTAGAGCAGAAACAGAAGGCTGAGCCTTCAGGCAGGCATGAAGCTGGGCACTGGTCAGCCATGCAACCCAACTCTCCCTTTGTTCTGATGCCAACATGTGCACAACAGCCCGTGTGGGCAGGACCCTGGACACCCCATCTGGGTGCCCCACTCCTCACAAGGGCTGACTGGCAGGCAAGGCTTCTTGGCTTCAAAACAAATAAGCAGCAGTTTGGTCTTTGCTGCTGTCCCCTCCTTGTGCCTCCTAAGCTTAGGTCTTAGCTGCCATTTCTATCCCTCTCAGTTTGGTGGCTGCGGTAAGAATTCACTAAGGGATCAAAGGTGGAGTAATGAAGTGATGAATGATGTAAAAATCAGCTCCCCACCCCCACCCCCCTTCCTTGTGTTTCTGGCCAGGACGGAGGCCAGAGATGGAAGAGACTCCGTGATCAATAACACAACAGACTATTAGCAGCAGGCAGATGCAGAGGCATGCCCCATATGAAGGGGAGCAAGTAGCCTGTTCTGCAGAGAAGTTTCCTGACTTCCAGCAATGCCTTGCTGGAAATAAGGGGCAGGCCTTCAGTTACAAATGGGGTTAGCAGGCCTCTGTTGGCGGAAGGGTGGCTCAAGTTTCATGGGAAATGACTTGATAGGACACACACCTGTCCTTGCCTGTTGTCTGTGTGCTTGAGAAATGTGTTGCAGGAATATTTTTTCAGCTTTAATCTCTTACCTTCCCTCGCCTACTCCTTCTGTATTCTCTCTCTGCTCATTCTTCCAGCTACTTCATTACATTGCCCATTAGATCTATTCATTTCTCCGGTCTCCCTAGGTCAAAAGCCCTGGTCCTTGAGGTCACATCTGAGGTTACTAACACATCTTACTGTCACAGTACTTTCTGAGAAAGCCCATCACATTTTGAGCTCTAGACAGAGTCTTGCCTAGTCGCTTCTCCTGAAAAGCCCAGATTTCAAAGGGAAGCTGCATATTCCAACTGTGTTAGTCCTGTAAGATGCCTAGATGCACTGTCTATAGACATTCCTCCAAATGCTCACTGTGTGCTGCATTCTATTCTTCCTCTTTCCACTTAAAGGGAACGTCAGGCCCCAATTCTTTTGGCCACGGGAAAATCAGACAACATATGAGAGAGATTTACTCACTTCCTGCCCGGTGAGGTGAGTGTGTGAAACCACATAAGGGCACATTTGATCTTGAGTCCATTTGAACTTTTCAACCACTTTCTAGTCCTCTTCATTCTGCCCTTAATAAGAAGCTCGTAATAATATATAGAACAAACCAAGTGGTGGTAGCAGATGCCTTTAATCCCGGAACTCAGGAGGCAGAGGCAGGCAGATCTCTGTGAGTTCAAGATCTAGACTTGTCCACAGAGCAAACTCCAGGACAGTCAGCCAGGCCTATACAGAGAAACTCTGTCTCACAAAACCACCACCAACAACAATAATAAAGTTAGAATTATGAATTAAAGTATAATACTTGGAGGAATATGCCTATGTACCCTCAATACAAACTGTCAAAGCCTAACTGAAGACTTACCTCTTGCCGAAAACTTACTCTGTAACACGTCCAGTTACAGAGTATCTAGGGTCTCAGCTCCAAGTTCCTTGTATAACCCAAACCTCCACTTGTCAAAGTGTTTTTCCCTCAGCCTTCTCCCAGGTGGTAAAACAATGACAGCTCTTTCTGTTCAGGCAGGGAAGATGGCACCTTTGCTGGATGCTGTGGGAGTCCCCAGCCATCCCTTTTCCATGTAGGCGTTCATCACACACAGTCTGGTCCCGTGCTCCCCCTGCGTTCTCAGAGATCAGGGGGACAAGCCTACACTTATCTGCTGAGGTTTGGCTGGGATCCATCAGATTGTGGGCACTGCATGGGGCTCACTTGGCAAAGCTACTGGGGCTGCTGAGCAGTTCCAGAGCCACGGGCAAATTTCTGGGCTTACTGTTGTCAATCCTATTCCTCAATTCTCATGGCCTCCGAGCTTCAACTTGCCCCTGTGACGGCTTGTTGTGTCTACGACGCTGAGGTTACAGAGCTTGGGAAGAGCCTGTGCTGCTGGCAGCACTCTTCAGTGACGCAATGACCCTGTGGTCTTTTTCTGTACCTCAATCACTTTGGAGAATGGCCCCTAGACAAGGAATTAGAGATACTGAGTGCCTTCTCTGGATGAATCCCTGATTCACAGCTTCATAGAAGGACTTATGTGTAACACCGAAGAAGGCAGAGGGGCCGTGGCATTGCTTCTGTAAGTGGTCTCGGGTAGTATTGGGTTTTCCTGAGCCCTAAACTGTTCTACCGATGGACAGGGGGGGTTGCACACCTCACCAGATCCTTTGGTTGTCTAAGACACACCCAATGGCTTAGCTTCACCCTTGAGTTATCCTTGAATAAAAGTACCTTGCAAATGGAAAACCACAAAAGCCACCTGCTAAGGACAGGGGACCAAGTAAAGCGACAGCTGACAGTGCTCATGAGCTCAGGGAGCCTGGCACCTGGAGAGTAACTGGGGTTATGGCTTGGGCAGGCCTCTCAGAAGCTGAGCATCTGAGGAATGACTAAGTGCTTGCCAGTGGGTAGCCAGGGCACACAGACCACTAAAGTCAAACAGCACTGTAACTCACCAGGCTGGCCCAAACCAGTGTTTCCTAAGGCGGACATTTAGCACAGTTCCATCCCTTCAAGCCTCATGGATGCTTTTACTCAGACATTTTGGTATGCAGAAAATGCAAAGAGAATAAGATAGGTCGGTCCTTGAAATACCAGGGTGGTGGGGGTGGTGGTGGGGTTCCGATCTAACGATAAGATAGGTTAAGGTCAACATAAGATCACCAGAGTGGTGTTCCTAGCACGGTCATCGGCTCCTCCACCAACAGTCCAAAGCAGGCTGCTCCAAGCTGCATACAATTTGAGGAGGAAGCTGTAGATGCCAGCTTTGTGCCTTGTTTGGCAGGCCAGGACAGTGGATAAATATGTTTGCTCTCTTTGGGATTTTTTTTCTCCCCCTGCCAATCCAATTGTACAAATAATTTTGGCTCCAAACAAAACTCTTTCCTGACAGCCATGGAAACATGACATGAAATTTCTCAAACACACTTTCTGATGAAAGCATGCTATGCTGTCTTTTATTTAAATAAAAACCAGTTTCTATTGGGGGGTGGGGTGGGGGTTTTGCATCTGCCAAACAGAGTAGTTGTCAAATCTTTTGTTGTGTGTTGTTTTCCCCCTCGGCTGAGGTGTGGTTTCCCATATTTGAAAGGTGGAAAGGCTAAGCATGGAGGAGAGAGGAAAGAGACCGGAGGGTAGGAAGTAAAGGCAGAAAAAGGAAAATCCTAGTTAAGACAAGAGAGAGAGAATTATGGCTGAGAAGAGAGAAGGCAGAAAGAGGCAGGCGTGTGAGGGGAAGGAAAGGAAAAAAGGAATCTATTTTGCAATGTTATTAAATGATTTGCAATAAACTGGCTTAAGGCTTGAGGAATTTTTTTTGGCTTGAACCAATTAAAAAAAATATTTTTAAAAGACATAAGAGAACATGAAATGCGATTAGTCCTCAAAGACAAGTTAAAGATGGAGCCATGTCTCCACCGAGTCTGGCAGCCAGATGCACGGAGAGATGTCTGCAGCCGTCCTCATTTCCCTGACTGCAGTGCCTCTGTGAGGTAGTGCTGGCACACAAAAAGCTGCAGTTTCTTTTGGACCCGATGAGAGTTTGGAAAAAAAATACATTGAAGAAAGAGAGAGGAGAAAAAGATTTACTTGCCAACAACCCACATCACACATACTTCTCTGATCATCCAAATATAAATATAAATACAAACTCAGCAATGGGAAAATTCATGTAAATCCTGGTGGTCTGGACTCATCGGAGGCAAAGCTGGATCCCAGCACGGTCTTTGACAGGGCGGGTGGCCAGCACAGCGAGAGAGAGAGAGAGAGAGAGAGAGAGAGAGAGAGAGAGAGAGAGAGAGAGAGAGAGAGAGAGAGAGAGAGAGAGAGAGAGGAGGGTGGAAACAGGAGTCTGGCAGCTCCGAAGGGAACAGACATCTTCAGCAGGCCCTCGTAAACAGAATTCCAGGTTGGAGAGGCAGGACCACTATGCTGGGGACAGACAGGTTCATGTGGCCCTTCTTTCTCCCCACACATCTGTACTCGCACTCGCATGGATGCGCCACAGTAACAGCTCTAAGAAGCCATCTTCCACCAGCTTTTGTAGGATCTGGTGGTTGAATTCAAGTGCCAGGCCTGCGTGCAAGTGAGGCTACTCACTGAGCCATCTTGCCAGCCCTCCGTTTTGTTTAATATCCTGTACATGTTAAAAAAAAAAGTATTTATTTATGTATACAGTTGTACTATAGCTGTCTTCAGACACCAGAAGAGGGCATCAGATCCCATTACAGATGGTTGTGAGCCCCCATGTGGTTGCTGGGAATTTAATTCAGGACCTCGGGAAGAGCAGTCAGTGCTCTTAACCGTTGAGCCATCTCTCCAGTCCTCCTTTACTCTTTTGACTTCCATCAGTTTTTTTCTAAAAGCCCTTCTGTATCACCAACCTGTTTTAACAAATTCCTTGTTCACTCTTTCTATATATGTCACACACACACACACACACACACACACACACACTCAGTGAAATTAGGATTAGCCAAAATTAGCACAAATGTGTAGGAGAGTTATCTATTCCACTCAAGGGGAAGCACAGAAAACACAGGAAGTTTCAGCTATAAACACGGACAAAACAGGAAGTCGTAGGAAACAACACCATAGGGACAAAATTGCAAAAAGAATGGATTGCCCACTTCACACGTAAAAACACCTCAAAGGGAAAATAGCTCCACTCGTAGGTCTTAGCTCATGAGGTATTAAAGTGTACTAGAGTTTCTGTTGTTGCTTTCCTAAAGAGCCAGTTCACTTGGTTAACTGAGAGTGTGTTGTCATGGTTTGAATATGCTTGTCCCAGCGAGGGTCACTATTTGGAGGTGTGGCCTCTGTGTAGGTGGCCTCTGTTGTTGCCATGGGCTTTAAGACCCTTATCCTGGAAGTCAGTCTTCCTGGCTGGAAGTCAGTGTTCCACTAGTAGCCTTCAGATGAAGATGTAGAACTCTCAGTCTGCCAGCTCCATGCCTTTAGAAGTTACAAGAGGCAGTAAAAGATTCCTAGGGAATCTTGAACACAGACCGAGCCAGCTGAAGGGGTGGGATGAGAATGGAAAGGAGACTACAAGGCAGAGGCAAGGCTGTGCTGGGTGGGGCGGGGCCATTGCTACACTGGGGCTTGAGCTATACCCTGTGGTCCCTGAAGAAGTCAGTTTCTCTCTCTCTCTCTCTCTCTCTCTCTCTCTCTCTCTCTCTCTCTCTCTCTCTCTCTCTCTCTCTCTCCCTCCCTCCCTCCCTCCCTCCCTCCCTCCTTCCCTCCTTTTTCCTTCCTTCCTTCCTTCCTTCCTTCCTTCCTTCCTTCCTTCCTTCCTTCCTTCCTTCCTTTAGAGACAGGGTTTCTCTGTGTAGCCCTGGCTGTCCTGAAACTTTATCTGTAGACCATTGTTGGCCTTGTACTCAGAGATCTGCCTGCCTCTGCCTCTATGGAGTTAAATGCCTGCACTATCTCCACCACTAAGCTCAGCACCATTATCTTTATAGAAAAAAAAATAGTGGGCTGTTTGTTGGTTGGTTTGTCTGTTGCTTGTGTGGCTTGCTCATTTGTTTGGCTTACATCACTGTTAAGTGATCATGCTTTAATTCAGATATGCTCTCTAATTCTTGAACTGCTCAATACATTCCAAGATGGCTGGAAGTCTAAAAGTAAGGTCCAAGTAGAAATCACTAAACTTTCTCACATAGACCAAAGCAGAGCATGAAGGAACTTATAAAGCCACTAAAACGTCCCTTTTCATCTTGCATCCTTCTAACCAGTGGTCCAGTGGTTTCAAGACAGCCGAATCAATGTTCCGCCCATCCTCGGTGCAATGGACATCTTATGGCCCTCTCCTTTTCTCTTAGTTTAGATAATGGACCTAAATTTTGTGTAAGTGTGTAAATAGGTGACTGAGTACACAAAGAATTGGGGGAGAGGTGCTATAAGTCTTTCAATGTATTCTTGGTAAAAGTGCCACAGGCTTGAGGTCAGTTTGGTAGATGGTGCCTACTATGAAACTGGTTTCCGGGCTGCCTCAGGCCGATACCTGCTTTTGAGTGAGATATACTCTGTGCAGAGTTTGTAGCCCTGGTCTGTTGAAGTGCTTGTTCCAGGCCACATAAGATTACTGTTGCTGATGCCATTTGAAGATTCTACCAGAATACCAGGGAGAATTCTTATAATTTCATGACTTATTTACCTAAAAAGAGAAGAAATTAGTTATGCCTCCTGCTTAGAGCTATTGGCATTTTTATTATTTTTTTATTAACATATTCAGCTGCCTTCTGGGTCTGAGGATCTTTGGATGATTTTTTTTTTTCACCTGGCCAAGTCAAACACATCACTTACCACTAAAAGCAGTAAATTTCAAACTAAGCCTATCCTCCCGTTCCAAGTCTTGGCTGCCACGGAGCTGTCCCTGCCCTGGTTTCAGCTGCAGACTGCCCTCCTGGGGCAGCTCAGAAACCCACCTGTGTTTTCCTTTCTCCCCCATCTCTTCTTTATTTCAACATCCCTTCATCCCAAAGCAAAGGGCTCATACAGGAGTCCACGAGTCAGCCAAGCGGCTCCACAGTTTTTTTTTTTTTTTTTTTTTTTTTTTTCAATTTGGAGCAACTGGCTACTTCTTGTTTTCTCTGGGAGTCACACCCAGACTGTGCCAGACTGCTGTGTGTTGGAGGTTGGGGATGCTACTACAGGGAGAAAAAAAAATCCCTAACCTTAGAACTCCCTTCTGAACCACAGCATGTACATTCCTTAAAGGTAAAAAGACAAAACAGTGAGTCAAAGACAGCCTGAAGAGTGGCCTAAAATAACAGAGGCTGGATGAGTAACATTGGTGGTGGTGTCAGGATGATGGAAGGAAGTTGGAGAGTTAGCTTAGTGGTTAAGGGCAGTATCTTACTCTTCCAGAGGGCCCAGGTTTGGTCCCAAGCACCCTGTAATTCTAGTTCCAGGAGATCCTGTGCCTTCTTCTGGTCTCCTTGGACGCCTTGCATGCACATGGTATGCAGATGTACATGCAGGCCAAACACCCATACATATAAAAATAGAAAAATTAAAAACTCAGTTGTATTCACTATGGAAGAACCCTCGTCTTTCCAGACAGTCCCTAGGTCTGTCCACCATGTGGATGGCTGAATTCAATTGTTAAAGGCTTGATCATGGCATGTAAAGATTTAAAATATTAAAGATAAAACAGAGCCACACACATTCTTTAAGATTCAATTCCTGAGTCTTTTTCAGTAATCTCACCTTCCAAAATTGAAATAAATAGTTGCTAGTTGTTCCGCCCCTATTAAAACCTGTGCACATCTCTGTCAGACAACTTAGAGGGCCAAATGGAAGGTCATTTTCTCCATTAGACAGAGAAATCCTCAAGAACTGTGACCAGATCTTTCTGGGATGTACTGGGAATTCTAAACACATCCCAGTTAAGACGGCAGCTTTCAAAATGTCCAAACAGAGAAGTCAACACTGGGGAAGTCATGGTTTGAAGCTTCACAAGATGGGCTCACTGATTTTCATTTTGCCTTACTGAATGATGTCTCTAAGGATAGAATACATTTGTTGGGCAGTGAGTGTCTGAGGAAGAAGCTAAGTTAAAGTGGGCTCGATAATGAACCGGGTCAGTAGAATATGTTTTAGGAAGAGCATCATAGTGATGGCTGGAGACAACGTTCTTGGCATCATTGGTTAGCCTGCATACTTCCTTTTCTTTTAGTCTCTCTACCTCTCTGTTCTAAAAGAAGTGTGGGGGGAGGTTTAGAGAGATTAGGAAATATAGTACAAGTGTTAAAATGAATTTAAAGTAAAAAAAAAAATCAAGACAAAATATGCAAATAAAATATCAACAAATTAAGCTTCGTAACACAAAGGCCTTATTAATGAAATTGTTGAATGTGTCCAAAGCAGTTCCTGACAACATACAGGTACCAAGCCAAGAAGGTTGCATGAAGCTGGTACCTTTATCCTCTGGGAGGGTGTGATGGCTATTCTTGGTTGTCAATTTGACTACATCTGGCATCAACTAAAACCCAAATGGCTGGATACACCTCTGAGGGATTTCTTTCTTTCTTTCTTTCTTTTTTTTTTTTTTTTTTGCCTTAATTAAATCATTTGAAGTGGGAAGACCCACTTCTAATCCATTATCTTTGAAGTGGGAAGATCCACCTTTAAATCTGGACCACACGTTCTGCTGGCAATCTACATAAAGGGCACAGAAGAAGGATGCTTGCTGTGTCTTTGCCTGCTTGCTTTCATTCTTTCTCACAGGCATTAGCACTTACTTCTTGAGGATTTTGGCTTACACCTAAAGACCAGCTAAGAGATCCAGCCTCCTGGACTGAACAACTACTAGATTCTGGACCTTCCTTTCAGAGCCATTGTGACTACCCAGAGTGCAGTGCTGAGAATCTCACAGTTGAAATCGAGGGTCAGGAAGAAGTCTGGAGTTCCCTAGCTATCTGCTGTTGACTCTGGAGTAGAGTGGGTCTTATTGGTTGAGCCACATAGAGTTGTAGTCATGCAGTAAAATGTTTATGGAAAGAAGGGAGGGAGGGAGGGAGAGAGGGAGGGAGGGAGGGAGGGAGGGAGGAAGGAAGGAAGGAAGGAAGGAAGGAAGGAAGGAAGGAAGGAAGGAAGGAAGGAAGGACAGAGTCAAAGGCATTTTAAATATCAAGTATAAGGCTGACCAGGAGATCTGAAGTATGGCTTTAGTGGTAGGAGAACATTACCAAAAAGCAAGGTTAGGTTAAACCACTGGTTCTCAACCCTCCTGATGCTTCCACCCTTTAATGTAGTTCTTCACTTTGTGGTGATCCCCAACGATAGAAACTGATTTTTGTTGCTACTGCATAACTGTAATTTTGCTAGTTATGAATCATAATGAAAATATCTATTTTCTGATGGCCTTAAGGTAATCCCTGTGAAAGGGTTATTTGACCCACAGGCTGAAAACTGTTGAGTTAAACAAGGAAGAAAATTCTCCACAGGGCATAGTAAAAGTAAATGGTTCTCACCCACACATCAGGGCAGGTGGGGAAGACATGAGTGAAACTCTTTGAGGAATTCTGGACTTCCAGCTCAATTTTTACCAAAATCTAGAAGCTGATGCTACCTGGTCAGGATGAAGTCTACCTCCCAGCATCAACACGGGAGAACCAGAGGCCTGGCCAGGAGAGTTCTCTAGGGGCTTCCCTAGGCTTGAATCCTCAAGCCAGATCCTTGATTCTTCTCTATAAGGCTCTCAGCAGTCTCTAGAAGGAAGCCATGATGAGGTGTGTTGCCAGATAGGCCACACAGCATTGCTTTGTGTGAAGATGAAAGTATGAAGGAAGGCCCCCAATGAAGCCTTAAACACACTCTCCTGCCCTGCCTGCCTCGAAATGCAGAGGGTGCCGTTGGCAATCTCATCTGTAGAGACCAGTCTCCTTGTACACCAGCCAATCAACAAAACACAGATCCATTATGCTCAGGAATGTGTTCTAAGAAACTTAATCTAACTGCTGAGTCTGGGCCAGACCTTCCAGTGGCATTAACCCAAAGAGAGCAAGCCCATTCTCTGTCCTCCACCAACCTTCCTGGCAGCCCAAATCTTCCTTCTTCAATCCTGGGGGCTGCAGTTCCACGCCTCCCCCATGCCCTCCTCAGCAGGACACCCACCCCACCTGCTCACCCCACTTCCCCAAGTTCTCCTTCTTTCTAGTCAAGACTCAAACATTTCACCTTGGATTCTTGTCTGAATGACAGTTCTTGGCTTTCAAATGAGACCAGCTCCCCTTCAGCACACACCCTTCTTTGCCAACCACACACCCTCAAGCACCAGAGAAATCAGGAGCCAAGAATTTTTTAAAAATTAAAAATTAAAAATAAATAAATAAAGACGGTAAATTGAATCTCCTCACACACAGATCTATTTTGAGTCAGAGAGGTCCAAACTAAACCACCTCTTCAGCAACTCCCCTTTCTCCAAACACTAAAAGGTTCAGGCTGGCTCCTCATTAGGCTGGATAGACCATTAGAGAGCATCTTCCGAGTCTGCAGACACACGCTGATCATTTGCAGATAGAATCTCTCTTCTAAAGGCTCCTTTAAGGCACAAATGTTGAAAGGTACATCTTAGTTGGAATAACGAACAACTGGGAAAGAATGAATTGCCCAGCAACAGGAAATACTTCAGTCCATTGTGGAAGAATGCTACTGTAGGGGGTTGAATAAGTAAACTAGCTAAGGACACAATGGGATGCGTGAGAGTGACAATTACATGATACTATACATTAAACGCATGTGCAGAAGTTATTGGTCATTCACTTAGGATCCAGGCACTGGATTACTGTTTGCATTTTATACTCATTGAAGCAGAGAGGTGAACTATCTATCACATGGCCAAAGGAAAATGTGTGTCATATAGAGCCAAACAGGAAAGAGAAGACTAGAAACTGTATTATTCACTCAAATTAGAACAACTGTTAATACAATTTTTTTAAATCCGTTTTTCCTCCCGGCCACTTAGTCCGCAACAGCAACAAGTCTATGGCTAATTATTATTAACTGCATAGGCCATAAGCTTTGGCTTGTTCCCCAGTTGGCTTATAAATGATTTAACCCAGTTAAAGGATTCTGTGTGTACAGTGTGGTTAGTTACCTCTCCTTCAGTCCTGGCTGGCTTCTTCCTTCACATCTCCTCTGTGTCTCCCTGAGTTCATCTACCTGCTGGCTTAAGTCTGTCCCCTCAGACTGTCATCTCCAATCTCTCCCTGCGGCTCCTTTTATTATCTCAGATTTCCCAGAATCCTCTCTTCTTCTGCCACTGTCCCACCTCCTATTTCTCACCTCAGCTCATTGGCCATCGGCTTTTTTATTGACAGGTGGTGCTTATAAGAGATTCTCTCTACACTCAACAACATAACTATACGGGTATGGATAAGAACTGGAAGAGAATATGCCACAATGACAAGCAAGGTTGTGTGAAGATGGCAGACTTAGGGGTCATATTGCATTTTACATATTCCAAACTTCCTATAGTGCAATTATAACTATACAATTGGTAACAGGATGTAGGGAATGTCTGATGGCAAGAAGCGTGGTTCTGATCTTGGCCACTCTTGACCGAATGCAATGACTCCTACTTATCTCTACTGTCTTCCTCTAAGCCTTCCAACACCCCCGACTATGCCTACAAGCACAGCCTGAGGAGAGTGCCTGGCTAGACTTTGCCCAGCACTTAGCCTGCTCCTAGAGACCTGATGCTCGGAGTGAATGGCACGCTTTCTCCCAAGAAGGAGAGTAGCTCCGTGTGGGGTGGGGAGAACTTTGTCTCAAGGTCAAGCTCAGAGAGAGAGACACCCTTTGCCTGTGCCCTGTAGGAAGGGGTAGAACTTGGTATCCCCTAAGAAATCAGGAGCACCACCAGTGTAGTCCTGCTACACTCGCCCACACTGATGTTCTCTTAGGGGTCTGGAAACAGGGTGGAGCCTTTCAACCTTGCTCTTCTTCTCCCCAGTTCCTTGACGCTCTCTTTCTGGTGCTCACAACTCATGTACCTCAGTGATCTCAGCTGACTTCAATAGACCCAGGTTGCAGAAGTTTTCTCCCTTGGCTCTATGGTGTGGGGGAACTCATTTCCTAGAACCACATTACCCATAAGCCCAGTGGTGATCGAGACACGGAACCCCAAAGCAAGCTTATCAAGGCCAAGTGGACACTATGAAGTTATGAGAAAATAAGCCCTAGTAGTTTCAAAGCTTATATCCAAACGCATAAAGTCTTGACACGTTTCCCTGTGTCCTACATACACTTCATGTGGGAAAGGCCAAGATGGAAGCAATTCCTTGTTTCCCAGCTATAAGCTAAACATACAAGAATGAGTATTGAGGCTGCTTTGCTGGGTTCAGGAAAGTATGTGATGAGTAATTGTCATGAAGGACTTATGAACAAAGGACTAGAAATCAGATAATAAACACCCTATGCATACATCACATGTCAATCACATATAAAGGTCGTGTGTCATACTGTCCCATACCATATGGCCTAACAACATGAGTAGGGTATGTAGAGTGCCAACTAGCATTACCTCTCCCAGGCGACGCTTCTCATCTGGCTGCGACCATCAGGACACCTGACCCTCACTTTTTTTTTTATCGGATCCTCATAATACATACTTAAATTGTTTATACAAATTATGTCCCACCTAAGACCGTGTGGCAAGACGCACAAGGAAACTGAGTCAATCAGAATTATCATTGTGTATGTGGAGTGGGTGGGAGGGAAGGTGTAGGCCATTTAGCTCTTGGCTTCCATATATTGGCCTGAGGTTGTATGCTTTTTTTAACATAATAATCCCAGAAAATAGAGATGAGAAAACATGAATTCAACATCACAAGCCTACAGACAATGACGTCAATCTCTCTCTCTCTCTCTCACTCTCTCTCTCTCTCTCTCTCTCTCTCTCTCACACACACACACACCACAAATTATAATGAAAAATTAAATAACTTCTATTCCAGGCATTAGGAATATGTTGAGACCGAGTTTAGAGTACACAGGCTCTCTCCATAGCCCTGCTTTTAAAACCCTGACTGAAATCAATCTGACAATGAGGGAAGAGGTAAAGGGTACCCAGGAAGCAGGTGTCATAGCTTACGAAAACAACTGACCAAGTAGAGAGGTGGTGCCAATTCTGGGCCCCCAAAACAGTTCACTCTATGTAGATGGTCCACATATCACCCTATTCTGAGGAGAACTTCTCCAGGACATCACAACCCCCAAGAGTGTTGAGCAGCCACCATGTTACCCTGAAAGATGTCAGCAGTTGAGGCCCCTTTAATGCTATGATTAACAGCATAGGGTAGGGATAGAAGAAAAGAGAGAGAGTGGAAGAAGATGAGATCACACCGCACTGAGTGGCAAAGTACACTCACTGGCTAGCGTCACCGTGGCTGGCACACTGGCCACAGCTCCCGCAGGCATCCGTGCCACACACTGGTACCGTCCCACAGTGTGGTTGTTGAGGGCAGCAATGACAAGGGTCCCACGGGTGATGAAGACACCCAGAGCATCATCAGAGCCATTTAGCTCCTTCCCGTTGAAGCGCCAAGTCACATTCACCCATGGTGGCTCCACCACACAGCCCAGGATCACAGTTCCTCCCAGCTTCTGGACAGTGGACATGGGCTGGACCGTGACCTGAGGAACCTCATCTGGAAAAAGAACATCAATGCAGCAATGAGGTGAGGCCCCCAAGAAACTGCCATCACCGCCACCGCTGCCTTTTGGGAAGCTCTAGATGTCACCCAGGTGGCCATCCAGAATTCAGCACCCAGGCAAGCCACTCCTCCCCCAGTAACCTAACTACCTATGCCCATTCCCCACCCCACCTGTTTCCAGAAAGTCCCCTTGCTACGTAAGTGGTAATGCAGTATTAAAGCGAGAGCTCAGGCTCTAGAGTTGGACAGACCTGGACTGAATCCAGTGTCTCTGCCTCTTAACTGTGTAGTTCTGGCCTTTCTGTAAACTGAGGCTAGTAACGCCTAACTCAAGCATTCTTGTAACGCTGACAGAGTAAGCAAATGGCTTTGCTCATACAATAAACTCATACTACAGGTAGGTGTTTTTAATATTACTCTTCTTCTACTAGTGCATATTTGACATTACTAAAGTACAAAACTATAGCCAATGTGGTATTGTCCCGATCACTTTTCATCTGGGATACTTAGGTGTGGTACAGCCTGAAGGTCAGTAGAGATGTCGTACTCCTAAGAACTCTAAGATGCTTCATGCTTCCATCTGACATTAGGACAAAGAGCTCTTCTGCGGGTCTGTGGGGCAGGCTGAGAATGAAAGAAAAACACTCACGCAAATCAGCAAGGCAGCCTGCTGTGGCCAAGAGAATCCAAAGCAGTGTAAGTATAGGCTGCTCTCTTTGGCACGTCGTCATCTTCCCACGAGGTACGGTGTGTCACAGAGGGATCTGAGCCAAAGTCCCATAAGCCACGTGTGACACGAGTAGGAATACCGCCGTCCCTTGAAATCCTGTTGTGAGAGAAATTGGGAGAATGGCTATGGTGAAAATGTCTGGTGCTTGACCCATCCCTCAAGCTCATTCTATCACACTTGCAGAAAGCATTCAAGGTGGCCATGTTGCTGGTGGACGGGGGAGGTAGGGGGAAGGGGCTCTTCAGGACATCCTCATCAGAAGGATGTGTCTTATCAGGATTCCTCCTGCATCAAGAGGCAATTTCATCATGTTAACAATGCTAGAGCCTTGTCTAGGGACCAACAGCGAGGACAGGGGAGCCTAAGGTATGGAGGGGCTGAGAACTATGGAAAGGCCACATAGCAGCAGTGAGTATCTATGTTGGTGAGTGTGAACATGGGGAACAGACAAGACCATCCTTCTCATTCAGGGTCAGAAGTTGTGTATCCATGGCTATGTGGCATTCCATGTTGTAGTGTAGAACATTGTTGGGCAACGCTGTTAGATGTAAACTGAGTTCCTCTTTGGGGGATGTTCCTCCTTAATGAATCCTAGCATCACAATAATTCCTGAAAGCTTTATGTCTCTCATACTCCCCCAAACCTCACCTATGTCCTTAGGAATTTTTATTCTCAAAATAAACCTGCCTTCGTAAGCTTGTCAACAGTGTCTGTTGGCCCTAGCGCAAACACAGACGGGTGCCGTGTCAGCCAGGACTGTGTATAGCTTTATGCCAGTATGGCCTTCCAGATTCCACTTCTCTATGCCTCTGGGGCTGGAATTCTGGGGTTTCCACCTCCATGATTCACAGGGATGCATCTTTGTTCAGGACAATAGTTCCCTTACAATCTGACTGCACTGCCTTTCCAACTGTCTAATTCACAATCAGCCACCCTTTAATACCTGCCCCAAACCTTCCATTCTCCTCTTCCACAGTGATTCCTATAGCATGGTTCTTTAAGAGATTCTTCAAAACCACAAAGTCAACTACATGTTCTAATGCACTCTTCTAATGCTGCCCGAACCAAAGCATCATCCTATGCTTTCAGCAGATGTATCTGTAGCATTAACAAATAAGGAAGATGGATCAACGCCTTTATCAAACAAAGACATCACAATGAAGTCCAGGAACAAACAGGCAATGTTCCAGTGAACAGTCAGTGGTTGAACACAACCACCATTGTCTGTGTGTGACAATTTTTGTGAATATATGAAGTAGAGTTGGAGCATTTATTTACTTATTATTTGCATAGCCACTTTGGGGTACAGGTACACATGAAAGTAGAGGCTAGAAGTCAACACCAAATGTCCTCAATCTCTCTCTACCTAATTTTCTTTCAGACAAGGTCTCTTACAAGCCTTTAATCCCAGCACTTGGTAGGTAAAGGCGGATGGATCTCTGAGTTTGATCTACAGAGGTAGTTCCAGGACAGCCAGGGCTGCACAGAGAAACCCTATCCCCATTCCCTACTCCTCGCCCCCCTCCCCCCAAAACAAACCTCCCTAGAGCTCACCACTAGGGTAAAGCCGCCATCAGCAAGCCCTGAGGATCCTCCTGTCTCTGCTTCCCCAGCACTGGGTGGCACACACTGCTGTCCCGTGTGGCTTCTGGGGACTCAAACTCAGGTCTTCACACTTGTGTAGACCTGACTAGACACCCCACTCCCGGCACCTTTCCCCATGGCTTACATGAAAGGGTTGAACGCATATTTACGCATAAGCATTAGAATATTACTACTTGCTAGAAGAGTTATATTCGAATAATGTTAATAATATTAGAATAATAATAATAGAAGTAATATTAGACAGTAATATTAAACAGTAAAATTAGAAGATTTCTGTTTGGAGAAAAAAATCATTACTCACTTAACACATGAGTATGGGCCTCTCAAGAGCAAAGGAATTTCAAACATATTTCCAACAGTCATTTATATAATTTTTGTGGCTTCAGATGTTACACTGTTCAAATACTCCTTCCTTCCTTCCTTCCTTCCTCCCTCCCTCTCTTCCCTCTCTTCCCTCTCTTCCCTCTCTTCCTTCCTTCCTTCCTTCCTTCCTTCCTTCCTTCCTTCCTTCCTTCCTTCCTTCCTTCCTTCCTTCCCTCCCTCCCTCCCTTCCTCCCTCCCTCTCTTCCCTCTCTTCCTTCCTTCCTTCCTTCCTTCCTTCCTTCCTTCCTTCCTTCCTTCCTTCCTTCCTTCCCTCTCTCCCTCTCTCCCTCCCTCCCTCCCTCCCTCTTTCCTTCCTTCCTTTCTTCCTTCCTTCCCTCCTCCTCTGTGTTTTGTTTTGTTTTAAGAAAAGTTTTCTCTAGCCAGATGTCCAGAGACTTGCTATGTAGACCAGGCTAGCCTAAAACTTACAGAGATCCACATGCCTCTACCTCTCAAGTGCTACAATTAACATGTGTCACTACACCCAACCAAAGGGTTTCTAAGAAACTTCATTTTAGTTCTTTAGTGATGAGATTATAGGGTAGTTTCTGAGGCGGATATTACTACGGGTCAGGTCACAAAGATAGGAGGAACCCTAACGACAGTAGGTCACCAGGGAGTTAAGATATCTATATATTTTTTCCTTGAGTGTGTTTTGGGGTGTGGGTGTACATGCATACATGTGCATACAAGAGTGCATCTCTGTTTCTCCCTCTCTCTCCCTCTGTCGCTCTCTCTCTCTCTCTTTCTCTCTCTGTCGCTCTCTCTCTCTCTCTCTCTCTCTCTGACACCCATAGGCCTTTATTATGTGGCCAATGGGGTCTGAACTCCACTTAATCCACAGAGCCATCTCCCCAGGCAACGAAATGGTCTGACTGAACACGGGGGTTCATAACCTTATCCTTGAGAGTCTCAAAATGTTTACTAAGGTTTAGAGTTGAGAGAGGAATAAGGTTAAACTTGAAAAATCATCCAAGCTTAGGCCTTAAGCACGATTCCTCTTTAACATTCTTATGCAAAATGGCTTTGCTTAAAAGGCAGAGTTGAGAATTTTGGCACACTATGGAAACTTCTGCTCCCAGAAGTTATAATAATTTAATAAACCCGAGGGCTGTTACTCGTGAGGTGAAGCTAGTTCACGCATTGGATGAGTGCTGCTGGAGCCAGCAGAGGGTGAGAGAGCACCTGCTCCTACTGCAAAGACAGCTACACCTCACACAAGACCAATGCTCTCATCCATAGGCAAGCCAGTCTCGTGAGGTAGGGGGCCATGATCTCTACTTGACAGCCGAAGAAATTGAGAACCAGAAACTTAACAGTGCATGGTTGTGAACCCGTATACCTGGGTTGAAAGCCGAGTGGGCTGCCTCCAGAGCCCTGAACTCTCTGCTACTGAGGCAGTCCTCCCTACCTTTCCTATCAAGACTCTGTACCATTGACTTTTCTTTTCTTTTCTTTTCTTTTCTTTTCTTTTCTTTTCTTTTCTTTTCTTTTCTTTTCTTTTCTCTTCTCTTCTCTTCTCTTCTCTTCTCTTCTCTTCTCTTCTCTTCTCTTCTCTTCTCTTCTCTTCTTTTCTCTTCTTTTCTTTTTAACAGATTTGAAATAAGATTATGACCTGACAGTGATTCCTAGAGGAAATACCTTACCAAAAAGTATAACTTTCCATATCATTTCAACTTTCCAGATCATTGTTTATTTTAAGATTTTATTTATTTATTTATATGAGTACACCATCGCTGTCTTCAGACACACCAGAGGAGGGTGTCAGATCCCATTACAGATGGTTGTGAGCCACCATGTGGTTGCCGGGAATTGAACTCAGGACCTCTAGTCAGTGCTCTTAATGGCTGAGCCTCATTTTTAAGATTCTTAATTGACTCCCACCCCAGCCCCCATGAGACAATGTATTAAAATAGTGCCCTGCATGGGTTCCTAGTTACAGGGTTTCTCTTTTTAAGGGAACTAACTTGTTCATGATGTGCCCCAGTTTCTCCATCTCCTTAAGGAGACTGGCATCAACTTTCTTCCCAACTCAGGAGAGACAGATGGAGAGAGGGCTAGAAGGAGGGGGAATAAGAACCTGAAACAGTGAATAGCAAAGTGGGGCAGGCAGACAAGGCAGGCCAAGGGCCGCTTCTCATGCACACAGAGGTGCTTGGGTTGTAAATGGACAAAGGTTTTACTGAGGAAACTCAGCCCAGGCTCCCTACTGCTTTAAGAGCATGGGCCAAACAGTTCCAGTTACTCTTGCACCCTCGGTAATTTACACAGCTCAAGATGGAAACAGTTCTCACTTTTGCTGCCAGCCACCATCCTGACTTTTCTTTCTTTCTTTCTTTCTTTCTTTCTTTCTTTCTTTCTTTCTTTCTTTCTTTCTTTCTTTCTTTCTTTCTTTCTTTCTTTCTTTCTTTCTTCTTTCTTCTTTCTTCTTTCTTTCTTTCTCTCTTTCTCTCTCTCTCCCTCCCCCTCCCCCTCCCCCCTCCCCCTCCCTCTCTCTCTCTCTTTTTAAAGCAACAATAAAAAAAGTCTGATGTGGTAGGGGAGTGGAAGAGGGAAGAGGAAGCAGGAAGCAGGAAGGAGCTGACCCCATGGAGAGATTCTGGGGTCTCATTTTGTAAAAGTAGAATTGTGACTAGAAAAAAGCCAACAACATCAACAGTTGTGTGGCCCTGAAAGTTTTCTCTGACTGGTAGGGAAACTGAGCTCCGAGTTAATCATTTGAGACAGGGTCTTACACTGGAGCTCAAGATGGCCCGCGGCTCACTATGTAGCTCAGGCTGGTCTTGAACTCAAAGCAGCTGCTCTGCCTCAACTGCTTAAAACTTTACAGGGTTTTCTAGGTATGCTCCATCAACCACATCTGGCTTAGATCCAGATCATTTTACTTTGGCTTTTCATTTTATTTTTAATTTGTAGTGCTAGGGATTGAAGCCTGGGGTCTGGCAAGACAGGCACATTCTCTACGATGAAACTATAGTCCCTGATTTTTGACTGTTTGCTTTGAAATGTGCTGGTGACTGAGCTAAGAACCTTGTGCATTTTATTTTTGGTTGTGAGCCTAGCCTTTAACGGCTGGGCCATCTCTCCAGCCCTCTTGTGCATTTTATATTGTGGGCACTTCAGATACTTCCTAGACCAAGGTGCCTACTGCATTTGATCACATAACAACTCTAAAGGTGTGAATTTTAGAGAATCTTATTTAAAACACATATGCACACATAGGTATGTGTCTATATACATCTATCTATCTATCTATCTATCTATCTATCTATCTATCTATCTATCTATCTATCTATCTATTATCATCTGTCTATTATCTATCACAGATCTATCATCTATCACCTATCACACATCATCTATCTATCTATTTATCTATCTATCTATCTATCTATTTATCATCATATACATAAATATTCATATATATGATATATATATATATAATATGAGCCTCAGGGTTTCAGTTAACTCCAGGCTGCCAAGGAGGGGGTCTATTTGGCAATATGATAATGATAATCTACTTTCTGCTTTGATTCTAAATTAGAAATGTCTCCTAAGAATCTTTTTAAAAATATGCTCAGGCCCCACAAAGTCTGAATGTATTCAAATCAGAGGGAAGAGATGGGGCACTAAGTGTGTGTTGGATGCCCTTCTCCCACATGGACTTCAGATTTACACACACACACACACACACACACACACACACACACACACACACACACACACAGAGCCTAGAATCTAGTGGAATTATTTGTGATTCTTAGGTGTTAAAAGACCTGCAGTCTTACTATGTCATATGATGTCTATGTGTATTTATAGTTTATGTATAGCTATGTATATTTATGCACAGAGCTTCAGATGGAGAGCCCAACTGCAATGTGAAACAAGCCAGAGATTTTCCAAGTTGGAGGAAGACACCCACCAGTAAAATGTGTTGTTTTCCTTGGCAATATAAAAATATGTCTGGATCCATCTTATTTTCCTATGCATTTTCTCAGAAAAAGAGAAGAAATTATGAAAATATCTAAACTAGACAGACGGGGAAATGATTGCTTGCCATGAATTCTAGTCCACAAGAGCTAGTGACTTGCGCCATTTTTAAGAGTAATCTGCACATAAGGTTTGTCTGAGAAGCATCACTCCTGACGTTCATATTCCCCTCTGAAATACTTGGCCTCCCGGAAGCCATTTCTGAGGTGGTCTGAAATCAATCAACAGCAACATCACCTTTCTGGGATTGAGCCCACGCATGAGGAATTGTGGCCTTTGGATATTATTTATTTATTTTAATGTTTTGAGAAAAAAGACAAACGACCGAGAGCCTGTCATAGGAGGCAGCCTGTTCCATTCCTCGCCACAAGCCAGGCTGAGGCCATGGAAGAGAGTGAACCTCCTGCATGGGCCACCTCTCATTCTGCCTCACGGGCTCAGAAGCACGTTCTCTCCAGGGCCTGCACCAGTGATAGGAAAGCAGACCTTAGGAGACTGACTCCTCGGGAACAGTGGACTGACAAGAATGAGATCTGACAGAGCCTTTGTTCCGCTGGCTGAGGAAAGCTAGACAATTAAGTGTATCTGCCCCGTGCATGTCTTGACAGGCTTCCAGCTTCCTGGAGTAAGATCCCCTTTCCCAGTGCTCTGTGAAGGCAGAGCAATGTCTCTTCTCCCCTGGATGGAGACAAGAAGTAGATGGCTGCAAGTGTTGGTAGCCCCAGGTCTTAAAAGAGTAGGACTTTTTTTTTTTTTTAAAACAAAAGATCACACTGAAGGAGGCATTGGGAAATCACAAGCATTTATTTCTGAGAGGGATGAAGATAAGAGTTTAGAGAGATTCAGGAGAAGGGACTTCTAAAAGGCCACCAAAACACCGAGTATACACCCTTGAAAATATATGGTA
Organism: Mus caroli; assembly: GCF_978045245.1. Classification (NCBI taxonomy): domain Eukaryota; kingdom Metazoa; phylum Chordata; class Mammalia; order Rodentia; family Muridae; genus Mus; species Mus caroli. The sequence continues at coordinate 41,532,596 of NW_028227272.1, forward strand.
AAAAAAAAATAGTTTATTTTTACTTAAAACGTTGTGTTTTACCCACAAACCTAATTAAAAAGAAACATTTTAAAATTGGAAGGACCTCAAGAAAAACGCAATATGGTTTAGAATAACATCTAGTGTGTTTCCAGGCAACTGGCTCTCCCAATTAATTAAGCCAGGAGACCAGGGCGACAAGTTGGGTCTCTGAGTCGCACTCCAGTATTCAGCACCAGCCCCTTCAGGCTTTCAGAACGACTTCTTAAACATAGTTCCTTAAGCATCAAGATAATGTTGCCTGTATCGGCATCTGTCGCAGTGATGTACATGTGTGTGTGTGTGTGTGGGGGTGTGTCTGTATATTTGATGAAATAGGGTCTCTACGGTCTCTCAGTGAGTAAGCTCTTCCAATCCACTAGGCTGATGGGTCAGTGAGATTCAGGGTTCCACCTATTTCCTCTGTGCTAGGGTTACAGGAGCGTCCCCCCTCCCCCAGCCCAGCTTTTGTAGATGGGTTCTGGAGATCTGGACCCAGGCCATCATACTTGTGTGAGAAGCAGCTGGAGCAGATGGAGCCATCTCTCTAGCCTCATTGTAACTTTCTATAAGGTAATGTTTATCATTCTTATCATAAACCCAATCTAACGCTCACCTCTGAAACCCTCTACGATACAAACTGTGGGATGATGGGAATACTCTAGAGTGTATTATCCTCGACACCAGGGAACAACGGGCTACCCATCTGCCTAATTAACAATGCATCTAGACTTCAGGTTTGCTTTAAGTAACCATCTAGGGCTGGTGACTAATCCAGTGTTCTAGATTAATATCTAAACCATGTACCTAGACCTCTCTGGTCCTCCTTTCCATCCTTCTTTCTCTCTCTCTCTCCCACCCTCCCTTCATTTCCAATTCCCTTTTGTGTGTTAATGGAGTACATCTGTGTATGTGGTTGTGTGTGCATGTGTGTTCATATGTATGTAGAGGCCAGAGAACAACCCTTGGATGTTGTTCTTCAAATGCCATCCACTATTATTTTGAGGCAGAGTCTCTTACCAGTCTCTTACCCCCTTATAAGCTAGCCTAGCTGACCAGCGGCCCTGAGATGCAACTGTCTCCTCCTCTCAATGTGCTGCACTACTCTCAACTTTTTGATAGTATAGGTTCAAACCCAGGTCCTCCTGTCTCTTGCAAGCAGTTTACTAACTAAGCGATCACTGTAATTCCTCTTCTTCCTCCTTTGTGTGTGTGTGCACACGAGCATGAATGTGTGTGTGTTTGTCTGTGGGGGAGGGGTGGGGAGAAAGTCTTGCTGTGTAGACCAGGCTAGCTTCAAACTTGAGATCTTCCTACCTCAGCTTCCCTAGTGCTAAGGTTTCAGGCATGTGCTACCGTGTCCAGCTCCATTCTGTTGCCAAATAGAGAACAATTATAATGGTCTGATGTTTTCAAATAGTGCACCATGCTGCTTCTAAATTTCTCCTTTGTCTTTATCTGAATTTTATGTGTGGGCTTATAAAAGCTCTGCATGTACTATGATTTATACTGGGGGGAAGATGTTGCTGTAATGTACCACATATAGACAGTATAGAGACACTGTTAACAGTAACGCATATAGCCAAATGTGGAATAGGAATTTACTAGGTACCCAGCAAATATACTTGAGCTCTTCTCCATTTCCCAGACTCCTCTGCAGCTAGTTGAAGGTCATGTGACTAGCGGTGGCCAGTAAAACTCGAAGATGCCATCTGCTACCTCTAGGTTAAGCTAGTCATGAGCTAGAGAGCCAGGCCTGTCTCTCCGGGTGTGGTGACCATAAGTCACATGTTTCAGAGCGCACAAGCTACAAGACGGAAGTAAATAACTCAAGCTGTGATCTAAGAAGAAACAAACCTTCCTTGCTCCAAACCACTCAAGGTCTGGAAATAGTCTCTCGGGCCAACCTTAACCTTTATCCTAAAAGCTTGGCTCGTAATGGAGTCAGTCATGATCGAGTTATATCGGAGAGCATTTTCAGGAAATGCTTTTTGGATGTGGTGGTGCTTGGATTGAGCCTGTGTGTGTGTGTGTGTGTGTGTGTGTGTGTGTGTTTGTGTGTCTGTGTCTGTGTCCACAGGAGGGAGAGGAGGATATCTATATCAAAAGGTGAGGCTGAACAGGTGGGTAAGCGGCATTCCATGTGCAGGCTGCCACACCAAGCAATCAGGCACTGGAAAGACTTTTCTGGAATAGTGTGGTCTCCCGCCATTTCCCAATGTGTCCCCCTGTGATCCTGTGACTAACGATCCCTAACACATGCCTCTCTCATCAGTTAAATACATATAGGGAAGAACTAAAAACAAGTTAAGTAGGTGAAAGTCTGATCTTCTTTGAATGACTCCTTAATCCTGACCGATGTATAATCATTAGCTAATGCCGTAAGACACAGGCCGGTTTTGGGGGTAGGGGCGCTGTTGTAATCTCTTTCAAACAGTCTGCACGGGCGCTAATTATTTTGTTGACTTCTCATCAGATGCGGTTCCATTACCAAGGCTTTCCCCTCCTTGGGCAGCCAGAGAAGGGTCAGCTCAGCTGGTTTCCCTCTGTTTGCATGTGCACAGATTATCAGCTCTCTCTTCACCATAGCTCCTTTGCAGCGATCTCTTTAAGCCACTTGCTCTTTTGTGAGAGTTAATTTAATTAAAACTAAATAATATAATCTGAAAATCCACTTAAGGGAGAACAAGGAAGCAGAGGAGAGAATGAATGAGTGGTTTAGGTCCACCCTCCACCCCTACCCCCACCCCCACCCCCAGGAACCCTCTCTACCCAAGAGATATCTTGGGTACTATGGGGACTTGTGACACTGTTCAGCCAGCCAAAGACATCACCGTCAGTTCCTGGATCAAGTATTAGTGGCCCCATTCACGCCCTCCTTCTGTTTTAGACTGGAATACACGATGAGGGAATTGCTACTTTCTTTCGGGGCCACAGTGGAATTGTTCAGATTCACCTTCGGGAGCTTGGATCCCACTTGGACACTTAGCATAAAAGGTGACAGATGGGACGCTGGGACAGGGCCATGCTGTGAAGACCAGGGAAAGATCCGAAGTGAACACAAAGACAGAGGGAATTCACAACCTGTGACATCTGGGCTCCACGTTCTGAATCCATTACCACAAACCTTAACAGAGGGGAGTCCCCCTCAGGCAGGTGGAAAACCCTTACCTTCAAGGCAAGGGCACTTGGGACCGTTGGGGGTGGGGTGGGGACTAAGAGTTCACAGAGGGTCTCTCTCCCAGTCTCTGTCTCTGTCTCTCTCTCTGAAGGAGTGAAGGAAAATCACCTTTTTTTCCTTCCACACTCCCATCTCGGTTCCCTCACCCTTATTCCACATAAATTCCATTTGACAACCCTGCTAATTGGATAAGAACTCCTATCCTCCTAGGAGGCTGTTCGCTTTTCTTTTCTCTTACTTTTTCTTTTTCTCTTTTTGTTTTTGGAGGGCTCAAAACAGGGTGATTGTGCCGTTCTTTAACAGGAATTCCATCTGCTTTATTTCTCTCTCTCCATTCAGCGCTCCTTCTGAATATTTATGAAGCCTTCCCTCCAGCCCCACTCCTTACAGCCCCACCTCCACTCTCCTACCTCTTTCCCCACACTGCTCTGGCCTCCTCCCCTTCTCTCAGGGCCGGGACAAAAACCTTCTAACTCCCCCACCCTCCTTGCTTTAGATAAACACAGGCAGTGTCAAGTGTGAGGAGAAACGGGGGGAAGGGAGGGGGTTCAACTGCCAGTCAAGCCCCTGGCCTTCCATGCGGCCTGGGGGCCTACCCTAATCTGCTGCATGCTTGCCATATGGGGGCTGTGTTGCCCCGGGAGACACTAACAGGCAGAACGGAGCTTAATAGAGTCCATATTCATTGTGATGCAGTGAGGTAGCTCAAGGCGCCGATGCCCCTTCGCTGCTTTCATTCTTCTGTTTCTCTCTTTCTTTCTGGTTTTCTTCCCTTTTTCTTCCTTTCTTCCTTTCAAAAAAAAAAAAAAAAAACAGTCCTGGTCTCCAGAGAGCACTAATGTGAAGAGTCCTGGGCTGCTGGAAAGGCTGGACCTACGGTTAGGAGTGAGGAAGAGGATGGTGCGGGGGCGGGGAAGGGGCGCAGTGGGGACACATCAGGGGAGCAAATATTACCTAAGCCTGGGACTGCACACAGGAAGGAAGGACGGAGCTGGCCAGTGAGTGGGTAGGATTTAGAATTTATTCTCACACCCTGCCTAGGTTATCCCATCATTCCCTCCCCCTACCTCTTGGCCATCTCAGGGTCAACTATACTCATTAAAACCAATGGCACCAGGGTGCCAGGTCCTTGACCACTTCCAAGCCCGTCATAGTTCCCTTGAAAGACTCAGGTGGGGAAGGGTCAGAGGCCTCTTAAGAAGGAATTCCTTGCTGAGAGAGAAGTCCCACTGGCCAGCTCTGGTTGGTCCATGTCCTCCTCTCCTCAGGAGGTGATGATAGTTTCGAGCTGTCAAGGCCCAACAGTCTTCTCCCTGAGCAAGTGGGCGGTCCTTTGCACAGGCGGCTCCACTACCACAGCCCAGAGCTCCTAGAGATAAGGGGGTCAGGGGGGTCGGAGGGGCGACATAAATGGAAGGAGGGAAATTGTGTTCTCCTAATTTTCCTTCTCAACACAGGTCAGTTATGCTTAACGACCGCAGGCAGTGTTTTTACTTATGTTTTTTTTTTCTGGTATTAAAAATTCAGGTGAAAATAATTTTAACAAAGTTGCTTAGCAGTATATCCAAAATATTATCGTTTCAATACACAGTGCTTATCTGTATTGACAACTGGCCGCTGCACTGGAATGGTCCCTGGTTCTTTCTTCGAAGCATCTTTTTTAGACAGCATTTCATTATACATCCAAAGCTGGTTCCAACCAAGTGGTCCTCCTGCCTCAGCCTCTTGGGTGCTGAGATTGCAAGCACATGATACCACGACTCTTTGCACTGTCTTCCCCCCACCTTCTAGACTATCAAGCACAACCAAACAGGTGAAGATTCCAATCCCAGCCTTGGATGGTGGTACATCCCTTTGTTGTCTTCTCTTGGGTGACTGAGGCAGGCAGATCTCTGTGAGTTTGATGCCAGCCTGAGATCGACACAAGTGAGTTCTAGAACAGCCAGAGCTGGATGGTGAAACCCAAGCTCCAAAACCAAAACCAGAAGTTACAGTAACAGCAGCCACTGTTCAACACACAAGCATCTTCTAGCATCCACAACTGGGTTCCTTGGACACTCCACAGTGTCTTGGGAGGTGGGTATGTGACCCACCTGGTGAGGACTTATTTGGTGCCGATTAAATATCTTGTCCATGATCACACACACAAGGTAAACCTCAGAGTCAGGGCTTGAACCCTTGGTCGTCCTTACTCTTCTGATGCCTCTTTTAGGGAGTTAGGGCTTAATAACTCAGGCGATTTTGGTGTGGATTTAGCAATTAATAGAATAATTACAAAGATCAAGTAGCCACATGAAGATAATTGTTCCTAAGAGGGGAAAATAATGTAGGTCCCGCTTTATAAAAGCAAAGTGAGCATTGGGGTGAGGCGGGGCTGGCACATAGGAAATCGGGGCGACTTGAGTGTGAGGAATTAGGAGTGATGTTTTTAACCCTTTGAGTTCAGTTTCAAAAAGAAAGGAAAAAGGAAATGGGTGTGCATAGGCACTTTGATAGCGCCCCAATTGAGAGCGATTAGCTGAGGTTCAAAGGCGCACAGCCTCTCGGGGTCTTTACACTTGGCCTGCAGCCAACCTTTCCCGTGACTTCCTCCCACTCGCTCTAATCTCAGCAAATTGCGTTTCACCTTCTGATCCTTCTGCTTGAAGCCCAGTCCCCCTTTTACTTCATCCTGGAGGGACAACTCACCATCGAGCGCCTCTTCCTTCTTAAACCCTCCTCCAACTGTCTTTCATCCTACCTTCTGGAACACTTGCACGCCTGATACACTCAGTGGCGATTCACAGCTCCTGATGTAGACTACAAAATCCCAGAGGACAGGGTGTACAAATGCATCTTAGCATCCCCTGGCACTTCCCAAGACCATACTCGATGTTTGCTGAATGGAGTGGTTTGGTCCAGGTAGGATTTTGAGGTGGAAGAGGAACATTGAAAGGGATGATTTGGGAACTGAGAAGTCTTTTTAAAAAGAAACATCAAAAGGTCCTAACCAGCGTGGCCATAGCTGAGTCCTGTGGAGGATGTATGCGCCTAAGAAAGAGGCTGCACCCAAGCAGATTCTCCTGGGGCTTGTACCCTTCAGTGAGCTCCAGCTACTGCCCTTGGCATCACTCCAGGCTGCAGTACTGGCATCGTCAGATCCAGGATAGTACCTGCCTATGCTACTGTGTGTGTGCTCTCACTCACTTCAGGCTGAAAGAGGCTGGCAGAGCGGGAAGGGAGAGGGAGGAGGGGAAAGCTGTTGAGTCAGAAAGAGAAAGACAGGTCCAGGCCTGAGGAGTTCAAGAAAAGAGCACGGGGAGGGGAAGACAGATTAGAACAGAGACGTGGGAGAGTCAACTAAGTGAGCTGAGCTCCCGGGATATGCTCAGCTCATCTTCCGCACCCAGGGATGCTGCTGTCCCCTTATCTAATCCCTTCATGATAACTTATGGCACAAGGACTTTTAGGGTTCATCTTACATGTGTATTGCAGACACAAACTCCTCTACTTGTGACAATGTTGGAACTTAGGGTTGCGCACTAAAGAATGTTCCACATGAGGATCAGGTCTGAGCATTACTGCTCCTACCTTTGAAGTGACCTATAAGAAGATAACCTTAGGCTATTTAATCTCTTCGAGCCTCTGAGTACCCTCTGTAAAAATGAGGCTGAGTACTTTGATGGGCTCCTAAAGACCATTAGTGAGATAATGTGCAAACGCTGCCCGGTACAGCAATCACATATTACATTTGGAGAGCAGGGGTCATGACCTTTCTGCTGAAGTCAGTCACTGGAGATCTGATTTCATGCACTGGCATTGTTGCCTGGTGGGCCTTTCAACTAATGTCATTTCAGACCAAAGACATGTTGTGTTTTCCACAGCTCCAGACCCATAGGGTATGTGGCCTTTGCTCCTCCCTTGTGGGCTGTATACAGTTATGCAAGGGGTGACATGGCTGACATTCACACATGCATCTGACCTCCAAGGAACGGTATGCAAACAGCAATACATCCTATATGACTTACAGACCCTCACAAAAGCTCTGTTCTCTCTCTCTCTCTCTCTCTCTCTCTCTCTCTCTCTCTGTCTCTCTGCATTTGCCTGTGCATGCATGCGTATGCAAGTGTGTGAACATGTGTATGAACCCGTGTGTGTGTGTGTGTGTGTGTGTGTGTGTCTGGAGAGAGGGGGGATCCCTGGACAAGTTCTCATTAGTTTCTAGTGTTCAGTCTCCACCCAGGTCTCACCAACATCCACTATAACGTAAGCTAATGACCTTCCCCCTTCCGCATATGCTCTTTCTGCACTCTTGATGATGATAATGACATTAATGATCATAATTTCTCCATAGAGTGTCTCTACTTGTTCAGAGAGAATGGGAGCGGTATCCCCACCCAACAGCGGGTCATTTGGCACCAGAGATCCCGAAGTAGTGTTTACAGAGGGGGAAAACATAACCAGATCTGCTCTCCAGCATCTACTCCCAGTCCAGAAAGGCTCTTTCTCTGAGCTCAACTAGGGAACACATAGAGCCACAGGGCAAGGCACATCGTCACAAAATGAAAATACCTAATCTTTCCCATCTACATGGTTCTAAATGCTGGGGGTGGCCAGAACTATCTCTACAACACATCCCTGAGTGAATTCAAACACTGTGGTCCCTGGAGAGAGAACAAGTATATGGACTCCTAAATTTCCTGATGCTTAGAGTGGACAAAAAGGAAACACTAAGATTTTATAGCCTGGAGAGATAGTTTTTTTTTTAAGGTAAGATTCAAACCATTTCCAGGACATATAATTAAAGTAGACCCTAAAAGCTTCAAGTCCTACCTCTGAGGGCAAGGGAATCAGTGTATTAGCACAAAGCCCACTGTCACACATAGGCTCAGAGCAAGTCCAACACACTGTGTCTGCCTGTAAGTTCCCAGTGAAAACAAGGGGCCCCAAGAACAGGGTGCTATTATAGAAGGAAATTCTCCTAGAAACAGGCTAGTACTCAGCCATATGCAAGACCTCAGGAAGGTGCTTCCTCCAAACCATGCAGAAGGACAACAGGATTCGGATGGGGAGTAAGAAAAGCGAGGGCATCTATCCTGTCTAGTGATCACACTAAGAGAAGACAGATTCACTGCTGATAACCACAAGTCACTCACTCCTGCAGAGAACAGTAGGACCCTGGGGATGGACTGAATGTAGTTCAGTCCAGGAAGCTGCATACATTGTCCAGAGGGCTAAGAGGGATATGGAGAAAACCGAGGTCAGCTTCACTGACATCTTTTGGTTAGACCTAAATTAAACTTCAGCATGAATGGTCTCAGGAAAGATGAGTCACATGATAGACTGATTTCACTAATCACTAAGTGCAGGCATCAGAGGAATAATGAAAGAAATGTGAACAGACGTTACTACCATCCACACATGTGTTCATATATGTTTGGGCACACACGCATGTGCCAGAGTTTAGAAAGCCAGCTCTCAAAGATAGCACATTTTATAAAGCCCAAAAGGAACTTTCCTTCGATCATCCATATTCATTTCTTACCCAGTCCCAAGAGAGTCAAAGTCTGATGGTACCAGGACAGAGGCTGCAACCTAACAGAAGTCAGTGTGGCAAGGTCTCCTGGGTCTCACTTTTATCACATACATCGTTGGTTTGCTTCCTTGACACATAAGCCAACGTCTGCTAAGCTGTGCAAACCTCCCATTCCCCCCAGGCCTAAGCACAGTCTGCGCAGTTCAGATCTGGGAAACTCCTGACAGAGAGCTTCGGTGCTCGCACAGAATAAGGGAATGATGAAGACAGCCTTCGTTGCCCCCGGCTTTGGCTCTGTGTGGCTCTTTTCCAGAGATGAAGTCAGATGGTACTCAAGCCTTCCCACTCTTGCCAGCAAGCATGGGCTGGGTAGAGTGGGCTTACGAGAGAGGAGGTGGGGTAGGACCAAACGGTTGTAGGTACGCGAGGAAGCTTGTTGTCATTCCATTGGCATGTCAGGTGTCCCTCAGCCAGTGGGTAGGCACTTGGCTCTTATTTCCCGTGGAAGTCTTCACAATTAATTCTCCTCTCTGCTAAAGCAAAGGCTCCACAATGGCGATACTCTTATCCACAGGGCATCTGCAGCCATAACACATACATAGGTATTTAGAAAACACCTGTTGAATCAGCCAATAATGACATAAGCCATTTTCTATATCCTTTCCTCACAATGATTAAGAACCAAAGCTTCAGGCTCACACGGAGATCTTTCTTTCACGTGACTCCAAAAGCTCTCAGGTTCTGTGATCCAGACTGAAGGAAGGTGAGTCCTGTGTGGTTCTGGGACTGAGCCGGGCAAGAGCGTTCCTAAACCTCTCTCTCGCCCCAGTTCTCACAAGTCTCTGCTCGCCTGGAGGGCATCTGAGGGATTCAAATGAAGAACTAAGTCTAAGGGTGAACCGGCCAAGCTATGCAAGGCACCAAATCTTGAACTTAACAGCACCGAGCTAGGGATGGCGGGTCTCTCCCTTGGGAACCAGTTTGGTACAGAATGACAAATCTATCTCATACTTCGATGTGGGAGGAAATACAGATTGTATTAGAAAAGCCTCCTGAATAAAGGAAGTGCAAATTAGGTCGTCAGTGATGAACAGCGACTTAAAGTTACAGTTTGGTTATTTTCATTGGCATCTTCCCACCCACTCCCAATATTCTAGTTATGTATACAATTTGCCTCAAAGACAGACAGACACACAGACATATAGACATACACAGACACACACAGACAGACACGTACGTGTACACAGACACACACAGACACACAGACATGTACACATACACACACACACATGCACACATATATACACACACATACATACACATACGACACACAGACATGAACCCATACACACACATCTCACATACACATGCACACATGCACACATACACACACACATATGTTGTACCCATATACACATAGACACACAGACACACACACATGCACACATACACACAGAGACATGGACACACTCACAGACACACACACATATACCCATAAACACATAGACACACACACACATATACTCATACACACATAAACACACAGACACACACACATACACACACAGACATGGACACACATACACAGACAAACACATACACAGATACACACACATATACCCATACACAGATAGACACACAGACACATAGACATGCACACACACACACAAACACACATAAATGCACACACACACACCCTCACATACATACACAGACACACACAGACACACATACACATGCACACAGACATGGACACACTCACACAGACACACACACATGTACACATTCACACACATGTACATTTACACACATAGACACATACACGCACACATACACACATATCACACACATGCACACACATAGACACACAGACACATACACACAGAGAGACACAGACACACATACACGCACACACACACAACATATCACACACACACACACACACACACACACTGAGCGAAGCTGCAGCTCTGCAGCTCTGGCTGGTAGCTATGCTTTAGGATCATGAGAGTTTACTTTCCCATCTGACCTTATTCAAACTCACTTTCTTCACCCCCTCCCTGACCCCCAAAGCATACACACGGAGTCTCTTGTCCCACCCCTAACCTTTCCTTTCTCAATTACCAACCGCTTTTAAAACGCCTACACTTTAAATAAATACCACTGTGTGAATGTGAAGCAGGCTGCAGTCCATCTGTCAGTCAGTCAGCCCCTGCCTTCTGCTAGAAGCCCCCACCTCGCTCCTGCCAGCTCTCCCTAACTCGTGAAGCACGGAGGCCTTAGTGCAAGGCTGGCACATACAGGGTAAACAAACACATGGAGTCTTGCAGCTGGACCAGGGGCCGCTGTTTATGCAGGAGCAAGTGTGGGGAACTGTAGCCAGGAGGTGATGGGAAGAGCGAGCGAGCAGGCTAATTCTAGTCTCCAACTCCCAGGCTCCCACCACCACCACCAAGGAAGATTTCCTGCAGAGGGTCTGCCATTCCCAGGTCCAGGGCAGGAATGTTGCTGCAACCTTGTAAGTCCTAGAGGCAGACACGCTGCCATCTTGCCTGTTGTTAGACACCAACAGCCACCCCAGTACATGGCTCCTGACAGGGACACAGTAGCTATTTCTTAATTACAACAAACAGATGAACTGGTTTCCTCCCTGGGTCACAAGGTCCCAGTGTGGGTAGTGAAGGATGGTGTTGGGACCGAGGTCGGTGAGTATTGCCTAAGACATTCCAAAACCCTACCAAATGATAAAAGATGTTCCCGACTCACACCAAAAATAATTTAGAGAAATGCAATGCATGAAAATCCAGTCAGATTTCATTGCTGCAGATCTTTCAGAACCTTTAATTTTCTGTTACACAGCATGAATCACCAAGATAGAGTCGGCACCGAGTCTGTAACCACAAGCTTGGACTTACATGACCCCTGGTCAGGGGGTGATTTGAGAGTGCCATTTTTTTTCTTAGAGTACCATTAATGATGAGGATTTTTGACAAACACATTTTTTGGACATGCTGACCTAACTTGAGAGGTTCTTGGAGATCCAGTTTTGAAATTAAAAGAAAAAACAAACAAACAAAACCCCATATGAACGTGTGGCATGTAGTTGTTTGGGGTGTCATAGAAAAACGTCAGGAGAATATTTTAATATCAACTATGAAGATTAAGAGATTTGTACTTTTCACTTAAAACACCAGAAATTGTTAAAGTCAGTTTATATTATCACTTTCATCATTCAAAAGACAAATTAAAAAAAAAAAAAAGCCTACTATCCAAACTACTACCATGACGTCATCAAACTTGCTTTCCCCTGTACACCTGGTGACCTCATTTCTCGATAATCCCTTGAACCCCCAAATGTTATTTGTCTCACTCCCAAATCATGGTTTGCTGTGCTGGGTTCGGAGATGAGGTCCTCCTAACCCATTTGTAAGCATCCTCTTCCCTGGCTCCATGGCTCTGCTGCTCTCTCACCTCACAGACATGGACTTTGCAAAAAGGGAAAGTGGGCCTCCTAGCTCCACCAGCGACCTTTAGAGAGCCCCTTTTCCTAACAGCTTTGTTTCTTTACTAAGCTGCATAAAACATAGCATCTAGACCTTGCTGAAACTGTTTGCTGCGCAAACCAGCGCTTAGAGAATGTGTTTTGGGCTGAGAACATTGATCATTTGGCAGAATGTGTGGCTGGCATGCATGAAGCCCTGAGCGTGATCCATAATACCACATGCAAGCATGCAGCAGAGTATAGCTTACACAGCATGATCCCTCCCCCCAATAAACCCCTGCATTTTAATGTCTGACATTTTTATTCTACTAATGCTTCAAAATGGTACATACAATCTAAAACAAAACTCATATCACCAAGTTAGCGCACTTATTTGCATAATTATACAAAGAAGTACATGACTCCCCTTAAAACTGCCACATGGTTTCCCAACAACCACCACTGATTATATAATGTATCTTAGATGTTCACATCATTGTGTGTGTTCACACTTTGTATATAATATAAATTAAAACTTAGGCTTCCTGATTGTTAGATAAAGTATTTGGGGAAATATGTTAGATATATACAATACATATAGTAATCTGATAAATTGACAGGAGGCAAGAAGGCCCTAAGATCAAGGTCATTTTTACCTACACGGTGAATTCAAGGCCTCTCTAGACTATGAGAGACCCCGTTTCCAAAAATAAAGCAAGCTGCTGCCTTTTTTGCTGCAAATCACCAATTTCCTACTGATTTGTAACTGTCACTGAGATTTAGTGGGTATATAATTATAAACTAGGTTTTCTTGGTAAGCAGTATATGATTAAGGCACATATTTAGGTTGAAAAGAAATTACCAATCTTAACAACACAACCAAGGCAATTATTTAACCATTGGTTGAACTGATAAATAAGGCAACCATCTCAAATACGCGTGTGACCTTGTTTGACCTCTAAACAACTCCAGGCGTCGGACAGTTACAGGCTGAGAAGTGAGATTTGGAGACGTTACACTGGCTCAGGTGGGGGACTCCCAGCCAATCCTCTGGGGGAGCTAAAGCACGGTAATGTCAGGCAGCACCTTAGCCAAAGATCTGGAATGGGGAGAGAATAGCTCGCAGGCTTGCATACTCTGCCCATTGCACTGTTCAGCAGGCTTTGAGAACCCTGTGCAGATGTCTCTGACACAGACATCCACATCATTTCGGAAAGAATGTCTTCAAGCAAAGCTCTGGCATGAGGTGGAATGCCCAGAATAAGGTGTTTTGCGCCAAGACCTTACTATCATGTTTTAAGGAAAGTTTTACAATTTTAAAACTAAAGTTAATTAACCCGTCTCATTCTTTGATTTGTTTATGTATTTTACAATTATGTGTGTCTGTGCACATGTGTGTGGGTGCCAGGAGAGGCCAGAAGAAGGTGCTGCATCCTCTGGAGCTAGGACTGCAGGAGGTTGGTCATGGGCCACCTGGCATGTGGGTTGGGCATGGGACTCTGGTTCTGTGGAAGAGAAAGTGCTCTTAACCACTGAGTCACTTAGCCTTCTGGTCCCTAGTTGAATTTCTTTATGAGAGAGCATGTGTGTTTGCATACACGTGTTTGTGTAGAGACCAGAGGAAAACCTTGTGTCATCCTTAAAATACCACCTCCTGCCAAGACAGGGTCTTTCACCAGCCTAGAGCTCACCAATTAGCCTAAACAGAACAGCAGGCAAGCTTGCAAGCACACACACCACCAGGCCTGGCATTGTTACCTGGGTTCTGAGCATCAAACTCAGGGCCTCACGCTTGTGCCACTGTTCTCAGTTTCCCCCAGATCAATTCCTCATTCTTTTTCATCACAAAGAAATAAATATCCAGAAGGAGGGGGAAGAGAAGGAAGAGGAGGAGGAAGAGGAGGAGGAGGAGGAAGAAGGGGAGGAAGAGGAGGAGGAGGAGGAAGGGGAGGAGGAAGTGGAGGAGGAGGAAGAAGGGGAAGAGGAAGAAGAGGAGGAGGAAGAAGGGGAAGAGGAGGGGGAGGAGGAGGAAGAGGAGGAAGAAGGGAGGAGGAGGAGGAGAAGGAGAACTCAAGATGCCATCATTGCAAAAATCACCTTTGCTAGGACTCAAGATGAGACCCTCAAGTTAGTCCCTGAATCATGGGACTAATGGGACTTTTTGCTTACTCCTGGGGGCTTGGAGGCTTGGTACCAAGGAAGATGCTAACAGGGAATGACAGTTTTCAAAGCATCTGTAAATGTAATTGCTTGTACCAAAAGTCCAAGAAGGCAGAGACATTCCCTTAATGAAGGCAAAAAGGAGATCCCAAAGAGGTATATCTGAGGGCCCCACTTCCACTAATCAGCAGATAAGACCAGAGGATTTGGACCCCACTGGAACACTGTTTGACAACCCAAAGGGTTAAAGCCTCTGCCTTCAGCCCCAGGCCTTCCTGGTCCCCACAGGAGGAGGAGACAAGCTTCCACCCCCACATTATAGTCCAAGGCCTGCTGCCTTGGGCCCTCCCACTCCAGGAATGAAGCTGTCTGCTGCCCAACTTATACCCAGCCTGGTTTCATCTGCTTCCAAATCCATTTTGTGTCTTAACTTCTGCCAAGAATAAAAATTTAAACACACACACACACACACACACACACACACACCATGCATGCATGGGACGGGGAGAATCAGGCTGGGACTTTAAACTGAAAAAGGGTAAGCAGAGAGGGGAGGTGCAGGGAGGCCAGCTGCTGAAAGTCAGGGCCAGAGACTGCTCCTGCTCCTGCTCCCTCAGGGAGCCAACACACCCTTCCTGAAGTCTCTGCCTGCTAAGGACTCACCCTGCTCATAGCTACCCAGAGGAATCACATGGTCTCCTGGAACTGCCTCACAAGTCACTCAGTGGAGAACAGCAGTTAAATCCTGGGGGCTAGCACCCTTCAAAGATGACATTCAAGCAGGGAACCAAGAGTCTGCTTCTGAAAGGGGGACACTAACAGTGTAGAGTAACACAGACCGCTGGCAAATCCAACCTTGAATGTCCCGCCACTGCCCTGTGGTGAGAAGATAATTACAGCATTCCCTGGAATAAGAACCCTTGTAACATCCACCTCTGACCCACTCTCCCAGAGCATAGTAAATGTCAGCAGGGTTAAAATGTGAACCAACCAACCAACAAAACGTCCACCTTGATAGTCGCTGACTCCAGGTGAAGAACATTCAGAGAGTAAAATACCACCTCTAAAGTAGAGTAGGTACTCAGAGAACTACAGACCTTGGCAGACACAGATGCCTCCAAAAAGCTCTCCTGATTTCTGTTTTGCTCTTGCTTTTATTTTGCTCTGTAGCCCAGGATGATTTGGAAACGCTGACCATCCTGCCTCCATCTCTGAAGGGAACTGGGATTACAGGTATGCACAACCATGCCAAGGGATGCCCTTCGGTAAAAGGGAAATGTTCATTTGTTTGCATGGTAACCAGATGTGGGAGAGGCTTCTTTATTGTCTGATAACTCACCATGGCCAGCAGCTTTCCACAAGAAGGAGCTGGGGGGCTAGCATCCGCTCAGGCACAGACAGAGCACAGGTGGCTCTGAGCTGGGAGACTTCATCTGCATGAGAGGCTCCCTGTCCAAATGCATATCTTTCCCTATCCCCCCACTGCTTGGGCCATCTCCTTCCTCCAACAGCCCAACCCCTCTGGGCCTTGAAGCCAAAGCTCTGCATAAATTCAGCAGCCATCTCCTCCCCAATGAGCCTCATCTCCAGGACTTTGAGGCACATAATGAAATCTGCCTGTCCTCATTCATGTTTCTGACCATTGCTCACCAGCTTCACGGATCATAGTTATTAAACCTGTAGCAGGAAAATAAGCGTAAAATACCCCCACAAGTCAGTGGTTCCCAACCTTCATAATGCTGAGACTCTTTAATGCAGTTCCTTAGGTTATGAAGACCACCCCCAACCACAAAATTATTTTAGTTGCTACTTTATAACTACTTTTGCTAATATTATGAATTATAATGCAAACATCTGATGTGCAGTATATGTGATATTCAACCCACAGATTAAGAATGGCTGCTATAAGTGCTTAGGGTTTGTGATACTCTTTTTCTGCCTTTATGTTTGTTTGAGGTTTTAGATTAGAAAACAATGTTGCTAAACATTTATCAGCTATAGGATAACTATGATAAGATACCCTCCAGCCTTTAGCCATTTCAAGGAACTCCTATCCACCCAAAGTCCTGTTCATTAGGACAAGCAGCTATGCCAAGCTGGTTTCAGCAGGTTCTCGGGTCTGGATAGAGGAGGTGCATAACCTTGGAACCTTCTGGATCTCTCAGGCCAAGAGGCAGACCAGCCCTGCACTTGCTATAGCTGCAACTGGTAGGCTTTATTATTCTTTACAGTGATACTGTCTCCTGTGTGTGTTCCATATCCCTTTATCCATGCATATGTTGACAGGCACCTAGGCTGATCCTCTCTTAACTATTGCGACCTGTGGCAGAATTTCCTTCCATTCTGTAGGCTGTCTCTTCATTTGTTGGTTGTTTCCTTTGCAATGGCATTTGTTTGATATATTAGTTTGATGTAATTTCAATTGTCAATTAGCAAAACTCTGAACAGTCCAATGTTTCAAAATTTGAGCTTTTGGCAGATTATTTAAAAAATCAGCAAAGTATGCCAGGTCCCAAGTAATATAATGATGATGGCAACTGTGGCCATCTAAGTAACTGTTTAGCTTTGAATCCTCACCTTCCCCCCCCCGCCCCCCCCCCCCCCGCATTGGTCCAAATATTAAAGGGGTAGTTGACGGTCCATTGAGTTACTGGAAGGTGGTGGAGTCTTGGAAGATGGGGTCTCATGGAAGAACATTAGATCGTTAGACACATTCCCTTAAAGCGGATATTGAGACCCAGAGCTCTTCCCTCCTTTTTCCCTTGGCTACCATGAATGAATGGAATTCCCCCATGATGCACTACCCGACATGATGCTCTCTGTCTCCTGACAGGCCCAGAGTGATGGAGACATTTGGTCATGACCTAAAACCTAGTAGACAAAAACAAACAACAAAAAAGCAACAACCAAACAACCTCTCCCCTCTTTCTTCCCTTTAAAGTGATTACCTCAGCTATTTTGTCACGAAAAACTAACACCACTCGGAGTCTGAGTCAAGCGGTCTTCTGAAGAGACACGAGGATGCTACTGTCTGGTGCAAAATGAATGCTTGTTTTTATTTGGAAGCTGAGATGTACACATATTGAAGGAAGGAGACACAGTGCTCAATAAATACCTGGCCAAGTGCAAAGCAGCTCTGCTGGCCACTGTGGCGACTACTTATGGAGTGTGCGCTGTGCTCTGGGAAGTCTTCTGGGACGTGAGGGTCCCAGAAGTGGTCACAGCTCAGTGTTAGTAACCCCAAGGAACGATGGAGTGAGGCCGTAATGGGCGTCATGCATTTTAGTGGGTGGCATTCTCCACATGAGGAAGCCAGGCCCAAGACCCCCACCTCAAGTTCCACAGGGACACATGCGTCTTCTTGGCTGAGATTCAGAGATCAAGGTCTCTCTGCCTTTCCCCGCCCGTTCCAGGGACATTAGCACAGGCATTTGGTTAATTTCAAGTGTGGGAAAGATTAGTTCTGCCTGCCTAGGATTCCGATTCAATTGGCCACGCACGTCCTTTTCACTTCCTGACTTTCAAAGCACACAGGAGTTAATTATTAAGGAGCCTCCCTGTGCCACTTGCCCTGGAGGCTCGATTTTTCTGGAGAGGAGTGGGGGTAGGGAAGCAAAACTGGGAACTTAGCCCCAATTCTACAATTGCTCTGGAGATATCATATTGGAGAAGACCCAGACCACACCAGAGCTGTCCTGTCACCAACACCCCCACGTGAAGCAAGATCCACCCTGCACTTCCTTGAACCTTTGACCACAGGGGACCATAGAAAGGTCTGGTACTGCCCCATTGTGCCTGATGCTAAAGACAATTTTAAAAAGGACCAGCATAGGATATTTATAACCAGATTTCCTGAGAAACTCCCAACTTACCAATATCAGAATCAAAACCAAATAACAAAATGCACTGCCAGATCATATCTTCATCTTCTTTTTGGCTCACATACCACTTGGCATAACTATCAAAGCTACCCCCAAGTTCTTGTTCAGGATTTTCACTGTCTAGTCCCTTAGGAAACGAGATAAAGAGTGTGACTGAGTGGACAGGATGACTGGAGACTGGAGGCTGCATTATGTAAAGAACATGGGTCCCACATTCATCCGTACCAGCAGACCTCTATCTTCTGCTTCCCCAGGCTAACTGAGGAAAGACCAGGATTTCTGGATGGCCAGTAGTCAGTGTGACAGCCTAACAAGCTATAGACATCAAAGACAAACCAGGAGGCTCCACTGGGAGGGTACAGTTAAAGCAAGGGAAGCTTGACAGTAGAGTGTTGTCCACATATGCACTGTATTCATCCCTACAGTCTCAGCGACAGGTATATCACCAGTGTGCACTTCATGAGGGTCAGAATATCATGGCAGCCCAAAGCCATCCACTGGCAGCCAAAGTATTCACTGCTCAGGTTATAGATTGGAGACTGAGTGGGAATAAGAAAGTGGAGAGGCGGATAGATTTGGATCATCAGCACAGAACTGCCTGTTGAAAAACTGACTTCCAGGGGGCATCTGCTCAGTTTGATTCCTCCTCTGTGCTGAACCTGACGCGTCTGGTTGACATCTTTCAATGTGAGGTAGTGCTACCTCCTTTCAGCTCTTTTCTCTGTTCAGCCCGAGCACAAATGGAATCGGGGTCTAAATTTCTTGTTCTCAGTGTTGGAACTCACTCTACCGAGTCTACCTTCTTAGACTTTAAACTTGTCAGCTTGCTTGAGTTGATGGTGTGGTCTCTCGTTCACACGCCCTTAAATTTGGACCAATGCTAGAGCGGAGTTGGAAGAGCACCTTCCATCTGCTCCCAGTGTTAAATCCATTCCCATTGCCTGTTCCCCAGAGAGCCCAGACCTTTGCAGTGAGTACCTTCAATACTGGAGATTCTGCTCCCGAATTTATTGGGAATCCCAGTCTTCATTGCTCACGAGAACCAAGTAAGCACCTTTTGGCAGGAAAATGTCTCATCGGTTCTTTGGATCTTTTTGCGTCTTGGTTGGGCTTCCTCTTTAATGACCACAAAACAAGCCCCAAGGCCCCATCACTCTAAGGGCTGAACACAGACACCACTGGAACCCGGTTGGGGCTGGGAGTCATGACTTCTGAGGCTGAGGGTCCTGTGGTCTGCCACCGGATGCTGGTGTGCAGGGGCGCTACCTGCCTGGGGAACTTACATTTCCACACTATTAAGTAAAACAAACAGCCCCATGTGCTCCTCCTGCCTGTGTGTTTACAGACCTACAAACCGGCACAAGGAAGATCAGCCCAGCTGGTACTTCCAGATGGGGAACTCAAACATAGACAGCTAGCTTCTGACAGTAGCACCACAGCCACAAGGCCAATAGAAGATGATAAGGGGCTAGATTGTGGAACCACAGGGTTCTGGTCAAGTGGGAGCCAGCAAAGGGCTTGAAGCCCTGCTTTGCCAGCCTCTACCACCCTAGCTGGATACGCACATGAAATACAAGGAGAGAGAGCCGTGTTTGAAACAGAACACTGGCCTGTGGCAGATTGCCTACCTGGGTGATCTCAGCTACCTGACATGATCAGTATCACTGGGCACCTGAAGGAGGGAGAAGAGCAGGTTCGAAGGAAGTCTTTTTAGGCAGTGGGGCAATGAGTCTGTGTGATGCTGTAATGAAGACACAGGTTACCCTGTATTTATCAAATGTACCACAAAGCTTCTTTGTACCTCTCAGGCAGGCTGTGCAGTACCAAAAGTAGATGCTCAATAAACTCTGTTGAAATGTGTGAAGAAGGACAGAGAGGACATCGGCAGGGACAGATGGCTCACCTGTGAATGTTCCTGAAACCTGCCATCTGAAGAAATGGCCGCTGTGCTGTGGTCTTGTACACCACTCTCAGGCTTTGCTAAAACAGGCACAAAGCTTCCCCTCTGGGTACTCCCATAGACACATATCCCAGAATGCATTGCCTGTATGAGTCTATGGATAGATGTAGTTGTGGTTTTGGTATCTGTGGGGACTGGCCCCAGGGTCTACCTAAGAATGGCCCAAATCTGTGGACATTTAAGTTCTTCACATAAAATAGTGTGTATAGTATTTGCACCTAACTTAATTCTCCAAATATACATACAGATCATCTCTAGATCACTTATCTAGATACATCTCTAGATACACTGTGTGGCAGTTTGAATATGCTTGTTCCAGGGAATAGCACAATGAGTTGTGGCCTTGTTGGAGGAGGTGTAGCCTTGTTGGAGGAGGTGTGGCCTTGTTAGAGGAGGTGTGGCCTTGTTGGAGGAGGTGTGGCCTTGTTGGAGGAAGCGTATCACTGAGGGGAGTCGGCTTAGAGATCCTCCTCCTAAATGCCCAGAAGACAGTCTTCTTCTGGTTCCCTTTGGAACAAGATGTAGAACTCTCAGCTCCTTCTCCAATGCCATGCCTGCCTGGATGCTGCCATGTTCCCCACCTTGGTGATATTGGACTAAACTGCTGAACTTATAAGCTATCCCCAATTAAATGTTGTCCTTTATAAGAGTTGCCTTGGTCATGGTGTCTCTTCACAGCAATGGAAACTCTATGACACATTATAACTGTTCTGTAAATAACAAACATATTGGGTTGTTTAGGGGAGAATAAGAAGGAAAGGTGGTACATGTTTAGTACTGAGGCAATTAAATACAATTTTCAATCTGATGTTGATTGAATTCACAGTTATGGACCCTGTGGCTACCATGGATAACTATATTTCATTGTTGGAAACTCTCTCTCTCTCTCTCTCTCTCTCTCTCTCTCTCTCTCTCTCTCTCTCTCTCTCTCTCCCACCCCACTCTCGCCCCCAGACAAAGTTTCTTTGTGTAGTCCTGGCTGTACTGGTGTACTGGTTGTAGACCAGGCTGGCCTCCAACTCAGAGATCTGCCTCCCAAATGCTGGGATTAAAGGTGTGTGCCACCACCACCCAGATCCTTGTTGGAAACTCTTATCACGTGAGGTTTTAAGGTTGATAGGAGTCTTACAGATGTCTATTCTAGACACAGAAGGGCTTTGATGAACGAGACAAAGTCTTGACTTCATGTTGTGGAGAAGAAGGTGATGTGTTAATGAACAAATAAGTATATGTCAGGAAGTGACAGCATGAGGAAGTGTGGTTAGTCTGAAGGGAGAGATGGATGGTGGGAGAGTGTTGCTTGATAGAGGGTACCAGGCTGAAGCAACAGGGGAGCCTTGTGACACAAGGGAAGGACATGGGGAAGAGCCTTCCTGACAGAAGACCAAGGCAGGGCAAAAGTCCTGAACAGGAAGGTTGCCCAGCCAGTTTGAGGAGACAGGAGACCTGTGTGCTGTGCTGTGGAGGTGGGCAAGCAGGCCAGGTGAGGGAGACCAGGAAGAAGTGGAGCCAATGGTATTTGGAGAAACAGGAGCAACAGAGAGGTTTCAGCAGAAAAAAAACAAAACAAACAAACTGATCTCCACAGTGCCGTTCAATAACGCACATGGAAGACTAGGGTGGTAAATTGTCAAGGACTGATGGTGTAGCTCAATGGCCGTGTGCTTGCCAAGATGTGGGAGGCTCTAGGTTCCATCCCCAGCACCACACAGAGATAAGAAATAAATAACAAGGTGGAGGAGGAGAGAGAGAGCAGAGTGGAGGACGGTGCCAGTATCCCTGGCTTACTGGGTAGGCTGAGATGCGCTGCCCTTGAGAAGCAGCAGAGTTAAGGCTATCAAGGGAGTATCCAGCTAGTAACTAGGCCTGGCCCTACCACACTGTGCTCTTCTTCCTCTCTATCCTCCATCCTTTTCTGGAGGCCTGGAGTCAATGGGGAGCCCACCAGCAAAGCCTCTCTTCTGGGCATGCTCCTTTCGCTCTTCCCCTTTAGCACAAGCCGCTGTCTACAAATAGCTCACAGTACATTTGGGTGATTTATGTGCAGGGGGTGGGGGTGGGGGCTGGGGGGTTGGGGGTGGGGGCTGGGGGGTGGGGGTGGGGGTGGGACTTGCCTTCCCTTTAACAGCCTTAAGAAACAGGGATCCTGAGGTTCCGGTAACTTGGACAGGGTCACATCCCAGAGATTGGCCAAGTCATGGAGAACCCAGTCTGGTTCCCCTTAGTTGGGACGATACACATCTTACACCTGGAATAGCTCCAGGCACACTGACTCTCCTGAGAAATATATGCCCCCAGCATGCCACCTTCTAATGTGCTTCTCTGCAGACCTGCCTGCTCGGCCCATAAATAACCTTAATGCCTGTCTCTTTCTTTTGCAAAGAAGGGTGCTACCTAAAATCCTGTTGCAAGGGTCCTTTTCTTACCCAACTCCTATGGGACTCCCAAGACCCTCAGCTTCCTTTTCCCAGAGGGAGGGAAAGAATGTGGGTCTGGAAGAACCCAGGAGAGTTTCTGATGTTGATCGAATGGCCTTCTATTGAGACTCTTGCAAAGGCAAACAAGCACACCCACAGAGGCAGATCCCTTGAGCCCAGCAGACCTCTGGCTAATTCCCTGGAATTTCTTATCTTTGAACTCAAGGTGAGTGAGCACAGATGTGACAGCTTGGGCTCCGGCCAGCTGCCAGCAGAAGGTTTTCAATGTGTCTCCTGTGCCAGTTCACTGCATCCGTAGGCATGGAGAAGAGGCAGCTTCCCTTACTCTATCAAACACTCCCTTACTCTATCACATGGCTACATTGTAAACCCAGGTACCCATATCTCTCCACTTCCAGAATACCATGGCTTCAGGCTTCCTGCAACTGTTTGAGAAAAATAAGGAACCTAAGCAACCAACATTAGGTATTAGGGAGATAGCTCATTAAGTAAAACTGCTTGCCACACAGTGGGAAGACTTGAATGAGGATGACAAAAACCCAGGTAAAGCCTGGTATGCATAGCAGAAGACAACAGAGACCCCATTTTAAACAAGATGAAAGGCAAACATCAACACCCAAGGCTGATGTCCTCTGCCCTCCCCACTCACACCACGACAATTGCCCACATCCTCACAGATACCCATGCACATATGCACATATATCTCACACCCCCACACATTCTCTGCACCAAAACCCCCCAGCACAATCCTAAGCATGGAGGGAGGAGGGTGCTTAGCAATCGTGCAGGTAACTGCCTGTCCAATCCTTTCTGCTGGCTGCCTTCTGAATATTTGCCTCCAAGGAAGCAGCTCCCAGCCAGTTACCTGTCTGTCAAAGCTGCTACTTCCTTCCCCGGGGTATTTTGAGGGCCTGCTTGATTCGACTTGCAAAGATCCTAGGTGCAAAAGGATGCATCTGGCAGCCACAGTGGAGCAAAGATGCCTGCGATTCAGACAGTGTCCCAGGGGGACGGGAAAGTCTCAAGAAGCGTGTTCTGAGATGAAACCCAACGTGGATGTGACCCTCACCACCACCTACAGGGCAACACAGGCTGTGCCACAGAGCCTGGCGTCGGGTGCTGTCTGACCCTCCAATGCTCTAGTTTTATACTAATGGATTTAAGGCAAGGCTAATAAGCAACCCCATCTACCCCTTATTTCCAGTTAGTTACGAAAGAAACAGTTTTCCCAAGTCAAGGGTCTTTTGCTTTGGAAAAGAGATTGTCTGCTCCCCCCCCCTCCTTCTTTCTTGTTTGTTTTAAAAATGAGAGTTTTGGAGTTAGCAGACAGTAATGAAATCTTGGCTCTGCCACTTACCAGCTGGGAGACCAAAACAAGTCCCTGAACTTCTTTAGGCTTCGGCTCCCTTATCTGCAGAGTACACTGATGGGGTCCGTCCTCACAGGACTGCTGGAAGGGTTGCATGGATAAAGCAGTGCTTGGCTCGAAGCCTGGCACACAGTAGGTGCTCTGTAAGCAATGCTAACTCTCTCCATTTCTGGAAAAGGCAGTCACTGCTGGCCACCTCTCAGCACTGAGACTGGCTGCCTCCCCTGAGTGGCGGAGCTGTGTGGGGTGTGCTTCTCTGAGAAGTGAGTGTGTGCAGTCTTTCCCTTGTAGAATGAAGGGTACCTGCTGCCCCTGTGTGCTCACGCATTTGTACCTAAACACAAGGCTTCATTTGTTAAAAAAAAAAAATCAGGGGAACAAAAATTAACGGCGTACAATAACCACCTTCAGACAAGCTTCTCAATTCTTCTCCTTCACATTCAAGACCTGAGTGGTGTGTCTGTGACAAGGGGATTGGCCGCCTATGTAAAGTCCACCTATAGAAAGCCACCTTGTTGTCTCCCTTTGGGGAGGAGAGCTAAACTCCCTCAGCCCCCATCTTTTATTGTCCAAGACCACCCACTGGAAATAGCTGGCAACTTGCCACAGTCCAGCAGGGCTAGAGCCGGGCTGCTATCCCAGCCTCTACAGCTGAACAGAAGGAGGCCTAGAGAAGGGAAAAAAAAATCACCTGACAGGGCTGTCACCTGGGGATGACTCCGCCTTCACAGATGGCAGACCACCAGAGAGGTCTCAGGGTCTGAAGGAAAAGTTGCAGGGACCTGCCTGTGGGGTGATACACAGGGATCTAACTCCAATCTGTAAAGGCAACAGAGAGTATACGATTTGCCAGCTACAAAATATCCTTTCAGAAACACAGAGGTAAACAGCTGTGAACAGCTGAGACTTGATGCAGTTGCATTTACAAAAGGAGGCCCTGTGTGCTAACTGACAGGTTAACAGCTTGCCCTCCTTTGAGTACAGCTGTGGAAAAAAGTAAGCTACAATAACTATGGCAAGATGACAGTCGAAAGAGAATCATGTGGGAGAGGTGATTTGTGAAATGATTAAGGCAGCCTCTCCTTTCATGGAAAACCAATAAACCCAGAACCCCCCAATTTTCCTCAATTAACTATGACCTATACCTAATAAACCCGCTGGGATGGTAATGTTAGGTAAGAGCAGACTAGTAAAGGCACTTGCCTTAGTCTATTCTGGAAAAATATTGGTAGGGCCAGGGAAAGTGGTGGTGGTGGTGCTCTTTCTCCAGGAGTCCATTTTTAGCCTTTTCTGGGTGGGGTCCTCTAGAGACCAGCTGTCTACAGCCATGTCCAGTGTGATGACCATCTCTCGGAAGCCCAGGAGGCTTGGGGGTGACTGGGAAGCTTAGTGACTTGGTTGCCCCTAAAACACATCTCCTTTCACCTGCCACTTTGAGACAGACCTTATAGAGTCATCTACACCTATTGCCGAAATTTGTATATCTAGGAGCAAATGCAACAGACGAGCAAGATGTTACATTCAAGTGCATGTTTCTCTAATTGTCTGCCTGTCTCTGTCTATCGCTGACTCTGTCTGTCTCTCTGTGTCTCTGTCTGTTTCTTCCCGTTCTTGAAACGGGTGTTCTGTATGTAGTCCTGCCTGGCCTCAAACTCACAGCAATCTTCCTGACTCTGCCTCCCAAGTGCTGGGATTAAAGGAGTGTGCCACCAGGGTGTTCCTCTTATCCCCAAGAGAAATCTGATGGACTTGAGAGAGAAACAACGTCTCCTTTTCCCTCTAAAAACTATTCAGTGATGAAATGGTGAAGGCTCCACTTCCTCACCTTTGTCTTAGCTAACATTGTCCAAACTCACTTCTGAGAAGAATAAAGCTCTTCTGATGTATTCCCACTCCCTGGCTACTTTGGGGTTATTTTTCTCTAGTCAGCTTACCCCTCACTCTCCGGTTACTTTCTCAACATGTCCTCTGGCAACTGGAGTGAATTCATTGTGCATTACTGCTATGATTTCTTCTTTCTGCTCAATAATCTTATCCCAAACATCAAAGACCTTCTTTGAAGATAAGGCCAAATTCGTCATTAGGAAAAGAGAAGTGATTCCCTAGCTATATTTTAGAGGACAGTAAGAAGCAGAATCCCTCTGCTTTTTGTGAGATAAACAATGCGTGGTACATCAGACCACAAGGCAGTCACTGAGATACCACTGACAGAGACACAAACAGGTGGTATTCCTCACTCAAACCTATGCAGGGTCTTTCCATAGCAAGCTTAGACTCCAAATCTCTTAATGATCTGTCTCCAACATATCTGACAGGGTTTTCCTTGGGAGAAGGGGTTCACATGTCCACCACAAGTTCAGCCTACAGGAATGTATGAGCAACTAGAACCAAGCAACCCTAATCTACATTCCATTCAAAGCTGGACTCCTCCAGCACTGACAGATGAGAAACACTGTCAGAGCGGTAACACAGACCGGGAACAAACAGCTGACTCAGCAGGCCCGAGAGAGAAGACCAAGGGACACAAAAGCTTACCTAGGCTTCAACTCCTTCACTGCTACCCACAGGTGAACACTCAGAGGACTTCACGGGTCATGGAGTTCATGAAGCCTGTTTCAAAGGCTGAAGAAATAGAGCTGTTTCATCTTGTGCACAATGAAAATAAGAGTTCTGAAGTCGTTGCTGCTTACGAGGTATAGTGCTATAAACCATAGCAATCCCTTATTAATCCATTTTATGAATAAGAAAGGGGAATAAAAACACTTTTTCTAAGGTCACAGGTGTCTTCACTTTCCCACTTACCTACCTCCTTGCTGGAGCTGATAAGCAATAAAGTACAATAGTTATATTTTTACAAAACCATTATCTTTGCCTCCAGCAGAACGCTTTCATTAACATTCACAAAATACTTCTTAAAGATACATAAGTGGGCCTGATACTTAATAAGGACAGGGCCTTGGATGACAGGGTAGTAGACAAGGAATGAACTCGTCAGACATCAAGGGTCAGCTACTCTTTGGTCAACCCAGAGCAGGGGGTATTGGCATCGCTAAGACGGAGCACATATAAAAGATGAGAAATGTGGATTTTAAAGCTGAGCAGCAAACTGGTCATGGGGCTGCTCCACATGATGGATAGATGCTGGGTAATTGTGAGATGGTTGCAGGGTGGGCACTGGGGACTCTCAGTATGGCCGTGGTGAAAACCAAGTCGGGGGGGGGGGGGGGGAGTGGATAACAGAAGAAAGATCAAGGAAGGCGGGACAAGCTTGAAGAAGGAGGCTCACTGTGAAGAGGCAGCTGAGGGAAGTGGCCAGCTGGAAGCAATGTGTATAGAGTTTCAGGACTGATGCTCCACTCACATTGAGCCATCCTTAGCACTTTTTTCTTGTATCCTATCCTGACTCTAGCCAACCCTGAGGGACCAGAGAGGCAAAGTTCTTTCCTTGGACCACTTTTGTAAGTATAGGTTTCTAGATTTAAAACAAACATGCTCTACCAACTTCCCTACTCCAAACAGGTGATTTGGACTCACAATTTATAAAAAATATTGCATGTTAGGGTCTCATAGGAGAGCATACTTAGGATTTTATTTATTCTCACCAACAGCAATGTGATAGTGTGTGTGTGTGCGCGTGCGCACATGCGTGCGCATATGTATATATGTGTGTGTGTATATACACACACACATATATACACACATATATATGTTCTCTGTGAGTCTTTGGTCAACTTTATAGATACTTCAGATGTCTGATGACAACAGTCTACATTTTTTCATCACAGCTGCAAAAAGTACATATGCACAAATGAAAAGTAAGAAGTTGATTATAGGATGGGATTACGGGTAATTATAAAAACATTTTTCGAATATTAGTAGAAGTTTATATAGTCAATAAAAACTGAGGGGAACTACTCTTTGATGAAAAACATTTACTCTCCTGGGAGAAGGGAGCTCCCATCCTGGTGTCTGATGCATTGTAAATATTTGTTGCATGTTGAAGTGACAAGAAATTACATATGTTAAAGTAAATAAATGTTTTATTTTTCCCAAAATGGAAACATATCACTCTTTCCTCTTCCATTTCCATCCCCTTCTCCCAAAATAAGGGAGCTTAGCGAGTGGAGGAAAGAAAGCAAACTCCCAGTGTATAATAACATCTTCTGAAACCTGGTTAGCTCTTTCTTATTCAGAGACCAGAAAGTATGAGGCGGTAATTACCAAGTGCAATTGGATCTTCAGCTATTGTTGGGAAGACACAAAGATAAACCCTGGAGTGACTACGCGTATCAGTGACGACTGAAGTTTGAACCTAGACCCCCCCAGGGCCCCTGGACCACTGCGGTCCTCAGCCTCACTTCTTGCCCTCTTTTCTTAAACCCCAGGAGCCTGTGGGGAAGTGAACAGAATTACTTCATGAATAAAATCTCCTATTCACCGTCAGACCATGGAAACCACAGAGAGGCCTGGAAGAGAGCAGGGATCTCATGCCACTGAAAAATTACTTCAAAGACAACAAAACCTTGGGCCCATTTGGAGGACGGAAAGGGACATAAATTACAGTCTTTATCACGAATTGGACAATCAGTTGGCAGTGGAGCAGGGTCCTCTAGATTCTTCCTCCCCAGCTGTGGCCAAGGAAATTGCCCATCCTGGACTCTGTCAACTTTCACTTCCAACTGCCCATGATTTGGCCTCTTCTCCTGAGTGAAAGTCCCTTGCAATGTCGTGTTTCTGAGATATCATAAAAGAGTGACAAAGGGCCAGTGTCTGAGACCTCAGTCCTTGGATTGCATAGGTACAGGCAGCCTCATCCTGAAGGAACAAATCCGGAGTCTCCACAGGAGTTGGCCGTGGCAGCCAATAGGCATGGGGACTGTAACTTATTTTATTTTTTTGCCTCTGCATAAATTCACTCTGAAAAGTCATCTAGCTGGGAAGTCATAACTCTACTGCTGTTTCCACCCCGATTCTGTCCCGCTGACCCCAGAGTACTTCAAGATTGCCATGGGAACCTCCTGGGTCTCAATTATTAGACCATTAAGAAGGGCCAATTATAAGACCTCAGAGAGCTCCTGGGAAACCTGTTCCACACCTCAAAGTGGCCAACCTCTTGCCTCAGAGTCACTTTAAGTAAAGCTCAGAAAACAGGACATCCAGACGTATGGACACCCAAGCCCTTCATGTTGATCTAACAAGACCTTTTTAATGGTTTCCACGCTATTCTTGAGAAGAGGAAGACAGACTTACTGGCCAAGGCAAAAAGATGCAAAGAGAAAAAGAAAGGAAGGAGAGAGGGAGGGGAGAGGAGGGAGGGAGGGAATGAAAGAGGGAAAGGAGGGAGAGAGGGAAGAAGGAAGGAAAGAAAAGATCATGGGGCGAGGTTACTTAGATTTAGAAGCCAGTGGTAGAATAAATTGGAAGTGTTTACAATATTCAAGAATCCATGATGCTACATTCATTAAGTGATCTGTGCTTTCAAAATTCTGGACAACAAAGAGCTGGGTGACAAACGTGCTGGTCCAGGACATTTCAGGCACATGGCCTGAAGCAGAAGCACGCTTTTCCCGTCATCCAGTAAGAGGTAACTCCAGTTCACACACTTACTGCCATGGAGCTTGCTGGGAAGGAATAAGGGAGCGCACAGCACCTCGCCACACCCAGAAAGTGCCTGTTTGGGATTGCTGGTATGTGGTTTGGGTATTCTTAGACGAAACTGCCACATCCCTAGAGGACAACTCTTGTTTCAAGGGACTGAGCATGGGTCACCCCATCTCCAAAAGTCAACAGAGCCACCTCCAGGTCCTGTCTCTCACCCCTGGGTTCTTTTCCACCAGGAAAACCGACAGACCCTTCGTAATCCTGCAGAAGGTTCTTCCTGCCTTTCCCTTTCTTCCACAGCCTTCTCTACCACTTGACCCACAAAGTCACTTCTCAACCTTTTCATAGTTAATAGAAACAAAACCCCCAGTGGGACACCACACACACACACACACACACACACACACACACACACACACCCCTCTTGCTGATGCTTTACTCTCACAGACACCTCTGGATGCCAATTAATTCAGTGCCTCCCATCCACCGGTCCAGCCAAGAAGCTTCTTTAAGAGCTGTTTAGCTTTTGGTCTCCCTTGGTCCCTGACTTAGGATTTTCCTTTGAAAACCTCGCTGATAACTTCTCCCCCTAAAGAAGCAAATCGGTGTCAAGTGTGGGCTTGTTCCCACCGCTTGGCTGTGCAACCAGGGCACCCTGTCAGCCCTTCGGGGTGAGTTGGGGAAGATGTCTGAATCTTCCTACCACCGGAGCAGTTTCCGGGAACCGCGGGAGCTAACCGAGCCAGACCCGGCAAGAGAGGGAGGCGCGGCGGCCCTCGGCCGGGCGGAGGAGCACAAGCAGTGGCTGCTCCGGGAACTTCGTGAGGCGTCAGGCCCTGACTCTAGTCGGAGCCAGTCAA
Source organism: Mus caroli (assembly GCF_978045245.1). Classification (NCBI taxonomy): domain Eukaryota; kingdom Metazoa; phylum Chordata; class Mammalia; order Rodentia; family Muridae; genus Mus; species Mus caroli. Next base: position 41,563,060 of record NW_028227272.1, read on the forward strand.
GCGCTGGGATTCCGGGCAAGAGCCCAGCTCAGAGATCGGAGCGCAAGCCGGAGTCCAGCTCACCGCTCCAAGCTCCAGTCTGAGCCCCAGCCCAGCGCTCGAGCTCCAACCCAGGGATCCAAACCCTGTCTGAACCCCAGCAGAACACCCTGAGCCCCAAAGTGAGCCTCCGGCTTGAACCCCAGTCAAGCACTAGGGGCCCCAACCCCGGTCCTAGCCCAGCTCCCGGAGCCCCAGGCGGAGCCCCAGCCCAGCGCTTGGAGCCCGCGCCCCGCAGCACGTCTCCCGGGAGCCCTCGGCATCCCAGGACGGGCGGCCGCCTCCCACACGCCTCCTATCCCCAAACCAACAAATAAACACAACTTTTTATGAAAAGAAAACAAACTTCAGCGATATGACTCACCTCTCCTGCAGCCGGAGCCTAGGAAGAGGGGGCCGGGACTCCGGGTCCCGCGTGGTGAAGCGGAGAAGGGCCACACGGCCCCCCGCGCACACCGACACACACACGCACAGCGCGGTGACACACGAGGACACACACCACGGGAGAGTGGCCGCAGCCGGAGCAACAAAGGAGCCCGGGACCCAGAAGTTGCGGCCGGAGGAGGAAGGATTTGTGCGGCCGCGGCGGGTACGAGGTGCGAGAGTGTGTGAGTGCGGCCGGCCGGAGCTGACACCAGCGAGACCCAGCTCAGGGTCCCCACTGCAGGAAGCCGGAGCCGTGGTGGCAGCGGCGGCAGCAGGCGGGCAAGGCAGTGGACGCCGCGCCCAGCGCACCCAATCCCTCCATATGGAAGACGCTTTTTTGGATGACTGAACTTGCAAACAATTCCTTCTTTTGCTTCTCCTGCCTAGGAGCCTCCCATTACCGCTCGAGGAGGGGAGGGGAGCCGAGGAGGCGGGGAGGAGGAGGAGGAGCAAAAGGGAGCAAAGCAAAAAAGTCTTGAAAAGGAAACTGGAGGGGGGGGGAACCACACAGTCCCCCCCAATTTTAGAACAATTTTTCCCTTAACGCCTACTTTCTTTGCACTGCGTTAAATTCCCTCAGTCCTTCCAAATTATTTTCTTTGACCACACCAAAAGTGCCTTTCTCCCACGCGCGAGGGTGCCGGTCCACCCTGATTAGCTTCACCTTGGACCCTTCCCTTGGCCAGCACTACCCGTCCTTCCCGTGCTGGCACCCACTTCTCAATTTCTCTATCATTCTGAACAAACAAACAAACAAACAAACAAACAAACAAACCTACCAGATAAAGCAGTAAAAACAAAGTTACAATTAATAAAAGCAGGGCAACCCCCCAACCCCCACCCCCACCTAAATAAATAAATAAATAAATAAATAAATAAATAAATAAATAAATAAATGTAAGGCAGGGCAAGGGCAATTAGGAAAATGATAAGAAACCTCATCATGGCAAAGCCATAAAACAGCCTTCCCAGACACTTGGTTGGTAGGGAAGGGTTTGCCAGGTCTTTGGCTTGACCTCCCCTTTCATCATCCTAGGAAAGGGGTGGGGGGTGATGTCACGGAGAGTTAGTCCGTTACCTCCGAGTTGGCTGGAGAGAAAACATGCACAACAGTAATTTTCAAGCCCATTGTAGCGGAACTTCTTTGGACAAATTGTTACAACGTAGATGGATGGGCTCCACCTCCAACTTCTGATTCAGTAAGTCTGTGCTAAGAAAGGATTTCTTTAGTTTTCAGGTGATCTTAAACTGTTAGTTCGGGTACACATTTAAAAACAAACAAACAACAACAAAAGCAAAAACGCACTTTCATACACAAGTTCAATGTTAAATTAAGTTGGCAACGCTAGACTCTGCAGCAGACTCTGAGAGTTCCTTATCCCTTATGTTTTAGGAGTTAAGCCATTTGTCAAAGCCTTGTTCCAAGGTGGAGAGGAGGTGGCCCTTGGAGTGGGTCAGCCAGGGAAGAGCACGGTGAAGAGAGGCACTGTCTTCCCTGAATGGCAGAACAGTGGCCTTGGGACTCAGAAAGCCACCGTGTGACAGAAAAGAAATCACTTAATTTTTTTTTTTTTTTTAGGTCATGGTTTTATTTTCTGTTGTTTTTGGTTGTCCTCAGCACATGATTCCAATTGAAGCAGTAGGAGGAAGGGAAAGATTCCACATTTTCCAGCACTCTTTCCTCCCCGTGTTTGTTAATTAGAGCAGGAGTCAGTCTCTGCACTGATTTATCTGGCATTTCTACGTGCCTAGATTGCTGGGCATATCCCCGTGGCCAAATGGATCAAGGGGTGCAATAGTTTAATAAGACAGTGAAAGGGCTCTGAAATCCCTCTTTGAACCTCCCACCTACCCCAACACACTTCCCTCCCTTTTAATTTCCATCCATTTGGAGAACAGTCTGCAAGACCTGTTTCTCTCCCCCCCTGTTCAGTGATGATGTTAGCCTCTGCCATCTCACTGTCCCTCTGTGGCACAACAGAGGACAGTGGGACCTGAGAACCACCCTGGGAACAGAAGTAATTCCCAGAGGAAAGGAAAGCATCAGGTGACAGCTGACAGTTCCCTACTGTGTGTACCCTGTCTTTCCCTAGAGCCCCAAGTAATGGCCTGCTTTTCTTTTCCCTTTTTTCAAAGTTTTATTTTTTATTCTTTAAATTATTAAGGTTTTTAATTAATTTTATTTTATTGTGCATGTGGGTGTTTTGGCTGCATGTATATCTGTATACTACATAAGAGCCTGGTGCCTGTGGAAGCCAGAAGAGGGCATTGGATCTCGTGGAATTGGTGTTACAGAGAGTTGTAAATTGCCATGTGGGGGCTGGGAATTGAATCCAAATCCTCAGGAAGAGCACCCAGTGCTCTTAACCACTGAGGTATTTCTTCAACCCCAGCTTTCTGCTTTTCAGAACTACTTTCCAAATACCACTCCCACTGGCGATGGTGAGATTCAGTAATAACACGAGACTTGGGGTTCTTAGATGTCCGTATTCCTACACATGCTATGCACAGCTTAGCATCCCAGAGATGTCTCCTCCTACCCACTCAACTTATTCTTCCCTTAGGGCTCTCCCTTCTTCCCACTCTGGACTTGAGGTCCACACAGTCTTTGCATTTGGAGTCAAAGCATTCATCCTTGCTCACATGTATTTAGCCAGGAGGGGGACCTTGCATCTCCTGCAGGCCGGCTGATCACCATGCCCACTTACTTGCCTGTGCTGTGATTTAGGCTGAACACAGATCTGCAGCTTCAGGCTTGCTGTTGGCACTCAGATGTGTTTATTGTTTTTGTGGATCTTTGTATTAGTATGACGGTGTTTATTTTTATAGCTACTGTATCTCCTCACTCCCTCTGCTTGCAGTATATTTCTTGTCCTCTAACTGCTGGTTTCTCCCTCTCCCTCTCCCTCTCCCTCTCCCTCTCCCTCTCCCTCTCCCTCTCCCTCTCCCTCTCCCTCTCCCTCTCCCTCTCCCTCTCCCTCTCCCTCTCCCTCTCCCTCTCCCTCTCCCTCTCCCTCTCCCTCTTCCCCTTTCCCCCCTCCCCACTCTCTCTCTCTCAGCTTTTGAAACAAGGTTTTTCTGTGTAGTACTATCTGAAATTCTCTCTGTACACCAGGCTAGCCTTGAACTCACAGATGCCTCTGCCTCTGACCCTGCCTCCTGAGTGCTGGGATTAAAGACTCACACCACCAACATCACCAGTTTCTTAACTCATATCATTTCACCTTAGCACACCAGCCATCTTGAAGCAGTTAGATGCACTGTGAGCTGAATATGGAACTCTCCTATACGATGTGTTGTTAAAGGTAATTTACTTCTGGCTTTGGAGAGACTTTATGAGCACCAAGAAGGAAGAGTTTAGTATTATTTTTAAAGAAATTATTAATTTATTCTACTGGGAAGTGGAAGGGCAGACAGGGACTGCAGGTCTACATTGCGTCACTGCCATTAGGTCAGAGTGCAGTGAGTAACACTGCTCCCCTTTTGGTGACCTTCAGGCACCCCTAAGTGTCATATAACCTGAGGACTACTTAGTTACAGAGAGTTCCTGTGGGAGACTGTGCAGGGAGAACTATTGTGGAATAGACAGAAAGCGACAGGGAGTTGACTATTTATCCCTTCGTTTTCATATGAATCTGTGTTCTTGATTACAAACTGTGTGCACTGGAGAGCATTCAGACTGCCCCAGCAAGGGCGGCATCACAGGAAATCTACCACACAAGGACAACGCTGTTAGAGCACAGTAGAGTGGTTTTGGTTTTAGTCATTTTCTTTCTTTCCTGTTTTGTTTCTCATTAATCTGTATTTCACACTGAGTATATGATTTTCACTGAGTAAAAGAAAAAAATCAGAGACATTCATTCAAAATTTGTACATTTTTTTCTTATGCACTTGATAATTCAGGCAGAAGCTAGCTCCTTTATTGATTTGTTTATGGCTGAATATCTTCCCAAATTGAGTCTGTTGCTTTTTAAGTTTAACAATCTAAGATGATTAATTTTCTCGTGATCTGAATCATTTTCAAAGTTTGATTTCAAAAGTACTGTTGCATCAAAAAAAAAGGCTTTTTTTTTTCAGTCATTCTATTTTTATACATCTCAGTGGCTTCATTTACATTGTCATCCTGCCTGGCAGATGGCTAAACATCTTACCATAAATCTGTATGATTCCGCTTATTTTCTAAACATAAATTTCTAGATGGAGGAATTTTGGATTGATAGGATACACTTTCTAAATGCTCTCATTAGTATTAAAACATTGAACTCCACGAGGTCAGTATCCATTTCCAACATTCTGGTTATATGAAATAAAGCAAGCAAACAAACAAACAAACCAATGATATCATTAAAAACAAAGCCCCAAGTGGAGACGTGACTAAATTACCCAGTTAGGAGGATCGTGCTCACCAGATAAGAAAAACGACTGTCAAGAATACACAGCAAAGACAACACTCAAGTGTGAGAGTTGACCAATGCTTGCTTACTGTGGGAAACCTGGTTATATTTATCATCATGTTTAACCTTTCAGCATCCTTCTAAGAAATATGCTAATAGGGTTGGTGAGATGGCTCAGTGGGTAAGAGCACCTCCGAAGGTCCAGAGTTCAAATCCCAGCAACCACATGGTGGCTCACAACCATCCGTAACGAGATCTGGCGCCCTCTTCTGGAGTGTCTGAAGACAGTTACAGTGTACTTACATATAATAAATAAATAAATCTTTAAAAAAAAAAAAAGAAATATGCTAATAACCCCTGAACACGTTCCTTGCCCAGTCTCTGTGATGAATTTTGTGTTTGTTCAGAATCTCCATAACAACTTTCTGTGTAGAATTGATCTCCATTTTACAGAGAAGGAAAATCAGGTAATTGGCCTATGATCTCTAACAACAAAGCGGTGGGTCTCATCCCAAGCTGTGCACCTCAGTGTTATTTTCTCCCTGCTCTTTAGACTGGCTGCTCCTTCTTGGAATAAGAATGGTTATATTTGGGACTGGAGAGATGGTTAAGAGCACTGGCTTTTCTTCCAGAGGACCCAGGCTTGGTTTCCAGGACCCACAAGACAGCTAGCTCACAGCCTACTAACACCGCAGCTCACAACCATCTGTAACTCAGCTCCAAGGGATTGTATATACCCCTACCCTGGTCTCCATGGGCACTGTGCCCATAGGTGGTGCATAGACATACATGCAGGCAAAACACTTACATAAAATAAAGATAAATAAATTTAATAAGTATATTCTAAAAGAATGATATACTTAAGCTAAGTGTGATAGCTTATGCCTATAATTCTAGCACCCTGGAGGCTGAGGCAGGGGGGATTAAGAGTTCTAGACCCAAACTAGCCTATGTGGTGAGAGCACTTCCAAAAGGGAAAGCACATTTCACAATGCCTGACACTTGCCAAGCCATTAAGGAATCTTTAGTGGGCTTTCCAAGGAGATGCATCACAGTACATTCAAAGAACAAAAGAAATTTACTGAGTATAAATAGCAAGAGTCTGAGAGTTGGGGTTGGAGAGATGGCTCAGTGGTTAAGAGTACTGGCTGTTCTTCCTGAGGACCTGGGTTCAATTCCCAACACCCACATGACAGCTTACAACTGTCTGTAACTCCAGTTCCAGGGGATTTGACACAGCAACACATATACATGCAGTCAAAACACCAATGCATACAAAAGAAACAAATCTTTAAAAAAAAAAAGAAACACAAACAAGCAAACAACAACAACAAAATGAGTCTAGGAGTCACCACAAGAGGCTTGTGCTAAGACTTGTCCTGAGGTTTAAGCTAAGGCTGGAAGCTCGGTGCTAAAGTTCAGTCCTAACAGTAAGTAGGAATCTGGTAGCGTGGACATGTGTATTCTCAGCAGTAACATTTGAAGACATGCTTTGCCTTGGTATAAAGGGTTTGGGATGAACTACTCCTGAATTCACCCCGAGTTAAAAATTCTGGCTGCTGAATAGTATTTTATCTCTTTATCTGTTTATTTCTTTTATTTGTTAAGGTATCACCAAAATACATTTTTTAAAAATTCATAACTTGGGGGCTGGAGATGTGGCTGCTCTTCCAGAGGACTGGAGTTCCATTACCCACGTGGCAGATCCCAGCTGTTTGTAACTCAAGCTCCAGTGGACCCGACCCTCTCACACGGACATGCAGACAAAGCACCAATGTACATAAAAATTTACAAATGGGTAACGTAGTCCATCATTTTCGAATTTAAAACCCGGCTTTCAGTTCCTCATCAGGCCCTTCATCAGGTGTACGAATCAGCTTCCTGTCTACCCTGGGAAGAATGGCCCCACTGGACAAGCTATGTGCTGGTTGTCTGACAAAATAAAGAATGATGAATGAATGTGTAAGGTTGACCTATGCAACAATTAGCAACCAGTGCATGACAGCATGTAATTAGAAGGTAAATTGCACGGTTCAGGAGAAATTACAGGTGAGCCTGGCATGGTGCCGCTCAATTCTCATACAAGTGGAACTTACTAGGGCTGACTTCTCTAGCCCTGGGCTGTCGACGCAGGGATCCATCCTATAGCCATGCGTTCTGTTGACATTAAGGGACTAACCTTCAGTTTCCCCTATGGCTGCCTATGAACAAGGGGACCCTAGGGAAGGGTGGCATGCAGTAAAATGGAAATGACATAGACTCAAAACAAATTTAGATTTTAATTTCATCTTCAACAATCCTTGTGAGCAAAGACAGATGCCCTCTTTGAATGCCCGTATCTTTTGTGAAGGTTAGAAATAATACATATGGAGTATCTCTCAGTATGTAAACATATGTATTCATATACTCATAATACATATTAGTATCTGTCAGGCTATAACTCTAAATGAGTCAACCAGTATAGCTGTTTATGGCTAGTGCTTATTCTTACTGTTGAGTCCTTATGTTATGCCCACTGTAACACTATATTTAATCAAAACCTTTGGTAGCCACTTTACAGAGAGCTGTTGTATTATTGGAAATTTGAGTCTGGGCTAGACAAATAGAAGAAAAGGTGGTGCATGAAAGCCGTTTCTGTGATCCATCCTTGCACGCTTGATTTTGCGCACATCTTAAGCCCCACACGAACAAAATCTCTCTGTTAACCCCAGTCCCACTTTTCCAAGATATCGGATTCTCTGAAGCAAGCACAGCTCCCACTGAGTCCGCACGGAAACCCCCACCTTCCCCAATGGCCTCCATCTGTTCTCCCCCGCCCCCACCCTGACGTGTGAGGCTGAGAAACTTGGATCCTGGAGCTGCCCAGACTCCAGCTGTTTGATATTGTGTGGCAGCAACAGTAAAGAGGGCAGAGGCGAGAGATTCCAGATGAAAGCAAAACTCAAAAGAGAACCGGACTTCGGAGCATTGATACCAAGCTCAGTGGGTAACAGCCTCCGTTAAATTTGTTCAGTCAGCCATTCACCGGGGAAGAAGTTTCTCACACACCCCTTAAGGGTTTATAGCAAGGGGAAGCTTCCGTGGAGAGAATCAATATACCAGGGACTGAGCAACGCGAAATCTAACGCCAAAACTAAAGCTGCAGACTTGGAAACAGGTAGCTTGTTTGCTTGTTCTGCTTCAAGCATATAATTTCTTTCTCCTTCAAAAGGCACTGGGGAGCCATTGGAACATCGGGCCGTAGTAACAGAAAAGCAACCATGCACCATAGACCTGTACCCTCTCCTACTTTCCCGCCCCTCACCCACAGGCAAAATTTAACAAATATTGAGCCCTGCCACCCGATCTCCTGGGCATAAGGCAAGCTGGGCAGCCTCTTTGGACAGTGGTTAAAAGGTCTCTGTAATTCCTGTCAGAGCCACGAGGAAGAGAGGGAAGCATATCTCTCCCTAGGAATGAAAAATCATCCCTTCTTGTTTACCTTATGCTGGTTGGGTTTTCCAGCGAGGAAGTGAAGACACTTCAGGCTTGGTGGCCACATTTTAAGAAGCATGAGGCTCTCTTCTCAGGATAAGGAAGGACTAAGAGAACAAACCACAAAATCCAACAATGCCGATTGCGCTCTCTCTCTCTCTCTCTCTCTCTCTCTCTCTCTCTCTCTCTCTGTCTGTCTCTTAAAGTATTAAAAAATATCACTTTCTCCTTCTCAAGCTCATTAAACTCATCAAACCTTGTTCCTGTGATTTATCTGAGAGAGATAACAATGGACTCAGGAACCAGGCGGTGGTGACACAAGCATTTAATCCCAGCACTTGGGAGGCAGAGGCAGGTGGATTTCTGAGTTCAAGGCCAACCTGGTCTACAGAGTGAGTTCCAGGACAGCCAGGGCTACACAGACAAACCCTGTCTCGAAAAACCAAAAACAAACAAACAAAAAACAAAACCAAAAAACAATGGACTCAGGCATGTTCTTTTCTCCCAGGTTTTCTGAGACAGGGGCCAAGCACCCATCTGATTCAGCTCCATCAACTCTCCAAGATGATTCCCTGAGTGATCCACCCATTGTATCTTGTCCTCCCATTGTACCCTGTGTCCTCTAAGCATCAACCACACTGTCTTTCCTTCCTAGATGGCTCACTTCCTCCCTAGACTTAAACCGTTTCTCCTCTTCTCTACCATCTAACTTGCCTTCAGGAGGTTTCTGCAGCGTTGCCTCCTCTGGGAAGACTCCATTCCCAACTGCCCCCATCCCAGCCTCCTACTGTCCAGGGAACTCTCCTTGCCTTTGTCTTGAATCTGTTATGAGCATTGTAAGAGTAATAATAGTCAGTGAGGGAGGGGGAGGGGTTCTACCTGTCTATTTTGTAGACTAGAATATCTTTAAGCCCAAAATCAATCCCTACTTTCTCATATTTGTGCCTCTAATGTTCAACACAACATCTGAGCAACATATAGTAAGTCAAATGGATGAAGGAATGAAGACTGAATAAAACCACGTTTCCTGTCATAGCTGTTGAAGCCTAGTGCACCTTTGTGGGCTGGAATGTTGAAAGAATTCCAATAACTTGGGCTTCGGGTAGAATCATAACTTGAAAAGCAAAATATAATCTCTTACCTAAAGCAAGCCAAGACTCGTTTGTCTTAGATGCAAAATTGTATGACCATCGTATTTTGTTTCAGATATGAATGGTATGTTTGAAATGACTTTTAGCTGTATGGCCTTAAGAAGTTTTAGAAATAATTATAAATAACATGAATTGTAGAAATAAAAACACTCAGGTATCTCAAATGCATTTTGCCCAACAACAGCAAAATTGCTACTTAAACTATGGTACAATATCTTAATATATAGATATGATATCACCACCAGCTGTATTTAGATTTTGCCAGACTTACATACTTTATTTAGTGAGTAGTTGTATGCTTTAAATATATATATATTTAAAGCATATATATATATATATATATATATATATATATATATATATATATATTTGGGTCTACAGTTTCAACGAATTCCATTATCAAAATCCCAACTGAAAGAGAGAAGACTGTTCTAAAAGCCATATAAACTCAGAGACCCTGATTAGTCCTAAGTATCTTGAGAAAGAGCAAAGCCTCAAGCTACACTCTCTGATTTCAACGCATTCTACAACACAATAGTAGTTAAGGCATTTTTAGAGTGGCATTGATAGGTTATCTCCGATGGTGAAACAAGCTTCAAACCAGATTAGATTATATTAAAGGCAAGTTTTTGGGGAAGTTGCTCTCAGGTTCACTGGCCCCAAGGATTGGGAGTCACCATAGGGAGAAGTGGGGGGCTGGGTGAAAGGGCATGCACAGAGAGAGAAGAGGAGGAGGAGGAGGGGGAGGAGGAGGAAGGGAGAGAGAGAGAGAGAGAGAGAGAGAGAGAGAGAGAGAGAGAGAGAGAGAGAGAGAGAGAGAGAGAGAGCAAATTATCTGGATAATATAGGGAGGAAACTCACAGGGAAGTGAAGCCCAGCCCCTGGGCTGGAAAGTTCTAGGTTGTGGGCAGGGTGCGCCAGATAGAAACTGAAGGATTCTGGGAGACCTTAGAGGCTAGGTCTGTTTTGATAAGTAAATTGTGCACCTCAGTCCCTTGTCCCAGGTCCCAAACCAAACATTCCAGCCTTTTGTTGATTATAAATAAATAAAGGATGCAGTAATTTTATATGACTACTTCCTGCTGACACTGAGGCTCCATTTTGGGGTGTGGGCAAAAAGCTGGAATGTTGGCCAAGTCTGGGATGAGCTGGCTGTTTCATGTCTGTCAAGGGTCTGTGGGACCATCTGTGGCTTGGAAAGTGCAGACCCAGCAGAAGCATCTGTGAGGGTAGATGGGAGCACCTGTGGGCAGCTTCTCTGGAAGGGTTCTAGATGCAGATTTTGAAGGAACATCTAGATGTTGGGAGCAGAAGATAAAGTTAAGGAATTTAGGGAGAAAAAATTTTTTCTTGGGTGTACATTTGAAACTGTTGGGAGTTGGAGGAGTGGTGGGGGGATCCCAGGACCAGGCAAAGGGAAATAGATTCCACCCTCAGAAATAGGCAGATGGGGAGAGAAACAGGCTGCTTGTTAACTGACAGTACTTATCTTGAGTCCATTTGACCTGTGAGAGGCAGACTAGTGTAGATTCCTTGACGCTTATAAGAAAACATCTATCAGAACTTGCATTTACCAACCTCAAAACATCTTCCTAAACCATTAAACATTTTCTTAGACCCTTACCTTTTTGGGAGCTTTCATATTCTCAGACCTTACAGGTATGATGATGAATAGACAAATCAATGTGTAGAAAGCCGCAAAGCAAACCTTTGTACGTATGGCCCAATGATTCTTGATAAGATGTCAACTCGAAAGAGAAGAGGAAAAATAATTTCACTCAGCAGTTGCCATTCAACAAAGAGCAATGAGAAAACTAGGTATCTACAATATTAGAAAAGTTAACTTGAAAGAGTTAGAGAAGAAACCATGGAAGAAAGCCTTCAGGATAATGTTTGGCAATTTCCTGGTTATGACACAGACAACCAAATAAGCAACCGGCAAGCCGAACTACATCGAACTTCAATGATGCTGTTTTGAAGATGCTCATGGCGATGAGCATCTGCATCCCCAGCCCTGGGAATCGGTGGTGCAGAGGCAGGAGGATTCCTAGAGCTGTCAGTTTAGTCAGAAAAACAGTGAGCTCCAGGTTCAGGAGTAGCCTCTGTATCAAAGAAATAGATATGTATATATGAGGTGTGTGTGTGTGTGTGTGTGTGTGTGTGTATGTGTGTGCAGAACCCTCCTCTGGCATCCACACACACATACATGTATTCTCTCTCTCTGTCTCTCTGTCTCTGTCTCTGTCTCTCTGTCTCTCTGTCTCTCTGTCTCTGTCTCTCTGTCCCTGTCTCTGTCTCTCTCTCTCACACACACACACACACATACACTCTCACACACACACTTTTAAAAAGTAGTCTTACCCCCCCCCCCCGCCCCTGACTAGCTTTTCTTCACAATCTACACCAGCTGGTCACTAACCACTACACTACGGTGTCCAAATCCTGGTACCTACTCCCTTGTACAACTGCTCCAGTGCAGACCTTCATCACTCTTGCTTGGGATATCGCAAAAGCTTCTGGATTCATCTTCTCATCTCCCGTTTGCCTCCAGCACTTCTCTGCTTTCTACATTCCTGTTAGAGATACCTTTGAAGAGGTCAGTTTCAATCCCCAGCAATGCAGAGACTGGAAGGAGGAAGGGGAGAACGGGATGTAAGGGGAAGAAGGAAGAAGATTAAACAATTAAAAAGAAGTGACAAATTTAATTGTACCATACCTTGACTCACTGGACTCACCATCTGCTTTCAATTCGAAGTCTTTAACAAAGGCATGCTAAATCCTTCACACTGGTCCCAAATATTCCATTAAATGTGGTCCCCAGTCATTCTCCACCCACTCCTGTTGCCTGTTAATTTCTGCAAAATGTTCCAGGATCTTTCATGTATCCAGCACTTCAGGTGTATAGTGTTCTGTGTGATATGTCTCTACTGATAAAACTGGTGTACTGGCTGGTTTTATGTGTCAATTTGACTCAGGCTAGGGTTGTCACAGAGAAAGGAGCTTTAGTAGGGGAAGTACCTCCATGGGATCCAGCTGTGGGGTATTTTCTCAATTAGTGAGCAAGGGGGAAAGGCCCCTTGTGGGTGGGACCATCTCTGGGCTGGCAGTTCTATAAGAGAGCAGGCTGAGCAAGCCAGGGGAAGCAAGCCAGTAAGTAATATCCCTCCATGGCCTCTGCATCAGCTCCTGTTTCCTTACCAGCTTGAATTCCAGTCCTGACTTCCTTGGTGATGAACAGCAGCGTGGAAGTGTAAGCTGAATAAACCCTTTCCTCCCCAGCTTGCTTCTTGGTCATGATGTTTTGTCCAGGAATAGAAACCCTGACTAAGACAAATTGGTACCAGGAGTGGGGTATTCCTGTGACAACCTGACCATGTTTTAGGGAGGACTGTGGAAGGACTTTGGAACTTTGGGTCAGAAGATCCATTCAGTGTTAAGAGCTCTGTGAAATGTTGTGTAGGAGCTTGGAAGATAATGTTGAGAACAGTGCAGAAAATGGAGGCCTGGCTTGTGAAATTTCAGAGGGAAAATTAAAGACTCTTTTTAGGGCCATTGCTATTTTGGATCGTGAAGATTCTGTGGTTCTGGTTAGCTGGGGCTGAAGAATCAGCTGTGATTAGCAAGGTACCAGAACTACTAAAGCAAAAACTTTGCGTTACTGGAACTATTGATGCTGGTTAGCTGGAGCTAAGAAATTAGCGGTGATTAAGAAGAGACCAGCATCATTGAGGTGACATCTTCTGGGAAGTGTTTTCTGAGAGCACAGAGGCTGTGTTCCAGAGATAGCCAAGGTTGTACCTTGTGCTGTGGCTGGACTTGGTAATGAGTAAGAGTTACCCAGGTGGTACTGGTTTTGAAGGCATGAAGAGGTCATGAAGAGCAGCTGAGGCTCGGCACTGTGAGAGGCCATGGAAGGCCATTGGTGAAAGTGCAGCCTCAGTTGCAATTGATGGCCCAGGACTGAAAGGGTCATGCAAAGGAGTTGAGGCTTGGCACCATGAAGAGAGCCTACGAGAGGCTATTGGTGAAGCCTAGTTACAGTGGAAGATAGCAGCGTTTTGGAGATGCCAGTACCATGAGATGACCACCAAGAACAGCAGCAGCAGTGGAGTACAGGCAGCTGGAGCGTAGAACACAAGGTGTGTGCTACAAAGGGCATGGCTGGAGAAGTGACCCAAGCCCTTGGAGGAGCCCAGAAGATCATAAGTTGAATCCCAGACATTGGACAGTTGGAGTTTAATTTTTGCTTTTGATTGTGACTGTGCCCTGATATTTTTCCCTCTTGAAGGAAGAAAATATTTTAGTGGATCCCACAGTTAAGAGACTTTTAATTGTAAAAAGACTTTGGATTTTAAAAGATATTGGATATTTTAAACGTATTGAACTTTTAATATGGAAAGACTGTGGGACTTTTAAAGTTCTTTAGATCTTGGGGATGAATAAGAACTAAGGGTTGAGGCTTACTAGTGATGTGTTTGTGTGTCAAGTTGACAAGGGGTCAATTGTACTGGCTGGTTTTATGTGTCAACTTGACACAGGCTGGGGTTATCACAGAGAAAGGAGCTTCAGTTGGGGAAGTACTTCCATGGGATCCAGCTGTGGGGTATTTTCTCAATTAGTGAGCAAGGGGGACCACCTCTGGGCTGGCAGTCTTCGGTTCTATAAGAGAGCAGGCTGAGCAAGCCAGGGGAAGCAAGCCAGTAAGTAACATCCCTCCATGGCCTCTGCATCAGCTCCTGTTTCCTTACCAGCTTGAATTCCAGTCCTGACTTCCTTGGTGATGAACAGCAGTGTAGAAGTGTAAGCTGAATAAACCCTTTCCTCCCCAGCTTGCTTCTTGGTCATGATGCTTTGTCCAGGAATAGAAACCCTGACTAAGACAACTGGGCACATAAAATTTAGCTTAATTCTTAGTCCCATGACCCTTCTTGCCCGCCACACTCATACAGGACGTGATAGGTGCCTTTGACTTTCGGCCACCTCTCACACGGCATTTACTCTTATCAAATCTTGTATTGCAATGTCCCCTGATTATTCCAGGCCACGACATTTCACAATGGGAAGCTACCCCATTCATTCATGGTAATTCACATCTACATTATCTGAACTTGGTTCAAAACCCATGACCGTCTGGTCTAGTTAGCACCCTTGTAGTCCTAAAACCTTGGATACAATTTTGGAACAAGATAGGTAATGTCCAGATGTTTGCTGCAGGAAGGAAAGAAAGGAACTGACCAGCTGCCAGCTTGTAATAATTCTTTCCACTCCAGCTGTGGACTAACACATTCTTCCCCTTCTGCTGTCCGAAGTCTGAAGTGTCCACATGGATTGTCAGAAGAGCCAGTCTAACTGACCATGGAGGCACAGGTTGTTTAGATGATGGAAAAAAATGGTTTGATCAAATTTGTGTGATGGCTTTATATAGACGCAGCTGGCTCCTCAGCTTGGAACCAATTACACGAAATGAGAAGACCCTGACACTTTACTCCTTTGGGAATAGTTCATAGCATTATTGTGAGCATTATTGTGAAAATAAACAGAGGTGGTCAGAGATGTACAATAAGAAAAAAAATTCAAGTTTCATGGACATGGAAAAACAACTTTAAGTTTCATAATGTGCATTTGTCAAAGGTCTATAGAAAAGAGCTGGGCATGAAAGCATACACAGGACAGATGATTGTGAGTTCAAGACCAGCCTGGGCTACCCGGTGAAATTCTGTCTCAAGGAAAAGAAATCCATAAAACTGTACTCCATGAAGAGGGAGTCCCATTGTATGTGAAACTGTTCAAAATCAACCGGGATAATGGGGAAACTCAAGATGGAATTAAAACTGTAAAATTAGATATAACTGTATCTCAAATGAGTAACAGAACCATAATAGAGGAGTAGGGAAGAAAAGAACTAATTCGAAATATCTGAAGGATACTGGGACACAATTTAAGAAGTGCACACCAATAGTATGCTGCAGTTTGTAAATCACTTCTCACATGGGTGTTTATGTACATGCTGGGACTAGACCAAGAAATTAAATTTGGACATTGCAGTAGAGTCTGGGATATCAGTGGGGATTCAAGATGTAAAAATATGCATAAAAGCATCTAGCAGAATATTTACTAAATAGTGGGTATTGAGTAACTGCTAAAAGATTTTTTGTTACATATTTCTAAAGAATAGTGTGTGTGTGTGTGTGTTTGTGTGTGTGCATGTGTGTATTCCTACAGTGTGTGTATATGTGAACCTAGGGTACACCTAATGTTTCTACAAATCTCTTGAGAGGAAATGAATGGGATGGCATTCTAGTACCAGTGGGAACACCCTGAATGTAGGTTCTACACATCTTTATTGCAATAGAAAGAATTATAGATTTTTAAGTGTTTGTTGCACAATGGTCTAGGAAATACTCAGAAAAGAGTGAAGAAAGCAGCTGAAACGACAAAGAAGCCAACCTACAACTGAAGATGGAACAAAAAGAAGTCAAATATATTGGATTATATATAATATTTTTTTGAGACACAATTTCTCTGTGTAGCCCTGGCTGTCCTGAAACTAATTGTGTAGACTAGGTTGCACCTGCCTTTGTCTCCAAAGTGCTGATATTAAAGGCATGTACCACCATGCCCAACTTGGGTTTATAATTCTTAAAGCACAATAGATAGTCACAAGTCCCTCTGATATAAATGAATGATCAAATTAACAAATGAGATAAAGTCAAATAACAAATGTGGAAGGAATTAGAGAAATGGAGAACAGTTATTAGAATACCATAGCAATGACATTTTACATCAAAGTCAGGGCTAAAGTACTTGGCTTAGCATAAACAAGTGTGTGGTCTCCAGTAAGCCACATCCCCGCCCCCCTCCCCCCAGAGAGAAAGAGAGAGACAGAGACAGAGAGAGAGAGAGAGAGAGAGAATGAATGAATGAATGAATGAATGAATGAATGAGGGAAGAATCCAGAAATATCAGGTCAAAATCCAATGACAAAGGCTAAAATTCTGTGGATGTTTGTGGACAGAGAAGATATAAAATAGTTAAATAGTGTCAAAATATCATCTCCCCAAGAAATTTTTTAAAGACTTAGATTTTTATTTTTAATTGTGTGGATGTGGGTTTGTGTACATGAGTGCGGGTGTCAGAAGAGATTAAAGGCATCTAATTCCCTAGAACTGGAGTTATACACCCAGCATGAGTTATACACCCAGCATGAGAGCTGGGAGTGAAACTCCAGTCCTCTGTGGAAGCAGTGTGTGCTTATAACCAGATCATCTCCCCGGCCCCATCCACAAATAGTGTGTGCCCTTCCCCTCAGCCTGGAGCAGGCTGAATCAGACCGGTTTCAGCCACAGCCCGCTAGCCCACCCAGGGCGGGGTCTTCCGACTTAGGTAAAGTCTATTGTCTGCCACATCTGCAAGAGGTTACCTTCTGAGCTGCTGAGCTTGCTTTCCTGACAAAGCAACGAGATCCTGAGATCCTGGCAAAGTGGGGGATGGGTCCCCTCCCCCCACTTTAAATTCAAGACCTTACAATTAAAGACTGAGCCTTGTTCAGAGAACTTTGTCTTGGCTTGTTATTTCTTTCACCATCCTTCCCATCTGTCCCCAGCTTTCCTTTCAGAAACCCAGGAACCCGTAGCCACTGGTGGCTACTAAGACTTTATTATTTTTACCTATGGTCAAACCGAGGGCCTTATGAACAGCAGACAAGTGCTAGACCACTAAGATACACCCCATCAGCCAGGTAGTGGTGGTGCACCACTTTAATCCCAGCACTTCGGAGGCAGAGGCAGGCGGATTTCTGAGTTCCAGGACAGCCAGGGCTACACACAGAGAAACCCTGTCTTGAAAAACAACAACAACAACAAAACCAACCAACCAAACAACAACAAAAAAGTTACACCACTATCCACAAAACTTTTTTTTTTTTCTAATTACCTTTCATGTGCTAAAATTCGAGGAAATCACTTGGCTAAGTGATCAATGTTAAAACATCTCTAGTTAAAAAAAGATACAGGTGTGAGGTCCCTTCAGTGTGACATACTAGGAACATTATTTGCACAGTTGTCATGTTCTCCAATAGAAAGCATCATGCAGGCTACATGAGCAAGACACTGTTGGTGACTGGATCTAATATAGCACCATGGATCGAATCTTAAGTAGGAAAGAACTAAAACGTTGGTAAAACCCAGAAAAAGTTCACACTTTGCTTAATAGGAGTGAAATGCTGATGACTTGTGGGTGTTCATAGTTCATATGTATGCATGTGCAGCATGAGAATGCACATACGTGTGTGCACATGCATATGGAGGCCAGAGACTGACAAACGGTGTCTTCCTCCATTGCCAGTTCCTTTATCTTTGGAGTGTGGATCTCTCAGTGGGCACAGAGCTCACCAATTGGCTCAACTGGCTGGCTGGAGAGCTTAAGGGGCCACCTGACTCTGGCTCTGCACGCTATCATGCTAAAGTCACACATGTGTTTGATCATGCATGCCTTACATGTAGGTGTGTCAGGTATCTGAACTCAGTTCCTCACACTTGCACAACAGGCATGTTGCCAACTGAGCCATCTATCTATATCTATATCTATATCTATATCTATATCTATATCTATATCTATATCTATATCTATATCTATATCTATATCTATATCTATATCTATATCTATATCTATGGAGATAAAAATAAGGGTATCTGGGTGAAGAATATGTCAGAACTCCATGTATTATATTTGCAAAATTTGTGTAAGTTTAAACTGAGAAATCAAAGTTGACAAAACAAGTAGAACCGTGCAGATAAAAGAAGAGATGGAGACATGCAAGAAAGAAAAAGAAAGGCATGTTTGAAATTGTCCTGGGGTGGGGGTGGGGGTTTGGCTGGAGAGATGGCTCAGGGGTTAAGAGCACTGGCTGCTCTTCCAGAGGTCCTGAGTTCAAATCCCAGCAACTACACAGTGGCTCACAACCATCTGTAATGGGATCAGATACCCTCTTCTGAAGGCATGACAGTGTATTCATATACTTAAATTAAATCTTAAAAGAAAGAAATTGTCTGAGGGAAAATAAGACATATCGTGGCAATGTCCATTAGCATTAATAGAGTTGAATTCCCAAGAATAATGTTATATTATTTCTAAGTTTTTCGAGAGCTACTTTAAGTTCCTAGTGTTGAACTGACACCTCTAACAAGACAGACATGCCATCATGAACTGTGCATTCTAGCTGGATTCTGACGTGGTATGCTGGTCTCACCCTGAGCTCACATACCTCTTGACATTTGGCATGAACAAAATATTTGCTCTCTTCCCTTTCTGCCACCGCCATGCCATCCAGACTGAGGAAGACCTGGAAACCCCGGGGCCACGTGAGCCACGGCCACGGCCGCATCGGTAAGCACCCAAGCACCCAGGAGGCTTCGGGAAGGCTGGAGGCACGCATCCCCACAGGGTCAACTCTGACAAATATCACCCAGGTTACTTTGGGAAGTTGGTAGGAGGCATTGGATGTTGGTCAGCGAGCACACCGGGGTCAATGCAGCAAAAAACAAGCCTGGAGCTGCTCCCATCATTGATGTTGTGCGATCAGGCTACGACAAAGTTCTGGGCAAGGGAAAGCTCCCTAAGCAACCTGTTATTGTGAGGGCAGAAGAGCTGAAGAGAAGATTAAGGATGTTGGAGGTGCCTGTGTTCTGGTGGCTTAAAAGCCATGCTGGAGGTTAATTAAATGCTAACATTTTCAAAAAACAAAAACAAAACAAAACAAAACATTTGCTAAGGCAGACAGCCCTGGAGCCACATCTGAGCACCCCATTGAGAATGCAGGTGATCACTGATAGCCATATTTCCACTGACCAGAGACCCTCTGTTCCCATCTTGGGATGAGTCAGAAGCTGTCTGGCATAAGGGTTCTAATTGTGTAGCTTTAAACAAGTCAGTAAGATTACAGTTTGAGCCTGGTGGCAGTGGTACACAACGTTAATACCAGCACTCAGGGGGCAGAGGCATCTCTGTGAATTTGAGGCCAGCCTGGTCTACAGAGGGAGTTTCAGGACAACCAAGGTTACACAAAGAAACCCTATCTCTAAAACACAAAACAAAGCAAGCAAACAAACAAAATACAATTTGTTTTCTGACGTGAAGAGCTCTTTAAAGAATGAAACACATTACAATGCTAATTTTAATTTCCCTGCCCTAGTACAAATAAACATATGGCATTTTTAATGTTAAGAAAAAACACACACACACACAAAGCATGAATTTCCAGAAACAATTTCAGTAAAACAAACCCTCACTCTGTTTAAAAAAAAAAAAAACAACCAAAAAAACCAAACCATATTTTTTCCAGCATTTAACTATGCGGTCAGATGTTAGACGTATGTTTCTTTTCTATAGTGTCCTTAGCAATGTGAGCCCAGTCTGGCTGCCATAAAAACAGAAGCGGTTGATCATTAGTCTGCATAAAACACAACACTTGGGCATCTCACTTGGAACTTGCTTTTTAACTTGTTTCAAGAGGTGGCGCTTAGAACTGAAGAGAGTATTGTATGTCTCCATGAGTGCAGCAAAACACCAGGCCAGACCGGGGTATGGGCACCCACTTATGTTTGCAACTGCTTTTTTTTTTTTTTTTTTAACCTAATTAATCCTCTCCTTGCTGGGACTGAACGCAGCCGGTGAGCTACACACTCTGCTGGGAACTGGAAGACTGGCTCCAACGGAACCCGCAGGCTTTAGTGGACGGCTATTTGTTCAGGGCCCTTGAAGCAATAATATCTAATGGGGCAGAAGCAAAGAGAAAATGACCCGAGCTTCCGTGAGTTCTTTCCATCACATCCCGAGCCTTGTCACACTTCTCTGCTTAGAAACCTTGCAGGGCCCCTGCTCCTGGAAAGACTCCAAACCCTTTTGAACCAACTCGGGTTTCTTTTTCCACAGACTCTGTCTGCTCGACACTCCACCCCCACCCCCACATCTCTAGCCTGCCGGTGTTTCTGAATGTAGGGTCTGCAGGCTACCTGTGGGCAACGCAGATGGGCAGAGCTGTACAAAATGCAGATGCCCTCGCTCCAGCCCAGCCTCTAGAGCCGAGAGTCAGAACCTCTGTCGGCATGTAGAGAGCCCACTGACCTCACCTCATTGAAAGAGTTTTGTTTCTCTGCCACTCCTTTATTGAGTACAGTTTTTATTTGTGTGATTTTTTTTTTTTTTTTTTGTGCTTCCTCTGATCTTTCTTGGTCAATGAAATTGACTGAGCATCTACCTCTCAAAAGACAGTAAAGGGGGCCGATGGAGATGTTACAGTTCACATGGAGACTGTCTATGGCCTGAACTGTCTATGGCACCTTTAGAACTGGAATCTGTTACGTCCAGGAGAGCAGTCCTGTCTCTCCCACGGAGGGACTGATAGGTTATTTCTCTGCCGCCGGTGAAACGAGCTAATTCAAGCGAGATTACCTTATACTAGAAGCCGTTTTTTTTGGGGGGGGGGGAGCTGCTCTCATTGGCCCCAAGGATGGAGGCCAGTGGAGTCACCATGAGGAAAGGGGGTGGGAAGGGGAAGAGAAAGAAGCGGGCAGAGAAAGAAGAGAAGGAGTAGAGGAGGCAAAGTGTCTGGATTATATAGAGGGAGGGCAGGGAATGCCAGGTAGGCATTTAGGGGTGCTGGAAGAACCTAGAGGCCTGATCTGCTTTGAAATGTAAATTTCAAAGACCTCAGCCTCTTGGCCTGGTCTGAAACCAAACTGGGTTCCTGTGGTCCAGCTGTTTGTAAGGATTAAAAAACCTAGGAACTGTTGTGTCTGAATATCCCTGCAGTGATCTAGATCGTCTTAGAGGAAACAGAGGCCATGACTCTGCCCAGTGGGTTCTAGCAAGGGACTGGTCTGTGCTAGGCCCTCCACACATGTGTATCCAATGAACACTTACAAACATAAAAGATTAAAAAAAAAATAACCTCCTCGCCAGTGTTAGCGTCTTAGAGAGTCTCTCCTCTGATACGGAACGCACCTCACATTCTAGGTCCTTCTCTTGGGCTCCCTTTCATTGTCCATTTCAGGTGTGTGTGTGTGTTTGTTTCAATGTGTTTAGTTGTATTTATCCTTAGTTTTGCAAATTAGCTTGCTGTTTTTCCTTCCTAGCATAGCATTTAGTACTTTTAGTGCATTCTTCTCCTTCTCCTTCTTTTCTTCTTCCTCTCCCTCCTCTTCCTCTCCCTCCTCTTCTTCTCTCTCCTCTTCTTCTCCCTCCTCCTCCTCCTCCTCCATTCTCTTCTCACCCTATTTCTTCCTCTGCTCAGCCTCCTCCCTGCGGCCTCCCTTGCCTGCCGTGGCCGACATCCTGCATAGTAATGCAGGGAGGATTACTCCAGCAGGGACAGATGAACTAAGGCATGCAGATACCAGTGATAACCAGGCAGCTCTCAGGCGCTGTCAGGAATCCTCAGAGACACTGAAGGGAAACAAAACTAACCCCTCTCCAGGCTCCCGGCCCCACAATGGAATCACACCTAAAAACACTAAGAGAAAAAAAAAGAGAGATGAAACTAGAAGTGCCCTTCTTTTTCTGGCACTGAACACGAGAGACCCCTAGAGCCCCCATTCCCTAGCTCTTTACCTAGACCTTAGGTACAAAGTTCGAGTGGCCACTAAAGTGCTCATAAGCTTGAGGTTGGTGGGAGAATGCTGTAAGGCATCTTGGGAGAATTTCATAACCTCCTGGCTTACTAAGAGAAAGATTAGCCTAAAGCAAAGAAATCCTTTTAGAGCCCTGCAAGACAATATCCAGAGTGTATGAGAATGCACACACATGTTGGCTAAACATGCATACATACATACATACACACACACGTGTGTAGCTTCTACTTCCCTTCCAAGTACACCCAACTAACAAAGATATGCTGAACTCATGAAGTCTGTATGAATGCAGGACAAGAGGTGTTAGTCGGCTTTTTCATAGTTAATCAGGCCTATTGACTACCACAGGATTGTACTACTTTGACCTAATTAGTCAAATAAGTAAAGATTGCTGTAGCTGATGTTGAGGAGACAAAGAGATCTAGGCAATTCTCAGTGTTATTTATTCACATTTACTGATGCAGTTCTGTGGGCCTTCACCTTAGACCCATCCTCCAGCATGCAGGCCTCCAAGGATTATTGCTCGGCTTTTTGAGCTGCCATCATTGTCCCACCAGAGGTGACTCTACCCTGTCTTCTCCCTATTACCTGTTTCTCTTTCCTTTGCTTTCTCCAGGTAGCTAGGGGCCCAGTCAGGCTCAGGGCTGGCTGCTGGGCCGTTAGAGATAAGAGAGGTTGCATTTCTAAACAGTCCTACTTCAAAAGCTCAGCAGGTCCTGAGAGCCTGGATCTCAGCCCTTTCCCATTAGCATGTTAGCATAAATTAGTTTATCAGATTTAGTGGGCTTGATACCAAGGACTTCAAAGTTTCCCCCACAAACAAGCATGGTAACAAGAACATCCACTCATTCAGGGTGGCCAGTGGTCAGAGAGGTGGCCATAGAAAGCGACCTCTCCAAAGCCAGAAAAGCCACATGTGTGCCAGCTTCAGCGTTTGGTTATGGAGACAGAGGGTGAAAGGGTGGCTCCCTTCTCTCAAGGGGCACAAATAGCCCTTCAGTGATGTTTTGAGAGACTCTCCTTCATGCTTTGGTGCCAGAGTTTGGAGTTCTGAGGACTTACTATGGTGAAGGAATAAAGGTGCTCACCCATGAAGCTATTATGAAATTGTGGAACACCAGAAAGTGGAACAGAGAACCGCAAAAGCTCCCAAGAAGCGAAAAGGGAATGATTAGAAATATAAAAAAAAACTTCTATTTTTTAAAATGAAAAATTAAAGGTGGTGCACGCCTTTAATCCTAGCATTTGGGAGAAACCCTGTCTCAAACAACAACGACGATGATGGTGATGTAAAAAATTAAAAATTGAGAATCAAAGGCTAAAGAGATGGCTCAGTAGTTCAGAGTACCTGCTGCTCTTGCAGGCGACCTGGGTTCAGTTCCCAGCACCCACATCACGGTTCACAACCCCCTGTAACTTAGTTCCAGGAGATCTGATGCCCTTTTTTGGCCTCTGTGGTCATGAGGCACACATGGTACACATACATACACACAGGCCAACACTCCTGCACATTAAATTAAAACAAATAAATAAATTGTTCTTAAAAGGAACTCTTGAGAATTAGACAAGCACTAGATAGAATCACAGCAGGAGTCAGTGCACATGTGGAACAATGGAGTTCAATCTTTGGCTTATGAGAAGAGTGAGTTTCATTCTATTCTGTGCTCAACAAAACAGCCAACGATAAGGGCTTCATGAAGTGCCCTGCACTGTGGAAGAAGGATGTTTGCCACATAGAGAAGAAAGTAGGGAAGGTGCCACCCTTGAAGAGCTGGAAAGCAGTATTTCCCCCAGTTACATGGGCTCTTTTACCACGGTGTCCCCTCCCTGTTCTGTCAGTAGCAGGCCTTCAGCTACCCACCTACACAGGTGCCTATCACTGACAAAGCAGTAGAGAGTCCCACAACTCCATGTGCTGGCCTACTTACAAGAGTATACTAAAGCATCCTTGAGTGACTCTCTAGCGATGGCTTTCACCCTGAACCCATGTGCATGTGAAGAAGGGGGAAGCCTCATGTGCTGTCATGTGTCTCTGCCCACAGGTGCACACAGCCCAGGTGCTGGAAGGAGTTGTCCAGCACCAGCCTCAGAATTATTCTCTGGGGCTGGTGAGATGGCTCAGTGGGTAAGAGCACCCGACTGCTCTTCCGAAGGTCCAGAGTTCAAATCCCAGAAACCACATGGTGGCTCACAACCATCCGTAACGAGATCTGGCGCCCTCTTCTGGAGTGTCTGAAGACAGCTACAGTGTACTTACATATAATAAATAAATAAATCTTTAAAAAAAAAAAAAAAAAGAATTATTCTCTGGTGTACACTACCTCTGGAGAGTTCCCATTGCTGCTCTGCTTATAGAGTTCTGACTATTTCAGGGTCCTAGAACTTGTGTGGCCACAGTTTGCTGTCAGGACAAGAGTGACACAGTGGAGGATGATGGGATGATGTGGTGCCTGGCATCTCCTTTATTATTCAGTTTGTGGGTTGGCACTACCGACGAGCCAAAGGACAAATGCTTCAGTCCCATTGCAACTGCTGTGGCTACTAGTGATAAATGTCTTTTCTAGTAGCAAAATTAACATCAGGGTGCTGAGGACGCTCCATCACCCAGTAGAGACCTCCTCTTCTGTTGTAAGAATAGCCATACAGTGTTACCCTAGGCCCGCTGCTGTCTGCACCACACTTTCCCAAACTCTGAGAGTACCCCTACTCCTGCATGGCTAAGGGAAAGAGTCTTTCGGACTTTATCACTTTATATGCATTGTGTCCTCAGTCAATAGTTACAGTCCAAGAAGCTACAGGGAGGCTAGACTGTGGTAAGTAAAGCTAACATTGCATGCATAATAACACCCCAGAATGTGTCTTTCGAAGAAAATTGTTTACTGAAAAGGTACATAAAAGTAGTAGAGATAACTGGTCCCAGAGATGCTCGAATCTCAATGGTGCCGGGTGGGTTACTTTTCTCATTGTTGTAACAGAACTTCTGGCAGAAGCATCTTATAAGACAAAAGGTTTATTTGGAGCTACAGTTGATCATGATGAGGGAAGCTGCCAGGTCCTTGGTAGCCATAGCTTGTGATGCAGCTTGATATATGGTACTGACCAGGAAGCTGAGATCTCAGCAGAGCAGGCTATACCCCTTAACAGCTGCCCCTGGTGACTTGCTTCCTCCAGCTAGGCCCAACAAACCTCCTAAATCTGTACCACTAGTTTGGAGTCAAGTGCTCAAACACTTAGGCCTATGGGGAACCTTTTGCATCCAAAGCACATCCTACTGTCCCCGGCCCTAAGAGGATCATAGCCATCTTATAATGCAAAATGCACCTAGTCTAACTCCCAAAGTCCCTATAGTCTAATAAGCTCAACATGTTCAATCATTCAGTGTCTCTTCTATGACTTGAGGTAAAACTCCCCCTCCCATTTAAAATGTTAATTAAATGTATTGGTTGATAGTTTCTCATATGTACACAGTCTATACTGACCACTCCACCCCCACTTTCTTCCATCTCCCTACTACCCTTGTTTGCCTGCCTCTTTCTTGCAAATCTCTTTCTCACATTGGTGTCTATTAGTTTTACTTGGTGACCCACTGCATTTGACCAGGTCTGTCCAACCGTGGTTGTGGAGTTCTCCCTGGAGCCTGGTGAGCTCGGCATTAGACACACAGCTGAAGACACTGACTCCCTGTCTCCCAGCATCTATCATCAGCCAATGGTTCCACAGGAGTAGTGGCTCATCATGTCCTCACCTACCCTTCACTGATGGTCCACAGGGCCAGACTTGACCAGGTCTAGTGACCACAGTTGCTGTGGGTTCATGATTTCAAGAATATGTAGAATCTTTAGGCTGGCATTTTGAAACCATTTACCCTATCTTCTGACCCTTACATACTTCCTGCCCTCTCTTTTGAAATGTTTCCTGAACCCTAGAGGGTGGTATAAATGTCTTGTTCAGTGCTCATCCCTAAGTTGAGTTTACGCTCAGCATTTTGAGTATCCATGAGTCTCTGTATTCACTATCACTCACTGCAAAGAAAGACTTCTTTTGCTGGGCATGGTGGCGCACACCTTTGATCCTAGCACTTAGGAGGCAGAGGCAGGCAGATTTCTGAGTTCAAGGCCAGCCTGGCCTACAAAGTGAGTTCCAGGACAGCCAGGGCTATACAGAGAAACCCTGTCTCGAAAAACCAAAAAACCAAAAGACCAAAAAAAAAAAAAAAAAAAAAAAAAGACTTCTTTGGTTAACACAGGGAGAAGTATTTTGTCTCTGGGCATGAATGTAGTTATTTAGAAAGCCGATTGGTACTATTTCAAGCTTATTAAACTACAGTAATAAGTTGCTCCATTGGGCCTACAGTCTCCCCAAGGATAGACTGTTAACCAAAACTATGGTGTCAGGTATGATTTGTCTTCTGAGAAGTGTAGGCTTTGATTTTTTTCAAAACCTACTTTTAATAAGAGTTCTTAAATGCTATAACCTCTCTTCTAGTCCACCACCCACCAGAGGTAATGAAAAAGAAAGGTTACTAGGATATGGGGGAAGTGGACCTGTTTAGAAATAGTTTATTGGACCAAATTCAATCTGTGTTGCCAGGATATCAGCAGTCCAGTTCAGTAGTGTCAGGATAGCAAACACAAATCAGTAGAGGTTGTGGGACCCAACAAAAACAGCCAGGCCTCCATCAAATCAATACAAGTCAGCAGCAGCAACCAGGACCAGCAGGGACACCAGGAGAAGTTCTCTGCCATGCCTCTCTCAACAAAGTGACAAGCAGCAAAGATGAGTGACCAACAAAGTGTTGCAAAGCTAGCTATGCAAGCCCTGTCATTGCTGAGTCCTATTTGTGTTCCCTCCAAACATCACATTGCTCTCCCGTGGGTCTCACCTCAGCAAAACGCCATGTGAGTCTGTTTTAGCAAAACTCCACGTGAGTCTGCATCAGCTGACATATCCAGAAATTTCCGAGTCACTCTGTCAATCTGCTTGAGTCCCTGGAAGTGGTAAGAAGCTGCCAGATACCACCAGAAGTTTTTCTGTGTGTTTCTTTCTATGAAGTTTCAACAAAGGCATACCAATGCCATCCGGCGTCATCCACCATCTCTTGGGTCATATTCATATTCCTTCTTAACATCCTGCATCCTTTGTCTGCTTGAGACAAATATCCTTTCTCCTGTGTGCCCCAGCAAAACATCATTTAACATAACTGATTTTCCAAAGTAACCACAAGTTTCCACTTGCTTTGAGAAGCAAGCCTCAAATCCAGAGGACAGTTGGTTACACACCACCCCCCGCCCCCAACAGTCATGACGCTATCTCACAGGTAGGCACATCTTTCCCAGCAGGTTGATTTTGTGATTTATAGATTCACAGTTGGCCAAGACCATTGATCACCTTTTTCCACCAGAAGCCTACATAGAACATCTGGCATGTTGAAAGCCAGATAGAAGAAGAGTGTCTCAAACTTAGTCCTAGCCTTGCTTAACTTATTTCTGTCAAAAGGCAGAGGCAGAGGCAGATAAATCTCTTTGAGTCTGAGGCCAGGCAGGTCTACACAGTGAACTCCAGGACAGCTGGGACTATATAAAGAGCCCCTGTCTCAAAAAAAAAAAAAAAAAAAAAAAAAGAAAAAGAAAAAAAAAAAAAAAAGAAAAGAAAAGAAAAGAAAAAAACCAACAAAGTGGGCTTATTATAATAGCTTCTTTTCTGAAAAATGGAGATAGTTACATAATTTGCCTTCCTAGTTTATCATCAACAAACAAGAAATATATCTTGTTTTTTGTTTAAATTTTAGAGAGGGTAACTGCTTGTATTCTATGTAAATTGGGACCCCCAAATTAGTTTGTACAAGAGGGTCTTCATGGAGCTTCTGGAAACCTGCCTCCAGTTGATTCTTATTGGTAAATAAAGATGCCAGCAGCCAATAGCTGGAGAGAGAGGGGTGGGATTTAGGGTTCCTAGCTTGAGACTGTGAGGAATGAGGAGAAAGAGAGAGTCATGCCTTAGGAGTGTGTAGGACAGAGAGGCAGAGCCACCATGTAAAGGGGCCAAGAGAACGAGGCTCAGAACACTGCTCAACTGGGTCAAGAGCAGCCAAGATGGAACATAGAAGTTAGTAAGTAATAACTAGGAATTATCTGTGAAATGGAAATTCTAACAGCATGGAGTTTAGGAAGTTGCCCAGTTACTGTGCTGTTTAAGACATTAAAATATAAAGGCTTTGTGTGTGTGTGTGTGTGTGTCTTTCATTCAGAAACACAAATCATTGAGGCAGGCAGTGAACCCACGTCAGGATTCATTAACATTTATTACTGCAAGAGAGAACATCACAATATAGCCAAGGCTGGCCTCAAATTTGTGGTCTTCCTCCTTCAGCCTTCAGAATATTGGGATTACAAATTTGTATTGCCACACCTAGTCAAGAGGGAAATACTGCCACACTTAACCAAAAGGGAAGTTTATAGCAGCAAGGGACTACATCAAAAAGGGAAAAAAGGTAGGCTAGTATTGTTTTGGAACAGGGTCTCATGTACCTCAGGATGTCCTCAAACTCAAACTTTCTCTGTAGCTAAGGATGAATTTGAATCGTTGGTCTTCCTGCTTCTACCCACCAAGTGCAGAGATTACAGGCATTTGCCAAAATGTTTAGTTTATATGATGCTAGGTATGGAATCTAGGACTTCATGCATGTTTAGCAAGCACTTTACCAACTGAGCTCCCATGACTCCCAAAAGGAAATTTTAAATAGCCAAATAATTATAGTTAGAATAGCCAAGAAAACACAGGCAAGACCTAAAGGAATACAATCAGAAGTAAAAATGGAAACACTGCAGCTGGGTGTGGTGGTGCACGCCTTTAGTCCAAGCACTCAGGAGGCAGAAACAGGAGGATCTCTGAGTTCGAGGCCAGCCCAGTCTACAAAGCAAGTTCCAGGACAGCCAGGGCAACACAGAGAAACCCTGCAAGAAAGGAAGAAAGAAAAGAAGAAAAGAAGAAAAGAAGAAAGAGAAAATGGAGATATCACAACTGATACCTATAGAACACAGAGATTTGCTAGGTACAATTATCAAAAACTGTGTGCTAGGAAATTAGAAACAAACTTATTGCAAAGGCGAGGCTCCAACCCTTGTACATACACTAAGCAAGTGCTATGGTACTAAATGATATCCTCAGCCCTTGAGGTTTTTGCTTGTTTTGTTTTTGAAGTAAGGTATCGCGGTGTAGGTCAGACTGAACTCAATGTCTCACATCTCCTACCTCTACTCTCTGAATGCTGAGGTTAGAGGCATAGGCCACCATTTCTAAATCTAAGAAATGAAAAATGTTTATGTATAGGCAAATACTATTTCTCAAAAAATGAACCATGAAGACCTAGAAACTAATGTAAACCAAGAACAAATAATGGAACCAAATAAATAATAAAAACCTTCACAACAAAGAGAAGCCCATACTAGGCCTCACTGCTATATTTTACTGAATTTTAAAACAAGAATTGATACTAATTCTTCTCAAACTACTTCATAGAATCAAAGCAAGAACGATACTTCCAAAGTCATTATATGTGCTCATGTTACCAAAACCAAGAAAGAATGATGGCAAGAAGATATCAGATGAGGTCATCTAAAGGATGCGTCCCCAAGCAGATAGGCCAGCTTGTCCTCCAGGGACTTTCTCATGTGGAAATGAGCCTTCCTCAGTATCCCATACATCCTCTAATCACAGCTTCCTGTGGGGATAGATTTCCGAGTGTAGCATCAGAATACCTGAATAACACTGTTCACAACAGTGACAGATGGTTGGTTTTCTTGACACTTTCGAATTTTTATTTTTGTCACGTCTGCTTTATCTAAAAGAGGAAAAATGTGATATAAGCATGTGATCAGAAAAATGGGACAACCACCAGAAGGAAATGTTTAAAAAATATTTTATTTGGTCCAGTGAGGCTAGGTTTTGGGAAGGGCAAACCATAGCACGGTGGCTTCGTTATCTCTTCCTTGGTGATCTCTTTAAAAAACCCACACACTTATTATTTGGATCTATTATTATTATTATTATTATTTAGAAAATAGAAGGACAAAAAGGAGAATCAGAAAAAAATAGTGGTGAGGAAATAATAAGTTTAATTCTAAAAAATGGCGATAGTATTTATTGAATGTCCTCTCACCAATCACTAAAGTACTCCTCTAGCAGTGGTTCTCAGCCTCCTAATGCTGCGAACCTTTTGTGTGGTTCCTCATGCTGTGGTGAGTCTCAATCATAAAATTATTTTGGTTACTATTTCATTTTGCTACTGTTATGAATCCTAATGGGAATATCTGATGTGCAGGATTTGAGATCTTCCAACAGGGTCGTGACCGACAGGTTGAGAACTACTCTTTTAAGGAGTGGAAAATATATTTATTTAACCAGGAATAAAACTAAAAGGTTATGTGCGGTTAAGAATTCGGTCAAAGACCATGTCACTGTAGATCTGAGTCTGATCTTGGTCTATGCTTCTTCTTACAAGTAAATGGTAAAGTGGATGTCTGACCAGTGAGGACCTCTTGGGGATGAGCCGGCCCCTGCCTTTGACCCTCAAAAGCTAGTCTAAACAATACTGTGGCCCAAATGAATGGGCAAGGGGCTAAATGGGCCAGTGTTAGTCATTGTTTAACCATGTTATACATGTTCAGCCTTTTAAGTCTTTTCTGAGGAGTTATTTCCTTGTATACTCTTAATCATCCTTGAGTATTTCCTTATCATAAAGAAACATGGAGGAAGAAGCAGCCTGTGGTCCAGAACTGGGACCTGCTTGAGAAAGGGCTGGAAGCTGGAGGCAGCAGTCAATGAGCTATTCTCTCCAGAGGAGGACAGAGACCCTGTCCAGGCACCAAGCCAGAGGGCAAACCAGAGACACCCTCTGTTTATCCAAGGGCTTGAAAAGGGCTCTTTGCTGACAAGTGTTATCTTTCTTGATAAACATATCAATCTTCTGTCTGAGCTCGTGGATACAGTTCCTGGAATTATGACTTAAACTCTAATAATATTTCTGTTCCTGGTTCCTTGGTGCCTCTCTTGGACTGGTGGAGACAGTAGAAGATAAAGCCAGAGAGTGTTTCTGGAGTGGGTTTCAGTGACCAGGATGGGTATTTGAAAGGTATTTATCATGGTTCAGGCAGATGGCAGAGACAGTTCTAACAAGGGTAAATCAGGCTGGCTGCTCCCTGTATAAAAGGGAAATGTTTCTACCAAAAGTACTGCACCTGAGTCCTTACTACAAAAAAGAGGAAGAATGTAAGCTTTCAGGGTTCAGTCCTGATTAAATCCATACCAGGTCCTCCGTGCAAATAAAGGATTAGAGAGAGTGCTGTTTCCAACTGATAAATAGTTGAGCTCAGATACAGGCAGCTCATGGGTAAGCTGGGTAAGGCATGTTCGGAAGACAAACCCTTTGTTTATAATACTAACACTAACACACACACACACACACACACAGAGAGAGAGAGAGAGAGAGAGAGAGAGAGACAGAGAGAGACAGAGAGAGCCAGAGAGAGCCAGAGAGACAGAGAGAGCCAAAAATAATAGAAAAATAAATAGTAAACAGTATTTCTCCATACATGGAATACAGTATATCACATGGAATACAGTATATCATTCAAGCTGATGTGGAGAATGACTGTAACCTACTCTTATACCAGGTATCAGAGTCACAGCAGCTTAGCCCCAGCCTACACAGCTAACCACACTCACATTAGTTGAGGTGAACACAAGACTTTAATCAATCCATCTATCTCTGTACCTCACTTCTGCCACTTTCTTTCCTTTGCCTGTGTGTATAACCTGTGTGCACAGTAGACAGGCACATTCTGACCTGTGCTTGGTTTAGATTGCTGCCTGGTTCCAGACTCTCAAATGAAAGCCAGTTAAGATATATGAAACTACATTTGTTGTCATTTTCTCTTTTAATAGCAATTCCCACTAATCAGAACAGAACGGTCATCATGTAGTAATTGAAAAGACTTGAGTAAAGAGCAGTAATAGAATTAAAGGACTCTCATGAAGAATACAGAAAGTAGAAAAAGGAGAGAGAGAGAGAGAGAGAGAGAGAGAGAGAGAGAGAGAGAGAGAGAGAGAGAGAGAGAGAAGCAAATAAATTATGCATTTTCCAGAATGCCTGGGAAGTATTTAACACATTTGGTGTTGCTATCATGAAACCATTTGTGGCACCTATTTGGTTTGGGGGAATGAGCTTATATTTATAGGCTTCTGAAATAGAAACATCTGAATTGATGCATAGTAAATGCATAGATCTTTTCCTTTACATCCTCTTTCTTATCTTTTATGTGTTTTCCCTCAACGACTTAAGTAAGCACACTTAGAGTACAGGGTTTGTTCTGTTTTGCTAGCATCTGTTTTTATTTATTTATTTATTCATTCATTTATTTATTTATGTTTTTATTTAGGTTTTCTCGAGACAGGGTTTCTTTGTGTAGCCCTGGCTGTCCTGAAACTCTGTAGACCAGGCTGGCCTCGAACTCAGGGTTTGTTCTGTTTTGCTAGTATCTGTATTTATTTATTTATTTATTTATTTATTTATTTATTTATTTATTTAGGTTTTCTCGAGACAGGGTTTCTTTGTGTAGCCCTGGCTGTCCTGAAACTCTGTAGACCAGGCTGGCCTCGAACTCAGAAACCTGCCTGCCTCTGCCTCCCAAGTGCTGGGATTAAAGGCATGCGCCATCACTGCCCAGCTTAATTTAGCTTTTTAATCCACCAAGCATATACTTTAGCATATAATACAAGGTAAGAAGATAATTTCAAGTTTTGCTCCAAGTTATAAACTGACGTGAGAAGTACTTTTGTACCCTTTCTTACATATATTTGACACAAAATATCTTGGAGCAATTTCTTTCTATCCTAATATATATTATTTCTTCTAGTTTTCACACCAGTTGTTTTTCACATCATGAATTTATTTAATTCTTTACATTTTAACAATGCTGCTTAAATGACCACTGCTTCTAGAATGGATTTCTTATTGAGCTGATAAACAAGTAGTATAGCTCAACTTTGTGGAGAGTAAATTGGTTTGAAAAACCAAAGTAGTAGCTTCATTCTTTGAAATTTTTTTCTGAAAGAATTTCAGAAAAATCATTCATCTATGTTTGTTTCATATCACACACACACACACATGCACACACACACACACCCCATGTATTTGTGTATAAAACTATGCTACCATCATTTGTAGAAGCTAAAGTTAGCAATTGCTTTGGAAATAGAGAGATGCTGGCTTGTTTTTGTCAACGTGACACAAACTTAGACATATTTGGGAAGAGGAAATTTCAGTTTAGAAATTGCCTCTATCAAATTAGCCTGTCACCATGTCTATGTGTGGCTCTCTGGGTTGTTGGGGAGGTGGAGCTGGGCTGGATTATGATAAAGGTACATGAGCAAGCCAGGTGGAGCCAGTTCCAGATCTCGGATTCAGTTCCTGCTTCCAGGATTCTGCCTTGACCTCTTGCTCTGATTTCCCTTGTAGACTGTAAAGTGTGAGATGGAATGAAGCCTCTCCTCTCTAGGTTGTTTTGGCTCATGTTTTATCATGACAATAGACAGCAAACTAGAACAATGGAATACTCTACAGCTAAAACTATTTCAGAAACAAACAAACAAACATAGGCAATGTGTTCTCTAGAACATAAAATATAACATCGCAGCCAATAGGACTTTGCGTACTCTAGTTTCTCCCTCTGCATAGAACTGTCTGTTCTTAGTGAGCTTGGCTCCTGTTCATTCTTCATTTCTTGTCATAAACACATCATTTTAGAGAAGCTTTTCTTTTGCCCAGCCCATGGAGATCTTCCCCTGACTGTCCTCCACACTGAAGCACTTAATTATCCTTTGGGCGAGTTCTTCCTCTCCACTTGGAAGGCCCCTTGGTACATTTTATGCTGCTATAGTTGTCAAAGCTGGAAAACATGTTTGTTAGCACTCCAAAGACTGGGAAACTACTGATGGGTGAGTTTCTAGGTTTGTCTCTATGCTACAAACACAGCCTTGAAGAACAGGAGGGAAAATACCCACTCCTGCAAGCTTGTTTAGACGCAGTCTGGATTCATTCGTAAGGGCAGAACCCTAATGACTAACACCTTAGATGATGTCTTTTCCTCCTAATATTGTTGCTCTGGGGGTGAAGTTTCAACATGAATGCTGGAGAGGAGGAGGAGGGAAAATCTTAGCGGAACAGGTTAGCCCCTAGAAGATGAGGGCCATGTTTTTTTTTTCCTTTCCAAAGCTCCCATTCTTACACTCTACATGTAAGGACTGTGCAGTGAATACTACTAGCTACATTAATATCACCCCACAGACCTTTCTGTGTTCCTAAGGACCTAAAATCAAGTTACTAGGATGAATCATGTAGAGGAATCAGTAAGATGTTGAGAAATACGTACAATAAGGAAACAGTGATGCACTTCCAGGGTTCTCAGCCAGCGTCCCTCTTCCACCTGGCTCCTTTAAGTCCACTTCAGAAAGCAGATGAGGATGCAAATCAGAATCAGGCTGGGAACTAGAGCCAAGTGCTCTTTTAGGTGGAAGGGACCCTCATAATTGCACCCAGGTGCCTGGGGGGCTGGGCCCGGGAGCTTCAAGTTGTAATCAAGCCTGTTTTGCATATGGTTAAAAGTAGCCTGTGTTCTTTACGTTTTAGAGTACTCTGGACCTCCAATCTGACAGGAATCTCCAGTCTTCCCTTCAAAGCAAAGAGCTCTTGACCCCCTACTGTTCCCCACAGTCCATTTCCCATGGCTTTTGTTCCTCCTGCTTGAAGAACTGTGGGGGAGACGGTTTCAATTCTTTTTGCCTCCCCTGAACCAATCAGATGATTCTCCAGCCATGAAACCTAGGGTCAAGGAGTCCTGAAGTGGCGCTCCAAATGGGCAGAGATGGAGCCCAGCCCACTTCCATGGGGGGCTGGGGTTGCTTTGTGGCAGTCAATCCCTGAAAACCTCCAAGTGCTAGCGAGGCTTCTAGCACAATGCCTGCTTTATAATACTTCATGTTTTTTTGTTTAAAAAAAACGATCACACCAAGGGCTCTTACACGGCAACACTTGACATTCACATCTCAGACACTCGCTGGTTTGACAAGTTTGGGCCAGCCTTCAGGATCCACCAAAATATTTTTTTTCTTAGGGAGCAAATTTGAATTTCCTGTCTGAAGGGCTCCTGCATCCTGTGTATGTGTGTGTGTGTGTGTGTGTGCGTGTGTGTGTGTGTGTGTGTGTGTGCGCGCGCGTGCACGCATGTTTGTGTACTATTGACTGAGTTGACTCAGTCCCTCAGAACCTTAATTACTAAGCAGCTCTCACCCACAGGCAACTCCTTGGATCAGGACAGAAGAGAAAATCTTGTGTACATTTTCATTTCCATCCTGCCTGGAATTTCTTGGCAGACACGCTGTAGAGGTGTACGCAGAGCTGGAGATCTATGAGGGATAGATGTCTTTGTTTTTTAAACTGTTCAGGTAGGATTCTAAGAGCAAGATAAATTCCAGGTCTGTAAAGCTTGAAGCAGAATTTAAAACGATAAGACAGTATCGGAGACACATAAGGAAAGTGGAGCCTTTCTCCCCAGAACCTAGCTTGACTGCCCTGATAGCAGCAGAGCCAGGAAACTTCAAAGGCCACTGATAAGGAAAATTACCCACCCTTGAAGTCATTTGTACCCACCTGTCACCGCCCACAGATGGACTAGGTTTATTTAACAAATCCAGGCAGTTGGGGTTAGAGGATTAATAAAGGGGATCAGGGAACAGACTTCAGCCACAGAGATGGCAGAGCTGACCTGCAACATGTGTCCTGAAACTGACCACAGGGTCACCTTCTTTAACCCAAAGGAAGGAAGCTCCTGTTACAGCCTTCTCAGGGGTCAGTTGCAGGCTGTCCAGGGCAGGCCTCCAAGGACCCTGCCCCCTTTCTCTGTCGCCATGCTCTCTTCCCCACCCTTCAGTAGGGCTGGCTCCCCTGTGGAGAGTGAATTGGAAATGTTACACTTCAAGAAGGAAAACAAGAGTAATGGAAAAGACATCTGTGTGTGACCAAAGCTTTAACTGAAAACAGGCTTCTCCGTCTAGGAAACCAAGAAGTTGCTTCATCTGGGCACGGGGTGGAGTTTGGGAGAGAGGGATAGAAGTGTGTGAGCTGAGCTGGGCACACCTGGCTTTTGAGAACGGAAGACTCTAATCAAGTCTGGGGTTGGGGTGTTGCAGCAATGGAAACAGGATTTCTTTAGAGGAGGACTAGGGTTTTATCTAGTGACCCAGGAGTTTACAATTAAGGACCAAATTCAATCAAGGCACATTGGGAATACATTTTATCTCTAACACTTTTTTCTCAAGTCATTCCCAGCCATTTGGGCCCACCCACTCCCTCACTACTTTCTGAGCATCTCTTTGTGCCCTTCCACTAATCTCTGCCACATTTCTACTTATTTTATAAATAATTACTCTCCCTCCCATGTAAAAACATGAGGAGAATTATAAGTCTGAACATCACAGAGACCTGGATTAGTATATCTCTGAGATCAGTATACTGTTTGGAAATGTGTGACGACATTCCATAAACTCATGCTGAGACCATTCTGGATCAATAATGGTGCCTGGCACTGGAAATAAGTAAGACACAGTCACTTTTGTTTTACCTTGTAAACGAACAGATAAGCAACCAGGACATAAAATTACACAAAGAAATATGGATTCAAGGCAGAAGGCTATCTGACCCAATCAAGGGTGAGGTGAGAACTCAGAGGAAATGACTTAATGATGCTTTTCTCAAGATGGCTGCCTATCATTAAGCCCACATCACTATACTTGGTGATTCTTTCTCTTCTACTTAATAATTATATATGTATATATGTGTGTGTGTGTGTGTGTGTGTATAAGCAAAGCAAGAATTTCAAACTATCTGAATCATAGTTTATGTTTAATACAGGCGAGGCAGATCAAAGTGACCCTAGGCACTGAGGTCTGAGGGTTGTTCTGCTCCATCCTTCAGGAGACCTAAAACCCCCCTCCACTCTTTCCATGGCCCCCACTTTCTGCAAATGCTTAGTTTTCCAAATGCAGGCTGCTGATCATTCATTTCCATCCCCTCACCCCCACCCCGAATTTCTGTCCAGTGTTCTGCCACTTGCCAAACGTGTTGGACAGCTCTTAAGGCCACCCTAGAGGGAGAAGGGCTAGACAAGGCCCTATATTGGGAAATAAACAGCTCTTGTGGGCAGCTGGAATCGAGGCGGATTTAGAACCATGGAGTCCCCTGACTTTTTCTTTTCTTGGGCCCTGTCAAGCAGCAGTCTCAAAAAAAAAAAAAAAAAAAAAAAAAAAAAAAAAAAAAAAAAAAAAACCACACACACACATACACACACAAAAACAAAAAACAAAAAACCAACCATAGAACTGATCTTCAATGAGTTCTTATTGAAGGACTGGAAAAGCCAGGCCAGGCAAAGAAAGGAATTCACAAACATTGTGTGTTTAAATGCCTTAAGGGTCCCTGCTCTGCCTGAGGAATGATTATTCCTAATAAGGACATAACAGTTCCTGTTTACAGTGGCCACAGACATCCCTCACACCACAACCCATTGCAACACACATGCCAAGGCCCAACAGTCTCTTCTGTTCAAAGTCTCCTGTAGCTTCACAGCTGGCTTAACCTTGCTGGTCCCCTGCTGACAACTTTGCTGGTCCCCTGCTTTTGCTGCCTTCTAGAATCAGCAAGTCTCCCCGTCTCTCAGACTAGATTCTCTGCTTCTGGACTGAAGGAAGTCGGGCTTCCTTCTTCTGTGTCTGGGCACGTGGGCCCTATGGTAGGCCTCTATGTCTGAGCAGTGAACACTGCAGCATTTACCGGGCTGTCGATTTACCAAAGGTAGGAATTCTTCAGAGAGCAAAGTTGATAATAACTCCAGGAGGTTATCTAAAATGAGAGATGATGCAATTCAAATGAGGGTTTTCGGAGACGTTTCCGTTGGTTCTATCTTGGGTAAGGCTTCAGAAGACATTTCTTAAGGATCGAGCAGTAAAAATCAGTGCTACTTCTACGACTGCTGTCTTGGGGTTTTTAAAGAACAGGGGATTCTTGACGGTGTAAGGAAAATCTACATTCACTCTTTTTCTTGTGAAAAGATCATTATTTTTAGTCCAGGAAATGCAGGTACAATATACAGATTAATGGGGATTTGAGAAAAATATAAAGCCTAAAATCTACCCATAAGCACTGGCTGAAAAGCTTTGTGTGAGCCCTGAATAGCAGGAGGAAGCTGAGCCTTAGACAGAGCACACAGGGGAGGGTTTTGGCATCTGGCAGAAAGAAGGTAGCCCAGGCTGCAGAAGGTTAGGGGAGAGTGTGCACACCAGCAGGGATCACCTCATGCAGATGAAGTCCCCTGGGGAAAGCCACATGTGCTAGGCTGTGTCTAAGCAGATGGCAGACCTCCATCTTCTTCATCCTGTGAAAATGTCTTTCCTATGTAGACCAATGTTTCTGCCCCTTGTTTCTGTCTCTGTTTTTCTCTCCATCTCTCTCTCTCTGTGTGTTTCTCTCTGTGTCTCTCTGCTTTTCTGTCTCTCCTTGTCTCTCTGTCTCTGTCTCTCTGTCTCTGTCTCTCTCAGTTTCCCTATTGGGGAGGGATGGAGGTAAGGGAACAGTACATGTTCTCACTATTAACCCTGACTGGGCTGGCACTCTCTAGGTAGAGCAGGTTGGCTTCAAACCCATAAAGATCCACCTCCTTTACCTCCCGAGGGCTGGCATTAAAAGGCTGTGCCATTATATCTGGCTGCTGCTCTGCCGAAGCAGACACATTTAAATCTCCCCTTTCAGGAGGACAGCTTTTCAGAGAGGCATTTTCATATCCAGAGTCCTGAACTTTTTCTATATAGCCGACCTGAAAACATCTAGCTATATTTGGGGTATATTTTAAATATATTTTTATTAACTCTTTGAGATTTTATACATGCATACAATATATTTTGATCATATTTACCCCACACTCCTATTAACAATTCCACTCCCACCCAACTTCATCTTGTCTTTTCCCCCTCCTAACTCACCAAGTCCATGGGTATGGAGCCATTCATTGGAGTGTGATTGATCTACCAGGAGCCATACACTTAAGGAAGACTGAATAATTGTTAATAGCTTCTCAGGTAGGGGTCAAGGCGTGCAAGCTCCTTCCACCTCCGCACTGGAGGATTGACTGGCTTGCTCTTATGCAAGCAACCATGGCTACTGTGGGTTTATGAGTTCATTGGGCCCTCATGTGCAGAAGATGTTGTTTTATTCTGGTCTTCCTCAATCTCTGACTCTTGCAATCTTTCTTCTTTTTACTTTTCCTTGATGGCCTGGGGAGATGGGATGATATATAGATGTCTTACTTATGGATGCACCCTACATAGACACTTACTTTTGCCACTGATAAGTTTTGAGTTCCTGCATTGGCTACATATACTGCACAAAGACACTTCTCTCTGATGCGGACTGATAGCTGCACTAATTTATGGGCATAGAGACACGAATTTACAAGACACTTTGATACTATGCCCATTTAGCCAAATTATAGTACTAGATTCACCTGTGGGTCCTATAAGTGCTTCAACCGTAGGCTATTGGTTAGAGTTACAATATCAGGTAGGCATTTCCTCCTGTAAAGCAAACTTTAAATTCATTTAGAAAGTGGCTGGTCACCTCCGTAACATTCATTCGACTATTGCACCATGGACACATTTTGCCATACCACTTATGGTTATAGTTCACAGGTTTCATAGCTAGGTAAGACTGGTAATGACTCTTTTCTCCCAGAAACTTGCATAGCATTTTCAGCACTATGAAATCTAGCCTTCAGGAAGGAAGCACCCTAGTACCTACCAACCTGATTTTCCCATGTCCTTGTGTGCAAGATGAGTGATGTCTTCAATAATAGGGTTTACTATCAAATACTGATGGGTAACCAGAAGAAATGGCATCTTGTATTGTTTTTAAAGTTTCTGAGACACCCAATTAAAGAACTCTAAAGGAGATATCCCACACCTGGCATTGGGCTTTTTATTTGGCATCCTATAGATTCTGGGAGGAGCATCATTCCTGTATAACTCCATTTAAAGTCTTTTATATGAATATGCATGTAGGTAGCTTATAAAAACATAGAGTATATACTTAGAAAGCTTATAAAAGAGTAGCTTTCCATATGGTTTTTCCTAGCATCCCTGCCCTCCACCCCCTCCTCTGCCTCGGGGTGGGATATTTTGATCTCCCTCAATTATAGCTTTCTTAGTCTCCTTTCCTTTTCTTCTTACCTCCTCTTAACCTACTTTATCAAAAGAACCAAACTCCTTTCCCAAAGCCTGAAGCTATCTCAAAGCCCTTTGATTACATGGAAGAAACAGACAGCTATCACAGTATTCTCTAAACTAGAAGCTTGGGCTCTGGAGTCTCCCAGCCTGGTGTTGCTGCCTTTATAGATAATTAGTCTGGGGACCTTGGGCAGGAAGATGGAGACTTAAATAGTTATCCAACATAGAGAGAATGGAGTGAGGCAATATGTGTAGAATGTTGAGCATGGTTACTTGACAAGGACCAGCCTTGGCTTGGAGATAGGTTCTGAGGAAGGGGTGTCTGGGAGCAGCAAAAGAAAGGACTTGAAGTCAAATTTTGGGTCAAAGATGAGGGATGATGCTCTGCCCTACACAACTTTCCAGCCTGGTTTCTCTCTGTTCTGCTTCCTTTCTTTTCAATCTGCTTTCTCTGGAGATCTCCAGACAGCTCACTCTCCATGGTCTGCTCCGGACAGTTCTCCAAGCAGTTCTTTCTTGATATTCTAAAAAATTCTCTGCATAGTGAATGTCTCACAGATCATAAGTCCAGTTTTTTATTTTACATATCCATCCAGTCATTTAATCCAGGTTTCCCTTTGATTGTGCTATGAATCAGCATCCCGTGATGCTCAGGAGTCAGCAACAGATATCTGCCTGTCTCTGTTAAGCACAGATAATAAGCTAGCTGGGTGGGACCCCCTGCCCTGAAGTTACTATTTCTACCACATGATCACCTAAATTATCTTTGTCCCAGGTTGACCTTGAACTTGGGAATCTGCCTGCATTTGTATCTACTTGTCTTTGTATCTTTCTGAAAGCTGACTCATGGTATAGCTGCCTCTGGACTCATGTTTTTAGAGTTCTTTTCCACAGCCTTAAGGACTGTCCTGAAGGTCCCAGTGTTTATCATAGAGTCATTAATTTAACAGGAAGAACACTTCTTTTTTTTTTTTTTAATTAGGTATTATCTTCATTTACATTTCCAATGCTATCCCCAAAGTCCCCCATACCGTCCCCCCACTCCCCTACCCACCCACTCCAACTTCTTGGCCCTGGCATTCCCCTGTACTGAGGCATATAAAGTTTGCAAGACCAATGGGCCTCTCTTTCCAATGATGGCCAACTAGGCCATCTTCTGATACATATGCAGCTAAAGACACGAGCTCTGGGGGGTACTGGTTAGTTCATATTGTTGTTCCACCTATAGGGTTGCAGACCCCTTTAGCTCCTTGGGTACTTTCTCTAGCTCCTCCATTGGGGGCCCTGTGATCCATCCAATAGCTAACTTCCAATAGCTAACAAACACTTCTGTGTTTGCTAGGCCCCGGCATAGCCTCACAAGAGACAGCTATATCTGGGTCCTTTCAGCAAAATCTTGCTAGTGTATGCAATGGTGTCAGCGTTTGGAGGCTGATTATGGGATGGATCTCCGGGTATGGCAGTCTCTAGATGGTCCATCCTTTTGTCTTAGCTCCAAACTTTGTCTCTGTAACTCCTTCCATGGGTGTTTTGTTCCCAATTCTAAGAAGGGGCAACGTGTCCACACTTTGGTCTTCGTTCTTCTTGAGTTTCATGTGTTTTGCAAATTGTATCTTATATCTTGGGTATTCTAAGTTTCTGGGCTAATATCCACTTATCAGTGAGTACATATCATGTGAGTTCTTTTGTGATTGGGTTACCTCACTCAGGATGATGCCCTCCAGGTCCATCCATTTGCCTAGGAATTTCATAAATTCATTCTTTTGAGAGAACACTTCTTAAAGGAAGAATGTAAAATATATAAATTTTTATACAAATAAGCCTTACATCTACAACAGCCATTGACACTCATAGAGGCCCATGCTGGCTGGCCCTGTCCCAGGGGCAGGAACCATGTCATTCTGTCCCTACCAAGGCCATGCCAGACCCAGAGGTTACCCTTCTAATGATCAATAGGCTATTACAAATTTGTTAATATCATTGATATTAAATTGTTAATATCATTGCCTCATCTAATCAAAACTTACATAAGCCAAAAGCTAGAAAGTAAGCCAAAAGGAAAAAAGTATTTTAAGGGGCTAAAATTAGTGTGTTTTGGGGGCTAAAACAAAAATACTTCATTCACAGATGGGATCCTTTTCTTGAGTTTAATTAATGTTGCAAATGGGACTATGTCAAGTCCGTGGCAGAGGAAAAGCAGCTCATCTGGCAGGGAGCTCACCAACAGCATTCCAGGGAAAGAGCACGCGTGATGGTTGGTAACCGACCTTTAAAAGGAAGATGAATGAATTCCAACCTATATTACCAAAGGCATTTGGAATAGGGCAGTTTATCAATGTGGAGTGGATGATACATACTCTATTAGGTATATGGGGCATCACGCTTAATTTAACCCACACAGTAGTCCTCTGCAAGTGTATTTTCAACCCCTGGTAATTACAAATGTGAACAGAAACTTGGAGTTTAAGCAAGTCATAAAACTAGGAAGAGGATTTGACTCAAGAGTTTGCTGGGTTCAAAACCTTCACGACCTACACATTTTCTCTTTCTACTCTTTTCTTCCTGCCTTTTACTTTTCCTTTCCAAGTGCTGGGATTTCTTCAGCTTGTAATTTGAGACAGGGTCTCTCACTGACTGGGACTCAGCAAGTGAGCTGAGGTTGCACCCCAATGATCTGCCTCCAGGACTGGGATCATGGGATATACTATCACATCTGCATCTGTAATTGTGGGTTCTGAGGATCAAAGTCATATCCTCATACTTACAAGCTAAACATGTTCCTGGCTATGCTATCTCCTGAGCGCCTCCTTAGCTGTTTACTTTGAATACTTTTAGGCTTATAAGAAACTGTGAGGCTGGGGTATTGGGTTGGTGGGTGTCAGCACTTGCTGCCCAAATATGAGGACCCACATTTAGCTCCCCAGACCCACGTAGAAGACTATGTGTGCCTGCAGAGGTTTGTAATTCCAGTGCTTTGGGGGGTTGGAGACAGGAGGATCATTGTGGCTTCCTGGTGGCCAACCTTGCTCTAGGTTCAGTGAGAGACTCTGTTTCAAAGGATTAAGATGCAAAGAGACTTGAAGTCATTATCTGACCTTCTTGCACACACACACACACACACACACACAAAACATATAAACACACACACACATACATGCACATACACACATAAATATGACACATAGCATATATACATACATCTACACACACATGCATTCACACAACCATGTATATATACAGACACACACACAGACACACACACACACACACACACACAAACACACACACCACAAAGCTGCTGACAGAATCTGCAGACATCCTTCTCCGGCTTTCCCTCATTCTGTCATCTCACATAATATAATGACCCATGATCAGGGCAAGAAAATAAACATCAGTGCACTCTATTAACTAGACTATGGATCTTATGTGGGCTTTTACCAGTTTTGCACACATTAATTGCTCATGGAACTTTTTAGTCTAGAATTTCTCTTATAGCATAATTTGTAGTCCACAGTTTGTAAGTGAAATTAAATGCACAATTTAAGAAAACAAGAAAGACTTTTATTCCTTTGAGAGAGCCTTCATTACAAAAAGAAAATCATTGAAAGAAGTGATGTTTTGTCACTGAAAGAAAGAATACTTGATCTGTAAGGGTCCATGATTCACTGAAGAGTGACACCCCATGCTCAAATAGTATCTAAACGCAAAGAGTGTTTTATTCTGCAAAGGCCAGCATTCTGGAGTCTCCCATCACCAGGACAGAGACAATCAAGTGAGCTTGCAGGT
Source organism: Mus caroli (assembly GCF_978045245.1). NCBI lineage: Eukaryota > Metazoa > Chordata > Mammalia > Rodentia > Muridae > Mus > Mus caroli. The sequence goes on from NW_028227272.1 coordinate 41,607,283, forward strand.
TTGTTTTAAAGCACATTGGAATTCCCGGGTAGATGGGCTTTATCTTACTCTATCTCTAGGCATTCTGTAACCATTATCAGTGAGGGTTGGAGCCTGGGGTTGTTTTCTATTAGTAACTGACTTGCTTGGGCTTGCCTAGACTTGCCCAGTTCTTAGGCCTAGTCATCGTCGTCTTCTTCTTTCTCCTTCTTCTCCTTCTCCTTCTCCTTCTCCTTCTCCTTCTCCTTCTCCTTCTCCTTCTCCTTCTCCTTCTCCTTCTCCTTCTCCTTCTCCTTCTTCTTCTTCTTCTTCTTCTTCTTCTTCTTCTTCTTCTTCTTCTTCTTCTGCTTCTGCTTCTGCTTCTTCTGCTTCTTCTGCTTCTTCTGCTTCTTCTGCTTCTTCTGCTTCTTCTTCTCCTCCTCCTTCTCCTCCTTCTCCTCCTCTTCCTTTTCCTCCTTCTCCTCCTTCTTCTCCCTTTTCTTCTTCTTAGATTTATTTATCACTATATCTAAGTACACTGTAGCTGTCTACAGACACACCAGAAGAGGTTGTCTGATGTCATTAGGGATGGTTGTGAGCCACCATGTGGGATTTGAACAACAACAACAACAACAACTTCTTCTTCTTCTTCTTCTTCTTCTTCTTCTTCTTCTTCTTCTTCTTCTTCTTCTTCTTCTTCCTCTTCCTTTTCCTGGATATTTTCTTTTTTTACATTTCAAATATTATCCCTTTTCCAGGTCTCTCCTCTGGAAACCCCTTACTCCATCCCCTCTCTCCCTGCCTCTATGAGGGTGCTCCCCCACCCATCCACCCACTCCCACCTTCTAGCCCTGGCATTCCCCTACATTGGGGCATTGAACCCCTACAGGCCCAAGGGAGGCTCCTCCAACTGATGTCCAACAAGGCCATCCTCTGCCACATATGCCACCAGAGCCATGGATCCCTCCATGTATACTCTTTGGTTGGTGGTCCCCGGGAGCTGGAGGGGGGATGTTTGATTGGTTGACACTGTTGCTCCCCCGACAGGATCTTCTGAACTGCCAACTTGAAGTTGGTCACCGAATCAGCCTAGCCTTCTCAGACTGGCTAAAACACTTAGCTCCTCCAAGCTCCTTCAATATTCTGAAGCATTACAGATGGACAGACACTGTAGTCCATAACTTCCTTTAAGAACATGTCAGGATAAGTGAACTAAAAGTCTCACAAAGCACCTAGTCAGCGTGTATTTTTGAACCCTTGAGAGGGTTCCTCACCATAGCTCTCTTCTGCTTCCGAAGTGCATCAGAATGCCATCCCTGCCAGCGTGGGTGGACTCTTTGTAGCTTTGGCTGTCTTCTTGGCTCCCTCCATGTGCAGCACGAGTTATAAGTGCTGGAGTCAGGCATTTCTAGACACAGTTTTCCATGTGTGGATTCACCAGTATCTGTAGAAGCACTCACATCTGATCCAGTCTTTGAGGCTCTGAGGCTATGCTTTTCTTTCACGTTTAACAGCTTGAGATGGACTGGAAGTGAGACAGTAATGTACTACTTTTGACTGAAGCCTCTTCAAGCCAGGAGAGCTTCTTTTTGGTTTGTTTGTTTTTTGTTTTGTTTTGTTTTGTTTTTGGTCCTCCTGCCTTAAAATAAGCCCATTCGGGAAGAGTTCTCAGGGTTCATACTGCATTCTCTACACCTGTTTGCTGCTAATTGATAGGTATTTCTTTGCCGCTGGTGAAATGAGCCAATTCAAGCTAGATTAGAATGTATTAAAAGCAGGTTTATTGGGAAGCTGCTCTTGGGCAAGTTCACTGGCCCCAAGGATTGAGGCCAGGGGAGTCATCATGGGGAGATGGGGCCAGGGAGAGAAAGAAAGGGCCAATGTGTGCAGAAAGAGGAGAAGAAGAGAAAGAGAGAGGGGAGAGGGAGAGGAGAGACAGAAGGGGGAGGGGAGAGGTAAGAGGAGGAAGGGGAAGGGGGAGGGAGCCTGAAATGTCTGGATTATATAGGGAGGAGCCTCTAGGGGAAGGGCAGTCCAGCCCCTGAAGTACAAACTTCAGGGTTGGAGGCAGGGAATGCCAGGTGGGGATTGAGGGATGCTGGGAGAACCTGGAGGCCAGGTTTGCTTTGAAAAGTAAAATACATACCTCAGTCCCTAGTCCTGAGGTTGGAAACAAAACACTAATGTATGAACTTCCTATTTTTTTTTTTCTTGCTAGAAAGGTTACTCTCTTGTTCTCTTACATGGATGTCCTACCAAACTTAGCAGGTTAGTTCCAACTGACCGTAGTATCCTCACTCGATTGCTTTCATCCTTTCTAACTTCTCCTTATTTTCAAGTGCCCCCTCCATCTGCCCCCTGCATCACTGCCTTTCCCCATGGCCCTTATGGGTAGGTAGGACCGAAAGCTTTCTGTTCTTTCTCTCCTCCATAGTTCCTTCTGTTGATCCCATCTGTACCACTGCAGGCAGAAACGAAGCTGTGCCAGAATGTGCTCTCTGAGGCAGGGGACAAAAAGAAAATCCGTCGCTGTGTTCTGAGATGGTGGCTGAGCCACGCCTGACAGATGGCAGGCCCTCAGTGAATGTATGCTGACTGTCATTCCTGGGAACCTCATTCCAGTGCTGGGTTCTGTTCCTTTTAGGCTGAGCTCCAACGTGGCACAACAGAGGAGACAATGGAAGGCAGGCCAGCTAGCCTGGGAATGCTGGCCTTCATAAGAGTTTGCTTTCCAGCATCTGCTCAGGTCACTGCTACCTGCCCACACCCATCCTCTTCTCTCCTCTGACCCTCTCAATATCCTCGTGTTTGGAAATGGGGAATCTGTTATCTGGTATTAGGAAGTGTGGATGCAAATTCCTGTCACATGCAACCTGAAGTTACACTTCATCCCGCGACTGTGCGCTGAACTCTGTTTGCTAGAACTACAGGCTTTCTTTCATCCTTATGGTTCACTCACGTTGGACTCATGGCTTAAATATGGTACATCTGTGTACAAACATTGCGCATGTGAGTGCATGCATACATCAGCATTGGATTGAAACCTCACCCATCTCCTGATTTGACTTGATTATAAATCAGAATTCTCAGTTGGAGCCAGGGCTTTAAAGTAGGCAGTACAGGATAGCCCACGTTTCCTGCCTTTTGGCCTTCCCCGAGATCCACCAAACTATCACAAGTCTGTTCCCGAGAACTCTGTTGTCACATTCTAGTCATGCAGATTTTCTTTGCTAGGTTCTCCCAAACTTCTCATGTTTTCTCCAACCCTGTTGGATTGATTTTTTTTTTTTTTATGTACTTGAGAAGACACGGCGGTTCCAGCTAGGCATTTGCACATGGAATACACATGAAATCCAGTTCTAGGGTATGGGTTGCAACATACACTTAGGATCCTGCAGATATGAAACAATCTCATTGTTCTATATTAAGTATCACAGATTCTAACTAGATTAATCCCAGCCTCGCATGCCTGAGACCACTATTTACAACTTATAGAAGAGACAAGGGCTCTTAGGCCACTGTCTCTGGACTCCTCAAGCCCTGCGACACTAAGATTTGGGAAAACTGTCAAATCTTTTTGTGTTAAAGGCAACAAATACTTGGAAAAACTCAACTGCTTAGTTTCCCCCCTTGCTGGAAAGCAAGGTTTTAAAATTTCCAAATACTACTTGTAAAGTTTCCTAGACATCGAATGAGACTTTCGTAACAGTATTTTGATGATTTAAGGGCAAGCAAATAAAAAGCACATGGATTAAACATCCCTTAAAACATTCATGTGTTTTAAGATTATGGAGAGAAAGGGCTTGAAGAGGCTGTGTGGGTTTCAGCCCCCCAGTGTTAGAGAAACAACTGAGGCATTGGGTGAATTTTGTACAAGACCAAGTTCTTCTGTCTTTGGCGGGATATTATGAACTAGTTTTCTGCATTTTCAAGAGGATTGATCTGCCTAGTTTTGGGAAGCAACAGCCCCTGCTCCATGATGAAGAAAGCCTGGCAGTGTGGACCATGTCACTCAGTTGAAAAAAATGAATGAGGTATTTATTGGCCATCACCCAGAGTGAGAACTGGAGAGCGATGGGATTCACACCTGCTTTGTAAGCCTCACAATAGCATATCCCTTGAGTTTGTACGAATATGGTATCTCCCAAATGTGTTAGGTACTACGAAAGGCTTACCACCGGGACCTTGGCTTTCATCCAAGCCCAAATTCAGTCATTTCTTGAGCATTATAGTTGAGGTCTAAATAGACCCTGGCCATGCCAAGGTCTCTCAATCAATCAACTAACACCAAATGCCAGTTGGAACAAGAGAATACATGAAGAGAAGGCTGGTAAAGGAAGATGGGCATCAAAAATGTTCAGCAACTCAGAAAATGGAGAGACCCAATAATCCAAGCTTTAAGCAACTGATAATGTGGAGAGACTTAGTCACATGGGAAATTACCCAAGGGACCAGCATCAGATAAAGAACTTGGAAAATGAGTGATTTTTTTTAAAAGATTTATTCATTATTGTATCTAAGTACACTGTAGCTGTCTTCAGACACACCAGAAGAGGGTGTCAGATCTCATTACGGATGGTTGTGAGCCACCATGTGGTTGCTGGGATTTGAACTCAGGACCTTCGGAAGAGCAGTCAGTGCTCTTACCCACCGAGCCATCTCGCCAGCCTCGAGTGATTTTTATAAAATAATTTTAATATCTATTTTGTATGTGTGGGTATGGGTACTAGTGGCATGCGCACTGCAGTTCTTGGGGGAAGTCATAGGACAACCTGTGGAGCAACTTCTGATAGGCTTTGAGGATTGAGCTAATGTATTATGATGTGACAAATGCATTTGTGGGGCTGGGGCTGGGGCTGGGGCTGGGGCTGGGGCTGGGGCTGGGGCTGGGGCTGGGGTTGAGTGGTTGAACACTTGCCTAGTAAGCTTGAGGTCTTGGGTTCAATCCTCAGTATTGCTGGGGGGGTGGGGCACATTTGTGAGGTGTTTATTGAACACCTACTAAGTGCAGCACTAGCACTGATGAATCAGCAGTATGAACTCTTTACCTCCCCAACCCCCCCTCCACCTGCCCCTGCCCCTGGAGCAGGAACAATGGAGATGACATCATTTATCCTTACTTGCAACTGTCAGTGCAAAAAGGGGAAAGAACAGATTGCTGGAAGAAGGCTTTAGTGGAGAACTTGAGCAAAGTAGACCACATTAGGCTCTTTGCTGCAATGTGTTGCACCTATCAGCTTGATCAAATGCAGAGTCTGAGATTCTCCCCACTCCTGGTGAATTAAAATTCACACTTAAAACTCAGTGCCAGGTGATTCTTAAGCATTTCTTTTTTTTTCATTTCTAGAAGCAGAGCCAAGACAAAAGTGCACCGCAGGAACACACGGGATTCCTGAATCATACTTAGTGCAAACCCCCCTTTTCTTGCATGACAGCTACAACCTCACAGGAAGCACAAAGAAACCTCTGTGGTGTGCATAGATGCTGAAGGGTACCCAAGTTAGATACCGGACCTTTCCACTCTGCCCTGTCTATTCATATCTTCTTGTCAGCTATATATCTACAGGGTCAGGTTTCTTTCATGTTCCAAATAAGAGATCTATTCTGTTTGGCATCAATATTTCCCCATCTTCCCCTCCACTCCCAGGGCTGCCTAATGCTTTCCAGATGAGGTGTGAGCAGCTGCTAATTGTACCCGGATCACTCTTGATTTGTGCTTCAGTCAGCGAGGCACCTCGCTAATGGGTCTGAAACTTGGCATCAGGCCTGGGAGCTGTGTCAAAGGAAACCGACCCGAAAGGAACTCAGAGGAGAGGCAGAGACAGGGAGGCCATAGAAAAAATTGGGGGGATGAGAGGAGGGGGTAGGGAATCAGGGGAACTAGAGACCCCTGGGCGGGGTGGGGGTGGAGTGGGGAGGATTTGGGGGTTCAGGAAGGGGGCGGGAGCAGAGAAGACCAACCTGAAAAACAGAGGTATACAAGGGGGTCAGTGGCAACTGGGGCAAAAGGGAAGAAGCTTCAGAGATGACACAGGCCAGGAAAACGGGACCAGGTGAGTATTCTGAACATAACTGTAATGGTGATTGGCAACAGAGAGTATTCTGAATGTAACTGTAATGGTGATTGGTGTTTTCTGTATGGAAGACAGAGCCTAGGAGCCCCTGTCCCTCTGCAGACAGAAATCTGATACCTCTCCCTCTCCAGCCTAGGATTTTTGGCAGGAAGCAGAGAACTCTGACAGCAGCCAGGGAGTGAAGGCTCAGGCTCCAAGTCTGACAGGGTTGAGGGGCTCAGACACACCTTGGCTTTATGAGCTGAGGCCTGAGGCGGGCCTCTCCTGGCTTGAGCTCCTGCAGCCGGCTTTCCTGGAACTGGGCTAGAAAGGGGCCTTGTTAGGGGAAGCTGAGAACTGAAGCCCAAGGGTTTTTTTTTTTTGAATTGGACACATTCACTGTACTTGTTATATAAAAGAAAGAGGGGGAAAAGTCACCTCTACTAAGAGGGAAGAAATCCACTTGCTGATACCAATTCTAAATTGCTCAAGGTGAACAAACCAACGCCTGTGGATTCTTCTGCAGAGAAAGAGGGTAGAAAGAACCAACGGATGGAAGTTTGCCATGGGTAGGCTAAGCCGTGCTTTGGACGTCAGCAAAGTAGTGGCAGACCCACTCCTGCCCCCAGCAAGACACAAGTAAACAAGCCTGTGTTTTGGAAGAAAAAAATTAATACTTCAAAAGCAGCATTCATGTTCAAACAGAAATTTGTACACAACTATTCATAGCAGCCCTCCTCACAATAGCCAGAAGATGGAAGCAACCCAAGTGTCCATCAAGTGATGAATAAACAAATCGTGCTACATCCATATGGTGAAATATTATTCACCCACAGGAAGAGAGTGAAATAACGACACGTACAACAACAGAAACCAGCCTTGAAAATAGTGTGTCGTGTGAAATAGGCCAGGACCCAGATGTCACATTCTGTCTGATTTTGGTATATCAGAAATACCCAGAAATAGCTAATCTATAGTGACAGAACAGCTTGGTTGTTGCCAGGAGCCTCGGGAGAGAGATGGGGAAGAGACTGCTTAATGAGTATGTGGCTTCCTTTAGAGATGATGGGAAAGTTCTCGGAGCTAGGGAAAGACGTTGGTGGCATCATGTGATGAACGCATGTAATGCCACTGAGTCATATGTTTTCCAATGGCAAGTTCCATGAGCTACGTATTTTTCTACAGTAAGGAGATCCATTGGAATAAACGCTCTGAGTATCTGGGAAAACGTCTGCAGTTAGGAACTACTTTCATGTGTACGCAAATGGCAGGTGATGCTAGAAGAGTTTTGACTCATATTCTGAGGGTTGATGATGTTAAAGTGACACTGAAAGGGAAAGAGGGTAGGTAAGAAATTCTGAAGAATAAAGGAAAGAGTGAGGGAAAGAGATGTGGGAAAGCCATCCGTACGGTAGGACATTTAAAACTGGGATAGCCTATTAAATGTGGCCAAGAAGAAGTGAGGAGAATAAATTCGTGATGATTTCTACCCAGGAGAGACAGGAGCTTCAGACACAGTAAAGAAAAACTAAGACTGAGGGGAAACTCTAAAGATATGTAAAACAAAATGAAAAGTACTCCGTAAATTCCCTGCCTCAGCTCACCTCCTCTTTTATTTCCTGTTAGATGAGGGGCTCTTTGTTTGTTTGTTTGTTTGTTTGTTTTTGAGACAGGATCTCATGTAGCCCAGGGTGGCCTCAAACTTGCTATGTAGCCACAGATATCTGTGACCGCCTGATCTTCCTGCCTCTAGCCCCAAATGCTTGGGATTACAGGCATGTGTCACTGAGATGCCTACTGAGATGCCGAGTGGGTTTCTGTTTTGTTTTGTTTCTTTTGCTTATGTTTATCAGTTTAAGTGGGGTGGAGCAGAACACGTACACACACGCTTGTCGAGGTCAGGGGACAAGTTGCAAGGGTCAGATGGTTGTTTTCCTTCTGCCACGCGTGTTCCAAGGATTGACTTCATGTTCTTAGACTTGGCAGTAGACCCCTTAACCTCCTGAGCCATCTCACAGGCCCAAGACTTCTTTTTAAAAGTGATACCTTAAAAAATGAGTAGGCATGTGTGTGTGTGTGTGTGTGTGTGTGTGTCCTGAGAAGCCTGAAGAGAGTGTCAGATTCCTGTGGAGCTAGAGTTATAGGTGGTTGTGAGCCACCAGATATGAGTACTGAGAACTGAACATGGATCTGTTGGAAAATGAAGGAATGCTTGTAACCACTGAGCCACCCCCCACCCCCCCACCTCAGGGATAAATTTTAACGTTAATGATGCACCACGGATCTGAGAGCTAAGAGCTACTGTTGGAGTTAGTGTGGAGCCAGGCACTTCTATTCTATGAGGCAATCCGTCTTTGGAAACCCATAGTTGGCAATTGGCGGGTCTTACTCTCTAGGTTCCCTATCTTGGGGACTTTTGCATATGCTAGATGGACTCCAGCCAGGAGAATGATGAGGGTCAGAGCATTGAGCCGGCATCTGGGCAGGACCATTTCTAAAATCTTTTCCAACTCTGGGCTTTTTGTATATGAACTGTTCTAAGCCATGTGTAGGTATTTAAAAGAAGAAAATTGGTCAGTAGGTCAGGGGGTGAGTAGATGAATACTCACTATGCACATGTGCTCTAAATATCTATCTATCTATCTATCTATCTATCTATCTATCTATCTATCTATCTATCTATCTATTTATCTGGGTTTTTAAGACAGGGTTTTCTCTGTGTAGCCCTGGGTGTCCTGGAACGTGTTCTGTAGACCAAGTGGGTTTTGAACTCATAGATCCACTGTCATCTGAGTACTGGGATTAAAGGCACATACCACCACTACCCCACTTATATGCTCTCTTTCAAAAAGACATTTGCTAGAAGAGCACATAAGGCCCCATCTTGCAGAGTAGTTATATATTGACTAAAACTTTCTGACATGTCCAACTATTTGGAATGTAAGGATTTTAAAAAAAAAATACACTTACAATTTGAGTTACATACATAAAAAACTAAGGATAAAATTCATCAATTCACCTATAATCCTACCGCTTTGATGGATATATCTCCAAATATTTACATATACTTTCATATACTTTGAACACACACACACACACACACACACACACGCTCATAAGAGCATGTGATTTCATGATTTCCTAAGGAACTAGTCTCTGACAGCATTACAGTTTTGGCATATGCAGGTTTAAGAACTTTATGATAAAACACAAACAGCAGCAAAAAGATCTGTACTTTCTAAGGTTTCAAGAAAGAACACCTGGGAAAGAGATCAGCCCCTGATGGCTGGCTTCCTTGTGGGTGCGTATCTGCTAATGCACTTGAGTCTTGTGAGAAGGTTTCTGCAGACTGAACTTTTAACTTTTCTTCAGTGGTGTGGGGACCAGTGTGTGTGTGTGGGGGGGGGGGGGGGGAGTTCTCACTTCCTACATAAGGAAGAAACTTGTGAAGGCCTGCCTGTACTTTGTCACAGATGGAAGAAAATGGGCATAGCAGGTGTCTTCCTTTAGGCATCTTGTTGAGATGTTGGAATGAAGAATTTGGGGAAAAGGAAGCACACGGCAGCTGTTTCTGAATGTTCAGGCAACAGTCATGCATTGGTGCATATGATACACTTCAAGAAAGGGCCAAAATAGCTCCCACCTACAATCTCCAGTTGTGGTACCCACTACCTACGTGAGGAAAGTTTTTCTCAGCTGGTTTGAAATTTACAACTTTGTTCAACTCCTCTCCTAGAACTGTATAGTCTGTGGTTGAAACAGGACAACTGGTTTGTTTACCTGGGTTGGAGGTTGGGGACACACAGTCTTTTCATGGGGCAGAAAGTAATTACCACCTGGCGAGACACATTGATACAGTGAGAGGGTATCTTCCAGGTCCTCAGAAACCTGAGGAGCACATGACCCTCTGCTCAGAATAAACGCCCCAAAAGGAACTATGAGGAGAACATGACTACTCCTAAAGTATGGAGAAGATTTTTATTGTAGCTATAAGAGAGAAAGCAGGCAGAGGGAAGAGTCCAGGCTGAACATGGCTGGTAGACTAAACTGGGCTGTGAGAGGAGTGAAGGGGAGGGAGAGCAAGAGGAGCCACTGACCATGAAAGGCAGCCAGGCCAAGAGACCTGGGTACCCAAAATGGCTGAGTTATTAGGGATCAGTCCCTGGGTGGGAGAGGTTTAGGGGAGAGGTGAGAAGTGCTGAGAGAGGCCACAGGTACTCAGTGAGACCTGTCCTGGATTTGAGTCCTAACAACATTCCATCTTCTGAAAGGCTCTATGTTCCCTAACTCCAACCTCTGTGCACTCTCTCCTACCACACCCCCTCACTGGCTACTTTCCAGCCACAGAGGCTGCCTTGAGGCACCTCCCACACACAGCCCAGTCCTTCCTCTGGCCTTACTGTTCTCTTTATCTTAGATGCTTTTCTCCTTGGCAGTTGCACAATATCCTCAGATTCTATCTTAGCTCTGCTCAAAGGTCTCATCACTAATCCTGAGATGTTCTCTAGCAGTCTTCCATACTTATCAGGCTTTCTTCTTTCTCATTCTCTCTTTCTTCCTTTCTTTCTCTCCTCTATCTCCCTTTTATCTCCATTATACTCACCACGCCCCTGCTATACCTAACTAGCTTATCATTTTGTTATAATGATAAGACATTTTATAATTAATCTTATCTACTCATCATCTTTCTCTGACAGTCAAATGTAGCTATCCTGAGAGCAGAGATTCTGTTTTGTTCCCTACTATACTTCTGGCACCTTTCACAGATATCTGACATGGAGGAGATGGGTGGACACTAGTCAAGCAAATGAGTGGCCATTCTTTTCCTGCTGGGATTCGCCTTTGTCTTTCAGTCTGTGACTAGCAGCCATTTCTCTCGTGACTGTAGTCTCTTTGTTTGAGCAAAAGAAAACCCTAAAGTAGAGGCTTTAGTAATTTGTCCTTATAACCATAATTGCAGGTAGAAAATGGCCTCAAATATTTGAATCCCTACTTGAGGTTGTCAGAGACTTCTAACTAAGACTTTCCCTAGGCATAAAATTATCTTGATTCGGGCTACTGATAAACTCTTCTGAGTCTCCATATGAGCCCCTTCTTTTCTCTACCCAAATCAGAAGTAGATGGTGCTCCCTTAGAACAAGCAAGGCTAATTGCCTCTCACCTGTATGAGCAACCAGTGCCTGAAATGTTAAATGACTGTGTGGGGAGCCAGTAAAAGAACACAGATAGACCTCTAACATCTTACCTGTTACTATAACAAACAAACAATGCCCCGATTTCATTCTCCTCTTCTACCTCTACCCCGAGAGTATAACTCCTACTTCAAAATTGTCTCAACATGTTTTAATGAGGAGAAAAAAAATCAAAGAACAAAGCATTAGATTAGCCTGAATGGGGCTTCCTGGAAGAAATCCAAGCTACTCTGGAGGAGTTTGGGCTAGCCAACTTTCCTGCTTTTCTACAGATGTGAGAGCACTCAGCATGGAGTATTGATGATTCTGAGCACCCAGTCACGGCCATCTTGGGATCTTCCCTTTCTGCCTGGTAGAAGCTTTACGATCATGCAGGATGGGAGCTCATGCTACTGGAGATGCCTCTCTGAAACACTGTCTCGTTTGAAGGAGGAGGCTGAGCTTCATGACACCCAAAGGCTACACTGAGTAGGAAGGAGGACAGGAGAGGCAAGTGACTCTAGTTTGCTAACTAGTTCAGCTGCCTTCTTTTTTTTTTTTTTTTTTTTGTTTTTTCGAGACAGGGTTTCTCTGTATAGTCCTGGCTGTCCTGGAACTCACTTTGTAGACCAGGCTGGCCTCAAACTCAGAAATCCGCCTGCCTCTGCCTCCCGAGTGCTGGGATTAAAGGCGTGCGCCACCACGCCCGGCCAGCTGCCTTCTTATATATGTCTAAACTGGTTCATTCTCTTACTCTCAAGCCCACTCAGTCAGGAACTGCATGTTTTTGTTTGTTTGTTGGTTTGCTTGCTTGCTTGCTTGTTTTTTGAGACAGGGTTTCTCTGTATAGCCCTGAATGTCCTGAAACTCACTCTGTAGACCAGGCTGATCTTGAACTCAGAAATCTGCCTGCCTCTGCCTTCCAAGTACTGGGATCAAAGTTGCGCTCCACCATGCCTGGCTTAGGAATTTTCGTAGTGACTGATAACTTTCCTTCTGCTATTAAGGGTTGGGCCATCTTTGATTGTCCCTTGCTTTCTTTTTCAAGCCTGTGGCAGAATCTTTACTTCTGAGGACAGACAATAGCAGTGACATTATGTGGATGAATGGTATGGTGGTATGCCCAAGTAGAGAAGTGTGAGCTTTCACATACACCCTGTTAAAGCACTGTAGTATTTCACAGTCTCCTACTTGTGGTACTTTGGGCATACTTGTTAGCTATTGGCTTCCTATAGATAAATGGTAGAAAAAGACCAATCAGAGGGAGGGCTCTGTCCAGCAAGCTAACCTGAAGTGGAAAGTTTGAATTTAGAGTCGTACTGCTCCCCACACTTACTCAACATTAGCACTGAGTCTTTTTCCTCTTCTGAGCTCAAGCTGACCTAGAACTGCCAATTCAACTGAGATTCCCTTCTGTTTCTACTCTCCCTACTTCCCAAGTGCTGGGATTATTGGGATGAGCCATCATGCCTAGTTTTGCACTGATTTTTAATCCTCTTAGTTCCTAAACTTTACCATTCCTATAAGAAAACAATGTATTGAGTGAAATTCAATATAAGGTATGGTTAAAAAGGTACAAAATAGTTTCTGTTCTATCAGATGTTCTTTCCAAGTAGGAAGCTGAACCTAGGAACCAGCAGTGAAAAGAGGAATACATTTGAATATTCAGAAATTAGTATCTTTGCAAGGTAAAACCCCCACTATACAGGGTGATATATGACATGTGAGAAAATGCTTCTTTTTAGTGATTTATTTTTATTTTGAGTTATGCGTATATGGCTGTGCCTGCATGTGGGCCTCTGAGTATGTACTCATGTGAGTACAGGCACCCATGGTAACCAGAAAAGGGTGTGAGTTCCCCGAGAGCTGGAGTTGCAGGAGGTTGTGAGCTGAGCCACTGATATAGATGCTCGGAACTGAGCCTGGCTAGGTCTCCTGGAAGAGCAGCAAGTGCTCTCACCCACAGATTCATCTCTCCAGCCCTTATCCATCTTAAACCATAGGCAAACCATTCATTTCCTTAATAAAAAAGGAACATGGAATATCAATTAAAAGACCTACCAATTCCATAGAAAGAATAAGGGACATTTAATAGAAAGGATACACTAATAGCTGCAAACATGCAAGAGTTTTAACTCGCCAGTCGGAGGACAGTGACCTGCCCTGCAGGGAGCGCCATCTTGGCTCCGGGACTCCGCCGAGCTTAGTCTCTACAGGTCAGAGTGGGGACCACGGGGGCAGACGGCTTCTGGGACAGGCAGGAGCCACAGAGCCGCTGAGGCAGCACCCTTTTGGGGCCGCAGACTTCCGGCACCCTCCCAGCCGGAGGACAGAGACCTGCCCTGCAGAGAGTGCCATCTTGGCTCCGGGACTCCGCCGAACTTAGTCTACAGGTTAGAGTGAGGACCACAGAGGCAGACAGCTTCTGGGACAGGCGGGAGCCACAGAGCCGCTGAGGTAGCACCCTTTTGGGGCCGCAGACATCCGGCACCCTCCCAGTCGGAGGACAGTGACCTGCCCTGCAGGGAGCGCCATCTTGGCTCCGGGACTCCGCCGAACTTAGTCTGTACAGGTCAGAGTGAGGACCACAGAGGCAGACAGCTTCTGGGACAGGCGGGAGCCACAGAACCGCTGAGGCAGCACCCTTTTGGGGCCGCAGACATCCGACACCCTCCCAGCCGGAGAACAGTGACCTGCCCTGCAGGGAGCGCCATCTTGGCTCCGGGACTCCGCCGAACTTAGTCTGTACAGGTCTGCTGACAGAGGATACTCAGAATCCCCAGAAGAACAACCTCTGAACAGAGACAACTATAACAACTCCAGAGATTACCAGATGGCGAGAGGTAAAGGTAAGAATCTTACTAACAGAAACCAAGACCACTCACCATCATCAGGACCCAGCACTCCCACTTCGCCCAGTCCAGGGCACCCCAACACACCTGAAAAACTAGACCTGGATTTAAAAGCATATCTCATGATGATGGTAGAGGACATCAAGAAGGACTTTAAAGAACTACAGGAGAACATGGCTAAAGAGTTACAAGTCCTTAAAGAAAAACAGGAAAACACAACCAAACTGGTAGAAGTCCTTAAAGAGAAACAGGAAAACACATCCAATCAGATGATGGAAATGAACAAAACCATACTAGACCTAAAAAGGGAAGTAGACACAATAAAGAAAACCCAAAATGAGGCAACACTGGAGATAGAAACCCTAGGAAAGAAATCTGGAACCATAGATGCAAGCATCAGCAACAGAATACAAGAGATGGAAGAGAGAATCTCAGGTGCAGAAGATTCCATAGAGAACATGGGCACAACAATCAAGGAAAATGGAAAATGCAAAAAGATCCTAACTCAAAACATCCAGGAAATACAGGACACAATGAGAAGACCAAACCTACGGATAATAGGAGTGGATGAGAATGAAGATTTTCAACTCAAAGGACCAGCAAACATCTTCAACAAAATTATAGAAGAAAACTTCCCAAATCTAAAGAAAGAGATGCCCATGAACATACAAGAAGCCTACAGAACTCCAAATAGGCTGGACCAGAAAAGAAATACCTCCCGACACATAATAATCAGAACAACAAATGCACTAAATAAAGATAGAATACTAAAAGCAGTAAGAGAAAAAGGCCAAGTAACATATAAAGGCAAGCCTATCAGAATTACACCAGATTTTTCACCAGAGACTATGAAAGCTAGAAGATCCTGGACAGATGTTATACAGACACTAAAAGAACACAAATTCCAGCCCAAGCTACTATACCCAGCCAAACTCTCAATTAACATAGATGGAGAAACCAAAGTATTCCACGACAAAGCCAAATTGACACATTATCTCTCCACGAATCCAGCCCTTCAAAGGATAATAACAGAAAAAAACCAATACAAGGACAGGAACCACGCCCTAGAAACAACAAGAAGGTAATCCCTCAACAAACCTAAAAGAAGACAGCCACAAGAACAGAATGCCAACTTTAACAACAAAAATAACAGGAAACAACAATTACTTTTCCTTAATATCTCTTAATATCAATGGACTCAACTCCCCGATAAAAAGACATAGACTAACAAACTGGCTACACAAACAAGACCCAACATTTTGCTGCTTACAAGAAACTCATCTCAGAGAAAAAGATAGACACTACCTCAGAATGAAAGGCTGGAAAACAATTTTCCAAGCAAATGGTCTGAAGAAACAAGCTGGAGTAGCCATTCTAATATCAGATAAGATTGACTTCCAACCCAAAGTCATCAAAAAAGACAGGGAGGGGCACTTCATACTCATCAAAGGTAAAATCCTCCAAGAGGAACTATCAATCCTGAATATCTATGCTCCAAATACAAAGGCAGCCTCATTCATTAAAGAAACTTTAGTAAATCTCAAAGCACACATTGCACCTCATACAATAATAGTGGGAGACTTCAACACACCACTTTCACCAATGGACAGATCATGGAAACAGAAACTAAACAGGGACACAGTGAAACTAACAGAAGTTATGGATCAAATGGATCTGGCAGATATCTACAGAACATTTTACCCTAAAACAAAAGGATACACCTTCTTCTCAGCACCTCATGGTACCTTCTCCAAAATTGACCACGTAATTGGGCACAAAACAGGACTCAACAGATACAAAAACATTGAAATTGTCCCATGCATCCTATCAGATCACCATGGACTAAGGCTGATCTTCAATAACAAAATAAATAATAGAAAGCCAACCTTCACGTGGAAACTGAACAACACTCTTCTCAATGATACCTTGGTCAAGGAAGGAATAAAGAAAGAAATTAAGGACTTTTTAGAGTTCAATGAAAATGAAGCCACAACATACCCAAACTTATGGGACGCAATGAAAGCATTTCTAAGAGGAAAACTCATAGCACTGAGTGCCTCCAAAAGGAAACTAGAAAGAGCACACATTAGCAGCTTGACAACACACCTAAAAGCACTAGAACAAAAGGAAGCAAATTCACCCAAGAGGAGTAGACGGCAGGAAATAATCAAACTCAGGGGTGAAATCAACCAAGTGGAAACAAGAAAAACTATTCAAAGAATCAACCAATCAAGGAGCTGGTTCTTTGAGAAAATCAACAAGATAGATAAACCCTTAGCCAGACTCACTAGAGGGCACAGGGAAAGCATCCTAATTAACAAAATCAGAAATGAAAAAGGAGACATAACAACAGATCCTGAAGACATCCAAAACACCATCAGATCCTTCTACCAAAGGCTATACTCAACAAAACTGGAGAACCTGGATGAAATGGAGAAGTTCCTAGACAGATACCAGGTACCAAAGTTGAATCAAGATCAGGTTAATGATATAAACAGCCCTATATCCCCCAAAGAAATAGAAGCAGTCATTAATAGTCTCCCAACCAAAAAAAGCCCAGGACCAGATGGGTTTAGTGCAGAGTTCTATCAGACCTTCAAAGAAGATCTAATCCCAGTTCTTCACAAACTATTCCACAAAATAGAAACAGAAGGTACTCTACCCAACTCATTCTATGAAGCCACAATTACTCTGATACCTAAACCACAAAAAGACCCAACAAAGATAGAAAACTTCAGACCAATATCCCTTATGAATATTGATGCAAAAATCCTCAATAAAATTCTTGCTAACCGAATCCAAGAACACATCAAAACAATCATCCATCCTGACCAAGTAGGTTTCATCCCAGGGATGCAGGGATGGTTCAATATACGGAAATCCATCAACGTAATCCAGTATATAAACAAACTCAAAGACAAAAACCACATGGTCATCTCGTTAGATGCGGAAAAAGCATTTGACAAGATCCAACACCCATTCATGATAAAAGTCTTGGAAAGATCAGGAATTCAAGGCCCATACCTAAACATGATAAAAGCAATCTACAGCAAACCAGTAGCCAACATCAAAGTAAATGGTCAGAAGCTTGAAGCAATCCCTCTAAAATCAGGGACTAGACAAGGCTGTCCACTTTCTCCATACCTATTCAACATTGTACTTGAAGTCCTAGCCAGAGCAATTCGACAACAAAAGGAGATCAAAGGGATACAAATTGGAAAAGATGAAGTCAAAATATCACTTTTTGCAGATGATATGATAGTATATATAAGTGACCCTAAAAATTCCACCAGAGAACTCCTAAGCCTGATAAACAGCTTCGGTGAAGTAGCTGGATATAAAATTAACTCAAACAAATCAGTGGCCTTTCTCTACACAAAGAATAAACAGGCTGAGAAAAAAATTAGGGAAACAACACCCTTCTCAATAGTCACAAATAATATAAAATATCTTGGCGTGACTCTAACTAAGGAAGTGAAAGATCTGTATAATAAAAACTTCAAGTCTCTGAAGAAAGAAATTATAGAAGATCTCAGAAGATGGAAAGATCTCCCATGCTCATGGATTGGCAGGATCAACATTGTAAAAATGGCTATCTTGCCAAAAGCAATCTACAGATTCAATGCAATCCCCATCAAAATTCCAAATCAATTCTTCAACGAATTAGAAAGTGCAATCTGCAAATTCATCTGGAATAACAAAAAACCTAGGATAGCAAAAACTCTTCTCAAGGATAAAAGAACCTCTGGTGGAATCACCATGCCGGACCTAAAGCTCTACTACAGAGCAATTGTGATAAAAACTGCATGGTACTGGTATAGTGACAGACAAATAGACCAATGGAATAGAATTGAAGACCCAGAAATGAACCCACACACCTACGGTCACTTGATCTTCGACAAGGGAGCTAAAAACATCCAGTGGAAGAAAGACAGCATTTTCAACAAATGGTGCTGGCACAACTGGTTGTTAACATGTAGAAGAATGCGAATCGATCCATTCCTATCTCCTTGTACTAAGGTCAAGTCTAAGTGGATCAAGGAACTTCACATAAAACCAGAGACACTGAAACTTATAGAGGAGAAAGTGGGAAAAAGCCTTGAAGATATGGGCACAGGGGAAAAATTCCTGAATAGAACAGTAATGGCTTGTGCTGTAAGATCGAGAATTGACAAGTGGGACCTCATGAAACTGCAAAGCTTCTGCAAGGCTAAAGACACCATCAATAAGACAAAAAAAACACCAACAGATTGGGAAAGGATCTTCACCTATCCTAAATCAGATAAGGGACTAATATCCAATATATATAAAGAACTCAAGAAGGTGGACTCCAGAAAGTCAAATAACCCCATTAAAAAATGGGGCTCAGAACTGAACAAAGAATTCTCGCCTGAGGAATACCGAATGGCAGAGAAACACCTGAAAAAATGTTCAACATCCTTAATCATCAGGGAAATGCAAATCAAAACAACCCTGAGATTCCACCTCACACCAGTCAGAATGGCTAAGATCAAAAATTCAGGTGACAGCAGTTGCTGGCGAGGATGTGGAGAAAGAGGAACACTCCTCCATTGTTGGTGGGATTGCAAGCTTGTACAACCACTCTGGAAATCAGTCTGGCGGTTCCTCAGAAAACTGGACATAGTACTACCGGAGGATCCAGCAATACCTCTCCTGGGCATATATCCAGAAGATGTCCCAACCGGTAAAAAGGACACATGTTCCACTATGTTCATAGCAGCCCTATTTATAATAGCCAGAAGCTGGAAAGAACCCAGATGTCCCTCAACAGAGGAATGGATACAGAAATTATGGTACATTTACACAATGGAGTACTACTCAGCTATTAAAAAGAATGAATTTATGAAATTCCTAGCCAAATGGATGGACCTGGAGGGCATCATCTTGAGTGAAGTAACACAATCACAAAAGAACTCACACAATATGTATTCACTGATAAGTGGATATTAGCCCAAAACTTAGGATACCCAAGATTTAAGATACAATTTGCTAAACGCATGAAACTCAAGAAGAATGAAGACCAAAGTGTGGACACTGTGCACCTTCTCAGAATTGGGAACAAAACACCCAGGGAAGGAGTTACAGAGACAAATTTCGTAGCGGTGATGAAAGGATGGACCATTTAGAGACTGCCGTACCCAGGGATCCATCCCATAATCAACTTCTAAACGCTGACACCATTGCATACACTAGCAAGATTTTGTTGAAAGGACCCAAATATAGCTGTCTCTTGTGAGACGATGCTGGGGCCTAGCAAACACAGGAGTGGATGTTCACAGTCAGCTATTGGATGTATCACAGGGCTCCCAATGGAGAAGCTAGAGTAAGTACCCAAGGAGCTAAAGGGATCTGCAACCCTATTGTTGGAACAACATGATGTACTAACTAGAACCCCGGAGCTCTTGTCTCTAGCTGCATATGTATCGAAAGATGGCCTAGTCAGCCATCAATGGAAAGAGAGGCCCATTGGACTTGCAAACTTTATATGCCCCAATATAGGGGAATGCCAGGGCCAAAAGAATGGGAATGGGTGGATAGGGAAGTGGGGGGGTGCTATGGGGGACTTTTGGGATAGCATTGGAAACGTAATTGAGGAAAATATGTAATAAAAATATTAAAAAAAAAAAAAAAGAGTTTTAACTCAGCGTTTGCAATAGGGGTTCTAGACAAGGCTTTTCTGTGGGTGTTGGGTGCACTCAGATTCTCTTGGTAGCACCACAAATAATCTACCCATTAAGCCATCTCCCCAGCCCAAATTCCATATTCCTCACTCATATTGGATATGGGAGAAGGAGATAGAGGCTGAAAAAACTTGAGCACCAGTAAGTACCCAGGAGACTAGTGAAGAAGAGGCAGGGATGGAGAGGGAGAAAAGGAGAGAGGGAGAGAGGGAGAGAGGGAGAGAGGGAGAGAGGGAGAGAGGGAGAGAGGGAGAGAGGGAGAGGGAGAGGGAGAGGGAGAGGGAGAGGGAGAGAGAGAGAGAGAGAGAGAGAGAGAGAGAGAGAAAGGGAGGGAGGGAGGGAGGGAGGGGGGGGAGAGGGGGAGAGAGAGACATATAAAGACAAAGACAGAAACAGAGATAGAGACAGAGACAGAGAAGGAGACTCAGAAAAGAGGGAGCCAGGCAGAGGTGGCCCTGCAGTAGAATAAAAATCCATTTCATACTTGAGCATCTATCTGGGTGTGTGTTAGACCAAACTGTCCTTTGCTACTACAGCTCTTCAAGATAGAGTTTATTTTTCCATGGACTTCTTGGGGTTTCTGCTATGTATTAGACATTGACAAAAGTTTGAGAGATTTACTTAGGAAACACCGAGGTCTTTTGACCCCACCAGAGAAAATAAACAAGTGTAAAGTGGCACTTAGAGGAGGGTAAAATAACTGTGATTTTCATGGCTTGGCATATTTTATCAATAATGTGTACACAGGAGACTGAGTTAGTAGAAGCCGCCCACATAGGCACACACATTTGCATATGTGTTGGGAGGTGTGAGAATCTTGTAGAGATAAATTCCATGTAAGCTTTATATTTGCTTCCTTGTGAATATTTGATCTCAATACACCTCTTTATATTAAACAGTCTCATGTGTCATTGAACTCTTCATGTAGTTGAGAATGATCACAATTGCTGATTCTCCTGCCTCCACCATTTGAACTCTGGGATTACAGGCATGCATGGCCACATACCTAGTTTACATCGTGCAGGGGATTGCATGCTAGGCAAGAAGCAATCTAGCAACTGAGCTACATCCCAAGCCCTGATTTTGCTTTTTGGAGACAGAGTTTCACTATAGCCTCCACTATAGGATATGAACAACTGATCCTTCTGAGGGCTGGAATTCCAGGTGGAAACCAGCGTATCTGGTGCTCCCAAGGTACTTTAAATCAAAATCTTCACATGAATCACGAACTGGATAAAGGCAAGCATTGCCAAGCTTGATGGCCTGAGTTTGATTCCTAGAACAGCCCCTCCCCCTGCGTGCAATACCACACATGCACACAGCCACCCAAATAAATGCATGAAATATAAATCTTTTAAAAAGAGCATATGAGTTATATGATAATGGTTTGCGTTTGTTAGCTTTTTACAAATGCACTTAGTTGTGACCCTTTGGAAGATAAACGGTTACAACTCTCATCTTTGTGTCCCAAGCCCAGCATATTCCTGGCACACCCTAAGTGATCATGGCCGAACTGAACTGAACTCAGGCTGTTATCAGTAAAGGGTTAGTAAAGACCCAACAAGGCACGGCTTAAACAAGATGTAGGGGTGACACAGCTCAGTTTGCCTAGCACTAGGCCCTTGCTTTAATCCCCCAACACTAGAGAGAAAGACAAACAAAGAAACAAATGAATTGTCGTCGCAGCAGTAGCAGCAGCAGCCGCCAGAACAATGTTTACTGGGATCCGTCTAGGATCTGGGCTGATGCTGTATTTCTGCTCTCTAGCATAATGTAGCCTTTTGCTCTCAAAGTCTAAAGATGAGGGCCAAAAGAAGTTGGGGGGAAAGGCAGACCCAGCGTGATTTAACAACCGCTACAGCAGAGTCCCCACTGATTCTCACTGGCTGTACATGGATCAGGTAGGTTTCCCCTAAGGCGCAATGGCTTCTGGGAAACTGTTTAGATGGGTCCTCTATTGTCTCAGTGAGGCTGAAGAGCATGATGAAACAGCGAACATCCAGCGAGAATCAAGCATACAAAGGCCTTCAGAGGAGCGTTTCCCATACCGAAAGTTTTCTGCTTTATACTTCTGCCCTTTGGGTCTCAGAGAGATGACAGGGCACAGCCCGAAGGTTTGGTTCAACTGAGACCATCAGAAACCTACTGCCCCTCCGTGTCCACTAAAGAAACGGTGCTGGCATTAAACTAAGACTCACGCTAACATCGGGCTGTCTTTGCATGGTTGCTCTTCTGCAATGCCAGTCTCCTGCTCCCAGGGCAGCAGACATTTGTGGATCTATCATAGAGTTGTCTCCATTGGTGGATTTCTTACAAACATCTGGCAGTGGTGCTTGGCTCCTCACAGTCCTCCGAGTCCACCCAGACCACAGGCGTTTTCTTGGATGGATGAGTGATCCCTTCCCAACCCCAACCCCAGGGTCTGGAAGGAAATTTTCTCTGGTCTCCTGTGTTTCTCAGAGACAAGAAGAAGGTTGTTTATTGCACATAATTAATGGACAGAGAAACTAGGCTTAATTTATTTTACTCCCAGGAATGCAAGTCTGTTCTTCCAAGGGAAGAACGTGTACTTTTGCCTCACCCAAGCCAACTCACAATTTCCCATAAAGGGCAGATAGACTTGGCCCAAAGGAGGGGAAGGAACAACTCTCCAGAAAGCCAAAAGAAAGAGTGCAGTTGTGATTCTGGTGGGGTCGTATCATCTCAAATGTTTCGTGACACTTTTTAAAATCACCATTGGAGAACAGTTAATGAGGATTTGTGAATTAGAGTTTTGTGTCCTAGAAAGGATTTCTGTGGTCTTTCAAATCTTTCTAATGCTTCAGAAAAATCACCATCCTTTCCTTTCTCTTGAGGCCAGAGACATCTTTACTCGCACATCCAAAGCTAAACAGAACAGCACATCTTCAAACGCCTGCTGGCTTACGGAGAGCAGGGTGCCAAGACAGTAATAGATTACAAGGGCTGTGGCTCCAAGGCCTTGTCAAAGAGCATTTGGAAAACTCTTTGTAATTAGATTTTTATGATTTTTTAAAAAAGAGATGAGCAACCAAACCTACATCCTTCCCTGCAGTAATTCATTATTTCACCCCACTCCCACAGTAGGTACGTGCTTGTTGCGTGTGATGGAAATAACATGGGCCTCAGATTCAGGGCCTGCATGAACTCGGCTCTGCTAGGAGTGTGACCCAAGCAAGTACCAAAGCTTTTCTTGGTCTTCGTTGTTTTGTCTGTAAGTCCGTCCTGCAGGATCTCCGTTGTCCTAACTGCGAAGTGCAGGGCTCTGTAGACCACAGTGGGTAACTGAAAAGTACTTCCCAGCGCTTACCTCCTCTGGAGCCTGCTCGCCCGCCCAGCCAAGATGGCTGTCAGCAGAGCACTGCGGCTCCCATGCTTCTGCTCTCCACCTTCTCAGCCTGAAATGCCCTTTCTCTGGGAAATGTCCAGCCTCAGGTTTGGGTTAGGTGTGGGGTGTTCTCATAGGATCCCGGGCTCACCCTGTGGTCACTGTCACCCAAGTTCCAAATGCGTGGGACTCAGTGGCCACTTCTTAATTTTTTTTTTTTAAACTAGCTGTATAGAAGTCTGATTTACACGACATAAAATCCGGAGACCTGCAGACAGTTCAGGTCTGAAGATGAAGGTGAGGACTCTTTGATGAAATGCTCTACACATATAAGATGAGAAACCAATAGTACATGCTTAATACATGATTGCTGAAGAGGTTAAATATTATAAATGATTTCTAATATTTATGAGCTGCCCAAACATGTTGCTAGAAGGAAAGTCAACCAGCGTTGAGTAGGGACCAATGTCTTCAGAACTTTAAAAATGCATCCAAACATGAGACAGGTAGATTAAGAAGCCACTGAGTCCTATCTGTCAGCAGTGCATAAGAATTTAGACTATAAAAGGTTTCATATATTTTTGGGAAAATCATTAACTATTACATCAAGAGGCATGAGTAAATTATTTACAAGGGAGAAAATAGAGATTACTCAACATGTAGAAAAACAGCCTAATACTGGTGAAATAAATAAAAATATAAAGACTTCACAGCTAGTAGGAAAACTATACTATTTTTAGCTTATCAATGCGAAATAAAAATTAGGTTACAAAAAGAAAGGGATTAAAGGAAGGCATAAATGTCCATGAAGAGCTGATATACATAGTTTTGAATTTCTCAGCTCTGCTGGAAATGCAGCTTTATTACACGGTGGGAGGCATCTGATTGCCCACTCACATCGCTGATCCATGAGATTTCAAAGGAAGGAGTTTAGGGGAAAGGTTACGCAGTGCTATTAATTACATATAAAACATTGAAGTCTATGTCCTATTATTTGGGGAGTAGGTAAGTAAGCTGTGGGATGAGAGTGTGGGATGAGAGAGAGAGAGAGAGAGAGAGAGAGAAATTGCACATTGAGTTTCGAAGAATGTATGAAGAATGGAAGATACAAGAATTGATCATAGCATATTAAACGTGATGACAAAGAACATGAAGCAATGCATACATTTGAGAATTGTCTTATGATACATATTGTTTTCCATGTTTTGAATGTTTGGTGTATGCATATGTATGTGTGCCCATATGTGTGAGAATGTATGCCAGAGGTATCTTCCTGTAACTTTCCTCTCCCCTCCCCTCCCCTCCCCTCCCCTCCCCTCCCCTCCCCTCTCCTCTCCTTTCCTTTCCTTTCCTTTCCTTTCCTTTTTCAAGTTAGGGTTCTCTGTGTAGCACTGGCTGTTCTGGAAGTCTTTCTGTAAACCAGGTTGGCCTTGAACTCAGAGATCCACCTGCCTCTGCCTCCTGAGTGCTGGGAGTAAAGGTGTGTACCACCACCACCCAGCATCTCCGTTGCTTTTTTACGATGTATGTATGTATGCATGCATGCATGTATGTATGTATGTATGTATGATTGAGACAGATTTTTTACTATCTGATGAATTGGCTACACTGGCTGGCTGGTAAGGCTCTGAGATCTTCTTGTCTACCTCCAAGTGATTATAAGTGTGTATTACTATGCCCAGTTTTTGTTTTTGATTTTTTAACATGGGTGTTGGGAATCTGAACTCAGGTCTTTATGCTAATGAAGCAAGTGCTTTACCTACTGAGCTATCTCCCTAGCCTGACTTATACAATGGAGGTTAAAGATTCTGTACCAACTCTTGCTCTTATATCATCGAATCTGATTGATGATATTAAAAAAAAAGAACGTTTCTACCTCTACCTCTTTTTCCAGTTCGCAGCACAGTACATGAAGAGGATACTACCATTTCCTCAGATGCTGACCCCAGGATGCTCCATCAACACAGATGCTGGTACCCTGCTCAGTAGCAGGGTAGGGAAGTTCTAGAAGCTAAGCAAGCTACAGTTTCACTTTACTGTCAGGAATTGCCTAAGGGGGAGGGGCTTGCCTCAGGTCTTCAGGTCAGTTCATGCAAAGATAGCCTAGACTCAACCTTCTTCATACTTAGCAAAGACACTAGTGCTTAGGAGAAATCCCTGGGTGTTTATTAAAAGGATGGATGGCTTTTATAATAGAAGATTAATATGTTGGAATGCATTGGAAAGCCTACATCCTTGGGAGGGCTTGTTTCTGGCACCCAGCTAAAAGTCAGGATCTGAGTATGAAAGATTTGGATGAATAGAGCTGGACCAAAACCCAAAATGGCCAAAAGCAAGGAGAGGAAATGGAAAAAGCTGAGCCCTGCCTTGGCAGCTCTGTTGTTGACCTGGTCTGCTTCAGCAGTCCTAACACTCATGCTTAGTGTGACACTCATGGGGGTGCTTAGTGTTCCCCACACTAGCAGTGTGGCGCCTTAAAGAAAGAAGACGGTATCTTCTCAGACACAGAGTAGGTTGTTTGTGGGACCTGGAGAAGGGTTTTCAGATTTTCCTTTTCTATGGTAAAAGAGTGTTTCACCTTCTGTCAGGGCAGTCCCAAGAGATATATTTGTGACTTTGGCTAAGCTATCAGAGGGAGACCCAGAGAGACATCACGATACTGATGGGACATGTAGCCTGTAGCTAGGACACTGGATGAGAGGACAGGCTGTGTCCAATGAGCCCCCCAGCCCCGATCTCCTGTCTTTCCTCTGGCTTAGACACCCTTTTCCATTCATAACTCCAGACGTATATCCTCTGCCTCTTGAAACTGGAACACATCTGCCCTGGCTTCGCCGCCTGGGTGTGATTTATAAGATCTCCCTGTAACTCCTCTCCCCCCTCTCCTCCTCTTCACCTCTGGGCTTTGGGGTTTCAGACTTTTTTTTTTTAAGCAGGCATGTGTTTCTTGAGACTGGGTCACCTTGATTTATTATGCCCTGGACTCATTAACAAAAGACTCTGAGACAGGTCATTTATTTTCTGAGTGGCGATTTCCTGTCCTACCCCAGCTCCACTCTGCAGGAACCTCACAAAGCACAGACGGACATTAAGGGCACTGTCACCACCAGAGACTGGAACTGAGCAAGGAAGGTGCAGAGGGCAGATAACATCCCTTGAAAGTTTCTCTCTTTATAATTTTCTCCAGAAACTTAGTTTCTCTTAGTTTTGATCTTCATTCTCCTGCCCAGGCAAATGGGCCAAAGCTTTCCATCTAAATTTCAAGGCTGTTTTTGTACAGCAACCAATACTGTCCTTTCTTCACTATCTTATATTTTAATTATCTAACATGATATGCCAAAACCAATAAAATTAAGTTAATTAAAAACAAACAAACCAAGGCAGGCGCTAGTGGGCACGTCAAGCCTGTATTAGATAAATTAAATGGCAAAATTTGCTGCCCTGGAATGCATACAAACTTTACAGTTAATGCTTGGGCTTCAGAGAGAGTAGAAGGCATCACGATTCTCAGAAAGGACCTTGGGAGGAAGAGGAAAGATGCTGTTACTTCGGTTTAGGCTGAAGACTGAGTTATTAACTGTTTTCAGGTCGTGGGAAGGCGGTTCCACCCAGCAATGATGGTGACCAGCTGCTTTTTGACGGCCCTAAGGACAGAACAAAAGGGAGCAAAATTAGATTGTGGCAAAAAAACCCGAGAGAATAAGTAGTCATAAAAGTGAGTTGCCACGGCTAAACTCTATTGAGAGAGATGAGACGGGATACAAGGCTGTAAAGCTGTTAGCCCCATTTTATAGAGCAATGAATGGCAATTCAGAGAAGTGAAGAAACTTGCCTGACGTCACACATCTGGGACGTGACTGAACCAGTTCTGGCTGACTCTACAGTAATGTATAGCTGACTCACAGGACAAAGAGATGAAAAGCAAGTTATGGGGGTGGGGAGTCATGCTATGCAGTGCTCCTGGTTAAGATGAGCCATGTGTAGAGAGTTCAGGGAAAGCAGTCATGTGAAGCTTAGATTTTTGAGATTGGGGATTATATGTTTGTTCCTTTGTGCTAGGAGGGCAAAGACCACTCTAACTCTCAGCCCGAAAGATGGGTTGAGTGGGCACAGTTCTCTCCAGGAACCCAGGAGACTGGCTGTATTTGTGGTGGTCTCTGATGTTGCTTGTTGTGGGCAGCACTTCAAAAGGAAAACTCCAGTCACAGCAAAGTGAAGGTGTGGGAGTTTAGGGGATGGCTGAGCCTCAGGAAGAACAACTCAGCGACTCTTAGTGCACTGTCTCCTACACAGTCATCCCTATTTGAAGAGCAGTCAAGGTATTTCCAGGCGGTTCTTTAATGAATCACCAAAGTGGCCAGACTTCTGGTGAGGAGCCAGTGGTGGCTGGATTGTTGTCTGTACCCAGTTTGGAAGGGGCCCACATGGAGAAATGAGGGTGGATAACACATACCTGTACTATACTGCACACTCCCTCTGCCAAGGATTGTTCAAGCAAACCACCTTAGTTCAATCAGTCCTCACAACAACCCTATGCAGTCAGCATCATTGCTGTCCTAAGGTAGGCAAGGAAGCTCATGAAGTCAGCTCTTCCCCATGGCTAGGATGAGGAGAAGCGGGACTGTGGAGCCCCAGACAGTCTGAGCACAGCGGCTGCATTCTTAGCCACCAGGACTTAGCCTGACACGCTTAGAACTCTATAGCTCTGGGGTCACTGGCTCAAATGACATAGCTTCTTGCTGCTGGGTTTATAAGAATGTCTAGCCATTGTAAACAGTGTTCTAATTCGGGGATTTTATAATCATTCTTCCCTCATCTCCATCCTTAAGTGGGCTAGAGGGAAGGATAAGAAGCAGTCACTTCTTGAGTCAGACTTTGGGTACTCACTCCAAACTGCTCAGTTAACGGCTTAGATGGTATCTAAGGGCCTGCAGCAAGAGGGCTGGGTTCCTCTATGATAAATCTTACAAGTAGTGGTGAAAGGAGAGGTGGCCATATACCACTTTCAGACCTTAAGCCAAGTGTTTTTTGTATTTTGTTTGTTTGTTTGTTTCTACCACTTGCCTCATTCTCACAGGCCTGACAGTCCTTTGAGGCGGCTGTTATCTGCACAGTTGTACTAATAAGGGAGGTTGTGTAACTTGTCTGATGTCAGGCTGGCATTATACCAAGGGGCTGTGACCTGAACCCTACCTAGGAAGATGACTCTCAGTCTGAACACACCGCACAGCATTCAATGCTCAGCACAACACTAAGCACAACCAGGCAGGCTTAGAAGGGAACTCAGGCCAGACTCAGCTCTGCAGTTGTCCTAGCAGGAAAGGGAGGGGGCATTGGGGTTCAGCCTTCGGTGTGCAGCGCTATAACCGGACTAGACCAGCATCATCATTCCTAGGTTCTGCTCTGCCAGAAGCCTGGGGCCACGACAGGATGCTACATTCAAACCTTGGCAATCTCTTCCTTCTTAATTTAGGCTTCCTCCCAGGAGGGGATCCTGAGGCAGGAACATGAGAAAGGGAAAGGAAAAATAATAAGAGATAAGTGAGAAAAAAAAAAGAGAATATTTATAGGGCTTGTTAACATCTAATGGGAACCAGCTGTCTGGTTGGGGGTGGGAGATTTTTGTTTGTTTGTTTGCAGGAGATTTTTTTTTTAAAGGACTTTTCATGTATATGTCTGGGATGAAAAGATAGAGAGAGAAGAATATACGTGTGTCCTGGAGCCCTGCTGGAGGCTGCGGGAGGACTGTGTTCCCTGCACATTGGGCATGAGATTTCTGCCCTCCTGACAGCCTTGCTCCACCCCCACCTCCTGCCTTCATTTCAAACTGGAGCTGATTCAAACCTGCTGCTCTTGGAAAGAGGCCATCAGAACAGGCTCCAACAGAAAGCTGATCCGTGAGGGGCTGTGAGTGTGAGGGAGTGGGGCAATCACAAAGAACGAGAAAATGAGACAAGGGAATGGAAAAGGTGAATAAACAGGGGCTGATGAGGGAGGGAAGGAAGGAGGGAGGGAGAGCGGGAGATGGAAAGATGAAAATGTTGGCCAAGTGGAGAGCAGGGAGTGGCTGAGAGCCTGGAGCTGGAACAAATTCAGGGCTGATCCTTCAGGGGGGAGGGGGGGCAGGGTGCTTTCTCTCCCACAGGTCCACTGGACTGCAGTGAAGATGTGAGTGCAGGAGATTTTCCAGGTCCCTTTCCCATAAGTCTGTGCTTTCTTCATTTTCAAGGTCTCCGGACCAAAAGCTCCATCCAAGAATTGTGTAAAGAACACTAAAGTTAGGATGAGGTTCGAAAGTGGAAAAAGGATGACGATTAGGGCTGGAAGCAGGGGCAGACATTTAGAAAGGCAAAAGGCAAAAACAAGGTGATTTCTGAAGGCAGAATTGTCCTGGGGTTGAAGCTCTCGGATGCTGGGTCCCAGCTGGCATTTCTAGTATTCGGCCTAGGAACTTGAGTGAGTTGGAGGGAGCACACCTGTGAAACGGAGTCAAGCTCCTTACACGACTAAAAGCCTTGTTATATGTTTGGAAGGGAGGGAGGAAGGGAGGGAGTGGAAGAGAGAGAGAGAGAGAGAGAGAGAGAGAGAGAGAGAGAGAGAGAGAGAGAGAGAGAGAGCACCAGCTGGCTTGCCCATCTTTCTGCTCAGTAAAGTCAGTAAAGTCAGCTGAGCTAAGTTAAGGATGTGACTCTGTCCTCCCGTTTGTCCCCTTGGGCTTTGGTTTCCAGGAACACCTCATTGTTGAGACGATTTTCGTTTAAATAAACCATCATTTACTTTAGAGCACGGTCCTTCTAGTAAAAATCTGCAACCCTGTCTCCTACCAAGCTACAGGAAAATGCCCAATAAGCAATGCCACTTTTGTTGAAAGAGGACATTGCAGAAGAAAAATAGTTTTCTTCAGCCTTCATAGGTTCTTTTAAAAATGTTTGTTAAATTAAAAGGGAATTTTATGTGTATAAGTATTTTTTTTTTACCTTAACTACTATCTGGAAGCTTTACTGTCCATTAAGATGGTGTGTGTGAGAAACATGGAGGATTTGAATGTGGACTTGGATAATTAGTTGCTTTTCTCCTAATAGCCCAGGGAATATCCACTAATGCATGTAGCATACAGTTTCTTCTACCCAGCTTTAAGCTCTGGGCAGACCATGCTACCAGCCTCTGTCCTGGTTCCCTGGGATTGCAGATGAAACACACACACACACACACACACACACACACACTTTTTAGCTCAATGGATAGGCATTTCTAAGCCTCTCATGGCTAACATGCCCTTACCTTCAGTCCCAGCTCAATACCTCTAATTCTGCCCTCACTTTAGTTGCTCAGTTACCTTTAGTCCTAGCTCAACATCTCTAAATCTTCCCTCAGCTTAGCTGTGTTTCTAAATCTCCCACCTGCTACCCCAGGCCCAGTTGAGGAAGTGGCCAGTGGCCACTCTACCTGAGTTCTCACATGGCTGGTGGCTCTTTCTCCCTCTGAAGCATGGTGATTCTCTTTCCTTCTCTTGCATCTATTAGCCTGCCTGTGGGAAGCTGGAAGTCCTGCCTCATCTACCCAACCATTGGCAGCTAGCATCTTCATCCATCGCTCAAGAACCAACCGGAGAACAGGACCTTCAGCGTTCATGTGCAGATTCCCGATCTGAGCAAAAGTTTTCAAAATTCTAGAATTAGAAAATTTGAAGGTCCAAAATACTTATATGGAACATGAAGGACTGTGCCTTACACTTATGTGATTTGTTGTTGTTATTGTTTATCTGTTATGGTTTTGTTTTGCTTTGTTTTGTTTTTCTGGTACTGCACATAGGCCCTGAAGAAGCTTGGTTGCCGAGACAAGCCACCACAGCACAGGGAACTCCAGGGCTACTCTGATCTGCACGTAGGATGATTTAAGAAACCATGATCTCACTGCCCTTCATAGATGTGGAAAGCCATGAACTGTGGTAGATTTGGGAGTTAGAGATACAGTACAGTTTTGGTACAGTGATTGAACCAGTTAAGTGTTTAATTAATCCAGGCAGCTTCTCTGCACTGGGTCTGAACATTCATGAGAGGCTGTGTCACATGCTTGGCAGCTGAGCCTTATCAATGCACACATCCCTTAACACACTAGCCTAACCATGGGATAGTCACCCATGTCTGGATACTCACAGTCATGGGCAGGACTAGAGTAGGGCACGCAGGGAAGGGGTGTGAAAGGTTGCCTCCCTCAACAAATTCATCCAGACTGGTTCTTCCATACATTGGCTTCTCATGCTTTTGGATATATTTTTTATCCAGCTTAAAGGTCCCTTGTTGTTTCATTGGCTAATTGGGTCCTAGTCTTTCTTCAAGCTTTGCCACTCCCCTTCTTTGATGTCATCATAATCCTCTCGCTTACCTGACAGCATGCAGTGCCTGTCCTGTCTTCCTGCTTAGGATATTGTTTATTAAAGCTCTAGATCATGGTTCTCAACCTGTGGGTTGAGGCCCCTTGGAAGGTCAGAAAACATGCATATTTACATTATGATTCGTAACAATAACAAAATTACAGTTATGAAGTAGAAACAAAAATAACTTTATGGTTGGGGGGAGGGCGGTTACCACACCATGAGGAACTATATTAAGGGTGTCAGCATTAGGAAAGTTAAGAACCACTGAACTAGATACTGAGGAGATAGCCAGATGCTATTATTTGCAGAATTGTTCCAGGAATCTTCTGACAGAGAAAGTATAGAGTCATACTGGAATTATATTATGGGATCAAAGTGGACAGGAAAGAGCTAACTGTGTGTTGGTGACTGGGCTCTCATGAGTCTATGTGTTGGCAATGACCAGCTGACATAGAAAGACCTTAAAGCAAAGACATTTAGTACAGAAATAGTTTTTTATTGCCTCCCCACTTCGGGAGCGAGGGATAAGTAGACCCAGACTTGACTTGAACACAAAGAGTCTAGACTAGCCTAGACTGGGAAGCCTGGGCTAAGATGCAGTAAACTATTTTCAGTTTATAAACAAGTCCTGACATCCCAGTTTGGGTGTTGGCAAAAAAAAGTCTTCTAGCTCAGAGAAAGTTCTCAGCATCATCCCAAGGCTTCAGGCTAAACTGTAAAGTAGGCAAATTCTTCCTAACTCCATTTTCCACCCTCAACTTCTGCAGTATCCCAGCCACTCCAGCCCCACCCAACACTACCTTCTTTGGGCACTTCTTCCCTACTGCCTAATTGAGTCCAATCTTCATAGACAATCCATACGATTAAACCATTTCTTCCTTCTTACAAGATACTGATCTCTTAAATCATTATGTTGTAGGCAATTGTATTAATCTATTTTTCATTGCTATAACAAAATAATTGAGGCTGGGTATTTCATAAGGAAAAGAAACTTGTTTATTGCATAGCTTTTGAGAGGCTGAAAGCTTAAGATTGGACAACCTTATTCTTCATGGCAGGAGATGTCACAGTGACAGAGAGGGAGATCATATAGTAAGACAGAGCCAGAAAATAAGACAGGGCCAATCTTGCTCTTTTATAAGGACCCTTTTTGTCAGAGCACTATATCCCATAAATCTTAATGTTTTATGAGGGCTATCTTGTGATGACCTAGCGATTT
The DNA here is from genome assembly GCF_978045245.1 of Mus caroli. NCBI lineage: Eukaryota > Metazoa > Chordata > Mammalia > Rodentia > Muridae > Mus > Mus caroli. The sequence continues at coordinate 41,639,961 of NW_028227272.1, forward strand.
TGCATTAGATCCTGTCTCTTCAGAGTCTAGCTCATCTCAAAATAACTACAATACAGACCAAATATACATCACAGTGACCTTTTAGGGGGAACAACCTGTGTTGGAATTATAGCAATAATCAGTTTGATCCATCCTTTCAGTAGGTGTTCTGGCTAAAGCTTCAGCTAAATTTATATAACCTGATGAGAAGGCTATCTTTGCTTTGCTTATCTTTGTAGTAGCTGCTGTCTCTTCCCCTACAACAGACTTTGAATAAGAACCTCATTCTCTGACTTTGCACATGGCTGTCCACTTTCCATCATTGTAATAAGCCAAAATCATTCTCTAGGAATGGCTGAGAATTTGCACAGAGACTTTGAAACCATAAGAAACTCAGAATAGAGCATATTCTAATGTGTGACAATTGGAAGTTTCTTGGGGACCAATTTGTAATCCCCAGAAGAGAAAGTCATTGCATAATTCCATATCTACTGCAGGATCACTTTCCACAGTGTTCTGAAGTAGCAGTGCATTGCTCATTCAGTCTTGCCGAGCATGTACAGGCTGCCTTCCACATACCACACTGAATGCCAGATACAGAGCAAAAGTAACAAACCCAAGAATTTGCTTAGTGGAGTACAATCATAAGCTGGGTCTTTCTTTCTATGGGAATCCAGGAGGCACACAGGACCCTCACCTAAGCTGCTTCTCTCCCTTGCCCTTGTCAGGGTAACCCTGGGTATCCTATTTGGCTCTGAACCCCAAGATCACCTCCTGAGTTCATCTGGAGACCAGAGCTCACTTCCCCACACTCATTACAGTAGGTTCAGCACCCAATGCTGTGTACCTGATTTCTTGGAGGACCGGACTTTTTAAAATGCAAAAGAAATAGCAATTTTATAGTCTCCTTCTATACCTATAAGGCACATCTGAGAAACACATAAAAATGTTCCAAACACTGGAAAGGGCCTTGCAAATGCAATATATCATAACTTTGATGACCACCAAAGATGGTTGGACCTTTGCATGTTGATGTACAGCCTCTGAGGGCTGGGCTCTCAGGATGATGCATATTCCAGAGGTCTTTGGTTTTTGGATCCTTTACTTATTGACCGTACACAAGAGGTCATGTTTGGCAGTCACAAGTGACTGTTTTCATGCACATCTATGTGTTTGAGCTCTTAGTGAGCCTGACTATATATAGTGTAGGCTGCACATGTGGATGGGAGTCAGGCTTTCCAAATTCAGTGTCTGCTCAGCTTCTAGACTGCTGTGTGGCCACAGATGACATGGGTACCACTTTTAGGTGTCAGAAGACTCTCAACTATCCCTTTAGACTCATTTTGATTTGTCTATCATAAGTTTTGGAAGGATGAGCTAATTATTGCCTTTGAACTTTTTTTAAAACAATAACATAAAAATCTAATTAAAGATATTAACATAGAGCTTATAGTTTCAGCCTAACATGGAAGAGCTTAGAGTTCACCCATTCAAAGAAGCCAAGGAACGTTAAAGAGTGGTTATCAGAGATAGGGAGGGTGAGAAAAAGAAAGGAAAGTCAAGACACAAATGTACATATGTGGGTCAGTCTAGAGAGCCATTGCTCAGGGTGAGGAATGCAAGTACAATGTTAGAGTCTACACTGAAAACTTTCTGAATGTAGACATGATGGTTACTGTTAACTATCGACATGACGGAATTCAGAATCACCTACCTATTTGACCTCTGGGCATGCTTGAATGGGGATTATATTGACTGTGCTAATCAAGGTAGTAAGTCCCATGGGTGACACCGTTTCCTGAACAGGATCCTAGACTAAAAAGGAGGAGAAAAGGAGCTGAGAAATAATCATGCATTCATTCATTCATGACTTCCTGATTGTGGATGTGTGTAGAACAGCTGATCCAAGCACTTCCTGCGTTAACTTTCTAACCATGATGGACTGTTCTTGACCTGTGGACTAAAATGATATCTTCCTTCCTTAGGGTGCTTTGTCAAGTGCTTTTTATCACGCCAATAAGAAGAGAAGCCAAGTCAGTATAACTTGGCTATTGTAGCACTCATCCAGGTACAGGGTAGATAATGATAGATGGTAGTAAGTAAGCTAATTTACTTGATTATAATTATCATTTCACTGTGTACATACATATTGAACTGTTGTGTTATACACTTTAAATATATATTTAATCAACTTGGAAAATCAGCAACTCTTCTCCATTCTTGTAGAGAATTGAGATGGTTGGGGTGACCATGGCCCTCCAAATGCAAGAGACAGATGAGTGAATATGGGAAATCTTAACCTAGCAGAACAAAGACTATGTACGTGGGACCCAGTGCCAGGGTAGCAAAGCCTGAGCTATACGTTTGAGTTACTGGAGACTTAGCATGGACTAGTTGACCCTGCAAACTTCACTGGAATCCCAGTCAGGAGGGGCAGAAAGGAAGTGCTTATACGTGTGTGTGTGTGTGTGTGTGTGTGTGTGTGTGTGTGTGAATTTCACCTTTAGAAGGAATATCAAATTCTTCATAGCCAAGTTTGGGATGAGAAAAAATGATTTTGAAGTAAGTTAGAACATTCTGTTTTTAACAAGTGCTCCCCCCATCCCCCAGAGAACACTTGCTGTTCAATGTTTAATCTCAAGAAATGTTCTCAGGATTCTATCAACCTGGAAGAAAGGATAAACCAAACTCCAGACTCTCTGCCTTCTCTGTCCTACCTGCAGAATGCCAAGGAGCTCTGCTGAAGTCAGCAGGCCCACTTGGGAAGGCGGTCTCAGCACAAACATCTGGAAGGAATTCCTTCCACAGCATCCCACCACATTACCAAAGGCCTGTGACTGCAGTTGCTTTTACCCAGTACATCTTGTCTCTCAACCAAAAATTTACAAGGCATGCTAAAAAGCAAGGGGCATGCACAGCTCAATGAGACAGAGAAAGTACCAGAAAAAGCTGAAGATATGGCAAGAATGTCAGAGTCGGTAGACCAGAAGTTTAAAGGAGCTACAGTTTCTACCCTGAGGGTTCCAGTGGAAAAACACTACCAAAAAAAAAAAAAAGACAAAGCAATGGGCAGTATAAAGCAGAAGGGAGGGGATTGTGAGAGAGAATAAAAATGAAATGAGGGGCATGGGATCAGGACAGAGAAGGAAGTCAGCCTGGGGATTCTCAGCAGACCTTTAGGAAACTGAAAAGCATGAAGAAGCCCCACAAACCCAACCAAACAAAAGGGGAGCAACTGCAGAAGATATAAATAAATATAACAAATGGGAAGACCATAAAGAGAAGAGAGAGAGAAGAACTAGTCTAAGTAGTAATGGCTACAGAGGAAGGAAGTTCAGAGAATGCCAAAGAGAAGAAATGTCAAAATTAAAGCAACCCTGATAAGTTAGAGACAAAATAAGTTAGAATACATTCAGCTAGGCCTTGGGGCACAGGTGGGTAAGCTCAAATGGACTTGGGAGGCTGAGGCAGGAAGACCACACCTGCAAGGCCTGATGGGACTACAGAGTTGGTTCAAGGCTAGCCTGGGAAAACCAGGAGTAGAGCCGTCCTTGGTTTGATAAAGAACACCTAGAGAGAACCCATGGATGCTGTGTTAATGATTAAATGAGTGAATATAATGGGGCAGGAGTTCAACTCCTCAGACCCACATGGTGAAAGGAGAGAGAAAATCAACTCGAGCAAATTGTCTCTGACCTACACATTCACACCTTGGCATGTGCATGTGTACATAGACACCTCTCTCCACATACATATGCAAACAAACAAACAAATGTATTAAAAATATCCAGAGGGTTCCTGGGGCTTGTTGGCCAGCCAGTCTAGCCATTTGGTGAACTCAAATTCAGTGAAGGACTCTTATCAAAGAATAAGGCGAAATGTAATTGGGGAAGGAATCTGACATTCACCTCTTGCCTCCACAAACTCTCCCCCCTTCTCTTTCTCTCTCTCCCTCTCTCAAGTCATAGAGGACATAAGAATCAAGACTATAGAACATATAGAAAAGAATAAGCAGTTTATTGGGTTGCTGCCTGGGGCCAGGTAGATGTCCAAGGGTTGGACAGATCTGGTTCTGTTTCTTGCAGACACTGGTTGAGAGGATAGGGGGTGGCGAAGGGTGGGAGTGAGGGTAGGGCATGTAGGAGAGCCAGTCCTGTCCTGCACTTCACCTGGGCAAAGCAGGAGAGCTGGCCCTGGTGGTGTGGGTACAGGAGAGCTGGTGGGGTGACCAACTCAGCTAGCACCCAGGCCCAGACCCAAGGCTTTGAGTTGGCCCACCCTACATGTACCCCATCTATGTACTGCTGGAGCATGTGGTATGAATGGGGCTGGTCCTGCAGAACTAAAGCGGCAGGCTCTCCATGACACAGGGCAACAACAGGACAACTGAGAGGAGTCCTGGTGAGGATCTAGCATTGAAAGTGTGGCAAAAGCCAGAGGCCTTGAACCAGATCTGTTTAGACAAAAGGGTATACTGCGTGACACACCATGACACACTGAAGCCTCCAACTATGAAATTGTTGTTTGTTTTTGTTTTGCTTTTTTTGTTTGTTTGTTTTCTTTGTTGGGGGGTGTTGCAAGAGCAGAGGGTAGATATGGAGAAATGGGGAGATGAATGGAACTGGGATGCATGGTGTGAAATTCACAAAGAATCAATTTTTTAAAAAAAGTTTAAAAAGTATATTTGGGGGCTGGAGAGATGTTTCAGCGCTTAAGAGTGCTGGTCGTACTTCCAGAGGACCTAGGTTAGACTCCCAGCCCCCATTGGAAGCGCACCACTGCTTGTAACTCCAGTTCCAGAAGATCTGACTTCCATTTTTGGTCCTTGAAGGCATTGTTTGCACATGATGCACATACACACATGCAGGTAAAAACACCTACATATATAAAATAATAAATCAATAAGTATTTAAAAATATTTTTGAAGATAGTTACTATATAAAGTTATATTTTTAAAAGGAATTCAAGAGAATTAAAACAAACAAACAATCAGCCTGATGTTTATCTATGTTTTTGGTCATGGGAAGGACATTAGGAGAAGTAATGTTGGGGAAACAGAAAGACCATGCAGATAGATGCAGCTGCTGATAGAACATGTTGGGTGGCAGACCCATACTTTACAAACTTACACTTTTTGCTCTGTCAATAGATCTAAGGAGAAAAGGCATGCAAGCATCACCATAGATATTAAAAAGTAATCCCCAATTATTCAACAAATGCTACAAACAATCAACAAACTCACTGGAAACCAAGGGACTATCTGCAAACTCATTGGAAACCAAGGGACTATCTGCAATCGCTGCATTTCTTTCTACTGCTTTGGTTCTGGCCAACACATTTAAAGAAAGAAAGAGTTTAGAGATTGTGTTAGTCAGTGAAGGCTAAGGAAAAAAAAAAAAGCCCTAAACAGAGCGATTTCATCAATAGCTATATAAGTGCAGGCTGCATAAAAGAATAACCCCAGACAAAGTGCTTTTATCAACAACTGTGTATTACCTCACAGTCTTATAGTCTTGGAGCCTTAGGCCTAGTAGGGTTGATAAGTCCTCTTATTGGTTCTTAGATATTGCCTTCTCATGATGTATGAATCTCTTCTTATAAGGGTGCTAATCCTATTGGATCTGCCCCTTTGGCTTCATTTAACCTTAATTACTTTCTTAGAGACACAGTTACACTAGGGATTAGGGATTCACCATGAATTTTGATGGGGTACAAACGTTCGGTCAATAACAGATATACAAAATGGAGAGAAATTTATGTTTAGAAAAACTCTTATTAGAATATTTAAATTTATATGAGAATTAATGACAGATTGAAAGGAGTCAAAATAAAAATGGAACACAATGAAAATCATTAAAGGTGTAGGGAGGGTGAAACCACAGCATCACAACACTTCAGTAGCATCAGAATAAGAAACACATCCAGGAGTAAATCGAAATTCAAATTTTAAAAAATCATTATTATTGAGTACATGATGACTAACCTGGTCTCATTTTTCAAGATTCTGTCCTAGGGTTCCTTACTCCTTTCCTTTCCCAAAATCTCTCAATACTGAACAGAAGTTTAGATACCTAATTAAAAACCAAAAACTGCTCATGGTTGTTATTTCATGATATGAAAGACTGAATCATTTATATAATTCTAAAAATCAGGTATAAACTACTTTTTCAACTATCTGACTTCATCCTTAAATAAGTATACACATTCATTAGATTTAAAACAGTAAACACTTTCTTGTTTAGCCCCAGAGATAGCTGACGAATAGAAAGAAGTGTGGGCAATCTGTAGGTTGCAGCGTGAGGAGTTTTTTATTTCATGGCTTTGGAAACTGATTTTCTTGGCATATGAGCTTCAGGTCAAATTGTCCTGTTACACCAAGCTTCCAAATTATTCTGTGAAAATTAAAACTTTGAATTTTGTTCTTTGCAATCTATGGGTTTTCTTGTCAATGGAAGGAATTAACAAAGGTTTGGTGAATTCCTTTAGAAACAGTCTCCCTTCAACACTGGAGTGTTCAGATTGCTCTATCTTTGCTAAAATGAGAGGTTGAGTTCCACTCATTAAGTAATGCCAAGAGCTTATATTATAAGCATAGTTTATTTCACCTAGCTGGCCTTCCTTTCACCACATGCCTAATTTGTGGAACTATACATAATTTTCCTACACATATATGCATATAATACATAGAACTACGTGTGGTGTAGGACTATGCTTACAATTTTTTCAACCCAAAATGACAAACTTAAAGAGCTTCCAATTTTAGAAAACAAAACACAATAGGCAGCTTAGTTTTTTTAAAAAAAGAAAAAAAAGTGTAGCTGGTCCTTGGTGATTCAGGCCTGTTTACTTGCTACATGGGACACTAAGGCAGGAGGATCACAAGTTCAAGGCCAGCTTCAACTACTTTATAAAGTCAAGGTTGTCCTGGGTAACCTTAGTGAGAACCTTTCTCAGAATAAGGGAGTTCTGTGCATACAGAACTCCACTGTAGAACAGGGGGAGTGGAAGTGGGGCGTTTGTTTCTGTCTATAGCATCCTGGTTTTAAAAACCTCTATCCACAGAACAAGAATAGAACAAAGTTAAGTTTACCTTGAGACTTGACTGAGTTTTGTAGGCTGCCATCTCTATCATCTGCCTTAGGAACTAATCCAAGTTTGATGTTTTGGGAGACCTAATTACCTCTATTGCCACCTACTGGTACACTTATCCATGTCTCCATGAATTCAGCTAATAGTTTTCTTGCCTCTAAGGAAACAAAGCTTCAATAAGAAGAGAAATGAGCAGCCAAAGAGGCTTCGCCTATGTGGCTGCGTCTGCTTAGTTTCCACATGGGGCAACTAGTCAGGAGGGGAAACTCTGAGGGGCCAGGCCCTGTCCCTTAGTGAGTCCCTAGCATAGAAGCAAACGGTGCAGCTTTCTGTGTAGATCCCACGGGGTTCTCTGAACAGTCTCCTGGTTAAGAGGTTATCTCCTGGAGTTCATTTAAACATGGATTATCCCCTGCCCTCAGTGTAGTAAAAAACTAGTTTTAAAAAACACTGAACAATTTTGAGTGTTGATTTTTTTTTCAAGTCAAACATTTTTTTTTAAATTTATTTTTGTTGCAGTATTGCTAAGTTCTGTTTTTCTAGGAATTTTCCCATTGATAATGAATTTTCAAATTAACAAGTGTGCAGTAATGTCTTTATAATCTTTTTTAAAATAGGAATTTACTTAAATTTTTTAATAGTTTATTTATTTTTATTTCATGTGCATTGGCATTTTGCCTGCATGTATATGTATGTCTGTGTGAGGGTGTCAGGCCTGGAGTTACACACAGTTGTGGGCTGCCTTAAGGGTTCTGAGAACCAAACACAGGTCCTTTGGGAAAGAAACCAGTGGTCTCCAACCCCAGGTTCCTTTTTGTGTGCTAAATTCTGAAATGTAATAGCTCTTTCTTTAATCGAAGCTCTTTGATATTTGTAGTTGCTTCTTTGTTTTTCTTTTGTAGAACATGATTTTAATATTTCAACTGTTGATATTCAGCAAACAGAATAGTTATTTTAAGATATATTTCATTGTTATGTCTCCCTTTTCATTTCTGATTCTGTTAATTTGGATACTGTCTCTGTGCCCGCTAGTTAGTCTGGCTAAGGGTTTATCTATCTTGTTGATTTTCTCAAAGAACCAGCTCCTGGTTTTGTTGAATCTCTGTATGGTTCTTTTTGTTTCTATTTGGTTTGATTATTTCTTGCCGTCTACTCCTGTTGGGTGTATTTGCTTCTTTTTGTTCTAGAGCTTTTAGGTGTGCTGTCAAGCTGCTAGTGTAAGCTCTCTTCAGTTTCCTTTTGGAGACACTTAGAGCTGTGAGTTTTCCTCCTACCGCTGTTTTCAGTGTCCAATAAGTTTTGGTATGATGTGTCTTCATTTTCATTAAATTCTAAAATGCCTTTAAGTTCTTTCTTTATTTCTTCCTTGACCAAGTCATCACTGAGTAGAGCATTGTTCAGCTTCCATGTATCTGTGTGCTTTCCATTGTTTTTGTTGGTAATTAAGACCAGCTTTAGTCTGTGGTGATCTGATAAGGTGCATAGGATGATTTCAATCTTCTTGTATCTGTTGAGGCCTGTTTTGTGACCAATTATATGTTAAGGAGAAGTTACTGTGAGGTGCAGAGAGGAAGGTATATTCTTTTGCTTTTGGATGAAATGTTCTATAAATATCTGTTAGATCCATTTGGCTCATAACTTATGTTAGTTTTACTCTGTCTCTGTTTAGTTTCTGTTTCCATGATCTGTCCATTGCTGAGAGTGGGGTGCTGAAGTCTCCCACAATTATTGTGTGGGGTGCAATGAGTGCTTTGGGCTTTAGTAAAGTTTCTTTTATGAATGTTAGTGCCCTTGTATTTGGAGGATATATGTTCAGAATTGAGAGTTCTTGGTACGTTTTTCCTTTGACCAGTATGAAGTGTCCTTCCTTATCTTTTTTTGATATCTTTTGGTTGAAAGTTGATTTTATTTGATATTAGAATGGCTACTCCAGCTTGTTTCTTGGGATCATTTGCTTGGAAAATTGATTTCCAACCCTTTACTCTGAGGTAGTGTCTGTCTTTGTTGGGTCCTATTTACATATCCAGTCTGTTAGTCTATGTCTTTTTGGGGGGAATTGAGTCCATTGATGTTAAGAGATATTTAGGAAAAAAGTGATTGTTACTTCCTGGTATTTTGTTGTTAGAGTTGGGATTCTGTTCTTGTGGCTATCTTCTTTTGAGTTTGTTGAAAGATTACTTTCTTCCTTTTTCTAGGGTGTAGTTTCCTTCCTTGTGTTGGTGTTTCCCATTTATTATCTTTTGTAGGGCTGGATTTATGGAAAGATATTGTGTAAATTTGGTTTTGTCTTGGAATATCTTGGTTTCTTCTTCTATGGTAATTGAGAATTTTACTGTGTATAGTGGCCTGGGCTGGCATTTGTGTTCTCTTAGGGTCTGTATGAGATCTGCCCGGGATCTTCTAGCTTTTACAGTCTCTGGTGAGAAGTTTGGTATAATTCTGATAGGTCTGCCTTTATATGTTACTTGATCTTTTTCCCTTATTGCTTTTAACATTCTTTCTTTGTTTAGTGCATTTGGTGTTTTGATTATTATGTGATGGGAGGAATTTCTTTTCTGGTCCAGTCTATTTGGAGTTCTGTAGGCTTCTTGTATGTTCATGGGCATCTCTTTCTTTAGGTTAGGGAAGTTTTCTTCTATAATTTTGTTGTAGATATTTACTGGCCCTTTAAGTTTGGAATCTTCGATCTCTTCTACACCTATTATCCTTAGGTTTGGCCTTCTCATTGTGTCCCAGATTTCCTGGATGTTTTGGGTTAGGAGCTTTTTGCTTTTTGCATTTTCTTTGACTGTTGTGTCAATATTTTCTATGGTATCTTCTGCACCTGAGACTCTCTCTTCTATGTCTTGTATTATGTTGGTGATGCTTACATCTATGACTCCTGAGCTCTTGCCTAGGTTTTTTATCTCCAGGGTTGTCTCACTTTGTGATTTCTTTATTGTTTCTATTTCCATTTTTAGATCTTGGATGGTTTTGTTCATTTCCTTCACCTGTTTGATTGTGTTGTCCTGTAATTCTTTAAGGGATTTTTGTGTTTCCTCTTTTCTGGCTTCTGGCTGTTTATCTGTGCTCTCCTGTATTTCTTTAAGGGAGTTATTATGTCCTTCTTAAAGTCCTCTATCACCATCATGAGAAGTGATTTTAGATCTGAATCTTGCTTTTCCATTGTGATGATGTATCCAGGACTTGCTATGGTGGGAGAATTGGGTTCTGATTATGCCAAGTAACCTTGATTTCTGTTGCTTCTGTTCTTATGCTTGCCTCCTGCCATCTGATTATCTCTAGTGCTACCTGCCCTGGCTATATCTGACTGGAGCCTGTCCTTCCTGTGATCCTGGTTGTGTCAGAACACCTTAAAGTTCAGCTGTTTCTGTGATTCTATGATTCTGAGATCCTGTGATTCTGGGTGTGTTAGAGCTCCTGGGAGTCAAGTTGCCTCTGGGACATTGAGATCCTGGTGTGATTAAGCTCCTGTGATCCTGTGATCCTGTGGACCTAGGCGTGTTAGAGCGCCTGAGAGTGGAGTTTTTCTGGGTGTTATGGGATTGGCTTTAGAGATCACGCCCAAGGTCTGCACAGGGCATCGGCTCAGACTGGAAAGGAACCCGTGCCACTCTTGGGTGGAGTTCCTGGGTCTCACTGGTCCCAGTTACTTCCAGTGTTGGGGCAGCTGTTGTGGACACAACACCTCTGATCCTATGATCAGAGTATTGATTTTTAAAAATATTAATCAAAGTGAAGTGTTTGGGTTTCCAAATGAACATAGTAGTCTCTCTCTCTCTCTCTCTCTCTCTCTCTCTCTCTCTCCTCAGTTATTTCACCTGTGGCCTCTCTGTTGTTCCATCCCTCACATAATTCACTCTCCAGTCTTTCTTACAACTATAGCTCCTGCTCCTACTCCATTTTTTTTTTAACATGTTGAGGAAACTCTTGCAGGTGGTAGTGCTAATGTGAGCATTGGTTCTCTTCCTGGTAGCCTTTACATCGGTGATTTTCAAACTGTGGGTCATGACCCCCTTCAGGGTTAAACGTCACTTTCACAGGTGTCACCTAAGACCATTAGAAAAACACAAGCTATTTATATTATGATTCATAGAGGTAGCAAAATTACAGTTTTGAAAGAGATAATTTTATGGTTGAGGGTCACCACAACACGAGGGACTGTATTAATATGGTTGCAGCATTAGGAAAGTTGAGAGCCATGGATCTAAGGAATTCTTAATACCAGCCTACTTCATTCTACTTGGTTCTTGGTGGTTTTGCAGGTGAAATACTTGTCGCTAAACATATCCACTATCTAAAAGTGTGGGTAATTTGAATAATTAGGAGATTTTTATGTATGTGTATTTCTCTGTCATGAGTATGTTTATACATATTTATATATACATGTGAATGGAGGAAGGGGGACTTTTTTCAGAAATCTTAGCAGGTCTCAGAATATAGCATATTTCTCCCTGTGCTCCCAGCAAAGGCTTGTCAGATAATTTAATAAAGCATGAAAAGTATAAGATGGTATATTTAAGCTTTTGCCCATGGTTACCTATGTATTTTGATACTTGACACCCACTTAGCCACACATCTTACATAAATACACAGATCAAGGAGTCCCTTGGGCTGCCTTCTCAGATGCAAGCTTTGAGTGTAGTCTGTACATCAGCTTGGCTGGGCTGTAGGAAAAATAAGCAGGCGCTCCCAGCCAGAGGAAGTCATTTGCAGCTCCTCCCACACTTACTGGTGGAATCTCCTTATTTAAAACAAACAGAGCTGGAAGCTGCAACTTCAGTGGCTGGCTATTAGCAAGTTCAGTTGTCAAAACACAGACCTGGTCTTTAAACATATAAAATAGGAAAGCCCGACGCCAACTCCTGACCATTAGTGTCTCCGTAGTTGGAGCCTCCTCTGACACATCTTTAGGACCCATGAGGGCCACGAGCTCTGAACACCTATAAGCTATGTTTAGAGTTTACTTGACCCCTCAGAAAGGCTCCCCTCTCCTTTCTCTCCCTTCCTAACCTCCAGCATGAGCTCTTCCCACAAAGACAATTCAGCTACCATCTTCTACTAACTAAGTCAATGACTAGGCAAATAAATTTCGGAGAGCCATAGAGAAACCAGGCCTGGTGCCCAGCTTCATAGATAAGAGAGTTCCCGTGGAACCAGGGAAATGGCCAAAAGAGGAAAGTGGAACATGACTTAGGCTGCTTTAGGGAGATTTGGTTCATTTCCTGTGTCTGTGTTCACAGCGTGGCCCCATATAATACGGGATGCTCAAGTGCAGGCCTGGTCATGTCCAAGCCAAGGAGAGAAGTGTTGTTCGGTATCCTTTAGTTTGTCATGGACACCCATCTTCATTTTGCTGCAGAAAAAAACCAGAATTAGTTGTAAACACGGATTGGATTCTCGTCATTAAGAGCACCAACTGCTCCTTCAGAAGAGCTGGGTTCTGTTGGTTCCTGGCATTCACCTGGAGACTCACAACCATCTGTAACTCCAATCCCAGGCAGCTGGTGTCTTCTTCAGGCCTCTCAAGGGCGCTGCACACACAGGGTTCACAGACAGGCAGGCAAAACATTTATATACACAAAATAATTTTTTAAATTAAAAAATAGACATTTGTCTCTTAACTTATTTGCTGTTGTTTACCTTTTTCTTGTAAGAAATAATATATTGAATAATATATTGATATAGTAGTATCTATAGGGGCCGAAGAGATGGCTCAGAGGTTAAGAGCGTGCACTGCTCTTGCAGAAGAGCTGAGTTTGGTTTCCAGCACCTACACTAAGCAGCTCACAACAACTTGTAACTCTAGTTCTAGAGGACCTTATCCCTCTGGCCTCTGAGAGCTCTGGGTAACTTTTCCCTTTTCCTTTATACTTTGATTTGAGCTTTTAAAAATATCATGTATCTATTTTTCTCATGATCTGAACCGAAGTATATATGCTTATCTTTTTATAGTAACATATATACATATGCATGTTTATGTACACATATGTGTGTATTCACATGTACACACACATATGTATGTATGTATGTGTGTGTATGAATATATTTTCAGTGTAGAGGTTCTTTCCCACTTGACTTACATCTCAGAAGACCTACCATCTTCTACCTATGTGATCTTGAGTAACTCACTGTGATGATTTGAATGAAAATGGCCTTATGTAGTCTCATAGGGAGTGACATTATTGGATGGGTGGACTTGTTGGAGGAAGTGTGTCACTGGAGGTGGGCTTTGAGGTTTCAGTAGCTCATGCCAGTTCCTGTGTCACTCACTCTCTCTTCCTGCTCAGCCTGCTGACCCAGATGTAGAACTCTTAGGCCCTCTCTAGCACCATGTCTGCCTGCATGCTACCATGCTTCCCCCTGTGATGACAATGGTCTTCACTCCTGAAATGGAAGCCAGCCCCAGTTAAATGCTTTCCTTTATGAGAGTTACTGCGGTCATGGTGTTTCTTCATAGCAATAAAAAGCCCAATTAAGAAACTCATCCTTTGAATCTCAGTTTCCTCCTTATCAAAATGGAAATAATTAATATTTCCCTCCCTCAAGAACTGTGTGAATGTAAAGTGACCAAAAGTAGTTCATCTTCCCTGAAGAGCCTCCCAGATCAATACCCCAACATCTCTCACTCCTCACAGGGGCGATATCTGAGGGATCCTGGTGGAACTGGTCCAGTGAAAGGGAGCAGCTCCATTTACTGGAGGCCACTGTCACAGTGGGCCACAGCATGATTTCTTGCTATTCTTCAATTATGCCTGAGAACTGCTCGACCCAAATGTGAGATTAATGCAGTCCTAAGAGCAATAAACGAGTGTAAATAATGGAATGGTGTGGTAAAACACAAACACATGTGCTTTGGATTTGGAAAGCCCAGAGTTTAAATTTTGCTAATTACTAACCGTGTGACCCGAGGCAAGTGACTTATGTTTCTGGAGTCTTGATTTCCTCATGTTTGATAATTCTAACATCTGTGGAGCCCTTATGATATGCCAAACCTAGGCCCAGGATTTTATGTGTGTTGTTTATTTCAACATCACAGCAATTCCATACCGTGTAATTGTGTAATTACTGCCACTTTACAGGTGGGGAAGGAGTGACGTAAGATACAGTCATGCAACCATGTACTAGGAGAGGAGAGTTTCACCCGGCTAGTCCAGACCTAGAGTGTACCCCTTTCTTCACTCTGTTGTCAAATAGTCACTCCTAGCTTTTCAGCTTAGAAGGCTTCTTTCCTTTTGTTTTTTTGTTGTTTGTTTTTTATCTTGTTTTACACACATGGTTTTGTTATGTAGCTCAGTTTGACCTTAGACCCACAGTTGTTCTAACTCAGCCTCCCAAGTGCTGGGAATCCAAGCAGGTACTGCCATATCCAAGCACTAGGAGGGTACTATGGGGTGATTACAGAGGTACGCATATGCTGCAGGTTGGTCTAGTTCTGCTATGTATTCAAATGCTAAATTCTATGCCCCAAGATCTGCTTGCCTCAAGATGAGCAAATTCTCACATACACCAGCTTTCTTGGACAAACCTTGCTTCTCACTTTAAAACTATTGGTTAAATAAAAATGGCTACAGCCAATTATTAGAGGGAATGGAGGTAGGCTTTCAGTTACTTGGCTGGGGGTTGCAGCTAAGGGAGAAAAGGGAAGGAGAGAAGAGGGGGAGAGAGAGAGAGAGAGAGAGAGAGAGAGAGAGAGAGAGAGAGAGAGAGAGAGAGAGAGAGAGAGAAGAAACCCAGAAAGAATAGGAGGCCTCTATTAGTCATGATGGACCAGCAGCACAGGCCAGAGTGAAATCCTTCACCAGGACATCAGATTTCTGGAGCAGAAATAACCTGGGGAAGATTCAACCAGCAAGTATTTGGGGAGCACAGTTGGAGAAATAGTGAGCCTGGTGTTAGAGAATTAGACTAGGGGTAATCCCCCAGTAGTTGTTCAGGGTCCAATAAATAAATCACAGTGATAGTAATTAACTTACACACATACCCATTGCCCCTAAAGGCTTATGTGGGAAGTGAGTTCTAGTTGCACTTCCATTTGTTGTCTTCTGTGCATATTACCTGGTGTGATGGTTTGTATATGCTTGGCCCAGGGAGTGTCACTATTAGGAGGTGTAGCCTTGTTGGAGTAGGTATGTCACTGTGGGCATGGGCTTTAAGAACCTCATCCTAGCTGCTTGGAACTCAGTCTTCCACTAGCAGTCTCAGATGAAGATGTAGAACTCTTACCTCTGCCTGCACCATGCCTGCCTAGATGCTGCCATGTTCCCACCTTGATGATAATGGACTGAACCTCTGAACATGTAAGCCAGCCCCAGTTAAATGTTGTCCTTTATAAGACTTGCCTTGGTCATGGGTCTGTTCACAGCAGTAAAACCCGAAGACACCTGGGGTTGTGTCTTCCCTCCATTCCTTTTCCTTTGAGAAATTGCAACAAGTTGCAAAAGCAAAAACCCTTTAATTGGCCAAATGATGTCTTTTAGATAATTGCACTGACATTTCTTATAGCAAACTGCCTACTGTAATGGTTACAGTCTACAGAGTCCTTGTCAGTCAGTAGATACCAGACTAAGGAATTTACACACAAAAATTTCAGTGCAGCTCAACAATAAACTAAAGAATTCCTCCTTATTAGTCCCCTTTTGCAAACAAGGAGACCAAGACTTGGATGTGGGGAGAGCTAGTTGAAGTTCCTGTGGCAAGCCCAGGTGGTCCGTTACTGAGTTACTGACATCTGTACTCAGTCACAGCCTTACTCTCTCTCTCTCTCTCTCTCTCTCTCTCTCTCTCTCTCTCTCTCTCTCTCTCTCTCTCTCACTCTCTCTCTCTCTCTCCTGTGTGCTACCTGTGCCCACAGAGTGATATGAAGGGTTACTTGGCAGGCTGCTTAGTACTATTTTTATTTTGATCAACCTGACACAAGCCAGGGTCACCTGGGAAACTCAGGTGAGGATTTGTCTCTGTCAGATTGGCCTGTAGCAATTCTATGCAGACACTTTTTTTTTTTTGATTAATGGTTGGTACAAGGGGGTCAGGTCCAGCCCCTGCGGGCAGTACCACTTCTGGGCAGGTGGTTCCAAATTGTATTTTTAAAAAGCTGACGGGCTGGAAAGATGGCTCAGTGGTTAAAAGTGCTGACTCCTCTTCCAGAGTCCCGAGTTCAATCCCCAGCACCCACACGGTGGCTCACAAGCATCTGTAATGGGATCTGATGCCCTCCTCTGCTGGGTCTGAAGACAGAGAGACAGTGTACTCGTATATATAAATAAATAAATAAATAATTTTTAAAAGACAAACAAACAAGCTGAGCAAACTGTGGGAGGGAAGCCAGTAGGCAGTATTCTTCCATGATCTCTACTTTAGTTCCTGTCTTCAAGTTCCTGCTTTGGCTTTCTTCAGTGATAAAGGGAGGGAACACTTCCCAACCAAACCCTTTCCTCACCAAGTTGTTTTTTGTCATGATGATTGTCTCAGTGATCATAGACAGCAAATTGGGAAACTCTGGAGTCAGAATTCTGGAAAGATAGGTGATAATGGAGCATTTCTTTCTTTCTGTTTAAACTAAGGAGGCAGGATTCACACTAAAGAGGTTGGGGTCATCCAGGAGTACCTTAGAAAGGAGACCACACTGTGAAATCTGCTACCTATGGCCTATGGCAGTAGTCATTGGATCTATTTGCCAACTATTTCCTTCTCCTTACTTCTGAGCACAAGGTTTATGAAATGTCTTAGATTCCTATGATTGGCTGGAATGAATCCTTGTGGCTAGTTAAAGTCGATGATTATATTTTTTAATTAAATTGATTAACTTATTTTTGGTGGTGCTCATATTATGTAAGTCCCCTATCACTGAGCCAAACCTCCCCTGAAATTTGATTCTTTTAGAAATGACATGTGATGGGGGCTAGAGAGATGACCCGGTGGTTAAGAGCACTGGATGCTCTTCCAGAGGTCCTGAGTTCAATTCCCAGCAACCACATGGTAGCTCACAAGCATCTGTATTGGGATCCGATACTCTCTGCTGGTGTGTCTGGAGATAGCTACAGTGTACTCACATGCATAAAATAAATAAATAACTCTTAGAAAGAAAGAAAGAAAGAAAGAAAGAAAGAAAGAAAGAAAGAAAGAAAGAAAGGAAGGAAGGAAGGAAGGAAGAAAGAAAGAAAGGAAGGAAGAAAGAAAGAAAGAAATGACAAATGACACTTTCAGGTTGCATCTTGGAGCCTGAGAATTTCCAAGGCCTTATTTTCCCTTTAATACAATAACCAGTAGCATTCAAGATGTCCATTCCATTGGATTGGCCCACCCCAAAGACTGCAATACATAAAAATTCTTCTGACTTCTGATGAATTTATGGGTGGCTTCAATGAAAAGTCAATCTTTGGATTTTGTTGTTGTTGGTTTTTTGTTTGTTTGTTTGTTTTGTTTTGTTTGGGGGGACAGGGTCTCTATGTAGCCAAGGCTGGCCTGGAACTCACTGTGAAGACAAGGCTGACCTCTAACTCACAGAGATCTGCCTACTTCTGCCTCCTGAGTGCTGGGATTAAAGGCATGTGCTGCTAGGGCCAGCTCAAATCTTTGTTCTTCTAAGTCACTCAGTTTGGGGTCATTTGTTACTATAGCATTACCTGGACTATTCTGACTGATATACTCATATAGTGTTTTATGGGTCAAAGCTGCACAGATTTCCAACATGTTCTAAGTGTGGTTAGTGTGAGGAAAGGAACAAAGAAAAGAAGAAGGAGGAGAGTACTGGGAGAGGGAGGAGGGGAATGCTAAGTTTTGCTTCTGTAAAAATCCTGTAGGAAACTGCTCTACATTGAAATGGCATCAAGGAAGCATGCCTGGTAAAAGAAGCATGCAGCCTAAAAGTGTCTTGCTTGGGAGCAGGAGAGCCGGCTCAGAGGTTAGGAGCACTTGCTCAACATAGAGATTCCAGGCTCTCATATGCTGATCCACTGGCATCTGTAACATCAGTTCCTAGGGATTCAGTGCCCTCTTCTGTACACTGTGAGCCCCTGCAAGCTCATGGTGCACATACCCGCACACAGGCAAAACACTCATACACATAAAATAAAAATCAATAAAAAATTGAAAAGAAAGCAAGAAGTGTTATTTAGTGTCACTAGTACTTAGTAGGGCAGTGATCACTAAATGTTGTTGACGGTAGAATATGTTGGTCTATTATTTTCTGAACAATAAAATCCTTAGAGATACATACACTGGGGACATTTTATTTAGTTTTGGAATTCAGTTTAGTCAAAATAAATATGACTTTTCTAGCTTGCTTTTTAAACATCACTGGATTAATTCTTTGATTTTTCTCACCAGTTAAAGTTTCTAAAGGGTTGGGAAGGGTGTCAGGATATTAACATACATGCATTTCAAAAAATTAATAAAATCCTTATGACTTAAAATAGAGTGTTGAAGCACATTCATATTCAAATAAGGGTTTCCCCTTTTATCCCCTCTTAAAACAAGTAAATATTTCAGCCCAAACTCGAACTTAATCTGAAGACATGTTTTTCTGGTAGAGTGGAATGTGTTGCTGTGTGTGGGGATAGCTGGTAGTGACTCATCCTGCAGATCAGTGGCCATGGGTCTTAGATGGGGCTTCCTGCCAGACTCCATCAGCCCAGAGGAAGGAGTAGGAGGGAAATGAGAAGGAGGTTAGAAGAGACCAGTTTTTCTCCCCAAGGAACAGCCTAGGTTTGCAGGAAAGACTGCAAGGTTGAATGCCTTTCCAGCTAATTCCCGAAATGTTCCTTCTCCTTCTTGCTAGGAATTACTCCATTACTCCAGGCACCACTTGCCAGCAAGCCACCATTCCTGCCATCACCAGATAGTTTCATGTGTGCAGGCACCAGATCTTACTCACACTTACCCCCCACCCCGGATGCCGTGCCCACATGGAGGCTGGGCAGAGTGGAGGCTACCAACAGGGGTTTGGTAAACAAGTGATGCTTCAGCACTGTGTCCATCGAGGAAGGCATTGTCCTTATGGCTGCTGTCCACCTACAGGCGGAGATGCCTAACTTCTCTCAGGTCCTTCATATGTGTCTACTTCCACCTCTTATTTGAGTCCTTGAACACTGAACAAGCTTCTGCGCTGTTCAGTGAACAAGCTGTTGCGCTAATCAGGTTTGTGCCAACTTGATCCAAAGTAGAGTCACCTTAGCAGAAGGAACCTTAGCTGAGAAAATACCCGGTCTTAGTCACTGTTCTATTGCTCTGAAGGGATGCAGTGACCACAGCAACTCTTATAAAGGAAAGCATTTAAGTGGGACTTGTTTACAGTTCCAGAGATTTTGTCCATTATCCTCATGGTGGGGAGCAGGATGGCGTGCAGGCAAACATGCTGCTGGAGAAGGAGCTGAGAGCTCTAAGTTAGGATCCAAAGACAGCAGGAAGAGAGAAACATTGGGCCTGGCTTGAGCATCTAAAACCGCAAAGCCCAGGGGCAGCTGTCATCCAACAAGGCCACACCCCCTCCAACAAGGCCACACCCCCTCCAACAAGGCCACACCCACTCCAACAAGGCCACACCCCCTAATCCTTGTGAAGAAGCATCACTCCATAAAGACCAACATTCAAATATATGAGCCCATAGGGGCCATTCTATTCAAACAACCTCATTTCCCCACCAGATTAACCTATGGGCAAGCCTGTGGTACATTTTCTTGATTGATGACTGATATAGGAGGATCAGTGCTACCCCTGGGCTGATGATCCGAGGTTCTATAAGAAAGCAGGCTGAGCAAGCTATGAAGAGCAAGTCAGTAAGCAGCGCTTCTTTACGGCTTCTCTATCTGTTCCTGCCTCTAGGTACCTGCCTTGAGCTCTTGACCTGACTTCTGGACTTAAAGGTGTAAGATGAAATTTCCTTCCCAAATTGCCTTTGATCATGGTGTTTTATCACAGCAATAGAAAACAAACTAAGATGGCTGTCCTCACTCAGGTGCAACAACTTTAAAAACAATGGTTATTCCTTTGCTTTTTAAAAAAATCTATGCATTTATTCATGTTTTCAAAAAAAATTTTTTTTTACTATGGGAGAGCTCCATGGTAGATATACTCTTTTCCACATATGAAATTCCCCATACCATCCCTACAGAAGACTAGTGTCAGTCCTTTAAGGCTCACAAGGCAAACCCGATAGACTGCTTTGAGCCTTAGACCATCCTATGAGCATTGCTGTCCTAGCCAACAAACATCTTCTGTTGGAGTTTTAGTGGAAGGATGCTATCCCTTCTTAGCAGACAGTTCACTCTGCCAATATGTCCACTGTGCCCACTGTGTGTCTCTCTGGTCCCTTTGGCTGAAATGATGGCCTAAAGTGGGGTATGCTTTTGGAGAAGAAGGGGGTCAGCTTGTGGTCATTAATGTCTACAGAAGCTCAGTTTTCACTTCTAAAGTAGTTCACACAGACAGAGAAGATGGTTCTGAGTTTTCTAAATAATCTAGACTCGAAGCAGAATGGGAGGAAACAATCAGGACACAGCAGAGCCTCTAGGAGCCTATTCTTCACCAAGCATTTTCCATCAATGGCATAGCCGTGGCTACATCTTTTGCTCGGTTCTCAAACCTAGCCACGGGTCTTTACTCTCTCCGTAAGGGCAAGGAGGAGGCTTGGTGGAGGCTAGACTCATGCACAAACCTTTCATGAAGATGATGAGAGGAATGCTGTATCGAGCTCCTCTGAAGGCAGAACTCTGTTAATGGCTGAAGCTACCTACCATTAAGAAGTTTGCACCTGGACTGGAAAGTCAGGGGCCTGAATTCCCAAGCTCCCAAGTCAGTGGTGCAGCTCAGGGCTAGACATCAAGAACAACAGACTGGAACGACAGAAGTCACTTCACAAGTTTGGAAAAGGAACAAAGAAAAGGAACAGCAGAGTGTATGAATAAGACACATCTCCATGACTTCTTTGTGTTGTGGTCACAGGTATTATATTTTAAAAGAAACTACCATGTGTCCCATCTACTTTCATGGCAACTCAACAATGATTTTAAATGCTCCGTCTTAGCTGAAGGGGACTGAAGCCCCCATAGAAGGGACATCAATACGAATTAACCAGTACCCCCAGAGCTCCTTGGAACTATACCACCAATCAAAGAAAACATATGGTAGAACTTGTGGTTCTAGCTATATATGTAGCAGAGGATGGCCTAGTTGGTCATCAATGGGAGGAGAGGCCCTTGACCTTGTGAAGGCTCTATGCCCCAGTATAGGGGAATGCCAGGACCAGGAATGAGAGTGGGTGGGTTGGGGAGCAGGGGGTGCGGGGGAGGGATAGGGGATTTTTGGAGGGGAAGCTAGGAAAGGGGATAACATTTGAAATGTAAATAAAGAAAATATCTAATAAAAAAAAAAGAAAAAGAAAAAAAATGCTCCGTCTCTTACCTATTCCTTGGGGAGAAATTACCCCAACACAAATAACTGCATGCTTTATTTACAGACCTCATCTTGTTTTTATACAAGACTTCTCAGCCAAAACTATTTGCCCCAGAGCTATTTAGAAATGTCTTATTTGAAGGCCTCACAAAAGACAGCCGACAGCTCTAGCCTCTTCTTTTATGACTGGGCCCATTAGTTGAAATGCTGCTAATATCATGCTCCTCTGTGTGAACTCACGCAGGCTCGCCTTTGGGAAGATGCAGTTTATGATTAGCACAGGGCAGCACAAGGTCACATGAAGCAAAACATGCGAGTACAAAAGAAAACAAAAACAAGTCATTATCTAATTTTGTGAGTCATTCCAGTCTTCGTCGACGCTTCCAGATACTGTCAGCATCTGACAAACGCACAAGTGTAGAGTCTGTCTCAGTTCTCGGAAGGATGTCCCATGCCTGACTTTCCAGGTGAAAAGTCTAGTATAAAAACAAGATGTGAGCTGTAGATAATGAAAGGAGTTTGTTGTGTTTTGTTAATATCTTCCCAAGAAATAGTTAAAATAAGAGGTAAAACCATTATTGAAACCTGGGCCCTGATATGCCCAACAAAGGGGAGGGAGAACCTGTAGAGACCATATCTAAAGGCTAGGCAAGGACCCTGGTTGGGGAGTGGAGCCACCCACTCATTTCCAAATTCTTAACCCAGAAGGGCTCCTGTCTAAAGGAAATACAGGGACAAAGTGTGAAGCAGAGACAGAAAGAAAGGCCATCCAGAGACTGCCCCCACCTGGGGACCCATCCCATATACAGACACCAAACCCAGACACTATTGTGGATGCCAATAAGTGCTTGCTGACAGGAGCCTGTTATAGCTATCTCCTGAGAGGCTCTTCCAGAGCCTGACAGATACAGAAGTGGATGCTTGCAGCCAACCATTGGACTTAGGACTTTAACTCCTCCCCAATGGAGGAGTTAAAGAAAAGACTGAAGGTGCTGCTGAACGGGTTTGCAACCCCATCGAAAGAACAACAATATCAATCAACCAGGCCTTCAGAACTCCCAAGGACTAAACCACCAACCAAAGAGTACACATGGCTCCAGTACAAATATGGAGCACAGGATGGCATTGTCTGGCATCAATAGGAGGAAAAGCCCTTGGTCCTGTGAAGGCTCCATTCCCTAGTGTAGGGGAATGCCAGGGCAGGGAGGCAGGAGTGGGTGGGTGGGAGTGGAAGCACCCTCATAGAAGCAGGGGGAGGAGGAATGGAAGAGGGGGGGTTCTGGAAGGGAATCCAGGAAAGGGGATTACATTTGAAATGTAAATAAAGAAAATATCCAATAAAAGAAAAAAAACCTGGGGGGGGGGGCGCTAGTGTATGCCTTATAGACCAGCACTCAGGAGGCAGAAGCAGTCAACTCTCTGAGTTTGATGCCACCCTAGTCTACAAATCGAGTTCTAGGACAAACAGGGCACAGACATAGAGAAACCCCTGTGGGTCTTGAAAAAATGAAGAAAATAGAAGAGAAGAAAGAAAAGGCTTGCAGAGCCGGGCAGTGGTGGTCTGCACCTTTAGTCCTAGCACTCCATAGGCAGACATAGGCAGATCTCTGAGTTTGAGGCCAGCCTATGGAATGAGTTCCAGGACAGCCTGGGCTACATAGAAAAAGCCTGTCTCAATAAATAAATAAATAAATAAATAAATAAATAAATAAATAAATAAATAAATAACTGTTGAGTTGTCGTGACCAATAGATGGGAGGCATTGTTTCTTCTTTTAAAATATAACATCTCTGGCTACAACCCACGGAACCTATGGAGATGTATCTTTTCCTTGAGTTCAGCCATAGTTCCTCTCTATGTTGATCTTCTGACTTGTGTTTTATTGTCACTTATGAGTTACATGGCTTGTGTCATTCCATGTTGGTTTTTCCTGACCTCTCCCCAGGAGCTAACTCCCATCACTACCACCCCAAGGACATCCACCCGCTGCTGCTGAAGCTGACCCTGTTCTTTGGGTGGCATCCTGAAAGGATAAAAAGCATCCACAGAAAACACAGTCTTGCCTTTCACCCTTATTAAATAGGATTACTTGTCGTCTCAGTTTACTTACAAGATTGATATCAGAATATGAAAATTTAAAGGAAACTCTGCCTGGCAGACATGCTGTACTACTGTATGGCACCAAGCACTGCTATGGCTAGGCTGTACTGAGATACATACGTTTCTTCAGACCCGGGAAGGGTTTCATGCAGAAGTCCATGCAAGAGTTTCATTTCGATTTTCTTCCGAGTATTCTGGGCGACGATTACTCTTCTGTGTCAGCTTGACTGGATTTAGAATCATCATGGACAAATACTTCTGGGTTTGTCTGTGAAAGTTTCCAAAAAGGCTTAAACTGGACTGGGAAGACCCATCCTTAATATGGGCGGCACCATCCCCTAGGCTGGGATCCTGGACCGAATGAAACAGAGAAAGTGAGCTGAGGGCAGCATCCTCTCTCTGCTTGCTGACTATGGATTCAATGTGGCCAGCTGCCCCACACTGCTGCCTCCATGCTTTCCCCACCATGATGGACTCTGCTTGCTGACTATGGATTCAATGTGACCAGCTGCCCCACACTGCTGCCTCCATGCTTTTCCCACCATGATGGACTATACTCTAAGAGCCAATATAAACTCTTCCTCCCGTAAACCACTTTCGACAGACATTTTTGTCTCAACAAGAAGTGTGAAAAATGCATTAATTAAAAAAAAAAAAAAGATGAACATACCAAGTACCTGGCCCATAAAGCACTGTTAAATGAAGATTGATCATATCAGTTTTAACTCTTCAGTGCTTTGTCATGTGTCTTCTTTCTTCATTTTCCTTTGAAATCTGTGACTTCACAGTCGTGTGTGTGTGTGTGTGTGTGTGTGTGTGTGTGTGTGTGTACATAGCCTCCCTCTCTGCTGGAGTCCTAGTGGGCTCAGGCCTCCACAGCAGCTTGCCTGCATTGCCAAGAGAAGCTTTGATTTTCTTTGTTCTTCCTGCCTCCCCGGCTGATTAAGTCAGAGGCTTGGCCTAGGTTTTGTTGGCTGGTGAATGGAGCCTCTTCATTGCTCACTGGAGTGCAGTATCATTGATACTTCCTCCCCTGCCTCCCTCCCTCCCTCCCTCTCCCAGTGCTACTGAGCTGATGGGTTAATCCTGTTGTGTACTTGGAAGTCTTATAGGCACAAGTGCAAGCTGGGGGTAGAAAAAGAAGGCTAGAGCTGGAAAGGACTATGGAGACCTTTCTTCCTATAGTCTAATCTCTGCATTTTACTTAATTGGGTTTAATTGGGGCCCAGGGCAGAACAGTTAAAAGGTCTGGCCCACATCTTGGAAGGGGTTAGAGTGAGCCTTGACTGGACTTTCTAGTCTTCTTAGAGGAAAGGCTGCAAGAGCTCTGATTGCTTTGGTATTGAATAATAACACTGCATCTAGACATTGAGCAGTAGCCTGGGCTCTAACCACAGGGCACTGAGACTACATATCGGCACAGAACAATAAGACACCGTGTCTGGATTCACAGGGGGTAATTCCTGACCCCAACGCAGCAGTAACACTGCATCTAGGCGCATTTTCCACATTATTAAAATGAAATGCCAAGCATGATGATAGAAATCATGAGTCTGTCTCAGAGATCATCAAAGAGATCTGGAGTACGTTCTAATAAGAGTCAGAGAGCTGTTGGCCCACATCCTCCAACCTCATATCTATACCCCGAGCCCTTAGGTCTGTGAACTATCTGGTACTTCTTGGAGACAGTTTGTAGCATTCATTACTTCTTGATGTCATACACGTGTTTGTTGCCTCTCACTCCTTGGTTCATTGATCTCTCCCTCTCGGATGCCGTCCATATTATGCTAAACACCCATACTGTACAAAGAGTGGATAAATAAAAACTACCTTCCTCTGTGTCAGAAAGTATACTTTAGATACCGTGGGAAGGGAAGGACCCCCAGTCCAACTAAATTAATGCTGCATCTTCTGGATTCTTGGTCTCTTTCTGACACATTCTGTTCCCCCTGGATCCCCCAAACCCCAATCTCTGCTTTCCTTTCTTTCTCAAAACAGGTTCTTTTATCTTCTCAGTGGAGTATCAATAGCCAGTGGCTAGGACAGATCATTATAAACTCGAAAGCTCATAGCCTGAGTCTACCATGCTTCTCAAAATGGAATTCCTGGGAAACTTTGACCTTAAGTCTGGCATGATGAGCAGAAAACAGCCAGAAGCAACAGTAATAAAGCAACAATAATAAGGAATGCTAAAAAGAAATGAGGTAAAAGGTAGAAAAACAGGGCTGGAGCGCTGGCTCAGTGGTTAAGAGCACTGACTGCTCTTCCAGAGGTCCTGAGTTCAAATCCCAGCAACCACATGGTGGCTCAGAACCATCTGTAATGGGATCCGATGCCCTCTTCTGGTGTGTCTGGGGACAGCTACTCATATAAATAAATCTAAAAAAAAAAAAAAAAAGGTAGAAAAACAGGCTCATGTTTCGGTTGACTTTAACCATTTAAATGAAAAACGCACTTTGAAATGCTATTTAATGATACACGGAGACCTAAGAGCATTTCAACTATTAAATCCAAACATTTTACTATTATAAAATGTATTCTAAGAAAGATTTAAGCAAAGGAAATGCATCAAAATATTGTTTTTAGCGTTTCACTTTTGGGAATAAAAAGCCTTACTAAAACCCAGCATGAGGTACGTACAGATGTCGGCAGTGGAACTGCTACTGGTTGTGGGGACGCAGGTCCAAATTTTAACAACTCCAATTTTCAGTTTCTTTTCCTGTGAAATTCTATTTCGTTCAAAAGAGCACCCACTTCCTTATGCTGTGAAAGTTAAAGATCATTGCAGAGAGCGCCCAGGGACACAGTGACTACCTGCTAAAATTTCATCTTACACTTCAGTCTTGGTCCACAAATACTGGAGTTCCATGGAGAGGTACAAGGCCCAGGTACAAGTTCACATTTTCTCTCAGTGTCGGTTTTGGATCCAATTCTAAACGAGCCCTTCCTGAAAGCCCTTTCGCCTAGGGGTTGCTTCAGCTCTTCTTCCCCAATTAACCAAAAATTACTTGGCTTTGAAGAAAAGGGTGGCTAATCCCCTTCTTTCAACTGTTTTGTCCGGGTCGATTCTGTGGAGGGAGGGAGGAGAACTGTGGGTGGAGGGGAGAGTGAGGAGGTAACAAGGGTCCAATTAATGAGACCATTTTTTCCTTCCCTCTGGCTTTTGAGTTGTTTCTGAACTTCTTTTTAACTGTGGAGTGTTCAACGATTTTACCTGCTCCCCTTCTCTCTCTCAAGCCCTGACTCAATACTGCGGACCACAAAGGATCAGATATGATGCTATCGAGTCCCGCAAGTCTGGAGCCCCTGAAACAGGGGTGAGGAGTTTTTGTGGGCGGAGGAACAGTGGCTAATTGGAGCAAGTCTGAGCCATCATTAGCAAGCAGTCTGATCTGGGACCTTGAAAAATGAATATATTGCTTCCACTAACAAGGTTTTACAATCAGGCCCCCTACTCTCTCCCTTCCCTGCTGACTCACCTGCTGCAGACTGGGCTCCAAATTTGGGGTTTTCCTTTTAATAACTGTTTGTGGGACGGTAAGTTGACCCTGGTTCTTTATCTATTTGGTTGTGTTGTTGGCAAAGGTGTGTGTGTGTGTGTGTGTGTGTGTGTGTGTGTGTGTGTGTGTGTCACACAGGCAGTGAGGTTCTTTGGGTTGTCCTTGGCACTTTGCAATTCATTCCCATAAACAAGTTTCCCGCACAATGCTTGGGGTACAGCTACTGTGTTTTGAATGGCTATCCATTTTAGTATAACTGTATGCATTTAGATACATTATAGCTGCTTGTGTGTTAACTAGAGAGAATAGCCTTCCAAGAGAGGCTTATGTTTCAGTCCTAAGGGTTTCTAGAGTGCTATTTATTGCTCAGCACATGAATGGAAGAAGTGGCTACCCTATGCAAGGATTGCAACTACACCCTTGCAGGGTCCAGACTATTTAAGCAAACATTCAAGCTCACATTAGAACTTTCACAGTATTGTTTTTTTTTTTCCCTCTGGGTTCTGCCTTCTCCCCCCCCCCCCCCACCAAAGCATTAAACTATCCTTTACAATTGCTTGTTATACATGATATTCCTGTAAAAAAAAAAATCAGGCAGAATGAATTTAGATGTTCATAGGTCCTCAGGCTTGTGGGCTTCTGCCTAGTGTCCTGGGACCTGGAGCTGGGATGTGGTTAGATATAGGGACAGTGGTGAAGCTGCTCTAAGACCCTCCCCACGGGTGCTCCACAGCCTCTGCTTTCTGCTTCCAGTATCCAAGAGAGTAGGGGGTTTTTGTATGAACCCATGGCTGCCATTTCTTGGTTACCAGTGGGAAGAAAAATCTATTGCAGTGGTTAGAGCACAGTTTCTGCAGCCGATTGGGGATGGGTGCCAGCTCTGACACACACTTGCTATATGACCTTAGCCATTGCTAGTCTTTGACCCTCACTTTTTTCACGCACACAATGCATGCCTGGCTTGCCATGGAGACAACATTGGGTAAAATCTCGGAAGGAGATGCAGACATGGGCTATAAAAGCATTTCTTCTTTGTCTCATAGGAATAGAGCAGATGTCATTCCCCACCCCAAACCTGAGAGCTTGTTTGTCTTTATTTAAAGTTTTAAAATGGTAGTGGTGTGTGTGTGTGTCTGTGTGTGTGTGTGTGCATGTACCAGGGTGTAGGTGTCCATGGAGCTCAGAAGGTGTCAGATCCACTGTAGCTGGAGTTACAGGTGGTTGTAAGATGCTTGACATGGGTGCCGGGAACCAAACGTAAGTCCTCTGTGAGGGTAGTACTTGATCTTACCCAATGAGCCACCATTTCTCCAGGCCCAAGCCTCCTTTGTCCGAACAGTCTGTTTCTGAGGTCATAAGTGCTGTTCACAGTTTAGGACTTTATAAACTTGTTACAAAATTCTGTGGGAATTGTGCTGTGTGTAAGTTAATCGTGCATTCTCACAAGATGGAAATATCTATAGAGAGCAATCATGAAGCAAGTTGATGTCCCAGCTTTTTCTTGATTTTGAGCTTCAGGTGGCTGGGGCCATCTCTTTCAGTAGGACTTTTTTTTTGAGCACTTTGAGAGTTGGAAAGTTTATAGAGTCCTTAGAGAAATGCTCAAGAAGATCTGAGCCACTCTTACAAAGACACTGCATTTCTAGGCGACCTAACCATTCTTGCCTTTACGATGATTTTAGGAGCACTGAAAACCCCAAGAAGATCTTGAAAAAAACCTCAGAAGGAAATAAGAGGACCCCAGGTCAATACTACAAAAGAAACGGAGGTGCTGAGCAAAAGTGTTTCTCTATGGCTACAGTTTGTGCTTTCACATTTATTGTTGTTGTTTTTTTAAATATAACTCATAAAAATCCATCATTTCACAGTGTACAAATCAATAAATTCTAGTACATTCACAAAGCCCAGACACTCACCATTACTGTCTAATTCTAAACGTTTCATTCCCCCAGAAAGAACACTATACTCATT
Organism: Mus caroli; assembly: GCF_978045245.1. Taxonomy (NCBI): domain Eukaryota; kingdom Metazoa; phylum Chordata; class Mammalia; order Rodentia; family Muridae; genus Mus; species Mus caroli. The sequence goes on from NW_028227272.1 coordinate 41,668,991, forward strand.
AGCAGTCTAGTTGGCTCCGATGTAGGCTTGCCTCAAAGAGACCTTGTTATTCATCCATTCATTCAGCAAACATTTACTGCTCCCTTGCCAAGGTTGCAGGCTTGGCATAATTTACCTCTCCCCTTTCCACAGAGGCATGCACAGCCCCGAGTGCTGAGGAGCACCTGAAGGGTTCCATAAAGTCTGCAGGTGTGAGATGGTCGGAGGCAGGGGTGGGCCGTTTATCAATGGCCCAGTGAGAGGAAGGAGGATTGGGGCTGACAGAAAGTATACAGTGTGGTTGTTATGTTCTTTGGGAACGTTTTTGTAGGTGTCGTTACCTCCCTATAGGAGGTGTTTGCCAGCAAACTAAACCTTGGACATTTTTTAACTCCCACGCCCCACTCCTGAGCTTCCTGCTCAGTCTGTGCCTAAGTACACCGTTGCTGCCAGTTCATTTCCGTACCATTTCCCTCACATAGTTCTCTTTGGTCTTTTCCAATTCTTTCTCCACTTGGATCCTTGAGCAATCTCTGTCTCTGTCTCTGTCTCTCTGTCTCTCTCTCTCTCTCTCTCTCACACACACACACACACACGCCACCTTTTATTTTTCTTTCTTTTTCTTTCCTCATTCCTAATGCCAAGGACAACTAGATTGGGATGAGAGAGAGAGGGGACCTTTTAGGGTCAAGAAAGAAAGCGGTCCTCCTGTGCGCATGCGCTGAAGTTCAGCCCCTCTTTCCGCCCTTCTTTTCATCACATTAGAATAAACTTGCTTCTTTTAGGCTTTTATTGTGAACCACACACTGCGCAGAATTGTTTTTCCGCAACCATCCAACAAGGTGAATGCTATCATGATCTCCAAATTACAAAATTGCAAATTCGAGCCTTGGAGTGACTGAATATCATAAGCTAATAAATGATGGTAAGCCACCCCAAGCCAACCCTGTTTGATGGCAGCACATGAGTGGTAATTTTATAAGGCTTTACTTTGCTGTGTGTGTGTGTGTGTGTGTCCCTGTCCCTCTTTAGCTAGTGCTGTCTCTCTACCCATAGTCAGCCAGACTGGCTTTTTTCCAGGTTTAGCAAATGGGGATTCTTGGCCTGCCTAAGCGCAGACCTCTATGGAGCATTGTAATTGCTGGTACTAGGCAATAAAATTTTAACAGTCTCCAGAAAGGAGGGCTGTAAATTCTTCTGAAGCCCGCTTGGGGTGTAAAGGTTCACGCCTCCTCTTTTTCCTCTACCCCCCCTCTCCATTAACTGCCCCCAGATTTCATGAAAGGGGCCATGCATTAACACAGGGCCCCACGTCCCAGCAGCCTCCAGCTGTAGCCAGGTTTATGTTTCATACTTTAAAAAGAGAGAGAAAAATCAACTTTTCTCAGGAATGTAGACACGTGGCCTATTCTTTGGGGTTGGCAGGGAGTGGGGGATGGGGAAGAGAAGAGGCTGAGGGAAATGGCTAAGTACAGAACCAAAGAATAACAGGGACATGTTTGCAAAACTACTACTCATAGGGGTTCTGGGATTTTTTTTCCCCTTTTTCTCAAATATTCACATTGTTACCTAGGTCCCTATGAGCCAGCCATAGTCTTTGCAAAATTCATTTGGTTGTTTGGAACCAAGCTAGAAAGAAAATAGCAGAGATTTAAGAAGACAAGAGCTCACCTCAGGGAGCAAGTGAGCACGTCTTAGGACATGTGACAGCGTGACAGATGGCCCCCTCTGGAATCTCCTGCTCTAGCAATGATTAGGTGACATTTAGATGGAATGTAAATGTCCAACTGGGGGAAATGACCGTTGGGATGGACAGGAAGGAGCCATGTGAACAAACCCGTAGCCATCACAACACAACCAAGATGCTGGGACTTATTTTCCCAGGATGGAAGGCTACAGGGTGGAGACTTAGATGAGAATGGAGGGCCAGGCCCAGGGTGGGTGGGTCCAAGAGGGACTGGGGCTTTGATAGAAAGAACAAAAGGGTTTTCTGTGTCCTGTGAGATACAGTGCAATGTGTCGTTGTCCAATCTCACCTCCCTCCCTGCTCCTACACCCTTGTGCATTTCACAAGAAAGAGGATCTAAGTCAGATTTCTTGACCAAAAGGAGGCTAGGGTGGAGTTGGCTTAGACTTCAGAAATTGCAAGAATGTGTTTCTTTAATTAACTTCTAATTCCTGTGTGCCCAAAACTGAAGTACCAGCAAGGGCGGACAGCAACTAGGCCTAGGCTTTGCCAACTGGTTGGACCAGGGTGTGCTTGCTGGTGTGTGTGTGTGTGTGTGTGTGTGTGTGTGTGTGTGTGCGTGTGTGCACAAGTTCCATATATGTATATGGAAAGGAGAGGAAGTGAATAAGTTATATTCCAATGGTTTGCTGAACCCCAAATCTCAAATTTGAATGAAGCGTTGAAAAGAGGAGGAAATCATACTTTTTTCTTACACAGATCTCTGTCTCTGACTTGTCTGTCTGTCCCTATCTCTCCTGCTCCCTTTCGTTCTCTTTCTCTCTCCCTCCCCACATTTCCCTCTTCAGAGTCTAGTTGAGTGCCTAGCACCCGAGAGGTTTGCTGAAGGTGACACTGTGCTGTAGGCTTCGCTAGTGTGCACAGACAATTACAAAGACCAGGGATCCTTCTCTGGCCCTCTTTTGTCTTGCTGCAAGAGAGGGAGCCATGAAAGGCTTCTCTCACCTACCCCTCCTGAAAGAATCTGTTAGACTTCCATGGGAGAGGTTCCCGCTCCATGCCTGGAGAAAAGGAATAGAAACTGGAAGCCACCAGAAGATTCTGAGCAGGCAGGCCTGGCTGGTGTCACTTGGCTGGAACCATTAGACCATAATCCAGGTACATCCCTACAGGATGGCACATTCCTTATTAAATACAAATATTCAGATGATTTTTCCATGAGTGTTGGGTCTTCATTTCTCAAAGCCCCTGTGCCACATAATGCCCAAGTTCAATTTATTGGACTTTTTTCTTTTGAATCTGCTTTTTGTTATATGATATCAGCCATGGCTTTACTTTACCCTCCTTCCTTCCTTCCTTCCTTCCTTCCTTCCTTCCTTCCTTCCTTCCTTCCTTCCTTCCTTCCTCCCTCCCTCTCTGCCTCCCTCCCTCCGTTCCTCCCTTCCTTCTTTTCTTCTTTCTTTTCTTCCTTCCTTATTGGGTATTGGATCCTTAAAAGCAAAACAGGGCAGTAACTATACCTTCAGGCTCTCTTCAAATTACTTTTGCACACATGATTTTCAGCCTTTTTAAAATTTTATGTTTATTTATATATGTATCTGTGTGCATGGGTGCTGTATGTGTTCAGGTATCCATGGAGGAAAGAAGACAGCATCCGATCCCCTGGAGCTGGAGTTACAGTCAGCCACGAGCCTTCTGGTGTGCATGCTGGGAACAGAATGTGGGTCCTCTGGAAGAGGAGTACATGCTCTAACCACTGAACAATCTCACCAGCCCCAACCAACTCCAGGTGGTCTCTCTCTTCTCTGGCCCTTAGACAGCCTTATCACAGGAGACGGAAAATG